>NC_081320.1:22082500-23332500 GCF_026419965.1 Kogia breviceps
GATACTATCAACCTAGTAGAAATGCAAAGTACTTAAACAGAGCCTGTTATGTAGGAAGCTCAATAAATGTTCAATATTATTTAATGTTCATTAAAGATTTTAATTTGTGAAGACCCATAGTAATGATAAGCCTATTTAGGCTTAAAAACATTGTTGTAATACAGTAAAAATATTTTTTGATAATTATACAAATTCATTGACAAATTCACTATTATAATGAAATCTTATTAATTCCCCTCCCTCTGAAACTGAGATAACACATTTTTAAAGAAATTATAGAGAGATGTTAATAAAACAACCAGCTTATAGTCATAGACAGGTAAATATAATTGTGTATCAAAAAAACTGGAAATAAACTTATATTCAAATAAATCTAGACCAGCTGATAAACCAGATCATATATTGGGCATTAAAGAAATTCAACAACTTTCCCAAAGCAGATGTTATTTGCATGAACATTATGAGAAAAGTTGGACATTTTCAACAAAAGAATAACATTTCCTCCTCTCCTTTCTCCCAATGTTGTGTATGTCTAGAGTAAGTGACATGCCACTAAATTTTTCTTGTGTTAAAGAAGAAATGAGGTAAAAATTAGCAAGTACTTTAAAATGATAGGCAATGAGATCACTTGTATATTTAAACATGGCAGAGACCAGAATGACACTCAGAGAAAATTTACATTTTTAAATATATATAATAGAAAACAAAAAAGTTTGAAAATTTATCAAATCAGTTTTCAACTTAAGAAGTTAGAAAAGCAAAATAAATTAAAAATAGAAAGAGGATAACAATTACAAAAACAAGAAACAATATAATAGAAACAATGTTATTGGTTATTATAAACAAGCTTATTTTATTTATTTTTTCAAACAAACTTGTTTAAGATCAATAGACTAGCAAGCCTTGAGGAAATCTGATCAAGAAAAATGGAAGAAGACCCAAACAACCAAACAACAACAAAACTGGAAATGAAGAAAAGACTTAAAAACATAGTTACATAAATTAAAATAGTTATAAAAAATAAGATACTGCTACAGGCAAATTTATGTCACTAATTTTAATTAAATTAATATTTAAGACAATATACATTAACAAAGAGATACTAAAATTCAAGGAGAATTAAAATAACTAAATAAACTAATAATCACAGAATTTGAAAAAAAATAAATTTCAACAAAAAGTACTACCTCTAAAATGGATGTCAGTTCTAGAAAGTTTGCAGATGAGTTTCAACAAAACTTCAAGAAGAGATATCATCACTGATAGAAAAAAATTTAAGAAAAACAGAAACTAAAAAAACAAACAAAAAACAACTTATTCCTGAAGGACACTAAAGCAAATCTGAAATCAGATCTGAATAAGTAGTGCACATAAAGGAAAACTCATAGATCAATATAAATTATGAACAAAAAGGTAAACTTTTAAATATATTATTTACAAATAGTACCTGGTAAGCTTTTTCTTAAGAATGAAGCAATTATTTATCATGAGTTACTATGCTCATGATTAATTTTTTTTAAGTGATGATTATCTTAATATACAATAAAAATATTTTTAAAAAATTATTTTAAATACATGTTCTGATTTAAAAGCAAAATAAAATTCAAAAGACTTACTAAGGTAAAGATAGAAAGACAATTCCTAAATCTTAGATATTTATAAGATAACCAGAACAACTGGTATATATCATTTTTGTTAAACTCAGGGAAAAGATAAAGACTCTCATTTTCATCACTTTTATTCAGAATCTCCCAGATAATGGAATAATATATAGGAATAACAAAATATCTACATACTGGAAAGAAACACATAAAAATGTGAAATTAACTCAAATATCAGAATACTGTAAAGGTTTCTTTTAGGCATAAATGTTGCAGAGTTGGTGATCCTAATGTATCATTGTAGAATAATTATGATGCAGATGCTGGATTAAAGAGAAACAGAAGAGAATAATAAGAGAAAAAATAGAGGAAAATAGGAGAAGCACCTTAATAGCATAGAAATTTCTGGGGTAAAGAAGTGTGGAGGTAGAAGGGATGTTGCACAAAAATCAGTCAAGGAGAGTGTGAGGTGGAAACAGAAGTCAGGGTAGTATGGAGAGAAGGAAAATGCCATTGATTTGACATTTTAAAAATAAGTGTAGTAACCAAAATGTTTTCCTCTTTGGAAAGCTGTGGGGAAAGCACCTGAGTTGTTCCCCCGCCCACTGCCCTGTCCCTCCCACCCACTGCTTCCCAACTGCTAAGACAATTTTAAACTAAGTGTGTATTGTCATACATTTTCTAGGTATTTTTCTTATATTAAATAGAGATATAGAGGAGGCTAAATTCTGTCAGCCAGACCAGCTTGGTTCTTTCAGGTTTCGCAACCATAAGTAGATATCTATTTCTTGCATTTGCTCCCTTCTGCATTTGCTGGCTTGGTTTAGTACTAACATACTCAGTACTTGTGCCTGCTTAATCCAGCATTTGAGGCAGCCCAGGTTCTGTGATTTTCTTTATGCTATTTACCTGCTTTTTATTCTTGGCTGAGTGATTTTGAAAAGTCAAAAAGCCTTTCTTAACCCTGGTTTCCTCATCGATAAAGTGAGAATTATAATAAAGTTTGTTTTACAGTTTTGTTGTATCAGCTACTAAGATAATGCTTTGCAAAATGCTAAACAAATATTAGTTGTTTTCAGAATGTCAGAGTATCTTGGCTCTGCTACCAGGCACAGTCACTTAGTTACTATCGATAAATTACCAACAACAATTCAACACAGCTCTAAAGTTTCATCTGAATAGTTCCAAATTATAAAACATTCAGAAGTAAAAAAAAGAGAGAAAAAGAAAACACTGAATGCTACTGCAGAATCACTCAACTTTACATATAAATCTGGACCTCATATGAAAACAAATCACTTCCATTTCAGTGCTCTGGTCTGCTTTAATATATGTCCAGTTTGCTAGGGAGAGACACATTACCAAGTGTTATCAATATATGCCAGGAACACAATTTCTGCATCTTTAAATAAAATAAGAAACAAAACCACAGCTCTGTTTAAGCTGCTGATGAAACTAGCCTTAAACATACCACAGAAGTTAGAAAAAAGTTGATGGAATCTGGAGCATAAGGCAAAATTGTGAAAGACCTTTGGGGAAATGGAAGTTGGTAGGGTCATTATGAGGAAAGAAATTGGGGACCCAAGGTGGAGCAGGGCCAAGAGCCAAATGAGAGAATATGCTGTGGAAGATCTTTCTGGTGTGCTCCGTTCTTTCCTCCATCAACGCCAACTGAACACAAAGAGGAGGTGACAGCGTAAACTAACGTAGGCCAGATGGGGTAGGAGACAAGACTGATGGTTTGGAGTGATCCTGCCTCCCCCACATCCTAACCCCAGGAGTCATACAATGTCAACCTAAGGAAGGAACACTTGGAAAAAAGGAGTGAAAGTATTGTTGCTTTCTGATGGGCAAGGTCACCTGATGGAAATGGAGTTGAGACCTGATGGGAATGCCAGAAGTTCTTGGCCTTGAAATCTGATCCCAAAGACTTTTAAACTCACCTTGACAAGCCTAGCATAAGACTGTGGCTTCCACCCTTTCTCCAGGTTTACAATAAAGACAAGATAAGCCATTTGCAGCAACATGGATGGACCTAGAGATTGTCATACTGAGTGAAGTCAGACAGAGAAAGAGAAATATCAATATATTATGATATCACTTATATGCAGAACCTAAAAGAAATTATACAAATGAACTTATCTACAAAACAGAAATAGACTCAGACTTAGAGAATGAACTTATGGTTACCGGGGGGTGCCGGGGGGGGGGGATAGGGAGTTTGTGATTGATGTGTACACAATGCTATATTTAAAATGGATAACCAACAAGAACCTACTGTATAGCACAGAGAACTCTGCTCAATATGCTGTAACAACCTAAATGGAAAAAGAATTTGAAAAAGAATAGATACATGTATATGTATAACTGAATCACTTTGCTGTGCACCTGAAACTAACACAGCATTGTGTTACTATACTTCTATATAAAATAAAAAGTTAAAAATCAAACAAAACAAACAAAAACAACAAAAAAACAATAAAGACAAGATAGGTGACACCCTAAGGGAATAAGAAATCATAGGAAAAAATGAATGGCATTTAATAGCTCAAGGTCTATGAAAGAAATAAGAGAATGAATAACTTGTCAGAAAAATAAAATAATAATAAACCATACTAATTTTGAACTTAAAAAGCACAACATATATATTCTTTCAGATAAGCCATAAAATTAGTAGCAGACATGTAAGCTGCATAAAGAAGAACCAATTGGAAATGATGGTATGAATAATATAAAATAGGAAATAAATAACTAAAAATAGAATAAAGAAAAAAATTAGTAGCTGGAGGATGAGGTCAAATAATATTTTACAGAAAGCACACAAAAATATTAAAAGGATGGCAAAATAAAGGATAAGTCTAGAGATATGGAATAAAAATAGAAGTTTCATCATCTATAGCATACATATAGCAGAAGGAGAAAAAAAGGTAGAAATGAAGAAACATATAAAAACAATAAAACATCATCAGTTTAAAAGAAGATGAAAAATGCATATATAGCATTAAACATAAAGGTAAAAGCCCATACATATGTACATTATTATAATATTTGAGATCATCCAATACAGAGAACATTCTAAAGGCTTCCAGTTTAGCTCAACAGCTAAACTTCATACCAGAAGGTAATGGAATAATATTTATGTGTTGATGGAAGAGAAATTTGAACATGTATTTTTATCCAGTAAAGCTATAATTTAAATGTGAGATCAAAATATTATCCTCAGGCATATGAGACTTCATAAAATTTACTATGCAAAATTTTCTTTGAAAACAATATTGGAGAAAGTACTCAAAATAGAAATGGATTCAGGAAGAAACATGATTTAGAAGATAAAATTGGATAAGTGGGTCTACAAAGCTCTATAGTGGTCTAAATAAATAGCATCCTAAAATTAAGAAAAGAGAAGAAAAATAGACTTGGAGAAGTTATCTATTAAGCAGAAGGAAGAAAGAAAGAAATATTGTTGTCCTTAAGAAAGAGATGGGAAAAAATATACATAAGTATACATAAAACTATACATGTGTATGAGTCATCAAGAGTAAAAATCAAATGAACAAACTTTTAAATCAGAAGAGGAAGAAAATTTAAATTATTTAATGCAGTTAGGAAAGAAGAAAGAATATGAAGTAACTAGAGTCTGAAATAAATATGATATATAGAAAATCTGACATACAAAGGCAAAAGTAAGTCCTAATATAACTGTAATTATAATAACTATAAAAGGATTAGACTTCAAATTTAAAAGAGAAAGCCTCTCTGATTGTATAAACCAAATACAGGTCAGCCATGATAACAATATTAATATTAGAAAAAAATATAATTTTAGGTGATAAACATCAAAAGAGAAAATGAGAGGAATACTATACTGGCTAAAGGAATAATAAAAAATAGATTATCAAAAAATCTGAATGTATGTAACCTAACAATAAAATCATAAATACATCAATATCTGTTAGAATTCAGAAATTTTAATATTCTATTCTAGTACTTAGAAACTAATATGTCAAAAAGATATACATTAAGCAAATTATATAAGATATGAAAGCAAGATGTAACAGTTTCAAAAACTGGATCTGTTCAGGATCACAAAATATGCCACATATACTCTCTCTATATATATATATATATTTTTTAACATAATGCAATAATATTAGAAATCAATATAAAAGCAAATCTATTATAGCTAAGCAATTCCATATATTGAAAACATTATATTAAATAATTCTTCATTGAAGAAGAAAGACAATGAAGTATTGAATAAAATGAAGTAATCTAAATGAAAAAGTATGGCATACAGCTAGGCCTTTGAGAAAAATATTAGGGAAACTTCAGAAGATAGAAGAAGAGCAAAAAAGTAAATGCAAAGAAACAGGAAGGATAAAAATAATAAGAAACAATTAATGAGGGTAAGAGGAGAAAATTAAGATTTTTTCTGAATCTTTGCTCTCTAAACTCAGGAGCAGAATAGATTTGCCTAGTAAAGTGTACTTTTATTAGTTAATAAACACTAAAAATACATAATAATACAAAAAGCACATAATACATCGTTGTGTAGGTTATATCTCTGGGAAAGTTAGTTAAAACATCAGAAAATCATCTATGTAAATTATCCTATTAGTGGACTAAAGAGAAGAATGATCATTTCATTGATGCAGAAAAAGCATTTAATAATTTCAATCCTAATCTCTGATAGAAAACTCCAGAATATAAGGAGTAAAAGGGAATGTTCTTATTTTGAAAAAGCAATAGTCTACCCTGACTGATAATAGCAGAACTTGCTCTGGACGCGCAGGCTTAGCGGCCATGGCTCACAGGCCCAGCCACTCCACGGCATGTGGGATCTTCCCAGACCAGGGCACGAACCCATGTCCCCTGCATCGGCAGGCAGACTCTCAACCAATGCGCCACCAGGGAAGCCCAGGGAAGCCCAGGGAAGCCCAATAACAGAACTTTTAATGCATTACCTTAGGATGAGATATAGGGAATTTCCTGCTATCTGAATGTGTAGTGGGGTGTTGAAGACAATTTAGATATCTATTACTATGGGAAACAATACTAGAAATTTTATCTTTGTAAAGGATGAACTACTATAAAGTGGTCTAAAATAAAGAAGTAAAATTTATACAGCACCGTGATTAGATTTTTAAAAATAATAAGTTTAAAGTAAGCACAAAACTATTAATATTAATTTTAAAAACTCACAAATATCAGCATATAATTTTTAGAAATGCATGCATAACTTAAAATATATATATATATATATATTTTTTTTTTTTTTTTTTTTTTTTTTTTGTGGTATGAGGGCCTCACTGTTGTGGCGTCTCCCGTTGCAGAGCACAGGCTCCGGACGCGCAGGCTCAGCGGCCATGGCTCACGGGCCCAGCCGCTCCGCGGCACGTGGGATCTTCCCGGACTGGGGCATGAACCCGTGTCCCCTGCATCGGCAGGCGGATTCTCAACCACTGCGCCACCAGGGAAGCCCTTAAAATATATTTTAATACTCTAGTTTGGCGTATATATAGTCAGAGCCCAGTCAAGAAAATGGAATCCATGCCAGGTAGTTTAATATATAGCGAGAGACAGGAGGAGAATCACCAGGCTTTTTGCCTTCCCTCCTTTCTTGTGCCTTTCATTGCCCAGCCTAAACTGATGCCAGAGGGTAAGGGAGCCTGGACATGTATTCTATGGGGGGCTGGTCAGTTCCTTGTGTTAAAAAGCAGACCAAGGGAAGGGCAGAGGGAAATGCAGACTGGTTGGATCTGAGAGTTAACAGGTGATGACTAGGCCAGGGTCTTTACAGGAGAGGGAAACAAAGTAGATAGGAGATGGAGTATGACATAATAATAATAACAATAAAATGAGGGATAAGCTTTTTGCAAACCAAGGCTACCAGTGCACCATGAACTAAGCAACTTTGTGCATCTGAAATAAATTATAACAAAACAATAACATTATTAAAAATAATAAAAATAACATTAATGGAATGAAAACATTTTAAATGAATCTATCTGCTCTAATGCTTACTTAACTGTTTTAAATTTGATCCATGGGAGATCAGAGAAGCACTGCTCTGCATTCTCATAAATCCACTGTATGTCCATGATACCATGTCATTTCTATTAGCCAAGGACTAGACCCAAGCTGAGTGTAAAGTAGCAGTGATTTAGGTGAGACAATTAACTTGACATTTTGAAATGATTCATCATTTCTCTAAGTAAAGAAATGGTCAGAATGCAGATCATTCAACCAGCTAAAGAGAGAAAGGGAATGGTAAAAGACAAATACATACCTAGTGAACAGCATGTGTCAGTCCCCACTTTGCATGTGCTGACTCATTTAATCATCTCAGCAACCCTCTGAGGGAAGTACAAAGTAGTAACCTCATTTTACAGATGAGGAAACTGATGGCCAGATTAGTTAAACACGTAACCATATCACACTTCTATGAATAGTAGAGACAGGATTTTAACTCACTCATCCTGCAGCTAAAATGAGTTGGAAAGATAAGAAATTAATTAAATT
Source organism: Kogia breviceps (assembly GCF_026419965.1). NCBI lineage: Eukaryota > Metazoa > Chordata > Mammalia > Artiodactyla > Physeteridae > Kogia > Kogia breviceps. The sequence goes on from NC_081320.1 coordinate 22,090,624, forward strand.
GACAGGCTTTTACCCAGTAAATTCTACCTCATCTTCTATCTAAGTAAACTGGCTTGGTCACATACCAGAGGGTCTAAGAAATATTCTTCCCTCTTGGCTTAGAGAGGAGTCAGGACAGATTCTTGTCTCCCTCAGTCTCCATCCTGGCTCCTGTGCAACTTTCCAAAGGCAGGGTTGCCTCAAACACAGTAGAGGGCTGCCTACCACAGTCTACAAGAGATAATGGGGTTCAAGATAAATCAAAGAAGAAAAACAAAAGAGTACAAGTTGCTTACTTCATGTCTGTGTATACATCCATTATTCCTTTCACTGAAAACATTACATTCCACCTATCTTCATAGCCTGGGGCTCCACTATATCCTTATATCTATGAGAAGGCCTACTCTTCTAAAATACCTTGGAGCTAGGCACCAATTTCTCCTCTTGTCTGAATGATTTGAAGTACATAATCAAAGCTATTAAAATATTAAAATTTCCATTATTGTGTATCTATCCAAATGAGGAAATAGTGGCTACTAAGGTTAAAGGCAATTTTGAAAAACAATAAAATGAAATATCCAACCTTTTGGCCTTCCTCAATGTGTACATGATTGTCTATACTCATTACACATGGAATTTGTTAAAAATTTATATTCATATTGATATAAATGTGTTCTATTGATTAACTTGCTCCATGATTACAAGTTGCGTTTCCAGTAATTCTGAAACTTACTTGCTTCTGTTTTGGATTATTTTGAACAGGAAGGGAACAGCTGTGTACACAAAGAATCAGTTTGAAAAGAAACACAAAAATTAATGGCATCAGTTCTACATCAGTTTTTCAGGAAAAATCTTCATAGTCCTCCTCTGTTATTTCAGGATCTGCTCCTCTTGCTTTGTTAAATGGCAGTAATTTAGCCTTCGAATTTCTTGAGGAAAATAAAGTTTGAATGTCAGGATCAATACCACTGATTAGGAAAGGGTGAGTCCGAGGTGAAGAGTTCTTAATCCTCTGAAACAAATCTCTAATTTTAAATTTTAAAGTCAAAAAGTAATGGAAGAATTGTGCTGTTAGGGGACATTTTAAGTTGTCAAGATGATGCAAAATAGAAAAAAATGCAGTGATGTTCTCCAATACTCTTGCCTGTCAATAGCATGTATCACAACTAAAATGGCAGAGGTTACATTTGCAGAGAGACAGTGTGAGCAAGCCTCTCAGGTGTGCACCCAGAGAATCAGAATTCTACTCAGCTGGGCACACATTCCTGAAGAAGGAAGGCAGCATAGCATCTAGGAGAAAATAAGGAGGGAGTAAAGAAGTGGTTCGTTCATCATTAACAGTCATAATCCCACTTTTTATTTCAAAAAGTGCTTTCTTCCCCCATATCCTTCCAAACATCACTGCTCATTTGTTATAAATCAATTCACATTTAGTTTACTAAATTACTATATGTATGTACAATATTTTCACAGACAAAAAAGGGTGAGCTAAAAGCCCAGAAAAGAAGCAGACATAAGTTTCATGGAGAGGCATGTTCCAATGAATGTTACTTTACACCTCTGCGACTTTTTTTTTTTTTTTTTTTTTTTTTTTTTTTTTTTCAGTACGCAGGCCTCTCACTGTTGTGGCCTCTCCCGTTGCGGAACACAGGCTCCAGACGCGCAGGCTCAGTGGCCATGGCTCACGAGCCCAACCGCTCCGCGGCATGTGGGATCTTCCTGGACCGGGGCACGAACTCATGTCACCTGCATCGGCAGGCGGTCTCTCAACCAGTGCGCCACCACGGAAACCTGGGACCTTTTTTCATCTGCTCCATCTGCTCGTGCTGAGAGTAGTACCAAGTGCATCTGTGTAGGCTCTCAGCTCCCTTTCCCTTTACTCAGACACCATATATTTAAAGTTTTTATACTTGCCTTTATAATAATATACTTAATAATTATGAGTTATATATGCTCATTATTGAGAATTTGTTAAGTCTCATGAAGTTACAAAGTTTTTTTTCATAATCCAATCAACCAGAAATAGCTACTTTTAACATTAGATATGCTTTCACAAGGTTTCACACACACACACAAATATAGATATAAATTGGGGTACTGGCTCCTGCTTTATATCACATAGAGTACTCTACAGTCTTTATTTCACATTATACTGCAAATATTTTCACACATCATTAAATATTCTTGAAAACAACTTGCATAGCTACTACTTAATACATCATTATATAGATGTACTGCAATCTAACTATTGCCCCCAAATTGGGCACATATTTTTTTCCTGAAGTCATTTATGTCTACTTTGTAATTTAGAATTACAAGGACCTTTTCTCTAGCATATATTTTTTTTCTAATACGGATGAGCTTCTTTCCAATTTTGCATTCACAAAAGTAACTGAGAATTCCAACTCCAGGCAAAAATCTTATGTGTAAATTTTCAAGCCTGACATTTGGCTAAGATAAGGTTTAGCCTGGCAGATCTCAAGGAGAAAGACTACCTTCCTCACACCAGACTTGGTGCACAGACAGTGCATTGCTTTCTGGAGAGAACTGTAGTTAAGGACTCAGTACCCCCTCCCCCAACTCAGCCATGGTCATGTACAGATCTGCACTCCTACTCCAGGTGCTTCACAGATACCTTTTTATCAGGGGCCCTTAGCTGAGGCATTTTGTCCACTCTGATTCAGTCTTTTTCCACTCCTACTCTACCCCCTGCCTCTCTTCCCCACCCCTGGTACCCTGGATCCATGATAAGACAGAAGACTTTGTTTAGTACATCTGGGCAGTGGGAAGATTTCCTGTACCTACACTCCTTGTCTTCCGTTCCTCAACCAGTGCAGTTACTTAAGGAAAATAAAACACTGGAAAGCTGGAGCTTATTTTGGCCTCCTGATTACACTATCACAGGAAGTGAAGAAAGGCTTGTTACTTTCAGTTTGGCTCATTGTCCTAACTGATCATCTAGTCACATGGCAGCTCAACAGTACTAGGTGTTTCTTTTCTGTCTTTCAGATTACAGTTGAGTACTAATATTTTTTCAGTTTCCCTATGGAATAGAGGAAAAAATTAAAAATGAATTAAATTGAAAATGAAAAGGGTGGAATGATGAGATTAATATTTGGGGGGCAATTTCACTTTTTTTTTTTTTTTTTGTGGTACGCTGACCTCTCACCGTTGTGGCCTCTCCCGTTGCGGAGCACAGGGTCCGGATGTGCAGGCTCAGCGGCCATGGCTCACGGGCCCAGCCGCTCCGTGGCATGTGGGATCCTCCCGGACCGGGGCATGAAACCGTGTCCCCTGCATTGGCAGGCGGACTCTCAACCACTGCGCCACCAGGGAAGCCCGCAAATTCACTTTTTGAAGAACTGTTCTAGGCATTTTAATCTAGATATCACTTTCAATTTATATTCACATTCTCATGTAGTCTTCACAAACATTTTATAAGGGAGGTGTTATTTACCCACTTCACAAACAGGGAAAGTAAGGCGCCAAATCAAACAACCTCTTGAAAATACTCAACTTTCTCCCTGCAGCAATAAATCTGAGTAAATTTCATCTTGGCAGGCAGTGAAATAGTTTAGAATAGAGACAGTCTATATTTCTCATTATATTTAAAGAGTATGTATAAACAAATACTGCAGATCAACATACATCTACTTTGAGTTCATGGCACCAAGTAAAACAGTATTTTCCTCGATGTTTCCTCAGATATATGTTTTGCCTTTGGGGAGACAAGATCACCAGGGCAAGCAAAAATAAAATCCTGACTTTCAATCTTACATCATGTTCCCAACTCTGGTTGAAGGTGATCGCCAGGAGAACTTTATTCCTCACAGGAATTACGCATATTTAGTTCCTGCCAAATTGAATCAAAAACTTGGACAGATGGAAAGAACACGGTAGAATGCTGTAAGAAATACACCAGTTTCTTGGTCTCACCTGCTTTTTGTATTTTCAATTATTCACCCTGGGAAAATAAAGTGCCAACAATAAGATGTAACTTTATTATTCAAGAGAAAAAGATATTTAGATATTTAGAAGATACTCATAAGAGACAAAACAAAAGATTGAGGCATGAGTTTTGGAGAGGCCAGTGAGATAAAATACAAAGTGGATTCATTACTTATGAGCAGACATATTTACTGGTCTGCAGCTCTAACAAATGTTCATCTGCTTGCTGCATCTTTATGTCCGTTCTTCTATTTTAGAGATTTATATTTGATGGAATCTCAGCAAAATGACATAGAAAATTATTTTTATAACTATTACTGAAGGGAAATCACTGGAGGTACATAAATTAGGCTTGTGCTCCATACTTCAGTAATTAATTAAATAAATTTATTTGCTTATCAGTGGTGGCTTGAATGTGCCTTAAGTTTAAGTTAGACATTTCAGGATCTTGCTAAACTAATTAATCTATCTATTCTTGAATATGCATGAGAGCCAATATTAGCAAAGTATTGAGTCAGCTTCTAGGATTTATCTGACAATGAATAAGAAAAAAACAAACAAACCCAGCTCTCCTGGAACTGGGTAATGATGTAAAATCAGGCATTAGAGCAAAGAGTTAGAATATAAGAAATGTAAGCCAAGGTGTTTTAGAAAGAACTGTGGAAACACAGGGTAAAGACACTGAAACCCCATGAGCCAAACCAGGCTTTTCTACCCTTCAGAGTAGCCTGCTGTGGGTTAAAAATGTAGCAAAATTAGGAGTGTTTGTTTGGATAAGAAAAGCAGAATAAGAAAAACTGTCTTCAATATATTTTCTCAACATGTAAACACTTAGAGGGCATTCATCATAAAGTCTATGTTTGATGGACAAAGATAAAATATTAGTTTATACTTATGGCAAGTAATATCAAACTGCTTATAATTGTAATCTAGGCTAATTATGTTGTGCTGTAACTTACAAATGCATTGGTTAATAAAAGTGTATTTGAATTGAATCCATTTGTATTTCACATATTTTGTATTTCATGGGAAGTACTGCTGCCCAGTCAAAGTGATATATGTTGATATTTATAATTGATAAATTCTGAGTGTGGTCTTAATTACAGAATGGTTTTTAGGTGAGTTTAATTTAAAAACACTCACTCCATGGCTAAATCTAGTTATATTTTAGTGTCAGGCATTTTAAAGGAAATGTAAGGTAAAAATGAAATAATAGAAATGGCTCTAATTACTAATTCTGTGATGCCCACAGAAAATCCTAAGGTAAAACAATCTCACAAACTGGATGTTTTTTTCTTAGTCACAAATAGTCAAGGCCCACCTGTATGGGTCTTTTTTATGTTGTGCTTCCATTGTTTGTCACTTGACACATTTTTATGGGGAAAATGCCAGGAATTCATGATGGCTATTTAGCCATCTTTGACAGAAGATGTGCTCTATAGCATCACAAGCCCTTGATTGATAGTAGCTTCTCTCAGAAGTCCCAACACCCTGTCTTTCAAACTAGAACTAGCTCTCCATGTGGTTTTGAATTAGTGCCATGATATTAAAAGTGGAGTTTTTTTCTTTAATAATTTATTTTTTTTCTAATAACCACTTGAAGCAGAGAGGGGCTTGGCCCCATGGCTTAATATAAGGAGGACAGCTTTGGCCATATAAAAAGTTCAAAGATTTTAAAATTGAGATCAAGCTAACTAGCACAAAAGTATTTTAGAAAAGAGTAGAGTTTAAGCAATTTACAGATTCAAAGCAATTTTTATCAAATTACCAGTGGCATTTTTCATAGAACTAGAACAAAAAAATTTAATTTGTGTGGAAACAGAAAAGACCCCAAATAGTCAAAGCAATCTTAAGAAAGAAAATGGAGCTGGAGGAATCAGGCACCCTGACTTCAGACTATACTACAAAGCTGCAGTAATCAAAACAGTATGGTATTGGCACAAAAACAGATATATAGATCAATGGAACAGTATAGGAAGCCCAGAGATAAACCCACACACCTATGGTAACCTAATCTATGACAAAGGAGGCCAGAATATACAATGGAGCAAAGATAGCCTCTTCAATAGGTAGTGCTGGGAAAACTGGACAGGAACATGTAAAAGAGTGAAATTAGTACACTCCTTAGCACCACACACAAAAATAAACTCAAAATGGATTAAAGACCTGAATGTAAGGCTAGATGGTGTAAAACTCTTTGAGGAAAACATACGCAGAACACTCTTTGGCATAAATTGCAGCAAGACCGTTTTTGACCCATCTCCTAGAGTAATGAGAATAAAGACAAAAATAAACAAATGGGACCTAATGAAACTTGAAACCTTTTGCACAGCAAAGGAAACCATAAACAAGATGAAAAGACAACACTCAGGATGGGAGAAAATATTTACAAATGAAGCAACTGACAAAGGATTAATCTCCAAAATATACAAAGAGCTCATGCAGCTCAATATCAAAAAAAAAAAAAAAAAAAAGCAAACAACCTAATGAAAAATGTGCAGAAGACCTAAATAGATATTTCTCCAAAGAAGACAAACAGATGACCAACAAACAAATGAAAAGATGCTCAACATCATTAATTATTAGAGAAATGAAAATCAAAACTACAATGAGATATTACCTCACACTGGTCAGAATGACTATCAATAAAAAATCTACAAACAATAAAGAGGGTTTGGAGAAAAGGGAACCCTCTTGCACTGTTGGTGGGAATATAAATTGATACAGCCACTATGGAGAACAGTATGGAGGTTCCTTAAAAAACTAAAACTAAAACTAAAAAACTAAAAATAGAGCAACCATATGGCCCAGCAATCCCAGAGAAAACCATAATTCAGAAAGATACATGTACCCCAATGTTCATTGCAGCACTACTTACAATAGCCAGGACATAGAAGCAACCTAAATGTCTATCAAAAGAGGAATGGATAAAGAAGATGTGGTACATATATACAATGGAATATTACTCAGCCATAAAATGGAATGAAACTGTGTCATTTGTAGAGGCGTGGATGGACCTAGAGACTGTCCTATAGAGTGAAATATGTCAGAAAGAGAAAAACAAATATTGTATATTAACACATTTTTGTGGAATCTAGAAAAATGGTATAGATGACCTTATTGGCAATACAGAAATAGAGACACAGATGTAGAGAACAAACATATGGGACACCAAGGGCAGAAAGGAGGGCGGGGATGAATTGGGAGATTGGGATTGATGTATATACACTATTGATACTATGTATAAAATAGATAACTAATGAGAACCTGCTGTATAGCTCATGGAACTCTACTTGGTGCTCTGTGGTGATGTAAATGGGAAGCAAATCCAAAAAAGAGGGGATATATGTCTACGTATAGCTGATTCACTTTGCTGTACAGTAGAAACTAACACAACATTGTTAAGCAACTATACTCCAAAAATAATTAACTAAAAAAAAGAGTACTGCTTATACTAACTTAACATCTGAATTATAAACATGTCATTATATTATTTTATTCTGTCTTAAGAGTCAGAAATGTCATATGTGTTCAGAAAATATCCAGAATAGGGGCTCTTAGGTTTTCAACCCAAACAAAGCTAGATAAAGTCAGAACAATAAAAATATTTTTCATAGACTTCTCTGATATAGATTAATATTTAGTTATAAATTATTTCTAATGTGTTTATAATTTTTTCACTTCATGAATTCTCAATAAATGTTAAGCTTTCAATCTGACTAAGTAAAATAGCATAGTTTTTCACATCAGAAATTTTCAGAAAAGGGAGTTCATTAAACTAATAGCAAAAATACAGAACTACAAACATTTTGAAGACATTGAAAATACTAAAATTTTCCAATAATGAGCAGTTAGCAAAATTTACACCAGAGTAATACTATTAATGTTAAGTATCTTTATACATCTAAGACTCTTTGGTAGTTTAAATATGTAAAATGTATTGTGATTTACTTCATTTGTTACTGATATTATTATGTTGGACATGTTTAATTAAGAGATATTAGGAAAAGATATAAATGATATTTTTTTAGTCTTATTTGAAAACCTAAAATATCCTTGGATGCCTGCACTTGTATATAAGCATGTGTGTGTTTCTTATCTTCCCTTTTTCTATGGATTTTGTTTCTATTTTGCCCCTTCCTTCTGCTTCATCATCTTTAACTGGAATTAAAAATCTTAGATTATGTCATAAATTATTCTGGGACATTTTATTTAGCCTTTAAAATCATTTTAAAACAGTGATCATTGTGATTCTTTTACTACTTGCTTGTTATGATTCTCTTACCACTTACCATTTGCTTTCTGTGGTTATTGCAATGATGAACATCACACTAGCTAACATCTTAATTATTGAAAGTCTGTGTGCATCTAGAAGATAAAGCAGTAGAAATATATGTTACTAGTCTTTCTTACTATCAATGTTACTAAACTTGGAATTGAGGGAAGCAATAACTAACAAAAGATATGTCACTTCTGTGTGGATGCAATTCTTCTTGCAAAACTATTGCTCTAAAATAAAATTATTCTAAATTATGCAAAAATATGTCATATAGAATCTCCTATATTTTATTACTTTTATTCATTTCAAAAGTGAAGATTAGCTATGTGTTTTATTTTTATGATGCTTTAGTTTATCAAGCATAACATAAATCCCAAATGTTTACTAATCATATTAATACAGACTTTGCAAAGACAAAACTATTTAGATGATATATTCCTACAAGGCCATCAGTCATTTTTATGCTACAGTGAAATAATCTTCCTGGTATGTTCCTGGGAAGTGAACATTCTTTTAAATCATTGTAATTTAGATTCCCACCCCCCCACCAAATGCATTTATTTTAGTAACAAAAAAAAAATAGTAATGATTTGTGCTTTTGTTGTGCATGCAAATCTTACATGTGACACAGAGAAAAAAGAATTCTAACGATTCATCATAATATATATAATATATTCAGAGAGAATGCCCACAACACTAATTCAGAGAAATCATTAGAAGAGTAAAGGTTAGCAAAAAAAAAAAAAAAAAAAAAAAAAGAAAAAGCTGATCTGTAATGGAGCAAATCAGTTGGTATTACTGGTGGGAAGGAAAAAAGAAAAATAGTATTTATTGAGCACTAGTGTGACAGATTCACAAATATCAAAACTATAAAGGCTGTAATGGAGGAAAGAAGAAATAAAAGTGAATCACAAAAATGACAAAAGTCCTGTAAATGTGGAAGTTATACTTTAAGAAACATAATAGTGTAAAAAATAATAAACACATAAGATAACAGGGTTGGAGAAAGGGAAGTAAAAGTATAGGGACACTGTTTTTTGTTCTTTCATGTAGGAAGTTGATACTGGAAATTTTTTAAATGTTGGAAATACTAAACATTTGGAGAACACTTGGTTAAAAGACAAACTACAATGACTCCAATCTTTGACGTATTTCAAGACTCCTTTGCCACCATTAGCTTCAGAGAGATTATTTTTAAGGAACTATTACCTCATGAAAAACTTTTGACCTTAAGTTCTGCAACATCTTCCTTTTCATTTCAGGTTTATTATATCCTCTTATATTCATGCAATAGTTAATATATTTAACTAAAAATATCATTAAATACTAATAAATGTTTTATGTATCTACCTATATGTCTAATATCGTGCTATCTGTCCATTGATAGGAATAACTAGAATGATGATGAACAAATGTTAATAGTTCCTATTTATGATCCATATTTTCCCTTCTTCACATTTTTAACTATCAATTGTATTATTATTATTTGTTACATTTTAATCGTATTGAATACCATACTGAAAAACATTAAAAGATTAAATAAGTTGTGATTAAATTTAATATTAGCTTAGTTAGATCTCACTGGGCTCAAACCTCTAAAATTTTAAGCAAATTCAATTCCTTATTTATTACAAAGGCATCTGGGTGGAAGGGGCAAGCAAGATTGGTTACAATTATAATCATTCTAATATAGATAAAATATAAATTAATAAACTAGGGAAAATTACCACATGTATAGGAAACAAGTTTAAAGAATAAATATTAAAATTGTAAATTCTAGGGCTTCCCTGGTGGTGCAGTGGTTGAGAGTCCTCCTGCAGATGAAGGGGACACGGGTTCATGCTCCTGTCCGGGAAGATCCCGCATGCCACAGAGTGGCTAGGCCTGTGAGCCGTGGCTGCTGAGCCTGCGCATCCGGAGCCTGTGCTCTGCAATGGGAGAGGCCACAACAGTGAGGGGCCCGCATGCCAAAAAAAAAAAAAAAAACACATTGTAAGATCTAGAAAATTAATTTGACAAAAATTACCATTTTTCTCTTTTCTTTTTCAAAAAGTGTACATACCAGAGGCATTTCTTGAGGTTTCTTCTTTCTTTTTCTTTTTTTGGTGTTAGAAAAAAACTATTGTTTCTAGGTTACTTTCATTGTGACAATAAAAAGATAATATTCAGGAAACACACATAGTTGTTTATTATTTTCTTTAAATCTCACCTATTTAACTACCAGGATTTAATTGATCTCAGAGTTTGATATATGTTTTCTTTGATGGTTAATATTACTGGGCACAAAATGTAACATATAATAATAGAACCACTTTTTTGTATGTGTTTTCAATGTGCCTAGCTAGATATAATGAGACAACCTCTGCAAATGCTTCAGAAGCTGCTTCCAACACCCGAGTAGAAGAAAGAATCTCTGTGAATAGTCAGCTGAATGCATAAAATGGCTTTGAACTTTTGAAGTTAGATTTTTTTGTTGAGCTTCTCTCTTTGCTTCTTCAACCTGATGTCATTCTGTGCACTTTTCAGACCATTAGAAATTTTCAGTATACTGTGCTAGAAAGTGAATTTCAGAGGATTTAATGGAGATCACATGAGATGATGATCCATGGAAATGCAGTCTAAGCCTCAGAAGATTCTAGGAAAATCATTAAAAATTACTGATATCTAGATGAGAAAACATTCCAGCCCCTACACCAAGCTATGAAGAAAGGGTAGGAAGAAGTATAAAACTAAATAGACACTACAGGACTTTTTCCCTAAAAACATGAAAAATGAAAAAATATACTACATTAGGATACAATCATAAAAGCTAAGCCCAGAAAAAATAATTTTTAGAAATATATTGAAGAGTACTCTATTTATATTCAACAAATGTGCCAAACACTGTCAACCTACATTAATTCATTTAATTTCATACATTTTTTGTGCTGCCAAATTGGGAAAAGTTTAACTGAGAGTACTGACTGAAAAAGATAACACCTTAGAGTAGATTAACAAGGGATTATCTAGAGGCGACTTGGAAATGAGATTCTGTGTGCATATTTCTGGATGGGAGTGAGAGTGATGGCAGAACTTTTAGGTACCTCTCTCTTCATCCTCATAAACTTGTCCCTACACCCCTACTCTCTACTCTTTCTGAGACACAATTGCTCTCCTCTGTTCTGCTTTCTTGTTTTTAAAGATTTAAATATTATTTATTATTATCTTAGATAATTTTTCTTCTTCCCAATAGTGCTTGACCTTTGGAGCTTTGGCATCCAGAAGGACTGGTTAGGAGACTTCTATGAAATATAAGTGATATCCAGAGAGTGGCTGCATGGAAAGGGTAGTGTGCATTTTTGGTCAAAGATCTGGACAACTAGTGGACAATAGGACCAGGAAATGACTAGGTGGGCCATAAATATCTGGGTCCCACCCTAAGCAGAAATATTTTTTGTTCTATATAGGTTTTTTGAATGAGCAAGATTTAAAATGATCACAAGAATTCAACCCCTGTTCTACCTCCCTGAAGATTAGTGGGTGTCCTTTTCCCTGTCTGCAAAATAAGTGTAGGGCATCAGAGGAACTAAGTTTTTCATCAAGGTTTTCAGACCTATGCACCTTGACCACCTGATATTAATCTATCCTTTAATTACTTGGTTTATTTTGACTAAAAAACATCGTAAGTTATTTGAAGACAAATATAATGCATTATACATCTTGCTTTGGTCAAAATGCTTTTAGAGTAAAGCATAATGTGGTGGATTCTCAAAATTAATTCTAAAATGGTTGTTTACCTAAATTATCAAACTTGAAGTGTCCACATACAGAAAGAACATTCAAAACACAAAACTTTTAGTGTTATTTTTGTCTTCAGTTTTATTTTAAAACTCCCACTATAGTAATCTGAAGAAAAAGAAAAAAGAGAAAAACAATGCTACACTTGATCCAGAGTGGAAGGAAGTAAATTTAAATGAGTTAAAAATTAGGACTGAATTTTATGTGTTCAAACCTTTTGTTTCTAGTGACCAACAGCCTCTGATAATGAAGATATTAATTGAATTATGATATATATATATTTAAAATGTTTAAATTAGATGATCAACAAACTAAATGTTAAGAATTCTTAATAAAACTGATCAATACAATTAAATATATTTATATCCTTTTACCAATCTAAAATAGGGGTTACAAAGTAATGATACTTTTTAACTAAAATCTAACACAAAAAAATGAAGATAGAACTTATCATCAAAAATCAATTGGCAACAGTTAAATGAACATCAGCAGCTACCCCGTACTGGGGAGTAATAAAAAAAGCTGTATAAAGAATGAATCATGTCAGATTAATCTAATTTCCTTATATGTCAGAGTGACTTAGGAGATCAAGGAGAAGCAATAGATTAAATATATCTTGATGTTAACAAGATTTTCAATGCTGTTCCATTTAACACCATTGATCATTAACAAACAAGGAAAAATGTGGCCGAGCCTATACTTATTAGAGGGTTGGCAGATATTTGGAAAGTCTTTGACATAATGTCAACGATAACAGGGTTAGGAGATGGGGGTCACACCAATCCCTACCCTATTCTATGGTGGTCTAACATGAAGAGCAGTTATTTATGTAAATCAGTTGTTTTCAATAGATCATATTTTCCTTATATTGATAACAGACACAAGAACATTTTTGCTTCAGTATGGAAGCAAATCTAAGAAAAATGGAGAATTTTGCTATAACTTCCTCATCTATTAAAATGAGAATATTAATGGGGCCTACTCAAAGTGCTGCTGTAACAAATAAAATAATCTATGTAGAATGCTTATCACAGTGCATGGCATAAAATAGCACTTCAAAAAATGGTGAGTTTTACAATTAATATTATTTCCATCATTGTATAATATACAAGTTTTGAAACATGTTATTTTGTTTCTAGATATAGCATCACATATTCTTCACACATTATTCTCTGACCATCTGATATGAGATGGTTTGATTTTATATGGTCTGACAAACTCAGAGAGTAGGAAAAAACTCAGGTCAAATATATTACAAACAACAGCTCAGCTTAAATTTATAAATTTAAAATAAAGTATTTTTGCACACCTGAGTAAAATTAAAATGGAATAAATAATCAATTAAAATTACAGTTTTAAATACAATTACTAAGAAAATTATGTATAACTATCGGGTCTCATTTTTGAGAGTATGTAACAGACCTATCTTTTCAACTATCAGAATTTTTCCACAAGTTTATATTTTCAGATATACACAGAATCTGTCAATATTTAATTCAAATTTTTTAAATTAACCTGATTATTTACTTCCATTAAAAATGCTATAATAAATAAGTTCTGCTTATAACCTGTTTGAAATTAGTCCACATTCAAGGAATTTTTTTTCCTGCTCAAAACTAACTTCAACTCTGATATCTCTTTGTAGATCTACAATACAGATGCAATTATTTGTGAAAGTAGGATTATTTAATATGGACTTATTTTTATAGACACAATGTCATTTTATTTGCTTTTTATATGTATACAAGTCAAAATTGCTATAAGCTTAAATATGTTCATATATTTGGTAAAATATATAAAGTTACTTTCTAAATTTTTTGCATTGATTATGTATTGTTTTGATATTCAAGAAATAAGCAAGAAAAGAGTTTTCTAAAAAGGTGAGAAGCATTACTAAAGCATGGTTTACTATTATTGTTCAACATACTGATCTTGTGAAAAAAAGACCCTAAAACTTGGTGTTTTATAACAGTAAGCATTTTCTTACTCTGAGTTTGTAGGATAATTGCAACCCTGCTAATAACACAGGCTAGGTTCAGCCGTGCCGCTTTATGGCACTGCTTCAGACTGTGGGTTAGCTGGGCTTAACTGAAAGCTGAAGCTTGTGTCTATATGTCTCTCATTCTCCTTTGGTCTGTTGTTATCTGGTATATATTTTCCGCATGGCAAATTATCAAATATAAAAGGCAAGTCAAAATAAGCAATCATAATTTAAACCTCTGTTAGCATCACATCCACTAACAAACATTCCATTGACCAAAGAAAGTCACATAACCAAGCCCAAAGTAAAAATACGTGGAATTTCACCATGATGACATGGTAAGTATGTGGTTACCCACTTTCAAATAGGAAAGTGAAGAATCAATACCAATAATTTAATTTTCCACATAAGATTTGATGAAGCCAAGATCAACCAGAGGCAATAGTGAAAAGTACAAAAGGATACTGAAAGTTACTCTATCTTTCTATGCTCCTTTCTTCTTTTGGCATCAATCTGAGGATTCTAGAATTACTTCCTCAACAACAACCCATTCTTTCTTGTTATCTACACCTGCCCTCCCTAAATTACTCTAGTTGTAAACATTATACTGTATTGTCTACCACACCATCACATGTTTATGTCATTCCTTTACAGTCTGATTAGTAAACCACAGAAATTAATTCTCACTCAAGTGTTAATGACCATTTAAAACTTCTAATACCCTGCTCAAAGATTTTGGCATTTTACCCTCCGTTGCTTGAAAGCTTAGCAACAGCCCAAGGCATCAAATTAGTGTGAATTATTTCAGGGTTGTTAGACAGACAAGGACATGTGATGTTTAAGCATGACCACATTCCAACTGTTTATGCTAAATAAAGTGAGCTGAAAACAATTTTGGACTATTTACAAATGGTTTTGAAATGTAATTAGTGTAATAGTATTTCTCCATTTATCTTCCACTGAGCATAAATTTGATAGATTTAATTCACATGCACAATGGGTCATGCATTTATTCACAGTTCCTTGTCACCTACCTGTACCTCCATCTCATCTCTCCTGTTGATGTGAATTTGTTACGTTAACTCAGTCCTTTAAGGCCAGGGACTTTGTCAGCCCACACATAATGATTTTCCAAAAAGGCAGGCACTGAAATATAGGTTAATGTGTTAGATAGTCCCAGATTTTTTTCCAGAACATAATCAGAAAATAAAGAATGTAATCATAGAATTTGCCATTATATGAACATAAAGGATATAAAATGACTGGCTTTTAATGCCAGAAGGGACCTTAGAAATCACTTGTTCAAAATCTTTTATCTTTCAGATGAACAAAAGGATGTGAAGTTACTTGACAAAATCTCTTTAATTAATGGAAGAGTTAGGTTTCATTCCAAATCCTCTCTTCTTTCCATTACACCAAGCATATTAGTCATGGTCATGGTGGATAATCAGTAAAAGGTAATCCATTTATAGATAATCAATATCTTTAAATTCTTATGATTATTACAAAAGGAAAGTTGTCTGAAATACTCTTGGGATTTCAGTGTTTTAAAGGAACAAAATGAACAAGAAGCAATGACTGTTTTCTCAAATGATGAGCTTGGTCAATGAATTGACTGTGGATATAGTAACAGTATATCTTTATGTCAGCCCAACTCCTGTTATGAATTATTGCCCTGGGTAATTTTCAGACAGATACTATCTACACCAGATTACCCAAAGTAGAACTGAGCAGATAGTAACACACCTCACATAGAGCTGTTTTCATAGAGGTGTTGTCAGGAGTAGCTAATGATTGTAGAGCATTTTAGAAAACTATGCCATATAAATACTTTACAACCAATATTGTATTCCCAGTGGATCTGTAATGTTTAGACCTAATAAGCACAGTCCTTTAACCAGTCATTCTATGGCTACAATATGAGGCAGTTGTGCTAGGAATCAGCAGTTTTTCTAGTCTATAAACAAAGAAAAGTATTTACTACATACTTGTATTTTATTCATTTGTCCCTTGTCAAAATTCTAAGAGAAGTTGGCCTTTAGGTTGAATGGTTGCTATATGGTTTGAATATTGAATATTCGCTATTCAGAAAACAGTAGAATGAGCATCTACAAAAACATATTTATTTGACTGCTCAGGGAACTATCCATAGTAATGGGAAGTACAAGGCTAGCCTTGATGCTCTAGTTATAATTCAGCCAGCAGTTTACTAAAATGAAATATTTTGTAAAAATCAGAATATGGTAGGAGAAATGAACTATAAATGACTGGTGTCATCCTCAAACCACTATCCATAGTGGCCCTGACTTGTTATTTTATAAGGTCAAAACAAGCTGCTTAGAATTATATATATATTTTGTCTACCTTTAACCTCTAAGTTCGAGGTGTGCCATGTCTGCTGGCTGAAACATTAGACAAATGAACTCTGTGGCAGTTTGTCTATTTCTTCTTATTACACTAATATGGAAAATTAACTAGGAAGCATGCTTTCTCCCCCGTTAGCCAGGTGGCACATTTATAAGGACATCATCAAGACTGTTCTTTTTTTTTTTTTTTTTTTTTTTTTTTTGTGATACGCGGGCCTCTCACTGTTGTGGCCTCTCCCGTTGCGGAGCACAGGCTCCGGACGCGCAGGCTCAGCAGCCATGGCTCACGGACCCAGCCGCTCGGCGGCATGTGGGATCTTCCCAGACTGGGGCACGAACCCGTGTCCCCTTCATCGGCAGGCGGATTCTCAACCACTGCGCCACCAGGGAAGCCCAAGACTGTTCTTTTCATTCAGTCCTCAGATTGCATAGTTGCTGCCTCTCTACTCATTTGTAATTTCTCTTCATTATATTGCAATATGATGCTACTGAGAGTCTTTTGTTGCAAGTGGCTGTAGACATGACTGTCATTTTGTCTATTATTAGGTCAGTGGTGAGAATTTTGAGAACAAAGTCAATGGGCATAATAGTAAGTTGGTATTAGATATTAAAGTCACTAAATTATCCCAAAGGATCCACAGAGAGATGGGATCATTGTCCTTGTTTTCACAGATATAGGAACACATACTGAACGACTTTTGCAAGGTCAAGAAAACTAGTGGTATATAGAGAGAAGATTAAAACAACTTAAGTCCTTACAGCAGCATATTTTGGGAGGATAACAGTTGCAATGCTTGTTCTTTTTTCCTTTTTCCTCTACAAATCCCCCAGGTAGACTGTGGGCAGGTTTTTCTTCTCCCTTAACATCATGTTACATTTTTAATATTTCTTCTTTATAGGCTGCTATATATTTTTTAAAACAAGAAAAAATATTTTTTCTTTGAGCAACTCTCCTTGAAAAGAGAGGGTTTTAGAGAAAGCTTCCCACCATTGTCTTAAAAATACTCTCGAGAAAACAATGATCCAAGCCTAGGCAGCATTGCTTTTTCTATTTCCTTTATTCTGGATTTAATGTATTCAATTTTTGGAAACAAGTGAGTTTTATATGGGCCCCATGATGGGAAAGGCTTTAAGTCTCTGCACATCATCCTTGCTCAAGTCTTTCATTATATTTCTGTGGGTTGACCCCATAGTGTAATACCAATTTATTCCCATTTTAGGACCATACACAACTGATTTTAAATATTAAATTACAAATTAGTTGATATTTCTAAAAGGAAAAATTTGTTTCTATTCACACAAGCTATGTCTAACAATCCATGCCAGTGTGAAAAACAGTAAAACTCAGAGTAATCAGTGGAGCATAGTAATGACAATGATGAAACTTTTAAATCAGTAAACTTGACTTCATCAGCTTGGATGCTGCATCTGCTCCTTAGGGCCTGCTTTAGCTGCCTGGTATATTCTTTCTCAGAGACACACTTAGCTTAGCTCACTTCCTTCCTTCCTTCAAGGCTTTTCTCAATGCTTACCCTCTTGATGAGGCCTGCACTGACTGCTCTATTTAACTCTGCAAGCTAACACTGCCCTACCCCTCCCAGGCCTCACTATGTCCAACTCTGTTCTATCCTGTCATCATACGCTCTGCATTTATCACACTCCAACAAATATCTAACATGATATATTATTTGTTTATTTATCAATTGTGTTTATTTTTTATTCTCATCTCCTCCAGCTAGAATTTGATTAAACAAAGACAGAGTTCTTCATTTTGTTCTCTAATACATCCAAACTGCCTGACCAATTCCTGACACAGAACTGGTACTCATCAAGTAATTGCTAAAGGAAGGAATGAAATTGGGCCTGATTCTGCCAGCATTTTGGTACTTTGAGAAAGGTTTTTAACCTCTCTGGTTCTAAATCTCTTGTCCATTTGCTGCCCAATTTCAAGAGATATAGGAATATATTTTTGCCTATTACTTCTAGAGCTAATTTCTTTAAATATATGAGGAAATATCCTATGTAGTATTTTTTTACAAAAATAGCAGCATTTTATATACCCAGGTCTGTACTTGCTCTTGCTTTTGTCTTCTTATTACTGTACTTGATAATATATCTCAGTAGTCATTTATTTAAATGCTCAAAGTGCTTCTTTATTTATTATAAAATATTTAATATATAAAAATATTATGACATAAAATAGAAAGATTAATAAAATGAACACCTAAGACATATCACTCAAGAAATTAAATATTATCAATTAAATTGATATACTCTGAGTCTCTCTCTCTGATTGCATATCTCACGATGCATTCCCCTTCTCCTCCAGAAGGGGAACCAAAGACTCTCCTGAATTGTATGCTTATATTTTCCTGCTTTTCTGTGGAGTTTTTTACATAATTCCCTGATTTTTTGTATGTATGTATCATCCTTAAAACTACATTGACATTTTTAACTTTATGTAAATTAGATTAAAACACATTCTTCTGTGGCTTCCTTCTTTTACACGTCATCATATTTCTGAAGTTCATTAAAGTTTATGAATTTGTTGTTATTTCATTACTTAGCCTATTTGCATAGTATTCCATTGAAAAATACATTTTTTTGGTCCATTCTCCTTGTTGATGGATATTTGCATTATTTCTAGTGTTTTGCTACTCAAGCACTGCTGCACTTTTCATTCATATGTATGCTTCTTAGTGCACATATGATAAAGTTTCTGAGGGCTACACTCCTAGAAGGAAGTGCTGAGATTTTAGGATTTGTACAACTTCAGTTTTACTAGATAATGCCTGTTTTCCAAAAGTGCTATAAAACCTTACACATTCTCCACAGTAGATAGAAATTCTTATTGCTAGTCTAAGCACTCTCCAAAACTTGATGACCTTTTAATTTTTGTCAGTCTGGTTTCCATTAAATGGAATGCAGTGAGCTTTAGTATGGATTTCCTGAACACTAATGTTTTAAGTGTTTTCATCTTTATTGGCCATTTCTATGTCCTTTCTGTGAAAAGCCTATTGATGTATTTTGTTCAATTTCTACTGAGCTTTTTTGTTCCACTTTGAAAAGATATTAGTGTTCTCTCTCTATATATATATATATATGTGTGTGTGTGTGTGTGTTTGTGTGTGTGTGTGTGTGTGTATTTTATGGGTATTAACTCTTTTTTACTTATATGGGTCTCATATTTCTTATCCTAGCTTGTGGCTTGTATTTGTAATTTTTCAAGATATCGTTTAACATCTAGGAAAACTTTGTTATTAAAATTAGCCCATTTTCTATTGGGATTTTTCTTTTTATGTCTTGTTTAACATTTATAAAATATTCCTGTTTTAAAAAAAATTTTTGGTCTACCTGGAATTATTATAATTTCTTTGAGGAAACAGTTTAATTTTTTCTAGTATGTATCTTCTATTGCATATCATGCTCCCAGATATGCATAGATAAGTTTCTGGGCTCTTGATTCTGTTTTCCTAGTTCATAGGGTTCTATATTTCCTCTATGAAAATCCATACAAATTTTGTTAGTCAATATTAGTTGAGAAGTAGATTGTCAAGTTTCACAAAAATGTTTCAGTTTTGAAAAGAATTGCATTTATTCAATAAATCAGTTTCAGGGAAACCAATACAATGACAATATTGGTGACATCTTATTCTTTATCTTGATATAATTTTCTTTTTAAAAATTTTATCACAGTACTTGGTAAATTAACTACTAGACCTCCAGTAAAATGTTTAATGGAAACAATGATAATAGCATTCTTAACTTATTCTTGATTTTAAAATGAATGTTTCTTATATTTTCACTAAATATTCTTTTGCTATCGATTATGAAAAATATATTTTATCAGACAAAGGAAGTTTTATTCTATACTTAGTTGCTTATATTTGTATCAAGAATCGGTGGTTTTGGGGCTTCCCTGGTGGCGCAGTGGTTGAGAGTCCGTCTGCTGATGCAGGGGACATGGGTTCGTGTCCCGGTCCGGGAAGATCTCACATGCCACGGAGTGGCTAGGCCCGTGAGCCATGGCCACTGAGTCTGCGCATCCGGAGCCTGTGCTCTGCAATGGGAGAGGCCACAACAGTGAGAGGCACACATACTGCAAAAAAAAAAAAAAAACGAATTGGTGGTTTAGGGTTAGAAGCACATGAAAAGATACTCAACATTGCTAATTATTAGAGAAATGCAAATCAAAACTACAATGAGATATCACCTCACACTTGTCAGAATGGCCATTAGCAAAAAGTCTACAAACAATGAATGCTGGAGAGGGTGTGGAGAAAAGTGAACCCTCCTACACTGTTGGTGGTAATGTAAACTGGTATAGCCACTACGGAGAACAGTATAGAGGCTCCTTAAGAAAGTAAAAATAGAGCTACCGTATGATCCAGCAATCCCACTCCTAGGCATATATCAGAGGAAACCATAATTCAAAAAGATACATGCACCCCAATGTTCATTGCAGCTCTATTTACAATAGCCAGGACATGGAAGCAACCTAAATGTCCACCAAAGGAGGAATGGATAAAGGAGGTTTGGTATATATATACAATGGAATGTTACTCAGTCATAAAAAAGAACAAAATAATGCTACTGGCAGCAACATGGATGAACCTAGAGATTGTCATACTGAGTGAAGTAAGTCAGACAGAGAAAGACAAATATGATATGATATGGTTTATATGTGGAATCTAAAAATAGGGTACAAATGAACTTATCTACAAAACAGAAATACAGATGTAAAAAAAAACTTACGGTTACCAGGGGGTAATGGAGGTGGAACTAGAAGATTGAGATTGACATACACAATTATATAAAAAATAGATAACTAATAAGAACCTGTACAGCACAAGAAACTCTACTCGTACTCTGTCATGTCTATATGGGAAAGGAATCTAATAAAGGGTGTGTATATATATATATATATATATATATATATATATATATAACTAATTCACTTTGCTGTTCAACTGAAACAGACACAACACTGGAAATCAACTATACTCCAAAATTTTTTAAAAAAAATAATTGGTGTTTGTTTTATCAAGAAGCATTTTTTTCTGCATCATTAATATGGTCAATTTTGTTTTTGTTCTTCGATATGAAGATTTCTTATATTATCCTCCTCCCTTGCATTCACTCAATCCAGTCATGTATTTTTAATGCAACGTTATATTTTCTTTACCATTATCTTGGTTAAAAAAATCAGAGAAGATGTGGTGTATATATACATATATATATGTATATATACACATACAATGAAAACACTTCTCAGTCATAAAAAAAGAATGAAATTTTGCCATTTGCAACAGCATAGATGGACTTGGAAGGTATTATGCTAAGTTAAATAAGTCAGACAGAGGAAGATAAGTAATGTATTATATCACATATATGTGAGATCTAAAAAATAAAACAAATTAATGAGTATAACAAAAAAGAAACTGACTCAGGTATAGAGAAAAAAGTAATGGTCACCAGTGTGGAGAGGGATGGAGAGAGAAGCAAGACAGAGGTAAGGGATTAAGAGGTACAAAATACTATGTAAAAACTAAATAAGATACAAGGATATACAGTTCAACACAGGGAATATAGCCAATATTTTATAATAATTATAAATGGAATATAACCTGAAAAATTTGTGAATCAGTATGTTGTACATCAGAAATTTATATAATATTGTACTTCAACTCTACATCAATAAAAAAGTTTAGAGATGCTTGCAAACAAGTAATTTTAATTCATTTAAGGAAACGTATTTACAGGATATATATATATATATATATATATACACACACACATATATGTATACACACATATATATATCTACACAGAGAGAGAGAGAGAGAGAGAGAATAGATTGTATGGAAACATGTATCATGATACTATGACTAAATAACATAGATATGAACTTTATAAATATGTATTTCTATTAATTTAGACAATAATTATTGATGCTTATGTTATAGGAAGCAGCATGAATTTTAAAAATCATGCCAAAATTTTATCTTCAGATTAGATATACCTGAGTTTAAAATATTGACAAATGCTTGGGGGGATGTTACTCAATCCTTTGATATAAAACTTCTTAATTTATTAAATGGAATTAATGATACACTTATGATAAGAGTATTTAGAGGCTATAGTGATATATTTGTGCTTAATAAATAGTACTAATGTTGTTTTTACTTAATTTCATCTCCAGGAGCAGTAACTAAGATAAGTAGTTTGAATTACATATGCAAATAATCAATGAATACAGACTAGCCCTACTGAGACATGTCTCAATGTAAAGTAGTTTGACTTAAATTATGTGAAATTAAAGAGCTTCTAAATTAGAAATTTAAGAAGCAAATCCTTCACTCGTTTCTTATAACAGAATTAATCTTTTTGAAAGTTCATTCAGGTCAAGTTTAATCACCTGCCATCTGGAACACTTATAAGGAAAAGCAAAATTATGATTTTGATATTAATAGAATTGTACCAGTAGAGTGTCCCACCTGCAGGCTTAGTATTCCAATTGTGATTTTCTCCTCTGTGTTTCCATGTTGCATTGTATATAACCCTAATTATGGCACTTAAGTTGTATTGTAATGATTTGATTATATGCCTCATTCTCTTTCTTTGGTTGGACCTATGTCTTATTTGTCTTTGTTTCTTTGGTCTTTTGTACAATTCTCAAAGTTTGTTGAATAGTAATGATAATAAATATTATTATTATTATAAAAATAATAATAGCTGGTGCTTTACAGCATTTTTCTCTGTGTTAGATACTCTTAGGAAATTCACATAATTAATTCATTGAAAGGTCACAAAAATTCTATGAGGGAGGTGCTACTAGTAACCTACTTTACAGAAAAATAATGAATGAATGAGTGAATGATCAGTGTTCTTATTATTTATGGTACCTCCCATAAGTATTAATGTATAGCTCCCCAGCTTCTTAGAAGAAATAGATAATATCTATATGGATCTCTTTACCTGGATGTTTAATAACTGTCTATTGAAAACCATGGTAGCAACATCTTTGTCTTTTTCAACATGTGCTATGCCCCCAAACATGAATGCTTATTTTGTTTTACTCCTTTAAATGTCCTCTTCATTTATGCTAAAGGGAAATATGTGGGTTCTTAAAGGTTTAATGGGAGCCCTACCTAGTTCCTCCCAAATTTCTTACTATCCACCATCTACTTGGCTTACCGTGGCTCTCTGATACCCTAACTCTCAAGTCCACTACTACCTCACACAAACCCACCCCACCACACTTTTGATTGCTTAACATTCTTCTTTCATACTAATTAATGTATTTTCAACTTTGCCAATGACTATTTAATCTTTGGCTTCATGAAAATTCTGTTAAGAGCTGCTTCTATCATTGTAATCTATTCCTATATTTTATATCATTCCCAGAATAGACTGATAGATAGGATTACCTCACATGGAAGGAGGATAAGATAATACTCCTGAGAACAACCAGCACTTGGGGCTACACCTACCACTGCCCCGTGATGGGACATTTGGTGGCAGCTGCTAACACCACAGCTCCATCCAGATCCTGACTTCTATACCTTGTATTTTTGTTAATGCACAAAGAGAACAGATCTTGTGTCTTCTTTTTTTTTTTTTTTTTTTTTTTTTTTTGCGGTACGCAGGCCTCTCACTGTTGTGGCCTCCCCCGTTGTGGATCACAGGCTCCGGACGCGCAGGCTCAGCGGTCATGGCTCACGGGCCCAGACGCTTCGCTGCATGTGGGATCTTCCCGGACCGGGGCACAAACCCGTGAACCCGTGTCCCCTGCATCGGCAGGCGGACTCTCAACCACTGAGCCACCAGGGAAGCCCCATGATATTCTTTATGGCTCTAAGACATCTGATTGCCAAGCTCGCCTGCCCCAAACTACCCATCAGCATTATTCACAGATTTTTGAAATAGCCATGGTTGAAATTCCTTTATTCCACTGAATTTTGCCTCCTCATTCAAAGGCAAAGATCAGATGAACTGTCTCCATTTTCCTGATAATGGAGACCTCCTTGAAGAAAGGAATTAATTTTCTCTCTCCAAGTAGATGAAAATCTTGTAACTTTCTAACCCAATCTTTGCTGTTCTGACATTCTTCTGCCTGTGACCTATCTGAATCCTGTTGTTCCCTGTCCCTGATTCTATAATTTTAGGAAGTCTTTATAGTAAGGTGAGAGGCAGTATTAGTGTGGTGAGAGACAGTGATTAAAAATGTGAACCATGCAAACATGCCACGGAGCATAAAGCCCACTTTTCCTACTTACTAGATGTTCGATATTTGGCAAATATGTGAACAAAGTATTTATACATTCTATACACCCTTATCTCCACAAATGTTGATAATAACCTCATCTAAATAATAGAGTTGCTGTGAGAATTAAATGAGTAAATTCATGTGAAGATTGGAAGAGACTATTTTCCACAATAAAAATTTTAATAAGTGCTTATGGTAGTGGTGATTATGCTTTTCTTAGCCAGCTTCAATTATATCAAATAAAATTAAAGTTACCAAGCATAAGGCAAGGTATGCAGGTGCTATTTTGAAGTAGCTGGTTTCCCAGCTAACATTGTTTGACTGCTCTAATTTAGAACATATGAGACAAGAAAGAAGCATGTTACCTTTGCCAGGTTGATCTCAATATTTATTATACATGACTGCAAGTGTTTGTGCCATATGAGTGTTTTGGGTCTGCAAAATCTTTAGAAAATATGCCAGCACACTGCTGTATATATTGAAAAACCTGCCTGTGGCTTAAAGAACACCATCATTGTTGCATGTTTTGTCCTGCTATGTAGAATTATTTAAGAAAGATCAATTTCTTATGGTGAATACAATCCATCTGATTTTGACATAATTAATGTTGATATTGGCAAACAGATTCAACTGCCTCTTTTTTCCATGCCAGTTTAAAGACCAGTAAGTTCCTGTGATCAGTAAAAAGGAGAATACTTGTCTTTCTGTTTGCATTAACAGAAAGATCTGCATTTAATTGGCCTAATTGGTTTTAAAACAATGTGAGATAATGAGTAGATAAAGAAAAGACAGCTCCTACTTAGCACTACATATAATAGAAATTGCACCTGCCTAATTTCTTCTTGGGTCATTTTGATGCAGGTTATAAATGCAAGACTTAACTGAATTAATGTTAATGCACACTGAAAGTGCATTTTGGGAAATTCTACAATATATTGATTTTTAGAAATTGAAATATTTTCAGGGACTGTGATCAGGTTAAACTGTCAACTGCATGATTCCTCACACCATTCTTTATTCCCTAGCATAGTTTACATAAACCACAACTGCAAAATTAGTCCTCCCTTTATGTTTCTTTTTTTTTTTTTTGAAGTATAGTTGATTTACAATATTGTATTCGTTTCAACTTATAAAACCGAGTGACTCAATATTTTTATAGTTTTTACTCCACTTAAAGTTATTACAAAATAATTGCTATATTTTCATGTGCTCTACAATATTTTATAAAACAAACAAATGTATATAACAAAACAGAAACAGACTCACAGATATAGAGAAAAAAGCTAGTGGTTCCCAGCGGGGAGAAGGAAGGGGTGAAGGTCAAGACAGGGATATGGGATTAAGAGACACAAACTAGTTCCTTTAAGTTTTAACACAAAACCATTTTTTTCCCTCACATTTTTTCTACCCATGTTACTTTTCGCTCCATTTATTCTCCTGGTCAAATTCACTCACTTTCATGATTTAAAAACTCACCTAAGTGAAATGACTTAAAAATATACATTTTCGAACCTGGCCTTCAAACTTGAATATACAACCACCTGTTGAATAAGCAACCATGGTAGACATAGCACTCAACATGTCCAAAATTGACTGTATGTTCTCTGCCCAATCTGTGCCTGTTCCTGTCATCATAATCACTATTAATGTGCTTCCATCCAAGTAGCACTTGAGCCAGAAACTCAAGACTCATCCTACATACCTCTGTAGCATGTACTAGATAAAATCCAGCACTATTTCTTGAAAACAATATTTTTAAATCATGCACCCAGTGCTAGCCCCTCCACTCCTCCTTCCATTTCAGACACTCATAATCACTGATCTGCATACCTTCTAACTGTTTTTACTGCTCTCATTCTAACCCTTGTTTAACTCATTCTTTGCTTTCCAGCCAGAATGACCTATTTTTCTTGGTCAAGGGATCTGTACATGTATTTGCCCAATATAAAAAAATAAGACCTGTATGACTCCCATACTTCAAATCCTTTGCTTAATTCTATTAGATCCTTTCCTAGATGATAATGTCCCCTGCTCTACTGTGTTGAAAAAGTCCTCTATGATCTAACCTTACCTTATCCTGCATGTGATATTAGCTCAGGAAAAAATTATTCATGATGTGTGGTAAAGAACAGTAATGCAGACTTTATTCAGGAGGACTGCTACAATGGGGTTTTGCAGTAGGAGGAAGAAATTGGGCCCAACTCTGAGTACAACAAGGAAAAGTAGAAATTTATAGTCAAAGAATAGAGTTAGAGTTGGGGAAGTGTGGATTAGTGGATGGAAAATTACTAAGAGAGGTAAGGAGGAATTCTGGTTAAACCAACCGAATAGGATTCTTGCAGAAGGCAAGCCAAGGGTAATAAGACATCATCTGGGGGATCATGGAAGATGAAGAACCTGATCAGATATCAAGGGTGATCAGGTACTGAGGGTGGGGAATTCTGCCTAAACCAACTTAGTGGGATTCTTGCTAAAATTAGGCAATGTAAAGTAGGACATGGAAGCACAAAATCCAAGGCCTAGTTGGGAAGAGTAGTCAAAGGAGCCTGACTAACTAAGGTTAAGGAAAGACTCTCATATTTTACTGAATGTATTTGCTTAAAATTACATGTAATACCACACTGAATGTATGTGCTAGAAATGGCACACTGCACATGATTCTCAGCACTCTACTGAATAGCTTTTGCTCTTGCTATTACATCTACTACTTCTCTTTCTGTGTCTACTTATTACACATACTGAACAGAGCTGAAGTATTTTCTTCTCAAAGACTTCCCTCCCTGAGAATAGAAATAATATTTTTCTGAAACAACCACTACACTCTGAAGAATAAAAATTAGTAATTTTGTAATTGTATAATAATAGTAATGATTTAATAAAACTAATAATTATCTTATAATAATAATGTGAAAACTAAACTGCTCAACTATGACTATTACCATAATGACTCCAGTTACTACTGTTTATTGAATAGATACCATATTTTACATGCTTTGGAAGCATTATCTTATTTAATATTAAATGCAGACTTCCAAGAGAGATATTATTCCCAATATAAATTGAGAAAACTGAGGATCGTAAGGATCAGCAACTTGCCTAGACCAGGAATTAGCAAGCTATGGCCCATAGGCCTAATATACCATACAACTCATTTTTAAATAGTCGTTAAATTTAAAGAATTGTAAACACACACACATACACAGCCATACACAAAGAATATGTGTCAGAAACCGTATGTGGTCCACAAAGCCTAAAATATTTTCTATCGGGTCCTTTATAGTAAAAGCTTGCTAATCTTTTGTTAGACCACAAAGCTTGTAAGAAATTTCTCTGGGTTTTGAATGCAGGTCATTTTGACTATAAGCTGCAGGTCCTTGATCATTAGCTCAATTTCCTTATCTCTACTATTATTACCTTTATATTATGTGTATATCTCACCTTTTTCTCTCCCTATAGAGTAGTTTTCTAGAGTCTAGGAGCCAAAAATATTCATTAAACTAAGTTCTTACTGAATATTCAATGAGTTTCTATCACAGTGTTTTCCTGCTAATCTTATGATCTTTCATTCTACTTCTGAAATCTAGGTTATGATTATTCTATGACAGTATACAATTTTTTGATATCCATGTATTGACTTTTAAGAAGCCTGCACAATTTACAATCTTTTTAAATTCAACATTGAAAGGAAAAACTCTGTTTCTCCTCTATTCTCAATACTTCACTTTTAACACCAGATCTGTGGAAAGGCTTTCCACATCAAATAATTATCTTACACCAGCTGAGTGTCCTCTAATTTAACTCAACTCTAATTCTAACTGGAGAGAGGGTCAGATCCCGCAGATTAAGGGCTCAGTCCCACAAGACTGTCCCATTTCAGACACGACTCACAAGTCCTGGATGTCATCTGGGCTTCTGATTAACTATAAGTCCAGTGTTCCCATAACCCCCTCCTTGTGTTTCATCATTTGCTAGAATGGCTCACAGAACTCAGGACAAGTTTACTTAGTAGGATTACCAATTTATTATAAAGACTATGACTCAGGAACAGACAGATGCATAGAGCAAGGTATGGAGGAAAGGATACAGAACTACATACCCTCTCTGGGTATGCCACCCTCCCAAGAATATCCACATGTTAACCAACCAGGACGTCCTCCAAACCTTGTGCTGGAGGGTTGTTTTTTGTTGTTGTTGTTTTTTTTTGCGGTATGCGGGCCTCTCACTGCTGTGGCCTCTCCCGTTGCGGAGCACAGGCTCCGGACGCGCAGGCCTAGCGGCCATGGCTCACGGGCTTAGTTGCTCCGCGGCATGTGGGATCTTCCCGGACCAGGGCACGAACCCGTGACCCCTGCATCGGCAGGCGGATTCTCAACCACTGCGCCACCAGGGAAGCCCTGGAGGGTTTTTTAGGAGCTTCATTATGTAGGCACAGTTAAATAATCATTGGCCATGCATGGTTAAGTGAACCTCCAGCCCCCAAAACTTAGGGCTGAAGGTTCCAGCATTCTAATTACATCTTTGGTTCCCCTAGCAACCAACTCCTATTCTTGGTTACCTAGGAGCTTTCCAAAAAGCTCATTAACATTAAACATGTTAATGTTTACTCCATTAACATAAACTCAGGTGTGGATGAAAAGGGTTTATATGAATAACAAAAGATACTTTTATTGGTTTTATCATTTAGAAAATTCCAAGGATTTTAGGAATTCTGCACCAGGAAAAAAGAACAAAGACAAAATATATACTTCTTGTTATAAACTGCAATGTCGCAAACACTATCAGAGATTATTTTGAAGGAGAAGAGTCTTGCCTACATTTTGAAATAATTTTACTACTCATCTGTTTGGCCTGTAATGCTGTCCTTGTGTTTTTGCATTTCTGCTGGAATTTGCTTTACTTGATTGTTTAATGTAAATGTAATTAAGGTTCCTTGACTTTGTGCCACTGCACATTGATATCTATCTCAAAGCCTTGATTGCCTATTAGCCTGGTGTGTAAACCTACCTTCTGTGTGAAATAATGCTGCCATCTGTAACGCTACAGATCACTTAGATGGCAAATCTAGTGTTACTTACATGAGAAACAATCGTTTGAATTCTAATAGAACATTAATGCTCTTTTGTATTGAGACTACCCTTTCTCACCTTCTTTTAAAATAGTATTTAAAGTAATTAAATTTTGTGAAAGTTAATGATTTATATATAGTATTCTTTATGGGCTTGCCAAGAAGCAAAATGTAGCACAATCTCATAATATCAGTCATTAAGGGGATGATGTCCACTGCAAGCTAGAGACCTTACCAGAGTGCTCACATCTACTTCATGTTGTCAGATTGCTCCTGTCATTAAAGTGTGCCTTCCTACTGAGCTTGCCACTGAGTTATTATTTCAGACTACTCTTATCTGCTTGGAAATAGCCATCAAAAGAGAATTGTGATAACAGAACAATAACAGCAAAAGGAAACAAAAACAACCAGTACTTTCTGTGGGAGGATCATCATCAAATGTGTGGTGGAGGGAAACAGAATATTAAAGAAAATTTCATAATATCATTTCCTCCCTCACTCCCCCCCAAAACGATTTTGTTACACTGGTTGTCTTTTTTGCCAGAAAAGAAAAAAATATCTTTCTTCTTCTTTTGGACTCTGCTTTTGTTGCAGAGCATGACAATGCCTCCTTCTGGTCTCCTACTCTAGTTTTTTTTTTTCTTTATTGGAGTATAATGCTTTACAATGGTGTGTTAGTTTCTGCTCTATAACAAAGTGACTCCAACTCTGTTTTAAATGAATTTTTATCTCTCTCCCCCTTTTTATTTTTAAATTTATTTATTTATTTTTGGCTGCATTGGATGTTCATTGCTATGCACAGGCTTTCTTTTTTTTTTTTTTTTTTTTTTTTGGTTTTTGTGGTACGCGGGCCTCTCACTGTTGTGGCCTCTCCCGTTGCGGAGCACAGGCTCCGGATGCACAGGCTCAGCGGCCATGGCTCACGGGCCCAGCCGCTCCGCGGCATGTGGGATCTTCCCGGACCGGGGCACGAACCCGTGTCCCCTGCATCGGCAGGCGGATTCTCAACCACTGCGCCACCAGGGAAGCCCCTGCACAGGCTTTCTTTAGTTGCTGTGAACAGGGGCTACTTTTCACTGTGGTGCGCAGGATTCTCATTGCGGTGGCTTGTCTTGTTGTGGAGCATGGGCTCTAGGTTCACGGTCTTCAGTAGTTGTTGCATGCAGGCTTGGTTGCTCCACGGCATGGGGGATCTTCCCGGACCAGCGCTCAAACCCACGTCCCCTGCATTGGCAGGTGGATTCTTAACTACCACACCACCAGGGAAGTCCATCTCCCCATTTTTAAATCTCATTCTGTCTCTCTCTTCCTACCTCCCCCCTTCTCATCTAAGATTTAAGACCTTCTATTTTAATCATGAGGTTAATCACTTTGACTATGGATTTTTTAACTGTTATTTGTTCCTATGTTAGTCAACATTCACTATATAAATTTCAAATATTAGGCCAATTTTTAACTAAGATTCATGAAACTTTAATAGATCTGCATATTGTGTTCACAAATCCTTAAGCAGCCACCTATTGCAAAAACAGATGCAAATGAATATATGCAAGGGAATCAATTCATTTTGTTTATTACTATAGAACAGTGTTTCTCAATCTTTTTATCACACATCTCAAAAAGCCTGTTTTCACCTAATGGCATCACCATTACATGTTTTTTTTCAACAGATATACTGTGCATCTGTTTATGTACTGAATATGTAATTGTGCTTTATCCATAAAACAAGTAAGAATGTTTTGACCCTAAAGAAACAAGTTTTGCCTCCTTGGGGGTGATATCATTAGAATGTATGCTACAGTGATGAAATAATATTCTGATTATTTAGGCTAGCTTGTAAAGACCTAAAATAAAACCAGGCAGAGTGGCCTGGCCAATCCTTTCCCCAAAGCTTCCCTGTATATATTTCCCTCTAGATGAATTTTTCTCAACTTTGACAAGGGATACATATTCTAAGGTAAATCAGAGTCACTGTAGTGCTTTACCAATTCACACAATGCACACAGACACATACATACACACTCAACTCTCCCTAACCTTTAGCAAGCACACAAATACATACACAAGTAAATATTTATAATCATTCACAAAGGAATATGTCTCACCCTCCAGAATTGAAAAGAAAAACGCCCCAGTAATTGTAAATGTGTTATGTGTTTAATCTACCAAACATACTGGGGTAATACAAAGAATACACACACACACACACACACACACACACACACACACACACACACACACACTATATATATATATATATATATATATATATATATACACACACACACACACATACATATAGAATAAAATATATATGTATATATAAACCTATTAGGAAAAAGTCTCAAAAACAAAAAATCCAATTGTTGAATTTTGACATTTCTCTATATATTCTGGATACTAATTATTTGACAGATATGTGGTTGCAAATATTTTATCCACTCATTTCTTGTCTTTCACAGAGCAAAAGGTTTTAATTTTAATAGTGTTCAATTTATCAATTTTTGTTAATGGATGTGTTTTGGGTGTCAATTTTAATAAAGAATCTTTTGCTAATCATTAATCAGAAAGATACTCTATTTTTTTGAAATATTTCATAATTTTGAATTTTACAGTTAAATCCATGATCTACTTTGAATTAATTTCTACATAAGTTTTGAGGCTTAGGTTTTTTGTTTTTTTTTGTGGTTTTTTTTGCATATGGTTGTCCAATTATTCCAGCACTATTTTTTGATAAAACTATTCTTTTTCCATTGAATTTCTTTTATACTTTCATCAAAAAGTTACTTAGGTCTGTTTACTGGCTTCTCCGTTCTATTCCATTCATTTATATGTCTATCCCTTCAACAATTTCATACAGTCTTGATTAAACTAGCTATGTAATGTCTTGAAATTAAGTAGACTCACTCTTCCCACTTTATTCTCCTTTTTCAAAATTGTTACCTATTATAGTACTTTTGACTTTACATATAAATTTTAGAATAATCTTGTCTATACCTGCAAAAAATTTTTTGCTTGGCAGGTTATAAGAATTGCCTTAAACATGGATATTAATCTCAAAAGAATTGATATCTTTACTATATTAGTTTTTCTAATCCATGAACAAATTATGTCTCCCCATTTATATAGATCTTTAAATTACTTTATCAACATCTTGTAGTTTTCAGCATGCAAATCCAAAAATGTTTTGACAGACTTACACCTAAGTATTACTTTCCTTTTTAAATGATTGCATTTTTCTCATTTATATTTTTGTTTTATTGAGATATAATTGACATACAGCACATATAAGTTTAATGTGTACAGCATAATGATTTGACTTACATATGGTAGTGTGAAGTGATTACCATAGTAAACTTAGTTACTATCCATCACCTCATACATTTACAAAAAATGGTTTTTTCCTTATGATAGGTAC
The DNA here is from genome assembly GCF_026419965.1 of Kogia breviceps. Classification (NCBI taxonomy): domain Eukaryota; kingdom Metazoa; phylum Chordata; class Mammalia; order Artiodactyla; family Physeteridae; genus Kogia; species Kogia breviceps. Next base: position 22,123,706 of record NC_081320.1, read on the forward strand.
TTTTAAAAATTATGTAGCAACTTTTAAACATACCCTACAGCAGTGTTAACTATAGTCATCATGCTATCCATTATATCCCAGTCTTTATTTTTTTAATTTATTTTTTATTGGAGTATATCTGCTTTACAATATTGCATTAGTTTATAATGTACAGCAAAGTGAATCAGCTATACGTATACATATATCCCTCTTTTTTGGATTTCCTTCTCATTTAGGTCACCACAGAGCACTGAGTAGAGTTCCCTATACTATACAGTAGGTTTTCATTAGTTATCAATTTTATACATAGTACCAGTAGTGTATATATGTCAATTCCCATCTCCCAATTCATCCCACCCTCTTCCCCGTTCCTGCTTGGTATACATAAGTTTATTCTCTATGTCTGTGTCTCTATTTCTCCTTTGTAAATAAGACTGTACCAATTTTTTCAGTTTCCACATATGTCTTAATATATGAATTTGTTTTTCTCTTTTTGACTTACTTCACTCTGTATGACAGTCTCTAGGTCCACACATGTCTATAAATGACCCAATTTCATTCCTTTTATATGGCTGAGTAATAGTCCATTGTATACATGTCCCACATCTCCTTTATCCATTCCACTGTTGATGGACATTTAGGTTGCTTCAATGTCCTGGCTATTGTAAATAGTGCTGCAATGAACATGGGGATGCATATGTCTTTTCAAATTAGGGTTTTCTCTGGGTATATGGCCAGTAGTGGGATTGCTGTGTCATATGTTAGTTATATTTTTAGTTTTTTAAGGAATCTCCATACTGTTCTCCATAGTGGCTGTATCAATTTGCATTCCCAACAACAATGAATGAAGGTTCCCTTTTCTCCACAACCCCTCCAAGATTTATTGTTCATAGATTTTTTATTGATGGCCTTTCTGATTGGGGTGAGATGATACCTCATTGTAGTTTTGATTTGCATTCCCCTAATAATTAATGATATGAGCATCTTTTCCTGTGTTTGTTGGCCATTTGTATGTCTTCTTTGGAGAAATGTCTATTTAGGTCTTCTGCCCATTTTTTCACTGCATTGTTTGCTTTTTGATACTGAGCTGCAGGAGCTGTTTTTATATATTGAAGATTAATCCTTTGTCAGTTGCTTCATTTGCAAATATATTCTCCCATCCTGAGTGTTGTCTTTTTGTCTTGTTTATGGTTTCCTTTGCTCTGCAAAAGCTTTTAAGTTTCACTAGGTCTCATTTGTTTATTTTTGTTTTTATTCTCATTGCTCATGGAGATGGGTCAAAAACAATCTTGCTGTGATTTACATTGAAGAGTGTTCTGCCTATGTTTTCATCTAACAGTTTTACAGTGTCTGGCCTTATATTTATTTAGGTCTTTAAACCATTTTGAGTTTATTTTTGTGTATGTTGTTAGGGAGTGTTCTAATTTAATTCTTTTACATGTACCTGTCCAGTTTTCCCAGCACCTCTTATTGAAGAGGTTATCTTTGTTCCAATTGTGTATTCTGGCCTCCCTTGTTATAGATTAGGTGACTGTAGGTACATGAGATTATCTCTGGGCTTTCTATACTATACCATTGATCTATATTTCTGTTTTTGTGCCAGTACCATACTGTCTTGATTACTTTAGCTTTGGAGTATAATCTGAAGTCAGGGAGTCTGATTCCTCCAGCTCCATTTCTGTTTCTCAAGATTGATTTTTCTAGTAGAGTTCTTTTGTGTTTGTATGCAAATTGTAAAATTCTTTATTCTAGTTCTGTGAAAAATGACATTGGTAATTTGAATGGGTTTTCAATGAATCTGTAGATTGCTTTTTTGTAGTATAGTCATTTTCACAATATTGATCCTTCAAATCCAGGAACATGGTGTATCTGTCCATTAGTTTGTTTCATCTTTGACTTCCTTCATCAGTATCTTATAGTTTTCTGAATACAGGTCTATTGCCTCCTTAAGTAGGTTTATTCCTAGGTATTTTATTGATTTTGTTTCAATGGTGAATGTGATTGTTTCCTTAATTTCTCTTTCTGCTCTTTTATTGTTAGTGTATAGGAATGCAGGAGATTTCTGTGTATTAATTTTGTATCCTGCAACTTTACTAAATTCACTGATTTGCTCTAGTAGATTTCTAGTGACATCTTTAGGATTTTCTACATATAGTATCATGTTATCTGAAAACATTGACACTTTTACTTCTTCTTTGCCAATTCTCAACGCTTTCTTTTTTTTTTTCCTTCTCTGATTGCCATGGCTAGGACTTCCAAAACTGTGTTGAATAGTATTGGTGAGAGTGGACATTCTTGGCTTGTTCCTGACCTTAGTGGAAATGCTTTCAGTTTTTCACCATTGAGAATAAGGTTTGTTGTGGGTTTCTCATATATGGCCTTTATATTGAGGTTGGTTCCCTCTATGCCCACTTTCTTGAGAGTTTTTATTATAAATCAGTGTTGAATATTGTCAAAAGCTTTTTCTATATCTATTGAGATGATCATACGCTTTTTATTCTTCAATGTGTTAATATGATGTATCACATTGATTGATTTGCACATATTGAAGAATCCTTGCAACTCTAGGATAAATCTCACTTTATCATGGTGTATGATCTTTTCAATGTGTTGTTGGATAGGTTTTGCTAGTATATTGCTGAAGATTTTTGCGTCTATGTTCATCAGTGATATTGGCCTGTAATTTTCTGTTTTTGTGGTATCTTTGTCTGGTTTTGGTATCAGGGTGATGGTAGCATAGTAGAATGAGTTTGGGAGTGTTCCTCCTTCTGTAATATTTTGGAAGAGTTTCAGAAGGATGGGTGTTAACTCATCTCTAAATGTTTGAGACAATTCATCTGTGAAGCCATCTGGTCTTGGACTTTTATTTGTTGGGAAAAAAAATGTTTTTAACATCTTTATTGGAGTATAACTGCTTGCATTGTTGTGTTATTTGCTGCTGTATAACAAAGTGATTCAGCTATACTTATACATATATCCAAATATCCCCTCCCTCTTGCATTTCCCTCCCATTCTCCATATATCACCCCTTTAGGTGGTCACAAAACACCAAGCCCATCTCCCTGTACTAAGGGGCTGCTTCCCACTAGCTATCTGTTTTACATTTGGTAGTGTATATATGTCAATGCCTCTCTCTCACTTCATCCTAGGTTACCCTTCCCCATCCCTGTGTCCTTAAGTCCACTCACCACTTCTTCAGTGTTATTTCTGTTCTGCCCCTAGGATGTTCAGAACTTTTTTTTTTTTTTTTTTAGATGCCATATATATGTGTTAGGATATGGTATTTGTTTTTCTCTTTCTGACTTACTTCACTCTGTATGACAGACTCTATGTCCATTCACCTCACTACAAATGACTCAGTTTCATTTCCTTTTTGGCTGAGTAATATTCAATTGTATATATGTGCCACATCTTCTTTATCCATTCATCTGTCGATGGACACTTAGGTTGCTTCCATGTCATGGCTATTATAAATAGTGCTTCAATGAATATTGTGGTATATGACTCTTTTTGAATTATGGTTTTCTCAGGGTATATGCACAGTAGTGGGATTGCTAGGTCAAATGGTACTTCTATTTTTAGTTTTTTGAGGAACCTCCATCCTGTTCTCCACAGTGGTTGTACCAATTTACATTCGAACCAAAGGTGTAGGAGGCTTCCCTTCTCTCCACACCCTCTACAGCATTTATTGTTTGTATGTTTTTTGATGATGGCCATTCTGACTGGTGTGAGGTGATACCATATTGTAGCTTTGATTTGCATTTCTCTAATGATTAGAGATCTTGAACATCCTTTCATGTATTTGTTGGCAATCTGCATATCTTCTTTGAAGAAATGTCTATTTAGGTCTTCTGCCCATTTTTGGATTGTTTTTTTTTTTTTTTTCTTCTTTTTTGATATTGAGCTGCATAAGTTGCTTGTATATTTTAGAGATTAATTCTTTGTCAGTTGCTTCATTGCAAATATTTTCTCCCATTCTGAGGGTTGTGTTTTCATCTTGTTTATGGTTTCCTTTGCTGTGCAAAAGCTTTTAAGTTTCAGTAGGTTCCATTTTTGTTTTTATTTCCATTTATCTAGGAGGTGGTTCAAAAAAGATCTTGCTGTGATTTATGTCAGAGAGTGTTCTGCCTATGTTTTCCTCTAAGAGTTTGATAGTGTCTGGTCTTACATTTAGGTCTTTCATCCATTTTGAGTTTATTTTTGTGTATGGTGTTAGGGAGTGTTCTAATTTCACTCTTTTACATGTACCTGTCCAGTTTTCCCAGCACCAATTATTGAGGAGGATCTCATTTCTCCTTTGTATGTTCTTGCCTTTTTTATCAAAGTTAAGGTGACCATATGGGAGTGGGTATATCTCTGAGCTTTCTATACTGTTCCATTTATCTTTAATTCTGTTTTTGTGCCAGTACCTTACAGTCTTGATTATTTTAGCTTTGTAGTACTGTCTGAATTCAGAAATCCTGATTCCTCCAGCTCCATTTTCCTTTCTCAAGATTGCTTTAGCTATTTGTTGTCTTTTGTGTTTCCATACAAATTGTGAAATTTTTTGTTCTAGTTTTCTGGAAATTGCCATTGGAAGTTTGATAAGGACTGCATTGAATCTGTAGATTGCTTTGTGTAGTAGAGACATTTTCACAATGTTGATCTTCCAATCCAAGAACAAGGTATATCTCTCTTTCTGTTTGTATCATCTTTAATTTCTTTCATCAGGGTCTTATAGTTTTCTGCATACAGATATTTTGTCTCCTTATATAGGTTTATACCTAGGTATTTTTTGGGGGGGTGTTGCAATGGTAAATGGGAGTGTTTCCTTAATTTCTCTTTCATATTTTTCATCACTAGTGTATAGAAATGCAAGAGATTCTGTACATTAATTTTGTACCTGCTACTTTACCAAATTCATTGATTAGTTCTAGTAGATTTCTGGTAACATCTTTAGGATTCTCTATGTAAAGTATCATGTCATGTGCAAACAGTGACAGTTTTACTTCTTTTCCTATTTGAGTTCATTTTATTTATTTTTCTTCTCTGATTGCTGTGGCTAAAACTTCCAAAACTATGTTGAATAATAGTGGTGGGAGTGGGCAACCTTGTCTTTTTCCTGATCTTTGTGGAAATGATTTCTTTTTTTTTTTTTTTTTTTTTTACCATTGAGAACGATGTTAGCTGTGGGTTTGTCATATATGGCTTTTATTATGTTGAGATAAGTTCCCTCTATGCCTACTATCTGGAGAATTTTTATCATTAATGGGTATTGAATTTTGTCAAATGCTTTTTCTGCATCTATTGAGATTATCATATGGTTTTTATCCTTTAATTTGTTAATATGGTTTATCACATTGATTGATTTGCATATACTAAAGAATACTTGTATTCCAGGGATAAACCCCACTTGACCATGCTGTAGGATCCTTTTAATGTGCTGTTGGATTCTGTTTGCTAGTATTTTGTTATGGATTTTTGCATCTATGTTCATCAGTGATATTGGCTTGTAGTTTTCTTTTTTTGTAACATTTTTGTCTGGTTTTGGTATCAGAGTAATAGTGGCCTCGTAGATTGAGTTTGGAAGAATTCCACTCTCTGCTTTAAGAGTTTGAGAAAGGTAAATGTTAGGTCTTCTGTAAATGTTTGATAGAATTTTCCTGTGAAACCATCTGGTCCTGGGATTTTGTTTGTTGGAAGATTTTTAATCACAGTTTCAGTTTTAGTGCTTGTAATTGTTCTGTTTATATTTTCTATTTCTTCCTGGTTCAGTCTCAGAATGTTGTGCTTTTGTAAGAAGTTGTCCATTTCCTCCAGGTTGTCCATTTAATTGGCATATATTTGCTTGTAGTAATTTCTCATGATCATTTGTATTTCTGCAGTGTCAGTTGTTTGTTTTCCTTTTTAATTTCTATTTCATTGATTTGAGTCTTCTTCCTGTTTTTCTTGATGAGTCTGGCTAATGGTTTATCAATTTTGTTTATCTTCTCAAAGAACCAGCTTTTAGTTTTATTGATCTTTGCTATTGTTGCCTTCATTTCCTTTTCATTTATTTCTGATCTGATCTTTATGATTTTTCTCCTTTGGCTAACTTTGTGGGGTTTTTGTTCTTCTTTCTCTAATTGCTTTAGGTGTAAGGTTAGGTTTTTTATTCGAGATGTTTCTTGGGGTAGGATTGTATTGCTCTAAACTTCCCTCTTAGAACTGCTTTTGCTGCATCTCATAGGTTTTGGGTCATCATGTTTTCATTGTCATTTGTTACTAGGTATTTTTTGATTTCCTCTTTGATTTCTTCAGTGATCTCTTGGATATTTAGTAGTGTATTGTTTAGGTTCCATGTGTTTGTGTTTTTTACAGTTTTTTTTCCTGTGATTGATATCTAGTCTCCTAGCATTGTGGTCAGAAAAGATAATTGATATGTGACCCAAAGTATGATCAATTGATAATTCATTTGTCAATTATTATTAATTATTAATTGATATTATCAATTGATAATTGATTTGTGACCCAAGGTATGATCTATCCTGGAGAATGTTCCATGAGCACTTGAGAAAAATGTGTATTCTGTTGTTTTTGGATGGAATGTAATATAAATATCAATTAAATCCATCTTGTTTAATGTATCATTTAAAGGTTGTATTTCTCTATTTATTTTCATTTTGTATGATCTGTCCATTTGTGAAAGTGGGGTGTGAAAGTTCCCTACTATTATTTTGTTACTGTTGATTTCCTCTTTTATGGCTGTTAGCATTTGCCTTATGTATTGTGGTGCTCCTATGTTGGGTGCATAAATATTTACAATTTTTATATCTTCTTCTTGGATTGATCCCTTGATCATCATATAGTGTCATTCTTTGTCTCTTTTAATACTCTTTATTTTAAAATCTATTTTGTCTGATATGAGTATTGCTACTCCAGCTTTTGATTTCCACTTGCATGGATTATCTTTTTTCCATCCCCTCATTTTCAGTCTGTATGTGTCCCTCACTCTGAAGTTGTTCTCTTGTAGACAATATACATATGGGTTTTGTTATTTTGTCCACTCATCCAGTCTGTGTCATTTAGTTGGAACATTTAATCCATTTACATTGAAGATAATTATTGATATGTAAGTTCCTATTACTTTTTCCTTAATTGTTTGGGGCTAGTTTTTGTATGTCTTTTCCTTCTCTTATGTTTCCATCCTAGACAAGATCTTTTAGTAGTTGTTGTCTAGCTGGTGTTGTGGTGTTAAATACTCTTAGTTTTTGCTTGTCTCTAAAGCTTTTCATTTCTCCATCAAATCTGAGTGAGATCATTGTTAAGTAGAGTAATCTTGGTTGGAGGTTTTTCCCTTTCATCACTCAAATTATATCCTGCCTCTCTCTTCTGGCATACAGAGTTTCCGCTGAAAGATCAGCTGTTAACCTTAGGGGGATTCCCTTGTATATTATTTGTTGTTTTTCCCTTGTTGCTTTTAATACTTTTTCTTTGTATTTAATTTTTGTTAGTTTAATTAAAATGTGTCTCAGCGTGTTTCCCCTTGTGTTTATTCTATATGAGACTCTCTGCACTTCTGCACTTGTTTGAGTATTTCCTTTCCCATTTTAGTTTTTTTGACTGTAATCTCTTCGAATATTATCTCAGACACTTTTTCTTTCTCTTCTTCTTCTGGGACGTCTATAATTTGGATGTTGGTGCATTTAATATAGTCCCAGAGGTTTCTGAGACTCTCCTCAATTCTTTCACTCTTTTTTCTTTATTGTAGTCTGCAGCAGTTATTTCCATCATTCTATCTTCCAGCTCACTTATCTGTTCTTCTGCCTCAGTTATTTCACTATTGATTCCTTCTAGTATATTTTAAATTTCAGTTATTGTATCATTCATCACAGTTTGTTTGTTCTTTAGTTCTTCTAGGTCCTTGTTAAACATTTATTTTATTAACTTCATTCAATTTCTAGATTTTGGATCAATTTTACTATCATTACTTTGTATTTTTTTCAAGTAGCTTGCCTATTTCCTCTTCATTTATTTGTTCTTTTGGTTTTTATCTTGCTCCTTCATCTGCAACTTATTTTTCTGTCTTCTCATTTGATCTTACTGTGTTTGAGGTCTCCTGTCCACAGGCTGCAGTTTCGTAGTTCCTCGTGCTTTAGGGTTCTGCCCCTAGTGGATTAAGATAGTCCAGTGGCTTGTGTTGGCTTCCTGGTAGTAAGGACTTGTGCCTGTGTTTTGAGGTGTTTGTGGCCATAGTTTGACTTTAGGCAGCTTGTCTGCTGATAGGTGGGTTTGTGTTTCTGTCTTGCTTCTTGTTTGTCATGGGGCATTCTGCACTGGAGCTTGCAGGCAGTTGGGTGGATCTGGGTCTTGGAGTTGAGACCTCTGGAAGGTTTCTCACCATTTAATATTCCTTGGGACCAGGAATTCTCTGGTGTTCCAGCATCATAGACTTGGTGCTCCCTCCCCAGAGGCTCAGGCCCAACCTCTACCCTGGGAACCAAGATCCTGTGAGCCATATGGTTTGGCAATAAGAGAGAAAAAAAAGAAAAAAAAAAATGAAAGGGTGAGAAGAAAACAAATGAAAACAAACAGGCAAAAAATCCCAAGACAAATAGCAAAGAAAAAAATAAGCAAACAGCAACAACAATTAAGAACAAACAATGAATGGACAGACAAAGCCTCATACAGATGGTAGAAGCAGAACCAAACAAAACCCAAAAAAACAAAGAAGCACACACATACAAAACAAGAACAGGGAATACATAAAACAAGAGAACAACCAGAGAAACAAAAGAACCCCAAAATGAAATCAAACAATTTAAAATAAAACTGAAAAAAAAAAAAAAAAAAGCAGAATGCTAACTGAAGGAAAAAGCAAACAAAACAAACACCTGAAAAAGATAAGAAAAAGATAAAAAAGATAAATAGAACAAAGGAAAAATATAAACAAAATAGAACAAAGAAAAAAGAAAACAAGGAAAAAATCACAGAACAGAAAAAGTAATGTACAAATAGAAATATATATATTAAAACATTTTTTAAATCTAAATGAAAATAAAAAAAATAATAAAACAACAAAAACAAAATGTAACCAAATATAAAAAATATATACTAATAATTATATTTTCCTGAGGGGTCAGCTGTCAGTCTCCTTGCCCCCACCTTGAGTCACAGCCAACCTCCACCTCCCTAGGAAGCTCTCCAAAACCTCTAGGTAGGTCTCGGTCCCCTGGTGGGCACTGTGGGAGCAGCTCAGTCTCTGATCTGGCTCAACTCCTGCATTTACTTGTCCCCAAAGTCCACAGCTGCTAGAGCTAGACAGGTTTCATTTTGGGGAACACTCGTTGTCCATTCAGATATTACACAGATGCAGGGTTTACCAAGATGATCATGGGAATTTATCTGTGGCTTGTGCAGCTGCACAGGGAGATTTCTCTTCCTCTTTGTTAGTCACCCTGCCCCTGGGACTCAGCAGTGATTTTAGCCTCATCACTGCATGTGGACCACCCACAGGAGTCTGCTCCTGAGGCTGCCCTGGAGCACTCACTTCTGCCCCAGTGAGGACAGGGCATGGAGGACTGCCTGGGTCATGGGAGCCTTGGTGACAACAGTTGCACAGGAAAGCCAGAGGACACAGGTATTATCAATCCTGCCCTAGCACCTGGTGTTGAGCATGAGAAAGTCAGCCCTGCTGGGGAGTTTTCTTAGTGCCTTGCTGCAGGCATGAAAAGGCCAGTCCTGGGGGGGGGGGGCATTTTTAGCAACTGGTGTGGCAGGGGGCTGACATGTTGAGAGAAAGGCTTCAAAGGTGGCTCCACCCTTGTGCATCACTCAACGGTGGCACCTTGCTTCTGTGGCAGTCTGGGTTTCCTCCACAAGCATTCCTGGTTACGAATTTCCTCCCTCCCTTCCCCTCAAGCTGTCTCCTTGCAGCCAACAGCAGTTTTCCCCGTGGGTTTACTCTCCAACCCCCACATTCCAGCTCTCAGCTACCAAGAGCACCAGCGGACACATGTCCCAGTCTGGGGTAGACAAGACTGTGGCTTTGACCACCTGTGAAGGTCTCACTCTATCCTGTCTGCTACAGAATAGCCATTTCACCTTCTTCCAACAGCCTCAGAAGCTCCCCTTCTATCCCAACTACTTTGCCAGTCAGTGAGGGATCTTCCCCAGATGTAGGAGCCTCTCTTCTGCTTCAGCTCACCCCCAGGGCACAGATCCCATCCTGCTTCTTCTCCTCTTTTCTTCCCCTTCTTTATTTTGTCCTACCTAGTTTTGCAGGGATCTTTCTTGTCTTTCTGGTGTCCAAGGTCTGCTAGTGTTCAGCTGGTGTTCTGTGAGAGTTGTTCTATCTGTAGATGTATTCTTGATGCATTTGTGGAGAGAGATGAAACACACATCCTCTTAATCCTCTGCCTTGTTGGTAAGTCATGTCCTTATTTATCTTATCACTAGAAGTTTGTACCTTTTGAACACCTTCATTCAATACTCCCAGCCACCACCTATCACCTCTTATAACCACAAATCTGTTATCTTTTTCTACAAGTTTTTGTTTTGTTTTCTCTTTTCAATTTTACTCAGGTGCAGTCATGCACTATTTATCTTTCTCTATCTGACTTATTTCACTAAGCACAATGTCTTCAAAGTTCATCCATGTTGTCACAAATGACAGGATTTCCTTCATCTTTAATGGTTGAATATATATATAATGTGTCCCTGCCTCCATTTTCTTTACCCATTTATCTGTCAGTGGACATGTAGGTTATTTCTATGCCTGGGTATTGTAAATAATGCTGCGATGAGCATGGTGGAGCAGATATCTCTTTGACATAGTGATTTTGTTTCCTTTGGATATATGCCTAGAAATGGAATTGATGGATAATATTGTAGAAACTCCTGCATAACAAAAGTAATGATCAACAAAATGAAAAAGCAACCTATAGAATGGAAGAAAATATTTGCAAATCATATATCATATATCTGAAAATATTTGTAAAGGAATTAATATAAAACTATATAAGAAACTCATAAAACTCAATAACAGAAAAATAAATAATCCAATTTTTAAAATAGGCAGGGACTTCCTTGGTAGTCCAGTGGTTAAGACTTTGCCTTCTAATGCATGGGGTGTGGGTTAGATACCTGGTCAGGGATCTAAGATCCTGCATGACTTGTGGCCAAAAAACCAAAACATAAAACAAAACCAATATTGTAACAAATTCAGTAAAGACTTTAAAAATGGTCCACATCAAAAAAATCTTTTAAATTAATAAATAAACAAATAGGCAAAGGACCTGGGAATGACATTTCTCCAAAGAAGACATTTAAGTTTCCAATAGGTACATAAAAGGATATTCAACATCACTAGTAAGCAAGGAAATGCAAATTGAAGCCACAATGGATATCACTTCACACCTGTTACAATTTGTATTATCAAAAAGACAAGAAATAAGTGTTGGTGAGGATGTGGAGAAAAGAGAATACTAGTACAGTGTTGGTGGGATTGTAAATTGGTACAGCCACTATGGAAAACATTATGGAGTTTTCTCAGAAAATGAAAAACAAAACTACTATATGACCAAGAAATTCCACTTCTGGTTATAGATTTATATATAATGGAATGGAATACTATTCAGTAAAAATGGAATATTATTTGGCCATAAAAAGAAGGAAATCTTGCCATTTGTGACAACTTAGTTGGACCTAAGCATTATTCACTTAGCATTATGCTAAGTGAGATAAGCTAGACAGATTAAAAACAAATACATTATGATCTCACTTATATCTGGAATTCAAAACAAATTAACAAACTCATAAAAAAAATCAAATTTGTGGTTACTAGAGGTGGTAAGTGGATGGTAGAGGAATTAAATAAAGATAGTCAAAAGGGAAATGATTGTCTTTTTAAGTTCACTGCCAACATGTTGACTACTAGTATATAGAAATATAATTTATTTTTGTATCTTTCTATTTTACTTAGTGATGCTCCTGAACTCAGTAGTAAAGTGAGTTATTTTTGTAGATCCCTTGGTATTTTCTATGTAGAGAGTCATGTCATCTACAATAGGGACAGTTTTATCTCTTCCTTTACAATCTGTATGCCTGTATGTATACAAACTATACAATCTATTTGTTTCTTTTGTATTATTGCATTGGTAGAAATTCCAGCATTATGTTGAATAACAGTGGTGAAAGTGAACATCCTTGTCTTGTTCCCAGTCTTAGAGAGAATGCATTCAGTCTTTCACCATAAGTATAATGCTAGATGTAGACTTCTTTAGATAGTCTTTAACAATTGTAGTCTTGTAGATAGTCTTTGTAGAAGTCTTTGTACATAGCCTTGTACAAATTGAGGTTCTCTTTTATTCCTAATTTTCCAAAAGCTTTTATCATGAATGGGTGCTGTATTTTCTTAAATGCTTTTTTCTGCATTGATATGATCATGCTACTTTTTTCTTTAGCTTCTCAAAATAATTGGATTACATTACCTCTCAAATATTAAGGTGACCATACATCCCTGCTATAAATCCCATTTTGTCACAAGGTATGTATGTGTGTATAATTCTGTTTGCTCATATTCTGTTAAGGATTTATGCACCTATATTTATAAAGGATGTTGTTCATTTGTTTCCTTGTTTTATACTGTCATCTAGTTTTGGAATCAGGGGAATAGTAGCTTCATAAAATAAATTCCGTTTTTAAGAGGAGATTGTGTTGAATTGGTGTTGTGTTTTGTTTGTTTGCTTGTTTGTTTTTTCCTTTATGTTTGGTAGAATTGTTCAGTGAAATCTTTGGGGCCTAGGAATTCTTTCATGGGAAGTTTTATATTACAAATTTAATATCCTTAATAAGGTTTCTCAATTTATCTATTTCATAATGAATGAGTTGTGGTGGTTTATTGTTTTAAAGAAATTATTCATTTCATCTAAGTTGTCAAATTTATGTGTATAGAGTTGTTTATATTATTTCCTTATTTTGCTGTCTTCAGGATTTGTAGTGATATCCTTTATTTCATTCCTGATATTGAATATTTGTGTCCTCCATATTTTCTTGTCAGTCTGACTAAATATTTGTATATTTTGTTAATCTTTCCAAAGAAAATGCTCTATTTTCTTTCAGTTTTCTTTTACAGTTTCATTGATTTATAATCTTTATTCCCTTCCTTCTGTTTGCTTTGTTTGTTTTTTTATCTTTTTCTTTTCATGATATAGAACTTAAATTATTGTTGTCTTTTCTTTTTTGTATCATATGTATTTAATGCTATAAATTTCCCTCTTAGTACTGCTCTAGATGTAATCCCACAATTTTTTGTATGTTGTATTTTCATTTGTATATATATAAATTTTCATTTATATATATATGTATATATATATATATATATTTCCCTTGACATTTCATCTTTGACCCATGAATTATTTAGAAGTGCTGTTTGGTTCCCAGTGTATGGTAGTTTTCTCTTTATGTCTGATGTTGAATTCAATTATTTTAAATTTGATGTTGTCTGTCCTTAAGTCCCAAAATATAGTTCTGAGACTATATATGTTATTATATGGTCTAGTGACACTTGGAAAGAATGTGTACTCTCCTGTTGTTGGATACAGTGTTCTGTAAATGTTGATCAGATTCTGTTGTTTCATGGTATTATTGAGTTTTATATTATTGCTGATTTTCTGTCTAGTTGTTCTGTCAGTTATTAAGAGAGAGGTGTTGAAGTTTCCAACACCTGTGTGTTTGTCTATTTCTCCTTTTATTTCAATTAGTTTTTGCTTCACATATTCTTTACCTTTGGTGTTTGGTGCATGCATATTTAGCATAACTATGTCTTCTTAATTGGCTGACCATTTTAATCAGTATATAATGCCCATCTCTGTCTCTGTTAATTTTATTTTGCTTCAATATTTACTTTATTGATTATTAATATAGCTTTCCTGTTTTTCTTAGGTTATTTGTTGTTGATTACTAATTACGATGGATATATATTTTTCATCTTTTTGCTTTCAACCTACCTATATAATTATATTTGAAATAAATTTCTTGTGGGTATAGTTAGGCCATGTTTAATCCTCCCCATCAGTATTTTTCCTTTAATTGACATATTTAGAACATTTACATTAAGTGTAATTATATATATGTTAGGGCTTAAGCCTGTCATTGTATTTTTGTTTCCTGTTATCTCTCTTTTTTTTTTTTTTATACACGCCTTTCTGAGGGTTACTAAAACATTTTTTAAAATTCTATTTATATTTGTGTACAGTGTTTTTGAGTATATCTCTTTGAATATATTCTATAGTGGTTCCTGTAATTACTATGTTGTATATTGATAATTTAAATCAGTCTATTTGTGTTGTTATTTACCAGTTTGTTTAAATAATAGACCCTGACCTCTCTTTACACCACTTTACCCTCTAATATAAGGCAATATGATTGTCTTAAATATTTCTTCTACATACATTTAGAACCACAGCACAGCAGGCAGGTTCCATTTTTAATACAATCATCAAACATAACTTAGAAAACTTAAAGGAGGGAAAAAGTCAATTGTATTCATTCATATTTTTGCTTAATGTGTTCTTTCTTTCTTCCTAACATTCTAAAATACTTTGTTTTATCATTTCCTTTTGTTTAGAAAATTTCCTTTAGCTTGCATTTGTGTGTTTGAGTATGTGTGTGTGTAGTTCTGCCAATGACACATTTCCTTAGGTTTCCTTCATTTGAAAATACTTTATTTCTCCTTCATTCTTTTTTTAGCATCTTTACTGGAGTATAATTGCTTTACAATGTTGTGTTAGTTTCTGCTGTATATAAAAAAATGAATCAGCTATACGTATACATATATCCCCATATGCCTTCCCTCTTGCATCTCCCTCCCACACTCCTGATCCCAACCCTCTAGGTGGTCACAAAGCACTGAGTTGATCTCCCTGCGCTATGCAGCTGTTTCCCATTAGTTATCTATTTTACATTTTGTAGTGTGTATATGTCAATGCCTCTCTCTCACTTTGTCTCAGCTTGCCCTTCCCCGTCCCTGTGTCCTCAAGTCCATTCTCTACATCTGCATCTTTATTCCTGTCCTGCCTCTAGGTTCTTCATAACCATTTTTTTAAATTTCATATATATGTGTCAGCATACAGTATTTGTTTATCTCTTTCTGACTTACTTCACTCTGTATGACAGACTTTAGGTCCATCCACCTCACTACAAATAACTCAATTTTGTTTCATTTTATGGCACAGTAATATTCCATTGTATATATGTGCCATATCTTCTTTATCCATTCATCTGTTGATGGACACTTAGGTTGCTTCCATGTACTGGCTATTTTTAAATAGAGCTGCAATTAACATTGTGGTACATGACTCTTTTAGAATTGTGTTTTTTCTCAGGGTATATACCCAGTAGTGGGATTGCTGGGTCGTATGGTAGCTCTATTTTTAATTTTTTAAGGAACCTCCATAATGTTCTCCATAGTGGCTGTACCAATGTACATTCCCACCAAAAGTGCAAGAGGGTTCCCTTTTCTCCACACCCTCTCCAGCATTTATTGTTTGTAGATTGTTTGATGGCCATTCTAACTGCTGTGAGGTGATACCTCATTGTAGTTTTGATTTTCATTTCTCTAATGATTAGTGATGTTGAGCATCCTTTCATGTGTTTGTTGGCAGTCTGTATATATATTCTTTGGAGAAATGTCTATGTCTTCTGTCCATTTGTGGATTGGGTTGTTTGTTTTTCTGATATTGAGCTGCATGAGCTGCTTGTAAATGTTGGAGATTAATCCTTTGTCAGTTGCTTCATTTGCAAATATTTTCTCCCATTCTGAGGGTTGTGTTTTCATCTTGTTTATGGTTTCTTTTGCTGTACAAAAGCTTTTAAGTTTCATAGGTCTCATTTTTGTATTTTTGTTTTTATTTCCATTTCTCTAGGAGGTGGGTCAAAAAGGATCTTGCTGTGATTTATGTCAGAGAGTGTTCTGCCTATGTTTTCCTCTAAGAGTTTGTTAGTGTCTGGCCTTACATTTAGGTCTTTCATCCATTTTGAGTTTATTTTTGTGTATGGTGTTAGGGAGTGTTCTAATTTCATTCTTTTCCATGTAGCTGTGCAGTTTTTCCAGCATCACTTATTGAGGAGGCTGTCATTTCTCCATTGTATATTCTTGCCTCCTTTATCAGAAATAAGGTGACCATGTGGGAGTGGGTATATCTCTGAGCTTTCTATACTGTTCCATTGATGTATATTTCTGTTTTTGTGCCAGTACCATACTGTCTTGATTACTGTAGCTTTGTAGTATAGTCTGAAGTCCAGGAGCCTGATTCCTCCTGCTCCACTTTTCTTTCTCAATATTGCTTTGGCTATTCAGGGTCTTTTTTTTCCCACAAAAATTGTGATTTTTTTTTTGTTCTAGTTCTATGAAAAATGCCATTGGTAGTTTGATAGGGATTGCATTGAAGCTGTAGATTTGTTGGGTAGTACAGTCATTTTCACAGTGTTGATTCTTCCATCCAAGAACATGGTTTATCTCTCCATCTGTTTTTTCCTTCATTCTTGAAGCATATTTGTTGCTGTGTATAAGATTCTGGGTTAGAAATTCTGTTTGTTTTTTTATCACTTAATGTATATTGTGCTATTTCCTTCTAGGCCTGTCTTTTCTGATGAGAAATCTACTATAATTTGAATTGTTTTCCCCATATAGGCAAGTTGTCCTTTTTTCTGGCTACTTTAAAGAAGGTTTTCTTTGTCTTTGGTTTTTAGACATTAAATTATGTATATTGGCATGAATTTCTTCAGCCTTATCCTGTCTAGGGTTAGTTAATTTGGTTTCTTGAATTTGTATATTTACATCTCTTCCCAAATTTGGGGGTTTTTTCACCCATATTTTCTCAGTTACTTTTTCAACACCACCTGTTTTCTCCTCTCTGTCTGGGACTTAAATAACACAAAAGTTTGATCTCTTATTATATTCCCAAATATTCATTAGGCTCTGTTTTTTCTTATTTATTTCAGTCTATATTCTCTCTAGTGTTGAAACTGAGTAAACTCTGTTGTTCTATTTTCCAGTTTACCAATTCTTTGCTCTGTTCCCTCATCTTCATTCTTCTTTTGAGTCCATCTGCAGATCTTTTTATTTCAATTACTCTATGTTTCAGTTCTTCTTTTTTTTTTTTTTTAATTTTGCAGTATGTGGGCTCTCACTGTTGTGGCCTCTCCCATTGAGGAGAACAGGCTCCAATTGCACAGGCTCAGCAGCCATGGCTCACAGGTCCAGCCACTCCATGGCATGTGGGATCTTCCCAGACTGGGGCATGAACCTGTGTCCCCTGCATTAGCAGGCGGAATCTCAACCACTGTGCCACCAGGGAAGCCCTATGTTTCAGTTCCTATATCTCTATTATATTTATGCCTTCTCTTTATTTACTAACACTTTTTATTTCTTTGCTAAGCATTTTTTAAGTTTTCATTTATTTCAACCATATTTATAATTGTTCACTAAAGCATTTTATTATGGTGGTTTTATAATTTTTGTCAGATAATTATAATAACTCTGATATCTCAGTGTTAGCATCTATCAATTTTTTTTTCATTCAGTGTGTGATTTTGCTTGAACTTGAGATGGTAAATGACGTCTTCATAGAAATCTGGATATCTTTGTACTATATTGAGATTCTGCATCTTATTGAAGCATTTTGTTTTATTTGGTCTTGACACCACTCTAGCTGGAGAAAGAGAGGAGGCACTTTATTATTTCCAAGTGGAGATAGAAATCCAGCTTCCTTATTTGACATCCTTTGACACCCATGATTGAGTTCTTCCTCATTATTACTGAATAGGAGCTCATTGATGCTGGACCATGAGAGTTTCACCTACCCATGTGGTCTCTACTGAAAACAATGTAAATACCATAACATTGGTGGCCTTATTACTGCTGGGCAATGATGAAAGTCCTTTGACACCACATGAGCACAAAGGAGAAGGGGCACCTTGTTACTATCATGTGGGAGTTGATATCTAGGATCCCCACGTGATCTTCACTGACATCACAGGATTTTGGAATCTCCTTAATGGCCAGCAGGAAGGAGTTTCATGGCTCCCTACTTGGCCTTCTCTGACAATACCCCAGCAAAAAAATCAGGGTAACTTGGTACAATCTATGAGGGTAAAAATCTAGGTTCCCCGCTCAGTCTTTGTTGGTGTGGGGACTGTTTTTTGTTGTTGTTGTTTGTGTGTTTGTTTTTCTGTGATGTTTGACTGGAGTAGAGTCATTATCATCTAAAATATTTCTGTCTTGCTAAGTTGCCTTTTTCCTGGTCTTTTGACTGGAGATAGCAGGCTTTGGTTGGAGATATTTTTTTTCCTTTTTCTTCTGCACTGATTGGCTTTTCTAGGTTGCCAGCTTCTTTAGCTATAAGTCTGAGATATATGAGACAAAAAGAAATCAGGGAATTCAACATCATGCCATTCCTGATTTCCCTTCTTCTCTCCACCTTTCTGAATTTGTTTATGTTTGTTTAATATATAATTTCCAGGGTTTTTAGTTGTAATTAGTGGAGGAATAAGAAAAAACACGTCCACTCCATCTATATCCTGTATTTTTTTTAGTTAGGTCTGGCAAATCTATAGGGCAAAGCCAATTAATGCTGCTCAGACTAGGCTTCACCTCCTAAGTACAAAGCAACTATGGATACATATGACTACACTAGCTGCCAAGAAAAAGAGGAGGAAATAAACAAAAAAAGGGACTGAATGACAAACAGTTACTCTCTAGCAGTTTGGCCAAATATGCATCTTCCTTCTCTAACCAGACTTACCTGTAGTGGTTATGGATGATGTAAAGTAACATTGGGATCCTCTTAGAACAAAAAAAGCTAAGTATAGACTACATTGGTCACTCAGTGGTGTGGGTTTTCCCATTAAATGACAACATCAACAAAGTATTTTAAAAGTTCTGCTAATTTTTTGTAGCCACTTTTATTTGCTCTGACAGCCCAGGAAAAGGATAAGACCCCTCAGATTCTCCAAAACCTTTCATGAATATATTTTTCTTTTGCACCCAAATTCTCTGAAATCTATCAAGCTATAGATTGTTAAGTTTACCCCAAAGCACAACCTCTACTCCATAGAAAGACTACCTGTCCAAATTATGACAGCTTTGTTGTCCAATCAAGTTCTGAAGACAGGTTATACAAACTATACCAAATGAGAGTGAAAGCCTCAATAATAAAGTGCTGAAAATATACAATACCACCTATTTAAGTGCACCTGATAAAATTCTAATATGTCAGGTTACCAACCAATAAGTTCACTCAGTACTCACAGATGAATTAAATGTAAAACAAAATTAATTGCTGTTATTTTCCTCCCCAGAGATAAATTTAGAAACAGAATATTGACAAAACATCCCATCTTCCTTTTTTATTTTTAGTTTTTATTGGAGTATAGTTGACTTAAAATTTTGTGTTAGTTTCAGGTGTACAGCAAAGTGAATCATATACATATATCTTCTATATATATATATTCTTTTTCAGATTCTTTTCCCATATAGGTTATTACAGAGTATTGAGTAGAGTTCCCTGTGTCAGACAGTAGGTCCTTATTAGTTATCTATTTTATATTGAGTAGTATGTATATGTTAATTCCAACATCCTAATTTATCACTTCCCCCAACTCTTTCCCTTTGAAAACTATGTTTGATTTCGAGATCTGTGTCACTTATATGTGAAATCTAACTTTAAAAAGTGATGCAAATGAACATCTCATCTTCTTCATTGTTTTCTAGTCAAACGTAGTTCCACTTAGAGGGATCTCACTTAGATCACAGAGGGGATGTGAACTGCTTTCCAGGCATGTATTCTTCAACAACTGAGGTATACCTTTAAGAACCACTGCATTTTTCTAAAGTTCCAGAGTACTAACAGAAAGCATTCCAAGCATTGAGCTATTAAACATCATTTCCCTAGACGAATTTATGCTTCCAACATCCAATTCTATATAACCTAGAGGTACACTAATATTACCAGACTAGAGCAGATCATATTATTTGGGACAAAGATAGTATACAGAGAAAACATGAGAAAAGAAATAAAAATATTTTCTTTTTAATTAGCTTGACCAGTGGTAAGCCAGTCCATGCTGGTTAAGCCAGAAATCCATACCTGTGAAATTTATATCCAATTGGGAAAAATCTTCTATCACAGGAATAATTTGACACTATGCTTCCAAAATTCTAAGACAGAAAATAATAACACTACTTAGAATGTCTTTTCTCTCTAAGACAACACGTCAAACACACTCATTTTTTATTTTTTGTTTAAATTATTAAAATGGCTTTATTGTATATCCCTTAAATCTTTATGGAGATCACATCCTTCCATGCCTCATCAGCCCCAAACATTTAAAACTTCCATTTCCTTTTACATTTTCAATTGATCCCTGTGTTTCTTGTACCTCAGTGATTAATAATAAGCCTTAACTAGAGAAACAACATCCAATCTTTATGCATACAAGATCCCTAATGCTACTCATAGGCAATTCTCTAAGCAGATGGCATGATATTATATGTCCCAAGGTCCTTGTTTTCTGTCCTTATCTTATTTTACCATCGCTAGAAACATCCTGAGACTTTCTGACCTCTGTGTTACTATGTTTCTGCCTTGGGGGGCTACTGCTTCTGCTTTCTACTCTGAAATTCCTTCAGTCTGAGAATCCTGCCTCTAGGCAGGTGGTCGCTTTACTCTCCCAGTTATTGCTCTTAGAAAATCTCTCTCAATAGATAAGCAGACAGGAATTGTTTGTACTACTGAAGATTGTATCCCTGAGGAGCTATTAAAAGTACTGTATCATGTACCATGTGCTCCTTTCCCAAACTGCATTTTTGACAACTTTAAATTCCTGAGGCCATGAAAGTCTCTCTATTTCTGCCCCTAATTTTTCTGGGAGCCATTTCCATTTCTATTAATGACCCCAAATTCCTTTAAAACTACTTCAGATCATTCCCTTCCTTTTCTACCATATGTAAGCATTCTCTTTGCTCAACCTAATTGTTTTCTACCATATGTAAGCATTCTCTTTTCTACCATATGTAAGCATTCTCTTTGCTCAACCTAATTGTTTTCTCTCTATTTTTTATAAATCTTGTTTGAATTTCAGCACCAGAATCCATTTTAATCTAAAGAATTTATATTAAATCTAAAGAAAAAACTGTGATAACATGCCTAATTGTGAAGCTTTCTTAAATTTTCTTTGTTATTGTTTTTTTGTCTCTTGTTACAGAGTCCAAAATTCCTAAAATCTTAATGTTTACAAATGCTTAAATATTTCTCTCCCAGTCTTGAATTTCCTCACTTCCATTGAGATTTCTTCCCTTAAAAATCCAAGATGAGAAAGCATCTCCTACCCACTCCCCCACCTCCCACCCCCACCAGGAAAGAAATGGTCTCATTCCTTTTTATCTTTCTGCTCACAAACCCACTATAGTTAAAACAATCTTTTAAATTTTCCAAATTCATGATTGTTATTAAAATGCAGCCTTTTGTGAAATTTTCAGCATTATGTACAGTACAGGGTAAACAGGAAAAATATTGTAATTCATGCCAAGAGTCAAAATACTCACTGGCAAAATACCATTGGCACCCTACCTGCCATGATGGACACTCTTCCCAAGGTGCCCATCCAGGGAAGTTACATCATCAGCACTTGATTCTGGCCTATGAAAATAAGTTGCTTAACCAAAGTGTCCCCAAGTCACTGAAATTAACCCCTATCTTTTCCATTATTGGTTTCTAATTTTCTCTCTGTAAGATATATATATAGTTCAGTAAGTCAGAAATTTAAGAAAGAAGTACCAGAGGTTTCTAACAGTCTACAAAGGACTTTACTTCCCATAACAAGTTACAAAATCTGTTATTTAGATTTTCTATTACTCGTAAGAGATGTTTATTGATAGAGTTCTCCAGGGCCATGTAATCTTTCACCCTACACTCTGACTCCAAAACCTTAAGTTAGTGTCTTGTTTACATTAACTAGTATATTATAGAATGTCACTACATTTTATAGCTACTAGTGGGCCCTATACCACAAATAACAGCAGGCTTAACAGGACCCTACTTCTTTTCTCCTAGGATGATACCTTTAACATCAGACCTCTAGATTAGACCTGTATAATAGAAATATAATGCCAAACTCACACTTAAAATACACATTTAAATTTTTCTGGCACAAAATAGTAAAAAAGAAATAGTGAAATTATATTTTATATCACCCAATACATTCTATATATTTTATAGAAAATTATTAAGGAGACTACTTATATTTTTAATTTTTAAAAAGTGATGTAGCTACTTATTTATTTATTTTTAACATCTTTATTGGAGTATAATTGCTATACAATCGTTTGTTAGTTTCTGCTTTACAACAAACTGAATCAGTTATACATACACATATATCCCCATATTTCTTCCCTCTTACGTATACCTCCCTCCCACCTTCTGTATCCCCCTCTCTAGGTGGTCACAAAGCACAGAGCTAATCTCTCGTGCTATGTGGCTGCTTCTCACTAACTATTGATTTTAAATTTGATAGTGTATATATATCCATGCAACTCCCTCACTTTGTCCCAGTTTACACTTCCCCCTCCCCATGTCCTCAAGTCCATTCTCTATGTCTGTGTTTTTATTCCTGTCCTGCCCCTAGGTTCTTCATAACAATTTTTTTTTTTTTAGATTCCAAATATATGTGTTAGCATACAGTATTTGTTTTCCTCTTTCTGACCTTCTTCACTCTGCATGACAGATTCTACATCCATCCACCTCATTACAAATGACTCAAATTCATTTCTTTATATGGCTGAGTAATATTCCATTGTATAAATGTGCCACATCATCTTTTTCCATTCATATGTCAATGACACTTAGGTTGCTTCCATATCCTGACTATGGTAAATAGAGCTGCAATGAACATTGTAGTACATGATTCTTTTTGAATTACAGTTTTCTCAGAGTATATGTCCAGTAGTGGCATTGCTGGGTCACATGGAAGTTCTATTTTTAGTTTTTTAAGGAACCTCCATACTGTTCTCCATAGTGGCTGTATCAATGTACATTCCCACCAAAAGTGCAAGAGGGTTCCCTTTTCTCCACACCCTCTCCAGCATTTATTGTTTGTAGATTTTTTGATGATGGCCATTCTCACTGGTGTGAGGTGATACCTCATGGTAGTTTTGATTTGCAGTTCTCTAATGATTGATTAGGGATGTTGAGCATCCTTTCACATGTTTATATTCTGTATATCTTCTTTGGAGAAATGTCTATTTAGGACTTCTGTCCATTTTTGGATTGGGTTATTCTTTTTTCTGTTATTGAGCTGCATGAGCTACTTGTAAATATTGGAGATTAATCCTTTGTCAGTTGCTTCATCTGCAAATAGTTTCTCCCATTCTGAGGGTTGTGTTTTCATCTTGTTTATGGGTTCCTTTGCTGTGCAAAACCTTTTAAGTTTCATTAGGTCCTATTTGTCGTTTTTGTTTTTATTTCCATTTCTACAGGAGGTGGGTCAAAAAGGATCTTGCTGTGATTTATGTCATAGAGTGTTCTGCTTATGTATTCCTCTAAGAGTTTGACAGTGTCTGGCCTTACATTGAAGTCTTTAATCAATTTTGAGTTTATTTTTCTGTATGGTGTTAGGGAGTATTCCAATTTCATTCTTTTACATGTAGCTGTCCAGTTTTCCCAGCATCACTTATTGAAGAGGCTTTCTTTTCTCCATTGTATATTCTTGCCTTGTTTATCAAAGATAAGGTGACCATATGTTCATGGATTTATCTCTGGACTTTCTATCTTGTTCCATTGATCTATATTTCTGTTTCTGTGCCATTTCCAAACTGTCTTGATTACTGTAGCTTTGTAGTATAGTCTGAAGTCTGGGAGCCTGATTCCTCCTGCTCAGCTTTTCTTTCTCAAAATTGCTTTGACTATTTGGGGTCTTTTGTGCTTCCATACAAATGGTGAGAATTTTTTGTTCTAATTCTATGAAAAATGCCATAGGTAGTTTGAAAGATATTGCACTGAATCTGTAAATTGCTTTGGGTTGTATAGTCATTTTCACAATGTTGATTCTTCCAATCCAAGAACATGCTATATCTCCCCATCTATTTGTATCATCTTTAATTTCTTTCATCAGTGTCTTATAGTTTTCTGCATACTGGTCTTTTTTTTCTCCTTAGATAGGTTTATTCCTAAGTATTTTATTCTTTTTCTTGCAATGGTAAATGGGAGTGTTTCTTAATTTTTCTCTCAGATTTTTCATCATTAGTGTTTAGGAATGCAAGGGATTTCAGTGCATTAATGTTGTACCTGCTACTTTACCAAATTCATTGATTAGCTCTAGAAGTTTTCTGCTTGCATCTTTAGGATTCTCTATGTATAGTATCATGTCATCTGCAAACAGTGACAGCTTTACTTCTTCTTTTCCAATTTGGATTTCTTTTATTTCTTTTTCTTCTCTGATTGCTGTGGCTAAAACTTCCAAAACAATGTTGAATAATAGAGGTGAGAGTGGGCAACGTTGTTTTCTTCCTGATCTTAGTGGAAATGGTTTCAGTGTTTCACCATTGAGAATGATGATGGCTGTGCATTTGTTATATATGCTCTTTATCATGTTGAGATGTTTCCTCTATGCCTATTTTTTGAAGGTTTTTATCTAAAATGGGTGTTAAATTTTGTCAAAAGCTCTGTCTCCATCTATTCAGATGATCATATGGTTTTTATTCTTCAGTTTGTTAATATGGTGTATCACATTGATTGATTTGTGTATATTGAAAAATCCTTCCATCCATGGGATAAACCACACTTATTCATAGTGTATGATGCTTTTAATGTGCTGTTGGATTCTGATTCCTTGTATTTTGTTGAGGATTTTTGCATCTCTGTTCATCTGTGATATAGGCCTGTAGTTTTCTTTCTTTGTGACAACTTTATCTGGTTTGGTATCAGGGTGATGATGGCCTTGTAGAATAGGTTTGGGAGTGTTCCTCCTGGTATATTTTGGAAGATTTTGAGAAGGATAGTTATTAGCTCTTCTCTAAATATTTGATAGATTTTGCCTGTGAAGGCATTTCATCCTGGACTTTTGTTTGTTGGAATATTTTAAATCACAGTTTAAATTTCAGTACTTGTGACTGTTCTGTTTATATTTTCTATTTATTCCTGGTTCAGTCTTGGAAGCTTGTGCTTTTCTAAGAATTTGTCCATTTCTTCCAGGTTGTCCAGTTTTTTGGCATATAGTTGCTTGTAGTAATGTCTCAGGATCCGTCATATTTCTGCAATATCAGTTGTTACTTCTCCTTTTTCATTTTTAGTTCTATTGATTTGAGTCTTCTCCCTGTTTTTCTTGATGAATGGGGATAATTGTTTATCAATTTTGTTTATCTTCTCAAAGAACCAGCTTTTAGTTTTATTGATCTTTGCTATTATCTCTTTCATTTCGTTTTCATTTATTTCTGATCTGATCATTATGATTTCTTTCCTTCTGCTAAAATTGTTTTTTTCTGTTCTTCTTTCTCTAATTGCTTTAGATGTAAGGTTAAGTTGTTTATTTGAGGTGTTTCTTGTATCTTAAGGTAGGACTGTATTGCTATAAATTTCCCTTTTAGAACTGCCTTTGCTGCATCCCATAGGTTTTGTGTTATCATGTTTTCATTTTCATTTGTTCCTATTTTTTTTAATTTCCTCTTTGATTTCTTCAGTGATCGCTTGGTTATTAAATAGTGTGTTTTTTAGCTACCATGTGTTTGTATTTTTTACAGATTTTTTTCCTTTAATTTATATCTAGTCTCATAGTGCTGTTGTCAGAAAAGATATTTGATCTGATTTCAATTTTCCTAAATTTACTAAGGCTTAATTTGTGACCAAGATATGATCTATCCTGGAGAATGTTCCATGAGCACTTGAGAAGAAAGTGTATTTTATTGTTTTTGAATGGAATGTCCTATAAATATCAATTAAGTCCATCTTGTTTAATGTGTCATTTAAAGCTTGTGTTTCCTTATTTATTTTCATTTTGGATGATCTGTCCATTGGTGAAAGTGAGGTGTTAGAGTCCCCTACTATGATTGTGTTACTGTCAATTTCCCCTTTTATGGCTGTTAGTATTTGCCTTATGTATTGAGGTGCTCCTTTTTTGGGTGCATAAATATTTACAATTGTTATATCTTCTTCTTGGATTGATCCCTGGATCATTTTGTCATGTCCTCTTTTGTCTCTTGTAATAATTTTTATTTTAAAGTCTATATTGTCTGATATGAGAATTGCTAGTCCAGCTTTCTTTTGATTTCCTTTTGCATGGAATAGCTTTTTCCATCCACTCACTTTCAGTCTGTATGTGTCCCTGTGTCTGAAGTAGGTCTCTTGTAGACAGCATAAGTACGGGTCTTATTTTTGTATCCATTCAGCCAATCTATGTCTTTGGGTTGGAGCTTTTAATCCATTTACATTTAAGGTAGTTATTGATATGTTTTTTCCTCTTACCATTTTCTTGATTGTTTGGCATTTGTTATTTAAGGTCTTTTCCTTCTCTTGTGTTTCCTGTCTGGAGAAGTTCCTTTAGCATTTGTTATAAAGCTGGTTTGGTGGTGCTGAATTCTCTTACCTTTTGCTTGTCTGTAAATGTTTTAATTTCTCCTTTGAATCTGAATGAGGTCCTTGCTGGTAGAGTAATCTTGGTTCTGGTTTTTCCCTTTCATCACTTTAAATATGTTCTGCCACTCCCTTCTGGCTTAAAGAGTTTCTGCTGAAAGATCAGCTGTTAACCTTATAGGGATTCTCTTGTATGTTTTTCTTTTCCCCCTGCTGCTATTAATATTTTTCTTGTATTTAATTTTTGATAGTTTGATTAATATGTTTCTTGGCATGTTTCTCATTGGATTTATCCTGTATGGGACTCTCTGCACTTTCTGAACTTGATTAATTATTTCCTTTCCCATATTACAGAAGTTTTCAACTATAATCTCTTCAAATATTTTTCAGTCCCTTTCTTTTTCTGTTCTTCTTCTGGGACCCCTATAATTCGAATGTTGGGGCATTTAATGTTGTCCCAGAGGTCTCTGAGACGGTCCTCAATTATTTTCATTCTTTTTTCTTTATTCTGCTCTACAGCAGTTATTTCCAGCATTCTGTTTTCCATCTCACTTCTCTGTTCTTCTGCCTCAGTTATTCTGCTATTGATTCCTTCTAGAGAATTTTTAATTTTATTTATTGTGTTGTTCATCATTGTTTATTTACTCTTTCGTTCTTCTAGGTCCTTTTTAAACGTTTCTTGTATTTTGTCCATTCTATTTCCAAGATTTTAGATCATCTTTACTATCATTACTCTGAATTATTTTTCAGGTATACTGCATATTTCCTCTTCATTTGTTTGGTCTGGTGGGTTTTTACCTTTCTCCTTCATCTGCTGTGCATTTCTCTGTCTTCTCATTTTGCTTAACTTGCTGTGTTTGATGTCTCCTTTTCGCAGCTGCATTTTTAGTTCCAGTTGTTTTTTGTTTCTGCCCCCAGTGGCTAAAGTGGGTTCAGTGTGTTGT
This sequence comes from Kogia breviceps, assembly GCF_026419965.1. Lineage (NCBI taxonomy): Eukaryota > Metazoa > Chordata > Mammalia > Artiodactyla > Physeteridae > Kogia > Kogia breviceps. Next base: position 22,151,211 of record NC_081320.1, read on the forward strand.
GTAGTCTTCCTGGTTGAGTGGACTAGTGCCTGTGTTCTGGTGGATGAGGCTGGATCTTGTGTTTTATCTTGGCAGGTCCATGTCTGGTGGTGTGTTTTGGGGTGTGTCTGTGACCTTATTATGATTTTAGGCAGCCTTTCTGCTTGTGGGTCGTGTTGTGTTCCTGTCTTGCTAGTTGTTTGGAATAGGGTGTCCAGCACCATAGCTTCCTGGTTATTGAGTGAACCTGGGTCTTGGTGTTGAGATGGACATATCTGGGAAATTTTTGTTGTTTGATATTACATGGAGCTGGGAGGTCTCTAGTGGACCAATGTCTGGAACTTGGCTCTCCCACCTCAGAGGCACAGGCCTGACACCCAGGTGGAGCACAAAGATTCTGTCATCCACATGGATCAGAAGAAAAGGGAGAAATAAAGAAAGAAAAATAAAATAATATTATTGAAAAAAATAATTATTAAAAATAAAAAATTAAAAGTAATTTTTAAAAAAGAAAGAAAGAAGAGAGCAATCAAACCAAGAAATAAATCCACCAATGATAAGAAGCACTAAAAACTATACTAAAGAAAAATAAATAAATAAACCGACAGACACAGCCCTGGGACAAATGGTAAAAGCAAAGTTATACCAAGAAAGTTACACACAGAGGCATACAGATACACACTCACAAAAAGAGAAAAAGGAAAAGAATATATATATATATCATTGTTCCCAAAGTCCACCACCTCAATTTGGGATGAATCCTTGTCTATTCAGTTATTCCACAGGGTACATCAAGTTGATTGTGGAGATTTAATCCACTGCTCCAGAGGCTGCTGGGAGAGAGTTTCCCTTCTCTTCTTTTTCACACAGCTCCTGGGGTTCAGCTTTGGATTTGGCCCTGCCTCTGTGTGTAGGTTGCCTCAGGGAATCTGTTCTTCACTCACAGAGGTAGAGGTTAAAGGAGCAGTTGATTAGGTGGCTCTGGCTCACTCAGGCCAGAGGGAGGGATGGGTATGGAATGAAGGGTGAGCCTGCAGCAGCAAAGGCCTGTGTGACATTGTAACAGCCTTAGGCACACCATTTTTTCTCCCAGGGAAGTTGTCCCTTGATCATGGGACCCTGGCATTGGTGGGCTTCACAGGCTCCTGGGAGGGGAGGTGTGGATAGTGACCTGTGCTTGCACACAGGCTTCTTGGTGGCTGCAGCAGCATCCTTAGAGTCTCATGCCTGTCTCTGGGGTCCACGCTGATAGCCTCAGCTTACGCTTGTCTCTGAAGTTCATTTAGGCAGTGCTCTAAACCCCCTCTCCTCGTGCACATGAAACAAAGAGATAAGAAAAAGTCTCTTGCCTCTTTGGCAGTTCCAGACTTTTTCCTGGACTCCCTCTTGCATAGCTGTGGTGCACTAGTACCCTTCAGGCTGTGTTCATACAGCGAACCCCAGTCATCTTCCTGGGATCTGACTTCTGAAGCTGCAGACTCAGCTCCCAGATCCCACCTGTCCCAAGAGAGTGAGAAGAGAAGTCTCTCAGGCTGGTGAGTGCTATTTGACACTGTTCCTCTGTGTGGGAATCGCTCCACTTTGCCGTCTGCACCCCTGTCACTACACTCTCTGTGGCTCCAAAGCTTCCCCCCCAGAACCCACCATCTCTTCCAGTAGAGGGTTCTCCTCGTGTGTGGAAACTTTTCCTCTTCACAGCTCCCTCTCACTGGTGCTGGTCCCATCCCTACTCTTTTGTCTCTGTTTTTTCTTTTGTCCTACCCAGGTACGTGGGGGAGTTTCTTGCCTTTTGGGAGGTGTGGAGTCGTTCTGCCAGTGTTCAGTAGGTGTTCTGTAGGAGTTGTTCCACATGTAGATGTATTTCTGATGTATTTGTGGGGAGGAAGGTGATCTCCATGTCTTACTCTTCTGCCATCTTCAGAACCACCTGAAGAGATACTTTATAATTTTTTTTCCTGCAACAAATCTTTAAAATATGGTGTGTATTTCACACTTAAAAGATGTATCAATTCAGAGTCACCATTCTAAAATTGCCAAATAGCCACTTGTGACTAATGGTTACTATATTGGGCAGCATAGCTCTAGATGTTGTCATTGATAATAAGAAAAGACAAACGTAAAAGCAAAATGAGAAAAGAAAGTCCCTCACAAAGCGCAGAGTACAGGTAGACTGAAGCACCCACTCAGAATCTTCCTGTGGTGAGGTGGAACCCAAATAGCCTTTCATCCGTATTTGCCATTTCACCCTTGTGAGTTAATAATGAAAAGGAAATCCAAAGTTAAAATCCATTACTAGAGGAGAGAGAAAATGGCGGAAGAGTAAGACGTGGAGATAACCTTCCTCCCCACAGATACATCAGAAATACATCTACACGTGGAACTGCTCCTATAGAACACCCACTGAATGCTGGCAGAAGATCTCAGACCTCCCAAAAGGCAAGAAACTCCCCACGTACCTGGGTAGGGCAAAAGGAAAAAGAAAAAAACAGAGACAAAAGAATAGGGATGGGACCTGCACCAGTGGGAGGGAGCTATGAAGGAGTAAAGGTTTCCACACACTAGAAGCTCCTTCATGGGCAGAGACTGCGGGTGGTGGAGGGGGGAGCTTCAGAGCCATGGAGGAGAGTGCAGCAACAAGAGTGCAGAGGGCAAAGTGGAGAGATTCCCTCAGAGCATCGGTGCTGACCAGCACTCACCAGCCCGAGAGGCTTGTCTGCTCACCCGCCGGGAAGGGAGGGGTCTGGGAGCTGAGGCTCGGGCTTCGGTCAGAAGCTGGGTGAGGACTGGGGTTGGCTGCGTGAACACAGCCTAAATGGGTTAGTGCACCATGGCTAGCTGGAAGGAAGTCCGGGAGAAGTATGGAGCTCCTGAAGAAGCAAGAAACTTTTTCTTCCCTCTTTGCTTCCTGGTGCACGAGGACAGGGGATTTAGCACACCTCTTAAAGGAGTTCCAGAGACGGGTGCAGAGCTGCCAAAAAGGCAAGAGACTTTTTTCTTGCCTCTTTGTTTCCTGGTGCGAGAGGAGAGGGGATTAAACGCGCCACGTAAAGGAGCTACAGAAATGGACGTGAGCTGCAGCTATCAGCGTGGACACCAGAGACAGGCATGAGATGCTAAGGCTGCTGCTGCTGCCACCAAGAAGCCTGTGTGTGAGCACAGGTCACTCTCCACACCTCCCCTCCCAGGATGCTGTGCAGCCCGACACTGCCAGTGTCCCAGGATCCAGGGACAATTTCCCCGGGAGAACACACGACACACCTCAGGCTTGTGCAATGTCACGCCGGCCTCTGCCGCCACAAGCTCACCCCGCATCCGTAGCCCTCCCTCCCCACAGCCTGAGCCAGAGCCCGCGAATCAGCTGCTCCTTTAACTCCATCCTGTCTGAGAGAAGACCAGACGCCCTAGGGCAACCTACAAGCAGAGGCTGGGCCAAGTCCAAAGCTGAACCTCAGGAGCTCTGCAAACAAAGAGGAGAGGAGCTCTCTCCCAGCAGCCTCAGAAGCAGCAGATTAAATCTCCACAATCAACTTGAAGTGCCCTGCATCTGAGGAATACCTGAAAAGACAGCGAATCATCCCAAGGTGAGGTGGTGGACTTTGGGAGCAAGATATATATATTTTTTCCACATTTTCTCTTTTTGTGAGTGTGTATGTGTGTGCTGCTGTGTGAGATTTTGTCTGTATAGCTTTGCTTTCACCATTTGTCCTAGGGTTCTGACCATCATGTTTTTCTCTTTTTTTTTTTTAACTTTTAAAATCTTTTCTTCTTAATAATTATTTTTATTTTAATAACTTTATTTTATCCTACTTTATTTTATCTTATTTCTTTCTTTCTTCCTTTCTTCCTTGTTTCTTCCTTCCTTCCTTCCTTCCTTCTTTCCTTCCTTTATTTCTTTCCTTTCTATTTTTTCTCCCTTTTATTCTGAACTGTGTGGATTAAAGGCTCTTGGTGCTCCAGCCAGGCATCAGGGCTGTGTCTCTGAGGTGGGAGAACCAACTTCAGGACACTGGTCCACAAGAAACCTCTCAGCTCCACATAATATCAAATGGCAAAAATCTCCCAGCAATCTCCATCTCAACACCAAGGCCCAGGTTCACTCGCAAACCAGCAAGTTACAGTGCTGGACACCCTATCGCCAACAGCTAGCAAGACAGGACTATAGCCCCATCCACTAGCAGAGAGGCTGCCTAAAATCATAATACAGCTACAGACACCTCAAGACACACCACCAGCCATGGACCTGCCCACCAGAAAGACAAGATCCAGACTCATCCACCAGAACAGAGGCACCAGTCCCTTAAACCAGGAAACCTACTCAACCCACTGAACCAACCTTAGTCACGGGGGACAGACACCAAAAACAACGGGAACTACGAACCTGCAGCCTGCAAAAAAGAGACCCCAAACACAGTAAGATAAGCAAACTGAAAAGACAGGAAAACACACAGCAGATGAAGGAGCAAGGTAAATACCCACCAGACCTAACAAATGATGAGGAAATAGTCAGTCTACCTGAAAAAGAATTCAGAATAATGATAGTAAAGATGACCCAAAATCTTGGTAATAGAATAGACAAAATGCAAGAAACAATTAACAAGGACCTAGAAGAAATAAAGAGGAAGCAAGCAACGATGAGCAACACAATAAGTGAAATTAAAAATACTCTAAATGGGAACAATAGTAGAATAACTGAGACAGAAGAATGGATAAGTGACCTGGAAGATAAAAGAGTGGAAATAACTACTGCATAGTGGAATAAAGAAAAAAGAATGAAAAGAACTGAGGACAATCTCAGAGACCTCTGGGAAAACATTAAATGCACCAACATTCGAATTATAGGGGTCCCAGAAGAAGGAGAGAAAAAGAAAGAGACTGAGAAAATATTTGAAGAGATTATAGTTGAAAACTTCCCTAATATGGGAAAGGAAATAGTTAATCAAGTCCAGGAAGCACAGAGAGTCTCATACAGGATATTCCAATGAGAAACACGCCAAGACACATATTAATCAAACTATCAAAAATTAAATACAAAGAAAACATATTAAAAGCAGCAAGGGAAAAACAACAAATGTTCATTTCTTCTAGGTTGTCCATTTTATTGGCATAGAGTTGCTTGCAGTAGTGTCTTAGGATGCTTTGTATTTCTGCAGTGTCAGTTGTAACTTCTCCTTTTTTATTTCTCATTTTATTGATTTGAGTCCTCTCACTCTTTATCTTGATGAGTCTGGCTAATGTTTTATCAACTTTGTTTATCTTCTCAAAGAACCAGCTTTTAGTATTATTTATCTTTGCTAATGTTTTCTTTGTTTCTATTTCATTTATTTCTGCTCTGATTTTTATGATTTCTTTCCTTCTGCTAACTTTGGGTTTTGTTTGTTCTTCTTTCTCTAGTTCCTTTAGGTTTAAGGTTACATTGTTTACTTGAGATTTTTCTTGTTTCTTGAGGTAGGCTTGTATAGCTATAAACTTGCCTCTTAGAACTGATTTTGCTGCATCTAATAGGTTTTAGATCATCATGTTTTCATTGTCATTTTTCTCTACGGTTTTTTTGATGTCCTCTTTGATTTCTTCAGTGATGTCTTGGTTATTAGAAATGTATTGTTTAGCCTCCATGTGCTTGTGTGCTTTACGTTTTTTTCCCTGTAATTGATTTCTAATCTCATAACATTGTGGTCAGAAAACATGCTTGATATGATTTCAATTTTCTTAAATTTACTGAGGCTTGATGTGTGACCCAAGATGTGATCTATCCTGGAGAATGTTCTGTGCATACTTGAGAAGAAAGTGTAATTTGCTGTTTTTGGATGGAATGTCCTATAAATATCAATTAAATCTCTCTGGTCTATTGTGTCATTTAAAGATTCTGTTTCCTTATTTATTTTCATTTTGGATGATCTGTCCATTGGTGTAAGTGAGATGTTAAAGTCACCCACTATGATTGTGTTACTGTCGATTTCCTCTTTTATGGCTGTTAGCAGTTGCCTTAGGTATTGAGGTGCTCCTATTTTGGGTGCATATATAATTATAATTGTTATATCTTCTTCTTGGATTGATCCCTTGGTCATTATGTAGTGTCCTTCTTTGTCTCTTGTAACATTCTTTATTTTAAAGTCTATTTTATCTGATATGAGTATAGCTACTCCAGCTTTCTTTTGATTTCCATTTACTTGGAATATCTTTTCCATCTCCTCACTTTCAGTCTGTATGTGTCCTTAGGTCTGAAGTGGGTTTCTTGTAGACAGAATATATATGAGTCTTGTTTTTTTCTGCATTCAGCAAGCCTGTGTCTTTTGGTTGGAGCATTTAATCCATTCATGTTTAAGGTAATTATTGATATGTATATTCCTTTGACCATTTTCTTAATTGTTTTGGGTTTATTTTTGTAGGTCCTTTTCTTCTCTTGTATTTCCCACTTAGAGAAGTTCCATTAGCATTTGTTGTAGAGCTGGCTTGGTGGTGCTGAATTCTCTTAGCTTTTGCTTGTCTGTAAAGTTTTTGATTTCTCCATTGAATCTCTTGATGGCTAGAGTAATCTTGGTTGTAGGTTCTTCCCTTTCATCACTTTAAGTATATCATGCCACTCCCTTCTGGCTTATAGAATTTCTAATGAGAAATCAGCTGTTAACCTAATGGAAGTTCTCTTGTATGTTATTTGTTGTTTTTGCCTTGCTGCCTTCAATAATTTTTCTTTGTCTTTAATTTTTACCAATTTGATTACTATGTGTCTCGGCATGTTTCTCCTTGGGTTTATCCTGTATGAGACTCACTGAACTTCCTGGGCTTGCATGGCTATTTCCTTTCCCACATTAGGGAAGTTTTAAACTATACTCTCTTCAAATATTTTCTCAGGTCCTTTCTCTTTGTCTTCTCCTTCTGGGACCCCTATAATGCAAATGTTGTTGTGTTTAATGTTTTCCCAAATGCTCTTAGGCTGTCTTCGTTTCTTTTCATTCTTTGTTCTTTATTCTGTTCTGTGGCAGTGAATTCCACCATTCTGTCTTCCAGCTCACTTATCTGTTCTTCTGCCTCAGTTATTCTGCAATTGATTCCTTCTAGTGTAGTTTTCATTTCACTTATTGTATTGTTCATTTCTGTTTGTTTGTTCTTTAATTCTTCTATGTCTTTGTTAAAAATATCTTGCATCATCTCGATCTTTGCCTCCATTCTTTTTCCGAGGTCCTGGATCATCTTCACTATCATTATTCTGAATTCTTTTTCTGGAAGGTTGCCTATATCCACTTCATTTAGTTGTTTTTCTGGGGTTTTATCTTGTTCCTTCATCTGGTATATAGCCCTCTGCCTTTTCATCTTGTCTATCTTTCTCTGTATGTGGTTTTTATTCCACAGGCTGTGGGATTGTAGTTCTTCTTGCTTTTGGTGTCTGCCCTCTGGTGCTCCTCAGGCTTTCTAAACATCTTTTTTGAATTATTTTAGCAAATACACCCTCTCACACCCTTTCACACTCTCAAGATTTTGCAATGAATTGGATAATAAGAGTATTCACGTAATTATTAGTCCTAGAACAATCTGCCAAAGATCATAGAGGACATTATAGTGCTTCCAAGAAAGACAAGTAAAAGTGTCCCCCATTTTGCACATGGGCTCATTAACAATCAAGGATGAAAAGTTTTGCCAAGTTTACAGAAACAATTTGAAAAAATTAGAAATTTTTTAGACTTTTGATAGAAAATTATAACCCTGTCAACTTGTTTCCCAGGGCAATCCTCATTCTACTAGTAGACAATGGTGAAACTCCTGATTTGGAGAATTGGCAGTCAGGAGTATGGTCTCTGCAGCCAGACTGCCTGGTTTGAAATCCTGATGTGAACACTCAGTAACTAGGTAACACTGAGTAACTTACCTCACCTGTCTGTACCTCCACTTTCCTCATTTATAGATTAATTTACATTTCTTTGGCAACTGTGAAAATTATATAAAAATTTTACATATAATGTTCCTAGAAAAGCAACTATACTATATACATTTTTGCTATTATTAGATAAGTTGAAAACAAACAAACAAAAAAACATGGATTGTCTCTTCATTCCTTTTGTATTTTCCACTAAAAAAGTTAACAAAGTTTCTATCTATAATGTGACTTTTGTAGGTCATTCTTTCTTCAGGTTATATTTGCTTTAGAGGTCACAAGATCACTGATTGAAGCAATCACAAATTAGGACCTTATTGCCAACCTAAAGCTCACTAGCTCTCAAATGACACCAGACATAGGAAAATTGGCAGTGAAATAGCCTTTTAGCAATTATTCATAAATTAATCCCCCCTGGAAGATTTTGGAGAAATTATAAAATGGATATTAAAGTAGATAATGGTCCATGCAGTTTTCATATTACATAGAAAGAAATTCCAATGCATTTTAATTGTTGATATTTTCTAAAAAATTTAAGTATTTTACATGCATTGAAGAAAACATGACATTTTTCTTTTTTGATTATACATGTGATTTTCTTAATGGTATGTATTATTAATAGAGTTGTTATTTTAGTCCAATTTTTAAAAATAATAATCATTTATTTTAGAAAATATTGGAAATTTGATAAAATTTTATAGAAAAAAATTAAATCATCCACAATCCCACATCCAAATATAAATGTTTCTAACATATTTTTCTGTTTGTGTAGTTGTGTGTGTGTATATATATACATACAAAAATGTTTATGGATTTATGCTAGTAGATACACACCCATATATAGGCAATATATATATATGTATATGTATTTAAATTACATAACCCACTGAACCCACTGATGATTTTTTGTGTCAGGCTCTTCTCTAGGCACTGAGAATACAGAATTAAAACACACACACACACACACACACACACACACACACACACACACACATACACACAGGCCCCATCATCATGGAGCTTTCATTCTAGGACACACAAAAATATAACCATATATTTTAAGACTTGCTTTTTCTATGATATGTGAATGTCTAAACCAATACTTATAGTGATACTTTCAACTATTACCCAATTTTAAACACAGCTTCTTACAACTACAAAACCATGTATGTCTCTTTGGAGTAATCCATGCATATGAGCAGAATTACCATTTTATAACTACAACTATTTAATTAAACGTGTTACTGTCCCATAGATCTAAGAATGTGATTGTTTTACAAAAATAACAAAAAGAAAAATGGCTGCTATTCTATGGGAAACATGTTGGATCATTTAAACTTTAAGTACTTTGAAATATATTTAGTTATTATACAATTAAGTGCATTTATAGATGATTTAAATACTGAGATATTTTCAAATATGTTCACAGCTCTGCAATTTTCTATGTCTCTAATGGGGTTTTGCAGAGCAGAGAAAATTAAGTTGGCACAAAGTCCAGATGTTTAATTATAATTATTTTAATCCCAAAGCAATATATTGTGAGTCTTTTGTCCCTTAAGATACCCTTTATCTAAATAAAATATTAGATGAGAAAGAGCATTTTAATATATATTCTCTACCAGTATCTCTGTAAAAGAACGAAGTTCAGTTACATGATTAGGATCTTGTATAGAGAAATCACGTGCTGCAAATTTGTAGGCAAGAAGTTGGTATGTCAAGTCCTCTTCTGATTGCCCATCAAAATCCTACAGCACTCATTTTTACACTGTTTTGTGTCTGAAAATTTTAAAGAAAAATCTTCTCATCTTCATCTTTCTTCTTCTGCCTCCCACCCCTTCAGCAATCAGTTTCCAAGTTCAAATGATTTTCCTGTCCTATTGTCTCTTGAGTCTATCTATTTTCTTTTAAATTGCCACCAACACCATCAGCCTACTTCCAAAGCTTTCCAAGCAGTTACCAGGTCTCCCCTTTTCAATTCAACTTTTAATAAACCCCATGAAAGAAAACTTTCAGCATGTGTTAAAACAGAACTAAAAAACCCTCAGTATTTCTTTATTAGGGAATTTAAACTCCTCTTGCAAGTATCTGATGGTTTTAATTTAAATATGAGATTCTTTATTTAAATTAAAAAAAATCTAAGAGTTATAGGCTTTAATGTAATTTTTTCCTTCATGAATATGGAAGAAGGAGTAACTAGTTTGTATTCCCAATTGGCTTCAGAAAGAAAACCCAGTGGTTTTTTTTTTTTTTTTTTTTTTTGCGGTATGCGGGCCTCTCACTGTTGTGGCCTCTCCCGTTGCGGAGCACAGGCTCCGGACGCACAGGCTCAGCGGCCATGGCTCACGGGCTTAGCTGCTCCGCGGCATGTGGGATCTTCCCGGACCAGGGCACGAACCCGTGTCTCCTGCATCGGCAGGCGGATTCTCAACCACTGCGCCACCAGGGAAGCCCCCCAGTGTGTTTTTGAGTAGATAAAGCCTTGAATTTCTAGATGGTTGAGAGCAAAAGTCATGAAACAACATAGGGGCTCTCTACCAGAGGGTCCTGGTCTCATGTGACCTGCTACATGGTCTACAAAGCAGAGAACTTGGGTAAGGTGAAATAGGGGTACTTAGGGAGAGAGTGGAAAAGGTCTACTGTGGGAATGGTTTAAACTGCACCCAGCCTCCAGCAGGCAATGTCACAATAGACTCACCTGACATGCTCAAAGAGGGCAGCTTGAACGGTAGGGTTGCCTTGTCCCTGCCTCAGGAGGGTCAGCAACAAGTGTCTTCAAAAACTTTCTCCCAAAGGACCTAGCCTCTCCGTAGTTGCACCAAAGGAGGCAGTCTTAGAAAATGGAAAACAGGGACTTCAACTTGAAGTGTACTATGAACGCAACACAAATATTTAATAATTTCTAATATTTAGAAGTTAAAATTTAGGATCAAAGGACATAGCAACATTCTGTGAAGTCTGGGTACCTTAAAACTGACCTCTGGGGCTTCCTTAGTGGTGCAGTGGTTGGGAGTCCGCCTGCCAATGCAGGGGACACGGGTTCGTGCCCCGGTCCGGGAGGATCCCACGTGCCGCGGAGCGGCTGGGCCTGTGAGCCATGGCCGCTGGGCCTGCGCGTCTGGAGCCTGTGCTCCGCAACGGGAGAGGCCACAACAGTGAGAGGCCCGCATATCGAAAAAAAAAAAAAAAAAAAAAAAAAAAACTGACCTCTTTTAGATGTAACAGTTGCATTGAAGACGTTATGACACAAAATATGATCTGCTGTTTTGAGGAGAAAAAATGTTTTCCTGGGCTTATTCTTTTTCTTCATTAAGTAGTTGGAAGGACTTTAGTTTTTAAGGCAAAGTAATAGAATTACAAATATTAGAAGCAAGGGCTAAAAATAGACTTGAAAAGTTAAATTTATAATACAGAAAGAAAGTATAATAAAATTAACAAACATAATATGACAGGCCATGTTTTGCATTTAGAATTTTTCCTATATGACTCCAACCTGCACATTCAGTATTATTTTCATTATTACTTAGTTGCTTGCACATAATAGCTGTCTAATAACAACTATGATAAAAATGGTTTAATAAACAGGTGAACTCTTCTTTGCAATCACATTAATCTGGTCAGTGTTCTCTCCACACAAGCCATGAACTTTCACACTTTTATGCCTTTGCTCAGGTCATCCCGTCCATCATTTTACAGGGCGTTTATTACATTCTACCTCTTTTATCAGTCTTCAGTGACCATTCTGTCTCTTGGACATCATTGAACCATTCTCTGAACTATTGTCCCTTACATCACTCATTTATATTTCTCTAACTCATTTGTCTGTTTATCTCAATAGCCCTCAGCCACTTATCTTCATTCTAACACAGGTATTTATTTCTTAAAATATGAGGACTTCAGATCTTTGTGGAAAATTTCTTCAGAGGTAAGAATGGTTACAGCGTAAGTGTAATGAGGAAAAGACCAAGATCTAAATTTTTGGCACATAAAGCAAGAAGACACAAGATCTGGGGCCTCCCTGGTGGCGCAGTGGTTGAGAGTCCGCCTGCTGATGCAGGGGACACGGGTTCGTGCCCCGGTCCAGAAAGATCCCACATGCCGTGGAGCGGCTGGGCCCGTGAGCCATGACCGCTGAGCCTATGAGTCCGGAGCCTGTGCTCCGCAACGGGAGAGGCCACCACAGTGAGAGGCCCGCGTACCTCAAAAAAATATATGTATATGAGGATGGGACTCCTTGTTTAAACTTTCTCTGCCTACTTTTTCTTATCTATATAGTAAGGATAAGAATAATAATGATACTATAGATAAAATATTACATGTAAATTGATTAGGGCAGGGCCAGTGCAAAAGTAAGCATTCAGTCAGTTTTAATTATTATATCTCTGTCTTTTTCACAAACATACACACACACACACACACACACATACACACACACACACACACAAAAACAAAACACAAAACAGCTTTCTTCTTTTTTCTCTGTTTTCTGTTCTGGCTGCCAGTGTGAAATAGCATGAAGAATCCTTACCACTCAAATGCTCATTATTTGAAGAGTGACATTCACTCCAAAGATGATGCCTACAGATTCCCGCATGGTTCTAAATGATGGGCTGCCTATGCAGAACTGTTTTCTCTGCAGTGGAAGAATACCTTCTACCCTTGTTCAATTCTACTTTTGCCACTCAGTCCTGAAGTATCTTTTACTGTGGCCAGAGCTCAAATTGAAGTCAAAGGACATGGGAGTTAGTTTATTACCATCATGCCTCTCTTGTTCTCTTGACCCTTTTCAAAACCTCTGCATAACATATTTATCTCCTATCCAAATTATAAAACTAAACATCTAGTGTATTTAATAATTGAGTCCCAGGCTAATATAAGTTTTTATTTCCTTCAAGGTGGTTTTAGGAAAGCAGGTTGCAAGTCATTCAAAGAAATCACCAATACAATGCATATAACCTGTACCTATCGGTGGCTGGTTATATGATTTTTGTCTCCCTTACTTATCGAATGCTACTGTCATTACCACAATTTTTGATAAGTGAATATTACAACCATAAAATAGATCATTGTCCACACAAATTAACTATAGTTATGAATAATGATGATACGGTGTAATGTTCACATTGTCAATGATGTGTGGTCTTATATGACTATGCTATATATACTTACTTCCACAGAAAAGTATAAATATACTGATCAATATTCCTTAGCCCATGCATTCTGAGCATGGCATACTGAAGGGTATATAGTTTTTACTCATCCATCTGTACACTTTGCTTCTATGCCTGTGACCATTGGTCTTTATGATCCACCTGCTTTGAGCTACCTTGATATTATCAGCATTGTGGCTTATTAGGCTGAATTTAAAGTACATGCTATTTTCAAAAAGAACAAGACCAGACCACACTGTTTCTTTTTTCTTTGTTGAACATTTTTGGCTTTAGAGAAAGAAAATAATCTCCTTAGCATGATACAAAGAGCAGAGGACACAGGTGTCTCTCTGAGAGATGTTTTGTTAGTTCCAGACATGTGGCTTGTGTTTAGGGCCTCTGCAGTGAGTCTTCCCTTTGGATACACTCCTGTTCCCATGCCTGGTGGGAAGATGCAGTCATATGTGATGTCTCTTTATCATCTCAGCAAGTGTACACTGGGCCACTATCTGAGAGTCAGACTAAATCTTTACCTTAGAGGTACCTGCTACTAAACTAATAATTGGATTTTTTTCAGGCCTTCATGCCTAAGAGCAGAGTTAAGTTTAAGTTTAAAGGGAAATTGAAAGCAGTGGTATCAGTAAAGCTCTGTAACTATGAGAGAGATACAAGACTATGATGAAAGTACAGATTATCTTTTTTTTTTTTTTTTCAAAATCTTGATATAGGGGGTGAAACTGATGAACCAGTAGCCTTCTTTGTAATCTTGGACCTCAGAAGTTATAGTTGACTTTGAAATGCTGCTCTTGTGTCAGAGCCCTGCCTCCTGGCCAGCTCTCCCACCCAATTCTGCAGTCAAGGGCTCTGGGTGCTTAGACTATAAAGAAATGTAAAAAAAAATGAAAGAAAAATCTTCTGTCTCAAATTCTGCAACTGCTCTTGGAACTTTATCCTTTTTGTTCAGATAACTGGTTGATTCTGCTTCTTGTTGCCCAGATCTGTTTCCTCATTCTTCTATCCCTACCTTAGTGCCCAGCCTGAATTCCAATGAGTTCTGCTGTGCAATACTTGCCTACCACCTTGTTCCTGAACTGCCATCACAGGACACTGGACCTTGTACCAGCCAGTTGTCCTGAACCTAAGGAACCTGCTTTGGCTTAACTCTCTCAGCATTGCTCTTTGTCTGGATACACATAGTACTTACCCATTGTTAGTTCAAAACTCAGGAGCTTCCCAGGTGAAGTCTGAAACTGGTCCCTTACACAGAGGGCAAAGAATCACCAAATGTATTAAAGATGAGGACAGTATTTTAGTCCATGCAGCCAAGGTAGTTTTACCTGTTAGTTATTAACCTGTTGCTTTAATATTCCATTCTTCCTTTCTACCAGCCCTGATAATTTGCAGGTTATAGGGGAGATGGAAACTCCATTCAATGTCATGTTCTTTTGCCCAGTCTTGTATATTATGTATGACCTTCAACATGTGACCCTTGATCACTATCTATTTGAGAAGGTATTCAGCTTCTCTAATCCCCTAATGATGGCAGCCTGATTTGCACAGCAACAGTGGAAACCTTGGGTTAGACCAGATGTGGTATCTGCACAGACCAAGGAATATTTAGAATATTCACTCAGCAGGGGGGCAATATAATCAGTTTGCAATCCTCACTGGTTGGAAATAACAGTGTATTGCCCCTCCTTTGGCAGTTGCCATGGGCCTTGTTTAGAACACAAAGGACATGTTATTACTGCATTAACCAAATCACTGTATTCCAAGGGCACTCTGGCTCCTTAGCAATGTGCCATTCTGCCTGAGCACTACCATGGCCACTCTTCCTAATACCCAACCTGCTGTATATATTGAAGGGAGAGTTGTTAGCATCAGCTTCCAAAATGCCAATTGGTTTAAGTGCCTTATGAGCCAAAACATGGAAGACAATAAGGACTGCTTCAGGCTCTTAAAGGCAAACTCAGCATATTTACACTTATCCTGACCCCACAAGAGCTTATTTATGATTATCCACCTCTCAGCTTCCTATTGTCCAAGCCATGGGCTAATCCCATTAGAACAGTCCAACTGTCAGTGGAAAGGGTAACAGCAGGGATCCTGAGTGATTACCAGCAAAATTTCTCTGAGTTTAGCCCACTGGCTACTACAGTTTGCTCCTATTTTCATCCAGATAGTCTTAGTGTTGGGCTGTATAACAACTGCAGTCCATGTGGGTGGGTTACCCCTACTAGACTTGTCAGCAGACCAGACATCATTGGAAATTTCCTCCACTCTCTATCTACAGGCTGCAGGGGCTGCCACAGGAATAGTGGTGGGGACATTTGGAAGATCAATATACTCTACATGACCTAGTAACACCTGCATTTCTAGAGACAGTGAGGCTGGCAGACAGGGTGCTTCTCTGATACAAATAGATGTGTCACTTAGTCAAAGTGACAATTTGAGCCACGGCTGAGGTGGGCCAATGGATCATAGTCTTAATCCACCCCTTCATAGGACAGGACGTTCTTACTATGATATGCTTTTTCTTTGAGATGCTCTATCTGTGTACACTACTGTGTACACTGCTAGTAGTTGTTGCTCTTTGGAGGTATTTGTCTGTTGTCTCTGCTGCAGTGCACCCTCCATACCTCTTGGAGTCTCAAATACATCTATTTCAAATGGTAGCCTTGCTTGGGAGATGCCCAGAGCTTTAATCTGTTTCTCTAGTATTTTTGCCTGCTCAAAGGCAGCTTGCTCCTCTGATTCCCAGTCACACATGTACCTTTTCTTTACCAGGTGGTATATAAAGAATGGAGGCAGTGTGCCAGGTGGGAAATAAAAATCTTCTACAACCCCCAACTTGCTACGAAGACTTGCACCTCTTTCACATTCTTAGAGGGTGGACAGGCTTGCACCTTATCAATCACAGATTCTGGGATGACATGTGTCTTACCTAACCATATGACTCTTAGAATCTTTAAAGTGGTGCCTGAGCCTTACATTTTATGTGTATTCACTGCCCTTTTTCCTTGCAAATGTTCCAGAAAATTCTGCTGAGAATCCTGCATCAGAGGCAAATCTTCACATGTTAATATTATATCATCAATGTAATGAGATCATTTTACTTGTGGGGAAGAAGAACATAGACAGGTCTTGGGCTACCATCATATGACATATGGTGAGACAGTACAGGTAACCTTGGAGAAGTACTTGAAAAGTCCATTGTTGCCCTCCCATGTGAAGGTAAATTGATCTTGTGACTCAGAACTTGTTAAGTCAGTTAAGATGGCAACAAAGTTGAACGCAGGGCATGAATGTCGTGGCACTACCTTGTTCATTTCTCAGTAGTCCATGGTCATCCCCCATGAGCCTTCTTGCTTTTTTAACTGCCATACCAGCTGTTCGAAGCATTAAGGGCACGAAGTACAATACCTACTTGGTGCAGTTCTTGGATAGTTTCTCCTACCTCCTTATGCTCCACGGGCAATTTATATTGTTTGACAGATACTACTCTTTTGGAAGGTGTTAGACTTACTGGTTCCCAGTTGGTGATTGCTCTCATCACTGGTTTGATTACTCTAACCTGGAGGGAGAATTCACCAGTAGAGGTTTGCAGAGTTTGACCTTGTAGGATATAATTGCACAATATGTTCTCTGGTATTGGTGAGATAGAAACATATTCTTGTGGGGGAGAACACCCAATTTGCAGGGTCAGAGGGACCTTCCTGACCCTAACCATTTGCCCCCATAACCACTGATGGCACTGAGAAAGATAAAGAACTCCTGGGGGTGACCACGCGTTAGAGTACATTTGGCTCCAGTATCCACCAGAGCCATCATCTTTTACTTTTTCTTTGGGACCAGTGAATAACAAACTCAGCATGAGCCTTCAGATCACCTCCAATGGCCTTCAACTGGAGGTGATCTTTATCTGAATCTTATACACAGGGCATAGGAGAAACTCAAGTAGAATAAGACTGTATTCCTGAAGCCTCTGCTGAAGAAAGTGGAGCATCAGGGACGGTAGGGCTGTGTGGGGCAGGCCTGAAGTTCTTTTCCAGTTTAAGGCTTTCCACAGGCCCACCAACACAGTGCTGGGTTGCTGGTCTATCTTTTCAGGTGGGGTCTTGGGAACTATAAGATCAAACCACATTTGCTTCTGGGTTACCTTTACCTGATGTTTTACAGCAGATTGGCATAGCCTTTGCACTCCCTCTCTGTTTCAGGTCCTTCCCAGCACCGCACCACTCCTGGGCTTCTCAGTTTCCCATGATCAGCAATGGATTGCCCCAAATCATAAATGTCTTGTCCTATGACTTGGCTCAGCATGGATATCAGCATCCCACATCAGGTGCTGGGGACAGACTGGAGTATCCTGACTTTCGTTCTTACAGTGAATGTGGCCCAATCAGGATCTTCAAAGACAAGGGTGTAGGTAGCATGTCTCCCAATTTCCTGAGAATTTGTTCTGCCTCCTTTATAGATTTCCAAGGTCCCATGTGCCCAAGAAGAGCCTCCTCATTGGGCCAAGCCTCCTTGTAGGCTAGAATAATCCAATCTATAAAGGAGGGAATACCTTGAATCCCTCAGTGCCCTGCAGGTCCTGCCAAAGGGCAGAACATGTTGCTCATGTTCTCTTTCTCTTGCCTAATCAAGAAATACCATCACCTCCTGTATCCCATGGCCACACTAACCATGCCTGGATACTTTCCCTGACCTTTTGCTGGAACTTGGCATATATATCAATAAGCTCACCGGGAGTATATTTCTCATCATGAATGTTTCCTGAATTGGGAGCTGCCTCACTGGCTGTGCTTTTGCTTTCCTTTGTATTAGGGGTTGGGTGGCAAAGAGCACTTCATTTGTTCCACCTTTAATCACTACACATCCTCCTCTTTGTTCTCCTCATTTTCCCAGGTATTCCACCTCTTATCATCTTAATCAGGATTTGCCACAAGTGCTCAGACCTTTATTTGCAGAAGTCTGCACCCTCCTGGCTTTGCAAAACATCAGGCTAAGGTCTCCAACCTATTATACTGTGCTCCTGTCTTGTCTGTGAACCCCAAAGGGAACAGAGCAGTGGAAACCACATGTCCTTCTCTAACCTCATCTCTTCTTCCAACTCTGTAACCGAAGCTTCTGCCTCTGATTGGACCACCAACCTGCCCACAGTAGAAGTCAAACCACTGTAGACCTGCATTTCCCTCTCTGCTGCCAGTCCTCAAACAAACACCTTAGACCATCTGGCATTTTCGAGGCATCCCTGTGTTCGCACAGCAGTTCACCAGCATCTGACATACAGACCACCCCTCCCCACATAGAAGTCGATGGCCAATGGGATTTCCCCTGTGTTGCCTCTTTTCCAAAACCTATTTCTTTGGTCTTCTGGATGGCTTTCTAACTGTTGGTTAGAAAGTTTGGAAGTTGCCCTGTGGAAATCAAACTGGCTCCTATACATGGAGGACAAGGAGAGATCAAAGGAAGAGGCAGATCACTCCAGATTAGCAGGAGGCAAGTTTAATAAGCAGGGAAACTTACAAAGAAGACTTGCCTTAGGTGACAGAAAGAGATGTATACATCCAAACATGCCCACCAGAATCTTAAATGTTTATAAAGAGACCTTAGTGGGATTCAGTGACATATTCAGTCTAGTTGGTCTCAACAACACATTGTGCAACTTTTAATGGCTCCTACTGTGGGAACTGTGGAGAAACATACATTCCAAGAACATGGGACAGGCTGAGGAGCGTCCAATTGCCCAGGTCCAGCTCTTGGATCAACTGGCGGTCACGTATTCTCTGTGTCCTCTCCCAACAACCATGGCTTCCTGACTTTGTCTGATAGATGACATTTGTTTAGTACCTCATGGCCAATCTCTATAAAACATTGTGTTATATAAATATGTTTTCCACCACAGTTCTAGTAATTCAATAAACTGAAAGCAGACACCCACCATTCTAGAAATGTGATTATTAAAACTCACTGAAAAATTGCTTCTGGTCAGAGACACATTTTACAGTTGCTAGGGAATTCCTTGTCTGGTTACCATAGTAATAACTTCAGAAATTTTGATGTTAGCAAAAAACCAAAGCAATGATTTGAAAAATATTTGATTCCTAGAATGTCTCACAAGAACTTTTCAAACTGAACTAATTACACCTGTTAAATACACAGCTCGTACTTATTTTTTTTAATAAGTAAAGAGAGTGTCACAGTAATATATGTAAAGAACGGGTAATTCATTAATTCAACAGCAATGTTCAAAGCAAAGCTAATGTGCCTGGCCCTGTGCTGGGTGCTAGGGAAATAGCTGTGAGCATGATTTTCTGTCCTCTTAAAGCTTATAACATAATAAAGAGGTGCTGTTTTGAACAAGAAAATTGTTCTCTTCTAGAGAGTAAAGTATTCATCATGTGTTTTTATATCCTACTCGTCTTCTACTACTCTATCATCATGCTTACATATAGCAGGCTCATTACACACTTTTATTTTTCCTTAACCTATGAACAGTGATTTTACACTTTCAAAAAATGGAATTAACAAACATGGCCTGTCATTTCATACTCTAATAATGAGATTATCTCCTCAATAAAACAGTAAATAGTGTAATAATATATTGAGCAACTACTAGATATTTCCAGGGTAAAACTAAAGTGAGATACTTAATCCACTCTCAAGAAGAATATAACATAGATGGAGAAAAGCTAAAACTCATAATCATTGTAGAATGATTACAGAAATGCTAGAAAGGTTAAGAGAAGTGAAAGTTAACATCAAGTTGGTCAAGGACAGTCTGAAAATACAAAATGAGGTAGCTGCCAGTTGACGGTTTTAGGAGGTGCAATTGGCATTTTATGTAGATATGTGAGCGAGTGGAAAGAGAATAAACTAATCACAATAATGGGCAAGGAATCTGGTATCTGAGAATCAATCTGTATTTCTGGTTTTGGAGTCTGTAAGGTCTAGTGAGGGAGAAGGCTTTATCAGGCATTCTGTGAAGGGACTAAAACCCACTGGGAAAATATTTTGCTAGAATTGACAAGTAATGGGAATTCAGCAAAAAAAAATAAGTTGGAAGAGAAATATTGGGGAGGAATTAAATGGAGATAAGAAAATGCTGAGTTATATCTAGTTATTATGATAATAATCTAATCATTTCAGCCTGAAAGATAAGAATGGAAGAGGGATGGAATCAAGAAATACAGGGGGAAGCAAATGCACAGGACTAGTAATTGGCTGTATTTAGGTCCATGGAGCTGAAGGTCTCCTCTTTCCCTTCTAAAATGACCCCTCCTCAAGACCAAATCTAGAGTAGTTTTCCTGATAATTATGATAATAATTATATGATAGAGGAAAGACTATGAAATCATAAACTCCATCATCTGGTTTCTTCTTTTTCCTTGAAAACTCCACCACCTCTAGAGGTAATAGGAAAAATTATCCCTTTAGTACTTGAAACAGGGATCAAATTATCTTGCTATACTGCCTTAAGATTATGGATGAACAAGCAAAACACACAGATAGTTCTGAATAAGTAAATGAGTTAAAAAATGTGTGAAGTTCAATATGTCACAACTTTAAAAATCTAAATATTTGCTTGTGACCAGAATATTATAGTATATCATACTACATAATACATATGTATGTATGGCATACATATGTATGTACTACATAATACATATGTAGTATATTATACTACATATTTGGAATATTAACACATTTGTTTTATATTCTAAGATAAGTATCCATGTATATCTTTTAGAAATCAATCTACTGGTTAATGGTGATTTAGAGTAGGCAATTTATCTCATTTAAGTAAAAATATTCCCCAAATCCTAAATATCATTTTATGCATTTTTGGTTGAGTGATCAATAGAGCAGCAGTAGTAAATTTCTGCTCTTAGTAGAGAACTGTCTTCACTGAAATTGCCTATTTTCCTTTATGACACCTTCCATATGGAAGATAACTTTGGGCTCAATAATAGAGCTCAACTTCTCCAGCTATGTTGGCCAACACCAAGTTGTCTGGTGAACAGTGCTGGTCAGTTGAGACCTACAGGAGTTTCTCATTGGACATCTAATGAAAGGAATCATATTACCTCCCCACAGTCCAACAAAAAAGTGTTTTGTTACTTTACAAAGTATTTACTCAAACATATCCACACGGAACAAAATAGTATATTGTCCATGTTAAGAATTTCCCAAAGGGAAATTAAAAGTGAAAGAATATTTAAATGATATTTCTCATTTATACTTCAAAAATCCCATTAAACAAATACCAGAAAACTATTGAAATGAAAGTTCGTTGAATCAAATGTTGTTTGATCAAGTGTCACTACGTTCATTATATGTATCACATCATATGTGTCAGTTTTAATGCAATCTAATCTCCACTGCTTTATTATGTAAATAAAAGGTTTTGTAAAAGTGGCTGTAATGGAAGCTGAAAGGAAACTCTTTTTTGGATGGTTTAAGTGAGGCTCCCAAATGTTTTATATAGACACACACATTACAGAGCCCGTGAAAAACATTTTGCTCATTCTTTTTCTAGCACGTCAGTGAATGTTACAACTCAGAAAGATTCTATAAAACGATTTATAATGGAAACAGGGAAGGAAATTCATCTTAAGTGTGGAAGTCAAGTGTTCAGTATGCACATTTTTGTTATCTTTTGCTGCATCAAACATTTTATTCTTTTTAATTCCTAACTTCTTAGCTATTATTACAGATAACATAAAATGTAACCTTCTTTAGTAATGTCTTTGTCAGATTTTGAATATTATAGATAACCAATAACAACCAAAAATAATTAGATGCTTCCTTCCTTTTTCAAGTTTTGATGTTTATAAATGTGCTTTCGTTTATTCAAAAACTTCTATGTTTCTTGTCTATTTCCATAGGTGAACTATAAGGTCTTTTCAAGCAGAGGTTATGGTCTACTCTTGTATATAACCCTAATGTATAGAACAATGCGTGGCATCGTTCAAAATAGGTGCTCAATACACATAGGACAAATGGGAAAATCTGCCTTCATTTCCTGTAGAAAGTAGCAGGGACCCACCAAGTAAATACAATACTGTATTAACTCTGAAGCTCTCTAAAAATGGCATATGGGTTTTCCCTTCAACCCAAAAGATATAGCAATTAGCAAATGATAAAAATGAACCTAATCTTAACAGTTATTTCATGATGACCTTGTTTGTTCTGATGAATACTCTCAGCTCACATTTTAATGCTGTGCTTACAGCTGCAGCTTTGTGACACACAAAGCATAATTTGGAGTTCAAAATTGTTTATCAACTTTATAAAGAAATGTGCTTCAATGACTATGATGCATGGAAGTGTGTAATCTGTAGACAGTGAGAACATTTTCATTTAAAAATAATTGGAACAATTAAATAGTTTCAACAAATGGCAGGCAGTTTCAGTTGATATGACAAGCCAGTTTAAGAGCACAAAAGTCAGTGGAAATAACAAAGACCTCTGGGAATTTTAATATTGTTTGTCAAGAAAAGTATAGTAGCTATTTTTCTAAATATAGAAAAGATAATCAGTGGTTGGAGTAAATAGAAAATAGATTAAATGTGAGAGTGTTGTTCTCTGAAATACCATAGTCTGTTATGCCAGAACATGTTGACTTTTGAGAAGGTATAATATACAATAACATAATGGGATGTAACACAAATAATGTTTCAAATGAGCATGTTTCTGCATCTCACACTTGCTAATCACTCAAGCACAGGGACCTCATGAAGAATTTGACCTAAAGTTTGATATACTATATAGTATTTCCAGACTGTATAGGTCTATACAGACACTCTATAGGTCTGCTACAAGTTCTACCATTTTCTTACCATTATTTCTACTACATTAAATAGTTAAAGCTCTTTTTCACTTTTGAAGATGTTACCAACTGTGCTAACTGGTTTCTTTCATAAGCTGTTTCTTTGAATCACTATTTTCTTTAGGTGGGAGACTATGTATTTTTCTGGAGTGATTTAAAGTTCTCAGAGGTGTCCAATACAATGTCTGAAGGATGGAAGACAATTACTGAAAATTCCCCAGGTTGTAGTCCTTGTGTATATACCTTATTAAGTAGTTCTTTATAATGACTATCAAAATACTTCCAATTATTTTTGAATCCCTTCCAGAAATTCAGAAAAACAGGTAATACATTTTATTTTATCTCAAATTTTCTAAGTATTTTATGTCCATTATTTCTTCTTTTATTAAATTTGTAGCAACGCTGTAGTATATATAATGCATGTGTATGTGTGACTATATCTTTTTACCTAAGAGTGATATATTTTCCCCTAAAATCATTATAGTTCTGCAGTTAACTCCTTCAAAGTATAACATGTGTTAGTCATCATATACATATAATATACAAATTAAATATTTTTCGACCTGCTGCTGAGATACAAGAAATACCAGATGAGAGGACCTCTGAGTAACAGGGATTTCCAAATATTTCCCAGGCCTGAAGTTGTTTTATTCACCCAAATTTATCATAAAGCTATTTGTCTGAAAAAGCATAGAGAGAAGAGAACTTTCCTCTAGTAACCATTATAGTATGCAATAAAATACAGCTAGACTTCTGGAGGCCTTTGAATTTTTATTCATAACTTTGTTAGATATTTGGGAAAAAGAATGGTAAATATGAAAATGCAGTTAATAAATACTCTATATTCCAAAACATGGACTTTCAATGTAAGGAAGTCTGATTTGAGTTAGTAACGCATAAATCATCATGGGATTAGGAAGTGGTTGCATCACTGAAACTCAAGGATACATTGAACTAACAAAACCTAGACAGTGACCAAGAAGAAAGGACAGATCAATTTCTCTTATCCTTTCCTGTCTAAATGATACGTCTGTGGAGAAATTGATAACTAACATCTGGTCTACACTATAATTAGACCCATGTATTATCAGTAAACTGTTGCAAATTTTTCCTAGGGTTAATTGGGTTTACAAACATTATATAGTTAACTATATGGTATTACTTTACTTTTAATTCATCATTTTCTGACCTTTATAACATTTTCAAGTGAATTAAACAGAGTTACCTAAAATCAAACTAACATTAATAGTCAAAGTGCTGATTCTAAGTTCTGAGAAAACCTACTGGGGTAGAGACCACTAACTGACCCTGAAAAACTATTCCTTCTACTTCCTTTTTATAACAGAAGTTCTGATTTTAACTGGGTACATAGCTTCAAATATATAGACAATATTTATCAGCCTTCCTTGCAATTAGGTTACATGTTTTTACTACATTTGGGCCCAAGGGCTGAAATAATGTGTACAAATTCCAGACCACATTCATCAAAAAAGGCATTTTCTCTTCATTTTTACTCTTTCTCCTCATGGACTAAGATGTTAGGAAGCCAGATTCATCCATGTGGGCCAGGAGAATGCCCTCAGAAATGACAGAGCAATAAGAAGAAGGAATATTGGTACCTAGATGTACTAATTGAGAAAAATCCAGCCTGAAATATCAGGAGTATGGCCTTTAAATTACAAATATGTAAACCCTAAATAAATATTTTATCTTGTTTTATCTACTATTATTTGATCTCTTTTAAAATAGTCAAATTGATATCTTGTATCAACTTGTAGGATTTGCCTTAGAAAACCAAAATCATACAGAAAGTAAGAAGATAGTCTTCACAGAGCAACTTGTATAGTGTTGTGAACAGACAGATACTTTATAATACCTACACATGCACAGGCAATGGATGCTTTATGGTGGGGAAGTGATATATAAATTCATATCAAAATTTTACTGAGAATCTATATCCATTACAAACTGGCCGACCTTTCTCTTAGGATGTACACAAAATGTCTGTGGAGATATGACTAATTCCAAAGAAAACTTAGAGTGATAAAAATTGTACAATCTCAAATGCTAAATAATATCTTATGGAGGTTGGTGTCTTCAGTAAAAGATACTTAATATGATGAAAAAAACAAATTTTGAATGATTTTTAGAAGAACTGTTATTGAAACATAAGCCTAAATATAGTCAGAACCAATTATTTTATTGCAGAGAAACATAACTTGGAGGATGTTCTGCTTTCTTGGGACAAAGCACTATTGTTTGAACACAAAGTCAGAGCTCACAGATCTGTTTTTATTGATGAACCTTCCAAGTTTCTTAATGGACTGGATGTCATAGGTTTCTGTTGTAGCATCAGTAAATTTTCTATAAGTAAAATCTGCAAAAAAAGCAACATATTTTCTTAATTAGGCAAAATACATTAATCTTGCCAATGACAATAAAATATATAGTTAATCACTACATAAATATTGATGAAGATATTTGTCTCATTCTACTACATAATTAAATTTGCTTTGAAGGAACAAGGAGAGAAGACAAGATGGAGGACTAAAAGCTCTTGAACTCACCTCCTCCCACGAGAGCACCAAAATCACAACTAACTGCTGAACAACCAACAATAAAAAGATTAGAACCTACCAATAAAATGTATTCTACATACAAAGACAAAGAAGAAATCACAATGAGATAATAGGAGGGGTGCACTAGTGATATAATCAAATCCCATACCCCCTGGGCGGGCTACCCACAAACTGGAGAATAATTATATCACAGAAGTTCTGAGCACCACATCAAGCTTCCCAGCTTGTGGTTTGGCATCAGGAGGAGAAGCCCCAAGAACATTTGGCTTTGAAGACCAGCAGGTCTTGATCACAGGAGCTCCACAAGACTGGAGGAAACAGAGACACAAACTTTGGAGGACATACACAAGGTCTCATGTACACCAGGACCCAGGGCAAAAGCAGTGACTTCATAGGACCATGGGCCAGACCTACCTGTTTGTCTTGGAGGATCTCCTAAGGAGGTGAAGAGTTGTGTAACTCTCCCTTGGGACAAAAAAGCTGGTGGTGAACATATCTGGGAGTACTCATCTGTAGGCTGGCATCTTGCTTGGGACATTAGCACCTAAACCTGACTCAACACAATAAGCTGTAAGCTCCAGTGCTGGGACACCTCAGGCCAAACAGCCAACAGGGCAGGAACACCCATCAGCAGAGAGGCTGCCTATAGTCTTCCTTAGCCCACAGTCACCTCTAGACATGTCCCTTGACATGGCCCTGTCCACCAGAGGGCCAAAACACAACTCCACCCACCAGTAGGCAGGCACCAGCCCCTCCAACCAGGAAGCCTGCACAAGACTCTAGCCCAGCCTCACCCACCAGGGGACAGACACCAGAAACAAGAAATATATAGTCCCACAGCCTGTGGAACTGAGTCTGCAAACACAGGTCAGAACCTACCCTGGGACCAGCTGGTCCCTGGCCATTATGTAACAAGAGAGGAGTGTACTGTTAGTATACATAGGACATCTCCTACAAAGGGCCACTTCTCCAAGGTTGAGAAACATAACTAAACTTCCACATACATAAAAGTACAAATAGAAGTTTAGACAAAATGAGATGACAGGGGAATATGTTACAGAAAAAGGAACAAGATTAAACCACAGAAGAAGAACTAAGTGATGAAGAGATAGGTAATCTGCCTGAGAAAGAGTTTAGAGTAATGATTGTAAAGATGATCCAAGAACTTGGGTAAAGAATGGGTGCACAGAGTGACAAGTTACAAGAAGTTTTTAACAAAAAAATTAGAAAAAAATAAAGAACAACCAAACAGAGTTGAAGAATACAATAACTGAATTGAAAACACATTAGAAAGAATCAATAGCAGAATATATGAGGCAGAAGAATGGATAGTGAGCTGGAAGACAGAGTGGTGAAAATCACTGCTGCAGAACAGAATAAAGAAAAAAGAATGAAAAGAAAAGAGTATCATTTAAGATACCTCTAGGATAGCATCAAGCACACTAATATTCACATTATAGGGGTCCCAGAAAGAGAATAGAGTGAGAAAGGGCCTGAGGAGATATTTAAAGAGATAATAGCTTAAAACTTACCTAACATGGGAAAGGAAGCAGTCACCCAAGTACAGGAAAGTCAGAGAGTACCATGCAGGATCAACCCAAGGAAGAACATGCTGAGACACATAATAACCAAATTTACAAAAATTAAAGATAAAGAGAAAATAGTAAAAACAATGAGGAAGCAGCAACAAATAACATACAAGGAAACCACCATAATGTTATCAGCTGTTTTTTTCAACAGAAACTCTGTAAGCTAGAAGGGAGTAGCATGATATACCTAAAGTGATGAAAGGGAAAAACCTACAAACAAGAATACTCTATCCAGAAAGGCTCTCATTCAGATTCGATGGAGAAATCAAAAGCTTTGCAGGCAAGAAAAAGCCAGAAGAATTCAGCACCACCAAAGCAGCTTTACAACAAATGCTAATGGAACTTCTCTATGTGGAAAAGAATAGGCCACAACTAGAAAAAGAAAATTATGAAATGGGAAACTCTCTGCTAAAGGCAGGAAATCATCCACATAAATATGATATTTAAACCAATAATCATGGGAGGAGGAGAGTACAAATGTAGGATATTTAAAATGCATTTGAAGTTAAGAGATCAGCAACTTCAAACACACAAACACACATATATAAACCTATAGGACACAGCAGAAACAGGTCTAACAGGGAAGTTTATAGTAATAAAAACTTACCTCAGGAAATAAGAAATATCTCAAATAAACAACCTAATGTTACACCTAAAGCAACCAGAGAAAGAGAACAATAAAACCCAAAGTTAGTAGAAGAAAATAAATCATAAAGATCAAAGCAGAAATAAATAAAATAGAGACTATAAAAACAATAGAAAAAATTAACAATATTAAAAGCTTGTTCTTTGAAAAAACAAACAAAATTGATAAACCTTAGCCAGTCTCATCAGACAAAACAAAACAAACAAACAAAAAACAGAAAGAGCTCAAATCAATAAAATTAGAGGGCTTCCCTGGTGGCGCAGTGGTTGAGAGCCCGCCTGCCAATGCAGGGGAAATGGGTTCATGCTGCAGTCCTGGAAGATCCCACATGCCATGGAGCAGCTAGGCCTGTGAGCCATGGCCACTAAGCCTGTGTGTCCGGAGCCTGTGCTCCACAACGAGAGAGGCCACAACAGTGAGAGTCACGTATACTGCAAAAAAAAAAAAAAAAAAAAAAAAAGAAATGAAAAAGGAGAAGTTACAACCAAAAACATGTAAATAAATGGGCAACCTATAAGAAATGGACAGATTCTTAGAAAGGTACAATCTCCTAAGACTGAACCAGGAAAAAATAGAAAATAGGAACAGATCAATTGCAAGCACTGAAACTGAATCTGTGATTAAAAACCTCCCAAACAAACAAAAGCCCAAGACCAGATGGCTTCACAGGTGAATTCTATCAAACATTTAGAGAAGAGTTAACACCTATCCTTGTGAAATTCTTCCCAAAAATTTCAGAGAAAGAACCACTTCCAAACTTATTCTATGAGGCCACGATGACCCTAATAACAAAGGTAGACAAAGATATCACAAAAAACAAAAATTACAGGCTCATATCACTGATGAACATAGATGCAAAAATCCTCAACAAAATACTAGAATACCAAATCCAACAATACATAAAAAAGATCATACACCATGATCAAGTGTGATTAACCCCAGGGGTGCAAGGAATTTTCCATACACACAAATCATTCAGTTTGATACACCACATTAACAAATTAAAGAATAAAAAACATATGATCATCTCAATAGCTGCAGAAAAAGGTTTTAATAAAATTCAACATGCATGTATAATAAAAACGCTCCAGAGAGTGGTCATAGAGGGAACTTACCTCAACATAATAAGGCCATATATGACAAACCCACAGTTAACATCATACTCAATGGTGAAAATCTAAATATTCCTTCTAAGATCAGGAACAAGACAAGGATGTCCACTCTCGCCACTTTTATTCAACATAATTATGGAAGTCTTAGCCACAGCAATCAAAAAAGAAATAGAAATAAAAGGAAGACAAATTCGAAAAGAAGTAAAACTGTCACTGTTGGAACATGATATGATACTACACACAGACAATTTTAAACAGCCTACCAGAAGAAAATTAGAACTCATCAATGAATCCAGTTAACTTGCAGTATACAAAATTAATACAGAAAACTCTGCTGCATTTCATACGCTAAGAATGAAAGATCAGAAAGAGCAATTAAGGAAATAATCCCTCTTACCATTCCATCAAAAAGAATAAAAAACATAGGGCTAAACCTACCTAAGGAGGCAAAAGACCTGTATTTCAAAAACTATAGGACTGATGAAAGAAATTGAAGAGGACACAAACAGATGGATATATATACCATGTTCTTGTACTGGAAAAATCAATATTGTCAAAATGACTATACTACACAAGGCAACCTACAGATGCAATGCAATCCCTATTAAGTTACCAATGGCATTTTTCACAGAACTAGAAAAAAAATCTGAAAATTTCCATGGAAACAAAAAAGATGCTAAATAGACAAAGCAACCTTGAGAAAGAAGAACAGAACTGGAAGAATCAGGCTCCTTGACTTCAAACTATACTATAAAGCTACAGTAATCAAAACAGTATAGTACTGGCACAAAAATAAAAATATAGATCAATGGAACAGGATAGAAAGCTCAGGGGTGTGGAGAAAAGGGAACCCTCTTGCACTGCTGGTGGGAATGTAAATTGAAACAGCCACTATGGAGAACAGTATGGGGGTTCCTTAGAAAACTACAAATAGAACTACGACCCAGCAATCCCACTGCTGGGCATATACCCTGAGAAAACCGTAATTCAAAAAGAGTCATGTACCAAAATATTCATTGCAGCTCTATTTACGATAGCCAGGACATGGAAGCAACCTAAGTGTCCATCAACAGATGAATGGATAAAGAAGATGTGGCACATATATACAATGGAATATTACTCAGCCATAAAAAGAAATGAAACTGAGTTATTTGTAATGAGGTGGATAGACCTGGAGTCTGTCATACAGAGTGAAGTAAGTCAGAAGGAGAAAAACAAATACTGTATGCTAACGCATATATATGGACTCTAAGAAAAAAAAAAATGTCATGAAGAGATTAGTGGTAGGATGGGAATAAAACACAGACCTACTAGAGAATGGACTTGAGGATATGGGGAGTGGAAAGGGTAAGATGTGATGAAGTGAGAGAGTGGCAGGGACATATACACACTACCAAATGTAAATTAGATAGCTAGTGGGAAGCTGCAGCATAGCACAGGGAGATCAGCTCAGTGCTTTGTGACCACCTAGAGGGGTGGGATAGGGAGGGTGGGAGAGAGAGTGACGCAAGAGGGAAGAGATATGGGAACATATGTATATGTATAACTGATTCACTTTGTTGTAAAGGAAAAACCAACACACTATTGTAAAACAGTTATACTCCAATAAATATGTTTTAAAAAAAAGAAAAGAAAGCTCAGAAATAAACTTGTGCACATATGGCCAATTAATCTATGACAAAGGAGGCAAGAATATACAATTGAGAAAAGACAGACTCTTCAATAAGTGGTGCTGGGAAAATTGAACAGCTACAAGTAAAATAATAAAATTAGAACATTCTCTAACACCATACACAAAAAATAAATTCAAGTTGGATTAAAGACCTAAATGTCAGACTGGATACTATAAAACTCCTAGAGGAAAACCTAGGCAGAACAGATGCTGACATAAATTTCAGCAATATCTTTTTAGATCTGTCTCCTAGAATAATGGAAATAAAACAAAAACAAATGGGACCTAATTAAACTCAAAAGCTTTTGCACAGAAAGAAAACCATAAACAAAACAAAAAGACAACCTACAGAACTGGAGAAAATATTTGCACATGATTCGACTAACAAGGGATTAATCTCCAACATATAAAAATAGTCCATACATTTCAATATCAAACAAACAAACAAACAACTCAATCAAATAATGGGCAGAAGATCTAAAAAGACATTTCTCCAAAGAAGATATACAGATGGCCAAAAGGCACATGAAAAGGTGTTCCACATCCTTAATTATTAGATTAAATCAAAACTACAATGAGGTAACACCTCACACTGGTCAGAATGGCCATCATCAAAAAGTCTACAAACAATAAATGCTGGAGAGGGTGTACAGAAAAGGGAAACCTCCTACACTGTTGGTGGGAAAGTAAGTTGGTACTGCTGCTAAGGAGAACAGTATGGAGGTTCCTTAGAATATCTAAAAATAGAGCCAGTATATGATCCAGCAATCCCACTCCTGGGCATATATCTGAAGAAAACCATAATTTGAAAAGATACATGCACCCTAATATTCATAGCAGCAAAACTTACAATAGCCAAGACATGGAAACAACCTAAGTGTCCACTGACAGATGAATGAGTAAAGAAGATGTGGTATATATATATATACACAATGGAATATTACTCAGCCATAAAAAGAATGAAATGATGTAATTTGCTGCATCATAGATGGACCAAGAGATTATCATATAAGTGAATTAAGTCAGACAGAGAAAGACAAGTGTCATATGATATCATTTATATGCTGAAGCTAAAATAATGATACAAATGAACTTATCAACAAAACAAAATTAGACTCACAGGCATAGATGATGAGCTTATGATTACCAAAGAGAGGTGGGAAGAAGGATAAATTAGGAGTTTGGGATTAAATATACACACTACTAAATATAAAATAGATAACAAACAAAGACCTACTCTATAGCACAGGGAACTATACTCAATATCTTGTAATAATCTATAATGGAATAGAATGTTAAAAATGAATATATATAACTGAAGCAATTTTCTCTACCCCTGAAAGTAACATAACATTGTGAGTCAAATATATTTCAATTAAAAAGTTTAGAAAATTTTAAAAATTAAAAAAAAGAATTTTGCTTTGACAGACCTAAAACTGAGGACCATTAGAGCATAAGCTAAGAGTTTTAAGATGCCAACTTATTTCATATGTGCTAGTTAGACTGAAATGCCCTGCTATATTGAATGGGGTTCAATATACAGTAAGGGCATTTTTAGATCCCAAAGAGGTTACTATTAATATAAAAAGAATATTGTATGACCAAATTTCACCTATGTAATAATTCAGGCATTTGTCCCATTGACAGTGTAATACCTGGAAAAAGTTCATGTTCATTCCAATTTAGAAAGGGAAATAAAATGTGTCATAGTAATGACTTATTACATTTTTCAAGTGCCTTTGTATTTAGTAAATCAGTTGATTCTCACAAGTATGTAAACTCAGTAAAACATACCAAATATAACATCACCATTTCTCAAATAAAAATTTGAGTCTCAGAAATGTTAGGTGACACTCTCAAGTTCCTAGAGCAAGTAATTGCTAGAAGTTAGATCAGATTCCATGAACCTTAGACTTTAAAATATACTTACCTATGTCCCCAGTTAATATAACTTGTAGCAGTACCTTAACCATTTGCTGAAATTTGGAGTTATTTTAAAGTAGAGTAAGTCTAGACTCATATGGCCAACGCTGTTGGTTGTCTCCACTGTTAATATCCAACTTTCCCTTGTTTTCAATAATAATAAAATGCAAAATTTATTTGACACAGTGTTAAACTCAAGTTAAAAACTCAATTTTTGAAAGCTGTCTTCAAAATAGTGGTGACCTTGTGACAGAGTGACAATTATGGCCAATGAGTTAACAAAAGTGTGCTGACTGTGACTTGTAGAAAGGTTATTATCTTCCTTATGAACAGAGAAGAATCATCCTGCATGTGCTCTTCATTTTTGGTCTTCTGATTCTTTCTGCCTGGAATACAGACAGTACGTCAGGTTGCAATAACTCTCTTTGGACAAGCTACATCAACTTGTGGTTGTGTGCTTTTGGATTTCGTGTTATGCCACTAGAGTTGGGTTTATGTTGCTTACAACTAGAGGTCCGAGTTTTTTAATCTCAGGAAAAATATAGTCTAATAATTCATTTCTTTCCTCCTTTACTTCTGTATATGTCCATTCAGGAAACATTAAACAAATATATTTAACAAGTATTCTGCATTAGGCACTGTCCTATAATGAGGATACAACTTTGAAAAGACAAGTTTTCTACCTTCATATAGCTTACTTTTTAATAGAAAGGACAGACCACACATAAATGAAAAATGGTCATGTAATTTCAAATCGTGTTAATAAATGTGAAGGTAATATACAAGGATAAAATGACCAACAGTAATGGTGACACAATGGTAAATAATGTAGTCTTATTCAGATAGAATGATATCTGAGAGGGAACAATTGATCAAAATCCTGACCAACGAAGGGTAATAAGCCTGGAAGAGGAAATGAAGCATAAAATATAACAGTTACAGAGGCTTTGAAGCATGGATAAGTTTAGTATGTCTGAAGAATAACAAAAATCGCTCTTATTAGATATTAGTAAAGAAAATCTTGGTAAAGATGGAGATGAGAGTTTGTGCTAGTCACCTCTTATGCCCTGCCTTACATCATCTTGGCTGGGAAGAAAAATAAAGCAGAAAACAATTGTTAGTGAATTCCAAAGGTGGTGAAATTTGAGCACAGAGTCAGAGAAGTTCTCGTGGAGATGACCTTTGGGAAGAGACCTCAGTAAGGTAAGAAAGCAAATCACCTGGATATCTGGGGGGAGTATGTTCCAGAAAGAAAGAGCAGCAAAGGCAAAGACACTGAGATAGAAGTTTTCTTGATGAATTCAAGAAATCAATAGGAGATTATTACAGTTGGGGTGAAATCGGATTGGGGAAAGTAGAAGAATAAGAGATCACAGAAACATTGGGGAGCCAGAGGCCATTGGAAGGACTTCAGCTTTTACACTGAAAAATATGGAATCCCACTAGAGAGTTTTTTAACGTAAGAATGGCAAGATTTTAAGTTTTAAAAGAAATATTCTGGATGCTACGTTGAGAATAAACGATAGGGGTCAAGGAAACAGCTGAAAACCAGTTAGAAGGCTGCTGCAATAAGCCAGAGACTAATAATCCCATATATTTAACAAGTCTATCACTTTTACATTTATAAACGTAATATATTTATCCTTACTCTGATTTATGAGATGTTTTTATTTTGATTTCAAATTAATCAATCAATATATTTTGAAATATTTAACCTGCCGGATATTGCTTCTATTAAAATCCAAACTCTTAACACACTTCCATAAAATAAAGTTCTTAAATTCTTTTCTTTTTATTACTCACTGCTCTTTGTTAGATATTATGTTGTTTAGCTAGAAAGGATTTGGCTACAAGCAATTTGGTAGAAATCAAGAGTCAGCAATGTCTTTTAGTTAAAGTGACTTTATAACTGATAATTTTGATAAGCTATGAAATAATTTTACCTATCTTTTAAGTGTTTTGAGGATCTTTGTTTATTTTCTAGAATATTCAGGCTTTCAACACTATTTTGCAGATTATTTTAGGTAGTATCTAATTCAGACAACTTCTCTCAAGTAATCAAAGGAGTTGAAAGAATTCTATTAAAAATTTGAAGAGAAATAATATTGCTAAGTTAATCATTTTGTGGAAAAAAACAGCAAATATTTGAAAACTTTCCTACTTACAAGGATTTCTTAAAACTCTTTCAGTGACAAAGACCATTGGACCAAAGGATCCTGTAAAAGGTAATTTTTAGTTCCATTTTGCTAGCACGACTTTTGTTGCAATAAGGAGCAGTATTTCTCTGTGCTTGTTTTGGATCTTAGGAGTATAAGCTAGTTTCATTTTGGGCTGAGTATTGTGATATAGCATCACTGAGCTGCAGGTAGATAAATCCAAGGAGCTAAAATCTCATCTTTTTTTTGGTTCTATGTTAGATTCAACAGCAGATGTCATATGGAAGAAAATAAAGTGAAGAAAAGATGTGCAGGGAGAATCAAATGATCATATACAGTCAACAAGGTTAGTTTTTCACTAATGAAGCCATGGCTGCAGTAACCTTCCACTGATCTTAACAAGGTGGAAGATGGTCAGCTTTACACTTTATCATACTGCTTTAATTTTCCCCCCTCAGCAGCTCATTTCTTTAGGGAACACAGAAATAGATATTTCACTCTCAAGTATACCCTAGACTGCTTGTGTGCATGAGGAATGTAGATGTCTCTAAGTCTGAGGGAAAATGCTACATAAAACACTTTGAATTAATCTAAGACAAATATAAAGAACTTTTGGATTCAGAATATTTTGAATTATGATGAATTCAAGTATTTAATGGAGAGGCATCACTATGATATTCCTAAGAAAGTTATTCTCTGTACTATTCCTGAGGAAGTCTCCATTGATATATATCATGATGAAACTGAAGTAAAGATGGATATATTTCAATTTTATATAATTGTATTAAAAGCAATGGTCTTTGAGATTTGCCAACTCATATATCCTCCTACAAGAAAGTATGCCATTGGGCAGTGTTATACCCATCTTTACCCCACTAGCCTGTCGTAGAAACACTGTGTATTTTAAGCTCTTGTTTGACATATTGTAAATACTCAATAATGAAAATATTTAAATTAGTAGTAGTCCATAGTTATTAAATTTAAAAAATAAATAAATAATCTGACAGTGCCTCAGAATTTATTAGCTTTTCATGACCTTCACAGTTTTGAGGAGTATTGGTTAGTATTTTATAGAATATTCCTCAATTTGAATTTGTCTCATTTTCTGCTTTTGATTAGACTGTAGTTTTAAACTTTGGGGAAGAATAACAGACATGTAGTAGCCTTCTTTGCATCAAATTATATCAGGACTACATTATGTCAACATGACTTACTGATGATGATGTCAAAGTTGAAAACTTGGTTAAGGTGTTTCCAGTTTTCTCCACTGTACATGATTCTTTTTCTCTTTCTGTACTCTATTTTTTGGAAGTGAATTACTAAGTGTAGCCCACACTCAGTTGTTATTGGTAGTGATACCTACAGACATTATTTGTAAGAAGAATTTGTATATTCTTCAGATTAAGCAGTTTTAATTGGGATCTTAATTTGCTACCTGGTTTCTATGAGAATAGACTCAGATTTTATGATTTCCTACTCTCTTTAATCCACAGAAATACACTATCCCTCCTGAACCTCAGAAGGATGCCCTCAATGCAGTATTCCTAAGGATGTCTGGAAGCAAATCTTGGAAACCATCCTCCCAAGCCCTAAGTGCTCCTGAAATTTTAGACTTTTCACTAAGCCATTTGGAGGTTTCCAGAGATGAGGTCTGATTAACTTAAGCCTAGGTTTTATTAAATTAAACCTGGTGTAGCCATGTGCTACAGAGAGTGATATGAAGCATAGTGTTTTGCATGTTGCAGATAGCCAATAAATGTTTGAATTTTGAACATATTATTTAAGGGACTTGAGCACAAACAAATACACATATTTAAATAATAAGAAAAAACAACATTCTCCTACAATGATGGTGCATAATTCTCAAGTAGATAGCCTACAACATGAGCATTAATATTTGTGTTTAAAACAAGCATAATTTGACAAAATTTATCAGCTAGATTACTGCATGCACAACTTGCCAATATCTTTGGATTGCTTCACCATTCTGACTTCGACTTATTTACATAAAGTATCTTGATGTGAGAATAATCCACTACTGCCAGAAATGGGGCAACTGTGGCTTATAGCACATTTGGAGTACCCACCAGGGAGATGAGAGCAAATTTGGAGTCAGCAGGATAGACCTAGGGAAAAACAATCAAGACAATGGTGTTAGGTGCCAGATACAAAAAACAATGTTAAACCTAGATTTGATCCACATTAATTAGTAGTGCTGAGACAAAAGGATCAGGTTTGACTTGAGTAAGTAGGCTTTCAAAACAAACAGAGGGGAAGAAGTTTATCTAGTTATCAATCAAGACTTTAAAGGCTGTCTAGTTATCAACTAGGAAAGAGAATAGAAAAAACTTGACAAAGAGATCACTCTCCCAATCCAATGATTGCATTTCAAATATATTCCAAAAGGAAAACAAGCGGAAGAACAAAAGGAAGAATGAGTTAAGTATACTGGGTTCTTATACTGGAGGATCCAAGAGGATTCTCTTGTTTGTGTACATCCATGCCCACAGGCACCAGAGCTGAAGCATCCTGAAGCACACTGAACATGAAAGCTACGTACTTCCATGCCTTACTCTCACTGGCCTACTAAAGATTTAATCTAAAGAAGTTCATCACCGTAGGCAATTTGCAGAGGCACAGGTTGACAATCACAGTATTAGCCGCCTTTTTGTAGTTCCATTTATTTAAACATATATGAAAATTTAAGTATTCATTATTATATTTATTCATTCCTGCATTTGTTCAACAATCATTTGTGGGACTATTGTGTAAACCAAGACTATATAGCTATACAATTCTGCTAATAGAATACTCTAGTATACTATTCTGCTGCTTGTGGTAGAATAGCAAAATGCTGAAGCTATGTATATGTATAATTCCTATGTAGGAATTAAATCTGTAATGAACATAAACCCAGGATCAACCTAAAGACAAACAATCAAAATAAAAATTAAAAGAAAAAAAAAAAAAAACTGTGGTGGAGATTTGAACAAGTTTGTGTTTATAAACCTGAAGTAAGTTATTTGGTAACAAGTAGATTCTAATGGCCTCTGAGACAGTCCATACTGGCATGGGACAGGTTGTTGATAAAGAGGAAAATAGTAAGTTGCCTACATACGAACCTTCAGGTTGTGAACTTTCAAAGATGCGAACATGTGTTTGCACGTCCGTGTAAGTTAGTTCACATGTCTGGCGTACATTGTCACTTCTGTGCATCCTTTAAAAGTGGTTGTGCTTTTGTGTACTTTACTGTATAGTACTGTATAGAGTACAGTAGTACTGTATCTTTATTTCAAGCCCAGGATGTCCAAAGTAAGCATAAAAGCAGCAGTGATGTACCTGGTACTGCTAAGAGGCACCAAGCAATAATGATAGAAACAATGTACTGTAATGTAAGATTAAAAATGTTTTTTTTAATTTTTTACATTTGTTTTACATTTGTGTGAAAACTATTATAAACCTATTACAGTACAGTACTATATTGCCAATTCTGTTAGTTGGGTACTAGGCTAACTTTGTTGGACTTATGAACAAATGGGACTTACAAACATGCTCTCAGAACAGAAGTCACTCATATTTAGGTGACTTACTGTACCACTCTTCTGGCCAACAAAGCAAAGAATAAAAAACCTTTATTGAGTGTCTACCTTGAGCAAGAACTATGTTAGGTGGTTCACGTATGGTGTCATTTTAATTTTATAATCATCATTGAAATAGAAATTCAGTCCCTTATCATTAACTAATCTACCTCTAAAAGACTTAACCATCTGCAAGAAAGCCACATAGTTTACAAAAATGTTTAATTTTGCAGTGACATATTCTGATTCAATTATATAATGATATTTTCAGCAGATGACTCAGCATTTGCATCTCACCCTATACAATTGCTCTCCTCTCCTCCCCCTTCCTCTGCATGGATTATGTCTCATAAGTGACAAGTACAATGGTGGCACTGTCTTTGTCCTGGACCCTCCATCTCTACTGATGCAGATTCATATTGAACTTCTTTTTGAGGCAGCCATATTGCTGTTCAATTAGCCAGGTCAGTCCAAGGCTTTTATAACTCCTGTCAACTCCTCTTTTTACCCTATTAGATGTTTGAACTCACTATTTAAGTGTGTTGAAATATTTTTTGAATTTTAACATTTTTATAAGTTATATTTAATAATTTTTATAAGACAAATTTCTTTGAACACAAACATAAGCAGTTATTGAACTGAAATGTAAACAAAAACTGTAAATATGTAACTGAAACTTCCTTTTATATTATTTTATTTCTGGTTTGTAGCAAAATGATGAGGAAAGTATTAATACAGTTGTAGAAAATGAAGCTCATAGAGATTAAGAGAATGCAACAAGGCTGAGATTTAAACTCAAATGTGTCTCCCTCCCATATCACTGCCCTCTGCTGTATACAACAACACTAGAAAAAGGGCACTAAGAATATAGCAGGGACTGTTATGCACAACACCTCACTCACTAAATCAAAATCCACCATAGGTAGTAGACTAGTGTAGTCCTTGGGATTTGGCTGTACATTTGCTCTGGGAAACTGCTAAGAAGGTTGAGAATGAAAGGTATTTTCAGTCACAGCAACAAAGTTAAACACATTTAATATGAACAACTAAATGGGACTGCTCCAGGAAAATATATCTGGAAAAAAAAAAAAAAAAAACAAACTCATCCTAAGATACTACAAGAAAGAATAAATAAAATTACAGGCCAATATCACTGATAACATAGTTGCAAGAATTCTCAACATAATACTAGCAAACCAAATACAAAAATACATTAAAAGGGTCATACACCGTGATCAAGTGGGATTCATTCCAGGTATGCAAGGATTTTTCAATATCCACAAATTGATCAGTGTGACACACCATATTACAAATTGAAGAATAAAAACCATATGATCATCTCAATAGATGTAGGAAAATCTTTTGACAAAATTCACCACATATTTATGACAAAAACTCTCCAGAAAGTGGGCATATAGGAAACATACTTCAACATAATAAAGGTCATATATGAAAAACCCACAGCTAACATCATACTCAATAGTGAAAATCTGAAAGCATTTACTCTAAGATCAAGAATAAGACAAGAATGTGTACTGTCACCACTTTTATTTAACATAGTATTGAAAGTCCTAGCCATAGCAATAAGACAAGGAAAAGAAATAAAAGGAATGAAAATGAGAAAATATGAAGTAAAACTGTAGCTGTTTTACTGTGTTTAAAACGTGTCTTTAACATGTCACAGATAACATGATACTATACATAGAAAATCCTAAAGATGTTATCAGAAAACTGCTAGAGCTCATCAATGACTCTGGTAAAGTTTCAGGATACAAAATTAATACACAGAAATCTTTTTCATTTCTATATATTAACAGTGAAAGCTCAAAAAGATAAATTAAGGGCTTCCCTGGTG
Source organism: Kogia breviceps (assembly GCF_026419965.1). Lineage (NCBI taxonomy): Eukaryota > Metazoa > Chordata > Mammalia > Artiodactyla > Physeteridae > Kogia > Kogia breviceps. The sequence goes on from NC_081320.1 coordinate 22,191,149, forward strand.
GCACAGTGGTTGAGAGTCCGCCTGCCAATGCAGGGGACATGGGTTCGTGCCCCAGTCCGGGAGGATCCCACATGCCACAGAGCACCTGGGCCCGTGAGCCATGGCCGCTGAGCCTGTGCATCTGGACCCTGTGCTCTGCAATGGGAGAGGCCACAACAGTGAGAGGCCCGTGTACCACTAAAAAAAAAAAAAAAAAAAAAAAAGATAAATTAAGAAAACAATCCCATTTACCATCCATCAAAAAGAATAAAATAGGGATAAATCTACCTAAGGAGGCAAAACAGCTGTACTCCAAAAACTATAAGAAACTGGTGAAAGAAATCAAAGATGACAAAAACAAGAGGAAAAAGATACCATGTTTTTTGATTGGAAGAATCAATAGTGTCAAAATCACTATACTACCCAAGGCAATCTACAGATTCAATGCAATCACTGTCAAATTACCAATGACATATTTTGAAGATCTAGAACAAAAAATCTTAAAAAATTTGTATGGAAACATAAGTAATGCTGAATAGCCAAAGCAATCTTGAGGTAAAAAAAGGAGATGGAGGAACCAGGAACCCCAACTTCATACTATACTATAAAGCTAGTCATCAAAACAGTATGGTACGGGCAAAAAAATAAACAACACAGAAATATAGATCAATGGAACAAGATAGAAATGTCAGAAATAAACCCACACATCGTGGTCAATTAATCTATGACAAAGGAGGCAAGAATATACAATGGAGAAAAGACAATCTCTTCAATAGCATTTCAGAGAATACTGGACAGCCACATGAAAAAGAATGAAATTAGAACACTCCTTAACATCATACACAATAAGAAATTGAAAATGGATTAAAGCCCTAAATGTATAATTGCATACTTTAAAAATCTTAGAGGAAAACATAGATAGAATATATTTTGACAAAAATCTCAGCAGTATCTTTTGGGATCCACCTCCTACAGCAATGAAAATAAAAGCAAAAAATAAACAAATGGGACCTAAGTAAACTTAAAAACTTTTGCACAGCAAAGGAAACCATAAAGAAAACAAAAACAACCTACAGAATGGCAGAAAATATTTGCAAATGAAAAGCTGCAAAAAAGATGTTCAACATTGCTAATTATTAGAGAAATGCAAATCAAAAATACAATGAGGTGTCACCTCACATTGTTCAGAATGGCCATCATCTAAAAGTCTACAAACAATAAATGCTGGAGAGAGTATGGAGGAAAGGGGACTCTCCTACACTGTTGGTGGGAATGTAAATTGGTACTCCCACTAAGGAAAACACTCTGGAAGTTCCTTAAGAAACTAAAAATAGAGCTAACGTATGATACAGCAATCCACTCCTGGGCATAGATCTGGAGAAAAACATTGTTTCAAAGGATACATGCACCTCAATTTTCATTACAGCACTATTTACAATAGCTAAGACATGAAAGCAACCTAAATGTCCATTGACAGATGAATGGATAAAGAAGATGTGGAACTTATGTACAGTGGAATATTACTCAGCCATTAAAAATAATGAAATACTGACATTTGCAGCAACATGGATAGAACTGTAGATTATCATATGAAGTGAGATAAGTCAGACAGAGAAAAACAAATGTCATATGATATCACATATGTGGAATGTAAAAAATGATAAAAAAGAAATTATTTACAAAACAGACTCAGATTTTGAAAAAAATATATGTATTATATAAGAATTATATATATATTATATACACATTATATATGTAATATGTTACATATATTATATATGTTTCATATATTATATTATTTACAGTATATTGTAATATATAATATATTAATATATTATATAATTATATATAAACTATAAAACCTATCATATTAATATTTTACATGTTGTATTAATATATAATTTTACTATATTATGTTATATTAAAATATATTGTATATATTATGTATGGTCTGTATAGTAATATATAATACATTATATATCACATATATAATATATAGTATATATAGTAATATATAGCATATTATATAATATATATTACTATAATTATATATTATATTAATAATATATAATACATTAATACAATATATACTATATTATAATATTAATATAGCATGTAGCATATTAACTTGAAATATTTTATATAATTATATTATATATTATATACCATTATATATGATATATCATTAAATACACATATATATTAAATGTATATAATATATTATATATGATATATAATTTTGTAGTATGTATTATACATATAAATATGTAATATATATTATATATAATAGGTATAACATATAATACATGTTATATACAATACATATAAATATATATTATATATGATATAATATACTGTATTAATACATTAATATAATGTATATTACAATTATATATAATTATAATATATTATATATAATAAATGTGATATAGTATATATTAAAGTATTAATATAGTGTAATATTAGAATATATATTATATATTTATATATATTATATATATATATATAACTGAATCTCTTTACTCTGCACCAGAAACGACCACAACATTGTAAATCAATTATACTGCAATATAAAATTAAAATTAAAAATAAAACAACACACTAGTTCAAGATATTTTGGTCTGCTGTTTTGGAAAACTGAATGAGATCTTTTCCCAAGGTGGTCTGTGTTCCCAAGAGAAATTTAACTATATTAGCAAATCAAAGTCTGCATATTAAGATTTATTGACCAAGTATTTACTGAGGGACTGTTTTATTCCAGTTCTGGTGATATGAAAATGAATTGTTTATGATTTGTGCCTGCAGAGAACATGGCTATTTATAGACATGTAATGTCACATTTTTTTTACCTTTATTCTAGCACAAAATTCTTAATAATCTCTTGGAAACTAATGTAATTATTCAATAATTTTAAAAGTGAAAAAAGGATTTATCCTTACTCTCTAAACTTGCATCTTCCATTGCATACTTGATATGATTCATTATATCCCCAACCACATTGTCACCTAGAAAGAAACACAGGCATAAAATCTAAATTTCTTCCTTCGTTTTTTAACTAATTACCAAATAATTTTGATTCTACTTAGTAAAACACTCAAATACATTGCCTTCTTCCTAACCTTACTTCAACTGCCTTAAATCAGGCTAGCTGTATTTCTTCCCTTCTCAAGAGTAATAATCCCAAATATTCTTCTTCTTCCAATTTCTCCCCTTTTTAACACAGATTCCATGAGTTGCCATATTAATTTTCTTGAACAAAAATTATTTACTCTAACATTTACCAAGCCTTACACTGTGGCATACACTATGGCACTTTCTGGAATAAAAGAGATCAAGGCCCATCACCTATCTCAAAAAGGTAACAGTCTAGTGCCTATTCAGATGACTATATCATTACAACATAAAAGTTATTAATGTAGAAATAAGCATAGGATGACATGGAAACACATTGAAGTGGATTGGATCTACTCTTGGGAGAGTTGCTCCCTGTTAAATTAGAAATGATGTCCTACAGCAACTTTAACCTAAAGGGTACTGTCCAGATTCCTTAATAGTTTACATTTACTTTAACAGATATATTGTAGCCTATCAAACCTGTATTTCAGATCAAGTTCAAGTCAATTTTAAAAAGTTTTATTTTTCTTTTTCTATATATTCTTTCATCAGCAGTGATTTATTTTGTTTATACTCTTCTTGATTTTTATTAATGGAGAAATGACCTCTCTGTCCAGGATTTTAGCACAGCAAATTCATTTTTGGGCTATTTTATTAAAGTATAGTTGATGTACAATATTATATAGTTACAGGTATAGAAAATAGTGATTCACTGTTTTTAAAAGTCATACTCCATTTATAGTTATAAAATATTGGCTATATCCCTGTGTTGTGCTCTGTATCCTTGTAGCTTATTTATTTTATACATAGTAGTTTGTACCTCTAAGTCCCCTACCCCATCTTGCCACTCTCCCCCTTCCCTCTGCTCACTGGTAACCGCTACTTTGTTCTCTATGTCTTAGAGTTGGTTTGTTTTTTCTTGTATTCACTAGTTTGTTTTAATATTTATATTCTACATATAAGTGATATCATACAGTATGTGTCTTTCTCTGACTTGTTTCAGTTGGCATAATACCCTCTAAGGGCATCCATTTTTTGCAAATGGCAGAACTTCATTCTTTATTTATGGCTGAATAATATTTCCATATTTATTTATTTATCTATCTATTTATTTACCACATCTTTAACCATTCATCTGTTGATGGACACTTGGGCTACTTCCATATATTGGCAATTGTAAATAATGCTGCTATGAATATAGGGGTACATGTTATTTTCAAATTAATGTTTTTGTTTTTGTTTTTTCCTGGATAAATACCCAGGGGTGGAATTTCTGGGTCGTATGATATTTCTATATTTAGTTTTGTGAGAAAGTTCCATACTATTATCCATAGTGGCTGCACCAATTTACATTTCTACCAACAGTGTGCAAGGGTTGCCTTTTCTCCACATCCTTGCTAACGTTTGTTATCTGTTGTCATTTGATGATAGCCATTCTGACAGGTGTGAAGTGATATCTCATTGTGATTTTAATCTGCATTTCTTTGATGATTAATGTGATGTTGAGCATCTTTTCATGTGCCTGTTGGCCATCTCCATGTCTTCTTTTGAGAAATATCTATTTAGATAATCTGCCCATTTTTTGATTGGGTTGGTTTTTGTTTGTTTGTTTTTATATTGAGCTGCATGTATATTTTGAATATTAACCCCTTAACTGGTCATATCATTTGCAAATATTTTCTCTTATTCCCTAGTAGTCTTGTTGTTTTGTTGATAGTTTTGTTTGCTGTGCAAAAACTTTTGAGTTTAATTAGGTCCCATGTTTATTTTTGTGATTATTTCCTTTGCTTCAGCAGACAGATCCCAAAAAATGTTATGATTTATGTTTCACCTATGTTTTCTTCTAGGAGTTTTATGGTTTCCTGTCTTACATTTAGGTCTTTAATCCATTTTAAATTTATTTTTGTATATGATGTTAGAGAATATTCTAATTTCATTCTTTAACATATAGCTGTCCAGTTTTCCAAGGACCACTTATTGAAGAGACTGTCTTTTCTCTATTGTGTATTCATGCCTCCTTTGTCATAGATTAATTGACCATGGGTGTATGGGTTTGTTTCTGAGCTTTCTATCCTGTTCCATTGATCTACATTTCTGTTTTTGTGCCAATACCAAACTGTTTTGATGACCGTAGCTTTATAGTATAGTCTGAAGTCAGGGAGCCTGATTCCTCCAGCTCTGTTTTTTGGGGTATTTTCCTCAATTGTTTTGTCTATTCAGGGTATTTTGTGTTTCCATACAAATTTTAAAAATATTTGTTTTAGTTTCTGTGGAAAATGTCTTTGGTATTTTGATAGGGATTTCATTGAATCTGTAGATTGACGTGGGTAGTATGGTCATTTCAACAATATTTCATTTCTTTCATCAGTGTCTTCTAGTTTTCCAAATACAGGTCTTTTTATCTCCTTAGGTAGGTTTAAACCTAGGTATTTGATACTTTTCAATGTGCCCGTTTACTTAATTTCTCTTTCTGATAATTCATTGTTAGTGTGTAGAAATATAACAGATTTCTGTATATTAATTTTGTATCCTGCAGCTTTACCAAATTCATTGATGAGCTCTAGTAGTTTTCTGGTGGAGTCTATAGGATTTTCTATGTATAGTATCATGCATCTGCAAACAGTGACAGTTTTACTTCTTCCTCTCCTATTTGGATGCTTTTAATTTCTTTTTCTGGTCTGATTGCTGTTGCTAGGGCTTCCAGTACTATGTCAAATAAAAGTGGTGAGAGAGGGGATCTTTGTCTTATTCCTGATCTTAGGGGAAATGCTTTCAGATTTTCACCATTGAGTATGATGTTAGTTGTGGGCTTGTCATATATGGCCTTTATTATGTTGAGGTATATGCAACTATGCCCACTTTCTGGAATGCTTTTATCACAAATGGATGTTGAATTTGTCAAAAGCTTTATCTCTATTGAAATGATCATATGGACTTTTTCTTCAGTTTGTTAATGTGGTGTGTCACATTTATTTGCAGATATGGAATAGTCCTTGCATCCCTGGGATGAATCCTACTTGATCATATATGAGCTTTTTAATGTATTGTTGGATTTGGTGTGCTAATATTTTGTTGAGGATGTTTGCATCAATGTTCATCAGTGATATTGGCCTCTAATTTTCTTTTATTGTAATATCTTGGTCTGGTTTTAGTTTCAGGGTGATGCTTGCCTTGTAGAAGGAGTTCAGAAGCATTCCTTCCTCTGTAATTTTTGGAATAGTTTGAGAAGGATAGGTGTTAATGCTTTTCTAAATGTTTGGTAGAATTCACCTGTGAAACCATCTGGCCCTAGACTTTTGTTTGTTGGGAAGTTTTAAATTACTGATTCAATTTCATTACTGAAAATTGGTCTGTTCATATTTTCTATTTCTTCCTGATTCAGTCTTGGGAGATTGAATATTTCCAGGAATTTGTCCATTTCTTTTATGTTTTCCATTTTATTAGCATATAGTCATCATTCATAGTAGTCCCTTATGATCCTTTCTATTTGTGTTGTTGGCTGTAACTTCTCCTTTATTATTTCTGCTTGTGTTGATTTAAGCCCTCTCTTTTTCTTGATGTGTCTAGATAAAAGTTTATTAATTTTGTGTTATCTTTTCAAATAACCCATCTTCTGTATTGTTTTTCAGTCTCTATTTTACTTATTTCTGCTCTGCTTTTTATGATATCTTTCCTTCCACTAATTTTTGGTTTTGTTTGTTCTAGTTTTTCCAGTTCATTTGGGTGTAAGGATAGGGTGTTTATTTGAGTTTTTTCTTGTTTCCTGAGGTAAGCTTCTATTGTTATAAACCCCTTTTAGAACTGCTTTTTCTGTGTCCTATAGATTTTGTTTTGCTGTGTTTTTGTTTGTCTCCAGGTAAGTTTTGAATTATTCTTTGACTCCTTCAGGGACCCATTTTTTGTTTAATAGCATATTGTTTAGCCTCCATGTTTTCTCTCTTCTGGTTGATTTCTAGTCTCATAGCATTGTAGTTGGAAAGCATGCTTGATATGATTTTAATTTACTTACATTTACTGAGGCTTGATTTGTGGCTAAGCATGTGTTCTATCTTGGAGAATATTCCATGGACACTTAAAAAATGTGTATTCTGCTGCTTTTTTTTTTTTTTTTTTTTTTTTTTTTTGTGGTATGCGGGCCTCACTGTTGTGGCCTCTCCCGTTGTGGAGCACAGGCTCCGGATGCTCAGGCTCAGCGGCCACGGCTCACGGGCCCAGCCGCTCCGTGGCATGTGGGATCTTCCCAGACCGGGGCACGAACCCGTGTCCCCTGCATCGGCAGGCGGATTCTCAACCACTGCGCCACCAGGGAAGCCCTATTCTGCTGCTTTTGGATGGAATGTTCTATATATATTTATTAAGTCTATTTTGTCTAATGTGTCATTTAAGGCCTGTGTTCATTACTGATTTTGTTTCTGTATGATCTGTCTATTGATGTAAGTGAGGTGTTAAAGCCCCTACTATTATTGTGCTACTGTTGATTTCCCCCTTTATGTGTGTTCACATTTGCTTTATGTATTTAGGTGATCTTATGTTGGGTGCATATATGTTTACAACTATTATATCTTCTACTTGGATTGATCCCTTGGTTTTTTTGTAATGTACTTGTTTGTCTTTTGTAACAGTCTTTAAAGTATTTAAAAACTATATTTTTGAATAAGCAGCAAATCTCTGGATATTAATGCTTCAGAAGAAAATTGTGTTAATTACTACAGACAGGCTAATAAAATCTAATTTTCTTAAAAATTTTGTTTTTAGTTTATATAAATTCAAACTAATTGAAAACATCCAGTGGAAAATGGAGGTAAGCATACAAAATAAAATTAAAATTTACTATAGTTATTTATTATATAATATAAATTCTTTATACTTTATATATATATACACTTAGATATAGATCACACATATATATATCATACATGCAATACCTTGTATTATTTTTAAAACATAATTTTAATTTAATTTAATAAATCAGGATAGACATGTATAAATAATTTTTATAACTGATCTCAGAGTATTTTCTTTCTTTTTTTTTTGTTTTGAATACTTTATTTTATTTTTTTGTAATTTTTATTGGGGTATAGTTGATTTACAATCTTGTCTTAGTTTCAGGTGTACAGAAAAATGAATCTGTTATACATATACATATATCCACTCTTTTTTAGACTATTTTCCCATATAGGCCATTACAGAGTATTGAGTAGAGTTCCCTGTGCTATACAGTAGGTCCTTTTTACTTATCTATTTTATATATAGTAGTGTGTATGTGTCAATCCCAATCTTCCAATTTATCCCTCCCCCCTTTACCCCTTGGTAACCATAAGTTTATTTTCTACATCTGTAACTCTGTTTCTATTTTGTAGATAAGGTTATTTGTAGCCTTTATCTGTTATTTCTTTTTATCTTTTTTCTTATGTTACATTAGCTAGAAATTCCATATAAAGTTGAATGATAAACAGTAATTATCGTGGGCATCTTATCTTGCTTATTACTTCAGTGGGATGCTTCTACAGATTTATCATTAAGTATGATAGTTGCTCTAGGTTTTTTTTTTTTTTTTTAACATCTTTATTTGAGTATAACTGTTTTACAATAGAGTGTTAGTTTCTCCTTTACAACAAAGTGAATCAGTTATACATATACATATGTTCCCATAACTCTTCCCTCTTGTGTCACCCTCCCTCCCACCCTCCTTATCCCACACATCTAGGTGGTCACAAAGAACAGAGTTGAACTCCCTGTGCTATGCTGCAGCTTCCCACTAGCTATCTAATTTACATTTGGTAGTGTGTATATGTCCCTGCCACTCTCTCACATCGTCACAGCTTACCCTTCCCCCTCCACATATCCTCAAGTCCATGCTCTAGTAGGTCTGTGTTTTATTCCCATCCTACCACTAATCTCTTCATGACATTCTGTTTTTTTAGATTCCATATATATGTGTTAGCATACGGTATTTGTTTTTCTCCTTCTGACTTACTTCACTCTGTTTGACAGACTCCAGGTCTATCCACCTCATTACAAATAACTCAGCTTCATTTCTTTTTATGGCTGAGTAATATTCCATTGTATATATGTGCCACATCTTCCTTATCCATTCATCTGTTGATGGACACTTAGGTTGCTTCCATGTCGTGGCTATCATAAATAGAGCTGCAATAAACATTATGGTACATGATTCTTTTTGAATTATGGTTTTCTCAGGGTATATGCCCAGTAGTGGGATTGCTGGGTCATATGGTAGTTCTATTTGTAGTTTTTTAAGAAACCTCCATACTATTCTCCATAGTGGATGTATCATTTTACATTCCCACCAACAGTGAAAGAGTGTTCCCTTTTCTCCACACCCTCTCCAGCATTTATTTTTTCTAGAGTTTTTGATGGTGGCTAATCTGGCCGGTGTGAGATGATATCTCATTGTAGTTTTGATTTGCATTTCTCTAATGATTAATGATGTTGAGCATTTTTTCACGTGTTTGTTGGCAATCTGTATATCTTCTTCGGAGAAATGTCTATTTACTTCTTCTGCTCATTTTTGGATTGTGTTGTTTGTTTTTATGTTATTGAGCTGCATGAGTTGCTTATAAATTTTGGATATTAATCCTTTGTCCGTTGCTTCATTTGCAAATATTTTCTCCCATTCTGAGGGTTGTCTTTTGGTCTTGTTTATGGTATCCTTTGCTGTGCAAAAGCTTTTAAGTTTCATTAGATCCCATTTGTTTATTTTTGTTTTTATTTCCATTTCTCTAGGAGATGTGTCAAAAAGGATCTTGCTGTGATTTATGTCAGAGAGTGCTCTGCCTATGTTTTCCTCTAAGAGTTTGATAGTGTCTGGCCTTACATTTAGGTCTTTAACCCATTTTCAGTTTATTTTTGTGTATGGTGTTAGGGAGTGTTCTAATTTCATACTTTTACAGGTAGCTGTACAGTTTTCCCAGCATCACTTATTGAAGAGGCTGTCTTTTATCCACTGTATATCCTTCCCTGCTTTATCAAAGACAAGGTGACCATATGTGTGTGGGTTTATCTCTGGGCTTTCTATCCTGTTCCATTGATCTATATTTCTGTTTTTGTGTCAGTACCATACTGTCTTGATTACTGTGGCCTTGTAGTATAATCTGAAGTCAGGGAGCCTGATTCCTCCAGCTCCATTTTTCGTTCTCAAGACTGCTTTGGCTATTCGGGGTCTTTTGTGTTTCCATACAAATTGTGAAATTCTTTGTTCTAGTTCTGTAAAAAATGCCAGTGGTAATTTGATAGGGATTGCATTGAATCTATAGATTGCTTTGGGTAATAGAGTCATTTTCACAATGTTGATTCTTCCAATCCAAGAACATGGTATATTTCTCCACCTATTTGTATCATCTTTAATTTCTTTCATCAGTGTCTTATAGTTTTCTGCATACAAGTCTTTTGTCTCCTTAGGTAGGTTTATTCCTAGATATTTTATTCTTTTTGTTGCAATGGTAAATGGGAGTGTTTTCTTAATTTCACTCTCAGATTTTTCATCATTAGTGTATAAGAATGCCAGAGATTTCTGTGCATTAATTTTGTATCCTGCTACTTTACCAAATTCATTGATTAGTTCTAGTAGTTTTCTGGTAGCATCCTTAGTATTCTCTATGTATAGCATCATGTCATCTGCAAACAGTGACAGCTTTACTTCTTCTTTTCCTATTTGGATTCCTTTTATTTCTTTATTTTCTCTGATTGCTGTGGATAGAACTTCCAAAACTATGTTGAATAAGAGTGGTGAGAGTGGGAAACCTTGTCTTGTTCCTGATGTTAGTAGAAATGGTTTCAGTTTTTCACCACTGAGAACAATGCTGACTGTAGGTTTGTCATATACGGCTTTTATTATATTGAGGAAAGTTCCCTCTATGCCTCCTTTATGCAGGGTTTTTATCATAAATGGGTGTTGAATTTTGTCAAAAGCTTTCTCTGCATCTATTGAGATGATCATATGTTTTTTCTCCTTCAGTTTTTTGATATGGTGTATCACGTTGATTGATTTGAGTATATTGAAGAATCCTTGTATTCCTGGAATAAACCCCACTTGATCATGGTGTATGATCCTTTTAATGTGCTGTTGGATTCTGTTTGCTAGTATTTTGTTGAGGATTTTTGCATCTATGTTCATCAGTGATATTGGCCTACACTTTTCTTTCTTTGTGACGTCTTTGTCGAGTTTTGGTATTAGGGTGATGGTGGCCTCATAGAATGAGTTTGGGAGTGTTCCTCCCTCTGCTATCTTTTTGAAGAATTTGAGAAGGATAGGTGTTAGCTCTTCTCTAAATGTTTGATGGAATTCGCCTGTGATGCCATCTGGTCCTGGGCTTTTGTTTATTGGAAGATTTTTAATTACAGTTTCAATTTCAGTGCTTGTGATTGGTCTGTTCATATTTTCTATTTCTTCCTGGTTCAGTCTCGGCAGCATGTGCATTTCTAAGAATTTGTCCATTTCTTCCAGGTTGTCCATTTTATTGGCATAGAGTTTCTTGTAGTAATCTCTAATAATCTTTTGTATTTCTGCAGAGTCAGTTGTTATATCTCCTTTTTCATTTCTAATTCTATTGATTTGAGTTTCTCCCTTTTTTTCTTGATGAGTCTGGCTAATGGTTTATCCATTTTATTTATCTTCTCAAAAAACCAGCTTTTACTTTTATTGATCTTTGCTATTGTTTCCTTCATTTCTTTTTCATTTATTTCTGATCTGATCTTTATGATTTCTTTCCTTCTGCTAAATTTTGGGGTTTTTTTGTTCTTCCTTCTCTAATTGCTTTACGGCCAAAGTTAGGTTGTTTATTTGAGATGTTTCCTGTTTCTTAAGGTATGATTGTATTGCTATAAACTTCCCTCATAGAACTGCTTTTGCTGTATCCCATAGGTTTGGGGTCGTCGTGTCTCCATTGTCATTTGTTTCTAAGTATTTTTGATTTCCTCTTTGATTTCCTCAGTGATCACTTCATTATTAAGTAGTTTATTGTTTAGCCTCCATGTGTTTGTATTTTTTGCAGCTCTTTTCCTGTAGTTGATATCTAGTCTCATAGCATTGTGGTCAGAAAAGATACTTGATACGATTTCAATTTTCTTAAATTTGCCAAGGCAAGATTTGTGACCCAAGATATGATCTATCCTGGAGAACATTCCATGGGCACTTGAGAAAAATGTGTATTCTGTTGTGTTTGGATGGAATGTCCTATAAATATCAAGTAAATCCATCTTGTATAATGTATCATTTAAAGCTTGTGTTACCTTACTTATTTTCATTTTGGATGACCTGTCCATTGGTGACAGTGGGATGTTAAAGTCCCCTACTATGATTGGGTTACTGTCAATTTCCCCTTTTATGGCTGTTAGTATTTGCCTTATGTATTGAGGTGCTCCTATGTTGGGTGCATAAATATTTACAATTGTTATATCTTCTTCATGGATGATCCCTTGATCATTATGTAGTGTCCTTCTTTGTCTCTTGTAATAGTTTTTATTTTAAAGTCTATTTTGTCTGATATGAGAATTGCTACTCCAGCTTTCTTCTGATTTCCATTTGCATGGAATATCTTTTTCCATCCCCTCACTTTCAGCCTGTAAGTGTCCCTAGGTCTGAAGTGAGTGTCTTGTAGACAGCATATATATGGGTCCTGTTTTTGTATCCATTCAGCCAGTCTGTGTCTTTTGGTGGGAGCATTAAACCATTTACATTCAAGGTAATTATTGATATGTATGTTCCTATTACCATTTACTTAATTGTTTCGGATTTTTCTTGTAGGTCTTTTCCTTCTTTTGTGTTTCTTGCTTAGAGAAGTTCCTTTAGCATTTGCTGTAAAGCTGGTTAGGTGGTGCTGAACTCTCTCAGCTTTTGCTTGTCTGTAAAGGTTTTAATTTCTCCATCAAATCTGAATGAGATCCTTGCTGGGTAGAGTAATCTTGGTTGTAGTTTTTTTTCCTTCATCACTATAAATATGTCCTGCCACTCCCTTCTGGCTTGTAGAGTTTCTGCTGAAAGATGAGATGTTAGCCTTATGGGGATTCCCTTGTGTGTTATTTGTTGTTTTTCCCTTGCTGCTTTTAACATGTTTTCTTTGTATTTAATTTTTGACAGTTTGATTATTATGTGTCTCAGCGTGTTTATTCTTGGGTTTATCCTTTATGGGACTCTCTGTGCTTCCTGGACTTGATTGACTATTTCCTTTCCTATATTAGGGAAGTTTTCAACTATAATCTCTTCAAATATTTTCTCAGTCTTTTTCTTTTTCTCTTCTTCTTCTGGGACACCTATGATTCGAATGTTGGTGCATTTAATGTTGTCCCAGAGATCTCTGAGACTGTCCTCAGTTCTTTTCATTCTTTTTTCTTTCTTCTGCTCTGCAGTAGTTATTTCCACTATTTTATCTTCCAGGTCACTTATCCGTCCTTCTACCTCAGTTATTCTGCTACTGATCCCATCTAGAGTATTTTTCATTTTATTTATTGTGTTGCTCATCATTGCTTGCTTCCTCTTTATTTCTTCTAGGTCCTTGTTAACTGTTTCTTGCAATTTGTCTATTCTATTTCCAAGATTTTGAATCATATTCACCATCATTATTCTGAATTCTCTTTCAGGTAGACTGGCTATTACCTCTTCATTTGTTAGGTCTGGTGTGTTTTTATCTTGCTCCTTCAGCTGCTGTGTGTTTTTCTGTCTTCTCATTTTGTTTATCTTACTGTGTTTGGGGTCTCCCTTTTGCAGGCTGCAGGTTCATAGTTCTATCTATTTTTGGTGGCTGTCCCCAGTGGCTGAGGTTGGTTCAGTGGGTTGAGCAGGTTTCCTGGTTAGGGGGACCAGTGCCCCTGTTCTGGTGGATGAGGCTGGATCCCATCTCCCTGGCGGGCAGGTCCACATCTGGTGGCGTGTATGGGGATGTTGGTAGCCTTACTATGATTCTAGGCAGCCTCTCTGCTAATGGATGGGGCGGTAGACCTGTCTCGCTCTTTGTTGGGTATAGGGTGTCCAGCACTGTTCGTTGCTGGTCCTTGAGTGAAGCTGGGTCTTGGTGTTGAGATGGAGATCTCTGGGAGATTTTTGCCGTTTGATATTACATGGATCTGAGAGGTCTCTTGTGGACCAGTGTCCTGAGGTTAGTTCTCCCACCTCAGGGACACAGCCTTGACATCTGGCTGGAGTGTCAAGAGCCGTTAATCCACAAGGCTCAAAATAAAAGGGAGAAAAAAACAGAAAGGCAAGAAAGGAAGGAAGGAAAGAGGAAGGGAGGGAAGGAAGGAAGAAAGGAAGGGAGGGAGGAAGAAAGGAAGGAAATAGGAAAGAAAGGAGGGAAGACAGGAAGAAAGAAAGGGGAGAAGACAAAATAAAGTAGCGTAAAATACAGTTATTAAAGTAAAAAAAATGATTATTAAAAAGAAAAATTTCTATTAAAGAAAAAAAAGAAAAAAAAAAGGGGGGGTCAGTCTAACCCCAGGACAAATGGTGAAAACAAAGCTACACAGACAAAATCTCACACAGCAGCACCCACATACACACTCACAAAAAGAAAAAAGGGGAAAATAATAGTATATTTTGCTCCCAAAGTCCACCTCCTCAACCTGGGATATTTCGCTGTCTATTCAGGTTTTCCACAGATGCAGGGCACTTCAAGCTGACTGTGGAGCTTTAACCCTCTGTTTCTGAGGCTGCTGGGAGGTACCTCCCCCTCTCTTTGTTCACACAGCTCCTGGGGCTCAGCCCTGGACCTGGCCCCACCTCTGCGCGCAGGTCGTCCGAGGGCCTTTGCCCTTTGCTCAGAGAGGGCGGGGTCAAAGGAGCAGCGTTTATGGAGCAGCTGATTCGTGATCTCCGGCTCACTCAGGCGGGGGGGGCGGGGCACGGATGTGGGGTGAGTCCGCAGCGGCAGAGGCCGGCGTGACGCTACACCAGCCCGAGGCGCACCGCGCGTTTTCCTGGGGAAGCAGTCCCTGGATCCCGGGACCCTGGTGGTGGCGGGCTGCACAGGCTCCCGGGAGGGCTTGTGTGGAGAGTGACCTGTGCTCGCACACAGGCCTCTTGGTGGCAGCAGTAGCAACCCTAGCGTCCCACACCCGTCTCTGTTGTCCGTGCCGACAGCCGCAGCTCGTGCCCGTTTCTGGAGCTCCTTTATCTGGTGCCCTTAATTCCCTTTCCTCGTGCCCCAGGAAGCGAAGAGGCAAGAAAAAGTCTCTTGTCTCTTTGGCAGCTCCGCGCCCGTTTCTGGAGCTCCTTTAAGCGGCGCTCTTAAACCCCTCTCCTCGCGCAGCAGGAGGTAAAGAGGGAAGAAAAGGTCTCTTGCCTCTTCGGCAGCTCCAGACTTCTCCTGAACTCCCTCCCGGCCAGCCGTGGTGCACTAACCCCTTCAGGCTGTTTTCACTCTGCCAGCTCCAGACCTTTCCCTGGGATCCGCCCGAGGCTCAGTTCCCAGCCCCGCCCACCCCGGCGGGTGAGCAGACAAGCCTCTCCGGCTGGTGAGTGGGTGAGTGCTGATCGGCACCGATCCTCTGCGGAATCTCTCCGCTTTGCCCTCCGCACCCTGTTGCTGAGCTCTCCTCCGCGGCTCTGAAACTTCACCCTCCGCTACCCACAGTCTCCACCCGCGAAGGGGCTTCTAGTGTGTGGGAACCTTTCCTCCTTCACGGCTCCCTCCCACTGGTGCAGGTCCCGTCCCTATTCTTTTGTCTCTGTTTATTGTTTTTTCTTTTGCCCTACCCAGGTACGTGGGGAGTTTCTTGCCTTTTGGGAGGTCTGAGGTCTTCTGCCAGCGTTCAGTGGGTGTTCTATAAGAGCAGTTCCACGTGTAGATGTATTTCTGATGTATCTGTGAGGAGGAAGGTGATCCCCGCGTCTTACTCTTCCGCCATCTTCTCCTTTCTCCTCAGAGTACTTTCAATCTGTATGAGCTACATCTCTGTTTGGCACTTTAGATACATTCCTAAAAGCAAACCTGTGGTTAATATATACTGATTTGGGTCCATGCTTTTCAATTCTTCTCTCCTATATTTTTCTATTGAAATTATCAAAGGATGGTCATAATGGAGATACACCTGTATTATCACTGAAAGTTGGTGACAGGTTCCATCTTTGCTCCAGAAAATATTAAATTATTCTCTAAAATATAAATCAAGACCAGGAGAAAAAATTCAACCATCAACAATAAACTCTATCAAGGTATCCAAACACTTGTTCATCCAGTGACTTAAGGCCCACGTGATAAGTAACAATTCCACTCAGACCTTTAGTGAGAACTGAGGCACATGGTTATTCCTTTTTGCAAGGAAGGCTGTGAAATACATTTTCTAGCTGGCCTGGAACAGTCCAATGTTCAGCCACAAATACATTACTATGGAAGAAGGGAGAGTAGGTTTTACCAATATATCAACAATGCTGCCACACTATATAATTATTTTTCACTGAAGAATAAGTTGTTGTAATGACTAGATTTTTCTCTTATAAAGAACAAATCCCCCCTTTCTTTATATCAAATCAAGTGTCTATAAAAGGTAAGTCTTTAGGATGTCAAGTCTTAATAAAAGGCAAATATTTAAGTCTTCATAGCTTTTGCAGAACAAAAATCCAAAGTATATGGACTCTGAATTGGGCTGGCAAATTTTGAGTATACTGGAGACTTGGAATTAAAAATGGCAAGCTCAGGACCCCAAATTCTGAGCTCAAAAGTCATAAGAAGAACCAAATACTTCTATTACAACTGTGAAAGTATTCCTTATTAGCCTTGGGGCTGAGTTTGTGAAAATCAAATCCAAACTTTATTTTCTCTTATTTTCCTCTTACTACGTGTATACTTATACATTACATATATATTATTATACATGTAAAATTACAATTATATAAAATATATACATATACAATTATATATAATTATTGTATATTATATAAAATATATATATAAATTATATAATACAATTATATAATTTAATAAAAGAAAGATCTCTAGTATACACATATACATAAATATGTGTGTGTACGTTAGAGAGAGAGAAGAGAGAAAACTCAGTTAAAATGGAGTAGGAAACCAGAAGCGGGCATTGTCATGCTCTGTGAAAAAAGCAGAGTCCAAGAAGAAAAAGAAAGACCCCCTCTTCTTTTCTGGCCACAACTCAGGCAATGAAAAGCCATGGACTTTGTCCATTATAGTCCTCCCAACTTTCTTTTCTCCTCTGTAAAAACGTTATCCTTCCCTTGCTGCTCAGGTACTTGCACTTGACTTTCCATTGTTGCAGATCTTGAATTGCAGTTCTTTGCTGATCCTGAATAAGCCCATTTTATTTTGCTGGAGAAATAGCTGGCAGTCTATTTGTTAAGGTCATCTGTATGTACATGTATCTGTGTGTGTGTATGTGTATATATATATATATATATATATATATTTCTCAATTGTTCCTTTTAAGTTTATCTTGATATTTTTAGATAGGTGAAATATGTTCTTGAATTTTAAAAAAAAATACTGGCTAGAAGTTTTTAAAGTTTTATTCTGTCTTCTGAATTACCTTACACAGTCAAGAATTTTTAATTTCTATTCTATTACCTTGTTGGATTTTTTTTAATCTCCAAGCTTTCCTCAAATGTCTAATTATTCCTACTTTTATTGTTGTTGTTTTACCATTTATCTCTAAGAATGAGAGAATATAAAAGTGACCAAGCAGTACTTTAGAAAGAATTGATGCCTGAAAATCTCCATTTTAGGGTTAATTAGGAGACCAGAACACTAAGCTTGGCATTCCTAAAGACCAGTAAGAGTGGTGGTTTTACTCTTGGGTGCCAAAACAAACCCTAGACCATTTACTCATTTTTTAGAGTAGAAACTTAATTTTCCTTGAGAGAAAATGCTGGCTATGGGCCATTGACTGTGTGGAGGTGGAAGAGAAGTAGGGGATTGCTTATACTATATGTAGTTATTTTTCCATTTCAAATCTCTTTCCTACCCACTTCTCCCAGTTCTGGGCTTCTAATTCTAAACCTTTTAATCTCTTCTCCACAACTGCCCAGTTCAGGTATATGATATACTTCATGTTTTTATGCAGTCATTCTCCAGTGACTTTTTTTATCTGCTTTCCTACTTTCACTAATGTACTCAATATTGTTGATTGTTGACTTAGGCTTTTTATTTCTTTGTTATAGTTTTAAGCATCTTTAGGAGGGTGAGGTGATTAATTCATGGACTAAGTCTTTTACTTGATTCAACTTCATATTTGTTTTTATACAAATAGAGTAATATTGTACTTACTGTTTTGAAATTTTACTTTTCAATTAAATATATATAAAAATATGTTTCTATTCATTAAATACTCTCCTATAACAATATTTTAATAGTTATATGAAACAATATTTTATGAATGCTCACAAATTAATAGACTTATTTGGGATAAATTATTTTCTCATTTTCTCCATTTTAAATAATAATCAGTACATTTCCTTGTAGTTAAATCTTTGTCCCTGGCAATAATTAAACTTTTAGGATAAATGTCTACAAGTTAAATTACTGAATAAATAGATAGGCAGATTAAAAAATTGATGCATTGCCAATTGTCTCATAAAAAGCTGTGACAATTTATATGTCATCACAAATGGAAAAGAACACCATTCTCTGGGTTTTATTATTTTCAAGCTGGGCCAATAAATGTTAATTAAATAGAGTTTATCATTGTTTAATTTATATTTATTTGATGACTGTACAGATTGAAGACAGTTTTATATATTTATTAATCATTTGGCACTTTTGTTGCTGAACTTGAATTGTCTATCTACATTCATTGCCCATATTTCTATTGGCTTGTTTCATATTTCTAATTGACTTGAAACATAGGTCTCTGTGTTTACAGTATCAGCTTTTATCTTTTTCATTCTCTTAATATTTGCCCCAATTTATTTGATATATTTGATGATTTTGTTTTATTAATCTAAAGGATATGTCAGAGAGAAAAAAAATCTATCAAATTTTCCAGTATTTTATCTCTATTAGAATTATGCTTTAGAGTTTCTCTCTCCCCCAATTACATAAGTAATCAAATTTATTTTTCTATAGTATTTTTCTTTAGCAATATTCCAATATCTAATTAATCTACAACCTAACTTGGTAGAAATGTGAGCAAATATCTACCTATTTTTCTGCCAAATATTTAGTCAAATGTTTCCCAAACTATTATGATATAACATAGATTTTATGTACTATATTAGACATAAATATGTGGAGAGTTGGAATTTATTCTCTTCTATTCCATTTCAGTTTTACCTTGGGTGTGTGTGAGTGTGTGTGGGGGGGTATGTGTGTAGGTGTGTGTGTCTTTCTTCATCCAAGAATAAGGAAACATCTGGACATGCTCAAACTTTTTAACAGGTATGGGAAGTTGGGGGATCTTGGTGTGGATCACTATCTACCTCATGTGGTGACTGGATATTTTTCTCAGATATGCAAGTGAATGTTCACAACAGCTATTTGAACACATGGATTTTAGGAAAATTAAAACACTTAGGTGTGTTTTTTTCCCTCAAGATTCTCCTGGGAGTTTTAGGGAATAAGGAAAACTCTCAGTTTCCTTCACAGAATGGTACCCAAGAGGCTAGATAATGGTCACTCTCAGTTTTCAAATTAGTTTTCCTCTGTGTCCATGATTCATGGGAAAGAATGGGAGAGAATTGTGAAGGAAATTTTTACATTCTTCTCCTCAGTTCCCTATTTCCTGAAGTCAGTCTGGACTATGATTTGTTTTGGAACTCAGATTATTTCATTTATTACTTCATATCCAGCTCTACTTTCTTATTCATGTAACTTCCATCCAAATACAATTATTGAATAAACAATTAGACAGTGTATTAGACTTTGTCTTAAGGTCAATTTTCTTTACTTTCTATTCCCTCCATAACCTCTTTTGGTCTGTTTACTGTATGTGATTTTTGAGCCAGTGTTTTCTTGATTAATTTGTTGTGAATTGATTAACATTAAATGCATAATGGTATAGTGTTTCACGTGTTGTACACATATGGTGTTATGCACTTTCAATGTTTAGCAAATCCAATTTTAGAGAGGAAAAAGAAATCTGTATTAATAAGCTAATGCAGAACATAGAACAATAATTGTTATGGGTCTTTTGTTAAATTCCAAGGGTTAGGAATTGGACAAACTGGGTTTAAATCCTGTCTGGACTCCTTATAATTGTTCTCACTTTGAGAAAATCTCTTAATCCTTTCAGGTTTCAGCTTCCTTACCTGTGAGATTTAAATGAGATCCAGGCCAGGTGCAAAGTATCTAACAAGTGGGAGCTATGGTTTTTATTATTGTTAATAGCTTTCTTTCAAATGCCCCTTTATCTACAGCAGTGCTACTCAAATTGTGATCCCTAGACCAGTAGCACCAGCATCAGTGGGATGCTCGTTAGAAATGCAAATTCTCTGGTCCCAACCTGGACCTTCCAAATCAGAAATCATAGAGGTGGAGCCCAGCAATCCATGATTTAATAAGCCTTCCAAATGATTCTGATGCCCACTTAAGTTTGAGATTCACTGATTTACAACCTATTATTGCTAGTGTTAAATTTTCAATAAATCTTTTTACAAGGCCAAAAAATAGAATACAATAGTAAATCATCATGGAAGGCACATATGACAAAATAATTATATACATATAAAATATCCATCCTTAACTTCTTCATGGACTAAATTGATATTTTAACAAACTTAGGATAACTTAATGATTGCTGAACATTTTTCTAAGCATTGACATGTTAATTATCAATACTGGAATCATAGATCAACCAACACTTCATGGCTTTATATAAATAAGCTCTATTCTACTATTTTTTTTTCAAATATAGGCCAATAGTTTAGGATTTTTTTATGTCACTCTTCCTTCAATCTACTTTTTAAAAAAGAGATACATTTTTCATTAAATTATTTTGACCATGAGTCAGAAAATATCTCATGGCCTACAAACCAAGAAGTTATCAACATATGGAGAGAATTGAGATGAATCTGACCTCTAACATTTTGCTTAAGAAACTGCCTTCCCAGAAACCTGTGAATGTGAATTCTATGGTTTCAATTATCCTGCATTATTAGCTGAAGCTAGCAACTGCAGTCTTTGAGGTCAACAGACAATATTAATAGATACGCTGTTAGTATTGCAACTGTGTTAATGTGAAGTTTGAATGCACTGGCTTGAAAAAAGAGTTGGCAAAATATATGTGAAAATTTCTGTAACTCCTCACAGTATGAACTTTTACAGATTTTCAAAACTGACTTCCTCCTCTACCTAACTCCCATTCTCATTGGATGTTTTTATTCATGTTTTAAAAATTGCAGGAATCTATTGTTAAACCTTTATAAAAATTTCTCTTACTTTTCCAAGGTATTCAAGTAGTGGTGCCTTTTGAAATATCATCAGATGCAGAGTTCCTTTGGGGGACCATTTAAAAAATTTACTTTCTTTTCCCTAAGGTAATACAGTGATTTATCATTCACTTTCTAAATTCCTTAATTTGGTTCTCAAGAAGTAAAAATTTTCTGTGTATTGTCAAACATCTGATAAGAATTACTTATTTTAAAGCTGTTAGAATAGTTCTTAATATTCTTAAAGGATTCAAATTTTTTTTTTAACATCTTTATTGGAGTAAAATTGCTTTACAATGGTGTGTTAGATTCTGCTGTATATGGATTCAAGTTTTGAAGGTCTCTTGTTAACTTTTTCAAAACTTGTGTTTCTGTTTGAAATACATTCCAAATGCCAATGGAATGTAGTTGAGTTTTTATTATTAGAGATTAGTTTTAAACCCCCAAAACAACATCTCCATTTAGGTTTTAAAAACACCTGATAATATGAATGGGAAAACAAATTAAGCAAGTATTTCAAAAGCAATAAACACATTTTTGTGTGTGTGTGTGGTACGCGGGCCTCTCGCTGTTGTGGCCTCTCCCGTTGCGGAGCACAGGCTCTGGACACGCAGGCTCAGCGGCCATGGCTCACAGGCCCAGCCGCTCCGCGGTATGTGGGATCTTCCCGGACCGAGACATGGACCCGTGTCCCCTGCATCGGCAGGCGGATTCTCAACCACTGCGCCACCAGGGAAGCCCGGGAAGTGGATTCTTAACCACTGCGCCACAAGGGAAGCCCACAACAAACAATTTTAAGTTTAAAAGTATATGTCCTTGGGGAGGCGAGAATAAGGGGGAAGAGTAAGATGCGGAGATCACCTTCTTCCTCACAGATACATCAGAAATACATCTACACATGGAACTTCTCCTATAGAACACCCACCGAACGCTGGCAGAAGACCTCAGACCTCCCAAGAGGCAAGAAACTCCCTTCGTACCTGGGTAGGGCAAAAGAAAAAAGAATAAACAGAGACAAAGAATAGGGACGGGACCTGCACCAGTGGGAGGGAGCCGTGAAGGAGGAAAGGTTCCCACACACTAGAAGCCCCTTCGTGGGCGGAGACTGAGGGTGGCGGAGGGGGGAAGATTCGGAGCCGCGGAGGAGAGCGCAGCAACAGGCTGTGGAGGGCAAAGCGGAGAGATTCCGCAGAGGATTGGTGCCGACCAGCACTCACCAGCCCGAGAGGCTTGTCTGCTCACCCGCCGGGGGGTGGGCAGGGCTGGGAGCTGAGCC
Source organism: Kogia breviceps (assembly GCF_026419965.1). Lineage (NCBI taxonomy): Eukaryota > Metazoa > Chordata > Mammalia > Artiodactyla > Physeteridae > Kogia > Kogia breviceps. The sequence goes on from NC_081320.1 coordinate 22,213,858, forward strand.
TCAGGCTTCAGTTGGATCCCAGTGTAAGGTCTGGAGCTGGCAGAGTGAAAACAGCCTGAAGGGGTTAGTGCACCACGGCTAGCCGGGAGGGAGTCTGGGAGAAGTCTGGAGTTGCGGAAGAGGCAAGAGACCTTTTCCTCCCTCTTTGCCTCCTGGTGCGCAAGGAAAGAGGTTTAAGTGCGCTTCTTAAAGGAGCTCCAGAAATGGGCGTGGAGCTACCGAAGAGACAAGAGACTTTTTCTTGCCTCTTTGCTTCCTGGGGCGCGAGGAGAGGGGATTAAGGGCACCGCGTAAAGGAGCTCCAGAAACAGGCGTGAGCCGCGGCTGTCGGCACGGACAACAGAGACGGGTGTGAGATGCTAGGGTTGCTGCTGCCGCCACCAAGATGTCTGTGTGCGAGCACAGATCACTCTCCACACCGCCCCTCCAGGGAGCCCATGCAGCCCGCCACTGCCAGGGCCCCATGATCCAGGGACAGCTTCCCTAGGAACCACTACCCCCGGCCTGTGCCAGATCACCCGAATCAGCTGCTCCTTTAACCCCATCCTGTCTGAGTGAAAGGCAGACACCCTCAGACGACCTACATACAGAGGCAGGGCCAAGTCCAAAGCTAAACCCCAGGAGCTGTGCAAACAAAGAGGAGAGGGGGAGGTCTCTCCCAGCAGCCTCAAAAGCAGAGGATTAAAGCTTCACAATCAACTTGAAGTGCCTTGCATCTGTGGAAAACCTGAATAGACAGAGCAATATCCCAAGTTGAGTAGGTGGATTTTGGGACGAAGATATACTATTATTTTCCCCCTTTTTTTGTGTGTGAGTGTGTATGTGTGTGCTGCTGTGTGTGATTTTGTCTGTATAGCTTTGTTTTCACCATTTGTCCTGGGTAAGACTGACCCATTTAAAAAAAAAAATTAATAGAAATTTTTCTTCTTAATAATTATTTTTTATTTTTATGAATATATTTTATCCTACTTTATTTTGTCTTCTCCCTTTCTTTCTTCCATTCGTCCCTCCTTTCTTCCCTGCTTCCCACTTTCCTTCCTCCATTCTTTCCTCCCTTCCTTTCTCCCTTTCTTCCTCCCTTCCTTCCTCTCTTCCTCCCTCTCCTCCTTCCTTCCTTCCTTCCTTTCTTCCTTCCTTCCATTCTTCCTTTCTCCCTTCCTTTCTTCCTCCCTCCCTTCCTTTCTTCCTTCCTTCATTCCTTCCCTCCCTCCCTCCTTCCTTCCTTCCTTTCTATTTTTTCCTCCCTTTTATTTTGAACCATGTGGATTAAAGGCTCTTGGCACTCCAGCCAGGTGTCAAGGCTGTGTGTCTGAGGTGGGAGAATCAACCTCAGGACACTGATCCACAAGAGACCGCCCAGCTACATGCAATACCAAATGGCAAAAATCTCCCAGAGATCTCAATCTCAACACCAAGACCCAGCTTCACTCAAGGACCAGCATGAACAGTGCTGGACACCCTATGCCCAACAAAGAGCAAGACAGGTCTACAGCCCCATCCATTAGCAGAGAGGCAGCCTAAAATCATAATAAGGCTACCAACATCCCCAAACACACCACCAGATGTGGACCTGCTCACCAGAAAGACAAGATGCAGCCTCATCCACCAGAACAGAGGCACTAGTATCCCCAACCAGGAAACCTACTCAACCCACTGAACAAACCTCAGCCACTGGGGACAGCCACCAAAAACAGCAGGAACTACGAACCTGCAGCCTGCAAAAAGGAGATCCCAAACACAGTAAGATAGGCAAAATGAGAAGACAGAAAAACACACAGCAGATGAAGGAGCAAGATAAAAACACACCAGACCTAACAAATGAAGAGGAAATAGGCAGTCTACCTGAAAAATAATTCAGAATAATGATAGTAAAGATGATTCAAAATCTTGGAAATAGAATAGACAAATTGCAAGAAACAGTTAACAAGGACCTAGAAGAAATAAAGAGGAAGCAAGAAACGATGAGCAACACAATAAATGAAGTGAAAAATACTCTAGATGGGATCAATAGCAGAATAACTGAGGCAGAAGGACGGATAAGTGACCAGGAAGATAAAATGGTGGAAATAACTACTGCAGAGCAGAATACAGAAAAAAGAATGAAAAGAACTGAGGACAGTCTCAGAGACCTCTGGGACACCATTAAACGCACCAACATTCGAATTATAGGGGTCCCAGAAGAAGAAGATAAAAAGAAAGGGACTGAGAAAATATTTGAAGAGATCATAGTCGAAAACTTCCCTAATATAGGAAAGGAAATAGTCAATCAAGTCCAGGAAGCACGGAGAGTCCCATACAGGATAAACCCAAGGACAAACACACCAAGAAACATAAAAATCAAACTGTCAAAAATTAAATACAAAGAAAACGTATTAAAAGCAGCAAGGGAAAAACAACAAATAACACACAAGGGAATCCCCATAAGGTTAACATCTGATCTTTCAGCAGAAACTCTAGAAGCCAAAAGGGAGTGGCAGGACATACTTCAAGTGATGAAGGAAACAAACCTACAACCAAGATTAATGTACCCAGCAAGGATCTCATTCAGATTTGATGGAGAAATTAAAACCTTTACAGACAAGCAAAAGATGAGAGAGTTCAGCACCACCAAACCAGCTCTACAATAAATGCTAAAGGAACTTCTCTAGGCAAGAAACACAAGAGAAGGAAAAGACCTAAAAGAACAACCCAAAACAATTAAGTAAATGGTAATAGGAACATACATATCAATAATTAACTTAAATGTAAATGGATTAAATGCTCCCACCAAAAGACACAGACTGGCTGAATGGATACAAAAACAAGACCCATATATATGCTGTCTACAAGAGACTCTCTTCAGACCTAGGGACACTTACAGACTGAAAGTGAAGGGATGGAAAAAGATATTCCAAGCAAATGGAAATCAGAAGAAAGCTGGAGTAGCAATTCTCATATCAGACAAAATAGACTTTAAAATAAAAACTATTACAAGAGACAAAGAAGGACACTACATAATGATCAAGGGATCGATCCATGAAGAAGATATAACCATTGTAAATATTTATGCACCCAACATAGGAGCACCTCAATACATAAGGCAAATACTAACAGCCATAAAAGGGGAAATCAACAGTAACACAATCATAGTAGGGGACTTTAACATCTCACTGTCACCAATGGACAGGTCATCCAAAATGAAAATAAGTAAGGTAACACAAGCTTTAAATGATACATTACACAAGATGGATTTACTTGATATTTATAGGATATTTCATCCAAAAACAACAGAATACACATTTTTCTCAAGTGCTCATGGAACATTCTCCAGGATCGATCATATATTGGGTCACAAATCTTGCCTTGGCAAATTTAAGAAAATTGAAATCGTATCAAGTATCTTTTCTGACCACAATGCTATGAGACTAGATATCAACTACAGGAAAAGAGCTGTAAAAAATACAAACACATGGAGGCTAAACAATACAATACTTAATAACGAAGTGATCACTGAAGAAATCAAAGAGGAAATCAAAAAATACTTAGAAACACATGACAATGGAGATAAGACAACCCAAAACTTATGGGATACAGCAAAAGCAGTTCTAAGAGGGAAGTTTATAGCAATACAATCATACCTTCAGAAACAGGAAACATCTCAAATAAACAACCTAACTTTGCACCTAAAGCTATAAGACAAAGCAGAACAAAAAATCCCCAAATTTAGCAGAAGGAAAAAAAATCATAAAAATCAGATCAGAAATAAATGAAAAAGAAATGAAGGAAACAATAGCAAAGATCAATAAACGTAAAAGCTTGTTCTTTGAGAAGATAAATAAAATTGATAAACCATTAGCCAGACTCATCAAGAAAAAAAGGGAGAAGACTCAAATCAATAGAATTAGAAATGAAAAAGGAGATGTAACAACTGACACTGCAGAAATACATAAGATTATTAAAGATTACTACAAGCAACTCTACGTCAATAAAATGGACAACCTGGAAGAAATGGACAAATTCTTAGAAATGCACATGCTGCCGAGACTGAACCAGGAAGAAATAGAAAATATGAACAGACCAATCATAAGTACTGAAATTGAAACTGTGATTAAAAATCTTCCAACAAACAAAAGCCCAGGACCAGATGGCATCACAGGCGAATTCTATCAAACATTTAGAGGAGAGCTAACACCTATCCTTCTCAAACTCTTCCAAAAGATATCAGAGGGAGGAATATTCCCAAATTCATTCTATGAGGCCACAATCACCCTGATACCAAAACCAGACAAAGACATCACAAAGAAAGAAAACTATAGGCCAATATCACTGATGAACATAGATGCAAAAATCCTCAACAAAATACTAGCAAACAGAATCCAACAGCACATTAAAAGGTTCATACACCATGATCAAGTGGGGTTTATTCCAGGAAAGCAAGGATTCTTCAATATACACAAATCAATCAACATGATACACCATATCAACAAACTGAAGGAGAAAAACCATATGATCATCTCCATAGATGCAGAGAAAGCTTTTGACAAAATTCAACACCCATTTATGATAAAAACCCTGCATAAAGAAGGCATAGAGGGAACTTTCCTCAACATAATAAAGGCCATATATGACAAACCAACAGCCAGCGTTGTTCTCAATGGTGAAAAACTGAAACCATTTCCACTAAGATCAGGAACAAGACAAGGTTGCCCACTCTCACCACTCTTATTCAACATAGTATTGGAAGTTGTAGCCACAGCAATGAGAGAAAAAAAAGAAAGAAAAGGTATCCAAATAGGGAAAGAAGAAGTAAAGCTGTCACTGTTTGCAGATGACATGATACTATACATAGAGAATACTAAGGATGCTACCAGAAAACTACTAGAGCTAATCAATTAATTTGGTAAAGTAACAGGATACAAAATTAATGCACAGAAATCTCTGGCATTCTTATACACTAATGATGAAAAATCTGAGAGTGAGGTTAAGAAAACACTCCCATTTACCATGGCAACAAAAAGAATAAAATATCTAGGAATAAACCTACCTAAGGAGACAAAAGACTTGTATGCAGAAAACTATAAGACACTGATGAAAGAAATTAAAGATGATACAAATAGGTAGAGAAATATACCATGTTCTTGAATTGGAAGAATCAACATTGTGAAAATGACTATACTACCCATAGCAATCTACAGATTCAATGCAATCCCTATCAAATTATCACTGGCATTTTTTACAAAACTAGAACAAAAAATTTCACAATTTGTATGGAAACACAAAAGACCCCGAATAGCCAAAGCAATCTTGAGAACGAAAAATGGAGCTGGAGGAATCAAGCTCCCTGACTTCAGACTATACTACAAGTCTACAGTAATCAAGACAGTATGGTACTGGCACAAAAACAGAAATATAGATCAATGGAAGAGGATAGAAAGCCCAGAGATAAACCCACACACATATGGTCACCTTATCTTTGATAAAGGAGGGAAGGATATACAGTGGAGAAAAGACAGCATCTTCAATAAGTGGTGCTGGGAAAACTGTACAGCTACCTGTAAAAGTATGAAATTAGAACACTCCCTAACACCACACACAAAAATAAACTCAAAATGGGTTAAAGACCTAAATGTAAGGCCAGACACTATCAAACTCTTAGAGGAAAACTTAGGCAGACCCCTCTATGACATAAATCACAGCAAGATCCTTTTTGACTCATCTCCTAGAGAAATGGAACTAAAAACAAAAATAAACAAATGGGATCTAATGAAACTTAAAAGCTTTTGCACAGCAAAGGATACCATAAACAAGACCAAAAGACAACCCTCAGAATGGGAGAAAATATTTGCAAATGAAGCAACTGACAAAGGATTAATATCCAATATTTATAAGCAACTCAGGCAGCTCAATAACAAAAAAACCAAACAACCCAATCCAAAAATGGGCAGAAGAACTAAATAGACATTTCTCCAAAGAAGATATAAAGATTGCTAACAAACACATGAAAGAATGCTCAACATCATTAATCATTAGAGAAATGCAAATCAAAACTACAATGAGATATCATCTCACACCTGTCAGATGGGCCATCATCAAAAACGTTAGAAACAATAAATGCTGGAGAGGGTGTGGAGAAAAGGGAACCCTCTTGCACTGCTGGTGGGAATGTAAATTGATACAGCCACTATGGAGAACAGTATGGGGGTTCCTTAGAAAACTACAAATAGAACTACCATATCACCCAGCAATCCCACTACTAGGCATATACCCTGAGAAAACCATAATTCAAAAAGAGTCATATAACAAAATGTTTATTGCAGCTCTATTTCCGATAGCCAGGACATGGAAGCAGCTTAAGTGTCCATCAACGGATGAATGGATGAAGAATATGTGGCACATATATACAATGGAATATTACCCAGCCATAAAAAGAAATGAAACTGAGTTATTTGTAATGAGGTGGATAGGCCTGGAGTCTGTCATACAGAGTGATGTAAGTCAGAAGGAGAAAAACAAATACCGTATGCTAATACATATATATGGAATCAAAGAATAAAAAATGTCATGAAGAGATTAGTGATAGGATGGGAATAAAACACAGACCTACTAGAGAATGGACTTGAGGATATGGGGAGGGGAAAGGGTGGGATGTGACAAAGTGAGACAGTGGCAGGGACATATACACACTACCAAATGTAAATTAGATAGCTAGTGGGAAGCTGCCGCATAGCACAGTGAGTTCACCTCTGTGCTTTGTGACCACCTAGAGGGGTGGGATAAGGAGGGTGGGAGAGAGGGTGACGCAAGAGGGAAGAGATATGGAAACATATGTATATGTAAAACTGATTCACTTTGTTGTAAAGGAGAAACTAACACAGTATTGTAAAACAGTTATACTCAAATAAAGATGTTAAATATATACATATACGTCCTTTACAGACTTCAGGTGACAGGAGTTTTGAGCCAGTGAAGGAACAATACAAAGAAGAATGGATTTCTAAGCTAAGAGAGAAATGACTGTTTTACCACGTATTAACTCTAGCTCCTTGTGCATGCCACCTGACCTGTTTGAACTTAGTTTCTCATTACAGAATATAGAAATAACAGCTATTTTATATGGTTAATTTAAAATGAAGCTTAAATAAGGTAATATATACAAAACTAGTGCCATGCTTAGTGAATACAGTGATCTCAATAAATGTATTTATGGTCACTTTTCTCAGACACAGTAGTTCTCAATCATAGATGAATATTAGAATCATTTAGTGAACATTTTAAACTACTGATTCTCTCAGCTCTACTACCAAAGATTCCGATTAAATTTATCTGGGCTAGATTCTAGACATCCATAGTTCATAAAGTTCCCCAGGTAATTCCACTGAGTGGCCACTATTCAGAATCCCTGCAAAAAAGCATCAGCCCTTCAACTTTCAAACACTTCAGAAATACCTGTGAAAACTTTTCAAATTTTATATGCCCAGCCTTTAATCTTTGAAGACTCTGATTCAATAGAATCGGACAGATTATCCTTAGGAGTTTCAGGAAGATATTTTGGTCTCTCAGACTATTTTAGAATGTTTAAAATCTTAGAGCTGCTCTCATCACCTTAATTCTGCCTCAGTTGCATAACAGCTTTTAAGTGCCTGTCCTACATTTTTTGTATAATATTTGATGACAACAACTTTGTGAAATAGATATGGCAAAAATAGTCACTCCCTACTTGCCAGGTCAAAACACTTGAGTTTAGAAAAAGTAAATAGGCTTACTGTTAACACTGAGTAAATTACAAAGTTTAGACTCACATTTGGGTTGTGTAATTACAACAATAATTATTATAATTTATCAAGGTTATTCTATTGCCAGGTATTTTGTTAAAATATTTACATTAAATTTTGCATTAATTGCTTATGCCACTATTATTATTTTATACCCTCTTTCCTTTTAAAAATATTTTATTGTCATTTAAAAACAATGATTTACTTCATATTCACAAAATAACATTTTTTATGAAAAACAGTTATTTTCAAAAAAATTAATGGGAAGAGTGGCAGTGATTTATGTTTTGGAAAGTATCTTGCATACCCGGCTTAGCAGAAGATGGCTGGATTCCATAGAAGACTAGATTCCATTTAAGCATTTCAAATTTTCCTTGCACAGATATGTGACTGGAAAAGAGAGGACCTCCTGATCTCCCTGAAAAACTCTCAGGGACACCAAGGGCCCTATGACCACACTTTGAAAATATCTACTCTGTTACAGCAACTGGTATAGTAAGTTTTCAGTTGATGAAGCTTATTATTATTATTAGAAAATGTATCCTCTACAGAGAAGAAATAGAATTAACTTTGACAGAAGAGAAGGAATACTGAATTGAAGGAAAGGTTCTTGGCTAACAGGCTGTATGAACATAAGCAAGCCTTGTTAGCTGTCTGGGCTCCAGTTTTCTAATGTATATAAACTGGGTAGATGAATCTCGGATAGTGATATTCATGCTCAGATGCTTCCTGAGCAGTCAGGCCTCAGCCTCACCTCTTCCTCACCCAGGGCATTTCTGCCAGGGGATGTTTTTCTGCTTAAATGATCTTTGGATAAAGGCTCCTATGACTAAAAATCATTTAATTCCATGCATTGGTGCTCTCTGGGTCTCCTCCCAGCTCTGACTTCCTTTTTTTACTTTTAATTGAAGTATAGTTGACATACAACATTATGTTATTTCCACATGTACAACATAGTGATTTCACATTTAAATACAATATTAAGTGATCATCATGATAACTCTAGTAACCATCTATAACAATAAAAAGTTATTACAGTATTATCCACTGTATTTCTTACACGGTATATTACATCCTATGACTTACTTATTTTATAACTGGAAGTTTGTAGCTCTTAATCCTTTTCACCTATTTCACTCAATCTCCCAGCCCCCTCTCCTCTGACAACCACTGGTTGGTTTTCTGAATCAAAGTGTCTGTTTTCATTTTGTTTTCTTTGTTTTATTTTCGTAGGTTACACATGTGAGATGTTACAGTCTTTGTTTTTCTCTGTTTGACTTGTTTCACTAAGCATAATAGCCTCTAAGTCCATCCATGTTGCTGCAAATAGCAAAATTTTATCATTTTTTATGGCTGAGTTTTATATATATATATATATATATATATATGTATATATATATTCATCTATTGATGGAAACTTAGGTTGCTTCCATATCTTGTCTAATATAAATAATGCTACAATGAACATAGGGTGAATATAATTTTTTGAATTAGTGCTTTTGTTTTCTTCAGGTAAATATCCAGAAGTGGAATTTCTGGGTCACATGATAGTTCTAGTTTTAAGTTTTTGAGGAACTTCCATACTATTTTTCATAATGGCTGAAATTAACATTCCCACCAACAGTGCATGAGGGTTTCCTTTTTTCCACATCCTTGTTCACATCTGTTATTTGTTGTATTTTTGATGATAGCCATTCTGACAGGTATTAGGTAATATCATTGTGGTTTTGATTTGCATTCCTCTAATGATTAATGATGCTTAGCATTATTTTATGTGCGTGTTTGCCCTCTGTATGTCTTCTTTGGAAAAGTATCTATTCAGGTCTTTTGCCCACATTTTAATCAAATTGTTTTTTCTGATATTGAGCTATTTTTTACATATTTTGGATATTAACACTTAATCAGATATATCATATGCAAATATATTCTTACATTCAGTATGTTGCCCTTTCATTTTGTTGATGGTTTCTTTTGTAGTGCAATAGCTTTTGTTTGATATAGTCCCATTTGTTTCTCTTTGCTTTTGTTTCTCTTGCCTGAGGAGTCAAACCAAAATAAATATTGCCGAGACCTATGTCAAAGAGTATATTGCCTATATTTTCTTCAAGGAGTTTTATGATTTCAGGTCTTATGTTTAGGTCTTTAATCAATTTTGAGTTTATCTTTGTGTATGGTGTAAGAAAATGGTCCAGTTTCATTATTTTGCATAGAGCTGGCATGTTTCCCCAACACCATTTATCAAAGAGGTTTTCTATTCCCTCACTGTATATTTTTCACTCTTTTTTCATAGATTAATTGACCATATAAGCATGGATTCAGTCCTAGGTTTTCATTCTTCTCCATTGATCTATGTGTCTGTTTTGTGACAGTACCATATTGTTTTTATTACTATAGCTTTGTAGTATATTTGAAATCAGTGAGTATACCATCAGTTTTGTTTTTCTTTCTCAAGATTGCTTTGGCTACTTGAGGCCATTCGTGATTCCATACAAAATTGAGAATTATTTATTCCAGTTCTGTGAAAAATGCCATTGATATTTTGATAGAGATTGAAATGAATCCATAGATTGTCTTGGGTAGTATGGACATTTTAATATTATTAATTCTTCCAATTCATAAGCATGGAATAGCTTTCCATTTAGTTTTGTCATCTTCAATTTCTTTCACTTATGTCTTATAATTTTCAGAGTACAGGTTTTTCAACTACTTGGCTAAATTTATTCCTAGGTATTTTCTTCTGTTTGATTCAATTATAAATGGTATTGTTTTCTTAATTTCTCTTTCTGATAGATCAATGTTAAAGTATAGAAGTGTAACAGATTTCTGTATATTAATTTTTTATCCTACAACTTTACTGAATTAATTTATTAGTTCTAATACTTTTTCAGTGACATCTTTAGGATTTTCTATGTATAGTGTCATGTTCTCTGAAAATAGTGACACTTTTAATTCTTCCTTACCAATTTGAATGTCTTTCATTTATATTTCTTGTCTGAATGCTCTGGCTAGGACTTCCAATACTAAAGTGAATAAAAGTGGCAAGAGTAGGCAGCCTTGTCTTGCTCCTGATTTTAGAAGAAATGCTTTCAGCTTTTCACAAAGTAATATGATGTTAGGTATGGGTATGTCACATGTGACCTTTATTATGTTGCAATATGTTGACTCTATCTTCACACCATTGAGAGTTTTTATTATAAATGCATGTTGAATTTTCTCAAAAGATTTTTCTGCATGTATTGAGATGATTATGTACATTTTTGCTTCATTTTATTATTGTAACATATCACATTGATTGATTTGCAAATATTAAACTATACTGAGTCCATAGGATAAAACCCACTTGATCATGGTATATGATCTCTTTAATGTATTGTTAAATTCGATTTGTGAATATTTTGTTGAGGATTTTTGCATCTATGTTCATCAGTGATATTCAAGGGTAATTTTACCTTTACTTTTTGTGGTGAATTTGTCTGATTCTGGTATCAGGGTAATTCTGGCCTTGTAGAATGAGTATGGAAGTGTTCCTCCCTCTTCAAGTTTATGGACTATTTTGAGAAGGATGGGTGTTCATTCTTTTTTAATGTTTTGTAGAATTTACCTGTGAAGCTGTCTGGTCCTGTACTTTTGTTTGTTAGGAGTCTTTATTTTTCATTACTGATCAATTAGATCAGAAAGTATCTTTACCAATAATCTGTCTGTTCATATCTTCCATTCCTTCCTGATTCAGTTTTAGAAGAGGGTATGTTTCTAGGAATTCATTTATTTCTCTAGATTGTCCAATTTGTTGACATATAATTGTTCATAGTAAACTCTCATGATCTTTTGTATTTCTGTGATGTCAGTTACAACTTCTCTTTCATTTCTTATTTTATTTATTTGGGCACTTGCTCTTTTTTTCTTCATAAGTCTGGCTAAAAGTTTATCAATTTGGGTTATATTTTCAAAAAATAGACCTAAGTTTCAATAATCTTTTCTATTAGTTTTTGGTCATTCTCATTTTTTAAATTTCCTTCCTTCTACTAGTTTTGGGTTCCATATGCTTTTCTTTTAATAGTCCCTTTAAGTGTAAGATTATATTGTTCATTTGTGATTTTTTGGTTTCCTGATGTAGGCCTGCATTGCTGCAAACTTCCCTCTTAAAACTGCTTCACTGAGCCCCATAGATTTTGAAAGTTTCTGTTTCCATTTCTATTTGTCTTAAGGTACTTTTTGATTTCCTCTTGATTTCTTCAATGGCCCATTGGCTGTTTACTAGCATGTTGTTTAGACTCCATGCATTTGTATATTTTTCATGTTTTTTCCTTTGTAGTTGATTTTAGTCTTATAACCATTGTGTTTGGAAAAGATGCTTGATATTTCCATTAAAAAAAATTATTAAGGCTTGTTTTGTGGTCTAACAGATGATCTATCCTGAAGAATCTTTCATGTTCACTCAAAAAGAATGTGTATTCTGCTGTTTTTTGGAGGAAATTTTCTGGATATATCTATTAAGTTCATCTGATATAACATGTCCCTTAAGGCCAATGTTTCCTTATCGATTTTCTGTCTGGGTAATATACCCATTGATGTAAGTAGGCTGTTAAAGTATCCTACTATTATTGTATTTTCCCTTTTGTGTCTGTTACTATTTGTTTTATGTCTTTAGGTGTTCCTATGGTGGGTGCATTTGTATTTACAAGTGTTATATCTTCTTGTCGGATTGATCTCTTTATCATTACAATGTATCTTTCTTTGTCTCTTGTTACAGTGTGTTTCAAAGCCTATTTCATCTGATATAAGTATTGACATCAGCTTTTTTTTTTTACCATTTTCATGGAATATATTTTTCCATTCTCTCATTTTCTGTCTGTGTGTATCTTTAGATCTAAAATGAGTCTTTTGTAGGCAGCATGTAGAGGGTACTGTATTTGTATTCACTCAGCCACCCTATGTTTTTTGATTGAAGCATTTAGTTCAATTACATTTAAAACAATTATTGACATGTATACACTTATTGTCATTTCATTAATTGTTTTTTGGTTGTTTATGTTTCCTGTCTATTCCTTTATTCTTTTTTGCTCTCTTCTTTTCTGCTTTATTCTTACTGTTGTGCTTGGATTCCTTTCTCTTATTTTTTGTTTATGTATTATAGCTTTTAGTTTGTGGTTACCACAAGATTCATATATAACAACCTGTGCATATACATGTCTATTTTAATTTGATAATCTCTTCAGTTCAAATGCCTTTTAAAATCCCAACATTTTTATTCTCTCTTCCATGTTTTAGATGTCATATTTTACATCTTTTTATTTTGTGAATTCCTTGTTTATTGTAGATATAGATTATTTTACTACTTTTGTCCTTTAATCTTCCTACTAGCTTTATAAGTGGTTAATCCACTATTTTACTATGTATTTTCCTTTACCAGTGATATTTGCATTTCACAATTTTCTTATTTCTAGTTGTGGTCTTTTTTTCTACTTAGATAAGTACCTTTAACATTTCTTGTAAGGCCTGTTTAGTGGTGATAAACTCTTAGCCTTTGCTTATCATTAAAACTTTTTAACTTTCCTTCAATTCTGAATGATAACCTTGCTGTGTAGAATATTCTGTTTGGAGATTCTTTTCTTTCAGCACTTTGAATATATTGTGCCACTTCTTCTGGCCTGCAAAGTTTCTCTTGCAAAGTCAACTGATTTTCTTATGGGAATTCCCTTGTATGTAACTAGTTGATTTTCTTTTGTTGCTTTTAAGATTTTTTCTTAATTTTTTTCTTTTTTGTGGTACACGGGCCTCTCACTCTTGTGGCCTCTCCCATTGTGGAGCACAGGTTCCGGATGCACAGGCTCAGCAGCCATGGCTCATGGACCTAGCCGCTCCGTGGCATGTGGGATCTTCCCAGACCAGGGCACAAACCTGTGTCCCCTGCATCAGCAGGCAGACTCTCAACCACTGCGTCACCAGGAAAGCCCTTTCATCTTTAATTTTGGACATTTTAATGAATATGTCTTAGTATAGACTTCTTGTTTGGACGTGAATGTTTGTTTCCTTCCCCAGGTTAGGGAAGTTTTCAGCTGCTAATTCTTCACATAAGTTATCTGCCTCTTTCTCTCTCTCTTATACCTTTTGAATCCCTATAATGAGAATGTTAGTAAAGTTGTAATGTTGTTTCAGAGGTCCCTTAAACTCTTTTTGATTTAAAATTTTTCTTTTCTGTTCAGCTTGGATAATTTCCACTACTCTGTTTTTCAGATTGCTGATCCATTTTTCTGTATCATCTAAGCTACTGCTGATTCTCTCTAGTGGATTTTTTATTTTAGTTATTATATTTTAAGTTCTGGTTAGTTCTTCTTTATATTTACTAATTCTTTGTTGAAGTTCTCACTGAGAAGAGATTCTTGGGTGAAGTTCACACACAAGTTTGGTGAGCAAATTTATGATCATTATATTTAACTTTTTATTGGGTAATTTGCTTATCTCCATTTCGCTTGGTTCTTTTCCTGAGATTTTTGTCTTGTTCTTTCATTTGGAACATATTTCTTTGTCCTGCTTTTGTCTTTCTATTTATTTCTATGTAGTAGGTAAATTAATTACATCTTCCAATCTTGGAAAAGTGGCCTTATGTTGAAGATATCCTATGGGGACTAGCAGTAAGCTACTTTCTTGTTCCCAGAGCTAGATGCTGCAGGGTGTCCACTATCCCCAGGTATGGCTGGTTGGGAAGCCCAGTGGCTTGTGACTGCTGCAAGTATGCTTGTCAGCAAGGCAAGATGTCTGCATGGTTGGCTGCAAGGCCCAGCAATGTAACTACCAGCCATGCTGGTAGGCAAGGAAGAACCCTGGAGCTAACAGGCTAGAGGAAGGATTCCCAAATGACACCTGCTAGCAGAGTGTCAGCATGGTAAAACAAGATCACAAAATGCCTGCCATTTGTGTCTTCATCTCTGGTGGAGTCCAGCTGCCACTTGCTTTTCTGGAAGGCACCTTTCAATCTGTTGCCTCTCTGCTGGGAGTAGGAGCATTTGAGATTTTGTATGCACCCTTTAAAAATGTAGTCTCAGTGTTCTACAACTCTTTGGCTTCCCCAAACATAATCCCCACTGTTTTTAAAAAACAGATGCTTTAGGGGATCATATTCATGGTGCAGGATTCTTGGGTTGGGGAGCCTGATGTGGGACTCAGACCCCTCAGTCTTCAGAAAGAATCTCTGTGGTTATAACATCCCTCATGCCTGTTGGTTTCCATGTCCAGAGTGTGGGTCCTGACGAGACTGAATCACTGTCTCTCCTACCTTGTTGTGGCTCCTTCTTTATATCTTAGTTGTGGAAAATCTTTTCTGTTAGTCTTCACATCATTCTCATAGATAGCTTCTCTGTAAGTATTTGCAATTTTGGTGTGCCTGTAGGAGGAGCTGGGCTCTTCCTACTCTACCATCTTGACCCAAACTTATTCATTCTTCTTTTATAAACAAGATGACAACTAAAAAATGTCACTCACCATCTGATTGTACAAGAATTAATTTAATAGATACTGCAATTGGTGACCTTTAACACACCCTGAAATAAGTTTAGGCCAGAGATCAGGAATGAGGCACTCTGTGCTCTGGGAAAACTGGCAGAACATGCCTCCAGATAGATATTTTCAGTAGAAATTTTTTTAATGAACCCAAACTCTTGCATCTTTCCAAACTTAGAAAAGCATGAAAATTATAACTGTGATATCTGTTCCTCATGACTAGTAGCAACTTTCTGCCAAAATTTGTGTTTGACTTCATGTACCCCCTTCACCAAAATCATATATATATACTGATCTCCCCACTCCCCTACAGCTTTGGAGTGGCTCCTCAGAGTTATCTGAGGCTGTCTCCAGGCTATAGTGCTCAGCAATCCCAAAATAAAACTGAAACTCATGGCATTCCTTTTGTACATTTTGCTTTGGTGTTTATTCAGTCCTCAAAGGAAACTAGGGCTTAACAGTCAAAAACAACTTGCCTGAGACTAAGATTCGAGCTGTCTCTGACCCCAGCATCACTGCACCAAATCACTTATTCTTCACTTCTCCTGAAGTTCCAGTGTTCTTTCCATTCCTTCACACTGCTCTGTCAGCCTTGATATCATCATCAGACACAATCAGTAGACTTTTTTCTGTTATTCTAATTCCTAGGAAAAGCAATAGGGAAAAAATACGTCAATTTCTTGAACTCTCTGACCCTAACTTTTGGTTCTGGTACCTGAATACTCAAATGAATTCCCTTCCCTAATCAATTAGGACTTTTTGGTTGCTACTGACTAAAATTTCAACCCAAACTTTATTTTTCAATGTCTTCTAATTAAACATTAGACAAATTTAGGGTCATGTTAATTTGGAAAAATTCTGAGTTAGGACTGATTTTAGGCTTTGCCTAATTTAGCAAGAGATGAAACAATGTAAATAGGACCTGGTTTTGTCTGTCTCCTGATCAGCTTCTACTCTCTTACTTATATGTTGGCTTCATTCTCAGATAAATTAACCATTTATGATTATTAAGTGGCTATGTTCTACATTCAAGTAGACAAATGAGAAAACCTGCTCCCCACAGCTTCAACAATTATTCATAAACTCAGTTTCATTACCTCTGATTGGTCAGGTGCTCATTCTTAAAATGATCATTACTGCCAAGACATGTGACACTGTGCCTGAATCACACAACTACTCAGAGGCCAGGTATAGAGTCTGTTTCATAGAAATTCTAGGAACTAGAAGTAGAAAAGAAGCAGATTTTCGAAAGCAAAATTGATCTGTTGATGGAAGGATGTAGGGTTTCCTTACATGTCCTATATTGCAATTCAGTCATTTATGATATATCACTATTTTCTCCTGTTCATTTATATTTCAAAAACTGAATATTTATTTGCATTGACTCATTTCTGCTATTCTTAAATTTGTTCCTAATAAAATCACAAACCATATGTTTCCTCTGAAGGTTGTTCTTTGTTAATATGTACACCAATTTTCAAAATAAATTCGCTAAAGATTTAAAAGTTGGATGGACAAAGTCTACTGGCCATCAAAGGGTGTTTGTTTGCCTGGCAGGGGAACTATGTTAAATTAGACTTTCCTTTGTACTAGTTAATTAGCTTATTTTATCAAAACTCTAAGCATATATGTCACATCTAGAAAGCACATATGCTCACCTGTAGTGGTCATTAACTTGGATTGAAGACTTTAACACCATATACAATGCAGCAGTTCAGAGATCAGAATCTTTAGATTCTCCAGATATCAGAATCTCCTGATTCAAATTATGCCTTTTTAGTCATAATATAAGAGTATTGTTTTGATAGAAATATGACTAAAATTGTGATATATTTTAACTTTAAAATAATCAGGAGACAGTTTAAAAGTTAATACGTTACAGTTTATTAATTAGTAATTTTTATGAAAATAAAAGAACATAAATTTGGAGAATCTCAAAATTGATTACTTTCAAAATCATGTCTCTACATATGGGGTTTGTTTGTGTGAAACTTCAAATAATAGATATAATTATCAGGCCTATAGAGAAATGTGTTGAAATAATATTATGATCTTCCAGAAAGCTGTTTCCATACCAAGTTACTATAGTTTCTTTTTTTTTTTAAGTTGAAGGTAAACAAGTTTTTCCTCAACATAGTACTTTAAAAATTTTCAGAGCATTTAAAATCTCATCTAATACTATAATTAATGAAAACTCAGTTGGTTTACTTCCTATTTGTATTAAGCTTTCAATGATTTATTTTATTTTTTTCTTATATATAAGCTTTAGTGAGAGAATCAGACAGAAAACTTTACCTTTTCAATATTCCTCATAGATTATTTCTTATTCTAATCCAGTCAGAATTTTTCTCTCTACTCTGATTTTTCCTTGCCTTTTTCAAAGGCTATATTTAGATCTAGTATAGTATAAATTAATATTTGCCCTCCATTGAGGAGAGGACATAAAAAGTAATCATTATGATATTTCTCTAGATTTAAAGATTCAATACATGTTAGCAAATGTATATTTTATTTATGAAACTGTTATTTCACCTAATTCCTCTTTTATAGATGTTGACTCTGTGTTATTTAACATGATGAAAATTTTTGCCTATCTGGACTTTAAAAATGTGTTAGACACATTTATCTCATTCTGATGCTTTTATTACAAAATGATACTTTCAACAACATGGGTTAAATTTCTCAAAATACTGTCATAAAAAGAAATAATTATAATAATTGTTTGTCTTTTCAAACAGGGAAAAGGGAACCTTTTCTCCACACCCTATCTAGCATTTATTATTTGTAGATTTTTTTTTTATGATGGCCATTCTGACTGGTGTGAGGTGATACCTCATTGTGGTTTTGACTTGCATTTCTGTAATTAGTGATGTTGAGCCTCTTTTCATGTTCATTTTAACCATCTGTATGTCTTCTTTGGAGAAATGTCTATTTAGATCTTCTGCCACTTTTGATTGTTTTTGTTTGTTTGTTTTGTTGTTGTTATTGAACTGCAAGAGCTGTTTGTATATGTTAGAGATTAATCCATTGTTGGGTGCTTCTTTTGCAAATATTTTCTCCCATTCTGAGGGTTGTTTTTTCTTTGTTTGTGGTTTCCTTTTCTATGCCAAAGCTTTTAAGTTTACTTAGGTCCCATTTGTTTATTTTTGTTTTTATTTTCTTTGCTCTAGGAGGTGTTTCAAAACAGATGTTTCTGTGATTTATGTCAGAGAGTGTTCTGCCTATGTTTTCCTCTAAGAGATTTATAGTGTCCAGCTTTAGAGTTAGGTCTTTAATCCATTTTGAATTTATATTTGTGTATGATGTTAGAGAGTGTTCTAATTTCATTCTTTTACATGACCAGGTTTCCCAGCACCACTTATGGAAGAGACTGTCTTTTCTCCACTGTATTTCCTTGCCTCCTTTGTCCTAGATGAGTTAACCATAGGTGTGTGTGTTTATCTCTGGACTTTCTATCCTATTCCATTGATCAATATTTCTGCTTTTGCACAAGTATCATACTGTTTTGATTACTGTAGCTTTGTAGTATAGTCTGAAGTCAGGGACCTTGATTCCTCCAGCTCCATTTTGTTTTTTCCTCAAGATTCCTTTGGCTATTCATGGTCTTTTGTATTTCCATACAAATTGTAAAATGTTTTGTTCTAGTTCTGTGAAAAATGCCATTGGTAATTTCATAGGGATTGCATTGAATCTGTAGATTGCTTCAGGTAGTATAGTCATTTTCAAAAAATTGATCCTTCCAATCCAAGAACACTGTATATCTATCTATTTGGTTGTGCAATCTTTTATTTCTTTCATCAGTATCTTACAGTTCTGAGTACAGGTCTTTTACCTCCTTAGGTAGGTTTATTCCTAGGTATTTTATTCTTTTTGATGCGATGGTAAATGGGATTGTTACCTTGGTTTCTCTCTCTGATCTTTTGTTGTTAGTGTATGGAAATGCAAGAGATATCTAGGTATTAATTTTGTATCCTGCAACTTTACCAAATTCATCGATGAGCTCTAGTAGTTTTATGATAGCACCTTTGGAGTTTTCTATGTGTAGTATCATGTCATCTGCAAACAGTGACAGTTTTCCTTCTTTTTCAATTTAGATTCATTTTATTTCCTTTTCTTCCTGATTGCCGTGGCTAGGACCACCAAAACTATGTTGAATAATAATGGTGAGAGTGGACATTCTTGTCTTGTTCCTGATCTTAGATAAATACTTTCAGTTTTTCATCATTGAGAATGAGGTTTGCTGTGTGTTAGTCATATATGGCCTTTATTATGTTGAGGTAGGTTCCCTCTGTTCCCAATTTCTGGAGAGCTGTTATCATAAATTGGTGTTTAATGTTGTCAAAAGGTTTTTCTGCATCTACTGCATGATCATATGTTTGTTTTCTTCTTCAATTTGTTAATGTGGTGTATCAAACTGATTGGTTTGCAGATATTGAAAAATCATGGCATATCTGGGATAAATACCACTTGATCAGGGTGTATGATCCTTTTAATGTTTTGTTGGATTCAGTTTACTGAAGTTTGTTGAGCATTTTTGCATCTATGTTCATCAATGATATTCACCTGTAATTTTGTTTTTTTTGATATCTTTGTCTGGTTTTCTTACCAGGGTGATGGTAGCCCCATAGAATGAGCTTGGGAGTGTTCCTGCCTCTGCAATTTTTCAGAAGAGTTTCACAAGAATAAGTATTAACTCTTCTCTAAACATTTGATGGAATTTACCTGTGAAGCCAACTGGTCCTGGACTTTTGTTTGTTTGAAGATTTTTAATCACATTTTCCATTTCAGTACTTGTGATTTGTCTGTTCATATTTTCTATTCCTTCCTGGTTCAGTCTGGGAAGGTTGTACATTTTTAAGAATTTGTCCAAGGTTGTATTAGCAAACAGAATCCAGCAGCACATTAAAAGGATCATACAGCATGATCAAGTGGGGTTGGGTAAGCCCCAGTAGGGTTTATTCTTATTCTTTCTAAGAATTTGTCCATTTCTTCTAGCTTGTCCATTTTATTGGTGTATTGTTTCTTCTGATAGTCTCTTAAGATCCCTTGTATTTCTGTGGTGCCAGTTCTAACTTCTCCTTTTTATTTCTAATTTCATTGATTTGAGCCCTCTTTTTTTTTTGAGTCTCACAAAATGTTTATCAATTTTTTGTATCTTCTCAAAGAATCAGCTTTTAGTTTCATTGATCTTTGCTGTTGTTTTCTTCATCTCTGTTTCATTTATTTCTGCTGTGATCTTTATGATTCCTTTCCTTCTACTCACCTTCAGTTTTGCTTTTTCTTCTTTCTCTAGTTGCTTAAGGCATAAGGTTAAGTTGTTTATTTGAGATTTTCTTGTTACTTGAGGTAAGATTTATTGCTATAAACTTCCTTCTTAGAACTGCTTTCGCTGCATACCATAGGTTTTTGGATTGTCATGTTTTCATTGTCTTTTTTCTCCAGGTATTTTTTTATTTCTTCTTTGATTTCTTCAGGGATCCATTGATTATCTAGTAACATATTGTTTAGCTCTCATGTGTTTGTGTATGTTACAGGTTTTTTTTTTTCCTGTAATTGATTTCTAAACTCATAGAGTTGTGGTCAGAAAAAAATGCTTGATGTGATTTCAGTTTTCTTAAATTTACTGAGGCTTGATTTGTGCCCCAAGATGTGATCTATCCTGGAGAATGTTCTGTATGCACTTGAGAAGAAAGTGTATTCTGCTGCTTTTGAATGGAATGTCCTATATATATCAATTAAATCTATCTGGTCTATTGTGTCATTTAAAGCTTGTGTTTCCTTATTAATTTTCTGTTTGGATGATCTGTCCATTGATGTAAGTGAGGGGTTAAAGTCCCCCATTATTCTTGTGTTACTGTCAATTTCCTCTTTTATAACTGTTAGCAGTTGCCTTATGTATTGATGTGCTCCTATGTTGGGTGCATATATATTTATAATTGTTATGTCTTCTTGGATTGATGTCTTGATCATTATGTAGTGTTCTTCCTTGTCTCTTGTAACATTCTTTATTTTAAGGTCTATTTTATCTGATATGAGTATTGCTACTCCAGATTTCTTTTGATTGCCATTTGCATGGAATATCTTTTTCCATCCCCTCATTTTCAGTGTGTATGTGTCCCTAGGTCTGAAGAGGGTTTCTTGTTGACAGCATATATCCAGGTCTTGTTTTCAAAGTCTATGTCTTTTGGTTGGAACATTTAGTCTATTTACATTAAAATACTTATTGATATATATGTTCCTATTGCCATTTTCTTAATTGTTTTCAGTTTGTTTTCATAGGTCTTTGTTTTTCCCCTTCCTCTTTTGTTCTCTTCTCTTGTGTTTCCTGACTAAAGAAATTCCTTTAGCATTTGTTGTAAAGCTGGTTTAGTGGTGCTGGACTCTCTTAGCTTTCACTTGTCTGTAAAGCTTTTGATTTCTCCATCGAATCTGAAGTACAGCTTTGCTGGGTTGAGTATTCTTGGTTATAGGTTTTTCCCTTTCATCTCTTTACATATATCCTGCTACTCCCTTCTGGCCTGCAGAGTTTCTCTGAAAAATCAGCTGATAACTTTATGGGAATTCCCTTGTATGTTATTTATTGTTTTTCCCTTGCTGCTTTTAATATTTTTCTTTGTATTAATTTTTGTTAGTTTTATTAATATCTGTTTCAGTGTGTTTCTCCTTGGGTTTTTCCTTTATGGGACTCTCTGCTCTTCATGGACTTGGGTAACTATTGCCTTTCCCTTGTTAGGGAACTTTTTGACTATAATCTCTTCAAATATTTTCTCAGTCCATTTCCTTTTCTCTTATTCTGTGACTTCTATAATTCAAATTTTGGTGCTTTTAATGTGTCTCAGAGGTCTCTGAGACTGTCCTCATTTCTTTTCATTCTTTTTTCTTTGTTCTTTTCTGTGGCAGTGATTTCCACCATTCTTTCTTCCAGATCACTTATCTGTTCTTCTGCCTCAGTTTTTCTGCTGTTGGTTTTTTCTAGTGTATTTTTCATTTCAGTTATTGTATTATTAATCACTGTTTATTTGTACTTTAGTTTTTCTAGGTCATTGTTAAACATTTATTGTATTTTCTCAACCTGTGCATCCATTCTTTTTCTGAGATTTTGGATCATCTTTACTATAATTATTCTAAATTCTTTTTCATGCAAATTGTCCATCTCCTGTTCATTTATTTGGTGTTGTAGGTTTTACTTTGCTCCTTCTGCAACATATTACTTTGTCATCTCATTTTGTCTAACTTACTGCATTTGTGGTCTCTTTTCTGCAGGCTGCAGGTTCGTAGTTCCTCTTGCTTCTGGTGTCTGCCCTTGCTGGGTGAGTTTGGTCCAGGGGCATGTGTAGGCTTCCTATTGTGAGGGAATTGTGCTTGCCCACTGGTTATGGAACTGGGTCTTGTCTTGTCCTTCTGGTGGTCAAGTCTGTGTCAAGTGGTGTGTTTTGAGGTGTCTGTGAGGTTTTTACAACTTTAGGCAGCATGTCTCCTGATGGGTGGGGCTATATTCTTGTCTTGCTGGTTGTTTGGCCTGAGGTATTCCAGCACTGGAGCTTGCAGGTTGTTGGATGGGGCTGGGTCTTGGTGCAGAGATGGGGACCTCCTGGAGAGCTCATGCAGATTAATATTCCCTGGGGCCAGAATTTCCCTGGTGGTCCAGCAGCCAGGACTAGACACTCCCACTACAGGGCCTTGGGTTCAACTCCCAGCAGGGAAACCAAGATCTGGCAAACCTCATGGCATGGGAAATAAACAAGCAAACAAACAAACAGACAAACAAAAAATCTCAACAAAACAATCAAATTAAAAAATAAAATACAGAAACCAAAACAGACAATAAGAACAAAACTAACAAAAACCAAAAAACTGAAAAGAAGAAAACCAAAAAAAATTAAAACAAAAAACAAAAAAAAATAAAAACTATAAAAATATACTGTAATTCTAATAAATTAAATTAAAAATAAAATAAAACAAGAACAACAAATTTCCTAAGGCCCCCACTACCAATGTCTTTACCCCCATGGTCAGCTACGGTCAACTCCTGCCTCCCCAGAAGACCCTCCAAGGCCTCTAGGTAGGTCTCTGGACACATAGTGGGCACTGTGAGGGTAGCTCAGACTCTGAACTGGCCCAATTCATGTGTGTACATGCCCACAAAGTCTACAGCTGCTAAAACTAGACCTGTCTCAGATGTTCCATAGGCACTGGGTTTACCAAGCCAATCATGGGGGTTTAATCTACCTCTTGTGCAACTTCAAGGAGAGATTTCAGTTTTTCTTCCTTAATCACACAGCCCCTGGTGCTCAGCTTTGGTTTGGGTCACACCTCTCTGTGTGGGCCACCCTCAGGCATTGTTTCCCACCAAGGTGAGAGGGGGCAAAGGCAGAAACTGTGGGAATGCTTGCCCATTTCTGCAGGAGGGGGTGGGGCAGCAACTGACTGAGGCACGAGCACTTTCTTAGGTGGGAGGGGGATGAGGCAGCCAGGACTGGCGCACACTCACTCACTCTGGTGGAAGCTCCCCTAGTACCTGCAAAGGCAGGAGCTGGATGGAAGTGGGAACTGACTGAGGTGTGGGTGCTCACTCAGGCAAGAGGGGGATAAGGCAGCAATGACTGGAACATGCACTCACTATAGTGGGAGCCTCCTTCCCCAGTGCCTGCAGAAGCAGGGGCTGGTGTGTGGGGAGAGAGACTGTGATAGTGGCCCTGCCCTTTGCACATCTCTCAACAATGGTGCTTCATTTCTATGGCAGTCCAGCCTTCTTCCTGTAGCATTCCTGGTTGTAGAGATCCTATTCCAGGTCTTCCTATTCTGCCATCTTGACCTCTCCTCTGAGGTTTATATTTTAGTTGTGTGATGTATTGTGTGTATGTAGATATATGTAATATAGTGTCTGCTTCTATAAAAATATAACAAATAAAACAATAAGACAAAAGTCAAAAGAAATGACTTCTAACTGATGGGTCAAGGAAGAATGTTCAGGGAAGATAGTAGGTGATCTGCTTATTTAAAGAAAAGTAAGTGATTCTAGGTATAAATAAATAATTATTTCTAAAGGTAAAGGGACTATCATGTGCAAAGATATACCTCTTTAGGGAACTAAGCAGCAATTCTCTGACTAGAATGTAAACTCTATAAGGAGGAGGAGAGCAACAAGAGTTTAAGATAAAGACAATGAGATAGGAGAGGCCCTATGTACCACGTAAAGGGGTTTGAACATCAGCCTTTATTTTTTATGCAACTGGGAGTTCAAATAATCAGATTAGGAATTCTACTCTAGATTTTTCTCTTCTTACATTATATTCCTTGTTTCTTTCATGCTCAACCATATGAGGATGCTAACAAATATTTATGTCTAATCAGAGCCTCTCTTCTGAATTCTATGACTGTTGGACATTTCCATGATGATATGCTGACTAAAGCAAAGAATAAATATTAATGATACTACATTTATTCAACTTTCTTCTTATTATCTATTCCTGATACATGATAATGATGAAATTAATCAACTAGAAAACCAGTCTATTCTCCATCCACCAGAAGACATTTGGGATACAATAAAAAAGAACAAATTCCTCTAAAGTGTTCCCTCTTAACCTGCCTAAACACATGGGTTTTGTCTTCTGCTCATATTTATATTTCTAAATATATACACTTTTATTCCTAAGAGATGTCTTTTAAATAGCATGCATATACAACCCAGAAATCCCACTACTGGGCATATACCCTGAGAAAACCATAATTCAAAAAGTGTCATGTATCACAATATTCATTTCATCTCTATTTACAATAGCCAGGATATGGAAGCAACATAAGTGTCCATTAACAGATGAATAGATAAAGAAGATGTGGCACATATATACAATAGAATATTACTCAGCCATAAAAAGAAATGAAATTGAGTTATTTGTAGTGAGGTGGATGAACCTAGAGTCTCTCATAGAGAGTGAAGTAAGTGAGAAAGAGAAAAACAAATAGTGTATGCTAACACATATATATGGAATCTAAAAAAAAAGAAAAAAAAAAAGGTTATGAAGAACCTAGGGGCAGGACAGGAATAAAGACACAGACGTAGAGAATGGACTTGAGGACACAGGGAGTGAGAAGGGTAAGCTGGGACGAGGTGAGAGAGTGGAATGGACATATATACACTACCAAATGTAAAATAGATAGCTAGTGGGAAGCAGCTGTATAGTACAGGGAGATCAGGTCAGTGCTTTGTGATCACATAGAAGGGTTGGATAGGGAAGGTGGGAGGGAGATGCAAGAGGGAAGAGATATGGGGATATATGTACATGTATAACTGATTTACTTTGTTATAAAGAAGAAACTAACACGCCATTGTAAAGCAATTATACTCCAATAAAGATGTCAATTTTTTTTAAATAAATTGCATGTATGTTATGTTATGTATGGTAAAGTCAACAGGATTTTTTCTTTAGTAATATCTGTTTTGTCTAATATCTGAGGGCAATGAGAAATTGTCATTGTAAAATATAAGAAACAGAAAATATTTATGCATGCCATTAATCTGTGAGATCCCAACAAATTTGGTTAAATAGGTTAGAGTCCTATGTATTATTTGCTTGGTGAAATTTTTGGACACAGGACAGAGTTACTACAACATAGAAACAATATGAACATGTGGAAGATAAAAAATAAATCCAATGTCCCAATAAATATTCTTCTGAGAAAGTAGTATTTGAAAAGGAATTATCTAACTAAGGTATACACTTTCATGTGAGCAGAAAGTAAGGAATGTTAGTGCCATTTTATACATGTATTTGAGAATTATCATTAATAATCATAGATTATTATGATCATAAAAAGAGAGGAATAAGATAAGAATGAGTTCAAATACAGGGGCTGAGTGTGTTAAGCAAATGCTACTCTGATTAGAATGGCATTTACCTGCAGTTTAAGCTCAGCTCTGATATAATAGTTATTCACGCTTTTCTCATCTATTAGATGACAATAGAAAAAGTACCTCACAAGTTTTGGAAGGATTAGATGAATTTACTCATTTAAAATATTAAGCACAAAGTGAAATAAACCAGACAGAGAAAGACAAATATCATATGATGTTGCTTATATATGGAATCTAAAAAAAAATGACACAAATCCACTTGTTTACAAAACAGAAAAGAAGTACAGAGAAAACAAACTTATGTTTACCAATGGGGAGAGAGGTGGAGCGATAAATTAGAAGTTTGGCATTAACATATACATACTACTAAATATAAAATAGATAACCAAGAAGGAACTACTGTGTAGAACAGACTATATTCAATATCTTGTAATAATCTATAGGAAAAAGATTCTGAAAAAGAATATATATATGTGTATATATGTGTGTGTGTATATATAATATATCACTTGCTGTACACCTAAAGCTAACATAACTTTATAAACTAATGATACTTCAATAATTTTTAAAAATTCGCACATTTTATTATACATATTCAAGTAAGTTGAATTCCTCTTTTCCTTCTATATTTTGTTGGAAACTCCTAAAATAATAGATTCAAAGTAATTCAGTTGCAGAAATTGAAAATATCCTTTGAGCTATATTAATAGACATATAGAGAATAGTTTAAAGAGTTATAGGAACATTTCCCACTAAAGTGCTAATATAAATGTGACTCTAGGGCAAAGAGTTGATGTTTTAAACCATTATTTTTCCTGAATAGTTTGTAAATAATAGTTGTCTTTGTGTATGGCTTTGTTTTAAGAAAACAAAAAAAATTAATCATTTTTTCTGTATAATAAAATATACTGGCATACACAGATATTTATGCAGACATAATAAGCCTGATGATCTTCCTGTAATAAGAATTTAAATATGCTGAAATTCCAAATGGTATGAAAATCAATTATTTTGTAAATGGTTAAAGAATTGTGGAACTCATTGATTTTGCTTGATGTTTTGGAAAATAAGATGTATGAGACAAATAAACAATACAAAATAATGTTCCATTTGTTATAAATACATACTAGTCAAAGTCAGAGTAATATATCTATCCCATCAATACTCTCATATATATACTACATATGTAATACTTTATAAATCTATTAGCACAAATTATAGTACATGACTCCAATAATATTTCTGAGAGGAAAAACATTTTCTACCAGTTTGCTCTTGTGCTTATTGCTTTCGTGTTACTTCCCATGAATGTATTTGAGGTGTCAGGGAGGGATAGTGATACACTCATCTACATACCATTGCTGTACCTTCTGCAAAGTGGAAAAGCAATCTACTTAGGTGATGTTGCAGACCCGACTCTCACTTTGAAACCAGCTGAGAATTCCCCTTGCTCTCTTCTGGATGTGTGATAGGATATTTAGGAATGAAGTTTATCCCAAAAGGAAAATAAAAATAAACCACACTATTTCAAGCCAGACATTCCTTCCTGACTCATGACACAGGAACATATTTTGTTGCCATTAATACAGATAAATTAACAATAACACTATTCTACTATTCCCAGTACACTGTTACATAAATGAATGTTGTATAATTTATGCAAATGTCTATGTATTCAGCTGAATCATTAAGTCACTTCATTTCAAAATATATATTCTATTGAACTAATGAATTTATATAGTCAAATAGTAAAGGTTACAGAGACAGCTGTCAATATTATTACACTTTGGTTCATTTCTCACTTATAAGCAGTCTCATCAATATTTAGGTGATTGGAAACAATGGTAGAGTAATTTTGTACAACTTCTGAATTCAAAAACTCAGTGTAGTAAAGGAAATGATACTTTTGAATAAAATATTTCTGAAATTATGATGTACAATAATTTATGTTTCCAATTCTTCATTCCTCTCTTCCTTTTCTCTTTTCCTTTCTGAACAAATCCAACTTATATTTCTGGTTTCTACATTCACTTAATAACCTGACACTCTTCCCTTCACCAAATTTTGAAGCCTACTGATACAGCTGAGCCTCTTGTTCATGCCCCATAACAAACATAGCATCAATTTTTGTCAGTCTTTTTTTTTTTTTCACTCTCCCATAAATATTCTTTCTCCCTATTCCTAGTTGCCAACATATTTCAAATTTAAACTCTCATTTGTGGAAATCTAGAGTATTGTATATTGTCAATGACCTCACTATCACCGGTCTCTCACCCCCTCTCTCTGGAACGTGAAACCTCACACACTTTAGTGGTGATCTTCCTCTGCTAAAAATCTTCCAGTGACTTTCAGATGACTGCTGATTATTTCTTATTTAAGATGAATAAAACTATGACCCTTGTTTAGGTTTAAATTTCTAGCTTTCTATCTCACTATTCCATAAAACTAGCCAAGCTGTTATATTTACTATTCTTTGATGATATCATTACAACTTTGCTCTTACCATACCATCCATAAAAAATAACCTAACCATAGCCTCTACCTATGATAACACTATTTATAAGACTCTCTTCCTTAAGCAATCCTTCAAATTTTCTCTAATAGTTTTATTTCCCTTCAGCACTTAGTTGTTTTGTATTCTACTCAATTATATAAGTTGTGTTTTGTCACCCTAAGGACAGAATTAAAATGTCAAATTTTTCCCTTACATAATATTTTCTAACCATTAGGTAGCAGACTTTCATATAAATAAAAATATACAAATGACCATCATATGCATTAGTGCATAGACACACCCCCCACACACACACACTTCTGTAATCACTACTTACACTTGCTCTCCAGGCTTATGAGAACCTTGGGCTTAAGGCAAAAGTCCTGTAATATTCATCTTGTTAGAATAAGAGATCCCTCATTAACTCAGAGTGTTAAATGAAACAGTTGAGTTAGTAACCAAATTGACAAAGAGCCAACTGAATATGTGTATGATTAGGGGGTTTATCATTTTGTTCTTAGACTAATTATATGGTTCATTATACTGGAATGTGTGCTTAGCTTCAAATGTACTTTTTTTTTTTTTCCCTTAGATTTTGGTTTTTGCCATCTGGTTTTATGTGCTTTCCCTTTAAAAATTAAAGCTTTATTTTACATGTTTGACTTGTAGCAAAAGTAAAAATAATAACCCCAGTAGAAATAAGAGAATGAAAGAATTTACCCTAACAAAAAGAAAAAAGATTTAAAACAAAAATGACATACACAATATGGCTTCATTAAATGAGAATGGACTGAGGATGTTTTTCAGCACCACTGTGCAAAGCCATCAGTTAACATAGTTTTTCCAAAGCACTGAGGTTACCATAAAGACAGATGAATATTTTTTCTGTAATATATATATTTTTATATGAAAACAACTACCTTAGTAATAAAAGAGTTCAAGGAAATTAACTAACAATCAACGTACACATTTATACAGTAACTTTGTCATCTTGACTGTCTCTCCAACACTAATTTCCTCATTTAAGTTGAAGATTTGAATTCATTTATTTAAATACACTTCCTGTCAATTTTTCACTAAATTTACTTAGGAAATGAGGAAGAGGAATATCTGTAACATCAGAAATCAGGAAAGGCTGGTATTACCAAATTAAGATTTTTTTTGTAAGAAACTTTATGAGACCAGATTGAGGGAAATAAATGCTATGAAAATAAAGAAAGCAAAAGACTTTCTGGGAGATTACTGGTCAAAGTCCCCAGCAAAACCATCGTCAGGCTTGTGAGAAAGGGCAGGGCATGAAGCAGTGAGGTTCTTGGGCATGAGGAGGGGATCTCAACTGTATACACAGTTGGAGCAATAAAAGCAACCAAATAATTTGTCCTTCCTGCATGTCGATTGTTATGGAATGTGGTTCAGCAGTACCAGACACATCTCCTTCCTGCTTGAATCTTACCAGACAGAATCTGAACAGAAAAACCTTCTCTAATCTGGGCTGAGTGTTCTACAGGTTGACTGCACTGCTTTCATCCTTCTTTGTTCTCCAGGGTGGGTGCCATGTTTCTTGAATCACAGCCTCTCTTCTTTCTTACCTTTCTCTTCTGTGTCACTAGAGCACAGGCTTAAGAAACTTCCTATAAAGTACTTAGAAGGTATTTTTCTTCAATTATTGCCTGTATGAATATATTTATATATATTTGGCAAGTATGGAATTGAATGTAGAAATACATTTATCTTAAGACTTGAAGGCTTGATTCTCATTTTTCTAGTGCACATGTCCTGCTGGTAAGAAAATAAAAATCTCTGCCTGTTTCTAGTGTCTTGTGGCAAACTGCTTTATTTTCCCCTCACTGCTTTCAACATTTTTCTCTCTTTTAGATTTTTTTCTCTATCTCTAATGCTCACAGTAATGTGTCCAGGTCCTTGTCTTTTTCATTCATTAGTCTAAACACTCAGTGGCCTCTTTTGAATCTTAAGACCATGTCCTTAAGCTCTAGGAAGTTTCTTGTATTTTAGCTTTAATAATTTTCTCCTCACTGTCTTCTCTATTCAATTCTTTCTGCAAAGCATTAGTGTAAATTTAGACCTCATGGGTTAATATCAAGTTTATCTCCTTTTCTCTCATATTTCCTGTCCTTTTGTTTTGCTGTATTGTATAAAAATAAATTTCTTCAACTTTATATTTTGAACATTCTATTGCATATTTATTTTACAACCATATTTCATTAATGTCCAAGAGTTCCCCTTTGTTCTCTTATTATTTAAAAATTCTGTCATCACTTCTGTTGTGTGTGTGTGTTAGGGAGGGGGGTTCCTCACACATCCAAACAATTCTCAGACACCAACTCTGTGTCCTACCATTCAATTCAATTTTGACACTATATTCCTGTAGTTAACATTAGATACACAGATTAATGTCTCAGTCTTATAAGACTACACCCCAAACCAAATTTCAGATGCCAATCACAAGTCCAGGTTGTCACCTTGGCTTCTGATTGACCAGCTATAGATCACAGGTTCCAAAGACTCTCTTTTCAGGTTTGATTAATTTGCTAGAGCAGCACATAGAACTCAGAGAAACATGCTACTTACTAGATTATCATTTTATTGTAAAAGGATATTACTCAGTACAGCCAGATAGAAAACATAAATAAGGCAAGGCTTGTGCGAAAAGTCACAGAGCATTTATGCCCTCTTTAGGTATGTCACTCTTCCAGCACCCCCACGTGTTCACCAACCTGGAAGCTCTCTGACCCTGTTCTTTTGGATTTTTATGGAGACTTTACATTGGCACATTACATAGGTGTTTTTGATTAAATCATTGGCCCTTAGTGAATGAACTCAATCTTCAGCTCCTATCCTCTCTCCAGAGCTCAGGAGGTGGGGCCGAAAATTACAACATTCCAATCACATTGTTTGCTCCACTGGCAACCAACTCCACACTTAGGTGCTTTCCAAAACTCATCTCATTAACAGAACAATGTGCACCTTTATCAGGCTCATTACAGGAAATTTTAAGAGTTCTGGGAGCTCTGTGTCAGAAACAGGAAGAAGAAACTAAATATATATTTCTTATTATAAAACACAATATCCATTGTTCAACATTCTTTTGACTCTGTGAGGATACTAATTAAGGGGTATTAAAGTTTATGTTATTTTTTTAAATTTCCTGAATTCAGTTTCTGCATCCTTTGATGTTCAAGTCTTTGTCCTATTTAATCTTATGTTTAGTTTGTTAGTTTTCTTGGAATGTTTTGTGATTCTTGGATACCCATTAATATTTTATTTTAGCATCTTTTAAAAATATTTCAGAATTTTTATATTAAAATTTAGCAAATTGAGAGAGAAACAGAGATTATTGAAATAATTGGCTTACACAACTGGTGTTGGCTAGGCAAGTCTGAAATAGGAGAGACCATCAGGACATCAGAAGGAGCAGACAGGAAGCTCTGAGACAGGAGCTGAAGCTATAGTAGTCTATTTGTTGAACTTCTTCCTCAGGGAAATCTCAGTTAAGCTCTTAAAACCTTCAAACTGATTGAACTAAACCCACCCAGGTTATCAAGGGTAATCATCTTTCCTTCAAATCAATTGATTCTAGATGTTAATCACATTTACAAAACAGCATCACAGCAACACCCAGATTAGTGGTTGATTGAATAACTAGAGACTGTTGCCTAGTCAATTAGACATAAAAGACTAACCATCACAGGTGGTCAAATAAAATACCCACCGTTTTTGCTGCTAGAGTACAGAGAATAGAGTCAAAAATAGTATCATGGTGAAGCACATGGATTTGAATTTGGAGTGAGATTACCTGGGTTCAAATTATAGTTCATCTACTTATTGGTTGCAATATGTTATTTCTTTGTGCTTCAATTTTCTGAGCTGTATATAATAATAATACCTACCTTAGAAAGTGTGAAGATTAAGTTTAACATACATAAAGTGTTATAACATTGCTTGGCACATGGTAAGCACTAGATAAGAGGTTGCTGCTATTACTGATGTTGCTATTTTTGATACTGGCTTCTCAGAATTCTGTGGATACATGTGGGACCATAAAGTGAAGGGATCAACTCTTTCTTATAAAATAGTCTCAATTAACTTTTCTCCATAATATCAATGTTTTCATAGTCCACATCTTCCTGATATTTTGGAAACAAAACTAAATTCTTTCACTATAATCCACTCCACAAGTACAGTGAGTAACAAAATCTCTGGTTGTCACTCCACTCCACCATAAGTTTTCTGTCTTTCAGGAATGTGTTAATGTTTCTCATTTGAAGACAGCCCACCTCTGCTCACTTTGTTTTTTTCTATTTATCTATGTTTTAGTCCTTCTGTATTATTTTTAATAGAATCACAGGGTGAGCTGATATAAAGAATCATATTGTCACATCAGAGTCATAGGAATCAGAGAACTTACCCAATATTAATATTTATTAATAGTTTAAGATGTAGATAATTAAGAGGCACAGAAAAATCAAAGAAAGAGAGCTCTTAAATTCTTCCTTCCCACATCAGACACATACTCTCTGCCAAAGAATAATACATGAGATTTTACAGGGTTCCTCACATCAGGGAACTTTTAAGTTATTAAATACCTCTCTTTTATATCTCAGAAAATATGTATCTGATGTGATATTTTTAAGAGAATCATGCTTCATAAATTCTCTATTTTTACTAAAAGTAATCTTTTTGCCAGAGACATCCAGCTAAGGTCATTCAGTAAATAATTGATCTTGTTCTTCTTGCTCAAAATTATTTGGGCTATAAATAAGTTATTTTGTCTTTTCATATAAATTTAAGAATCAGCTATAAAATATCTTTTCTGAGGATTTGAATGGAATTTTGTTAACTTTATAGATTAATATGGGGAGAATTAATATCTTAACAATATTGTGTTCCAATTTATAAACACAGCTTATCTCTCCACTTACAAAAAAATATTTCATTTCTTCATCAGTGTTCTGAAATTTTCAACACACAGACATGGTAAATATTTTGAAAGATTTTGTATTATCACTGTTATATCATTAATACTGTTTTTGTATTTCAATTTCCAATTAATCATTCTTTATACAGAGAAATATACTTGATTTTTGGTTGTTGACTATATCTATTATGACATAGCTGAACTCAGTTTTTGGTTCTAGAAACTTTTCTGTAGATTCCTTTAGATTCTCTACATAGAAAATCATATCATCTATCAATGAAGGAAACTTTATACATTTCTTTAAAATAAGTATCCATTTGTTTCTTTTTCTTACCTCCTTGCACTGACTAAGAGCTCCATTAAGGTGTTAAATAGGAGGATAAGAGAAGAAATCATTTCCCTTTTCCATTCTTATGGTAAACTATTTTGGTCTTTTAGCCTTGAGTATGGTGGTAGCTTATAGATTTTTCATAGATATCCTTTATCAGCTGAGAAAGTATCTTTCTATTTCTAGTTTACGAGAATTTTTTTTTTTTTTTTTTTTTTTTTTGGTGGTACGCGGGCCTCTCACTGCTGTGGCCTCTCCCGTTGCGGAGCACAGGCCCAGCAGCCATGGCTCACGGGCCCAGCCGCTCCGCAGCATGTGGGATCTTCCCGGACCGGGGCACGAACCCGTGTCCCCTGCATCCACAGGTGGACTCTCAACCACTGCGCCACCAGGGAAGCCCTACAAGAAATTTTTATCAAGCTACTTAGATATTGAATTTTGTTGAAGAATTTTTCTGAACTATTCAGATTATCATACAGTTTTTCCTTCTTTGGTCTATTGATATGGCTAATTACATTGATTGACTTTCAAATGTTATACTAGTTTTGCATTCCTGGGATAACTCTCACTTTGTAGTGATGCATTATCCTTTTGTATATTGCTGGATTGAATTCACTGATATTTTGTTGAAGACTTTTGCACTTATGTTTAAGAGAGCTCTCATTTTGAAGTTTACGTTTCCTGTAATGTCTTTGTCTGGTTTTAGTATCATAGTAAGCTTGACCTCATAAAATAAATTGAGTTTTTTTGCTTTTTCTACTTCCTGAAAAAAATGTTTGAATTGAGATTATTTCCTCCTTAAATATTTTAACAATTCAATAGTAAAGCCATCTAGGTCTGGAATGCTATTTCTTGGAGGGAGAAGTTTTAAACAAAAATTCATTTTGGAAAGATAGATACATAGATACAAGGATATATAAATAGATATAGATAGATTAGATTATTTCTTCTCCTTTATTTTCCTTTATTTCTTTTATTTGTATAATAAGAATGTATTGCTTTTCTAAAACAAAAGTTATTTTTAATTGTGGTATTGATATCTAATTAAATTTAAGTTTTCATCTGGAATAACAAAGGATTGAAATGAGAAAAGCCTAATTTTTTTTTTTTTTAATAATGAGAAAGACTTTTTATTTTTTTTCTTGCAGTACACGGGCCTCTCACTGTTGTGGCTTCTCCCATTGCAGAGCACAGGCTCAGAGTCCATGGCTCACGGGCTCAACCGCTCCACAGGATGTGAGATCCTCCTGTACAAGGGCATGAACCCGTGTCCCCTACATCAGCAGACTCTCAACCACTGCGCCACCAGGGAAGCCCGAGAAAGACTTTTAAGAGCTATACTACAATAATAATTGAAACAAGGTAGTGGTTCTGGAGAAATCCATAGATCGGTTAAAGAAAGATAAGAAACACATGTGTGAATAAGAGAGTGAGAAAATTTATTAATGGTGTAGATGGCTTTTATAACTGGAAAAATTCTAGGTTATTCAGTTATACATATTGCAACAACAACAACAACAAAAAGCACGTGAACTAAAATGCATTAAAAATTATCAGATGGATGAAAGATAGAAATTTAAGTCACTAGTGACAAAAATGCAATTAGAGGGAGCGAGAAGATGGCGGAAGAGTAAGATGCGGGGATCACTTTCCTCCTCACAGATACATCAGAAATACATCTACACATAGAACTTCTCCTATAGAACACCCACCGAATGCTGGCAGAAGACCTCAGACCTCCCCAAAGGCAAGAAACTCCCCATGTACCTGGGTAGGGCAAAAGAAAAAACAATAAACAGAGACAAAAGAATAGGGACGGGACCTGCACCAGTGGGAGGGAGCCATGAAGGAAGAAAGAAAGGTTCCCACACACTAGGAGCCCCTTCATGGGCGGAGACTGCAGGTGGCAGAGGGGGAAGCTTTGGGGCCACGGAGGAGAGCACAGCAACAGGGTACGGAGGGCAAAGCGGAGAGATTCCGCAGAGGATCAGTGCCGACCAGCACTCACCAGCCGGAGAGGCTTGTCTGCTCACCCCCGCAGCGGGCGGGGCTGGGAACTGAGCCTTGGGCGGATCCCAGGGAAAGGTCTGGAGTTGGCAGAGTGAAAACAGCCTGAAGGGGTTAGCACACCACGGCTAGCCCGGAGGGAGTCCAGTTGAAGTCTGGAGCAGCCAAAGAGGCAAGAGACCTTTTCTTCCCTCTTTGCCTCCTGGTGTGCGAGGAGAGGGGTTTAAGCGCGCAGCGTAAAGGAGCTCCAGAAACGGGCGTGAGCTGCGGCTATCAGCATGGACACCAAAGACAGGTGTGCGACGCTAGGGTTGCTACTACCATCACCAAGAGGCCTGTGTGCAAGCACAGACCACTCTCCACACCGCCCCTCCCGGGAGCCTGTGCAGCCCGCCACTGCCGGGGTCCCGGGATCCAGGGACAGCTTCCCGGAGAAAACGCATGGTGCGCCTCGGGCCGGTGCAGCGTCACGCCGGCCTCTGACGTCGCAGGCTCACCACGCACCCATGCCCCTCCCTCCCCCTGGCCTGAGTGAGCCAGAGCCCCCAAATCAGCTGCTCCTTTAACCCCGTCCTGTCTGAGCAAAGGGCAGACATCCTCGGACGACCTACGTGCAGAGGCAGGGCCAAGCCCAAAGCTGAACCCCAGGAGCTGTGCGAACAAAGAGAGGGGGAGGACTCTCCCAGCAGCCTCAGAAGCAGTGGATTAAAGCTCCACAGTCAACTTGAAGTGCCCTGCATCTGTGGAAAACCTGAATAGACAGTGAAATATCCCAAGTTGAGGAGGTGGACTTTGGGAGCAAGATATACTATTATTTTCCCCTTTTTCTCTTTTTGTGAGTGTGTATCTGTGTGCTGCTGTGTGAGATTTTGTCTGTATAGCTTTGTTTTCACCATTTGTCCTAGGGTTAGACCGACCCGTTTTTTTTGTTTTTTGTTTGTTTGTTTTTCTTTAACAGAAATTTTTCTTCTTAAAAATTATTTTTTATTTTAATAACTATATTTTATCCTACTTTATTTTGTCTTCTCCCTTCTTTCTTCCTTTGTTCCCTCCTTTTTTTCCTACTTCCCTCCTTCCTTCCTTCCTCCATTCCTCTCTCCCTTCCTTCCTTTCTTCCTTCCTCCCTTCCTTTCTTCCTCCCTCCCTTCTTTTCTTCTTTCCTTCCTTCCCTCCCTTCCTCCTTCCTTCCTTCCTTCCTTTCTTTCCTTTCTATTTATTTTCTCCCTTTTATTTTGAGCAGTGTGGATTAAAGGCTCTTGGCACTCCAGCCAGGTGTCAAAGCTGTGTCTCTGAGGTGGGAGAACCAACCTCAGGACACTGGTCCACAAGAGACCTCCCAGCTCCACATAATATCAAACAGCGAAAATCTCCCAGAGACCTCCATCTCAACACCAAGACCCAGCTTCACTCAAGGACCAGCAACGAACAGTGCTAGACACCCTATCCCCAACAAAGAGCAAGACAGGTATACAGCCCCACCCATTAGCAGAGAGGCTGCCTAAAATCATAATAAGACTACCAACATCCCGATACACACCACCAGAAGTAGACCTGCCCACCAGAAAGACAAGATCCAGCCTCATCCACCAGAAGAGAGGCACTATTCCCCCCAACCAGGAAACCTGCTCAACCCACTGAACCCACCTCAGCCACTGGGGACAGCCACCCAAAACAGAGGGAACTACTAACCTGCAGCCTGCAAAGAGGAGATCCCAAACATAGTAAGATAAGCAAAATGAGAAGACAAAAAAAGACACAGCAGATGAAGGAGCAAGAATGAAAAAGAATGAAAAGAACTGAGGACAATCTCAGAGACCTCTGGGACAACATTAAACACACCAACATTCGAATTATAGGGGTCCCAGAAGAAGAAGAGAAAAAGAAAAAGACTGAGAAAATATTTGAAGAGATTATAGTTGAAAACTTCCCTGATATAGGAAAGGAAATAGTCAATCAAGTCCAGGAAGCACAGAGAGTCCCATACAGGATAAACCCAAGGATAAACACGCCAAGACACATAATATCAAACTGTCAAAAATTAAATACAAAGAAAACTTATTAAAAGCAGCAAGGGAAAAACAACAAATAACACACAAGGGAATCCCCAAAAGGTTAACATCTGATCTTTCAGCAGAAACTCTACAAGCCAGAAGGGAGTGGCAGGACATATTTAAAGTGATGAAGGAGAAAAACCTACAACCAAGATTACTCTAACCAACAAGGATCTCATTCAGATTTGATGGAGAAATTAAAACCTTTAGAGACAAGCAAAAGCTGAGAGAGTTCAGCACAACCAAACCAGCTTTACAACAAATCCTAAAGGAACTTCTCTAAGCAAGAAACACAAAAGAAGGAAAAGACCTACAAGAACAACCCGAAACAATTAAGTAAATGGTAATAGGAACATACATATCAATAATTACCTTGAATGTAAATGGATTAAATTTTCCCACTAAAAGACACAGACTGGCTGAATGGATACAAAAACTGGACCCATATATATGTTGTCTACAAGAGACCCACTTCAGACCTAGGGACACTTACAGACTGAAAGTGAGGGGATGGAAAAAGTTATTCCATGCAAATGGAAATCAGAAGAAAGCTGGAGTAGCAATTCTCATATCAGACGAAATAGACTTTAAAATAAAAACTATTACAAGAGACAAAGAAGGACACTACATAATGATCAAGGGATTGATCCATGAAGAAGATATAACCATTGTAAATATTTATGCACCCAACATAGGAGCACCTCAATACATAAGGAAATTACTAACAGCCATAAAAGGGGAAATCGACAGTAACACAATCATAGTAGGCGATTTTAACACCCCACTGTCACCAATGGACAGATCATCCAAAATGAAAATTAATAAGGAAACACAAGCTTTAAATGATACATTGCAAAATATGGATTTACTTGATATTTATAGGACATTCCACCCAAAAACAACAGAATACACATTTTTCTCAAGTGCTCATGGAACATTCTCCAGGATAGATCATACCTTGAGTCACAAATCTTGCCTTCGCAAATTTAAGAAAATTGAAATCGTATCAAGTATCTTTTCTGACCACAACGCTATGAGACTAGATATCAATTATAGGAAAAGATCTGTAAAACATACAAACACATGGAGGCTAAACAATACACTACTTAATAACGAAGTGATCACTGAAGAAATCAAAGAGGAAATCAAAAAGTACTTAGAAACAAATGACAATGGAGACACGACGACCCAAAACCTATGGGATACAGCAAAAGCAGTTCTATGAGGGAAGTTTATAGCAATACAATCATACCTTCAGAAACAGGAAACATCTCAAATAAACAACCTAACTTTGCACCTAAAGCTATAAGACAAAGCAGAACAAAAAATCCCCAAATTTAGCAGAAGGAAAAAAATCATAAAGATCAGATCAGAAATAAATGAAAAAGAAATGAAGGAAACAATAGCAAAGATCAATAAAAGTAAAAGCTTGTTCTTTGAGAAGATAAATAAAATTGATAAACCATTAGCCAGACTCATCAAGAAAAAAAGGGAGAAGACTCAAATCAATAGAATTAGAAATGAAAAAGGAGATGTAACAACTGACACTGCAGAAATACAAAAGATTATTAGAGATTACTACAAGCAACTGTATGCCAATAAAATGGACAACCTGGAAGAAATGGACAAATTCTTAGAAATGCACATGCTGCCGAGACTGAACCAGGAAGAAATAGAAAATATGAACAGACCAATCACAAGCACTGAAATTGAAACTGTAATTAAAAACCTTCCAACAAACAAAAGCCCAGGACCAGATGGCATCACAGGCGAATTCCATCAAACATTTAGAGAAGATCTAACACCTATCCTTCTCAAACTCTTCCAAAAGATATCAAAGGGAGAAACACTCCCAAACTCATTCTATGAGGCCACCATCACCCTGATACCAAAACCAGACAAAGACGTCACAAAGAAAGAAAAGTGTAGGCCAATATCACTGATGAACATAGATGCAAAAATCCTCAACAAAATACTAGCAAACAGAATCCAACAGCACATTAAAAGGATCATACACCATGATCAAGTGGAGTTTATTCCAGGAATGCAAGGATTCTTCAATATACTCAAATCAATCAACGTGATACACCATATCAAAAAACTGAAGGAGAAAAACCATATGATCATCTCAATAGATGCAGAGAAAGCTTTTGACAAAATTCAACACTCATTTTTGATAAAAACCCTGCAGAAACTAGGCATACAGGGAACTTTCCTCAACATAATAAAGGTCATATATGACAAACCCACAGCCAGCATTGTTCTCAACGGTGAAAAACTGAAACCATTTCCACTAAGATCAGGAATAAGACAAGGTTGCCCACTCTCACCACTCTTATGCAACCTAGTTTTGGAAGTTCTACCCACAGCAATCAGAGAAAATAAAGAAATAAAAGGAATCCAAATAGGAAAAGAAGAAGTAAAGCTGTCACTGTTTGCAGATGACATGATACTATACATAGAGAATACTAAGGATGCTACCAGAAAACTACTAGAGCTAATCAATGAATTTGGTAAAGTAGCAGGATACAAATTTAATACAAAGAAATCTCTGGCATTCTTATACACTAATGTTGAAAAATCTGAGAGTGAAATTAAGAAAACACTCCCATTTACCATGGCAACAAAAAGAATAAAATATCTAGGAATAAACCTACCTAAGGAGACAAAAGACTTGTATGCAGAAAACTATAAGACACTGATGAAAGAAATTAAAGATGATACAAATAGATGGAGAGATATACCATGTTCTTGGATTGGAAGAATCAACATTGTGAAAATGACTCTATTACCCAAAGCAAACTACAGATTCAATGCAATCCCTATCAAACTACCACTGGCATTTTTTACAGAACTAGAACAAAGAATTTCATGATTTGTATGGAAACACAAAAGACCCTGAATAGCCAAAGCAATCTTGAGAACGAAAAATGGAGCTGGAGGAATCAGGCTCCCTAACTTCAGACTATACTACAAGGCCACAGTAATCAAGACAGTATGGTACTGGCACAAAAACAGAAATATAGATCAATGGAAGAGGATAGAAAGCGCAGAGATAAACCCACACACATATGGTCACCTTATCTTTGATAAAGCAGGGAAGGATATACAGTGGAGAAAAGACAGCCTCTTCAATAAGTGGTGCTGGGAAAACTGGACAGCTACATGTAAAAGTATGAAATTAGAACACTCCCTAACACCACACACAAAAATAAACTCAAAATGGGTTAAAGGCCTAAATGTAAGGCCAGACACTATCAAACTCTTAGAGGAAAACATAGGCAGAACACTCTCTGACATAAATCACAGCAAGATCCTTTTTGACACATCTCCTAGAGAAATGGAAATAA
This sequence comes from Kogia breviceps, assembly GCF_026419965.1. Classification (NCBI taxonomy): domain Eukaryota; kingdom Metazoa; phylum Chordata; class Mammalia; order Artiodactyla; family Physeteridae; genus Kogia; species Kogia breviceps. The sequence goes on from NC_081320.1 coordinate 22,255,130, forward strand.
AAACAAAAATAAACAAATGGGATCTAATGAAACTTAAAAGCTTTTGCACAGCAAAGGATACCATAAACAAGACCAAAATACAACCCTCAGAATGGGAGAAAATATTTGCAAATGAAGCAACTGACAAAGGATTAATATCCAAAATTTATAAGCAACACAGGCAGCTCAATAACAAAAAAACAAACAACCCAATCCAAAAATGGGCAGAAGAACTAAATAGACATTTCTCCAAAGAACATGTACAGCTTGCCAACAAATACATGAAAGAATGCTCAACATCATTAATCATTAGAGAAATGCAAATCAAAACTACAATGAGATATCATCTCACACCTGTGAGAATGGCCATCATCAAAAACTCTAGAAACAATAAATGCTGGAGAGGGTGTGGAGAAAAGGGAACCCTTTGCACTGCTGGTGGGAATGTAAATTGATACAGCCACTATGGAGAACAGTATGGAGGTTCCTTAAAAAACTACCAATAGAACTACCATATGACCCCACAATCCCACTACTAGGCATATACCCTGAAAAAACCATAATTCAAAAAGAGTCATGTACCAAAATATTTATTGCAGCTGTATTTGTGATAGCCAGGACATGGAAGCAACTTAAGTGTCCATCAACAGATGAATGGATGAAGAATATGTGGCACATATATACAATGGAATATTACTCAGCCATAAAAAGAAATGAAACTGAGTTATTTGTAATGAGGTGGATAGACCTGGAGTCTGTCATACAGAGTGAAGTAAGTCAGAAGGAGAAAAACAAATACCGTATGCTAACACATATATATGGAATCTAAGAAAAAAATATGTCATGAAGAGATTAATGGTAGGACGGGAATCAAACACAGACCTACTAGAGCATGGACTTGAGGATATGGGGAGGGGGAAAGGTAAGCGGTGAAGATGTGAGAGAGTGGCAGGGACATATACACACTACCAAATGTAAATTAGATAGCTAATGGGAAGTTGCTGCATAGCACAGGGAGTTCACCTCTGTGCTTTGTGACCACCTAGAGGGGTGGGATAGGGAGGGTGGGAGGGAGGGTGATGCAAGAGGGAAGAGATATGGGAACATATGTATATGTATAACTGATTCACTTTGTTGTAAAGGAGAAACTAACACACTATTGTAAAACAGTTATACTCAAATAAAGATGTTTTTTAAAAAAAAGAAAAAAAGAAAAAAATTGCAATTAGAAAATGTAGATGAATATATGTGTGCTATGTCTTGAATTCTGCCCCTCCCCCATCAAAACTCATAAGGTGAAACTCTCATCCCTAGTGGGATTGTGTTTGGAGATAGGGCTTTTAAGGAGGTAATTATGATTATATAAGGTCATACTGGCGAGATTAATCTGATAGGACAGATCTGTCTTCTTTGTCCCATATAAAGAAGAGACACTAGAGATCTTCGTCTCCATGAGCACACTGAGGAAAGGTCATGGGATGGCACAGTGAGGAGGCAGCAGTCTGCAAGCCAGGAAGAGGCCTCTCCTCAGAAACTAACATTGCTTGTACCTTGATCTTGGATTTCCAGTGTCCTGAACTGTGAGACAATAAATTGTTTAAGCCACCCAGTCTGTGGTGTTTTGTCATGGCAGTTCAAGCAGACTAATACAATGTGCAATAGATGGAAGAAGCTAGCCTGAACATATGGCAAAATGTCTAAGGGGGGAAATCACAAAGTAAGTGGACAGATTTGATGTAATAAAAACTTAAGAATCAATTAGAGGGAAAAAAGCTGTCAACAATATTAAAAGTCAGGCAACACACTAAAAATATATTTGCAACACATTCAGCTGATATCTATGGGGACACCCAAAGACTGGGAGACTTCAAGATTAATACAAGAGCAGTGTTTTTATGAACTAAGGAAAAGTCAAATACATGTCCTTGTGGTTTGGACTCTGTAAGCTATTTTTGTCTTTAATCTGAACTTGCCCTGGTTCCTGTTTTCAAGGCCTTTACTTGATATTATTGGTGTAATTCAATCACTTAGGAAAGAAAGAGAGAAGATGGAGAGAGAGGAAAAGGAGGGGATGCGGGAGGAGGGGTAAGGGGGAAACTGAGCATTCTCTATCATGCTGGTTTTCGTCATTTCACAAACAGTGAACCAAGCGTATGCCCACATGGAGTTAGCATGCTAATAGGAGGAAAGTGACAGTAAGTAAAACAAATATAAAATATCAGGTGATAAGTGCTGGAAGAAAATTAAAGCAGGTTAAGGAAGAGTGGAAGTAGTAGGGCCCAGTTAATATGTGCTGTGGGATAGGAGCAATGTCAAGAGAGTGATCAGAAAAATCTCCCTGGATAAGAGACATAATGAAGGAAGTGAGGAGTGAGCCAATCTGGTACCTGGAGTAAAATTCCCAAGTATAGGAAGTGGCAATGCAAAGTGTTTTGCTTGGCTTGTTCAAGATACAGCAAAGAGGCCACAGTAACTACAGTAAGTAGGTTGGAGAGGGAGAGACTAGGATATGAGTTCAGAGAGATGGAGGAACGGGAAAGGCAGATTAAAAACATTCTTATACAGTATAGTAAATATTCTGGCTTTTACTTCCATAAGGTGTCTATTTTATCAGATGACTATATTAATGGCTTAAGTGGCAGTTACAAAAAATAGTTTTTAAAAGCTTTGTTTCCTTTATTGCAAATGCAGCACATGCTACCAAATCATAGTATTTTAAAATTCAAAAACAAAATTGTGTGGTTCAAAATTTTAAGCATTTTTGGGGAAAGATACAACAAATTTAGGTTAAAGGGATCCAGGCAAAATAAAATAAAAATCAGCATGAGCAATAGAAAATTGAAGGCAATGCTATTCCACTTAACAGTGCTCTGGCAGCACATGGTATTTTTCTTTGATTTCTATTAAAAAAAATTATGAGTAGCTTAGTGTTCTTCTTCCTTAAATGTTGATGCATAATTCTATAATAATTCATGTTATATAACAGAAAAAGTAGGTTGACATTTAAAATAGCTAATTTTATTAAAACAGTTTTTTCTACCCAACTCATACCCAAATAATTCTTGGTGAGTTAATTTTTTTAATATTAAAAATCAGTGTAGATTGTTTTTCCAATTCGACGTGTAAGGAGCTTGGAAGTTGCCACTGTGTCCTACAACAAGTAAAAAGCTGAACAGATTGAAAAATCATCAACTCTTCTTATATCCATAAAAAAAGGAAGTACACAGGGCAAACTGGTACTCCCAAGACTGAAGAGACAGGCAGGCATTACTGGGAGTCTTGGCTTCCCAGAGCAGAGACTCATAAGGGAAAACCTTCACGGGAACCAGTGACAGGATAGAAAAGCATGAACTGTAATTAAATCTTGCTGGAAGCTCAGTGAGTATAACTCAGAGTTATTGATAAAATCTCCAAGAGACCCTCATTTACTTTCAGTAGTCTGACCAGATCCACACCGTAAATATAGAGGAAAAAAATTCCTCCTCTACTTTCAGCATGGGTAGGAGAAAAGAAACCACTTTGAAAGACACCAGGTATTTTTCTTAACAAGGCCTGTCCTCAAGGGAAACAAGTTAACCAGAGCCTAACCTCCTGGGGTTAGGCTGGGATGGGAAATACACGACTACAGCTGTCTCTAGTCTTTCACCTGGGAGAATGGAAATACTGAACTCCGGACAACTCTAGCCATTCTGTTCCACCTAACCAGGGAGAAAAGAAAAGTAAGAGACACTTGTGAAGTTCACAGTTCAGGGGCATAGGCTCACTAAAAGACAGAGAACTAATCATAGGACTATAGAATGCTTTTCTTCCCTGCACACCTCACCACTACACTGCTAAAGTCCTACCTACAGCAACTCTTTTTACTGTGTCTTCATGTCCATCTATCAAGAAAAAATTATAAGACAAACAACCAAAAGGCAAAAAACATGAAGTGAAGAGACATAGCAAATATCAGAATCAAACATGGCAGGGGTGTTGGAATTATCAGAATGGGAATTTATAACAACTATGATTAATAACCTAAGGGCTCTAAAGGACAAAGTAGACAGCATTCAAGAACAGAAGGGCAATGTAAGCAGAAAGATGAAAATCCTAAAAAAAAAAACTTAAATAAAATGTTAGATAGATATTAAAAATACTGTAACATAAATGAAGGCTGACTTTTACGGGCTTATTAGCAGACAAGACATGGTTATAAAAAGAATATCTGAGCTAAAGTATATACCAATAGAATATTTAAGAACCAGAAAGGAAAGAGAACAAAGATGGAAGAAAAAAAAAGCCCCAGACAGAACAGAATATCCAAGGACAAGAGGAGAACTACAAAAGGTGTAACAGACATGTAATAGGAATATCATAGGGAGGAGAAAAAGAAAAAGGAACATAAAAAATATTTGAACAATAATGTTTTCCTCAGAAAACAGGAGATTTTCATAAAACAGGATTCACCTTGCTAAGTCTAATAAAGAATGTTTTTCCCCTATGATGATTAAGCCAAATTCTTCTTATTATTTACACATAAAGGTTATTATTATTTTTCTTTTTTCTTTTTTGTCTAGTTTGCTTGCTGTGCCAAAAGAAGAAAGTGAAATTAAAGGAACTAACACATAGCTTCTCTCTTTTGACCTCACTACTTTATCTAAAAAAAACAAATTTAGAAGTTAATTGGGACTCCAAATGAATGAGCAGAATTCTCCATGCTATACAATAGGTCCTTGTTTGTTAGTTATTTTAAATATAGCGGTGAGTATATGTCAATCTCAAACTCCCAATCTATCCCTCCCACCTACACTTCCCTGCTGGTAACCACAAGTTTGTTCTCTAAGTCTGTGAGTCTGTTTCTGTTTTGTAAAAAAGTTTATGTGAATCATTATTTTTTTTAGGTTCCACATATAAGTGATATCAAATGGTATTTGTCTTTCTCTGCCTGACTTACTTCACTTAGTATGATAATATCCTGGTCCATCCATGTTGCTGCAAATGGCATTCTTTTTAATAGCTGAGGAATATTCCATTGTATATACATACCACAACTTCTTTATCCATTCCTCTGTTGATGGACATTTAGGTTACTTCCATGTCTTTGCTATTGTAAATAGTATGATCACTGAAGTGCATATATACTTTTGAACCATGTTTTTCTTTGGATATATGCTCAGGAGTGGATTGCTGGATCATACGGTAGCTGTATTTTTAGTTTCTTAAGAAACATCCATACTGTTCTCCATAGTGGCTGTACCAATTTACCTTCTGACCAACACTATAAAAGGGTTTGCTTTTCTCCACACCCTCTCCAGCATTTATTGCTTGTAGACTTTTTGATGATGGCCATTCTGATCAGTGTGAGGTGATAGCTCATTGTAATTTTGATTTGCATTTCTCTAATAGTTAGCAATGTTGAGTGTCTTTTCATGTGCCTCTTGATCATCTGTATGTCTTCTATGGAGAAATGTGTAATTAGGTCTTCTGCTCATTTTTTGAATGAGTTCTTTGTTTTTTTTGATATTGAGCCACATGAGCTCTTTGTAAATTTTGGAGATTAATTCCTTGTCAATCACATCATTTGCAAATATTTTCTCCCATTCTGTGGGCTGTCTTTTCATTTTGTTTACGGTTTCCTTTGCTGTGCAAAACTTTTGAGTTTAATTAGATCCAATTTGTTTGTTTTTGTTATTATTTCCATTACTCTAGGAAACATATCAAAAAAGAAATACTGTTGTGATTTATGTGAAAGAGTGTTCTGCTTATGTTTCCCTCTAAGAGTTTTATGGTATCCAGCCTTACATTTAGATCTTTATTTTCAGTTTATTTTTGTGTATGGGGTTAGGGAGTGTTCTACTTTCATTCTTTTACATATAGCTGTCCAGTTTTCCCAGCACTGCTTATTGAAAAGATTGTTTTTTCTCCATTGTATATTCTTTCTTCCTTGTCATAGGTTAGGTGACCATAGGTGCGTGTGTTTATCTCTGGACTTTCTATCCTGTTCTGTTTATCTATACCTCTGCTTTTGTGGCAGAACAATAATGTTTTGATGACTGGAACTTTGTAGTATGGTCTGAAATCAGGGAGCCTGATTCCTCCAGTTCCATTTTTCTTTCTCAAGATTGCTTTTGCTATTTGGGGTCTTTTGTGTCATCATACAAATATTCAGATTTTGTGTTCTAGTTCTGTGAAAAATGCCATTGATAATTTGACAGGGATTGCATTGAATTTGTAGATTGCCTTGGTCACTATAGACATTTTGAAAATATTGATTTTTGCAATCCAAGAACATGATAGATCTTTACATCTCTTTGTGTCATCTTCAGTTTCTTTCATCAGTGCCTTATAGTTTTCAGAATACAGGTCTTTGGTCTCCTTCAGTAGGTTTATTCCTAGGTATTTTATACTTGTTAATGTGATGGTAAATGGAATTGTTTCTTTAATTTCTCTTTCTGATCTTTTGTTGTTAGTACATAGAAATGCAACAGATTTCTATGTACTAATTTTGTATCCCACAATTTTACCGAATTCATTGATGAGCTCTAGTAGTTTTCTGGTAACATCTTTAGGATTTTCTATGTAGAGTATCATGTCATCTGCAAAGAGTGAAAGTTTTACTTCTTTTCCAATTTGGATTCATTTTATTTCTTTTTCTTCTTTGATATCTGTGGCTAGGACTCCCAAAACTATGGTGAATAAAAGTGGTGGGAGTGGATACATCCTTGTCTTGTTCTTGATCTTCAAGGGAATGCTTTCAGCTTTTCACCATTGATTATGATGTCAGCTGTAGGTCTGTCATATATGACCTTTATTATGTTGTGGTGTTTTTGCTCTATGCCCACTTTCTGGTGACTTTTTATCATGAATATGTGTTGAATTTGTCAAAATATTTTTCTGCATCTATTGAGATGATCATAGGGTTTTTATTCTTCAATTTGTTGATGTGATATATCACACTGATTCATTTGTGGATATTGATAAATCCTTGCATCCTTGGGATAAATCCTGCTTGATCATGGTGTATGACACTTTTAATGTGTTTTTGGATTCTGTTTGTTAGTATTTTGTTGAGGATTTTTGCATCTATGTTCATTGGTGATATTGGCCTGTAATTTTCTTTTATGTGGTATCTTTGTCTTCTTTTGGTATCAGGGTGATGATGGCCTCATGGAATGAGTTTGAGAGTGTTCCTTCCTCTGCAATTCTTTGGAAATTTCACAAGGATAGGTGTTAACTCTCTCTAAATGTTTAAAAGAATTCGTTTGTGAAACCATCTGGTTCTGGACTTTTGTTCGTTGGGAGTTTTTTAACCACAGTTTCAATTTCAGTACTTGTGATTAGCCTGTTCATATTTTTTATTTTTTCCTGGTTCAGTACTAGGAACTATATATACTATATATATACTATATATACCTTTCTAGGAATTTGTCCACTTCTTCTAGGTTGTCCATTTTATTGGCATATAATTGCTTGTAGTAGTCTCTTATGATCCTTTGTATATCTGTGGTGTCCATTGTAACTTCTCCTTTTTCATTTCTAATTTTATTGATTTGAGTCCTATCCCTCTTTTTCTTGATGAATCTGGCTAAATGTTTATCAGTTTTGTTTATCTTTTCAAAGGACCAACTTTTAGTTTCATTAATATTCTCTATTGTTTACTTCATCTCCATTTCATTTATATCTGCTTTGAGCTGTATGATTTCTTTCCTTCTACTAACCTTCAGTTTTGTTTGTTCTTATTTCTCTAGTTGCTTTAGGTTTAAGGAGAGCTTGTTTATTTGAGATTTTCTTCTTTCCTGAGGTAAGGTTGTATTGCTATAAACTTCCCTGTTAGACCTGTTTTTGCTGTGTCCCATAGGTTTTGTATGGTCATACTTTCATTGTCATTTGTTCCTAGGTATTTTTTTATTTTTTTGCTGTATGCGGGACTCTCACTGTTGTGGCCTCTCCTTTGCAGAGCACAGGCTCCAGATGTGCAGGCTCAGTGGCCATGGCTTACGGGCCCAGCCGCTTCACAGCATGTGGGATCTTCCCAGACTGGGGCATGAACCCGTGTGCCCTGCATCAGCAGGCGGACTCTCAACCACTGCACCACCAGGGAAACCCCTAGGTATTTTTTGATATCCTCTTTGATTTCTTCTATGATCCACTGGTTGTTTAATAGCATATTGTTTATCTTCTATGTGTTTGTGTGTATTTTACAGGGTTTTTTTCTGTAGTTGATTTCTAATCTCATAGCATTGTAGTTGAAAAAGATGCTTGAAATGATTTCAATTTTCTTAATTTACCAAAGTTTGATTTCTGTTCTAGCATGTGATCAGTCCTGGAGAATATTCCATGCACACTTGGAAAGAATGTGTATTCTGCTGCTTTCAGATGGAATGATCTATAAATATAAATTAAGTCCATCTGTTCTAATGTGTCATTTAAGGCCTGTGATTCCTTTTTGATTTTCAGTCTGGATGATCTGCCCATTGATGAAAGTGGGGTGTTAAAGTCCCCCACTATTATATTGTTACTGTCGATTTCTCCTTTTATGGCTGTTAGTATTTGCCTTATATATTGAGAAGCTCCTATGTTGGGTGCATATATATTTATAATTGTTATATCTTCTTGGATTGATCCTTTGGTCATTATGTACTGTCCTTCTTTGTATCTTGTGACAGTATTTTAAAGTTTATTTTGTCTGATATGACTATTGCTACTCCAGCTTTCTTATGATTTCCATTTGCATGGAATACCTTTTTCCATCCCTTCTCTTTCATTCTGTATGTGTCCCTGGATCTGAAGTGAGTCTTTTGTAGACAGCACATATATGGGTCTTGTTTTTGTATCCATTCAGCCAGTCTATGTGTTTTGATTGGAGCATGTAATCCTTATATGTTTAAGGTAATTATTGGTATGTATGTTCTTATTGTCATTTTGTTAATTGTTTGGGTTGCTTTTTTCTTTTTTTTTTTAGTTCTTTTTTCTTCTCTTTCTCTTTTGTTCTCTTCTGCTGAATTGATGATTATCTTTAGTTTTGTTTTTGGATTCCTTTTTCTTTTTTGTGTATGTATCTATTGTAGATTTTCAGTTTGCCATTACCATAATGTTTTGATATAGCAGTTTATATATTAACAAGGTTGTTTTAAGTTGCTGGTCTTTTAATTTCAAATGCATTTCCAATATCCTATATTTGTGCTCTCCCCTTCTTAAAATTGTTGGTTTTCATATCATATTTGTGTGCAGATAATTTCCTACTTTTACTGTATGTTTACCTTTATCAGTGGCCTTTTCCATTTGTAATTTTTAAAATTTCTAATTATGACCTTTTCTTTCCCACCTAGAGAAGTTCTTTTAGCATTTCTTGCAAAGCAGGTCTGGGAGTGCTGAATTCTCTTAGCTTTCATTGTCTGCCAAGTTTTTGATTGCCCCATTGAATCTGAATGAGAGTCTTGTTGGCTAGAATATTCTTGGTTGTAGGTACTTCTCTTTCATCACTTTAAATATACCATGCTACTCCCTTCTGGCCTGCAGGGTTTCTGCTGAGAAATCAGCTGATAACCTTATGCAAATACCGTTTTATGTTATTTGTTGCTTTTCTGTTGTTGCTTTTAATATTATTTTATCTGTCTTTAATTTTTGTCTATTTGATTAGTGTCTCATTGTGTTTATCCTGCCAGGGACTCTCTGCACTTCCTAGACTTAGGTGACTGTTCCTTTTCCTATATGAGTGAAGTTTTCAGCTATTAACTTTTCAAATATTTTCTCAGGTCTTTTCTCTCCCTCTTCTCTTTCTGGGACCCCTAAAATGCAAATGTTGATGTGTTTAATGTTGTCCCTGAGGCCTCTTTTACTGTCGTCATTTCTTTTCATTCTTTTTTTATTTATTCTGTTCTGTGGCAGTGATTTCCATCATTCTGTCTTCCAGCTCATTTATACGTTCTTCTGCCTCAGTTATTCTGCTATTGATTCCTTCTACTGTATTTTTCATTTCAATTATTGTATTATTCATTTCTGTTTGTTCTTTAGTTCTTCTAGGTCTTTGTTAAACATTTCTTTTATCTTCTCAATCTGTGCCTTCATTTTTCTTCCAAGACCTTGGATCATCTTTACTATCATTACTCTGAATTCTTTTTTAGGTAGATTGCCTATGTCCACTTCATTTAGTTCTTCTGGGGTTTTATCTTCTTCCTTCTTCTGGGAAATATTCCTCTGCTGTCTCATTTTGTCATACTTTCTGTGATTGTGGTTTTCCTTGCACAGGTTTGCAGAGTTGTAGTTCTTCTTACTTCTGCTGTCTGGTCCTTTGTGGTTGAGGTTGTCTAAAAGACTTGAGCAGGCTTTTGGGTGGGAGAAACTGGTCCCTGCCCACTGGTGTGTGGAGCTCTGTGTTGTCCCTCTGGTGAGCCAGGCCATGCAAAGGGGTGTGTTTAGCAGACAGCTATGTGCTCAGGACAACTTTAAGTAGCCTGTTTGCTGATGGGTGTGACTATGTTCCTGCCCCATTGGTTATTCGGCCTGAGGTTCCCAAAACTGGGGCCTAAGGCTATTGGGTGGAGCCAGGTCTTCATGGGAAAATGGCAGCCTCCCAGAAGACTCACACCGATGAGTACTTCTCAGAACTATTGCCACTAGTGTTTTTGTCCCTGCATTGAACCACACCTGTCCCTCAACTCTGCAGGAGACTCTCCAATACTAGCAGGTTAGTTTGGCCCAGTCTCTTATGAGGTCACTGCTTTTTTTCCTGTGTCCTGGTGCACACTATATCTTGTGTGGAATTTATGTTTCCCTGAGTCCTTGGAATTCCTGCTTTCAAATCCTACTGGCCTTCAAAGCCAGATACTCTGGTGGCTCCTCCTCCCATTGCCAGAGCCCCAGGCTTGGGAGCCTAACATAGGGCTCAGGACTTTCACTCCTGTGGGAGAACTTCTGTGGTATAATTATTTTCCAGTTTATGGGTTACAGGCACAGCAAGTATGGGGTTTGATTTTATTGTGATTGTACCACTCCTACCATCTCATGGCTTCTTCTTTGGATGTAGGGTAACATTTTTGGTTGGTTCTGGCATTTTTTATCAATGGTTGTTCAGCAATTAGTTGTGATTTTGTTCATAAGAATAGGTAAGCTCATGTCCTCTTACTCCTCCATCTTGTCTCTGAACATCAAAATTACTGTATCTTTTTTTTTTTTTTTTGCCGTACATGGGTCTCTCATTGTTATGGCCTTTCCTATTGTGGAGCACAGGCTCCGGACGTGCAGGCCTAGTGGCCATGGCTCACGGGCCCAGCCGCTCCGCAGCATGTGGGATCTTCCCAGACCGGGGCACAAACCAGTGTCCCCTGCATTGGCAGGCGGATTCTCAACCACTGTGCCACCAGGGAAACCAAAAATTACTGTATCTTTACCACAGTTTTTAACTCAGCATTCTAAAAATGTTCTTCAATTATTCTAGATTTTACTGAAAAAATTTATTTCAGCAACTATATCTTTACTCTCCATGATTTTTAAATATTTGATTACTATGGAAATCTATCATTTTATGTACAAAATTCCCAAATTTCTCTGAGCATGTTAATTTTTTGAGTTTTTCAGTTTATTTCTATGTTCAGCATTATTAGGTTCCTACAAGGTAACATATTGGTTTACTTTTTCTTGTCTTTCTTTGCTTTTGTGTTTCTAGTTTTACTCAAAATCTGCAATATGGAGCAGCTTGATCATATTTTCCTATTAATGTATAAGGTACTGTGATAATTATTAAATGGCAACCATGAATTTCCTCTGATTTAATTGGTCTCTTCTAAATAAGTGGATCATCATGAATTCTCATGGTTAAGGGGTGTATGTGAAGTGGGTCAAGGGATGGGTAAAATGGTTAGTCACCAGATTAGCTTCATGTTTGTTTCATAAGATTAGATCAAGATAGAAGACTTTCTCAACAAATGAATCATTCACAAAATGATGGAATATCTTTATACATCTGATTTGTGTCTAAGTAAGTTTGTGTGTCTATATAGGTGGGCAACAACAGCTACATCAATTGGCAACTTTAATATTAGGATACATTAGTTGGAGCACATAGGCAGACTACACATCAAATATTGAAATGAACAAAGCTCAGAAATCTTCAAATTTGATCAAATTATTTATTTTTGCAATGTTTTTTCTTCTATAACCTGTATATGTGGTGAATGATATTAATTGTCTAACCACTGTGAAACTAATTTTACTTTCCTAGGATAAAATAAATGCTACAGCTAGGACTGTGATAATGTTGCTAATATTTTATTTATAATTTGTATGCTTATGTTCAAGTGTTAAATGAACTTATGATTTTCCTTTGTTTTAAGGTCACCACCTAGTTTTGCTGTCTTCATACATTGCACTATATATTTTATATATATATATTTATATGCATCACTCATTTTACCCATTTGTTAGAGTTTGTATTAAAATTAAGATTACTTACTAAATAAGATTATTTATTACTTGTATTTTTCTTAAACTAACAAGTAAAATTATTTGTTTATAGATTTTACATTTGGGGGGCAGGTGGGAGAAGTGGGAACATATAGTAAGGCAAAGATTATCACCTTTCTTTTTTTAAATTATGGAAAATATATATAACGAAGTATGTCATTTTAATATTTTTAAGTGTACAATTTAGTGTCATTAATTATATTTACTGTGCTGTGCCAAAACTATTTCATCACCACAAACAGAAAATTTGTAGCCATTAAGAATAACTCCCCATTGCCCACTACTTCAGGTCCTGATAACCTCTAATATACTTTCTTTCCTATGACTTTTCCTATTCCAAGTATTTAATACGGATAAAATCATAAAATATTTTTCTCTGTGTTCAGCTTATTTCATTTAGCATTAAATTGTCAAGATCCATTATTTTGTAGCATGTTTCATAGTTTCATTTCTTTTGATGACTAAATAATATTCCATTGTATGTTTATATGACATTTTCTTTATCCATTCATCTGTTGATGGACATTTGGATGTTTCTACTGTTTGGTTCGTGTGCACAATGAACATTGGTATAAAACTATCTGTTGAGTCCTTATTTTCAATTATTATATATCTAGGAGTGGAAATGCTGGGTTATAAGCTAATTCTATGTTTAGCTTTTTAAGAAATCAAAAACTGCATCCATGGTAGCTGCACATTTTAAAATCCCATTAGCAATGTATGAGAGTTCACATTCATCCAAATCGTTGCTAACACTTGTTATTTTCTGGGTTTTCTTTTGTTTCTAAAAAAATTACAGCCACCTAGTATGTGTGAAGTAATATTTCACTGTAGTTTTGATTTGCATTTTCCTAATGACTAAAATTATTGAACATCTTTTCATATGCTTGTTGGAAATTTATTTAAATTCTTTGCCCATCTTTCAATTGTGTTGTTTGTCTTTTTGTTGGTGAGTTGCATTGTTTCTTTACATATTCTGAATATTAGAATCTTATTGGATACATTACTTGTAATTTTTTTTTATTCAATGGGTTATCCTTTCACTATATTATTAGCTTTACTTGATGCACAAAACAAATTTACATGAAGCTCAATTTATCTATTTTTGTTGTTGTTGTTGTTCATACTTTTGGTGTTATATCTCTGAATACATTGCCACCTCTAAGGTCATGAAGACCAATCCATGTTCTCTTCTAGGAGTTTTAAAATTTTACCTTATAATTAGGTTATTGAACCATTTTGACTTAATTTTTTATATGATATTGATAGAGGTCCAGCCTCATTCTTTGCATGTAGAAATCCCATTATCTGAGAACTAGTTTTTAAGATTATTATTTTCCCATTGAATGGACTTGGCACCCATATCAAAAATAAGTTGATCATAGATGTATGGATAGATTATTAATATTATTTAATGGTCATAAAGTCATCCAAATGTTCTCTTTTGGTATTTTATTAATCAGAAGGATCTAAGTCAGCAAATCTAGGATATTATCCATTGTTATCAGTTAAAATAATTTTCTCTCCTTTGTAGTTTCATACTGAAGTGAAATGCTGTGACTTCTTATTATCTTCCAAATGTCTTAATTCATTTTAATATTTTATATTTATTTTTCTTGCTCTGATTAATTTTGTGACTTTGGGGGCACAAATTAGAATTTCTTACAAGGAAGAGAGCTCTGTCAAGTGCTGCAGAATTCTAACACACCAAGGAGACAAAACTAGTATTAAGACTGAACCAGAAAGAGATCAGATCTTACAAAATCTGAATCCATCTTCAAATTATTCAATTAAAATATTTTCCCAAAACCCAATTTCCTGAAAAGAACAAAATTAAGTCTTCCAATAAGAAAGATAACATGAGGGAGGTGGCAAAGATGAACACACTTTCTCCTGAAATTAAAATTACTTACAGAGCAACTATCTAGGAGAATGACCTGAAAACGAGCAGAAAATATTTTCCACAACTAAAGACATGGAGAAGAAACCATGAGATGAGTAAGAAAGGTGAAGACATGGTATAGTTAGGACCCACAACCCTGGGCTGGCAACACACAAATAAGAGGGACATCAAAATTTTAGAGGTTCTCCCCAAGAATTGAAAGGTTTGAGTCCCACATTGGGCTGCCAGCCTGGGGATCCTGCACCATGAAGATGAATCCCCCAAAAGTTTGGCTTTGAAAGCCAGCAAGGCTTATGTTCAGGAGAGCCAAATGTCTTGGGAAACAGAGACTCCACTCTTAAAGTTCAAGCATGCAATCTTACACACTCTGACTTTCAGTAAAGAGGCAGTGGATTGAAAGGAACCTGGGGTAGACTCACTTGCTGATCTTGGAGAGCTGCCTAGAGACTCAGGAGGCAACAAATACTCCCACTGGGGATGAATAGGCTGTCAGCAGCCATTTTGGGGAGCTCATATTATGGCAATAACACCAGCACTGGCAAGCAACATTTTGGAACCCTGCATCTAGCCCATTAGAGCCTGGGACATAGCTTCACTAACCAGCAAGCCAGCCCCAGCATTGAATCCCCATCCCAAGATACCCAACCAACCCTGCAGAGAAACTAATCTTCCCTCCAGTAGGTCCATAGACACGACATGAGGCACAGCCTCACAGCCAAACAAGTTGAAAGCCAGGCTCACCTACCAGCATGCTTGCAGGAGTGAGCCCCACCACAACAGGAGAGCCCACACAGCCCACATAGGGGGTGCCTTTAAAGCATCTAGACAGTCAGCTGACTTTTAAGCAGAAACTTTGCAGGCAAGAAGGGGTGGCACAATATATTCAATGTTGAAAGAAAAAAACAAAAAAATAAACAAACAAAAACTAAAAACTAAGAATACTTTACTTGGCAAGTTTCTCATTCAGAATATGAAGGGTTTTATATATAAGCAAAATTTGGTTCTTTGTAAAGAAAAAGAAACTGATAAACTTTTAGGTAGATTCATCAGGGAAAAAAGAGAGAGGATCCAAAAATAAATAACATCAGAAATGAAAGAGGAGAAATTACAATGGACACTACAGAAATCCAAAGATTATAGGAGATTACTACAAAAAATTATATGCCAATAAAATGGACAACCAAGAAGAAATGGATAAATCTAAAAATATACAATCTCCCAAGACTAAATAAGGAAGAAATAGAAAATATGAACAGAAAAATGAAAACATGAACAGTTAGGAGCAATTAAATTGGATCAGTAATCAAAAATAAATAAATAAATAAACTCAACAAACATAAATGTAGGACCAGATGGCTTCACAAGTGAATTCTACAAAGCAAAGAACTAACACTTATCCTTCTTGAACTATTCCAAAAATTGAAGATAAGGAACACTTCCAAATGAATTCTGGAAGGCCAACATCACCCTGATACCAAAACCAAAGACACCACTCACACACAGAAAAATTACTGATGAACATGGATTCGAAAATCCTCAACAAATTATTTGCAAACCAAATTCAGCAATACATTAAAAGAATTATACACTACAATCAAGTAAGATTTACTCCATGGATGTAAGGATAATTTGATATCCACAGATCAATCAATGTGATATACCATATTAAGAAATGAAAGAATAAAAATATAAGATCATCTCAAATATGCAGAAAAAAGCTTTTAATAAATTCAATATTAATTTATAATAAAACAGAAAAATGGGTATAAAGGCAAAATACCTCAACATGATGACACATACAATAAAGCCACAGCCAACAACATAGTCAATGTGAAAAGGTGAACGTTTTTTCTCTAAGATCAGGAATAAGAAAAAATGTGTATTCCTGCCACTTCTATTTAACACAGTATTGGAAGTCAAAGCCATAGCACTCAGACAACAAAAAGAAATACAATACTTTCAAATTGGAAGGAAAATTAAAACTGTCACTATTTGCAGATGACATGACACTATAATAGAAAACCCTAAACTCTCCACCAAAAAACCTATTAGGACTAGATAAATTAATTCTGTAAAGTTGCAAGATACAAGATTAATATACAGAAATGTGTTGCTTTTCTATACTGTAATAATGAACTACCACAGAGAGAAAGCACATAAACTCTGAAAACTATAAAACACTGATGAAAGAATTTGAAAATGATAAAAAGGAATGGAAAGATAGCCCATGTCCCTGGATGGGAAGACTTAATATTGTTAAAATGAGCATATTACCCAAAGCAATCTATAAATTTAATACAATCCTTAGCAAAATACCCCAAACATTTTTCACAGAACAGTATCAAATAATCCTAAAAATTATATGGAACCACAAAAGATTCTGAGTTTACAAAGCAATTTTGAGAAAAATAAAACAAAGCTGGAGACATAAAACTCCCTTTCTTTGGACTATACTACACTGCTACAGCAATCAAAACAGCATGGAATTGGTATAAAAACAGACAAATAGATCAGTGGAACAGAATAGAGAGCTCAGAAATAAAACCACACACTGATGTTCAATTAATCTATGACAAAGGAGGCAAGAATATGCAATGGAGAAAAAACAGTGTCTTCAATAAGTGAGCTGGGGAAACAAAACAGCTACATGTAAAAGATGAGATTAGAACATTTCCTCACACCATATACAAAAAAACCCTCAAAATTGATTAAAAGCCCAAATGTAAGAACTAAAACCAAAAAACTGTTACAGGAGAACATCAGCAAAACACTCTTTGACATAAATCATAGCAATAATTCTTTTTATTTTTTTATGGATGAGTCACATGACTTCTTTAATGAAATGCTTAATATGCATAATTGTGTTCATACTTATAAGCATTAAACAAAAGTAAATTTTTTTCTTTGATATTTTCTTAAGTTCTTAAAACAATAAATATTGTAGGATTGTTTTTTAGTTTTATCATAAGCTTTAATCTTAAATATATAATAAATTCTACAAAATTAGTAGGGGAGTGTATAGTGGATGAACAAGAGAAGTACTTTTATTTATTTATTTATTTATTTTTATTTTTTTACACTTGCATTATATCACCATTATACCTCTTCAAATTTACTTTAATAACAGTGATACTGCCTCCTTGTTTGGATGGTTTTTTAACATCTTTATTGGGATATAATTTCTTTACAATGGTGTGTTAGTTTCTGCTTTATAACAAAGTGAATCAGGTATACATATACATATATCCCCATATCTCCTCCCTCTTGTGTATCCCACCCATCCTCCCGATACCATCCCTCTAGGTGGTCACAAAGCAGCAAGCTGAACTCCCTGTGCTATGTGGCTGCTTCCCACTAGTTATCTATTTTACATTTGGTAGTGTATATATGTACATGCCACTCTCTCACTTTGTCCCAGCTTACCCTTCCAACTCCTGGTGTCCTCAAGTCCATTCACTATATCTGTATCTTTCTTCCTGTCCTGGCCTAGGTTCTTCAGAACCTTTTTTTTTTTTTTACATTCCATAAATATGTGTTAGCAGAAGTTATTTGTTTTTCTCTTTCTGACTTACTTCACTCAGTATAACAGACTCTAGGTCCATCCACCTCACTACAAATTACTCAATTTCATTACATTTATGGCTGAGTAATTTTTCCATTGTATATAAGGGCCACATCTTTTTATCCATTCATCTGTCAATGGACACTTAGGTTGTTTCCATGTCCAGGCTACTGTAAATAGAGCTGCAATGAATATTGTGTTGCATGTGGCATGTGTTTTTTGAGTTATGGCTTTCTCTTGGTTTATGCCCAAGAGTGGGATTACGGGGTCATATGGTAATTCTATTTTTAGTTTTTTAAGGAACATGCCTACTGTTCTCCAAAGAGGCTGTATCAATATACATTCCCCCCAACAGGGCATGAGGGTTCCCTTTTCTCCATACCCTCTCCCACATTTATTGTTTGTAGATTTTTTGAAGATAGCCATTCTGACTGGTGTGAGGTGATACCTCATTGTACTTTTGATTTGCATTTCTCTAATGAATACTGACTTTGAGCATCTTTTCATGTGTTTGTTGGCAATCTGTATATCTTCTTTGGAGAAATGTCTGTTTAGGTGTTCTATGTGTTTTTGGATTGTGTTGTTTGTTTTTTTTTTCATATTGAGCTGCATGAGCTGCTTGTAAATTTTGGAGATTAATCCTTTGTCAGTTGCTTCATTTGCAAATATTTTCCCCCATTCTGAGGGTTGTTTTTTCATCTTGTTTATGGTTTCCTTTGTTGTGCAAAAGCTTTTAAGTTTCATTTGGACCCATTTTTAAATTTTTGTTTTCATTTCCATTTCTTTAGGAGGTAGGTCAGGAAGGATCTTGCTGTGATTTATGTCATAGAATGTCCTGCCAATGTTTTCCTCTAAGAGTTTTACAGTGTCTGGCTTACATTTAGGTCCTTAATCCATTTTGAGTTTATTTTTCTGAAAGATGATAGGGAGTGTTCTAATTTCATTTCTTTATATGTAGTGGTCCGCTTATCCCAGAACAACTTACTGAAGAGGCTGTCTTTTCTCCATTGTATATTCTTGCCTTTTTTATCAAAAATAAGTTGACCATAAGTGTGTAGGTTTATCTCTGGGCTTTCTATCCTGTTCCATTGATCTATATTTATGTTTTTGTGCCAGTACCATACTCTCCTGATTACTGTAGCTTTGTAGTATAGTCTGAAGTCTGGGATCCTGATTCCTCTAGCTCTGCTTTTCTTTCTGAAGATTGCTTTGGCTATTCAGGGTCTTTTGTGTTTCCAAACAAGTTGTGAAAATTTTTGTCCTGGTTCTCTGAAAAATGTCATTGGTAGTTTGATAGAGATTGCATTAAAACTGTAGATTGCCTTCAGTAGTATAGTCATTTTCACAATGTTGATTCTTCCAATCCAAGAACATGGTATATCTCTCCATCTGTTTGTATCATCTTTATTTTATTTCATCAGTGTCTTATAATTTTCTGCATACAGGTCTTTTGTCTCCTTAGGTAGGTTTATTCCCAGGTATTTTATTCTTTTTGTTGCAATGGTAAATGGGAGTGTTTCCTTAATTTCCCTTTCAGATTTTTCATCATTAGGTTATAGGAATGTCAGAGATTTCTGTGCATTAATTTTGTATCCTGCTACTTTACCAAATTGATTGATTAGTTCTAGTAGTTTTCTGGTAACATCTTTAGGATTCTCTATGTATAGTATCATGTCATCTGCAAAGAGTGACAACTTCAATTCTTTTCTGATTTGGATTCCTTTTATTTCTTTATATTCTCTGATTGCTGTGGCAAAAAATTCCAAAACTATGTTGAATAATAGTGGTGACAGTTGACAACCTTGTCTTGTTCCTGATCTTAGAGGAAATGGTTTCAGTTTTTCACCATTGAGAACGATGTTGGCTGTGGATTTGTCATATATGGCTTTTGTTATGTTGAGGTAAGTGCCCTCTATGCCTACATTCTGGAGAGTTTTTATCATAAATTGGTGTTGAATTTTGTCAAAACCTTTTTCTACCTCTTTTGAGATGATCATTTGGTTTTATCATTGAATTTGTTAATATGGTGCATCACATTGATTGATTTGTGTATATTGAAGAATCCTTGCATTAATAGGATAAACCCCACTCAATCATGGTGTATGTTCCTTTTTATGTGCTGTTGGATTCTGTTTGCTAGTATTTTGTTGAGGACTTTTGCATGTATGTTCATCAGTAATATTGGCCTGTAGTTTTCTTTCTTTGTGATGTCTTTGTCTGATTTTGGTATCAGGGTGATGGTGGCCTCATAGAATGAGTTTGGGAGTATTCCTCCCTCTGCTCTCTTTTGGAAGAGTTTGAGAAGGATAGGTGTTAGCTGTTCTTTAAAAGTTTGATAGAATTCACATGTGAAGCCATCTGGTCCTGGGTTTTTGTTTGTTGGATATTTTTAATCACAGTTTCAATTTCAGTGCTTATGATTGTTTTGTTCATATTTTCAATTTCTTCCTGGTTCAGTCTTCGCAGGTTGTGCATTTCTAAGAATTTGTCCGTTTCTTCCAGGTTGTCCATTTTATTGACGTAGAGTTGCTTGTGGTAATCTCTAATAATCTTATGTATTTCTGCAGTGTCAGTTGTTACATCTCCTTTTTCATTTCTAATTCTATTGATTTGAGTCTTCTCCCTTTTTTTCTTGATGAGTCTGTCCAATGGTTTATCAATTTTGTTTATCTTCTCAAAGTACCAGCTTTTAGTTTTATTGATCATTGGTATCATTTCCTTCATCTCTTTTTCATTTATTTCTGATCTGATCATTATGATTTATTTCCTTCTGCTAAATTTGGGGTTTTTTTCTTCTTCTTTCTCTAATTGCTTTAGGTGCAAGGTTAGATTGTTTATTAGAGATGTATCCTGTTTCTTAAGGTAGGATTGTATTGCTATAAACTTCCCTCTTAGAACTGCTTTTGCTGCATCCCATAGGTTTTGGGTCGTCGTGTCTCCATTGTCATTTGTTTCTGGGTAGTTTTTGATTTCCTCTTTGATTTCTTCAGTGATCACTTCGTTATTAAGTAGTGCATTGTTTAGCTTCAATTTGTTTGTATTTTTCACAGATCTTTTCCTGTAATTGATAATCTAGTCTCATAGCATTTTGGTCGGAAAAGATACTTGATATGATTTCAATTTTCTTAAATTTACCAAGGCTAGATTTGTGAACCAAGATATGATCTATCCAGGAGAATGTTCCATGAGTAGTTGAGAAGAATGTGTATTCTGTTGTTTTTGGATGGAATGTCCTATAAATATCAATTAAGTCCATCTTGTTTAATATATCATTTAAAACATGTGTTTCCTTATTTATTTTCATTTTGGATATCTGTCCATTGGTGAAAGTGGGGTGTTAAATTCCCCTACTATGATTGTGTTACTGTCGATTTCCCCTTTTATGGCTGTTAGTATTTGCCTTATGTATTGAGGTGCTCCTATGTTGGGTGCATAAATGTTTACAATTGTTATATCTTCTTCATGGATTGATCCCTTGATCATTATGTAGTATCCTTTTTTGTCTCTTGTAATAATCTTTATTTTAAAGTGCATTTTATCTGATATGAGAATTCCTTCTCCAGCTTTCTTCTGATTACCATTTGCATGGAATATCTTTTTCCATCCCTTCAATTTCAGTCCGTATGTGTCCCTAGGTCTGAAGATGGTCTCTTGTAGATAGCATATATACAGGTCTTGTTTTTTTATCCATTCAGCCAGTCTGTGTCTTTTGATGGGAGCATTTACTCCATTTACATTTAAGGTAATTATTGATATATATGTTCCTATTACCATTTACTTAATTGTTCCGGGTTTGTTCTTGTAGGTCTTTTCTTTCTGTTGTGTTTCTTCCCTAGAGAATTTCCTTTAGCATTTGTTGTAAGGCTGGTTTGGTGGTCCTGAACTCTCTCAGCTTTTGCTTTTCTGTAAACGTTTGAATTTCTCCAACAAATCTGAATGAGATCCTTTCTGGAAAGATTAATCTTGGTGTAGGTTTTTCTCCTTCATCACTTTAAATATGTCCTGCCACTCTCTTCTGCCTTTCAGAGTTTCTGCTGAAAGATCAGCTGTTAACCTCATGGGGATTCCGTTGTGTGTTATTTGTTGTTTTTCTCTTGCTGCTTTTAATATATTTTCTTTGTATTTAATTTTTGATAGTTTGATTAATATGTGTCTTGGCATGTTTCTCCTTGGATTTTTCCTGTATGGGACACTCTGTGCTTCCTGGAATTGATTGACTATTTCCTTTCCCATGTGAGGGAAGTTTTCAACTATAATCTCTTCAAATATTTTCTCAGTCCCTTTCTTTTACTCTTCTTCTTCTGGGACCCCTATAATTCGAATGTTGGTGTATTTAATGTTGTCCCAGATGTCTCTGAGACTGCCCTCAGTTCTTTTCATTCTTTTTTCTTTATTCTGCTCTGCAGTAGTTATTTCCACTATTTTATCTTCCAGGTCACTTATCCGTTCTTCTGCCTTGGTTATTCTGTTATTCATCCCATATAGAGTGTTTTTAATTTCATTTATTGTGTTGTTCATCGTTGCTTGCTTCCTCTTTAGTTGTTCTAGGTCCTTGTTAAATGTTTCTTGCATTTTGTCTATTTCCAAGATTTGGGGTCATCTTTACTATCATTATTCTGAATTCTTTTTCAGGTAGACTGCCTATTTCCTCTTCACTTTTTAGGTCAGGTGGGTTTTTAACTTGCTCCTTCATCTGCTGTGTGTTTTTGTATTTTTGTATTTTTTTTTCTTTTGCTTATCTTAGTGTGTTTGGGGTCTCCTTTTTGCAGGCTGCATGTTCATAGTTCCCTTTGTTTTTGTTGTCTGTCCCCAGTGACCAAGGTTGTTCAGTAGGTTGAGTAGGTTTCCTGGTTTAGGGGACTAGTGCCTGTGTTCTGGTGGATGAGGCTGGAATTTGAATTTCTGGTGGGCAGGTCCATGTCTGCTGGTGTGTTTTGGGGTATCTGTAGCCTTATTAATATTTTAGGCAGCCTGTCTGCTAATGGATGGGGCTGTGTTCCTGTCTTGCTAGTTGTTTGTCATAGGGTGTCCAGCACTGTAGCTTGCTGGTTGTTGCGTGGAGCTGGTCTTTGGTGTTGAGATGGAGATCTCTGGGAGATTTTTGACATTTGATATTACATCAGGCTTGGAGATCTTTTGTGGATCAGTGTCCTGAATTTGGTTCTCCTACCTCAGAGGCACAGCCCTGATGCCTGCCTGGAGCACCAAGAGACTTTCATCCACACAGCTCAGAAAAAAGGGGAGAAAAGAAAGAAAGAAAGAAAGAAAGAAAGAAAGAAAGAAAGAAAGAAAGAAAGAAAGAAAGAAAGAAAGAAAGAAAGAAAGAAAGAAAGAAAGAAAGAAAGAAAGAAAGAAAGAAAGAAAGGAAGGAAGGAAGAAAGAAAAGAAGGAAGGAAGGAAGGAAGAAAGAAAGAGAAAGAAAGAAAGAAAGAAAGAAAGAAAGAAAGAAAGAAAGAAAGAAAGAAAGAAAGAAAGAAAGAAAGAAAGAAAGGAAGAAAGAAAGAAAAGAAGGAAGGAAGGAAGGAAGAAAGAAAGAGAAAGAAAGAAAGAAAGAAAGAAAGAAAGAAAGAAAGAA
Organism: Kogia breviceps; assembly: GCF_026419965.1. NCBI lineage: Eukaryota > Metazoa > Chordata > Mammalia > Artiodactyla > Physeteridae > Kogia > Kogia breviceps. The sequence goes on from NC_081320.1 coordinate 22,278,593, forward strand.
AGAAAGAAAGAAAGAAAGAAAGAAAGAAAGAAAGAAGGAAGGAAGGAAGGAAGGAGAATAAAATAAAGTAGGATAAAATAAAATAGTTATTGAAATAAAAAATAATTATTAAGAAGAAAAATTTTTTTAAGTTAAAAAAAAGGGGGATGGTCAGAGCACTAGGACAAATGGTGAAAGCAAAGCTATACAGATAAAATCTCACACAAAAGCATACACATACACACTCACAAAAAGAGGAAAAGGGGAAAAAAATAATATATCTTGCTCCCAAAGTCCACCTCCTCAATTTGGGATGATTCCTTGTCTATTCAGGTATTCCACAGATGCATGGTACATCAAGTTGATTGTGGAGGTTTAATCCACTGTTTTTGAGGCTGCTGGGATAGGTTTCCCTTTCTCTTCTTTGTTCACACAGCTCCCAGGGTTCAGCTTTGGATTTGGCCTTGCCTCTGCATATAGGTCACTGGAGGGCATCTGTTCTTTGCTCAGACAGGATGGGGTTAATGGAGCAGCTGATTCAGGGTCTCTGGCTCACTCAGGCCAGAGGTAGGGTATTGTACGGTGTGCAGGGTAAGCCTGCAGCAGCAGAGGCTAGTGTGATGTTAAACAAGCCTGAGGCGTGCCATGCGTTCTCTCAGGGAAGTTGTCTCTGGATCCTGGGACCCTGGCAGTAGCAGGCTGCACAGGCTCCAAGGAGGGGAGGTGTGGAGAGTGACCTGTGCTCGCACACAGGCTTCTTGGTGGTGGCAGCAGCAACCTTAGTGTCTCATGCCCGTCTCTGGTGTCCATGCTGATAGACGTGGGTTGTGCCCATTTCTGGAGCTCCTTCAAGTGCCGTGCTTAATCCCCTCTCCTTGCACACCAGGAAGCAAAGAGGGAGGAAAAAGTCTCTTGCCTCTTCAGCAGCTCCAGATTTCTCCTGGACTCCCTCCTGGATGGCCATTTTTCACTAACCCCTTCAGGCTGTGTTCATGCAGACAGCCCCTGTCCTATCCGGGCTTCCAACCAAAGTCCGAACCTCAGCTCCCAGATCCCACCCTTCCCAGTGGATGAGCACACAAGCCTCTTGGGCTGGTGAGTGCTGGTCGGTGATGATCCACTGTGCGGGAATCTCTCCACTTTGCCCTCTGCACCCTGTTACTCTGCTCTCCTCCATGGCTCTGAAGCTTCCCCCTCTGCCACCTGCAGTCTCTGCCCATGAAGGGGCTTCTAGTGTGTGGAAACCTTTCCTCCTTCACAGCTCCCTCCCACTGGTGCAGGTCCCATCCCTATTTTCTTGTCTCTGTTTTTTCTTTTTTCTTTTGCCCTACACAGGTACATGGGGGAGTTTCTTGCCCTTTGGGAGGTCTGAGGTGTTCTGCCAGCATTCAGTGGGTGTTCTATAGGAACAGTTCCATGTGTAGATGTATTTCTGATGTATCTGTGGGGAGAAAGGTGATCTCTGTGTCTTACTCTTCTGTCATCTTCTCTCCTCAACCTGTTAGAAGATGTTTAATCACAGTGTGAATTTCAGTGCTTGTGTTTCATCTGTTTATATTTTCTATTTCTTCCTTGTTAAGTCTCAGTAGGTTGTTCTTTTCTAAGAACTTGTCCATTTCTTCCAGGTTGTCCACTTTTTTTGCATACTCTTGTTTATAGTAATTTATCATGATCCTTTGTATTTCTGCATTGTCAGTTGTTATTTCTCCTTTTTCATTTCTAATTCTATTGATTTGATTCTTCTCCCTTTGTATACTGATGAGTCTGGCCAATGGTTTTTGAATTTTGTTTATCTTCTCAAAGAACTAGCTTTTAGGTTTTTTTTTTTAATCTTTGCTATTGTTTCATTCATTTCTTTTTCATTTGTTTCTGATCTGATCTTTATTATTTCTTTCCTTCTGCTAACTTTGGGGTTTTTTGTCCTTCTTTCTCTAATTGCTGTACGGGTAAATTTAAGTTGTTTATTTGAGATCCTTCTTGGTTCTTGAGGTAGAATTGTATTGCTATAAACTTCCTTCTTAGAAATGCTTTTGCTGTATCCTATAGGTTTTCGGTTGTTGTGTTTTCATTGTAATTTGTCTCTAGGTAGTTTTTCATTGCCTCTTTGATTTCTTCAATGATTTGTTGGTTATTTAGTATTGTATTATTTGGCCTCCATGTATTTGTATTTTTTACAGATTTTTTCCGCTAATTAATATGTAGTCTCATAGCATTGTGGTTGGAAAGGATATTTGGTATGACTTCAATTTTCTTAAATTTCCCAAGACCTCATTTGTGACCCAAGATATGACCTATCCTGGAGAGTATTCCAAGACCACTTGAGAAGAATGTGTATTCTGTTGTTTTTGGATGGAATGTCCTATAAATATCAATTAAGTCCATCCTGTTTAATATGTATCATTTAAAGCTTGTGTTTCCTTATTTATTTTCATTTTTCATGATCTGTCCATTGGTGAAAGTGAGGTGTTAAAGTCCCCTACTATGATTGTGTTACTGTCAATTCCCCTTTTTATGGCTGTTAGCATTTGCCTTAGGCATTGAGGTTTCCCTACTTTGGGTTCATAAATATTTACAATTGTTATATCTTCTTATTGGATTGTTCCCTTTATCATTCTGTACTGTCCTTCTTTGTCTCTTTAATAGTCTTTATTTTACAGTCTATTTTGTCTGATGTAACAATTGCTACTCCAGCTTTCTTTTTATTTCCATTTGCATGTAATATCTTTTTCTATCCCATCACTTTTAGTCTGCATGTTCCCTATGTCTGAAGTGGGTCTCTTGTAGACAGTATATATATATATGGGTCTTGTTTTTGTATCCATTCAGCCAGTCTATGTCTGTTTGTTGGAGCTTTTAATCCGTTTACATTTAATGTAGATACTGATATGTTTGTTCCTATTACCATTTTCTTAATTTTTTTTGTTTGTTATTGTAGGTCTTTTCCTGCTCTTGTGTTTCCTGCCTAGAGAAGTTTCTTTGGCGTTTGTTGTAAAGCTGGTTTGGTGGTGCTAAATTCTCTTAGCTTTTGCTTGTCTGTAAAGGTTTTAATATCTCTGTCAAATTGAATGATATCCTTGCTGGGTAGAGTAATCTTGGTTGTAGGTTTTTCCCTTTCATCACTTTAAATATGTCCTGCCACTCCCTTATGGCTTGCATAGTTACTTCTGAAAGATCATTTGTTAACCTTATGGGGATTCCCTTGTATGTTATTTGTTGTTTTTCCCTTGCTGCTTCTCATATTTTTTCTTTGTATTTAATGTTTGATATTTTGATTAATATATGTTTTGGCATGTTTCTCCTTGGATTTATCCTGTATGGGACTCTCTGAACTTCCTACACTTGATTGATATTTCCTATTCCATAGTAGGGAAGTTTTCAACTATAATCTCTTCAAATATTTTCTCAGTCCCTTTCTTTTTCCCTTCTTCTTCTGGGAACCCTATAATTCAAATGTTTATGTGTTTAATGTTGTCCCAGAAGTCTCTGAGACAGTCCTGAATTATTTTCATTATTTTTTCTTTAATATGCTCTGTGGTAGTTACTTCCACTATTTTATCTTCCAGGTTTCTTATCCGTTCTTCTCCCTCAGTTTTTCTGCTATTGATTCTTTCCAGAGAATTTTAAATTTCATTTATTTTGTTGTTCATCATTGTTTGCTCTTTAGTTCTTCGGGGTCCTTATTAAATGTTTCTTTTACTTTCTCCATTCTAGTTCCAATATTTTGGATCATCTTTACTCTAATTACTCTGAATTCTTTTTCAGTTATACTGCCTATTTCATCTTCATCTGTTTGGTCTGGTGGGTTTTCACCTTGCTCCTTCATCTGCTGTGTGTTTCTCTGTCTTCTCATTTTGCTTAATGTATGTAGGATCTCCTTTTTGCAGGCTGCAAGTTCATAGTTCCTTTTGTTTTTTTTTGTATCTGCCCCCAGTGGCTAAGGTTGGTTCAGTGGGTTGTGTAGGCTTTCTGGTGGAGCAGTCTTGTGCCTGTGTTCTGGTGGATGAGTCTGCATATTGTCTTTCTGGTGAGCAAGATTGCATCTGGTGGTGTGTTTTGGGCTGTCTGTGACCCTGTTATGATTTTAGGCAGCCTCTCTGCTAATGGGTGAGGTTGTGTTCCTGTCTTGCTAGTTGTTTGGCATAGGGTGTCCAGTACTGTAGCTTGCTGGTTGTTGAGTGGAACTGAGTCTTAGCATTTAGATGGAGATCTCTGAGAGAGCTTTCCCCATTTGATTTTTTTTTTTTAACATCTTTATTTGAGTATAACTGTTTTACAATAGTGTGTTAGTTTCTCCTTTACAACAAAGTGAATCAGTTATACATATACATATGTTCCCATAACTCTTCCCTCTTTTGTCACCCTCCCTCCCACCCTCCCTATCCCACCCCTCTAGGTGGTCACAAAGTACAGAGGTCAACTCCCTGTGCTATGCTGTAGCTTCCCACTAGCTATCTAATTTACATTTGGTAGTGTGTATATGTCCCTGCCATTCTCTCACATCGTCACAGCTTACCCTTCCCCCTCCCCATATCCTCAAGTCCATGCTCTAGTAGGTCTGTGTTTGATTCCCGTCCTACCATTAATCTCTTCATGACATTTTTTTTTTTTCTTAGATTCCATATATATGTGTTAGCATACGGTATTTGTTTTTATCCTTCTGACTTACTTCACTCTGTATGACAGACTCCAGGTCTATCCACCTCATTACAAATAACTCAGTTTCATTTCTTTTTATGGCTGAGTAATATTCTATGGTATGTATGTGCCACATCTTCCTTATCCATTCACCTGTTGATGGACACTTAGGTTGCTTCCATGTCCTGGCTATCGTAAATAGAGCTGCAATAAACATTTTGGTACATGACTCTTTTTGAATTATGGTTTTCTCAGGGTATATGCCCAGTAGTGGGATTGCTGGGTCATATGGTAGTTCTATTTGTAGTTTTTTAAGGAACCTCCATACTGTTCTCCATAGTGGCTGTATCATTTTACATTCCCACCAACAGTGCAAGAGTGTTTCCTTTTCTCCACACCCTCTCCAGCATTTATTGTTTCTAGAGTTTTTGATGATGGCCAATCTGGCCAGTGTGAGATGATATCTCATTGTAGTTTTGATTTGCATTTCTCTAATGATTAATGATGTTGAGCATTCTTTCATGTGTTTGTTGGCTATCTGTATATCTTCTTTGGAGAAATGTCTATTTAGTTCTTCTGCCCATTTTTGGATTGGGCTGTTTGTTTTTTTGTTATTGAGCTGCATGAGTTGCTTATAAATTTTGGATATTAATCCTTTGTCAGTTGCTTCATTTGCAAATATTTTCTCCCATTCTGAGGGTTGTCTTTTGGTCTTGTTTATGGTATCCTTTGCTGTGCAAAAGCTTTTAAGTTTCATTAGATCCCATTTGTTTATTTTTGTTTTTATTTCCGTTTCTCTAGGAGATGGGTCAAAAAGGATCTTGCTGTGATTGATGTCATAGAGTGTTCTGCCTATGTTTTCCTCTAAGAGTTTGATAGTGTCTGGCCTTACATTTAGGTCTTTAACCCATTTTGAGTTTATTTTTGTGTATGGTGTTAGGGAGTGTTCTAATTTCATACTTCTACAGGTTTCCCAGCACCACTTATTGAAGAGGCTGTCTTTTCTCCAATGTATATTCTTTCCTCCTTTATCAAAGATAAGGTGACCATATGTGTGTGGGTTTATCTCTGGGCTTTCTATCCTGTTCCATTGATCTATATTTCTGTTCTTCAATATACCCATTTGATATTACTTGGAGCTTGGAGGTCTCTGGTGGATCAGTGTCTTGAACTCGGCTCTCCCACTTCAGAGTCACAGGTGTGACACCCGACCGAAGCACGAAGACCCTGTCAGCCACATGGCTCAGAAGAAATGGGAGAAAAAAGGAAAGAAAGAAAAAATAAAATAAAGTTATTAAATTAAAATATTATTAAAGATAAAAAAAATTAAAAAGTAATAAAAACAGGGAGAAAGAAGAAAGAGAGCAACCAAACCAAAAAACAAATTCACTAATGATAAGAAGAACTAAAAACTTATTTTTTAAAACTGGGACAGATAAAACCCTAGGACAAATAGTAAAAGCAAAGCTTACAGACAAAATCTCACAAAGAAGCATACACATACACGTTCACGAAAGAGAAATAAGAAATATATATATATATATATATATATATATATATATATATATATATATATATATAAAATGAAGAGATTAACCAAACCAATAAACAAATCTACCAATAACAAACTCTAACTACTAAACTAAGATAAACGTAATACCATAAACAAATTAGATGCAGAAAGCAGAACCCAAGTCTACAGTTGCTCCCAAAGTCCACCACCTCAATTCTGAGATGATTCATTGTCTGTTCGGGTATTCCAGAGATGCAGGATACCTCAAGTTAGTTGTAGAGATTTAATCCACTGTTCCTGAGGCTGTTGGGAGAAATTTCCCTTTGTCTTCTTTGTTTGCACAGCTCCTGGTGTTCAGCTTTGGATTTGGCCCAGCCTCTGCATTTTTGTCTCCTGTGGACATCTGTTCTTCACTCATAAACGATGGGGTTAAAGTAGGAGCTGATTAGGGGATTCTGTCTCACTCAGGCTGGGGGGAGGGAGGGGTCCAGGTTGCGGGTTGCACCCACAGCAGCAGAGGCCAGCATGATGTCTCAAGGGCTTGAGGTGCACCGTGTGTTCTCCTCAGGAAGTTGTGCCGGGATCACAGGACCCCTGCAGTTGCAAGCTGCATAGGCTCCCAGGAGGGGAGGTGTGGATAGTGACCTGTGCTTGCACACAGGCTTCTTGGTGGCTTCAGCAGCAGCCTTCATATTTCACGTCCATCTCTGGTGTCTGTGCTGATAACCACAGTTCACGCCAATCTCTGGAGCTCATTTAAGCACTGCTCTGAATCCCTTCTCCTTGCACTCCCTGAACCTATGGTCTGTTGGCTCTTAAGCAGTTCTGAACTTTTTCCCAGACTACTTCCCAGCTAGCTGTGGCATACTAGCCCCCTTCAGGCTGTGTTCATGCAGCCAACCCCAGTCCTTTCCCTGGGATCTGGCCTCTGAAGCCAGAGGCTCAGCTCCCAGCCCCCACCCATCCTGGCGGGTGGACAGACAAGCCTCTTAGGCTGGTAAATGCTGGTCATCACTGATCTTCTGTGTAGGAATCTCTCTGCTTTGCTATCTGCATCCCTACTGCTGTACTCTCCTCCATGGCTCTAAAGCTTCAACCCCACTGCCTCCCATCTCTGCCAATGAAGGGGTTTCCTAGTGTGTGGAAATTTTCTTCACAGCTCCCTCCCAGAGGTGCAGGTCCTGTCCCTATTCTTTTTCTTTTTTCTTTTGTCCTACCCAGGTATGTGGGGAGTTTCTTGCCTTTTGGGAACTCTGAGGTCTTCTGCCAGCATTCAGTAGGTGTCCTGTAGGAGTTGTTCCACATGTAGATGTATTTCTGATGTATTTGTGGGGAGGAAGTTGATCTCCATGTCTTAGTCCTCTGCCCTCTTGAAGGTCTTCCCCATAGCAATATTTTTTTGGATGTTTTTCAATTAATTCCCTAAGGCTAAAGAAGTAGAAGTAAAAATAAACAAATGAGACCTAATTAAGCTCAAAAGCTTTTGCATAGCAAAAGAAACCATTGACAGAATGAAAAGACAACCTACTGAATGGGAGAACATATTTTCAAATGGTGTGATCAATAAAGGGTTAATATCCAAACTATATAAAAAGCTCATACAATTCAAAATCAAGAAAACAAACTACCCAATTAAAAAACGAGCAGAAGTGCTGAATAGACATTTTCCAAAGAAGATATACAGATGTCCATAGGTACATGAAAAAATGTTCAACATCACTAACAGGCAAATGAATACCATGATGAGATATCACTTCCCACCTGTCAAAATGGCTATAATCAAAAACTCTACAAATAAAAAGTGTTGGTGAAAATGTGGAGAAATCTAAACTGTAATACACTGCTGGTGGGATTGTAAATTGTTGCAGTCTGTATGAAAAATATTACTGGGTTTCCTCAAAATACTAAAAATAGAACTAGCACAAGATCCAGCAACTCCATTGTTGGGTATAAATCTGAAAAACAAAAGAAAACACTAATTCCTAATTCAAAAAGATACATCCACCCTAATGTTCATAGCTGTATTATTTACAGTAACCATGATATGGAAGCAACCTAAGTATCCATCAACAGGTGAATGAATAAAGCAGATGTTTTATGTATATATAAACATTTACAATACATAACCCAAAAAGTACTGTTATCCAGAATATAAAAAGCTATGAATTTGTAAGATGACAATCCCATAAGAAGATGGGCAAAATATTTTAACAGAATATTCACACAAGGGTCTATCCAAATGGACAAACGTCAAATGAAAAAATGCTCAACCTCATTTGTCATCAAAGAAATGCAAGTTAAAACCACATTGAAATACTAGTAAGCATGTTTCAGGATGGCTAAAATGTAAATATTGACAATAGTAATGTTGACAAAAATATGGATTAACCAGAGTTTCAAATCTTCCTGGTAGTAAAGTAAATTGGTAGATGTTATTTAGAAAATAGTTGGGTATTTTATATGAAGTTGAAGGTATTCAATCATCATAACCCACCGATCCTAGCACATGACCCAACAATATGCATATGTACAGTATCATTAATGGTAGCATTGTTTGTAATAGCTGATTAATGAAAATATTTGAAATCTATTAGTGGAAACAAAATGCCCATCAACAGTAGAATGGATAAATAAATTGCTATTTATTCAATTTCTTACATATTATATAGCAAGGAAAATGAGTGAACTATTACTACTACTAAAAAAAAAAACATGATAAAGAAAATATATCCAAAGAAATCTAGAAATAAAGTTGTGAGGTTAGTTACTGGAAGGTGACATAAAGAATGTTTTACAGTGTTGTGATTATTCTGTTGTGTTGTTTTTTAATTTGCATTGTTACATGAGTATATTTACTCTGTTATAATTTTTTGTATTATGTGTTTAGGATTAGTACACTTTTCTGTGTTTATGCTGCAAAAAAGGTAGTATTAATGGATAGGTTGAACTCACTTTTCCACATCTCCAATCTACTGGAATGAGGACTCAGGAGGAAATTTATTAAAGTCCTTAAATTGTTTAAAAATAAAATATAATTTAGATACACATTAGAGTTATGTGTATAGAGGATTGTAACAACTATGTTGTAATAGTCTGTTGCTGTCTCATATTACCTCTCTTATTAGCACTGTTTTTATGAACTTTTTCCTTCTTTTCTTTCATTTCAAGAAATTCTTATTAAGGGAGGAACGTAAATATACCTCCATCCTAAGAAAAACACTTAAGACCAAAATTCTCTTCTAACTATATTATTTATATTGAGAATACATTAATTTGAATAGTTTCCTATTACTTAATGAATGTGCTCTTGCCATCTAAACAATGATATGTTTATGTCTAACTTAGCAACATTACTTTTCTTTTTTTCTCTGAAAATTTGCTAAGCTCCTTCCTGTTCTGGACTTTCATGCTTGAGCATATGCTGCCCTCTGCCTGGAATACTTCCCCTTCTGTCTCTACCTAGCCAGGTACTAGTCAGTTTGCAGATTTCAATTTATTTGTTACCTCTCTCTATGATAGGATCTCTTTGTGTTCTGATTTCTTTAGTGGCAATTCTCATATTAATATATAACCTCTTAAACACTCCTGAAATGAGGACTCAGGTCTGTTAATAATCAATCACAAACATAAGGGCAAGGAAAATGCCTTGTTCCTGGTAGATGCTCATATATTTATTTAACAAATGAATGTTAAAGAAGGTTACCAATTAGGACAGTGTTTAAATATAAGTAATAAAAAACTGATGACTTGTGGCTTAAAATATAGGAGTTTACTTTTCTCACATAAAAATTGTCTGGGAGTAGGCAGAGTTGTCAGTGGTTCACTGGCTCAGCAATGCTCTCAAGGTTTTAGGTTCTATCTGTCCTCTCTAACATCCATAACATCATGGATTTTATTGCTCATGTATGGCCCTTCACATGAGATTTCAAGATGGCTGCCACAGGTCCAGACATCATGCTATTTCCAAGCCCAGATGGAGGGTGCACATAACCAAGAAAAAAAATAAAAAATTCCAGAGACCCCCAGAAAATGTCATTGCCCAAATTTGGTTCATATTATCACCACTGGCTACAAAAGATGATGAGATAATCAGTATATCACTCTTTCATATTGTATAGTGGGAGATGGATAAGAGAGATAATAACTGGGAATGTGCTTCGGGTTAATCAGCAAACATTGTCTTCTAAAAAGTGCAAATGTAGATTTAATGTATCGATGTAAGCATATAGTAAAGTTTATAAGTACTTAGTGGTGGATTGATGGATTTTCAGTTCTTTTGTGAATATATATTCAAAACAGCTTCAAACCTACTAACTCTCCCTAAGGACAAGATCATTATTGGACAATATTCCAACCCCTTTCATGTTTAGTCACATGAATATGTCTGAAATGGTAAACCATGCAGAGGGGCTAACAAGTTCCCATGAAAATAAAATAAAAGCAAAAGAAATAAAGCAAAGCATAGTGAATATATTATATATTTTGTAAAAACTGCTTTTTCTCTATATGTGAATAAATATATTATTATGTATTTATAAAAGTTATTTTAATGGACATATTATATAGTTTATGTTTATTATTTCCTAGGATACATTTTCAAAATCAACTGACTTTATACTGTTTTAAATAACATTATCAAGTTGCAGGCCAGAAAGATTTTACAAAGGTAGCTTCCCACTAAGTGGCCAATTTTGTATATTATGGCCTATTCCTTTTTTCTCATTTTTATAAATTTTATTTGGGAAAAATACATATAACTAATGATATAGTTTGGATATAATTGAATTTAGGCATGGCTAAACATTTACCCATGTGTTAATGACTTTTCATAAACTTCATGAGATCAATGAGTTTGACTGTATACTACTATCCATTTCAAATCTATCATGGAGCAAAGCAAATAGTGAATAATTAATATACATTTACTGAATAAATCATTAAATATATTAATTTGTTCTTTTACTAATTACTTATTTATATCTTAGGCTCACTTTTCTCTATTGAAATATTACTATTTTATTTCCCTTTTTAAAATAAAATATATTTTATATATTTTCCAACTTATCCCCTTTTCATGTGTAGTAAATATTTTTCACAGACTACTTTACTTTTTGTTGTTTACTAAAATTTATTTCTAAATAACATAAAAGTTTCCAAATTCAAAAATAACATAGAATCACAAACATAAAATATATATAAATACTTGTATAATTTTAGTCTACTAAAGTACTCACCCAAAGTCCAAAAACAATACAAGAAAATATGAATTGATGTGGCTATATAAAAACAGTGTCCAAAAAACCCACCAAAAATATGAGTTTCAAAAACAATGACAAACAGAAAAATATATTTTGAATACCTATAAAGAAGATAGTGTTAGCAGATTTAATATACATGAATTTCTTTATATTTTTAAAAATATTACATCCCCTTAAAATAAAGGAGAAAATTATGAAAGAGGGATTTCACAAAAGATATAATTGCCAGTGAATTATCATAATTTCCAGTGAAGTATCAGCTTTACTAATAAGCGACTGAGTGAACACATTTATTCACTATTTGGGGGAATGAAAAGCAGTTGGACAAAGTGTGTTGGCAGCCTCAAGTATGTAGCCTTTACAGCATCACCACATAAACTTAGAGAGATGCACCTGGCTTTCATAAAGGGTGCCAGGAAACTAAAGGAAATGTATGAAATATAACTCACAAGTGAGGGCATGATAAGGAAACTTTTAAGTTCTTCCTGCAGGTGTGAATAGGGGATATAACTCTTTTTACCACTAAGCCTCCAGCTATTAACTATTGGATCTGTCACATAGTTCCTAAGGACAAACAGTAGTCCCCAGAAAAAATACCCCCAACCCACAAAGCCCATAATTTTTCTAATTATGCAGTGGTTTGCAAGGTCATGACCCTCCCAGAGCAGGGAGTATTATACTACTTATTACAACCAGTGCTATAGTTTCTTCTTCCCTGCTCTGAGAATAAAGAAACTGGTTCACTACTATACAACATTCCTCTTGTTTTAAATATATATATATATATATATATATATATATATATTTTTTTTTAACACCTTTATTGGAGTATAATTGTTTTACAATGGTGTGTTAGTTTCTGCTTTATAACAAAGTGAATCAGCTATACTTATACATATATCCCCATATTTACTCTCTCTTGCATCTCCCTCCCACCCTCCCTATCCCACCCCTCGAGGTGGTCACAAAGCATGGAGCTGATCTCCCTGTGCTATGTGGCTCCTTCCCACTAGCTATCTATATTACATTTGGTAGTGTATAAATGTCCATGCCACTCTCACTTTGTCCCAGCTTCCCCTTCCCCTTCCTCATGTCCTCAAGTCCATTCTCTACATCTTTATTCCTGTCCTGCCCCTAGGTTCTTCAGAAGCTTTTTTTTTTTTTTTTTTATTCCATATATATCTGTTAGCCTATGGTATTTGTTTTCCTCTTTCTGACTTATTTCACTCTGTATGACAGACTCTAGGTCCATCCACCTCACTACAAATAACTCAATTTCATTACTTTTTATGGCTGAGTAATATTCCATTGTGTATATGGACCACATCTTCTTTATCTATTCATCTGTTAATGGACGCTTAGGTTGCTTCCATGTCCTGGCTATTGTAAATAGAGGTGCAATGAGCATGACTCTTTTTGAATAATGGTTTTCTCAGGGTATATACCTAGTAGTGGATTTGCTGGTCATATGGTAATTCTATTTTTAGTTTTTTTAGTTTTTTAAGGAACCTCTATACTGTTCCCCATAGTGGCTGTACCAGTTTACATTTCCACCAACAGTGCAAGAGGGTTCCATTTTCTCCATACCCACTCCAGGATTTATTGTTTCCAGATTTTTTGATGATGGCCATTCTGACTGGTGTGAGGTGATACCTCATTGTAGTTTTGATTTGCATTTCTCTAATGATTAGGTATGTTGAGGATCCTCCCATGTGTTTGTTAGCAATCTGTATATCTTCTTTGGAGAAATGTCTATTTAGGTCTTCTGCCCATTTTTGGATTGGGTTGTTTGGTTTTTTGTTATTGAGCTGCATGCATTGCTTATAAATTTTGGATATTAATCCTTTGTCAGTTGCTTCATTTGCAACTATTTTCTCCCATGCTGAGGGTTGTCTTTTGGTCTTGTTTATGATATCCTTTGCTGTGCAAAAGCTTTTAAGTTTCATTAGGTCCCAATTTTTTATTTTCCTTTTTATTTCCATTTCTCTAGGAGGTGGGTCAAAAAGGACCTTGCTGTAAATTATGTCATAGAGTATTCTGCCTATGTTTTCCTCTAAGAGTTTTATAGCATCTGACCTTACGTTTAGGTCTTTAATCCATCTTGTGTTTATTTTTGTATATGCTGTTAAGGAGGGTTCTAATTTCACTCTTTTACATGTAGGTGTCCAGTTTTCCCAGCACCACATATTGATGAGGCTGTCTTTTCTCCATTGTATATTCTTGCCTCCTTTATCAAAAATAAGGTGACTATAAGTGTGTGGATTTATCTCTGGGCTTTCTATCCTGTTCCATTGATCTATTTTTCTGTTTTTGTGTCAGTACCATACTGTCTTGATTACTGTAGCTTTGTAGTATGGCCTGAAATCTGGAAGCCTGATTCCTCCAGCTCCATTTTTCTTTCTCAATATTGCTTATGCTAGTCGGGTTTTTTTTGTGTTTCCACACAAACTGTGAAACTTTTTGTTCTAGTTCTGTGAAAAATGCCATTGGTTGTTTGATAGGGATTGCATTGAATCTGTAGATTGCAAAGCATTCTTTTTAAATAACTACTCTTTAGTTACTTCAAAATCTGTAGAAGCTTTGAAATTGCAATTTGTAAGGGACTAATTACCTTTGAATATACCATCACCTGTTCCTAGAGCAGTGGATCTCAACCTTGGCTACACATTAGAATCATCTGGGCAGTTTTTGAGCACTAGAATGTACAGGACGCTCTGCAGACAGTTTCTGATGGTTGACAGGGACAGGTACCCAAGTTTTGTTTTGCCTTCGTTTTGTTCTAAAGCTCAACAGGTGATAATGGCACAAGATAAATGTAAAGAATATTGCTCTTATAAGGAATGGGAGGGGTAACATTCTTCAAGATTATCTATCTATATCTATCTACTGTCAATTTTCTCTTTACTATCTGCTAATAAGTACAAATTAATCAAAATTTTAGTAAAACTAAAACTGCCTCTCACTTCTCACAAATCTCTTTCTTATTTCAGCAAATCTTTTCCCTCAATAGAATCTTGTTGATATCATCTAGCCAAAATCCACGTATATTTGAACAAAGTTGATTTTATGGACTCATTAAAGTAAGAAAGAAAACATACCATGGAGAACCATGGAATGTCTCAGTAAGAAGGTGTTAGATGTGACATGATATACGATATTGTCTTATATCAGGATTTTGAAGAGTGTTTAAGAAAGCATGGCTTTGTTCTATGCCAGATGCTATCAACATGGAGGGTTGATTCTATTATGATTGGGTATCTCAATGAATCTTAAGAAGGAGGCAAGAGGAATAAAGCAGGGTGAAAGCTGAGACTGGTGAGAGGCAGTAGCCACTCATGTTAGCCAGGAAAGATGGCTGTGGGTCATTTTTGTGAGTTGGACAGTGTTCTTGTTTTCAGTTGTGATTATATATATTATGGAGTAGACTTGTTTCTCTATTCCTCCATTTATGGTCATAGAGAAACCTGTTTGCTCTTGGTGTTCTTTGAAATTATTAATGCTCAAAAAAGGACACAACAGTCTAGTGGTGAATGTCAGGCCAGTTTCCAATGCCAGGGAAGTTCCCACTGGTAATCCCATATGCCTCACTCCCTCAATCTCCATATTCTAGCCACAGTGACATTCTTGCTGGCAATTAAGCACAGAATGATTATTTTATACTATAGTCTCTGCCTTGCTGCCCCTCCTGCTGGGGACATTACTTCCACAGACCTTGACATGACTTCCAACTCCCTACTCAACCTTAAGCCAATATCAGCTCTCCAGAGACATCTTCCATGACTATCTTAGCTAAAACAGCTCCTTCCCCAACCATTTCCAACTCAATACAGTACCAGACTTTATCTTCTGCAGTGCTCCTAATTCAGAATTCATTTTTTAATTTTTTTAAAAATAAAAACTGTATATATTCAAAGTGTACAATATGATGATTTGGTATACATATATATAGTGAAATCATTACTATAGTCAAACTAATTAACATATCCATCTCCTCATATAGTTACCATTCTGTGTGCATGTATGTGTGTATGTATGTGTGTGTGTGTGTAGTGAGAGCACCTGAAATGTACAAACTTAGAAAATTTCCAGTATTCAGTAGCTTATCTATTATAATCATCATGCTATACATAAGATCTAATAATCCTACATAACTCCAACTATGTGTCCTTTGACCAACATCTCCTTATTTCCCTCATATAGTCCATAAATGTTAATATATACTAGATCACTATTATTGTTCATAAATTGTCAATGTAATATATATATATTTTGGTTCTAGAGTTATTTCAGATAGATTTAATAAGAATCAACAATACCAGCCCCATTGAATATTCTTGCTTCTGACAAGCTCACTTACCCAATGTCAAGCCAGAGACAACACAATATTTTGACTAGTTTTAGCCTGGGACATGTGACCCTTACAGCACTGTTCCACCCTCACCTCAGGAGTTAGTAACTGTACTGAAATACATGAAGGAAGAATGGGGAAAAGATAAAAATACAGAATAATTAATTAGAGAATGTTTGGAGAAACATTTTTAATTAAAAGTAGATGGTTTTAAAGGTAAAATAGATAGCTAGTGGGAAGCAACCACATAGCACAGGGAGATCAGCTCTGTACTTTGTGACCACCTCAAGGGGTGGGATAGGGAGGGTGGGAGGGAGACACAAGAGGGAGGGGATATGGGAATATATGTATACATATAGCTAATTCACTTTATTATACCTCAGAAACTAACAACATTGTAAATCAATTATATTCCAATAAAGATGTTAAAAATTTTTTTTAAATAAAATAAAGAAGTAGATTGTATCTATTGTGTTTTTGCTTTTAATATTTTTTAAAATCACCATTATTAGATATAAATGATGTTTTTACATCATTGAAAATAAGATTGACATAGAGCTGACATTGTAATTGACTGGTTACTTGGTGTGCACAAATATCTTTATGCCATCATTGAGATTCAGTCCCTGAAAGTTCAAACACTCTTTTTCTTATTCCCTTTTACAAACTCTCACACTCTTTTCTATTAAAACACTGGCTAATCAATTATACCACAATAAAGCTGAAAAAAATAATGCAATGAAAATATTGTAGAAATTAAATATATATATATATATATATATATATATATATATATATATATATATATATTTTGTGCTAGGCGGGCCTCTCATTGTTGTGGCATCTCCCGTTGCAGAGTGCGGGCTCCGGACGCACAGGCTCAGCGGCCATGGCTCACGGGCTCAGCCGCTCTGCGGCATGTGGGATCCTCCCGGACCAGGGCACGAACCCACGTCCCCTGCATCGGCAGGCGGATTCTCAACCACTGCACCACCAGGGAAGCCCCAAAAATATATATTTTTAAAAAGCACTGGCACACATTCTTTTTTGCATCTAATGACCATTCATATTTTACATTTCCCCTTTTCCTTCAAGTCTTGAAACATCCCTGAATGTAAATGAATTCATACATTATCAATGTTCTCATACAATGTTCAATGCATGAGCATCTCAACACTGTATAAATTATGAGTTCTAGGTAAGTGGGCATTTTTAGGTCAGGACAAAAGTATTCACAGTGAAAAAGCAAAATCTCCCCAAAAGAGAAGTTTTTTAGTCAAATATTTATCTCCTCTCAAACAATTTTTTCAGACTATAATCTCTCCCTCCCTCCCTCCCTCTCTCTCTCCTCTAATAAGTTGTTATATTTCTGTGTTTTCTCAAGCAAAAAAGCACGATCTAGTTATAAGCCTGCTTGATGTTTTCTCTGTAAACAATGAACCCTGGACACAGAAAATCTGACTTGATTCAAGTCTGATGTTGACTTTATTGGTCCCAACATATATATTTCTTGATCTTCTGTACAGTTCAAATACTCCAAACACTCTTTTTTCCCAAAAATTATTGCTGATTTTCTTCATCCATTATCAAACAAAAGAAAAATATCCTTTCTGAGGTTGGAGAGAAAGAAGAAAAGCTAATCATCTCCCATAAACCATATCCTTACTGAGATGTCTCAATGTTGATAACATGGTTTCAAAACAGCAAGGAGATACCTGTATCCAGGTATGGCTCTATCTATAGAGACAGTACTTTAATGAATAATGACTAAAAACCTAAGTTCTGGAGCCAGATGCCAATGTTTGAATCTAGGTTGCAACATTAATGCAGTGCCCTGATCTGTGAAATAGCCATGAAAATATTACCTTCCTCATAGGGCTACAGTATGGATTAAAAGAGTTTATACATATAAAAATTTTTGAATATGCACTCAATACACCTTAGCAATACTATCACCAGTTATTTGTAATTGTGGCAGGATGATGTGTAGAGTATTATATGTTTTCATATGTTTAATTCTAGGGCCTGCCCCCTTTGACATAGAGAAATAAGTTTCCTTTTGCCTCATGGTGGGTTGTCACCAAAAATATAGCTAGTTTTCATATTCTAGAATCTCAGGTCCAAATCCAAGACAGAAAAGACTTTGTTTATTTAATGTAACTTAATCATGTTCTAGATAACTGGACCCATGTAATTTTTCTTCTAATATAGACTAGAGAATAACATGTGAAGGACAGTTGGGTGTAGACATTAATGAAGATCTTAGAAAGTATAAACCTACCAACCTACTCTACTCCTGCTTAAATATCTTGGGAAAGATATGAGGGAAGAATAAACAATTTAATTCAAGGGAACTTGGGGATCACAGACCTATGGAATGCATTTTTTTAGTGTAGGCCTGGAAGCATACAGTAAGGCACCTGACAGTCCAAGCATGACTGCATAAGGTACATAAGTAAATTTATCTGAGACTATCCCACTTACCCCTCCCAAAAGGGCATGTATTTTGATCAAATGAGAGAGAAGTCAGAAGAACTTAATTGTTTCAAGAATAGAAAAAAAAAAAAAAAAAAAAAAACACCAGAAAAGAAAATGTAATATGGAACTTAAGCTGGAAATTGGATAAGGAGATGGTTACATCTTAATTAAGGTCATTAAGGTGGGGAAAATTATTCTAGAATGAAAGCAATGAGTCCTTTCAGGAAATGCTACAGAACCACAATGCTTAAGAATAAAATGAGGGAGGAACACTCCCAAACTCATTCTATGAGGCCACCATCACCCTATTACCAAAAGACAAAGATGTCACAAAGAAAGAAAATTATAGGCCAATATCAATGATGAACATAAATGCAAAAATCCTCAACAAAATACTAGCAAACAGAATCCAACAGCACATTAAAAGGATCATACACCATGATCAAGTGGGGTTTATTTCAGAAATGCAAGGATTCTTCAATATATGCAAGTCAATCAACGTGATACACCATATTAACAAACTGAAGGAGAAAAACATATGATCATCTCAATAGATGCAGAGAAAGCTTTTGACAAAATTCAACACCCATTTATGATAAAAACCCTGCAGAAAGTAGGCATAGAGGGAACTTTCCTCAACATAATAAAGGCCATATATGACAAACCCACAGCAAACATCATTCTAAATGGTGAAAAACTGAAACCATTTCCACTGAGATCAGGAACAAGACAAGGTTGCCCACTCTCACCACTCTTATACAACATAGTTTTGGAAGTTCTAGCCACAGCAATCAGAGAAGAAAAATAAATAAAAAGAATCCAAATTGGAAAAGAAGAAGTAAAGCTGTCACTGTTTGCAGATGACATGATACTCTACATAGAGAATCCTAAGGATGCTACCAGAAAACTACTAGAGCTAATCAATGAATTTGGTAAAGTAGCGGGATACAAAATTAATGCACAGAAATCTCTGGCATTCTTATACACTAATTATGAAAATATAAAAGTGAAATTAAGAAAACACTCCCATTTACCACTGCAACAAAGAGAATAAAATATCTAGGAATAAACCCAGCTAAGGAGAAAAAAGACCTGTATGCAGAAAATTATAAGACAGTGATGAAAGAAATTAAAGATGATACAAATAGGTGGAGAGATATACCATGTTTTTGGATTGGAAGAATCAACATTGTGAAAATAACTCTACTACCCAAAGCAATCTACAGATTCAATGCAATCCCTATCAAACTACCACTGGCATTTTTTACAGAACTAGAACAAAGAATTTCACAATTTGTATGGAAACACAAAAGACCCCGAATAGCCAAAGCAATCTTGAGAACGAAAAATGGAGCTGGAGGAATCAGGCTCCCTGACTTCAGACTATACTACAAGTCTACAGTAATCAAGACAGTATGGTACTGGCACAAAAACAGAAATATAGATCAGTGGAAGAGGATAGAAAGCGCAGAGATAAACCCACACACATATGGTCACCTTATCTTTGGTAAAGGAGGCAAGAATATACAGTGAAGAAAAGGCAGCCTCTTCAGTAAGTGGTGCTGGGAAAACTGGACAGGTACATGTAAAAGTATGAAATTAGAATACTCCCTAGCACCATACACAAAAATAAAATCAAAATGGGTTAAAAACCTAAATGTAAGGCCAGACACTATCAAACTCTTAGAAGAAAACAAAGGCAGAACATTCTATGACATAAATCACAGCAAGATCCTTTTTGACTCACCTCCTAGGGAAATGGAAATAAAAACAAAAATTAAAAATGGGACCTAATGAAGCTTAAAAGCTTTTGCACAGCAAAGGATACCATAAACAAGACCAAAAGACAACCCTCAGCATGGGAGAAAGTAGTTGCAAATGAAGCAACTGACAAAGGATTAATATCCAAAATTTATAAGCAATGCATGCAGCTCAATAACAAAGAACCAAACAACCCAATCCAAAAATGGGCAGAAGACCTAAATAGACATTTCTCCAAAGAAGATATACAGATTGCCAACAAACACATGAGAGAATGCTCAAAATCATTAATCACTAGAGAAATGCAAATCAAAAGTACAATGAGATATCATCTCACACTGATCAGAATGGCCATCATCAAAAAATCTGGAAACAATAAATGCTGGAGAGGATGTGGAGAAAAGGGAACCCCCTTGCACTGCTGCTGGGAATGTAAATTGATAGAGCCACTATGGAGAACAGTATGGAGGTTCCTTAAAAAACTACAAATAGAACTACCATACGACCCTGCAATCCCACTACTGAGCATATACCCTGAGAAAACCATAATTCAAAAAGAGTCATGTACCACAATGTTCATTGCAGCTCTATTTACAATAGCCACGACATGGAAGCAACCTAAGTGTCCATCAATAGATGAATGGATAAAGAAGATGTGGCACATATATACAATGGAATATTACTCAGCCATATAAAGAAATGAAACTGAGTTATTTGTAATGTGGTGGATAGACCTGGAGTTTGTCATACAGAGTGAAGCAAATCAGAAGGAGAAAAACAAATACCATATGCAAACACAGATATATGGAATCTAAGAAAAAAAGAAAATGGCATGAAGAAAATAGGGGTAGAATGGGAATAAAACACAGACCTACTAGAGCATGGACTTGAGGATATGGGGAGGGGGAAGGGTAAGCTGTGATGAAGTGAGAGAGTAGCATGGACATATATACACTACCAAACGTAGGGTGGATAGTGAGTGGGAAGCAGCCACATAGCACAGGGAGATCATCTCGGTGCTTTCTGACCACCTAGAGCGGAGGATTAGAGAGGGTGGGAGGGAGAGAGATGCAAGAGGGAAGAGATATGAGAACATATGTATATGTATAACTGATTCACTTTGTTGTAAACCAGAAACTTACACACCATTGTAAAACAGTTATAGTCCAATAAAGATGTTAAAAAAGAAAAAAAGAATAAAATGAGATGATTCACATTTCAACAACAACAACAAAACAAATTAAATAATTACCTATTGAGAAGGAAGATTATTTTCATAATAACCCCAGACAGGAAGTAACTCACATGTCTATCAACTGATGAAAGGATAAACAAATTGTGATGTAGGTGTGTGTGTATATAGTAAAATAATACTCAGCAATAAAAAGCAATGAACTAAAGTTACATACAGTATGTCAACACATCCCTCCCAGGGTCAGGAAAGCCCTGGTGTCTCCAGATTTTACAGCATAGAGCCTTGTCCAGTCTCAGGAAATATAAGCACATACCTCCAGAGTTAGGTAAATCCCTCAGGTGCTCTCACTCTATCTATATACTTCAAAATTAACTTCCCAAGACTTGCTCTTTCCCCAGGAGGCCATGTTTTTGGCAAAATTTATTCAGAAAGTCCTGATTCTGCAAAATGCCAAATATATGTTATTTAAACCCCCATAAAACTACAGACCATTATTCCTCATGAACACAGACGCACAAAAAAAGCAAATCCTTGAAAATAAATTATAACAATATAGAAAAAGAGCAATATACCATAATAAACAAAAGTTTATCTGAGTAATGCAAGGCTGGTGGAACATACAAAAATCAATCAATGCAATTCATCATATTGCCAGTTCAAAGAAGAAACACTACATGATCATATAAATTGATATATTAAAAAAAACATTTAACAAAATTCAAGATCCATTCATGATTAAAAGTCTGAGAAAACTAGGAATGCAAGGTATTTTTCTATACCTGATAAAGTGTGTCTCTAAAAAATCTATAGTTAACAATTTCATTGTGAAAGACTGAATGCTTTTCTCCTAAGCCTGAGAATAAGGCAAGGATGTCCACCCTCACCACTGCTATTCAACATCATATTGGAAGTCTTAGCCAATACAATAGACTACCAAAAAAATAAAAAAGTAAAAAGCATGCAGATTGGAATAGAGAGACGAAATCATCCCTGCTCACAGACAACATGATTGTGGACATAGGCAATCCAAAAGAATCTACAGTCTACCAAACCCTTGAAATAGCCAGAGATCAATAGAGAAGGAATAACAGAAAAAAAGAAAAATAATCTACAAAAATCATATAAAACTAATAAATGAATTTCATAATGTGGTAGGATATAATGTCAACTCTCAAAAATCTATATACTAACAGTGAACAATTGGGAAAAAATTCTTTTTAATGTTATTTATTGGGTTGGCCAAAAAGTTCATTCGGGTTTTTCTGTAACATGGAAAACCCAAATGAACTCTTTGGCCAACCCAGTAGAATAACATCCCCTCAAAGATGTAGTTATAAATCTAAAAAACTCATGTGGTGGATGGACCTGGAGTCTGTCATACAGAGTGAAGTAAGTCAGAAGGAGAAAAACAAATACCGTATGCTAACACATATATATGGACTCTAAGGGAAAAAAATGTCATGAAGAGGTTAGTGGTAGGACGGGAATAAAACACAGACTTACTCGAGCATGGACTTGAGGATATGGGGAGGGGGAGGGGTGGGCCGTGACGAAGTGGGGGAGTGGCAGGGACATATATACACTATCAAATGTAAATTAGATAGCTGGTGGGAAGCTGCTGCATAGCACAGGGAGATCACCTCTGTGCTTTGTGACCGCCTGGGGGGGTGGGATAGGGAGGGTGGGAGAGAGGGTGATGCAAGAGGGAGGAGATGTGGGAGCATGTGTGTATGTATAACTGATTTAGTTTGTTGTAGAGGGAAAACTAACACACTATTGTAAAACAATTATACTCCAATAAAGATGTTAAAAAAAATAATAAAATAAAATAAATAAAAAAAAAAATAAAAAACTCATGTATTATCTATGTGCTGAAGACTACAAAAGCTCATCAAAGAAATCAAATAATACTTCAATAAATTAAGAAACATATCCTGCTCATAAATTTTGAGTCAACAAGGTGTCAATTCTCCTCAAATTTATCTATACAATAAATGCAATTGCAGTCAAAATTCAACCAGGATTTCTGTAGTATTGACAAGCTTATGCTAACATTTGCATGGAAAAACAAAGAAATTTAAAGAGAGCAAACAATTTTGGACAAAAAGAAAAATAAAGTTGGAATTATCATAGTACTTGACTTTGACTTACCAAAAAGTTATAATAATAAAAAGTATGAAATTCCCCAAAAGATAGACACATCAATCAATGACACAAATTACGATCCATAAGTGGATGCATATGAACGTACCAATTTTGTTGTTGTTGTTGTTTAGGAAAAGGTTTATTTGCAGAAAAATACAATGAATACTACAGCCTACCTATTTCCCCACTCGGTTAACACCAATTGGCATGTTATCATATTTGCATCCTAAGTTTTTCCCTATGTGTATGTCATACCAATTTATTTTTAATAAAGTTAAAGGCAATTCAGTGAAGAAAGGATAATCTTTTCAACAAAAGCCAATGGAACAATTGGACAGCCATATAACAAAAAACAAACAAAAAGTACCTTGAACTAAACCTCAAATCTCATACACAATTTAATTCAAAGTGAATCATAGATCTAAATGTAAAACTATAAACATTTTAGAATAAAACACTTGAGAAAATATTAATCACCCAGATTTAGGTGAAAAAATTTAGGTATAACATTAAAAGCATGATCTATAAAAGAAAAATAAGTCAATTGGATATTGTCAAAATAAAAGCTTTAGCTCTGCAAAAGAGAATGAAAAGTCAAGACAGCAATTGGTAGAAAATATTTGCAAGCTACACATCTGAAAAAGGACTTGTATCCAGGACATATAAAGAATTCTAAAAACTCAACAGTAAGAAAAGAAACAACCCAGTTTGCTCCAAAAATGGGCAAAAGATTTGAATATACACTTCACTTTGTACTTCATTTGCAGTGAAGACTGCAAATAAGCACATCAAAAAGATACTCAAATCAATAGTCATTAAGTAAATACAAATTAAAACTACAATTACACACCTATTGGAATATCTACAATAAAAAGTATTAAGTTTTGGCCAGCACCTGGAATTGTCTTACGTTGCTGAAATGTATGCTGTATGGTTCAGCAGCTCTGGAAAACAATTTGGCCGTTTCTTATAAAGTTAAACATTGCTGGGACTTCCCTGGTAGTCCAGTGGTTAAGGCTCTGTGCTTCCAATACAGGGGGCCCGGGTTCGATCCCTGGTCAGGGAACTAAGATCCCATATGTCATGTGGTGTGGCCAAAAAAAAAAAAAACAAGTAAATATTGCTTACCATATGACTAAGCAAACCCACTTCTGGGTATTTATCTTAGATTAAAAGAAAATGTTCACACAAAAATCTGTACATTAATGTTTATAACAACTCTATTTACAACTCCTCAAAACAGGAAAAAACATAAATGTCCTTCAGTGGGTGCATGGGTAAACAGTGATATGTCCATACAATGAAATACTACTCTGAAGTGAAAAGGAACAAACTATTGATGCACACAACATGGATCTCAAATGCATTGATTCAAGTGTCAGAAAGCAGTCTCAAAAGTTGCATATTGTATGACTCTTTTTGTGTAACATTCTCAAAAGTATGAAACTATGGTTATGCAATACACATCAGTGCCTGGGACTAGGCTCAGGGAAGGGTGTGAGTGTTGAGGTTTACCTTGACAGAGTTTTTCTGGGGTGATGTTTTTGGTAGCCTGATTGTGGTGTTGGTTATTCTAACCCATTCACATGTTAAGTGCATACAAATGTACACCAAAAACATAGTAAAAAATAAAAGCTCATTAAATTTTTGTTACTCCTTTTAGGACAGTTCCCAAGCCATTAGTGACTCATACATTTAATGTCAATGTCTTATAATTTCTCATATACTTTCTGCATCTTTAAAAGTACTTTAAATTTATCAATCTATTAATAACATTATTAAATAATCACTATGTGGCAAGCACTTTTCTAGATTATTGTTGATATTTATTTTAAAAAATGATGACTGTGCTTTTTTCCTTTTGATAACTTGGAATCTTATTTTATCATGTTAGCCCCTGGCAATTCAAATCTCTTAGTTTTTTTGTTTGTTTTGTTTGGTTGCCTTTTTTTTCACCCAAGACATTTAGCCAGTCTACTGACTTACTGACAACATATGAATTTGTAGGTGACTTACTTCAATGTCCTGTTGGTGACTCTCTATGACTTCATCCAATTGAACTCACTAATTAATTATTGGTAACCACAATTTTCTAAGAACTAACTAAGTTTAAAATGTTTCCACACTGTTGGAAAATAAATAAACCTTACCTCCATGAAATGAGAAACAACAACTCTACAATAAAAGATTGAGTTTTTATTATTATAAATGTGAGTATTTATTATGCCTCTGTTTCAACAGAGACATCAAACTTAGGATGTCATAGAAGAAGATAATCTTTGCTCCTAAATGTTTGCGAGTGCTACTTCAGATAGAATCTCCTCCTTATGTTTAAAACCATGTTAATTAATATTTCCTGATATTAAATAATTAATTTATTTAGGTGGGTTATAGTATTGTGAGTTTTTAAAATAAGTTTTGTCTTTAAGATATACTGTTGACATATTTACTGATAAAATAAAATGGTATTTGGGATTTGCTTTAAAATTATTGGTGAAGAAGGGAGAAGCTGATCAGGGTACAGATGAAATGAATAAACATAAATTGATAAATCATTTACCCTGACAGATAAATACATAAGAGTTCATTATATTTGTTCCACGTTTGTATGTAACTGGTATTGTCTATAATAAAAAAGGTTTTTAAAAAATAAAGAAAAATTTTAACTTTCCTTCTGCAAGAAACTTTATCACACCATATCAGAATTACAATATGTTACCAAAAAACAAAAACAAACAAAAAAGTCTTAATGCAGATCAACAAATATTCAATGTGTAGTCTTAGGCAGCCACCAAAGGGTAACTGTTATTCAGGCAAGGAGCCACAGATCATCTTGATCTCAGAGTTGTGTTTAATCCAGAGACAATCAATGATTTATGCATCCAGTATTTCAAATAAGGAACATTTTTATTGCCACCTTCTTTAAATCAAGCCTGTATTAAGGCCAGTCTACTCCTAGGTCGTGCTCATACCAAGGCTAACCCACAGGGAAAGGAGAAATTTCCTTGCCCTCAGAGTGTCAGAGAGGCCTAGCCTGCTGGTGTGGATGGGTCTCTGGACAGCCTATTCCCAGAGAGGTTGTTGGTCCTTCATAGTGTGGCTTAACCTTCACAGGGCATTTCCACTTTGCATCCATTTAAGCCATAGATACATGGCTATAAGAAGTCCAAAAATGTTTGGGGATGGGTAACACTTAATAGAATAGAAACACAAGAAATTTTGAGCTACGGGTGCTTGATTTGAGTCCTCAGGGTAAATAAAGAATTGTGGATTCTTGGGTCCCTTTAAGTTAACTGTGGGACCCCCTTCAAAGAACTTTGAAGTTTGACATTTGGCAAGTGGCTTATACAAGACATATCTTGAACCTCTTCTTTTAAGCCTTAAAATACATGCAGTATCCCCTCCTTTTCAATACATTTCCATTTGGCTGCATCCTTCAGCCTTAGTTAATAAAAGTTTTGCCTGGTGTTTTAAAAATAAGGTAATTCATATTAAAGTAAGTTAAATAAGCTCAAATCCACTTCTGTTGTTTTCATGTTTAGCTTCCTGTTTCTAGCTTTTATTGTGTCTGCCGAAGTTTTCTTGTCAAAATTTCTTCTAAAATGGAAGTTTGTGGCTCCCCAATTCATTCAATAAGTGCTTACTGAGCAGATACTTCGTGTCAGGCTCTGTTTTATGTCTCTGTGAACAAAACAGATGAACCTAGTCCTTTGTGGGGCTTATATTATACTCAGGGGAAACGTATAATATATAAGTTAATAAGATAATTGAAGACTTGTATAAGTGTCCTGCAGGGAAAAAGAAGAATGATGATAGGGAAAAGCTTTGTGTGTATATGTGTATGGTAAGGATACCAACCTTAAGAAAGGGACCTCCGGAATGCCCTCTCCAAAAGATGATGTTTTAACTGAGACCTGAAGTGTGAGAAGAAGTTAGCCATGAGAAGCACCAAAAGTTGAACACACTAAGTAGAGGATATATCATGTTCAAGAGTCCTGAGACAGTCAATAACTGAGTTGTTGAAGAATGAGAGAGAAGGCCTGAATTGAACTTCATGAGAACCAAGAACAGACACAGTAGGCCAGATCATGTTGGCCTCTTAGGCTAGAGTATTGAGCCTGGACTTTATGTTTAGTTCAATGGGAAGCTGTTGAAAGGTTTTAAATAGGAGAGTGAAATGATAATAAGTATTATGTAAGAGTACTCTAACAGTACTGTGGAGAGTGTTTTGCAGAGGGATCATAGTGAAAGCAGTGAGGAGGGGTATGGAGCTAGTGGAGCCCTACAGGAAAAATATGAGAGGGACTTGGATTAGGTGGGTATCAGGTAAGATAGAGATACATGGACCAATTGAAGATACATTTTAGAGATAGACAAATTGCTAATTTATTGGATATGAGAAATTAAGAACTGGGAGAAATCAAAGATAAATTTTTGGTTTCTGGTTATAATGGATGCAGTGTTCTTACTAAAATGATAAGGGCAGAGCAAGATTTTTCAGAAGAGACATCAAAGCTTATTACATCTAAAGAGATTTTCAATTGAGTATGTTAACAGAGGAGTTGTATCTATAACTGCCTTGTATTGAGATGAATCCAGGTGTAAAGATATATAACAATGAATATTTAGCATACAGATAATTTTTAAGTTTCATTTCTAAAATTTAAAATTACAGAGTTTCAATTAGAGAAAGAATACTGCTAAAGAATAAAAAGACAATTCTAAACACAGAATAAACATAGGCTGAGGACTCAGGAAAGAGACTGAGAGGGTGGCACCAGGAAGGTGGCAGGAAACCCAGCAAAGTGATGTTATAGAAACCAACAGGAAAGTGGTTTAGGTCCAGGGAGTTGAACATCTCTTCACTTGTACATTAATGTCCCTGTTTTGTCCCCTTTTTATTGGTAGCCCACACAGAGTAAAGTGCATTTGTGTCTCTATCACTCTTCTGTTAAATTACATTTAATGGATTGCTTTTGACCTAAAAAGTCCTTGGCTTCCTCTTTTACACCATGCTGGTTGGATCCTCTTCAAGTCTGAGCTAGCCTGACTGTCTTCCCTTGGACCAAATGATGTTTTCTTCCATGGATTTTCCTTATTTTCCTTATTTTTTTCCTTTATTTTTTCTCTACCTGAAATTCTACTTCTACAGCTTTGTAAATTTGGTTATATTCCATCAACAAATATTGATTGGAAAATTGGAATGATTGACTTGAAAAACACCTAGCTCTGAAATATGATTCTTTAAAAAGGATAAATATGTCCAGTGAACCTGTTTGTCATTGTCCTCTGCCTCTGCATAATTCTGACACTGTCAGTAAGGCGCCAGCATTCTAGAGAGTTACTGTGGCTGACAGGGCATACAGATCATCATCCAAACCTCAATGTTCCTCTCCAAACACCAGTGCATCTCTAGTTAAATACCAGTCCTATTTCTCCCTCCTGTATGTGTCTAACCTTGATTACTCTTCCTTCCCTCTTGCATCCAGACTGTAATCATAACATATAGCATCAGTGTCACATCCAAATCTTGTCCCTACCCACTCTCTAAGATCATGTCCTTCACTTTGCCAGATTGTATCCTGCACTCTATTTTCTTCTCTGTGAACAGAGACATTAGGCTTGATGATTCCTAAGGTCCCTTCCAGCTCTGACATTTTGTGTGTAATTAGAATGCTGCACTGCGATCTGTCTATAACCATGGCAGGAGTTCAGAAGGTTAGCATAATTGAAGAAAGTTTCCCAGAGGAAATGTGGAGATTGAATAGCATATTGAGTAATGGGAAGAATTTAAACTGGCAAAAAAGATTATCCCAGATTGGAGAAACTGCATGACTCATAACAAGGGAGCGGGAAGAAAAGATGTATATAGAGTGACTGATGAGAGATAAACTTGACTGTTCCGATTACTGGATAGTGAAAAATAAGCCTGAATCAAAAGCAAATAATAATAATAAATATGAAATAAATAAGCACCTGAAGGTGAATGAAATGAAATCCAAATTTAGTAATGGCAATGATATTCTGCCCTAGATTTTATAAAAGTGTTTGGAAACCAAGCAAAAGTCTGAATTGAGGAATTTAGGGTGAATTCATAACTCTACTATATATTCATTTTATGGCTGTGAAATATCACTTTAGTGGGTTTCAATAAACCTACTATGCAGCATAGATAAAATAATCTATATGAATTGTTTTTAGGGCTTGACCAGTATCAGGAGGGTACTAGCTGGGTAGTGTTATGCCAACAAAAATAGAAAAGTGGCATTATCATTCAATCTTCAGTGTAGTTGTGCTAGAAAGAGTTGGAAACAAGGAGGCTTAGATCATAGTTCAAATTTATTCAGACTTATTAATGGAAGGAAGGAAGAAAGAAAGAAAAGAAGGAAGGAAAGAAGGAGGAAAGAATGGTTGGGAGAGGGAAAGAGGGAAAGAAAAGAAGGGGAGACCTGAGGAGAGGAAAGAAAAAGAGAGGAAATGAAAGGTCTTTTTCAGCCATTCCATACCTTAGCCATTTATATCACAAAAAAATAGACACCCTTCACTGTAAAACAGGTAAGAGGTACTGTTAAAAAAGGACAAATTATTACTTTTTCTCAATTTGAAATTTATGGCTAACTATGTAGAAATAAAATATCTTAGATGTAGGTACCATCTCCATATTAATTACCTGAAAAAAGTTTAAGAATGCACATGTCTTTACAACAAACTAAAGAAGGAAGGTAAGTAATATCTAATATGCATTATATGTTTTGCCGAGTTCTGGGTGCCTGACAGACTCACACCTTTAATCAGTACAACAAACTTCAAGAATAGATATAATCATTTTCCCTCACAAAGAAGGAAACATGTTCAAAGAGTTTAAGTGATTTACCAATGTATCTCAACTTGAAAATGGCAGAGCTGGAATATAAATTTAGAGGGTACAATACTCCATAACCCTTAGGACCACCATACACACACACACACACACACACACACACACACACACACACACACACACACACATACACACACACACACACACACACACACGTTCTACCCTCAAACAGGCCAAGTTAACTTCTTTCCAGTAAACCTGTGTTTTTAAAATATGGTCAGAAAACCATATTTTAAATCATCCAAATCATCCGGGAGACTTGTTAAAAACCAACATTTCAGAACGTACCTAAGACCACCTTCATTGTAAGATGTTTTCCAGATGATTCTGGTATGCACTAAAAGTTTGAAACAATTAAAAGATCAAACTATTTCCCATAAATCACATAGTGCAAATGCCATACAAATTTTTAAACTAATTTTTTCAATCCATATACTTGGCGTTTGAGCCTCAATTTTCATCCAAATCTAACATCCTACAATTTAAACCAAATCCATTTGGCCACGATATTTGAGTTTCCAAAGTGAGGCTTTTAAAGACAACACAGAAATGACTGAAGTGAAAGATTGACGACTGGTCAGTGACTGGAGATACAAGTAAGCCAAATTTTCAAAGATGGAAAAGTATTGAAGGATATGGGAGATTAATAGGACATGAATAAATCAGAATCAGAAAAGGGTGACTGAAGATTAGGGCTGGCTGGTCAAGAAAAGATATTAAGGACTCAAGTCATATACATATTATTAAATCAAATTTATTGAGGTATAGTTTATATAAAATAAAATGAATCCCTGTAATGTAGGGTTTGATTAGTTTTGACAAACATATACAATAATGTAATTCCAAACATAGTAACTATTTAAGACATTTCTATAACCCTACAAGGTTCCCTTGTGCCCCTTTGCAAACAATACTCCTCACCTTTAACCCCAAGCAGCCACCAGTTTGCTTAACTGTATTCAATACTTCTTCTTAAATGTCATATAAATGGAATTATACAGTTTGTAAAATCTTTTGGGTCCATGCCACTGCATATATCAGTAGTCCGTCCACTTTAATTGATGTAGTATTCCACTTTATGCATACAATTTATTCATCAGTTCAACTCTTGATAACTATTTGGGTTGTTTCTGGTTTGAGGTTATGAATTAGCTGCTATGAACATTATAGTCTTTGCAAGCAAATATAACTTCCTTTTTCCCAGATAAATGAATGGAATTGCTGGATTTTATGAGAGATGTATTTTAACTTTATAAATAACTTTCAAGCTGCTTTCCAAAATGGTTGGACAAATTAACAATCCTACCAGCAGTGTATGAGAATTCCATTTGCTATACATCTTCACCAACCATTGGTATTGCCAGTATTTAATTATTCTAATGACTGTGTAGAGATATCTCAAAGTATTTTAATTTGCATTTCCTTGATGATAGTCAATGTTGAATATTTTTATGTGTTTATTGGCCATTAATATATTTTCTTTTTTGAAGTGTCTGTTCAAAATTGTTCACTGTTTTTAAGATTCTCTCTGCTAATTATTGCAAGAGTTAAAAAATTAAATCTGCATGTAATATCTTTGTCAAAATGCTGCAAATATTTTTTCCTAGTCTGTGGCTTACCTTTTCATTTTCTTTTTTTTTTCCATACACAGACTTTATTTTATTTTTACAAGAGATACATAAACTGACACCAAGCATTGTAAATGGATGACCATAACAAAAGCAACAATGATTGCAATTACCAAGCATGAAACACACTCATATTATGTCATAATATTGACATTCAGTCCAGTAATCCTCCACTTAAACAGCTTCTTTACTTTGCAATGAAAATTGATTTTTATATTTTTTGCCTCTCAGTCCTTGTGGGATTTTTTTTTTTATTCAAACAGAAAGTCACAAAAATTATAATCATCCTCATCAGTTCAATCAGTTCCATGTAATTAATTCTTTTGTTCATCTTGATCTTTTGTTAGCACTTTTATGAATTCATCAGTTTTCCATTAGAGTTCTGAAAATTCGTATTCATTTAGTTCAGCAGTATAGTCAGTTACCAGAAACCCATACTTATAAGAGTCTTTTCCATGAATTCCTTGAAGATGAAACCCTTTTATAGGAACATTTTTGTGAAAACATCATAATACACCCAGAACTGTCTGTAAATGACAAAAGACTTAAAAATGACCACAGTTAAAGATTTGATGAAAGTTCATAATAATGCACTTGACAAGGAAATTTAGTTATTTCTGAGATATACATTTTAATGTAATAACTAGAATTATGACTTATAACATTATACCAGAACATATAAGATTTTTAGAAAGTTCATGTCATGTCTGAAACATTTATATTAACATATTTCCATACAAAAAACCCAAAGAAAGTTTAGTATTAGTTGTTTTTGTTTGTTGGTTTGTTTGTTTTATACTGCACATTCTTATTAGTCATCAATTTTATACACATCAGTGTATACTTGTCAATCCCAATTGTCCAATTCAGCACACCATCATCTCCATCCCACCGCGGTTTGCCCCCCTTGGTATCCATACTTTTGTTCTCTACATCTGTGTCTCAACTTCTGCCCTGCAAACCAATTCGTCTGTACCATTTTTCTAGGTTTCACATACATGCATTAATATACGATATTTGTTTATCTCTTTCTGGCTTACTTCAATCTGTATGACAGTCTCTAGATCCATCCAAATCCTAACAAATGACTAAATTTCATTCTTTTATATGGATGAGTAATGTTCCATTGTATATACGTATCACAATTTATTTATCCATTCATTTGTCGATGGGCACTTAGGTAGCTTCCATGACCTGGCTATTGTAAATAGTGATACAGTGAACATTGGGGTGCATGTGTCTTTTTGAATTATGGTTTTCTCTGAGCTTATGCCCAGTACTGGGATTGCTGGATCATATGGTAATTCTATTTTTAGTTTTTTAAGGAACTTCCATACTGTTCTCCATAATGGCTGTATCAATTTACATTCCTACCAACAGTGAAAGAGGGTTCCCTTTTCTCCACACCCTCTCCAACATTTGTTGTTTGTAGATTTTCTGATGGTGCCCATTCTAAGTGGTGTGAGCTGATACCTCATTGTAGTTTTGATTTGCATTTCTCTAATAATTAGTGATGTTGAGCAGCTTTTCATGTGCATCTTGGCCATCTGTATGTCTTCTTTGGAGAAATGTCTATTTAAGTCTTCTGCCCATTTCTGGATGGTGTTTTTTGTTACTTTAATATTGAGCTGCATGAGCTGTTTATATAATTTTTTTTTTTTTTTTTTTTTTTGTGGTACGCGGGCCTCTCACTGTTGTGGCCTCTCCCGTTGCGGGGCACAGGCTCCGGACGCGCAGACCCAGCGGCCATGGCTCACGGGCCCAGCCGCTCCGCGGCATGTGGGATCTTCCCGTACCGGGGCACGAACCCGTATCCCCTGCATCGGCAGGCGGATTCTCAACCACTGCGCCACCAGGGAAGCCCTGTTTATATAATTTGGAGATTAATCCTTGTCTGTTGATTCATTGGGAAATATTTTCTCCCATTCTGAGTGTTGTTTTTTTGTCTTGTTTACGGTTTCCTTTGCTGTGAAAAAGCTTTAAAGGTTTATTAGGTCCCATTTGTTTAGTTTTATTTTTATTTCCATTACTCTAGGAGATGGATCAAAAAAGTTCTTGCTGTGATTTATGTCAAAGAGTGTTATTCCTATATTTTACTCTAACAGTTTTAGTGTCCAGTCTTACATTTAGGTCTCTAATCCATGTTGAGTTTATTTTTGTGTATGGTGTTAGGGAGTGTTCTAACTTCATTCTTTTACATGTAGCTGTCCAGTTGTTCCATTTATTGAAGAGACTGTCTTTTCTCTGTTGTATATCTTTGCTTCCTTTGTCATAGATTAGCTGACCATAGGTGCGTGAGTTTATCTCTGGGTTTTCTATCTTGTTCCATTGATCTATGTTTCTGTTTTTGTGCAGGTACCATATTGTCTTGATTACTGTAACTTTGTAGTGTAGTCTGAAGTCAGGGAGTCTGATTCCTCCAGCTCCACTATTTTCCCTCAAGACTGCTTTGGCTATTAGGGGTCTTTTTTGTCTCCATACAGATGTTAAGATGATTTGCTCTAGTTCCATAAAAAAATGCCATTGGTAATATGATAGGGATTGCAATGATTCGGTAGATTGCTTTGGGTAGTATAGTCATTCTCACATTATTGATTCTTCCAATCCAAGAGTATGGTATATCTCTCCATCTGTTGATATCATCTTTAATTTCTTTCATCAGTGTCTTACAGTTTTCAGCATACAGGTTTTTTGTTTCCCTAGGTAGGTTTATTCCTAGGTATTTTATTATTTTTGTTGCAATGGTAAATGGCAGTGTTTCCTTAATTTCTCTTTCAGATTTTTCATCATTAGTGTATAGGAATGCAAGAGATTTATGTGCATTAATTTTGTATCCTGCAACTTTACCAAATTAATTGATTAGCTGTACTAGTTTTCTGGTGGCATTTTTAGGATTCTCTATGTATAGTATCATGTCATCTGCAAACAGTGACAGTTTACTTCTTCTTTTCCAATTTGTATTCCTTTTATTTTTTTTCTTCTTTGATTTGCATGGCTAGGACTTCCAAAACTATGTTGAATAATAGTGGTGAGAGTAGATATACTTGTCTTGTTCCTGATAGTAGAGGAAAAGCTTTCAGTTTTTCACCATTGAGAATGATGTTTGCTGTCGGTTCGTCGTATATGTCATTTCTTATATTGAGATAGGTTCCCACTATGCCCAATTTCTGTAGGGTTTTTATCATAAATGGGTGTTGAATTTTGTCAAAAGCTTTTTCTGCATCTATTGAGATGATCATATAGTTTTTATTCTTCAATTTGTTAATATGGTGTATCACATTGATTGATTTGTGTATATTGAAGAATCCTTGCATCCTTGGGATAATTACAACTTGATCATAGTGTATGATCCTTTTAATGTGTTGTTGGATTCTGTTTGCTAGTATTTTATTGAAGATTTTTGCATGTATATTCATCAGTGATATTGGTCTATAATTTTCTTTTTTTGTAGTATCTTTGTCTGGTTTTGGTATCAGGGTGATGGTGGCCCATAAAATGGGTTTGGGAATGTTCCTTCCTCTGCAATTTTTTGGAAGAGTTTGAGAAGGATGAGTGTTGGCTCTTCTCTAAATGTTTGATAGAATTCACCTGTGAAGCCATCTGGTCCTGTACTTTTGTTTGTTGGAAGATTTTTAATCACAGTTTCAATTTCATTACTTGTGATTGGTCTGTTCATATTTTGTTTCTTCCTGGTTTAGTCTTGGAAGGTTATACCTTTCTAAGAAATTGTCCATTTCTTCTAGGTTGTCCATTTTATTGGCATAGAGTTGCTTGTAGTAGTCTCTTAGGATGCTTTGTATTTCTGCTGTGTAAGTTGTAACTTCTCCTTTTTCATTTCTTATTTTATTGATTTCAGTCCTCTCGCTCTTTTTCTTGAGAGTCTGGCTAATGGTTTATCAATTTTGTTTATCTTCTCAAAGAACCAGCTTTTAGTTTTATTGATCTTTGCTATTGTTTTCTTTGTTTGTATTTCACTTATTTCTGCTCTGATCTTTATGATTTCTTTCCTTCTGCTAACTTTGGGTTTTGTTTTTTCTTCTTTCTCTAGTTCCTTTAGGTGTAAGATTAGATTGTTTACTTGAGATTTTTCTTGTTTCTTGAGGTAAGCTTGTATAGCTATAAACTTCCCTCTTAGAACTGCTTTTGCCACATCCCATAGGTTTTAGATCATCATGTTTTCATTGTCATTTGTCTCTAGGTATTTTTTGATTTCTTCTTTGATTTCTTCAGCTATCTCTTGGTTATTTAGTAACGTATTGTTTAGCCTCCATATGCTTGTGTATTTTACATTTATTTCCCTGTAATTGTTTTCCAATCTCATAGCATTGCGGTCAGAAAAGATGCTTGATATGATTTCAATTTTCTTAAATTTACTGACGCTTGATGTGTGACCCAAGATATGATCTATCCTGGGAAATGTTCCATGTGCACTTGAGAAGAAAGTGTAATCTGCTGTTTTTGGATGGAATGTCCTAACAATTTCAATTAAATCTATCTGGTCTATTGTGTCATTTAAAGCTTCTGTTTCCTTATTTATTTTCATTTTGGATGATCTGTCCATTGGTGTAAGTGAGGTGTTAAAGTCCCCCACTATGATTGTGTAACTGTTGATTTCCTCCTTTATAGCTGTTAGCAGTCGCCTTATGTATTGTGGTGCTCCTATGTTGGGTGCATATATATTTATAATTGTTATATCTTCTTGGATTGATCCCCTGATCATTATGTAGTGTCCTTCTTTGTCTCTTGTAACATTTTTTTTTGTTGTTAAAGTCTACTTTATCTGATATGAATATAGCTACTCCAGCTTTCTTTTGATTTCCATTTGCATGGAATATCTTTTTCCATCCCCTCACTTTCAGTCTGTATGTGTCCCTAGGTCTGAAGTGGGTCTCTTGTAGACAGCATATAAATGGGTCTTGTTTTTGTATCCATTCTGCAAGCCTGTGTCTTTTGTTTGGAACATTTAATCAATTCACTTTTAAGGTTATTATCAATATGTATGTTCCTATGATCATTTTCTTAGTTGTTTTGGGTTTGTTTTTGTAGATCCTTTTCTTCTCTGTGTTTCCCACTTAGAGAAGTTCCTTTAGCATTTGTTCTAGAGCTGGTTTGGTGGTGCTGAATTCTCTTAGCTTTTGCTTGTCTGTAAAGGTTTTAATTTCTCCATCAAATCTGAATGAGATCCTTGCTGGGTAGAGTCATCTTTGTTGTAGGTTCTTCCCTTTCATCACTTTATGTATATCATTCCACTCCCTTCTGGCTTGTAGATTTTCTGCTGAGAAATGAGCTGTTAACCTTATGGGAGTTCCCTTCTATGTTATTTTTTGTTTTTCCCTTGCTGCTTTTAATACGTTTTCTTTGTCTTTAATTTTTGCTGATTTGATCACTCT
The DNA here is from genome assembly GCF_026419965.1 of Kogia breviceps. Lineage (NCBI taxonomy): Eukaryota > Metazoa > Chordata > Mammalia > Artiodactyla > Physeteridae > Kogia > Kogia breviceps. Next base: position 22,315,803 of record NC_081320.1, read on the forward strand.
GTCTTGGTATGTTTCCCCTTGGGTTTATCCAGTATGGGACTCACTGTGCCTCGTGAGCTTGGGTAGCTATTTCCTTTCCCATGTTAGGGAAGTTTTCAACTATAATCTTTTCAAATATTTTCTTTGATCCTTTCTCTCTGTCTTCTTTTTCTGGGACCCCTATAATGCTAATGTTGTTGTGTTTATTGTTGTCCCAGAGGTCTCTTAGGCTGTCTTCATTTATTTTCATTCTTTGTTCTTTATTCTGCTCCACAGCAGTGAATTCCACCATTCTGTCTTCCAGGTCATTTATCCATTCTTCTGCCTTCGTTATTCTGCTACTGATTCCTTCTAGTGTAGTTTTCATTTCAGTTATTGTATCATTCATCTCTGTGTGTTATTTAATTCTTCTAGGTCTTTGTTAAACATTTCTTGCATCTCTCAATCTTTGCCTCCATTGTTTTTCTGAGGTCCTGGAGCATCTTAACTGTCATTATTCTGAATTCTTTTCCTGGAAGATTGCCTATCTCCACTTCATTTAATTGTTTTTCTGGGGTGTTATCTTGTTCCTTCATCTGTTACACAGCCCTTTGCCTTTTCATCTTGTCTATCTTTCTGTGAATGTGGTTTTTGTTCCACAGGCTGCTGTATTGTAGTTCTTGCTTTTGCTCTCTGCTCTCTGGTGAATCCCTTTTCATTTTTTAAATGACATATTTCAAAGAGCTAAAGCTTTGATTTTGATAAATTCCAATTTATCAATTTTTTTATGGTTCATTATTTTTGCATACTACCTAAGAAAATTTTTTCCTATGCTAGGTGGAATGCTTTTCTTTTATGTTTCCTTCTGAAAGTTTAGAAGTTTTAGTGTTTATGTTTAGGTCTATGATCTATTTTAAGTTTTGTACATGATATTAAGAGCTGAAGTTACTGATACTTTCTCCATATGCATAGCCAGTGGCAACACCATTGTCTTTAAATTCCCCATTAAGATGCCACATTTGTTTTTAAAATAATCAATGAACAAATTTATGTGTAGGACTAATTCTGGACATTTTTCTCTTCTATTGATCTATGTGTCTATCCCATGTCAAAATCACAATGCTTTGCTTAGTGTAGATTTATAACTCATCTTTAAATCAGTTAATAAGTATCTGATTTTGTTATTTTTTCTCAAAATTGTTTCAGTTAGTCTAAATTATTTCCATCCATAAAGTGCTAGAAATACCTTGACAATTTATGTGGAAAATGTCTGTTTGGATTTTGATTGAAAATGCATCATGCTTATAGATCAGTTTGCAATGAATTTACTCTTTAACAATATTGTGTCTTCCAATACATAAGCATTGTACATCTCTTCACTTATTTTTGTGTCTTCTTTATCTCAACAATCTTTTGTGATGTTCAATGTAAATGTATTACACATATTTAAAGAAATTATTTCTAAATTTTGATATATTATATGCTGTTATAAATTGTAATGTTTGTTTTATTTCTAATTGTTTATTTCTAATATATAGAAATACAATTTTTAAATTGCTATAGGCATACTAAGTTAACTTATTAATTCTAATTTATTCTGATATTCCTTAGGATTTCATAGTATCTACAAATATAGACAATTTTCCTCTTCTTTCTTCACTCTGTATGACACTATGAAGGACTTCAAGTACAATGTTAATTAGAAATGAAAGAATATTTGATATTTGTCATGCTCTCGATCTTAGTGAAAGCTTTCAGTATTTCAGGAATTAAGTATTATGTGTGCCATAAGTTTCATATATATTTCTTCCATCAGGTTGATTCTATTTCTATTTTGCTGAGAGTGTTTATCATGAATAGACATTTAATTTAGTCAAATGCTGCAACTGCATCTATGTAGATATTCATATGGTCTTCTTTTTTCCTTTTAATGTGTTTGATTCTTGAAAGTTAAACTATTCCTGGAGGAAACTCCTATTGTTCCTAACATGTTATCCTTTTTACATATTATTGGCTTTCCTACTATTTTGTTAAAGATTATTGTGAATTTATTTATGGGGTATATTATTATTCTGTTCTTTACTTACAAAGTATTTGTCAGGTTTTGTTATCAAAAAATGAGTTGAAAAGTGTTCCTTATTCTATTTTTTGAAACTACTTGCTGATGATTTGAGATATTATTTTTCTTAAATGTTTTATTGTGGCTTTATGTTGCCTTTCTATGATAATAATGTCAAGCATAAGTCTATGCTTTTTTTAGTTGGATCAAGTCTTTTTGGGTTGTTTTTCTTAATATATTTATTTCTAGGAGTTCGTTATATTATCTGAATTTGAATTCTTTGTCACGTATGTATTGCAAATATTTTTTAAGCCTGTGGATTGCTGATTCATTTTTTTTTTAATCAAGCATTTCAATGACTTCTGATTTTTAAAACTTTGCCCTCCATGGTTAGTGTTTGTCTGTTTCAGAAGACATTTCTTACACCAGAATGATAAACATAGTATTCTACGTTTTCATCTAGAAGTGTTATGACTCTAGCTTATACATTTACATCTGTCATCCATCTCAAATTATTGCTGTGTAACTAGTGATGAAAGGATTGAACTTTCTTTTTCTAGATTATCCTGCATTATTTAATAAAAACTTAATCTTATCTCACTGTATTGACTTAGTGTCTTAGTCAAAAAACAAAGTCTGTTTCTGCACCCTCTTCATCATTAAGCCCTTTGATCCTAACTCAAACACTATGTTGCTTTGATTACTGTAGCAAGTTTTAAGTGGGGTGGTATAGTCCTCTAACTTTGTTCTTTCTGAGGAAGGTTTTGATTATTCTATATCTTTAAAATATTAATATGCATTTTATTTTTATTGAAGTATAGTTGATACACAATATTATGTTAGTTTCAGATGTACAACATAATGATTAGACATTTAAGTACATTACAAAATGATCACCACAGTAAGTCTAGTAACCATCTGTTCCCATACAAAGTTATTACAGTATTAGTGACAATATTCCTTATACTATGTATTATATCTCTGTTACTTTTATTTTATAACTGGAAGTTTGTACCTCTTAATTCCCTTCACCTATTTTGCCCCATTCCCCAACTCCTCCCCTCTGGCAATCACCATTTTTTTTTCTGCATCCATGAGGCTGTTTCTTTTTATTTGTTCATTTGTTTTGTTTTAGATCCCACATATAAGTGAGATTATATGATATTTGTTTCTCTCTCACTTATTAAACTTAGCATAATATCTTTTATATCCATCCATGTTGTCACGAATGGCAAGAGTTCATTCTTTTTTATGGCTGAATAATATTCTATTGTATATTTATACCAAATCTTCTGGATACTTACATTTCTTCCATATTTTGGCTATTGTAAATAATGCTGCAAAGAACATAGAGGTACAAATATCTTTTTGAATTAGTGTTTTTTTTTTTCCTTTTGGTAAATATCCAGAAATGGAATTGCTGAGTCATACATTAGTTCTAGTTTTCATTTTTTGAGAGCCTCCATAATGTTTTCCATAGTGGCTACACCAATTTACAATACCACCAACAGTGTACCAGGATTCCCTTTTTTCCATATCCTGGTCAACACATGGTCTTTGTTTGTCTTTTTGATGATAGTCATTCTGAAAAGTGTGGGGTGGTAGCTCCTTGTTTTGATTTGCATTTTTCTTATGATGAGTGATGTTGGAGCATTATTTCATGTGTCTGTTGGCCATCTACATTTCCCCTTTGGAAAAATGTCTATTCAGGTTCTCTGCCCATTTTAACTGATTGTTTTTGATACTGACTTGTATGAGTTCTTTATCTATTTCAGGTATTAATCCCTTATCAGATATATTGCTTGAAGATATCTTCCCCTATTCAGTATGTTGCATTTTCATTTTGTTGATGATTTTCTTCACTTTGCAAAAATATTTTGGCTTGCTGTAGTCCCATTTGTTTCTTTTTCCGTTTGTTTTTTTGTTTGTTTGTTTGTGTTGCCTGAGGAGTCAGAGCCAAAACAATGTTGTTAAGACTGATGTCAAATAATATACTGCCTATGTTTTCTTCCAGGAGTTTTATTCTTTCAGGTGTTTCAGGTTAAGTCTTTAATCCATTTTGAGTTTCTTTTTGTATTTGGCTTTAGAAAGTGGTCAGTTTGTTTATTTTGCATGTAGCTGTCCAGTTTTCTCAATGCTATTATTGAAGAGAGAGTCTTTTCCCAATCCCGCATTTTTGCCTCCTTTGTTGTAGATTAGTTGACCATATATGTGTTGGTTTTTTTCTGCACTCTCTATTTTGTTGCACTGAGCTGTGTGTCTGTTTTGGTGACAGTATCATACTGTTTTGATTCCCTATAGTTTTTTAATATATTTTGAAATCAGGGAGTGTGATACCACCAGCTTTGTTCTTCCTTCTGAATATTATTTTCCCCATTCAGTATCTTTTTGGTGACATACAAATTTTAGGATCATTTGTTCTAGTTCTGTGAAAAATGCCACTGGTATTTTGATTAGGATTGCATTGAATCTGTAGATTATCTTGGGTAGTATGGACATTTTAACAGTATTAATTATCCCAATCCATAAGTACAGTATATCTTTCCATATATTTTTGTCATCTTCAGTTTCTTTTATCAATGTCTTACAGTTTTTAGATACAAGTCTTTCACCTCATTCATTAAATTTGTTCCTAGGTATTTTATTTTTTTTTGATGCAGTTGTTAATAAGATTGTTTTCTTAATTTCTCTTTCTGATGGTTTAGTATTATGGTATAGTAAAACAATAGATTTCTGTATATCAATTTTGTAACCTGCAACTTTACTAAATTTCTTTATTAGTCCTAATATTCTGGTGTAGTTTTTAGGATTTTTATAAATAGTATAGTGTCATCTGCAAACCGTGATAATTTTATATCTTCTTTTTAAATTTGGATATCTTTTCTTTTCTTTTCTTTTCTCTTTTTGTTCTGATTGCTTTGGCTAGGACTTCCAATATTGTGTTGAATAAAAGTGGCAATAGTGGATATCCTTGTATTGTTCTGGATTTTAGTGGAAATCTTTTCAGCTTTTCATCATTCAGTATGATGTTAGCCATGGGTTTGTCATTTATGGCTTCTATTATGTTGAGGTATGTTCCCTCTATACCCACTTATTGAGGTTTTTATCAAGGAGTGTGGGAGACAGCTTAAAGATGGTGGAAGAGTAAGACACGGCGATCTCCTTCTTCCTCACAGAGACATCAGAAATACATCTACACGTGGAACTTCTCCTATACAACACCCACCGAACGCTGGCAGAACACCTCAGACCTCCCAAAAGGCAAGAAACTCCCCACATACCTGGGTAGGACAAAAGAAAAAAGAATAAACACAGACAAAGAATAGGGACAGGACCTACACCAGTGGGAGGGAGCCATGAAGGAGGAAAGATTCCCACACACTAGAAGCCCCTTCAAGGGCGGAGACTGCAGGTGGCGGAGGGGGAAGCTCCGGAGCCACGGAGGAGAGCGCAGCCACAGGGTGCGGAGGGCAAAGCGGAGAGATTCCCATAGAGGATCGGTGCTGACCGACACTCACCAGAGAGAGAGGTTTGTCTGCTCCCCCTCCTGACCGGGCAGGGGCCAGGAGCTGAGGCTCGGGCTTCAGTTGGATCCCAGGGAAAGGTCTGGAGTTGGCAGAGTGAAAACAGTCTGAAGGGGTTAGTGCTCCATGGCTGGCTAGGAGGGAGTCCGGTTGAAGTCTGGAGCTGCCGAAGATGCAAGAGAACTTTTCTTCCCTCTTTGCTTCCTGGGCGCGAGAAGAGGGGATTAAGCACGCCACTTAAAGGAGCCCCAGAAACGGGCGCTGAGCTGCCTAAGAGAAAAGAGACGTTTTCTTGCCTCTTTGCTTCCTCAGGCGTGAAGAGAGGGGATTAAGAGCACCGTGTAAAGGAGCTCCAGAAACGGGTGCGAGCCGCAGCTGTCAGCACGGACAGTAGAGACGGGTGTGGGAAGCTAAGGTTGCTGCTGCCACCACCAAGAGGCGTGTGTGACCACAAGTCACTCTCCACGCCGCCCCTCCCGGGAGCTCGTGCAGCCCGCCACTGCCGGGGTCCCAGGATCCAGGGAGAGCTTCCCTGGGAGAACGCGCGGTGCGCCTTGGGCCAGTGCAGCATCACGTCGGCCTCTGCCGCTGCAGACTTGCCCCGCACCCGTGCCACTCCCTCCTCCCAGCCTGAGTGAGCTGGAGCCCCCGAATCAGCTGCTCTTTAACCCCGTCCAGTCTGAGTGAAGGGCAGACGCCCTGCAACGACCTACATGCAGAGGCGGGGCCAAGTCCAAAGCTGAACCCCAGGAGCTGTGCAAACAAAGAGGAGAGGGGGAGGTCTCTCCCAGCAGCCTCAAAAGCGGCATATTAAAGCTCCACAATCAACTTGAAGTGCCCTGCATCTGTGGAAAACCTGAATAGACAATGAATCATCCCAAGTTGAGGAGGTGGACTTTGGGAGCAAGATATACTATTATTTTCCTCTTTTTTCTTTTTCTGAGTGTGTATGTGTGTGCTGCTTTGTGAGATTTTGTCTATATAGCGTTGCTTTCACCATTTGTTCTAGGCTTAGACCGACCAGTTTTTCTGTTTTTTTAAATAGAAATTTTTCTTCTTAATAATTATTTTTTACTTTAGTAACTATATTTTATCCTACTTTATTTTGTCTTCTCCCTTTCTTTCTTCCCTCCTTTCCTCCTTTCTTCCTTCCTTCCTTCCTTCCTTCCTTCCTCTCTTCCTACATCCCTTTCTTCCTCTCCTACTTCCTTCCTTCCTTGCTTGCTTTCTTCCTTCCTTCATTTCTTCCTTCCTTCCTTCCTCCCTTCCTTTCTTCCTTCCTCCCTTCCTTGCTTCCTTCCTTCCTTCCTTCCCTCCCTCCCTCCATCCTTCCTTCCTTCTTTCCTTCCTTCCTTTTCTTTCCTTTCTATTTTTTCTCCCTTTTATTTTGAGCCGTGTGGATTAAAGGCTCTTGACGTCCCAGCCAGGCACCAGGGCTGTGTCTCTGAGGTGGGGGAACCAACCTCAGGACACTGGTCCACAAGAGACCTCCCGGCTACATGCAATATCAAACAGCAAAAATCTCCTAGAGATCTCCATCTCAACACAATGACCCAGCTTCACTCAAGGACCAGCAACGAACATTGCTAGACACCCTATGCCTAACAAAGAGCAAGACAGGTCTATAGCTCCATCTATTAGCAGAGAGGCTGCCTAAAATCATAATAAGGCTACCAACATCCCCAAACACACTACCAGACGTGGACCTGCCCACCAGAAGGACAAGATCCAGCCTCATCCACCAGAACAGAGGCACTAGTTCCCCCAACCAGGAAACCTATTCAACCCACTGAACCAACATCAGCCACTGGGGACAGCCACCAAAAACAGCAGGAACTGCGAACCTGCAGCCTGCAAAAAGGAGACCCCACACACAGTAAGATAAGCGAAATGAGAAGACAGAAAAACACACAGCAGATGAAGGAGCAAGATAAAAACACAGCAGACCTAACAAATGAAGAGGAAATAGGCAGTCTAACTGAAAAAGAATTCAGAATAATGATAGTAAAGATGATTCAAAATCTAGGAAGTAGAATAGACAAATTGCAAGAAACAGTTAACAAGGACCTAGAAGAAATAAAGAGGAAGCAAGCAACGATGAGCAACACAATACATGAAATTAAAAATACTTTAGATGGTATCAATAGCAGAATAACTGAGGCAGAAGGACGGATAAGTGACCAGGAAGATAAAATAGTGGAAATAAGTACTGCAGAACAGCAGAAAGAAAAAAGAATGAAAAGAACTGAAGACAGTCTCGGAGACCTCTGGGACAACATTAAATGCACCAACATTCGAATTATAGGGATCCCAGAAGAAGAAGAGAAAAAGAAAGGGACTCAGAAAATATTTGAAGAGATTATAGTTGAAAACTTCCCTAATATAGGAAAGGAAATAGTCAATCAAGTCCAGGAAGCACAGAGAGTCCCATACAGGATAAACCCAAGGACAAACACACCAAGAAACATAAAAATCAAACTGTCAAAAATTAAATACAAAGAAAACGTATTAAAAGCAGCAAGGGAAAAACAACAAATAACACGCAAGGGAATCCCCATAAGGTTAACATCTGATCTTTCAGCAGAAACTCTAGAAGCCAAAAGGGAGTGGCAGGACATACTTCAAGTGATGAAGGAAACAAACCTACAACCAAGATTAATGTACCCAACAAGGATCTCATTCAGATTTGATGGAGAAATTAAAACCTTTACAGACAAGCAAAAGATGAGAGAGTTCAGCACCACCAAACCAGCTCTACAATAAATGCTAAAGGAACTTCTCTAGGCAAGAAACACAAGAGAAGGAAAAGACCTAAAAGAACAACCCAAAACAATTAAGTAAATGGTAATAGGAACATACATATCAATAATTACCTTAAATGTAAATGGATTAAATGCTCCCACCAAAAGACGCAGACTGGCTTAATGGATACAAAAACAAGACCCATATATAGGATGTCTACAAGAGACCCACTTCAGACCGAGGGACACTTACAGACAAAAAGTGAGGTGATGGAAAAAGATATTCCATGCAAATGGAAATCAGAAGAAAGCTGGAGTAGCAATTCTCATATCAGACAAAATAGACTTTAAAATAAAAACTATTACAAGAGACAAAGAAGGACACTACATAATGATCAAGGGATCGATCCATGAAGAACATATAACAATTGTAAATATTTATGCACCCAACATAGGAGCACCTAAATACATAAGGCAAATACTAACAGCCTTAAAAGGGGAAATCGACAGTAACACAATCATAGTAGGGGACTTTAATATCCCACTTTCACCAATGGACAGATCATCCAAAATGAAAATAAATAAGGAAACACAAGCTTTAAATGATACATTACACAAGATGGACTTAATTAATATTTATAGGACATTCCATCCAAGAACAACAGAATACACATTTTTCTCAAGTGCTCATGGAACATTCTCCAGAATCAATCATATCTTGGGTCACAAATCTAGCCTTGGCAAATTTAAGAAAATTGAAATCATATCAAGTATCTTTTCCGACCACAACGCTATGAGATTAGATGTCAACTACAGGAAAAGATCTGTAAAAATACAAACACATGGAGGCTAAACAATACAATACTTAATAACGAAGTGATCACTGAAGAAATTAAAGAGGAAATCAAAAAATACTTAGAAGCAAATGATAGTGGAGACAAGACGACCCAAAACCTATGGGATACAGCAAAACCAGTTCTAAGAGGGAAGTTGATAGCAATACAATCATACCTGAAGAAACAGGAAACATCTCAAATAAACAACCTTAATTTGCACCTAAAGCAATTAGAGAAGGAAGAACAAAAAACCCCAAATTTAGCAGAAGGAAAGAAATCATAAAGATCAGATCAGAAATAAATGAACAAGAAATGAAGGAAACAATAGCAAAGATCAATAAAAGTAAAAGCTTGTTCTTTGAGAAGATAAATAAAATTGATAAACCATTAGCCAGAGTCATCAAGAAAAAAAGGGAGAAGACTCAAATCAATAGAATTAGAAATGGAAAAGGAGATGTAACAACTGACACTGCAGTAATACAAAAGATTATTAGAGATTACTACAAGAAACTGTATGCCAATAAAATGGACAACATGGAAGAAACAGACAAATTATCAGAAATGCACAAGCTGCCGAGACTGTACCAGGTAGAAATACAAAATATGAACAGACCAATCACAAGCACTGAAATTGAAACTCTAATTAAAAATCTTCCAACAAACAAAAGCCCAGGACCAGATGGCTTCACAGGCGAATTCTATCAAATATTTAGAGAAGAGCAAACACCTATCGTTCTCAAACTCTTCAAAAAGATAGCAGAGGGAGGAACACTCCCAATCTCATTCTATGAGGCCACAATCACCCTGATACCAAAACCAGAAAAAGACGTCACAAAGAAAGAAAACTACAGGCCAATATCACTGATGAACATAGATGCAAAAATCCTCAACAAAATACTAGCAAACAGAATCCAACAGCACTTTAAAAGGATCATACACCATGATCAAGTGGGGTTTATTCCAGGAATGCAAGGATTCTTCAATATATGCAAATCAATCAATGTGATACACCATATCCACAAACTGAAGGAGAAAAACCATATGATCATCTCAATAGATGCAGAGAAAGCTTTTGACAAAATTCAACACTCATTTTTGATAAAAACCCTGCAGAAAGTAGGCATACAGGGAACTTTCCTCAACATAATAAAGGCCATATATGACAAACCCACAGCCAGCATCATTCTCGATGGTGAAAAACTGAAACCATTTCCACTAAGATCAGGAACAAGACAAGGTTGCCCACTCTCACCACTCTTATTCAACCTAGTTTTGGAAGTTCTAGCCACAGCAATCAGAGAAGAAAAAGAAATGAAAGGAATCCAAATAGGAAAAGAGGAAGTAAAGCTGTCACTGTTTGCAGATGACAGGATACTATACATAGAGAATACTAAGGATGCTACCAGAAAACTACTAGAGCTAATCAATGAATTTGGTAAAGTAGCAGGATACAAAATTAATGCACAGAAATCTCTGGCATTCTTATACACTAATAATGAAAAATCTGAGAGGGAAATTTAGAAAACACTCCCATTTATCACTGCAACAAAAAGAATATAATATATAGGAATAAGCCTACCTAAGGAGACAAAAGACTTGTATGCAGAAAACTATAAGACACTGATGAAAGAAATTAAAGATGATACAAATAGGTGGAGGAATATACCATGTTCTTGGATTGGAAGAATCAACATTGTGAAAATAAATCTACTACCCAAAGCAATCTACAGATTCAATGCAATCCCTATCAAATTACCACTGGCATTATTTATAGAACTAGAACAAAATATTTCACAATTTGTATGGAAACACAAAGACCCCGAATAGCAAAGCAATCTTGAGAACGAAAAATGGAGCTGGAGGAATCAGGCTCCCTGACTTCAGACTATACTACAAGGCCACAGTAATCAAGACAGTATGGTACTGGCACAAAAGCAGAAATATAGATCAATGGAAGAGGATAGAAAGCCCAGAGATAAACCCACACACATATGGTCACCTTATCTTTGATAAAGCAGGAAGGATACACAGTGGAGAAAAGACAGCCTCTTCAATAAGTGGTGCTGGGAAAACTGGACAGCTACCTGTAAAAGTATGAAATTAGAACACTCCCTAACACCACACACGAAAATAAACTCAAAATGGGTTAAAGACCTAAATGTAAGTCCAGATCCTATCAAACTCTTAGAGGAAAACATAGGCAGAACACTCTATGACATAAATCACAGCAAGATCTTTTTTGACCATCTCCTAGAGAAATGGAAATAAAAACACAAATAAACAAATGGGACCTAATGAAACTTAAATGCTTTTGCACAGCAAAGGATACTATAAACAAGATCAAAAGACAACCCTCAGAATGGGAGAAAATATTTGCAAATGAAGCAACTGACAAAGGATTAATATCCAAAATTTATAAGCAACTCAGGCAGCTCAATAACAAAAACCCAAACAGCCCAATCCAAATATGGGCAGAAGAACTAAATAGACATTTCTCCAAAGAAGATATACAGATTGCCAACAAACACATGAATGAATGCTCAACATCATTAATCATTAGAGAAATGCAAATGAAAACTACAATGAGATATCATCTCACACCGGTCAGATTGGCCATCATCAGAAACTCTAGAAACAATAAATTCTGGAGAGGGTGTGGAGAAAAGGGAACCCTCTTGCACTGCTGGTGGGAATGTAAATTGATACAGCCACTATGGAGAACAGTATGGAGGTTCCTTAAAATATTAAAAATAGAACTACCATATGACCCAGCAATCCCACTACTGGGCATGTACCCTGAGAAAACCATAACTCAAAAAGAGTCATGTACCAAAATGTTCATTGCAGCTCTATTTACGATAGCCAGGACATGGAAGCAATGTAAGTGTTCATCAACAGATGAGTGGATAAAGAAAATGTGGCACATATATACAATGGAATATTACTCAGCCATAAAAAGAAATGAAACTGAGTTATTTGTAATGAGGTGGATAGACCTGGAGTCTGTCATACAGAGTGAAGTAAGTCAGAGGGAGAAAAACAAATACTGTATGCTAACACATATATATAGACTCTAAGGGAAAAATAATGTCATGAAGAGATTAGTGGTAGGACAGGAATAGGGTACAGACTTACTGGAGCATGGACTTGAGTATATGGGGAGGGGGAAGGGTGGGCTGTGACGAAGTGAGAGAGTGGCAGGGACATATATACATTTCCAGATGTGGTTTGGATAGCTGGTGGGAAGCTGCCACATGGCGCAGGGAGATCACCTCTGTGCTTTGTGACCACCTGGAGGGGTGGGATGGGGAGGGTGGGAGAGAGGGTGACACAGGAGGGAAGAGATATGGGAACATGTGTGTATGTATAGCTGATTCACTTTGTTGCAAAGGAAAAACTAACACACTATTGTAAAACATTTATACTACAATAAAGATGTTTAAATAAATAAATAAATAAATAAATAAATAAATAAAATAATTGTTGATATTGTTAAAAAAAAATGAGTTTGAATTTAATCAAAATCATATCCTGCATCTATTGAGATGATTATATGATCTTTATTCTTTTTTTCTTAATGTTGTATGTCACATTGTTTGATTTGAAGATATTGAAACACCCTTGAATCCGTGGGATAAATCCCACTTGACCATGGTGTATGTAAATGATTCATATACATTTAAAACTAAGCTTGTCACTTACTGAAAAATATATATATATATATTTTTTTTTTTTTTTTAGCGGTATGCGGGCCTCTCACTGCTGCGGCCTCTCCCGTTGCGGAGCACAGGCTCCGTACGCGCAGGCCCAGCGGCCATGGCTCACGGGCCCAGCCGCTCCGCGGCATGTGGGATCCTCCCCGGCCAGGGCACGAACTCGTGACCCCTGCATCGGCAGGCGGACTCTCAACCACTGTGCCACCAGGGAAGCCCTGAAAAATATTTTTTAAATCCTGCTATGAATTTGATTTTGATTGGGGTTGTGTTGAATCTATAGATTATTGGGGGAAAGAGATATCTGTTCCATGGAATAAATGGTATTATATTTAAATTTCACTTTAAAATTTTTTCCTGCTAGTTCATAGAAATACAGTGCATCTTTTAAACTGATGTTGAAGTCTGTGAAGTTGCAATATTTAGTTCTCACAGTTACTTGTAAATCTACAAATAGGGTTTTCTACAACCATTATCATAGTGTCTGCAAATATTAACAGTTTTACTTCTTCCTTTTAATAATCCTGATTTTTCCCCTGCTTTATTGCAATAGCTAGCATATATAGAACAATGTTGAATAAAAGCAATGAAGTCACACCTTGCTTTGTTCCTGATTTTAGGGGAAAAGCATTTAATATACATCATTAATTATGATTTTTCTCTAGATTTTTTGGTAGAAACCTTTTATATAGAATATTTCCTTCTACTTTTATTTGCTGAGAATTTTTACCACAAGTGGGTTCCAAATTCTGTTAAACGCATATTTCTGCATCTATTAAAATCATCATTTATTTTTTTTTCCCTTTATCTTTTAATGGGATTAAATTCATTGACTGATTTTTAACTAGTTAAATCAAACTAGCATTACTAGGGTAATCTCCACTTTGTCATAGTATATTATCATTATACCTATGCTAGTTTCAATATATTTTTACCTTTACATTTGTAAGGGATACTTGTCTACATTTCTTTCCTTGTAAACTCTTTCCCTAGTTTGTGTATCAGAGTAATGATAATCTCATAAAAATGAACAAAGAAATATTCCTTCCTACTCTGTGTTCTCAAGTAATACATGTAGAATTTTTTTTTTTTTTTCATTCTTAGCTGTTTGGTAGAATTCACCATGGAAGACATCTGGGTCTGTATTTTTCTTTGTGGGAAAATGTTAAACTATGAATTATTTTTTTTAAATTAATATGTGGTTATTGAGTTCTTCTATTTCTTCTTGAGTTATTTTTAGTAATATCTGTCTTTCAAGAAATCAGTTTATTCCATCTAGGTTGCTGAATTATTGCTATAATGTTTTTTCATAATATTTTCCTATTGTCCTTTAATATTATAAGCTCTTCAGCCAGGCCCACTCTTCCTGTTACCTATAATTTGTGTCTTTTTAAAAAATCTTTGATCAGTCAAGCTAACGGGGTATCAATTTTATTGATTTTTTTAAAGAACCGGCTTTTGACTTCTATCAGATTTCCTGACCCTTTTTCAGTCTTAGCAGACCACTACCTTGTAAGTCAGTGAAGGACTGACGTATTTCAGAGGAATTTCCCTTATTTCTCCTGCCCTCATTTTAGACGTGGAATTCTACCCCATGAATTTGGTGAAGGCCAGTGGAAAAGATTTGGAAGGTAAATGCAGACTTTTGTGGCTGGGGGATCCTCAAGATTCCAAATCACCACACCAGCCAATGTGAGGCCATCTAAAGTGTTTTAAAATTTTGGTTTATTTCTCTGTACTCCATATATAGTAGGTTTTTCTGCTTCCTGCTGCTCCGCCAGTGATGAAAGCAGCCATAAGCCTCTTTTTTCCTATTAAATGTTTATCTTTTCTGCATTTTAGATTAATTTGAATCCTCCCTTCTCTGATGGGTTTTAATAATGTACAATTTTGAGTATATCTGTCTTGTTCCCCTTGTTCTTAAGAGTTTGTTTTCAATAAAATCTACATGATTGGGGTTGGAGGGAAAAGTATTCCATGGCTAACTCTCCTAAATGCTTTTATCTGAGCTTTGATATACTTTAAAAATGCTGTTTAAAGGAACAAGTTTCTTTCCCATTGGGATCTTCCAAACCCTTTAATAAATTAAATGATTTAAATTTCAAAAAAATTTTACCCAGAGAGATCAAGGCTAAATTAAGTATACAGAGGGTTAGGTTAATAGTAAAGGTGATATAATCAATTTCATTGAGTACAGTAATTTCCCTAAAGTTGTCAATGGTATACTTTCACAAAAATTGTTGGCACAAAATATGGCTCAAGGAATTTCAAGACTTGGTTAAATATATCAAAAATATTTAAGGCAAATAAGAATGCAAAGACATATAATAAATGTGTTTTTAATGCTATAAGAAATATGTTTGAATGTAAGGAGATAAGTATAAAGGAGATAAGGATGGCTGTGAAGAAGAATTCAAATAATAGATAGCTCTACACTTGTGATTCTATACCTGTTTCTAGGTCAATGTCAAGTTAGAATTTTACATTTTATTTCCAGATCAGTATACTAACTGAGACTAGGATTGAGATATCAATAAGCAAATAACATTTTTTGTCCCATGAATTTTGTCACCCTATGGTAGTCAATAAGATCATTCAAAACTATTATGGTTCTTCTCCTTCTAGGTGTATAGTAGGGTGGTTTATACTTCTCTACTTCTCTCCTGCTTCTGAAGGTGTTTCTTTAATTGATGTGTTTGACCAGTGATATTTTATGTACTTGCTGTTAAATTTGGGCTTACATAACCTTCTATTATATTTTTCTATTTATTTAATGTTTTCCATTCCTATGATTTTCCTTTCCTGCTTTCTTTTAGGTATTTTGAAAAGTTCCTACTATTTTATCAATTGTGTTATTAACTCTAATATTTTCTATAGAGCTATGAGTAGTTGCCTTCAGCATTACAACATACTACTTAACTTTTAACAGTCTACTTATTTTACTGTATTTTACCACTTCAAGTGGAACGTAAAAATCTTACCACCAAATACATCCCTTTTCCCTCCCTCCTTATGTTATAGTCTTGTATATTATACCTACATATACTGAAAATCCATCTGGTGATTTTATGATCATTTGTTTCAACACTCAAATGTGTTTTAAAGAACTCAAGAAGAGATTGAAGTCTATTTTATTTACATCAATATTTATCATTTTTTATTGCTTTTTCACCAACCTGATAATCCAAGTTTCTTTCCAGTATCATTTTCCTTCTTTCAATAGAACTTACCTTAGTATTGAGAAGATCTGCTAGTCACACATCCTCTAAATTTTCCTTTTCTCATGTTAGAAGTCTATATTTTTAGATGTCTAATTAGAAGTCTAATTTAGAAGTCTAATTAGAAGTCTAATTTTTCATTTTTAAGGGTATTTTCACTGGACATAGATTTTTGGGTTGACAATCGTTTTCTTTCAGCACCTTAAAAATATGTAGCCTCTTCCTCCTGGCCTCAATGGTTTTGGATGAGGAATCTGTTGCCATTCAAAACATATTCCCCATAGGTAATATGTTATTTCCTTCTAGCTGCTTTCAAGATTTTTTTTGTCTTAATTTTTCAGTACTTTGATTATAATGTGACTGGGCAAGGATTTATTTGTGTTTATCCTGTTTGTGGTTCATTGAGATGACTTAATCTAAGATTTTATGGCATTATGCAGATTTGGGAAGTTTTCTGACAGTATTTCTTCAAACATTTTTTTTTTCTTCTACATTGCACTCTTTTCTTTCCTTCTGTATCTCCAATGATACATATGTTAGATCTTTCAGTATGTTCCTGTTGGTCCTTTCATTACTGTTTTGCCTTTTTTTTTTTTTTCAAGTTTTTTCCTTCCATTGTGCAGGTTGGATAATTTCTACCAATCCGCCTTTAAGTTTACCAAGGGGAATCAGTAAAATGGTAACACCAGTTCAAAGAGATTTGAAGAACTAGGCTCCTGCTTTTGCTTAATTAGTTGGATTTAAGGATCCTCTTATTTTCTTGCTATTGTTTTTGCTGGCAGAAAATGTACTGCTTGCACAACCCCAAAATAAAATAAAACCCACTCACATAGGCATTTATAGGGACTTCACTGGAAAGTGTAGGAAGATGGAAAGATTTACATTTCAAATGCAAACAACTTAGATATTAGCAATTCCTGTTCCCCCAAACAATGGATGATGCTCTTCTATTCCCTTTTCAGATAATTTTTTTCTCTTTTTCTTTCTCTTTGACAAACAACCTGTTTAATTCTCTTTTAAAAATATCATCATGGCTGCCAGTAACATCATGGTTGCTAAGGAAAACATCAGAGTTTTCATTTCACTTTAAGCAGTTTCTTTTTAATTTTATTTATTTAATTATTTTGTTGGAAGTCAGTGACCTGCCTACCCTACCTCAACACTCTAACCAAGGTGAAAAATAAGTATAATTGGAGACCGTTCTGAGAAATAAACACACAAATAAAAGAGATATTTCTGAGAAATAAAAGAAGATAGGATGGTGGAGTGAAGTATGGTTTAGAATTAAGTTGAAAGTTGGATCACAATACTGAAATACCCAGAGAACAACTAATAATATTAAATAGTATTCACAATAGAGGAGGCTGAGAAAGCTAATGTGGAACATTCTGTTGGCCTTCATTCTCTTCTGAAAACAAAAGTGGGTTGCACTAGACCAATGGTTCTCACCCCTAGCTTCTCATGAGAATGCCCTGGGTAGATTTTTTAAAACCCTGATTTCATTGACCCTACTCATAGACCATCAAGTAATAAAGTCTGAGTTTGTGGCCCAAGCATCAGCATTTTCAACATGCACCCACTTTTTGTAAAAATGTTCCTTTGATATATAAACAATTCAATTTCAAGAATCTCACAGCCCACTCTTCATGATCAAGAGGCCATCTATTGGCTCAACTTAAAAATATCTGATATTAGGTTTTGTTTTTGTTTTTGTTATTTTATTGTTCAGTTCTAACATTTCTATTTGAATCTTCTTCATGTGTTCTACATTGTCAATATGTTCCATCTGACATTAATTTCAATTTTGTCTGTGATTACTTGTTAAAACATTTTATAATAGCTGTTTTAAATACTTCATCATATATTTCCAACATCTGTGTCATCTTGGCCTTGGTGTCTATTGATTGCCTTTTCTCCTGCAAGTTGAGATTTTCTTGATTCTTTATACACTGAGTAATTTGGGGTTGTAACCTTTACATTTTCAATATTATGTTCTGTGTCTTGTTTAAATGATATTATATATTGAAAATTTTGTTTCACCAGGTAATCAAAACATTGAGTTCAAGAAACAAATTCCAACCAGTATTCTGTTTGTTGTGCTCTCAATGTCAGTTCCATTGTCATTGTCTTTATTATTCAGATCTGTCCTATGTGTGCACCAGGCAGCAGCAAGTCTGGGATGCGAGCAATAATCTATCTCTTAGTTCCATTTTCATACATTTAGTATGTTGTTTAGGATAAGGTCCATGTATGTTCACCTCAGGGGTGAACCCATGAGTTTATTCACAACTTTATGGAGTCACTTTTCTGAGTTCTTCCCTGACTGGGATCACCGTGGTGTTTTCCAGTGCCTCAGGGCTCCCATTTTGGTCCTTTAGCCAGAAAACTGAGGCTTTACTTACCCTTCTCTGCTACACACTTCCTGTGAGTATTCCCACCTCTGAGGACAAGCAAGGTAAAGACAGAGACTGTAATAGTGGTTTACCCCATCCTTTAGGGACCACAGCTCTTCAAATGGGAAACTGCTTTCTATGAGTTTTAGGTGCTTTCAGGCTGCCTTGCCTCCATTTTTGCCATCACCACCTTCCATGAAAATAAATTAACCTGGGGGTTGGGATGAGAGAGAATTAAAAAAGGGAAAAAAGAGGAAAATAAAATATGGGGATTTCTCCCACTATTTCTGAATATCAGGATATCTTTTCCCAGCTTCCCAAGTCAGAACTAAAGAGCATCTCCTGGAGTTCTCTCTTCCTGAAACAATATGCACTTTCAGATTTTAGGCAACTTTAAGTCCAGATAGTTGAATACCAAAGTGGGAAAAATGGTAAAATCACTACCAGTTAGTGGTATTTCATATTCTGTTCTTCTTCCCCAATCTACCTGCTGCTCTATACTTTTCAGGGTCTGCAAATATTTTTCCTGTGCATTCTGTTCATGTTTTATAGCTCTTCTCAGTGGGAGAGACAGAGTAAGTATACTCTATCTTACACAGAATTTGTTTAGTGATTTTAAATATTTTGTTTAATAACTGATTGGAATGTCTCTGCTTAAAATGTTTGTATTTTTTCTCAAATGGTTATTTTTGTCAAAATAAATTTTAATACCAATCTAATATAATCTTTATCTGGTATTTGTCAGATTTAGTAATCATGATGCCTTTATGTCACATACATATTTTTATTTAATTGTAAAAAAACGTATTTAATTATTAAAACTAAAACATATTGAATATGTATTCTGAGTTATATACTTTCTAAGTACTTGACATGTATTCATATGTTAATTTACAAAACGAGCCTGTGAAATCAGTACTACACTAATTGACAGATGTGGATGCTTCATCATAGAAAAACTTGCTTAGAAGTTTGCAAAGAATAACCCAACTAAGAGGTAGCATCAGATTCAGGATCTAAATATCAGCAAACAGGTTCCACAATCTTTCTTCTTAATCAATATACTGCACTGCTTTTCATGTATACAATATATAGTATGTAGTATGTTATGAGTTAAATGGCATCCCCCTCAAATTTTATATGATGAATTCCTAATCCCCAGGACCTTAGAATGTGATCATATTTGGAGATAAGGTCTTTACAGATGTGGATAAAGTTAAAATGAATTGGCCTTAATCCAATAAGACCAGTGTCCATCTAAGAAGAGGAAATTTGGACACAAACATGCACAGAGGGAAGACAATATGAAGAAAAGCACAGAAGACAGCCATTTACAAGCCAAAGAGAGAGGCCTGGACATATTCTTCCCTCATGGTCTCTCAGAATTACTATCACAAATCTTACCAACAACTTGACCTTGAACTGCTAGCCTCCAGAACTGTGAAAAAATTAATTTCCTTGTTTAAACCTCCCAGTCTGTGGTACTTTTAATGTCAGCCCTAACAAACTTAAACAGTAGTGTAAACTTGATTCTCAAAACACTTAGGAAAGTGACTCAACTTTCAAAAATACTCAATAAGCATGTTGACCTATTAAGATTTGACTCATTTAGATAAGTTGAGGTAGGCAGATGATTAATTCAATTTATATTTTAAGAAGATATTTGTCAATGTAATTTTCATATTTCAAACTAAAAGCTAGTTCTGTAGAGTGAGAATAAGATAACAGGAGAGCATTTGAGGGGGGAGATAAGACCCAACCAGAATAAGCAAAGAGATAAAAGCTAAAGATCTAGAGGGACAGCAGATACAGATTCCCAAGATTTAAATTAGTTTCTTTTTTAATTGAAATATAGTTGATTTACAATGTTGTGTTAGATTCTGGTGTCCAGCAAAGTGATTCACTTATACATATATATACATATTCTTTTCATATTCTTTTCCATTATGGTTTATTATAGGATATTGAATATACTTCCCTGTGCTATGCAGTAGAACTTTGTTGCTTATCTATTTCATTTATATTAGTTTGTATCTGCTAATCCCAAACTCCTAATTTATCCCTCCCCTACCCTCTTTCCTTTTTGGTAACAATAAGTTTGTTTTCTATGTCTCTGAGTCTGTTTCTGTTTCATAAATAAGTTCATTTGTGTCATATTTTAGATTCCACATATAAGTGATATAATATTATATTTATCTTTCTCTGTGTGACTTACTTCACTTAGTATGATAATCTCTAGGTCCATCCATGCTGCTTCTAGTGGCATTATTTCATTCATTTTATGGCTTAGTAGTATTCCATTGTGTATATACATCTTCGTTATCTATTCATCTGTCAATAGACATTTAGGTTACTGCTTCCATGTCTTAGCTATTGTAAATAGTGCTGCTATGAACACTGGGGGACATGTATCTTTTCAAATTAGAGTTTTCTCTGGATATATGCTCAGGAGTGAGATTGTTGGATCACATGGCAACTCTATTTTTAGTTTTTTAAGGAAACTCCATACTGTTTTCCATAGTGGCTGCACCAATTTACATTCCTACCAACAGTGTAGGAGGGTTTCCTTTTCTCCACTCCCTCTTCAGCATTTGTTATTTGTAGACATTTTAATGATGGTCACTCCGTCTGGTGTGAGGTGGTACCTCACTGCAGTTTTGATTTTCATTTCCCTAATAATTAACAATGATGAGCATCTTTTCATGTGCCTACTGGCCATCCTTATTTCTTCTTTGGAGAAATGTGTGTTTAGGTCTTCTGCCCATTTTTTTTATTGGGTTGTTTGTTCTTTTGTTATTGAGTTGTATGAGCTGTTCCTATATTTTGGAAATTAAGTCCTTGTTGGTCACATTGCTTGCAAATATTTTTTCCCAGTCTGTAGGCTGTCTTTTTGTTTTGTTTATGGTTTCCTTTGCTGTGTAAAACTTATAAGTTTGATTAGGTCCCACTTGTTTACTTTTTGCTTCTATTTCTATTGCCTTGGAAGACTGACCTAAGAAAACACTAATATGATTTATGTCAGAGAATGTTTTATCTATATTCTCGTCTAGCTGTCATGACATACATTTAAGTCATTAAGCCACTTTAAGTTTATTTTTGTGTATAGTGTATAGGTGTGCTCTAACTTCATTGATTTACATATGGCTATCCAGCTTTCATAACACCACTTCCTGAAGAGACTATCTTTTCTCCACTGTATACTCCTGCCTTCTTTGTCAAAGAATAATTGACTGTAGATCTGTGGGTTAATTTTTGTGCTCTCTATTCTGTTCCATTGATCCACATGTCTGTTTTTGTGACAGTACCATGCTGTTTTGATTACTGTAGCTTTGTAGTATTATCTGATATCAGGGACAATTATGCCTCCAGCTTGTTCTTCTTCCTCAGGATTACTTTGGCAATTCTGGGTCTTTTATGGTTCCATATAAACTTTAAGATTATTTGTTCTAGTTCTGTGGAAAATGTCATGGATAATTTTATATGGATACCATTAAATCTGTAGATTGCTTTGGGTAGTATGGCCGTTTTAAGGATACCAATTTTTACAATCCAAGAACATGGGACATCTTTCCATTTCTTTGAATCATTTTCAATTTCCTTTATCAATGTTTTATAGTTCTTAGCATATATAAGTCTTTCATCACCTTGGTCAGGTTTATTCTTAAGTATTATTTTAATGAGATTTTAAAATAAATTTTTTTCTTTCCCTTTCTGATATTTCTTGTTAGAAATGCAACTGATTTCTGTGTGGTAATCTTGTATCCTGCTGCCTTGCTGAATTTTTTTAATCAGTTCTAGTAGTTTTGGTGCAGAGTCTTTAGGGTTTTCTATATATAGTGTCATGTCATCTGCATATAGTGACAACTTTACTTTTTCTCTTTCAATTTGGATATTTAATTTCTTTTTCTTATCTGATTGCTGTTTCAAAGTGGTGATAGTGGCATCCTTGTCTGTTCCAGATGTTAGTGGGAAGGCTTTCAACTTTTCACTGTTTAGTATTATGTTGGCTGTGGGTATGTCATAAATACTTTTTATTATGTTGAGATATGTTTCCTCTATACCCACTTTGGTAAGAGCTTTTATCATGAATGGATGTTGAGTTCTATTAAATGCTTTTTCTGTATCTATTGAGATGATCATGTTGTTTTTGTCATTTATCATGTTGTTTCTATCACATTGATTGATTTGCATATGTTGAACCACCCTTGTGACCCTGAGATGAATCCAACTTGATCCTGGTTTATGATCTTTTTTATGTGTGTTGGATTTTGTTTGCTAACATTTTGCTGAGAATTTTTGCATCTATATTCATCAAAGATATTCGACTGTAGTTTTCTTTTTGTAGTGTCTTTGTCTGGTTTTTGTATGAGGGTGATGGTGGCTTCATAGAATGATTTTGAGAGGGTTTCCTCCTTCAGTCTTTTGGAAGAGTTTGAGAAGGGTCTATATAAGTTCTTTGTATGTTTAGTAGAATTCCCCAGTGAAGCTGTCTGGTCCTGGACTCTTGTTTGCCGGGAGTTTTTTCATTTTCTTTTTTTTTTTTTTTTCAGATTCTATTTCACTGCTAGTGATTGGTCTGTTCCAATTATCTATTTCTTCCTGATTTAGTTTTGTTGGGCTGCATGTTTCTAGAAACTTCTCCATTACTTCTAGGTTGTTCAAATTGTTGACATATAATTTTTCATAGTATTCTCATATGGTTTTTCATGTGTCTGTGTTTATTTGGGTCCTCTCTTTTTTCCTCCTCATGAGCTTGGCCAGAGGTTTGTCAATTTTGTTTATCCTGTCAAAGAACCTGCTCTTCCTTTTATTGACTTTTTTTTCTTTTTTAATCTCTCCTTTATTTCTTCTCTGATCTTTATTACTTTCTTTATTCTGCTGACTTTAAGTTCCATTTATTCCCTTTTCCTAATTCTTTTAGGTGGTAGGTTGTTTACTTGAGATTTTTCTTGTTTTGTAAGGAAGACCTGTATCCCTATGAACTTCCTTCTAGGAATTTCTTTTGCTGCTTCCATAGATTTTGTATGGCTGTTTTCTGTCTCAAGGTACTTTTTAATTTCCTCTTTGATTTCATCATTGACTCATTAGTTACTTAGTAGAATGTTGTGTAGTCTCCATGTAGTCATTTTTCCTCATTTCTCTTTCTGTAGTTGATTTCTAATTTCATGCCATTGTGGTCAGAAAAGTTGCTTGAAATGATTTCTATCTTAAATTTGCTGAGCCTTGTTTTGTGTCCTAGAATGTAGCCAGTTCTACAGAATGTTCCCTGTGCACATGAGTGTGTACTTTGTTTTTTTTCAGATGTAATGTCCTGAAAATATTAATTAAGTCTAACTGTTCTATTGTATCTTTTAGTATCTCTGTAGCCTTATTGATATTGTCTGGATGATTTGTCTATTGATATGAGTGGGGTGTTAAAGTCTCCTACTAGTATTGAATTCCCATCAATGTCTCCCTTTATGTGTGTTAATATTTGTTTTATGTATTTAGGTGTTCCAATATTGAATGCATATGTGTTAATGAATGTAATATCTTCTTCTTGTATTGATCCTTTTATCATTATATGGTGTCCTTTTTATCTTTCTTTATGTCTTTTGTTTTAAAGTATATTTTGTCTGATATGAGTGTTGCTACCCCTACTTTCTTGTCATTTCCATTTGCATTAAATATCTTTTTCTAGTCACTCACCTTCAATCTCTGAGTCCTTTGTCCTAAAGTTTTTCTCTTGTTGTCAGCAAATTTTAGGTTCTGGTTCTTTTTTTTTTTTTTTTTTTTTCCCCCAATCTTCTGCTCTATGTCTTTTGATTGGAACATTTAGTCTATTGACATTTAAGGTAATTGTTGATAGCCTTAAAGGACATAAGCAAAGAGGGAAAATGCATAACAATTGACAAACTGGGAAATGTTGTTCTTCACTGATGCACCATAAATGTCAAATAATTGTTATTGCTTATAGCATATATAAGGCTATATTGGAAGAGACATCTGATAATAAATCTCAAAAGAGAATAAAACTCTGCTTTCTTGATAAAAGAGAAAAAAGCACTGTGATGTTGTAAGGAGTAATCCAGAAAGGAACCCAGAAAGACTTCAAAATCTGGAGGGCCAAAGAATGTAAGAAAGAGGGAAGATCATGAAATAAATGAACAGCATATAAACACTGTGTTTTTTTTAATCTGCCTGGGATCAAGTGAAAATGAAACCAGCTGCTTCAAAATGGCAATGGACAAGTAAGTTCACACCACAATAGGACAGAAGGTACATAGCAGTGCTTTCTCCTAGTATAGCAGGGTTCTTCTTAGTTGGGATGGATAGGGATACAAGAAAGAAAAGGGCATAAATATAACTAATGCCAGGAGTTTGAAGCCTAGATAAGCTAGAAATTGAGTTGTGCATTGAGTAAAATAATGACAAGAAAGAGAGAAGAAAATGCGTCAAGAATGAATTCTTCTTGTAGTAAGGCTGAGTATTTGGGCTTCCTTCTTCCACAAATCCATCCTATTTAACTTCAAATAAACTGACATATTAACAAACTGGTGATACAAAATTTTACTACAAATCCCTCAGCTTTACAACAGAAAAGAGGATTCCAAGAACATTTGAGAGGAAAAATAAGGGATAAAATAAAAATAGTCCACATTAATGGGAAAAGCATACCCTATTTTGGAAGAATGCCTCTTATGGAAAGTGTCTTGACTCAATGAAAAGTTAACAGAAAAAATATACCACTGAGTGGTCTGTCAAAATATTTTGCAACAAATGAGAAAATAATCAATCACATGGACAGAAGAAAAGGATACATTTTTAAAACAAAAACATAGTTAAAAAATAAAAATAAAATTTATAAACTACTTTGTGATTTACTCAAATATATTGAATTTAAGATTTGGAAAATAGGTGATAAGATTATAGAATATAATAGATAGTTATTGTGTAAGTCAGGGAATGTAAAAAAACCTAATAATTGAATAGAGTTCAATGGAAGCAGTAATTTGTGAAACTATGGTCAGGATATAGTGAACAGTAAACAGAGATATAGAATATGAACAATTGATCTTGCTAAAGAAATGTCCAGAATGGATGAAACAACTGGTAAGAAAACATCATAAAGTTAATCATTCTGATCTGAAGAAGGACCTAAAAATGATCAAAAGAATAACATAAACTAGAAAAAAAAGGGGAATATGAAATTATTTAACTTTTATTTAGTAATTTTCATTTTAAAAATAACAAAATAAAAGAAAATCCACCTGGAAACAGGATTTTGAACTTTAAATTAACCTATCAATAGACAAATCATTATTTTGTCTTCCAGTTGTCCTTGTATTGGATGATCCATTAAACATGGAGGTGATACAGCACTTTGCTGAGGAAGATACCTGATGCAAACAGAGTCCATTATAGAAGGGGTACAGAATTTTAGCCTGCTAAAACAAATACAGAGAATAAAATTAATAAGAAGTCCCATCATGACCAATATATTAATTTCTCTGAACTTCTCATTCCCATTAAACCCTTTATATTGTTCACTAAGAATACCAACACTTACATATGGTAGCAGTACAAGCAATCCAGCAGAGACTGGAAAAGACTGCATGGGAGGAACAGCTGAAGATAAGTAAATCACAGAACATAGGGAACCAAATTAGAGCCCTTCAGTTAGAGAAGTAGCCTCTGGATTAAGCCACAGTCTTAATTTGGCAGAAATATGACAGTGGCAGTGCTAACACTAGAGGCTGGCAATCTCCCACTTTCCTTGAGAAAGACCATTGCCTGACACCTGCTCATGTTTTTTAAACTCCAAATGGAAGTTTGCCTACAGAGCAAAACTTTATTCCCATGGGAGAGACATTTCCATGTGCCCCCATAGCAAATTTTTTGCTTCAAATAAGAGAGGAAAATATAATTTTCCTGTGAAAATAAAATCATGCTTGGAATATTTTTTACACAGTACACACAACTAGTGATTTGTAAGAATTTCACCACTGGATGTGTCTGGAGCTGAGTCAGCTGAATGGCAACACCCTCTGAAGAAGAAACATACATATACTTCCACTGCTGATGATCCCAGGGGTGTCCAAGATCCTGCCATTTTATTCCTTTGATTTCATGAACTTCTTCAATGGCATTGTATAAATTGCCCTGTATCTAAATCAGACAGCATCAGTTTCTGCGGGTTTCAATCAAACCAGTCTTGAATACCTTGAATAAAAGATGTTGGTGCCAGGCACGTTGTTGTAGGGGTTTGGAGTAGGTGTTAATCAATCACATTACCACCCCTGTTTACTTGTGACTATAGGACAAAGATGGAAGATTAGCTGAAATGTGTAGGTGTTCAGAAAAATAGAAAATATTTTCCTTAGATTTTTATGATATGGATTAGCAATTGTCCTTAATTTCCTATGAACAGGTATAATCTTCTCTTTCCTACTTTGATTCTGCATTTCAGATTCCATATTATTTTAAATTTAAATTCTCATCACTGACTGAAGGATGATGAGAAGGGAAAAATAGAGTTGTTCAGATTCCTCTTAGCAGTGGTAGATAACTTAAAATAAAAACTTGATAAATTCACATCTTAAAGCCATCAACTCAAAATGAAGAAAACTCAGGGAATTTATGTGAAATGGCTGAATAAACCATTTTGCTCAGTATAACTGTTGGGTTAAGATTGTAGAAATGATATACTCTAGGATTCTTACATAAACATTAGGGTGTTTATGGGTAAAGAGTTGGATCCTTAAAAATAAGTAAAATGGCAATAATTGAGATGGGCTGGAAATTCTGAAGAAATATATCCCTCCAGTAACAGTTTAAAAATATGACCCCCAAATCCTTTGACATTTCTACCATTGAGAAACGAGGTCCATATCCTCTCCATCCAAATCTGAACCCTGAGAATATTTGACCCAGATGTGATAGAAATCAATACTATGATAATTTCAAGGTCTCAGCCTTAGGAAAGTTTCAGCTTCCACTTCCTCTCTCTGTGTTTCCTTTGGAACACAGCTACTGTATCAAAAGAAAGCCCAAACTAGTTCAGGTAGAAAGATCACATGGAGTAGCCTTGGGTAAAAGTTCTGATCAAGAGCTATCATCAAACTCCAGATAGGTGAGTGAAGATGCATCCAGATGATTTCAGCTCCCAGACATTAAACAACTTCCAGCCTTCAAAATCTGTCCCACTTAGACTTCAGAGATCATGAAGCACAGAGAGTTCATCCTCAGTATAAATTCTACAAACTTCTAACCAAAGAATCTACAGTGTAATAAAGTGGTTGTTTTATGCCACAAAGCTTTTTAGTACTTTGTTATGCAGGAATATTAACCGAAGCACACAAAATCTCTACATAATAGCCTCTTGCAATCTTATATTAAACTTTATTGCAATAAGTGAATAACAACCCATAAGAAACTGTATGTTTTCTCCTATATTAAGAAAACTCTGCAGACATTCTGAAGGTTCTTAAAAACAACAAAAACAAACCTAAAATAAATATGAGACAAAATATATCTGTATGTGTGCATTAACTCACTTTAGATACTATTCTCTGTGATAGTTCAACAAGCAGCTAAAACTCAGGGCCAGACTGACTACACAAACATGAACCAGTCATGGCCAAAGCTACCTGACACTTCACTCAAGTGCAGAGGAAGGAATTTTAAATCATTAGGAAGCATGAATTTTATAAATTCTATACCATAGATATGATATTTTGCCTAGCAACTGCCTCATTCCTTTTTTTATTTTTTAATTTAATTTTACTTATTTTTTTTACAGCAGGTTCTTATTAGTGATCTTTTATACACATTAGTGTATACATGTCAATCCCAATCACTCAATTCATCCCACCACCACCCCCAAACCCGCCACTTTCCCATATTAGTGTTCATACATTTGTTCTCTACATCTGTGTCTCAATTTCTGTCCTGCAAACCGTTTCATCTGTACCATTTTTCTAGGTTCCACATACATGCATTAATATACAATATTTGTTTTGCACTTTCTGACTTACTTCACTCTGTATGACAGTCTCTAGATCAATCCACGTCTTAACAAATGACTAAATTTCATTCATTTTTATGGCTGAGTAATATTGCATTGTATATATGTACCACAACTTCTTTATCCATTAGTCGGTCAATGGACATTTAAGTTGCTTCCATGACCTGGTTACTGTAAATAGTGCTGCAATGAACATTGGTGTGCATGTGTCTTTGAATTATGGTTTTCACTGGGAATACGTCCAGTAGTGGGATGGCTGGATCATATGGTAAATCTACTTTTAGTTTTTTAAGGAACCTCCATACTGTTCTCCATAGTGGCTGTAACAATTTACATTCCCATCAACAATGCAAGAGAGTTCTCTTTTTCCACGTCCTCTCAAGCATTTGTTGTTTGTAGATTTTCTGATGATGCTCATTCTAACTGGTGTGAGGTGATACCCCACTGTAGTCTTGATTTGCATTTCTCTAATAATTAGTGATGTTGAAGCAGCTTTTCATGTGCTTCTTGGCCATCTGTAGGTCTTCTTTGGAGAAATGTCTATTTAGGTCTTCTGCCCATTTTTGGATTGGGTTGTTTGTTTTTTTTTATATTGAGCTGCATGAGCTGTTTATATATTCTGGAGATTAATTCTTTGTCTGTTGATTCATTTGCAAATATTTTCTCCCATTCTGAGAGTTGTGTTTTCGTCCTGTTTCTAGTTCCCTTTGTTGTGCAAAAAATTTTGTTCCATTAAGTGCCATTTGTTTATTTTTCTTTTTATTTCCATTTCTAGGAGGTGGATCAAAAGGATCTTGCTGTGATTTATGTCAAAGAGTGTTCTTCCTATGTTTTCCTCTAAGAGGTTTATAGTGTCCAGTCTTACATTTAGGTCTCTAATCCATGTTGACTTTATTTTTGTGTATGGTGTTAGGGAGTGTTCTAATTTCATCCTTTTATATATAACTGTCCAGTTTTCCCACCACCACTTACTGAAGAGACTGTCTTTTCTCTATTGTATATCCTTGCCTCCTTTTACATAGATTAGTTGACCATAGGTGTGTGAGTTTATCTCTGGGCTTTCTATCTTGTTCCATTGATCTATGTTTCTGTTTTTGTACCAGTACCATATTGTCTTGATTACTGTAGCTTTGTAGTATAGTCTGAAGTCAGGGAGTCTGATTCCTCCAGCTCCGTTTTTTTCCCTCAAGACTTCTCTGGCTATTCGGGGTCTTTTGTGTCTCCATACAAATTTTAAGATGATTTGCTCTAGTTCTGTAAAAAATGCCTATGGTAATTTGATAGGTATTGCATTGAATCAGTAGATTGCTTTGGGTAGTGTAGTCATTTTGACAAAATTGTCTCTTCCAATCCAAGAATATGGTATATCTCTCCATCTGTTGGTATCATCTTTAATTTCTTTCATCAGTGTCTTATAATTTTCTGCATAAGGTCTTTTGTTTCCCTTGGTATGTTTATTCCTAGGTATTTTATTCTTTTTGTTGCAATGGTAAATGGCAGTGTTTCCTTAATTTCTCTTTCAGATTTTTCATCATTAGTGTATAGGAATGCAAGAGATTTCTGTGCATTAATTTTGTATCCTGAACTTTACCAAATTCATTGACTACCTCTAGTACATTTCTGGTGGCATCATTAGGATTCTCTATGTACAGTATCATGTCATCTGCAAACAGTGACAGCTTTACTTCTTTTCCAACTTGTATTCCTTTTATTTCTTTTTCTTCTCTGATTGCCATGGCTAGGACTTCCAAAACTCTGTTGAATAATAGTGGTGAGAGTGGACATCCTTTTCTTGTTCCTGATCTTAGAGGAAATGCTCAGTTTTGGAGCATTGAGAATGATGTTTGCTGTGGGTTTTGTTGTATATGACCTTTATTATGTTGAAGTAGGTTCCCTCTATGCCCACTTTCTGGAGGGTTTTTACCATAAAATGTTGTTGAATTTTGTCAAAAGCTTTTTCTGCATCTATTGAGATGATCATATAGTTTTTATTCTTCAATTTGTTAATGTGGTGTATCAAATTGATTAATTTGCATATATTGAAGAATCCTTGTATCCCTGAGATAAATCCCACTTGATCATGGTGTATGATCCTTTTCATGTGTTGTTGGATTCTGTTTGCTAGTGTTTTGTTGATGATTTTTGCATCTATATTCATCAGTGATATTGGTCTGTAATTCTTTTTTTATAGTATCTTTGTCTGGTTTTTGTACCAGGTTGATGGTGGCCTCAGATTGCATTTGGGAGTGTTCCTTTCTCTGAAAATTTTTGGAAGAATTTGAGAAGGATGGGTGTTAACTCTTCTCTAAATGTTTGATAGAATTCACTTGTGAAGCCATCTGGTACTGGACTTTTGTTTGTTGGAAGATTTTTAATCACAGTTTTTCTAATTCTTCCTGGTTCAGTCTTGGAATGTTATACCTTTCTAAGAATTTGTCCATTTCTTCCAGGTTGTCCATTTTATTGGCGTACAGTTGCTTGTAGTACTCTCTTAGGATGCTTTGTATTTCTACATTGTCTGTTGTAACTTCTCCTTTTTCATTTCTAAATTTTTGATTTGAGTCCTCTCCTTCTTTTTGTTGATGAATCTGGCTAATGGTTTATCAATTTTGTTTATCTTCTCAAAGAAACAGCTTTTAGTTTAATTGATTTTTGCTATTGTTTTCTTTGTTTGTATTTCATTTATTTCTGCTCTGATCTTTATGATTTCTTTCTTTCTACTAAATTTGCAATTTGTTTGTTATTCTTTCTCTTGTTCCTTTATGTGTAAGGTTAGACTGTTTATTTGAGATTTCTTTTGTTTCTTCGGGTAGGCTTGTATAGCTATAAACTTCCCTCTGAGAACTGCTTTTGCTGCATCCCATAGGTTTTGTATCATCGTTTTTTCATTGTCATTTGTCTCTAGGTAATTTTTTATTTCCTTTTTGATTTCTTTAGTGATCTCTTATTTATTTAATAATGTATTGTTTACCCTATATGTGTTTGTTTTTTAATGGTTTTTTTCCCTGTAATTCATTTCTAATCTCATAATATTGTGGTCAGAAAAGAAGCTTGATATGATTTCAATTTTCTTAAATTTACGGAGGCTTGGTTTGTGACTCAAGATGTTATCTATCCTGGAGCATGTTCCGTGCGCACTTGAGAAGAAAGTGTAATCTGCTGTTTTTGGATGGAATGTCCTATAAAAATCAACTAAATATATCTGGTCTATCTTGTCATTTAAGGCTTCTGTTTCCTTGTTTATTTTCACATTGGATGATATGTCCATTGGTGTAAGCGAGGTGTTAAAATCCACCACTATGATTGTGTTACTGTCTATTTCCTCCTTTATAGCTGTTAGCAGTTGCTTTATGTATTGTGGTGTTCCTAAGTTGGGTGCATATATATTTATAATTGTTTTATCTTCTTCTAGGATTGATCCCCTGATCATTATGTAGTGTCCTTCCTTGTCTCTTGTAACATTCTTTATTTTAAATCCTCTTTTATCTGATATGATTATTGGTACTCTAGCTTTCTTTTGATTTCCATTTTCATGGAATATCTTTTTCCATCCCCTCACTTTCAGTCTGAATGTGTCCCTAGGTCTGAAGTGGGTCTCTTGTAGACAGCATATATATGGGTCTTGTTTTTGTATCCATTCAGCAAGCCAGTGTCTTTTGGTTGGAGCATTTAATCCATTCACGTTTAGGGTAATTATTGATATGTATGTTCCTATAACCATTTTCTTAATTGTTTTGGGTTTGTTTTTGTAGGTCCTTTTCTTCTCTTGTGTTTCCCACTTAGAGAAGTTCCTTTAGCATTTGTTGTAGAGTTGGTTTGGTGGTGCTGAATTCTCTTAGCTTTTGTTTGTCTGTAAAACTTTTGATTTCTCCATTGAATCTGAATGAGATCCTTGCCCGGTAGAGTAATTGTGGTTGTAGGTTCTTCCGTTTCATCACTTTAAGTGTATCATGCCACCCCCTTCTGGCTTGTAGCGTTTCTGCTGGGAAATCAGCTGTTAACCTTATGGGAGTTCCCTTGTATGTTATTTGTCATTTTTCCCTTGCTGCTTTTAATAATTTTTCTTTGTCTTTAATTTTTGCCAATTTGATCACTCTCTGTCTTGGTAAGTTTCCCCTTGGGTTTATCCAGTATGGGACTCACTGTGCCTCGTGGGCTTGGGTGGCTATTTCCTTTCCCATATTAGGGAAGTTTTTGACTATAGTCTATTCAAATATTTTCTCTGGTCCTTTCTCTCTTCTCCTTCTGGGAGCCCTTTAATGTGAATGTTGTTGTGTTTAATGTTGTTCCAGTGGTCTCTTAGGCTGTCTTCATTTCTTTTCATTCTTTTTTGTTTATTCTGTTCTGCAGCAGTAAATTCCACCATTCTGTCTTCCAGGTTACTTATCCGTTCTTCTGCCTTAGTTATTCTGCTATTGATTCCTTGTCATATAGTTTTCATTTCAGTTATTGTATTGTTCATTTCTGTTTTTTTGTTCTTTAATTCTTCTATGTCTTTGTTGAACATTTCATGAATATTCTCAATCTTTGTCTCCATTCTTTTTCCGAGTTCCTGTATCATCTTCACTATCATTATTCTGAATTCTTTTTCTGGAAGGTTACTTACCTCCACTTCACTTAGTTGTTTTTCTGTGGTTTTATCTTGTTCCTTCATCTGATACATAGCCCTCTGCCTTTTCATCTTGTCTATCTTTCTGTGAATATGGTTTTCATTCCACAGGCTGCAGGATTGTAGTTCTTCTTGCTTCTGCTGTCTGCCCTCTGGTGGATGAGGCTATCTAAGAAGCTTATGCAAGTTTCCTGATCATAGGGACTTTTGGTGGGTAGAGCTGACTGTGGCTCTGGTGGGCGGAAATCAGTAAAACTTTAATCCGATTGACTGCTGATGTGTGTGGCTGGTTTCCTCCCTGTTGGTAGTTTAGCCTGAGGTAACCCAACACTGGAGCCTACCTGGGCTGTTTGGTTGGGCTAATGGCATACTCTGGGAGAGTTCACACCAAGGGGTACTTCCCAGAACTTCTGCTGCCAGTGTCCTTGTCCCCACAGTGAACCACATCCACCCCCCCACCTCTGCAGGAAACCCTCCAACACTAGCAGGTAAGTCTGGTTCAGTCTCCTCTGTGGTCAGTGCTCCTTCCCCTGCCTCCCAATGTGCACACTACTTTGTGTGTGCCCTCCAAGAGTGGAGTCTCTGTTTCCCCTTGTTCCATCAAAGTCCTGCAATCAAATCCCAGTAGCCTTCAAAGTCTGATTATCTAGGAATTCCTCATTCCATTGTCAGACCCCCAGATTTGGAAGCCTGACGTGTGGCTCAAAACCTTTTCTCCAGAGGGTGGACTTCTCTGGTATAAGTGTTCTCCAGTCTGTGAGTCACCCACCCAGCAGTTATGGGATTTAATTTTACTGTGATTGTGCCCCTCCTACCATCTCATTGTGGCTTCTCCTTTGTTTTTGGATATGTGGTATCTTTTTTAGTGAGTTCCAGTGTCTTCATGTCGATGATTGTGCAGAGCTAGTTGTGAATCTGATGTTCTTGCAAGTAGGAGTGAGAGCATGTCCTTCTACTCTGCCATCTTGGTTCCAATCCTATCACCTCATTCTTGTACAGTATTAAAATCCAGTTGATATTTTTTCTCTTGCAAGGAAATATTCTGGAATCTTCCAAAATTGCTTTATCTTTCCTCCTATTTTCATCAGGAATAATGAATTTTCCAAGTTGGTCAGGAGGGAAGGTTAGTGCGTTTTATTATTGTTAACTTAAGCAGGGGATGAATTTAATTGTGACTATGGCTGCACATATAGCTCTTGTTACTTGATGTACAGTTATAATCTTAACAAACACATATTTATCCTTTCCATTGCATAGGGACCACCCAAAGCCAAACTGTTCCACCTGCTGTGGGAGGACTATATGAATAATTTCCTGCCACTTTATTCCTGCCACAATCTAAGTTGTGAAAACTTTAGTTCCCTGGAGCCTTCCTTCCAAGGCATCAGACTTGTTTAAGTTAATAATAAATTTCTGAGAGAACTGAGTAAGCAAAAGTATTAAGTTCCTTACAAACATTTCAAAAATATATGGATGATGATGGACAGGAAATAAATCTCATAACAACTTCACTGAGGACAGAGCTACCTCAGTTAAGTTCCTAAGAACATATTGGTCTGGGTTGAACTGATATATGCATCCCAAAGTTAAGACAAAGCCTATGTCTTCTTTGACTAAAAAGGACGTATAATACAGCTTAATAGGATGATACCATATATGGATGCCCTTCTTCTATTTAGCATATGAACAAAAGTGTTTTATGATTTTAATGATTGTCATCTATTATAGATGTCTTCTAAGATGATTCTCAATGAGCCCTGCTTATTGATGTTTAAGCTCTTTATAATCCCATCCACTTAAGCATGGACTGGATCTAGTGACTTGTTTCCAACAAATAGAACATGGCAAAATGGATGTGATATCACTTCCATGATTAAGTTACAAAAAAAGTTTCTGACTTCCGTCTTTCTCTCTCACCTGTTCACTCTGATGAAGCCAGCTACCATATTATAAGCTGTTGTTTGAAGAGATCTACCTGTCAAAACACCAAGGAAGGCTTCTGGTCAATGTCCACAAAATACCAAAGACCCTCAGTCCAACAGCTTTCAAGAAGCTAAGTCTTACCAACAGCCACCTAAGTGAGCTTGGTAGCAGATTCTCCCCCCATTCAATCCTTCACAAGAAACTGTAGCTCTGAACAACACCTTGCTTCAGCCATGTGAAAGTCAGCCTACTAGCGTGCACAGCTAACCTGTTTCCATATTCCTGATCCATAAAGTCTGTGAGATAAATGTTTGTTGTTTTAACCCACTAATTTTTAGAGTAATTTTTTAAATGTAGAAACAGTGTATTAATATACCACCTAAGATGGTCTAGTGATCTGGTTTTTCTGCCCCAAGTGCCTTATTACCCTTTTAATATTTAGTATATGTGCAGTAGACTAGTCTACAATGTGACACCTGGTCCAAACATACAGCAGTGTAGTGGAACAGAGGACCCTGAATTTAAGATTCATCTAACAAGGACCTGTAGTTTTTTGAGAAAGAGCTCCTGGTCATAAAGGAGCATATGGCCATTGGACTTGAATGGCATCAGGGACTAGATGTTTTCTGAACTTCCTAGCTAAGTACATACAACAACATCCCATCAGAAAGTAGCTCCAAACAGAACCTGAAAATTCAAACAGTTATACATACATAACTCCAGGGTCCCTCTCATGCATTAAATTATGACTTCATGATATAATGACCAGTTGATGAAAATGAGAAATTTGAGCCTGATTTAGAGATGGTATCACATAGTATGATTATGTCAACCATATGTATTTTTCAGCTGTGTTAAAACCCTTCTCAGTGAATAACAGATAATGGAGAAAAAAAACTTTCTATTGGCGAATATTAAAAAACTGTACCTTATTTTTCAATTTGCTTGGAAGGTAGAGATGGACTCAGGTCGAGTTACTGTCAGTGGTTCTTAGACAGTAACTTATAGTCTAGTAGGATATCTAAAAAGAGACTTTGAAATCAATATTAGAGGACAAGGAGTTTTGGTGAAAGGACTTGTGTCTGAAGATCTAAAAATGGATTTAGAGCAGCGTTATGAAATTGTTGGTTTGTAACAGATTAGACTTCAAAACAAAACAAAACAAGAAATAGGTCTTTCGCTATAGATGTCTTGAAAAATACTGGCTTAGAGATTGAAATTATTTGTATCTTTCACCAAAAGGCTGCCATTGTAAAACAGCCTCTCCAAATTCAGAAGCCCAAGATGAGCCTCTCTGCATGTCCATAAGCCTTCTTTTCCAATGTTCATACAATAAGACCAAGAAACAAAGTGGGCAAAGGAGAAGATATGGTATAGATTCATAGGATTAACATATAGAATTTCCTCTCACCAGGCTTGGTTCAATTATCCTTCTTGCTAAGAAGAACTTTGAATCCATGTTATGACACCATGTATTAAGGACCCAGACAGCTCTCTGGTAGTAGGCTGATTACATGTGATCTTTTATCTCATGAAGGGACAAAGATTTGTCCTCACCAAATAGACAGCTAATCTATATTTGAAGTTACTTTCCCTGCTACTGTCAATATCATTCATCTATTAAATTACTCAATGCTTTATACTCTGCATCCATCCAAGAAACCAATTCAAAATTAAAGAAGTAAACAAGAGGCTGTCGCTTGTGAGATTCACTGGACTTATTTTCTATCCATCATCTTTAAGCAACTGGTTCTTTAAATGATATAAACACCTATTGGAAGCTGGGGACAATCCATTTCAATAATAGGATCCTGTTTCTCTCAGAGAGATAATTTATTTCTATTCCATTGAGTGCCACAAACAATAAAGCAGAGAGGATAAAAGTATCAGGATCATAGCTAATAGCCCACCTTGAACATTTTAACATTCTTGGATTGTGCCAGGCTAGAGGCTTTATTATGCAAAGGAATTGGCCCTCATCATGGTTTCTCTGAACTGGAAGCTTAAAGTATGACCTGATTTATTTAACTCCTAATGTAAATGAGGAAATTGTGAAAAAGAAAGATTTGTTGAGGTTATTGAATCTGACCATGTAGAACAAATGTGATGGGTATTATACAACAATATCAAGAAATGAGTGGTTTCTGGTGGCTGCCTCCTTTTCTACCACCTCAATAGTCAAGACTTCATTTTCTTTGTATTGAGAACTTTCTGTGCTCCTTCATGCAAGTAAATACTTTTGAGAGTTGTCAAGAGAATTCATGTGGAATATAAGTTAGTGGAGATAGTAAGTCATTACCATACTTCAGTTGCAAATTCAAAGATGTTGGTCTCTCCCTAGAATTCACAGTTACTGTAACAACCAGATTATATATTTTTAAATGTATGCTTCTTTTACTACATTATCATATATAGGACATATTTGTAAAGGGAAAAATATTACTATTCTCTTCATAGATATAGAAAACTGAGTTATGATCAAGACAGATGTAGAGGAAGAATAAGCATTACCAAAATATTTTGGAGTCAGAGAATAGAGTACAAGTAACATCAAATAATTTTGATTAAGTCACAAAATACAAAGTGTAGTAGGCTTTCTTTCATTTCCCTTGGGTGATCTTGCTCTTTTCTCCTCTGTATATCAGAGGAGATATACAGAGGTGAATGTCAGTGATCCTCAACAGATTGAACATCACATTTGGCACAAAAATAATTTATAGTAAAAGATACCATTACTCACTCCCTCTATCTAAAAGCCAGGATTTTTCCCCAAAGAACCTCTGGAACTTTTCTTTTTATAGCCCACTAGCCAGAATTAAGTTATTTTCCTAATCCTAAATGATCTCTGACAAAGGAGATACTATTACACATAGATCAGTGAAGGGGGGGTATGGTCATCCCTGAAGCATATGTATTTGTCTATGAAAAGAGACAAAATACATGGCTTAAAATTGGAGTCATGTTTAAAAGGCTGAAAGGGAGACTGGTACTGAGAAGATTATAACAATTTACACTGCAACACAGACCATACATCATAAAATTGAATGCAGAAACTAAGTAAAAATGTCTGGTCTCTTATTGGAAAGGATGTGAGTTCATTTATGATTGTACATGAAGATAGATGGATTGTACAAGAACCATGTACAAGAATCGTTCCCTTTGAGTGTAGGGAAGAATAGTTTGTTTGGGTTCACCCATCCCCATACTACCAAGGATACTTCTATGCTACATGATCCTGTACCTTTGGTCATAGCTGATTCATGTGATGGTAGACTACTGACCAACCAGGGCCCATTTAGATTATCTTCTTCTGGAAATTGAAGTTTGAGTGTAATAAACCAAAGTGTGAAATGCCTGGGGCAGTCGTCCTATTTACAGTGACTTAGAGAAAGAGATTCATAAACTCCAGCTAGTCATAATCTCAGAGCTGCCCTTATTCATGCCCTTCCTGCAGTTTGCTTGTGAAGCTATTCCATCAATGCTGTGAACAACTCTAAGGGTCACCCAATAAATCCTATTATTGCTAGTTTTTTTTTTTTAATTGAAGTATTGTTGATTTACCATATTGTATTTGTTTCAGGTGTACAGCATAGTGATTCAGTTATGTTTTTCAGATTATATTCCATTATAGGTTATTACAAGATATTGAATATAATTCCCTATGCTATACAGTAAATATCTGTTACTTATCTATTTTGTGTATAATAGACTGTATTTGTTAATCCCATACTCCTAATTTGTCCCTTCCTCCCTTCCTCTCCCCTTTGGTAACCATGAGTTTGTTTTCTATATCTGTGAGTTAGTTTCTGTTTTGTATATAGGTTCATTTGTATTATTTTTTTATATTCTACATATAAGTGATATCATATTGTATTTCTTTCTTGGTCCGAGTTACTTCACCAAGTATAATATTCTCTAGGTCTAATCATGTTGCTGCAAATGGCAATATTTCCTTCCTTTTTATGGTTGAGTAATATTCCATTGCATATATATACCACATTGTATTAAACCAATCATTTCTTGATGGGCACTTGGATTGTTTCCATATCTTGACTATTGTAAATGGTGCTGCTATGAACATTACAGTGCATGTATCTTTTCAAATTAAAGTATTTGATTTTCCTGGATATATGCACAGGAGTAGTATTGCTGGATCATATGGAAGCTCTATTTTTAGTTTTTTAAGGAAGCTCCATATTGTTTTCCATAGTGGCTGCACCAATTCACATTCCCACCAGCAGTGTACAGGCTTTCTATTTTTGCTACAACCTTTCCAACTTTTACTATTTATCAACTTCTAGATGATAGCCAGTTTGATGGGTATGAGGTGATACCTTATTGTGGTCTTGATTTGCATTTCTCTAATAATTAGTGATTATGAACATCTTTTTATGTGACTGTTGGCCATCTGTATATCTTCTTTGGAAAAATGTCTATTTACGTCTGTTGCCCAATTTTTTTTTTTTACCCACAAATATAAATTTACTTAAAAATACAACAAAGAATTATCAAAAACATTTTTTTTTAAATGTCCGTTGGGTGACCTCAAAAGGAGAGGCAGTATTGCATAAGGGAGGAGCTGAAATAAAAGATAGAGTGTCGGAGTCAGGTGCTCTGCAGGATTATCAGGGGAAACCAGTGTCTGCAGGCATACACATGTCCTGGGGTGAAAACAAACCGGATGAGGAAGAAGCTCACACAGTTTTCACATGGACGTTGCAGGTCCACGGGTCTCCTCTGAGAGCAGACTTTCGTACTGGAAGGTCTTCTCTCCCAGCACAGCTCCTATAGTAGGTTTCATCACTGAGAATTTTCATGTAGATGATGACTGGCTATTTTTCAAGATAGATGATCTGCAGCCCTGCAGGTCCACACCTCTCTGAAGGCAATCTGGTTCTCTTACCTGCTCCCCTTCTCCTGATTTCAATTTAGCAATCACAAGTAATTAAGACTACAGAAGGTCAATGTGTTGAAAACAACTGGGCATTTGTTTTCCAACCTTTTTGATCACTTTCTCACAGTGAGAAATAGCTTTTACACTGCAACCTAATACACATATTCATGCAAAGTGACACACATACATACATATATGAAATAAGTTTTTGTAAAATAATACTTCCTTTATTACATGGGATGGGTTAAATTTTCTATTCTATTTTTTCCCAGTTTGTATTTTTTGGGTTGTTTTGATTAAGTAGTAATAAATCACCTACATTGATTTTTAGATATGAATTTGTGAATTCAACTGGTTTCAGGTGAAATCAGCACATAGGGACATATCACTCAACGTGTGAAAAACTTTGAAAAACTGAGTTCAATGATTTTGTGAATATCCTCCATGGTGAATATTATTACAACTGTATTTTAATCATATGCAATTTATTCAGAGTATATCATTTGATGAAGTCAGTCTTTAAAAAGTCAGATAAAAGTGCTTCCCTTTTGAAATTAGTGGAGTGACTTGGGGATGGCATTTGGCCATGGAAATATGATAGTACTTTTATCTTTTATTATGAGCTACATATTTAAAGTAGTGGTGAAAACAATGAGTGGTGTGGAAATATGTTTTAGAAATACATAAAGCAAAGTTAATTCACAAAATAAAATGTTAACAACATATTTTTTGTAGCACCTATTACCAGATAATGATACAAAGAAGACTACAATAAAAATGTAATTGGTTGGACTTCCCTGGTGTGCAGTTGTTAAGAATCCGCCTGCCAATTCAGGGGACATGAGTTCGAGCCCTGGTCCAGGAAGATCCCACATGCCACAGAGCAACCATGCCCTTGCTCCACAATTACTGAGCCTGCGCTCTAGGGTCGGCAAACCGCAACTACTGAAGCCCATGCACCAAGAGCCCATGCTCCACAACAAGAGAAGCCACTGCAATGAGAAGCCCACACACCACAACGAAGAGTAGCCCCTGCTCGCCACAACCAGAGAAAAGCCCACACACAGCAACGAAGACCCAACGCAACCAAAAACAAAACAAACAAAATAAATAAATTTTAAAAAATGCAATAACATGAATATTACAGGTTACACTTCAGTTATTATTTTGGAAGTGAATAATGATTCAATCTTTAGTTGGTCACATATTGTTTTTTCTGGTTCACGTGTCTTTATGATGCGAACTATGTCCTATACATCTTTGCATCCCCACCTTGGAGCATGATGCACTGCACCTTTATTGCCAAACAAAAAAATAATAAATCAATATCCACTATATCAAGGTGAAAAGTCTCAAATATTCAAAATCTTTTCTAAGATTGAGATTTAAACCATAATTAAACAATTCAATCCCTTTTTCCTTTCCCAACATTTTTATTTTTAGGACCAGTTCGATGCCTACATATATCTAAGTTATTACTTAAAAATTTGGTATCCAGTATCTATTGCAATACTTTTTAATTCTGTAATTTTATTTTATTTTATTTTTTAACATCTTTATTGAACTATAACTGTTTTACAATCATGTGTTAGTTTCTGCTTTACAGCAAAGTGAATTGTATGTTCCCATATCTCTTCCCTCTTACAGCTCCCTGCCTCCCACCCTCCTTATCCTGCCTCTCTAGGTGGTTACGAAGCACCGAGTAGTTCTCCCTGTGCCAAGTGGCTGCTTCCCACTCACTATCCACCCTACGTTTGGTAGTGTATATATGTTCATGTCACTCTCTCATTTCATCATAGCTTACCCTTCCCCCTCCCGTTATCCTCAAGTCCATGCTCTACTAGGTCTGTGTTTTATTACCGTGCTACCCCTAGTCTCTTCATGACTTTTTTTCCCCTTAGATTCCATATATATGTATTAGCATACCATATATGTTTTTCTCCTTCTGACTTACTTCACTCTGCATTACAAACTCCAGGTCTATCCACCGCATTACAAATAACTCAGTTTCATTTCTTTCTATGGCTGAGTAATATTCCATTGTATATATGTGCCATATCTTCTTTATCCATTCATTTGTTGATGGACACTTAGGGTGCTTCCATTTCCTGGCTATTGTAAATAGAGCTGCAATGAACATTCTGGTACATGACTCTTTTTGAGTTACGGTTTTCTCAGGGTATATGCCCAGTAGTGGGATTCCTGGGTCATATGGTAGTTCTATTTGTAGTTTGTTAAGGAACCTCCATACTGTTCTCTATAGTGGCTGTATCAATTTACATTCCCACCAACAGTGCAAGAGTGTTCCCTTTTCTCCACACCCTCTCCAGCATTTATTTTTTCTAGAATTTTTGATGATGGCCATTCTGACCGGTGTGAGATGATATCTCATTGTAGTTTTCATTTGCATTTCTCTAATGATTAATGATGCTGAGCATTCTTTCATGTGTTTCTTGAAAATCTGAATATCTTCTTTGGAGAAATGTCTATTTAGATCCTCTGCACATTTTTGGATTGGGTTGTTTGTTTTTTTCTTATTGAGCTGCATGAGTTGCTTATAAATTTTGGAGATTATTCCTTTGTCAGTTGCTTCATTTGCAACTATTTTCTCCCATTCTGCGGGTTGTCTTTTGGTCTTCTTTATGGTATCCTTTGCTATGCAAAAGTTTTTTAGTTTCATTATGTCCCATTTGTTTATGTTTGTTTTTATTTCCATTTCTCTAGGAGATGGTCAAAAAAGATCTTGCTGTGATTTATGTCATAGAGTGTTCTGCCTATGTTTTCCTCTAAGAGTTTGATAGTGTCTGGCCTTACATTTAGGTCTTTAACCCATTTTGAATTTATTTTTGTGTGTGGTGTTAGGGAGTGTTCTAATTTCATACTTTTACAGGTAGCTGTCCAGTTTTCCCAGCACCACTTATTGAAGAGGCTGTCTTTTCTCCACTGTATATCTTTCCTGCTTTATCAAAGATAAGGTGACCATATGTGTGTGGGTTTATCTCTGGGCTTTCTATCATCTTCCATTGATCTATATTTCTGCTTTTGTGCCAGTACCATACTGTCTTGATTACTGTAGCTTTGTAGTATGGTCTGAAGTCACGGAGCCTGATTCCTTCAGCTCCATTTTTCATTCTCAAGGTTGCTTTGGCTATTCGGGGTCTTTTGTGTTTCCATACAAATTGTGAAATTTTTTGTTCTAGTTCTGTAGAAAATGCCAGTGGTAGTTTGATAGGAATTGCATTGAATCTGTAGATTGCTTTGGGTAGTAGAGTCACTTTCTCAATGTTGATTCTTCCAATCCAAGAACATGGTTTATCTCTCCATCTGTTTGTATCATCTTTAATTTCTTTCATCAGTGTCTTATAATTTCCTGCATACAGGTCTTTTGTCTCCTTAGGTAGGTATATTCCTAGATATTTTATTCTCTTTTTTACAGTGGTAAATGGGAGTGTTTTCTTAATTTCCCTCTCAGATTTTTCATCATTAGTGTATAAGAATGCCAGAGATTTCGGTGCATTAATTTGGTATCCTGCTACTTTTCCAAATTCATTGATTAGTTCTAGCAGTTTTCTGGTAGCATCCTTAGGATTCTCTATGTATAATATCATGCCATCTGTAAACAGTGACACCTTTACTTCTCCTTTTCTGATTTGGATTCCTTTTATTTCCTTTTCTTCTCTGATTGCTGTGGCTAGAACTTCCAAAACTGTGTTGAATAAGAGTGATGAGAGTGGGCAACCTTGTCTTGTTCCTGATCTTCGTGGAAATGGTTTCAGTTTTTCACCATTGAGAATGATGCTGGCTGTGGGTTTGTCATATATGGCCTTTATTATGTTGAGGAAAGTTCCCTCTACGCCTACTTTCTGCAGGGTTTTTATCATAAATGGGTGTTGGATTTTGTCAAAAGCTTTCTCTCCATCTATTGAGATGATCATATGGTTTTTTCTCCTTCAGTTTGTTGATATGGTGTATCACGTTGATTGATTTGCGTATATTGATGTATCCTTGCATTCCTGGAATAAACCCCACTTGATCATGGTGTATGATCCTTTTAATGTGTTGTTGGATTCTGTTTGTTAGTATTTTGTTGAGGAGTTTTGTATCATTGTTCATCAGTGATATTGACCTGTAGTCTTCTTTCTTTATGACG
Organism: Kogia breviceps; assembly: GCF_026419965.1. Lineage (NCBI taxonomy): Eukaryota > Metazoa > Chordata > Mammalia > Artiodactyla > Physeteridae > Kogia > Kogia breviceps. The sequence goes on from NC_081320.1 coordinate 22,359,827, forward strand.
TCTTTGTCTGATTTTGGTATCAGGTTATGGTGGCCTCATAGAATGAGTTTGGGACTGTTTCTCCCTCTGCTATCTTTTGGAAGAGTTGGAGAAGGATAGGTGTTAGTTCCTCTCTAAATGTTTGATAGAATTCCCCTGTAAAGCCATCTGGTCCTGGACTTTTGTTTGTTGGAAGATTTTTAATCACAGTTTCAATTTCAGTGCTTGTGATTAGTCTGTTCATATTTTCTATTTCTTCCTGATTCAGTCTCGGCAGGTTGTGCATTTATAAGAATTTGTCCATTTCTTCCAGGTTGTCCATTTTATTGGCATACAGTTGATTGTAGTAATCTTTTGTATTTCTGCAGTGTCTGTTGTTATGTCTCCTTTTTCATTTCTAATTCTATTGATTTGTGTCTTCTCCCTTTTTTTCTTGATGAGTCTGGATAATGGTATATCGATTTTGTTTATCTTCTCAAAAAAACAGCTTTTAGTTTTATTGACCTTTGCTACCATTACCTTCATTTCTTTTTCATTTATTTCTGACTTGATCTTTATGATTTCTTTCCGTCTGCTAAATTGAGGTTTTTTTCTTCTTCTTTCTCTAATTGGTATAGGTGAAAGTTAGGTTGTTTATTAGAGATATTTTCTGTTTCTTAACGTAGGATCATATTGCTATAAACTTCCCTCTTACATCTGCTTTTGCTGCATCCCACACGTTTTGGGTCATTGTGTCTCCATTGTCATTTGTTTCTAAGTAGTTTTGGATTTCCTCTGTGATTTCTTCAGTGATCACTTCGTTATTAAGTAGTGTATTGTTTAGCCTCCATGTGTTTGTATTTTTTATAGATCTTTTCCTGTAATTGATATCTAGTCTCATAGCATTTTGATCGGAAAAGGTACTTGATACGATTCCAATTTTTTAAAATTTACCAAAGCTAGATTTGTGACCAAAGATACGATTTATCCTGGAGAGTGTTCCATGAGCACTTGAGAAAAATGTGTATTCTGTTGTTTTTGGATGGAATGTCCTATAAATATCAATTAAGTCCATCTTGTGTAATGTATCATTTAAAACTTGTTTTTCCTTATTTATTTTCATTTTCGATGATATGTCCATTGGTGAAAGTGGGGTGTTAAAGTCCCCTACTATGATTGTGTTACTGTCAATTTCCCCTTTTATGGCTGTTAGTATTTGGCTTATGTATTGAGGTGCTCCTATGTTGGGTGCATAAATATTTACAATTGTTATAGCTTCTTCATGGATCGATTCCTTGATCATTATGTAGTGTCCTTCTTGGTCTCTTGTAATAGTTTTCATTTTAAAGTCCATTTCGTCTGATATGAGAATTGCTACTCCAGCTTTTTTCTGATTACCATTTGCATGGAATATCTTTTTCTATCACTTCACTTTCAGTCTGTATGTGTCCCTAGGTCTGAAGAGGGTCTCTAGTAGACAGCATATATATGGATCTTGTTTTTGTATCCATTCAGGCAGTCTGTGTCTTTTGGTGGGAGCATTTAATCCATTTACATTTAAGGTAATTATCGATATGTATGTTCCTATTACCATTTACTTAATTGTTTCAGGTTTGTTTTTGTAGGTCTTTTCCTTCTCTTGTGTTTCTTGCCTAGAGAAGTTCCTTTAGTGTTTGTTGTAAAGCTGGTTTGGTGGTGCTGAACTCTCTCTGCTGTTGCTTTTCTGTAAAGGTTTTAATTTCTCCATCAAATCTGAATGAGATCCTTGCTTGGTAGAGTAATCTTGGTTGTAGGTTTTTCTCCTTCATCACTTTAAATATGTCCTGCCACTCCCTTCTGCTTGCAGAGTTTGTGCTGAAGGATCATCTGTCAACCTTATGGGGATTCCCTTGTGTGTAATTTGTTGTTTTTCCCTTGCTGTTTTTAACATATTTTTTTGTATTAAATTTTTGATAGTTTGATTAATATGTGTCTTGGCATGTTTCTCCTTGGATTTATCCTGTATGGGACTCTCTGTGCTTCCTGGACTTGACTGATTATTTCCTTTCCTACATTAAGGAAGTTTTCAACTATAATCTCTTCAAATATTTTCTCAGTCTCTTTCTTTTTCTCTTCTTCTTCTGGTACTCCTATAATTCGAATGTTTGTGTGTTTAATGTTGTTCCAGAGGTCTCTGAGATTGTCTTCAGTGCTTTTCATTCTTTATTCTTTCTTCTGCTCTGCAGTAGTTATTTCCACTATTTTATTTTCCAGGTCACTAATCCTTTCTTCTGCCTCAGTTATTCTGCTATTGATCCCATCTAGGGTATTTTAAATTTCATTTATTGTGTTGCTCATCATTGCTTGCTTCCTCTTTATTTCTTCTAGGTCCTTGTTAAATGTTTCTTGCATTTTGTCTATTCTATTTCCAAGATTTTGGATCATCTTTACTATCCTTATTATGAATTACTTTTCAGGGAGACTGTCTGTTTCCTCTTCATTTGTTAGGTCTGATGGTTTTTTACCGTGCTCCTTTATCTGCTGTGTGTTTTTCTGTCTTTTCATTTTGCTTACTTTGTTTGGGGTCTCCTTTTGCAAGCTGCAGTTTCATAGTTCCCATTGTTTTTGGTTTCTGTCCACAGTGGCTAAGGTTGGTTCAGTGGGTTGAATAGGTTTCCTGGTTGGGGGGATTATTGCCTATGTTCTGGTGGATGAGGCTGGATCTTATTTTTCTGGTGGGCAGGTTCACATCTGGTAGTGTGTTATGGGATGTCGATAGCCTTATTATGAGTTTAGGTAGCCTCTCTGCTAATGGATGGGACTATAGTCCTGTTTTGCTATTTGTTGGGCATAGGGTGTCCAGCACTGTAGGTTGCTGTTCGTTGAGTGAAACTGGGTCTTGGTGTTGATATGGAGATCTCTAGGAGATTTTTGCCATTTGATATTATGTGGAGCTGGGAGGTCTCTTGTGGACCAGTGTCCTGAAGTTGGTTCTCCCACCTCAGAGACACATCCCTGATGCCTGGCTTGGACCCCAGGAGCCTTTAATCCACATGGCTGCTAGTGTTGGAGGGTGTCCTGCAGAGGCTGGGGGTGGCTGTGGCTCACTGCAGGGACAAGAACACTGTTAGCAGAAATTCTGGAGTGTACTCCTTGGTGTGAGCCCTCCTGGAGTCCGCCATTAACCCCACCAAAGAGCTGTAGACTCCAGTGTTGGGTTGCTTCAGGCCAAACAACCAACAGGGAAGGAACTCATCCCCAACCATCAGCAGACAAGCAGATTAAAAATATCCATTGAATCTTAATGAGATACTTGCCAGGTAGAGTAATCTTGGTTGTAGGTCTTCCCCTCCATCACTTTAAAAATATCATGCCATTCCTTTCTGGATTGTAGAGTTTCTGCTGAGTAATCAGCTGTGAACCTTATGGGAGTTTCCTTGTATGCAATTTATTGCTTTTCCCTTGTTGCTTTTAATAAATTTTCTTTGTCATTAATTTTTGTCAGTTTGTTTGCTATGTGTCTTGGCATGTTTTTTCTTGGGTTTATCCTGCCTGGAACTCTCTGAGCTTCCTGGACTTTAGTGGCTATTTCCTTTCTCATGTTAGGTAAGTTTTTGACTATAATCTCTTCAAATGTTTTCTTATGTCTTTTATCTCTCTCTTCTCCTTCTGGGACCCCTCTAATGCAAATGTTCATGCATTTAATATTTTCCCAGAAGTCTCTTAGGCTGTCTTCATTTTTTTCCATTCTTCTTTCTTATTCTGTTCCATGGCAGTGATTTCCACCATTCTGCTTTGCAGGTCACTTATCCATTCTTCTGCCTCTTTTATTCTGCTATTGTATCCTTCTAATGTATTTTTTATCTCAGTTATTGTATTGTTCATCTCTGTTTGTTTGTTCTTTACTTTTTCTAGGTGTTTGTTCTTTTAATTCTTCTAGGTCTTTGTTAAACATTTCTTGCATATTCTTGATCTTTGCCTCCATTCTTTTTCTGATGTCCTGGATCATCTTCACTATCATTATTCTGAATTCTTTTTATGGATGGTTGACTATCTCCACTTCATTTAGTTGTTTTTCTTGCGTTTTACCTTTTCCTTCATATGGTACATAGCCCTCTGCCTTTCCATTTTGTCTGCCTTTCCGTAAATGTGGTTTTTGTTCCTCAGGCTGCAGTACTGTAGTTCTTCTTGCTTCTGCTGTCTGCCCTTTTGTTGGATGAGGCTATCTAAGTGGCTTGTGCAAGCTTCCTGATGGGAGGCACTGGTGGTGGGTAGAGCTGGTTGTTGCTATGGTGGGCAGAGCTCAGTAAAACTTTAATCTGCTTGTCTGCTGATGGGTGGGGCTGAGTTCCCTCCCTGTTTTTCATTTGGCCTGAGGTGACCCAGCAGTGGAGGCTACAGGTTCTTTGGTGTGGCTAATGGCGGACTCAAGGAGGGCTCACACCAAGGAGCACTTCCCAGAACTTCTGCTACCAGTTTTCTTGTCCCTGAAGTGAGCAACAAACATTCTCTGCCTCTGCAGGAGACTCTTCAACACTAGCAGGTATGTCTGGTTCAGTGTCCTATAGGGTCGCTGTTCTTTACCCCTTGGTCCTGATGCACAAACTATTTTGGATGTGCCCTCCAAATTTGGAGTCTCTGTTTCCCCCAGTACTGTCAAAGTCCTGCAATCAAATCCTGCTAGCCTTTAAAGTCTGATTCTATGGGAATTCCCCCTCCTGTTGCTGGAACCCCAGTTTGGGAAGCCTGACGTGGGGCTCAGAACCTTCACTCCAGTGGGTGGACTTCTGTTGTATAATTGTTCTCTGGTTTGTGATTCACCTACCGAGTGGTTATGGGTTTTGATTTTATTGTGATTGCACCCCTCTTACCTTCTCATTTTGGCTTCACCTTTGTCTTTGGATATGGGATATCTTTTTTGCTGAGTTGCAGTGTCTTCCTGTCAATAATTGTTCAGCAGTTAGCTGTGATTCTGGTGCTCTTGCAAGAGGGAGTGAACACACGTTCTTCTACTCCAACATTTTGAACCAATATCAAAATGTGTTTTCTTAGGAAGTGGAGAAGTCTGGCCAAAACCCAATAGATAACACCACTGAAAGATGCATATTGAATGTAAGAGATAGACATAAATGGAAAAGGAAAACTATGTATAAATTACTTCTTTCTTCTCTACATTATAGCAATTCAGAAAGAAATGTAAGTCCGGAATCTGAAGTTAAAGCCACTGAAATTACTCTGTATATTATAATTTTAATGGAAAAAAAAAAACGTAATAAGGCATTAATTTACATTCTATGAAAACTTACATTTTTCTAAGTGTTTAACTCTTAATTCTAAAAGCAACCCTATGGTACTCTCATTTTAGATTAAAAATTGATAGTAGAAGAAGGTACAGTAGTGTTTTCAAGATTGCTTACATCTAGTAAGTGGAACTGCTGTGATTTGAAATAAAACCTTGAAACTGCATTTTAACCACTATTCTCTTTTCTGTCATGTATGTGCTTCAACATTGCCCTGTCATGTGATCTCAAACTAGGTATGTTTAGTAACCTAGAAAAACAGATATGGCATCACAGCGGTTGAAGATTTTCCTTCTGCACCACCAACAATCCTCAAATTGTGACTTAGAAGGCTTTTTTAGCAGCTTAAGTCACTGAGATTGTTATTGATATATGTCAGTCTTATTGGACAGTCAGTGGATTGCACATTGGCAGCTATTGATGATAGGTCCTCACTTAATGTCAGTACATGGATGAATAAACATTGTTTCACATCTTTGGTGATATGGGGTGCTTTTTCAAATACAGACTGAGTAAAGTGTAGCAGATGCGGACTTGAGTCCTTGGTATAGGATACCATTTCTCATCACACACCTGTGAGCACACACACATAAACACACACACTCACACACAGAGAAAGAGAAGCGGAGAAAGACAGTAAGAGAAAAGAGAGAGAGAAAGAGAGACCCAGAGACAGAGAGGAAAATACAGAGACAACTTTTCCTTTACTGTCCAATCAATTTGCATAGAGTACCACAACAGTTTTAAGACTTAGAGCATATTTACTCTAGAGAGGTACTGGAGAAAGAACAACCTTTTTTCAAAGTGTTCTTTTCATTTCAATTTCTCTTTTAAATATTAAAAACCTAAGATTTTATTTGGAAAATCTGCCTTTACATATTATAGTAAGATTGATACTTACTCCTACATGTCTTTGCAATATTTTCCAGAGTTTGGTGTCCACATTATGCTACTTTCATGGAATGGATTAGAAAGGCTTCCATTTTTTCAAAGTTCTATAACTATATACAAAGCATGGAAATTATGTTTCTTAAAAGTTTGAAAGAAGAAAGACCCTAAAATCTTCTCAGCCCAATTCCTTTCATTGAGACAATAGTTTTTAAATAATTTTTGCCATTATTATTGTGTTTTATGTCTCTACTTCTATAGGTGATTTATATTCTTCTTTAATATTACTATTTACATCTAAATTTCAATAGTTATTTGTAAAGGGTTGATGTTAGGTTTCCCTTTTATGTTTAAAATCTGATATACAATTATCCAACAAAGATGTATTAAGGGCCTATTATGTGTCAGCACTGATCTGAGGCACTTAGCTAAAAATCTTCACACTCATGGAACATATACTTCAGCGTAATGTAATGTCTCATTTCTAATATTCACTATTTGGCTATTTTACTTTTAATTAATTTTAATAAATATTTGTCAACTTACATAAATACATTGATGTTATGAATCTTGAAATTGTATATTATTTATTGTCTTCTTCCTATGTTTCTAACTCATTAAGCCAAATTTGTATTGCTATTAACACATTTGCCTATATCCTTGAGATAGTTTCATTGTTCCTTGCTTTCGGAACTGATATGAAAGCCAGTCCTTCCTACTGCCCTCCTTTCTTTCTTTCCTTCCTCCCTCATTTCTTTCCTTCTTCCACTTCTTCCTGATTTTCTTATTTAAAAAGAAAACAAAATAAGGCCATTAGTATGCTTATAAGTGCAAATATGGCTACATTACAAACATTTTGACATGGTGTTGTCTCCATTAACATGGTATTTTAGACAGTTCATAATTTACAATTTGTTTTCCTCCTTTTTTTTCAGTTTATTTAATTAATTAATTTATTTATTAACATCTTTATTGGAGTATAATTGTTTTACAATGGTGTGTTAGTTTCTGCTTTATAACAAAGTGAATCTGTTATACATATACATATGTTCCCATATCTCTTCCCTCTTGCGTCTCCCTCCCTCCCACTTTCCCTATCCCACCCCTCTAGGTGGTCACAAACCACCTAGCTGATGTCCCTGTGCCATGCGGCTACTTCCCACTAGCTATCCACCCTATGTTTGGTAGTGTATATGTGTCCATGCCACTATCTCACTTTGTCACAGCTTACTCTTCCCCCTCCTCATATCCTCAAGTCCATTCTCTAGTAGGTCTGTGTCTTTATTCCCATCTTATCCCTAGGTTCTTCATCACCTTTTATTTTTATTACATTCCATATATATGTGTGTTAGCATATTGTATTTGTTTTTCTCTTTCTGACTTACTTCACTCTGTATGACAGACTCTAGGTCCATTCACCTCACTACAAATAACTCAATTTCATTTATTTTTATGGCTGAGTAATATTCCATTGTATATATGTGCCACATCTTCCTTATCCATTCACCTGTTGATGGACACTTAGGTTGCTTCCATGTCCTGGCTATCGTAAATAGAGCTGCAATAAACATTTTGGTACATGACTCTTTTTGAATTATGGTTTTCTCAGGGTATATGCCCAGCAGTGGGATTACTGGGTCATATGGTAGTTCTGTTTGTAGTTTTTTAAGGAACCTCCATACTGTTCTCCATAGTGGCTGTATCAATTTACATTCCCACCAACAGTGCAAGAGTGTTCCCTTTTCTCCGTAACCTCTCCAGCATTTATTGTTTCTAGATTTTTTGATGATGGCCATTCTGACCGGTGTGAGATGATATCTCATTGTAGCTTTTATTTGCATTTCTCTAATGATTAATGATGTTGAGCATTCTCTTATACTCAAGAATTTTGTTTTATCTTGTTTTATTTTTGTGGGGGAAGTATTTTAAAATTTCTGAGTCATTGAATTTTTAAATTATTGTTTATAGCAGTGTCATTAAAAAATATTTTATTTGCATGTTTTCAAGAAGACATGGTCTGTACTATTTTGACTTTTACAATTTACTAAGGATCTAATATTTAATATAAAGAAACCAGGGACATGTGAAACAACTATTTCATAAATTAACAGTTAATTATAGTATATTTAATAACTAAATACTTGTTTAATTTTTGGATATTTTTAAAATTGAAAGTTTAAAGTAAAATTTGTGAATTTTTCTGTTTCTATTAACTTTTCTTTCCATTTTATACGCATTTTAGTTTAAAAAGACAGCAAAATTATATAAAATAGATTATATTTCAATACTTTTATCTTTGTGATCTGAATTCATAGTTGTTCATCTTTGACTTTTTTCCTACAAATCTTTTTTAAAGAAATAAAACATTTCAGAAACAGCTAAATCTTTAGGGTCACTCCTTTGCATCCACCTTCCCACCATTTTCATGGTCCTTTACCTGGATGCCTGCCTCTACCATCAATCACTGCCATCATTTGAGTATGTATTCTGTGAGATGTTTTTTTTGTCTTTGTTTTTTAAATACTTCTTCACTAATATACATCTTCCTATGAACATGGATATATGTTTTAAATTTACATAAATACTATAATCTATGTATATTTCTGTACCTTGCATTGTTCACCTAATTTTATATTTTTGAGTTATATATATATATATATATATATATATATATGTCTTATCATTCACTTAAACTTTCTGTAATATTTTCAAGCTTTTTCATGTTCCCACTCTTAAGCCCAATTACCTCATACCACTTCTTTCTCAAACACCAAACACTATTTCTCATATTCTCATTTATGGAAAATTGAAACAATGTGACAAGACTGTCCATAAGCTCCTGTCACAACTGCCTACTTTTTGGCACCTGTAGTTCTATGTTCAGTCTTTCCCTCTTTCTATCTTGCACATCTTTTTCTCCCGTCTGCACTGAATCATCTGCATAAGTCTTTTTTGATCCCACTTTCTTTCCTGCTACCACCTCATTCATCTAATCCCGTTTCAGGCAGAATCTTAAAAATACTTATGAGCAGTTTTGTGTCCATTACAAGAAATGCCTTATGTGGCATATCATAGGTATAAGCTCCCATAGTTCACGCTTGCCTTTCTTGCAATACGTCTCATATACATTTCCCTAACAATTTCTGACACACTAACACCATACTTCTTTGTCTGATCTTCAGAATGAAAAGTTTGTTGTTATTTTCATATTTCTGTGGATCATTTTCATGCTCAATCTATCATTAATAAAAAGTAAAATGTTCTTTTGAAAAATGTATAAATTGAAGTTTAAACAAGCTAATAACCTTGAAGAATTGAAATGGAAATGTTTTGCACTCTGTGATGTTCATGCTTAGAATTTACTGGCAAAATCCAAAGTATCAGTAATAATTAATATGTGTTAGGAGAAATAAATATTTGGTTAAAGGAAATGGCCATGATATCCACCCATTATAAGTCAGAAGGAAACAATTGTTCTATTCAGTGTTCTTTCATCTCCGCTGTTTCTTACAGTGTCCAAATTCCCAGAATAATTTTCCCAAGGCATAATTGTAATAAAGCATTGCTCTGCCAAGAAAGGCTACTTCTAGTAGAGAAAAATCACTTATGAACATAAATTAGATTCACAGAACTTTAATTAGTATGATGACTTTATTTTCTTCCTCTTCTCTGGCTGACCTCTTTCTTAAGTAACCAGTTATCACAAGAGTCCCACAACTTGGGGTAATTGTTTCAGGGATCTCATAGTGTTTAAATAAGAAACTATTGGTGGAAATAAAGAGAGATGCAACAAAGCTAGTAGTTAAAATAGAAACAGGTTTTCATGCAGTCGAAAATAAAATTACTTAACTTGGAGAAGAGAATTGTTATTTGACAACCTCTTAACAAGATCCTTCTCTTGCTTCTGTTAACAGGATTCCATTTGCTTGTTTACCTTTGAAAACATCACCATTCCTTCCTTTCATTTTTAAAATTATTTTTTGCAGAGCATTACTTAAAATTCACCAGAGATTATGATGTAAACTCTACTTTTGCAACCATCAAAAAAAATTTTTTTAAGTGAAAGAAGGTTTATTCAGGGAGATACACACTCCACAGATAGAGTGTGGGCCATATCAAAAGACAAAATGTGTCAGGGTACAGGGTTGCCAATTTTTATACGGATAGGTAATTTCATAGGCTAATGAGTGGGAGGATTATTCCAACTATTTGGGGAAAGGGGCAGGATTTCCAGGAACTGGGTCACTGTCCAATTTTTGGGCTTTTATGGTTGGCCTCAGAACTGTCATGGCACCTGTGGGTATGTCATTTAGCTTTCTGATGTGTTACAGGGAGCATATACTGAGGCTCAAAATGAGTGGAAGTCAATCGTCTGCCATCTTAGACTTAGCTGGTTTTAACCAGTTTAGGTCATGTCCTCAATGGCTTTGATTCTTTTAAAGGTTTTGCCCTGCCCCCTCCCTGTCTCATTTCCCACTCAGAGATTTTACTTCCATAGTCTTATGGGAAGCAGAAGGGCAACAATCTGTCTTCTGTAGCTGCTTTGGGGCTGAGTAGGGGCATATACCCTGCCTGTCAGGGAGTAAAAATCTCTGCATGCTTGATCTAGGGGTCCCAGAGGCAGGATACCTTCTTGTTTTGAGTCAGTATGGGCTGGAATACTTGCATACTCTCATCTTGATGTGGAACTGTTGTAACTGCTTCTGTAGCCTTCCTATGACTCTTCTTGAAGATGAAGCACTTTTCTAACAACATCAGAGTACAATAATAACTGTGCCACATCAAGGGTTACCAGAGTTTCCTCTGGAGAAATGACCAGGTGTTTTGGGGAGCCAGGGAGGGTCCCAGGCCCCATCAGTCTACAGTCCTCTCAGCCATCATTGGTTTGAGAGCCCTGATCCCCTTCAGGATTGGGGGCATTCCTGCTTCCAGTGACCCTCTCATTTGCATATCAGACAGGATCCCAGTGGACTCTTCCCATGCAGGGAATATTCATTCTTCCAGTGGCCCTCTTGGTCATACTTAAAAGAGATATTTTCTCAGTGAGACAGGGGTTCTAATTCAGGCTTCCTGGATCCTCTCCTCACCAGGTGTCTTCACAAGGGATGGTAACCCTGAGGTGGTGCAAGGGTTAGGACTGCCTCCAGTAATTGTGCTGTTAGCTGTTGTCCCTGAATGCTTATTGTCTCTTCAACCCTATCTCTGTTGTTAAATACTCCAAAGGCCAAATCCATGAGCTGATTTAAAGGGGAAGCTATGGTCTCTAGCTCCCCAGATGGGGCATTAGGGGTAAATGGTCTGGAAGATGGTTCCTGTTCAGAATTGGGGGAGGTAGGCGTTCCCAGTTTTGGGCCTCGGTGAGGTTGACTTATAATGGCATCCTCTAAAACATCGGGCACCTGTGGGGATAGAAGTTACTTTGAAAGGGGTGTGAGCCAGGCACACCCAGCAGGAGTTCTTTAGACCTGGATTTTGGATTAGGGTCATGAACATTTGCATGGATGAGACTTCTCCCCTTTGCCTTTCCTTTTACAAAATAGTTCCAGCTGCAGGATGGTGTTGTAATGCTATGACTCATTTTCTGGCCAGATTTCTTGGTCCCCTAGTTAGTCTTGGGGCCACAGAGTATTGCAAAAGAATATTGATTTCTTTTTTCTTAAACTATCCTGTCTTAATTTTCCCCAATTTGCTAATATGCATCTCAGCAGGGAGTCCTTTGGGATGCTTGCAGTTGCCTCCATTTTTTATTGGCATGTCTTCACAAGACAAGGGTCTGATGGATCCTGGCCAGATAGTAGTTATTTGTCCTGACATTTTCCCAATGTCAGCAGTGGAGTCCCTGTGAACACCCAAAATCTGCCTGGTCAGTAAGCCTGAGGAAGTCCCTTATATTAGTCAAGGAAAGGAACAAGAGACAGAGGGAGAAAAAACAACCAGAGTCCCAGGACCTAAATCCTTCAGAGAGGCAAGGAGGAGAACTATGCCCTGAACCAACTAAATAGATTGCCTTTATCACTGTAACAAAGGAAAGAGAAACAAATATAACCAAAGCATAGGACTGGAGTACCAAAAGGCAGAGATAACAATACAAGGCAAAATCTCCCCTCAGGATATGGTCCTTGTGATGTTGAGGAGGGCTACCTCTCCACAGAAGTAAAAGAGGTAACACCCAACCTTCTGGCAAAGCCAGCAAGGAGGCTCAAGGATCCATAGACAGTCCAAGAAGTCAGGAGAGAAGGAGGATATAAGGGAAATCTAGGACAGGAGAGAAGATATACAGTCATGATGCTTCCCAGGCCAGAGATTCATAAACCCTCTGAGAATGGTGCTCGCCCACTACCTCTGCTCAGGTGTTGATAAACTCCACCTGCAACCTCATGAGAGAAGTTCTCTCCCACACTTCCACTCAGGAGTGTCTGGGATCCCCACAAGATATGACCCTTAAGAGGGAACATGTTACCCAACTTGGTGTCACAGTCAAAGAGGGAGTTGAAATAAGGAAGAATACTGAGTGGGACTAAGAATGTGCACAGCCATGACATTTCTAGGAAAGAAGGGACTGCAGCCCTCTCGAGGGAAGTGCTCACCCACAATATCTGCTTGGGGGTGCAATACGGCCTTCAGCCCCTAGAGCACTCAGGGAAGGCTGGGCCCCAAATCTAGAGGAATCACAGAGACCCAAAATTTGGGCCTCTGACACAGTTTCAGCATCCCAGAACCAGACTGGGACTAAGAACGAGTAGGGAGGTCAGAATTGGCCTCAAGGAACGACAGGGGAAACTCACCCAAGCAAATTGTCAATCACTTGCCACCTGGTCTTAATTTGGATGTCCATTGGTCATCTGGGTGGATCTTCCCGAGTCCAAAGAGATAAAGCAATAGGAGAATGAGAAAGATCAAAAGGAGAAAAGGCTTGGCCTTGGTGGGCTACTTCACAGCCAGAGAACTGATCTCTGCTTGATCCTGGAAGCAGTATCAGTCATCACCCAAGGGACTACTTGAATCTACACAGTCCGAGACAAGTACCAGCCACCCTCCAGAGGGGAGTGGTAGTCCAATAGGTGGATTAAGATTATGCCATTTGAGGCCCCAAATTGGGCACCAGAAAAGATGTTGCAGGAAAGAAAGTGGGGCTGGAGAGGATGGTCACATCCCAGGTCTCAGCCGAGTCTCTGGGATGGCCGCCAAGTGTGGGTTCTTGGCCTTGCACAGGAAATAATTCAATAGCATGCCATAGTAAACTGAAACAATGCTTATTCAGGGAGATACACGCTCCACAGAGTGTGAGCCATCTCGGAAGGCAAGAGGCCCATCAAATTTGGTTTTAATCTTAGTCTTCTCTCTTTCAATTTAGTTAAAACTGATTAATCCATTTCCATTCAACAGTGTTGGCTGGACATTTGCTATACACCAGACAATGGGGTCTAGAGTGCACATGAGTTTCTTGCTTATGAAGTTTATATTGAGTGTGAAAAAATAATTAAAAGTAGAATGAGGGTTGTGAAAGTTTATGTGATATGGAAGCATATATTAAGGAGGTCAATAAATAACTCCCTGATGAAGTAATATTTAAGCTGAGATTTGAAGAATGTATAAGAATTGGTCAAGCAGGGAGGAGTTGTGGGCATCTGCAACAGAATGTGAAAAAGACCAATACATTTAAGGAACTAAACTAAATCAGCATGTCTTGCTAGAGCAGAACGAATACATGAATGGGGCATTTTATATGAATCTAAGAAGTAGGCAAGGAAATATTACAAATTACATTTGCAACAATGTGTGAATAGATAAATAATATCCTATTTAACTGGTACCAGAGTGCCTTCTGGGTAGGAAAATATCTTTTTCTGGAGAAGACCCTTGATTAGCCACTAGATGTGGAGATAAAGCCACTGAAGGCAGAGGAGAAAGTGGGGATCTTTTTACTTTTGTTTTTCTCTTGGTATAATAAGGAAGAGATGAGAAGAAAAGTGTATAGAAGAAAGAGAGGACAAAGAAACTGTTTTATGTTGCATTTCCCCAAAGCAGATCTCTTGACATGGTCTTAAACAATGGAGTTTATTTGGGGGGTGTTTCAGAAAGCAGACTAAGGAAGTGGAGTGGATGGGAATGGGGAATGAAGGAAAGCCAATGAAAGGAGTGTTATTGACTTGAGAGCTATTATGGGTATCCATGTTGAATCCTGCCAGAATTCTCTGAGAAACGCTGAAGAATACATCTCAGAAGATCTCTGTTAAAAGCTTCCCTCAAGAGTGTTAACACCCTACACTTTTTCCTCCTTCTGCACATAGGCTGAACAGCTTCCCAAGACACTGGAGAAAGCCTGAAGTCAAAAAAGGTGACATCTTGAAAAGATTCACAGAGCTATCCACCACATCTACATGATACCAGGTACTATGACAATGTTGCATAGGGCACAGTAATATCTACTATTAAACCAACCAAATTAAAAAATATTTGAGACTATAGAGATTTACAAATTCATGAGAACCTCAGGTATGAAGAGGGGGAGAAAACTTGAAAATTCAAAAGACTAATACACAATTTGATTACTGTGAGTTACTATAAATTAAGCCTTGCTCTTCATCACTACCACTTCTCACATTCATGAGAAGCTTCAGTAAATTCAATCACAGTCACACGCATGTGCACACACATAGACACACACTTCTTTTTTAATTTTTATTGGAATACAGTTGATTTACAATGTTATATTATCTGTAGGTATACAAAATAGTGGTTCAATATTTTTGTAGATTATACTCCATTTAAAGTTATTAGAAAAATATTAGCTATAATCCCTCTGCTGTGCATTACATTCTTGTATCTTATTATTTTATACTTAGTACTTTGTACCTTTTAACCCCCTTCTGATATCTTGCTGTTCTACCTACACCTCTACCCACTAGAAACCACTAGTTTGTTCTCTGTATCTATGGGTCTTTTTCAGTTTTGTTATATTCATTTGTTTTATTTTTTAGATTTCACAAGTGAAAACATACAGTATTTGTCTTTCTTTGTTTGACTTATTCACTAAACATAAAACTTCCATTTCCATCCATTTTGTTGTAAATGGAAAAATTTTATTCTTTTTATTCCTAGGTAATATTCAATTGCATATATATACCACATATTCTTTATTCATTCATCTGTTGATGGACACTTAGGTTGGTTCCATATCTTGTAAATAATGCTGTTCTGAACATTGGAGTGCATATATCTTTTCAAATCAGTGGTTTTATTTTCTTTGGATATACACCCATGAATGGAAAGGTGAAATCATATGGTAGTTCTATTTTTAATTTTTTGAGGACGCTCTATATTGTTTTCCATAGTGGATGTATCAATTTACATTCCCACCAACATTGTACATGAGTTCCCTTTTCTCCAAATAATTGCCAACATTTATTACTAGTTGTCTTTTTGATGATAACCATTCCGACAGATGTGAGGTTATGTCAATGTGGTTTTAATTTGCATTTCCCTGATGCTTAGCAGTGTTGAGCATATTTTCATGTACCTGTTTGCCATCTGATGTTCTTTCAAAAATGTCTGTTTAGGTCTTCTGCCTATTTTTAATTGGGCTTTTAAGATTTATTTTTATTTTTTGATATTGAGTTATTTGAGCTATATATTTTGGATATTAACCCCTTATTAGACATAATATTTGCAAATATATTCTATAGGTTGTATAGTCTTTTTGTGGATGGTTTCCTTTGCTGTGCAAAAGCATATAAGTTTAATTAGTTTCCATGGTTTTATCCTTTCATTTCCTCTGCCTGAGGACACAGATCCAAAAAAATATTGCTAAGACTTACGTCAAAGAGTGTACTGCCTATGTTTTCTTCTAGGAGTTTTATGGTTTCTGGTCTTACATTTAGGTCTCTAATCACTTTTGAGTTTATTGTTGTATGGGATGTGATAAAATGCTCTAATTTAACTCTTTTACATGTAGCTGTCCAGTTTTCCCACATGGTTTATTGAAGAGACTGTCTTTTACACAGTGTATATTTTTACATTATTTGTTATACAATAACTGGGCATACATGTGTGGGTTTATTTCTGGACTCTCTATTCTGTTTCTTAGATCTATGTGTCTGTTTTTATGACAGTACCACACTGTTTTGATTACTGTAGTATAGTCTGAAGTCATTATACCTCAAGCTTTGTTCTTTTTCTCAAGAGTGCTTTGGCTACTCACGGTATTTTGTGGTTCCATACAAACTTTAGGATTATTTGCTCTAGTTCTGTGAAAAATGTCATGGGTACCTTTATATGGATTGCATTAAATCTATAGATTGCTTTAGTTGTATGTAAATTTAACAATATTAATTCTTCCAATCCTTGAGCACAAGATATCTTCCCATTTATTTCTGTCATCTTCAATTTCTTTCATCAAGGTCATAATATTCAGAGTACAGGTCTTTCACCTTGTTCATTAAAGTTATTCCTAGGTATTTTACTCTTTTTTATGTAGTTGTATGTAAGATTGTTTCCTTAATTTCTGTTTCTGAGAGTTATTATTAGTGTATGGAAAAGCAACAGATTACTGTATACTGATATTGTATCCTGTAAAATTAGTGAATTTATTATTAGTTGTAACAGTTTTCTGTTGGTCATCTGTTGGTCTTTTCTGTTGTCATCTGCAAATAATGACAACTTTACTTCCTCCCTTCCAATTTGGATGCCTTTTATTTCTAATTTTCTTGGAATAAAAGTTTTTTGAAAAAATATTTCTTCTAGGACTTTCAATACTATGTTATAATCAAACAGTGAGCATCATTGTCTTGTTCCTGATTTTAGAGGAAAAGCTTTCAGTTTTTCCTCATTGAGTATGATAGTAGCAGTGGGTTTGTCATTAATAGCCCTTATTATGTTGAGCTATGTTCCCTGTATACAAAATTTGTTGAGAGGTTTTATTATTACTGGGTGTTGAATTTTGTCAGATGCCTTTGCTGTGTTTATTGAGGTGCTCATGTGATTTTTATCATTTTGTTAATGTGGTGTACACATTGATTTGTGGATGTTGAGTCATCCTTGCATTCCTAGAACAAATTCCACTTGATCATGGTGTATGATCTTTTTATATATTGTTGAATTCGTTTTGTTAATATTTTGTTGAGGACTTTTGCATCTGTATTCATAAGAGATATTGGCCTGTAATTTTTTTTTTTTTTTTTTTTTTTTTTTTTGTATTCTCTTTTTCTACTTTTGGTATCAGGGTAATGGTTGCCTTTTAGAATATATTTAGGAATGTTCCCTCCTCTTCAATTTTTTGGAATACTTGAGAAGGGTAGATATTAGCCCTTCTTTTTATGTTTGTTAGAATCCACTGTGAAGCTGTCCACTCTTGGACTTTTAATTTGTTGAGTCTGATTCAATTTCAATACTAGTAATTGGTCTGTTCAAATTATGTATTTCTTTCTGATGCAATCTTGAAAGACTATGTTTCTAGGAATTTATTAATTTCTTCTAGGTTGTCCAATTTATTGGCATATAACTGTTTTTAGTATTCTCTTATGATTATTTGTATTTCTGTGATTTGGTTATAAAATCCCCTTTTATTTCTTATTTCATTTATTTAAGTTCTCTCTTTTTTTTTCTTAATGAGCTTAGGTAAAGGCTTATTAATTTTGTTTACTTTTTCAAACAAACAGGTCTTTTCTAGTTTTTTGTCTCTATTTATTTCCTCTCTGATCTTTACTATTTTCTTCCTTCTGCTGACTTTGAGCTTTGGTCGTTCTTTTTAAAAGTCCTTTAGATGGTAGAGTGGGTTGTTTATTTGAGATTTTTCTTGTTTTTTGAGATAGGTCTGTGTTGCAATAAAATTTCCTTGTATACTGCTTATGCTGCCTCTCATAGGTTTTGGAAAGTTGTGTCTGTATTTTGATTTGTCTTAGGCATTTTCTGATTTCCTCTTTGATTTATTCATTGGCCCACTGGTGTTTTAGTCTATTGTTTAGTCACCACGTGTTTCTATTGTCTTCCCATTTTTCTTCATGTAATTGATTTTTAGTTTCATACCATTGCAGTTGGAAAAGATGCTCTATATAATTTGTATCCTCTTAACTTGGTTGAGACTTGTTTTGTGGCCTAACATATGATCTTTCCTTAAGAACATTCTATGTGCACTTGAAAAAATATGTATTCTACTGTTTTTGATGGACTATCCTGTATATATTTATTAATTCCAATTGATCTAATGTGTCAATTAAGACTACTCTTTCCTTATTTATTTTATGTCTGGATGACCATCAATGTAAGTGGGGTGTTAGAGTTCCTTACTATTATTGTGTTAATGTCAGTTTCTCCCTCTATCACTGTTAATATTTGCTTTATATACCTAGGCTCTATGATATTGGGGACATAAATGTTTATAAATATTATATCCTCTTCTTGCATTGATCCCTTTATTACTATATAATGTCCTTCTTGTTTTTTACTAAAGGCTTTGTTTTAAAGTCTACATTATCTGATATGAGGATTGCTACTCCAGATTTCTCTTTGTTTCCATTGCATGGAATATCTTTTTCCATACCTAAATTTCAGTCTGCGTATGTCTTTAGTTCCAAAGTGATGCCTTATTTAGTCTTGTTTTTTTTCATCCAGTAAGTCAAACTATGTCTGTTGATTGGACCATTTTGTGTATTGACATTTAAAGTGATTATTAATAAGTGTGTACTTGTTGCCATTTTGTTACTGGCTTTCTGGTTGTTTTTGTTGTACTTCTCTGTTCTTTTTCTTTTAGTCTCTTCTATGGTTTGATAATTTTCTTTAGTGTTATGTTTGTGTTTCTTTCTCTTTAATTTTTGTATACTTATTGTAAGTATTTTATTTGTGATTACCAAGAAGTTCATGTATATTGACCTATAATTCTATTGACTGGTTTAGATTAATAGCCATTTAAGTTCAAACACATGCTAAAAGATCTACATTGTTTTATTTCTCCTCACCACATTTTGTATTTTTGATGTCATACTTTACATATTTGTCTCTATCCCCTAAGTGTTTATTGTAGTTATAGTTGATTTTACTCTCTTTTGTACTGGCTTATTTAAGTGGTTGACCCACAGCCTTTACTATATATCTGCTTTTATTAGTGAGATTTTTAAAATTCCTATAATTTTTTACTTCTTGTTGTAACCTTTTCTTTTCTGCTTAAATAAGAGTCTTTAACAGTTCTTGTAAAGTGAGTTTAGTAGTGATGAACTCTTCATTTTCACTTGTCTAAGAAACTTTCTCTCTCCTTTAATTTTGAACGATGACCTTGGTGAGCATCCCAGGTTTTAGGTATTTTACTGTCAGTACTTTAAATATATCATGCCACTCCTTTCTGACCTGAAAATTTTTGGCTGAAAAATTAGCTCATAGTCTTTTGGGGGTTCCCTTGTATGTTATTCTTTGTTTTTCTCTTGCTGTTTTTAAAATTCTCTCTCCATATTTATATTTTGCCATTTAAATTCTGATATGTCTTGGTGTTGGTCTGTTTGAATTCATCTTCTTTGAGACCCTTTGTGCTTCCTATTCCTGGATATTTGTTTCTTTCTTCTTGTTAAGGTAATTTTCAGCCATGATTTCAGCAAATACATTTTCTACCACTTCCTCTCTCTCTCTTCTCCTTCTGGGACCCCTATAATGGAAAAGTTATTATGCTTGATGCTGTCTCAGAAGTCCCTTAAACTATTCTCATTTTAAAATTTTGTTTTTCTTTAGCTACTTCAAAACCCTCATTCCTCAGAAAGGATCCCCAAGCCCGTGATACCGTGCTCTTCTTCTCTTTCACCCAGTAAGTGTACAGGTCTTGATCAGATTGCTTCTCCTCTATTCCTATCAGACTCTGTGGATCTTTCTTTTTTTTTTTTTTTTCTTGTGGTACACAGGCCTCTCACTGTTGTAGCCTCTCCCGTTGCACGGAGCACAGGCTCCAGATGCGCAGGCTCAGCGGCCATGGCTCACGGGCCCAGCATGGCTCACGGGCCCAGCCACTCCGCGTCATGTGGGATCTTCCTGGACCGGGGCACAAACCCGTGTCCCCTGCATAGGCAGGCGGATTCTCAACCACTGCGCCACCAGGGAAGCCCTCTGTGGATCTTTCTTTACAGCCTTGGTTGTAAAGAGCCATTCTGCTAGTCCCCAGTTTGATTCCAGCAAAAGTTCCTCCATATGTAGTTGTGTTTTTGATGTGTTCCTGAGGGGAATTTAGCCCAGCATCCTCCTACTCTACCATTTTTATCACTATACACACAGTTCTTGTAGTGGGAAATAGGATACTTGATTGGAATTAAAGGATCAATTTTCACATCTAAGTAAGCTAAAGTAAAAAGGAGATAGCCTCTGCCAAACAAGAACTAGAACCCACGTGACTCTGATAGCATACATCCCTACCCCAAAACTTCAAAAAGCATGAAATCTTTGGATTCACAGAGAGCATGAAATGGTGATATATATAATAATTAATAAAATAAATATATAAATAATATAATTAAACAAATTTAAACAAATGAATAAACAAGTATGAAATAATTATTCTTGCTA
Source organism: Kogia breviceps (assembly GCF_026419965.1). Lineage (NCBI taxonomy): Eukaryota > Metazoa > Chordata > Mammalia > Artiodactyla > Physeteridae > Kogia > Kogia breviceps. The sequence continues at coordinate 22,380,487 of NC_081320.1, forward strand.
CATGGTAGAGATTGAATTAGAATGTTGGAGAACATAGGGAGAACAATCAGCAAATGCGTTACCACAGTCCCAAAAAGAGTTTGCAAAGTAAAAGAAATAGAAGAATGAAAATGATCACTATTTGGTTTTTAAATAATTACATAACTACAAGTTCAACATACTGAAAAAAGAATACTGGCAAGTGAAGAAGAGGTCTTAGGAGGAAGATAATATATTTAATGTGGGGGCTTGTTGAATTTAAATATCCTATGAGGAAAAAAATAGAGATAGCCAATATAATGGACATATCTGGTATCCATAAGAAGCACTGGGTTAGAGATAGCAATATAGAGAGTCCATTGTATGCTGCGTATAACAATGGGAATAGATGAGATCCTCTAGAATTAGACTGAGGTAAAGAGAGAGGCAGAGAGAAATAAGGGATGGAGGAAGAGGAAATAGAAAAGGAAGAAGAAAGGGGAAGAAAAGACAAGTTAGGATAAAACAAGCCAAGAGCACCTAAGGGGAAAAAACCCTATTCATAAACACTGAAAGGCAGAGAGAGGAGGAGGAGCAAGAAGAAACATTCAGATACATAGGAAAAACAAGAGGATGTGCTCACAAAAACTAAAGAGAAAATAGTCTCTTTTAAAGGAGATCGGTCCCAGATGATTCAGCATGTTCAAACACAGTAAAAGATTGAAATATGTCCACTTATTCCAAAAACCTGGAAACTTGGGTGACTTTCATGAGGAGTGTTTTAGACAGTTCACATATGAAAAAGACTGAGACATGCCCATTGATTTTCAACCTGGAGGGCAGGCTGACTTAGTGAGGAGAATTTCAGTGTGGTGATGGGAATGAGATCCACTGCATAAATGGGACATAACGAAATGTAAACACCAAGGGACAGCAACTGAGGGATTTAGTTCTCACACATACACAAAGGAAGTTAGGTATCGTTGCCATTATTTTAGGGATATACAAACTGTAGAGGTTAAGTAACTTGTCCAAGGCCACACAGTGAATATCAGAGCTAGGATTTAAAATCTTTGCAAAATTCACTTTAACCCATTATACCACACCCTCAAGCATTACCTCAGTTTAGGAATACATTTTGAAGATGAGGACATTTTATCGTATATAAATGACACCTCAATCAAAATATTAATTAATATTAATTGTAAGATACAGAAACAAATGCAAAAATGTGTACCATCTGTAAGTGTTAAAGAAAATTAATGGAAAAATTAAGTTGTATTTTTTTTAACATTTTATTTTGACAAAGATTTAAAAATGAGTGGGCTAGGGAGGGTGTTGTGAAGCATGTCATTCATAATTTATTTCTGGGAATGCAAAGGCAATCATCTCTTGAGACTGTAAGCTCTGTTAAGGCAGTTTTCATGTCTTAATCATCTTTGTTTTCCCACCGCTTTTTTATAGTTTCTGAAAAATAAAATCCTCTTATAAAATATTTATTGCAGTTTATTGAATTGCACAGAATCAAATGAATTAAATAAGAATGTAAATTTCCATTGTAAGATATTATTACTTGTAAAATTATTTAAATATAGTTGAATATCATTCTGATTGTATGTAATTTACTTCTGGATTACTTTACTTATGAGAAGTACATTTTTAGTATTGAAAAATATATGTGTAATGTGTGTCTGTGAGTGACTATGATTGTATATAGTGTGTTTTTACATATATTTTAAATTATTAGGAATGGTTGTTTACAAATATATTTTCCACTTTTCTCCCAAGAAACACTAAATATCCTTTATTACTATGTTGATATCCATTAGGGAGTCAAGTTCTTTATGAGAAATAGATTTTAAAAGCTTCCAATAATTTTAGCAAAAGTTTTGATTTAATTTATCTTCAAAATTGATTAAGAGAAATGTATCTAAGTAGTCAAAATACTTTGTACATTAAAACCTAAAAGAGAAAGGCAGACATTCCCCTGCCTATAGATATAAATATCAATCCACATATTTGAGCTCAATTCTGCTTCAATGAACGGATAATTGCATATACAATGTTGAATTACATTCAAAGTTTTGAATCACTTTCTCAACATCAATACATCTTCAAATAAACTGGCCTAGGAAAAAAATCAGATATGTGAATGTCATTAACTTTCACTCAGCAATTTATTACACAAATTTCAAACGTGGAAGCAATTACCTCTGAGTTTTCTTGGAATTGAGTTTTATCAGACAAATACAAATAATGATAAACAGTCTTAAGCCATCTTATGGCCTTTAAAGAAACCCAACTCTTGTCAAAAATATTCAAATTCAGTTATGACTGTTACTCCACTTGTGGGGTTTCTATAGGAAGAAGAGTTCCTCTCTGTTCAGGCACAATCCTTTCACTACTTGTCAATTTTGTTTCTTTTTATTTTAAAGAGAAATTGTGATTCATCAGCTACACATATGTTTAAGTTCATTTCAATGACTTTCCTGTGAAATCCAGTAACTACATTAATTCAATGTGTACACACGTATTTTTATAAATTCTGAGAAGAATAGCTGAAAAGGATGAAGAATTGGAGTTGGAAACGTATAGCATTAGTTTCAAGCAGAAACTTGCACATTTTTGACTGTACATAAAAATGTGTTCCTAAATTTTGAGAGCAGCTGCACAGTTTTGAAATTACTTCTAGATAAAAATATGTAGAAGTGGGTAAGTTCATCTGTACCCTTTTTTTAGATTCCACATATAAGTGATATCATATGAAACTTGTCTTTTTCTGACTTGCTTCAATCAGTATGACAATATCTAGGTCCATCCATGTTGCAGTAAATGGCAATATTTTGTTATTTTACATGGCTGAGCAATATTCCATTATACATATGTACCACATCTTCTTTATCCATTCCTCTGTGGATGGACATTTAGGTTGCATCCATGTCCTGGCTATTGTAATTAATGCTGCAATGAATATTGGGGTGCATGTATCATTTCAAATTATGTTTTTCTCTAGATATATGCCCAGGAGTGGGATTGCTAAATCATATGATAGCTCTATTTTTAGTTTTTTGCTGTTCTCCATAGCTGCTGTACCAACTTATATTCCCACCAACGGTGTAAGAGGGTTCCCTTTTCTCCACACCTTCTCCAGCATTTATTGTTTGTAGATTTTCTGATATGCCCATTCTAACTGGTATGATGTGATACCTCATTGTAGTTTTGATGTGCATTTCTCTAATAATTATTCATGTTGAGCAGCATTTCATATGCCTCTTGGCCATCTGTATATCTTTTTTGGAGAAATATCTATTTAGGTATTCTGCCCATTTTTTGAATGGGTTGTTTGTTTCTTTGTTATTGAGCTGCATAAGCTGCTTATATATTTTGGTGATTAATCCCTTGTAAGTTGCTTTGTTTGCAAATACTTTCCACATTCTGAGGGTTGTCTTTTCATCTTGTTTGTGGTTTCCTTTGCTGTGTAAAATCTTTTAACTTTCATTAAGTTCAAATTGTTTATTTTTGTTTTTATTTTCATTACTCTAGGAGATGTTTCAAAAAGATCTTGCTGCAATTTATGTCAAAGAGTGTTATTCCTTTGTTTTCCTCTAAGAGCTTTATAGTGTCCAGCCTTACATTTAGGTCTTTAATTCATTTTGAGTTTATTTCTGAGTATGGTGTTAAGGAGTGTTCTAATTTCATTCCTTACATGTAGCTGTCCAATTTTCCCAGCACCATTTATTGAAGAGACTGTCTTATCCCCATTGTATATTCTTGGTTCCTTTGTCAAAGATTATGTGACAGAGGTGTGTGGGTTTATCTCTGAGCTTTCTATCCTTTTCCACTGATCTATATTTCAGTTTTTGTGCCAGTACCATATTGGATTGATTACTGTAGCTTTATAGTATAGTCTGAAGTCAGAGAGATTTGTCCTTCCAGCTTCATTTTTCTTTCTCAAGATTGCTTTGGCTATTCAGGTCTTTTGTGTTTCTACACAAATTGTACATTTTTTGTTCTAATTCCATGAAAAATGCGATTGGTAAATTGATTGACATTGTATTGCATCTGTAGATTGCTTTGGGTAGTATAGTTATTTTCACAATATTGATTCTTTCAATACAAGAACATGGTATATCTCTCCATCTGTTTGTATCATCTTTGTTTCTTTCATCAGTATCTTATAATTTTCTGAGTATAGGTATTTGTCTCTTTAGATAGGTTTATTCCTAGCTATTTTATTCTTTTTGTTGCAATGGTAAATGAGATTGTTCTTTTGATTCCTCTTTCTGATCTTTTATCTTTAGTGTATAAGAATTCAATAGATTTCTGTGTATTAATTTTGTATCCTGCAACTTTATTAAATTAATTGACTAGATTTAGTAATTTTCTGGTGGCACATTTAGGATTTTCTATGTATAGTATCTTGTCATCTGCAAACAATGACAGTTTCACTTCTTTTCCAGTTTGTATTCCTTTTTTCCCTTTTTCTTCTCTGGTAACCATGGCTAGGACTTCCAATACCATGTTGAATAAAAGTGGTGAGGGTGGACATCCTTGTCTTGTTCCTGATCTGAGAGGAGAAGCTTTCAGTTTTGCACCATTGAGAATGTTGTTTGCTGTTCATTTATTGTATATGACCTTTATTATTTTGAGGGAGGTTCCCTCTGTGCCCACTTTCTGGAGAGTTTTGCATCTATGTTCATCAGTGATATTGGTCTGTAATTTTCTTTTTTTGTGAAATCTTTGTCTGGTTTGGGTATCAGGGTTATGGTGGCCACATAGAATGAGCTTGGGTGTGTTCCTTCCTCTGCAATTTTTGGAAGAGTTTGAGAAGGATAGCTGTTAGCTCTTCTCTAAATGTTTGATAGAATTTGCCTGTGAAGCCATCTGGCATCTGGTCCTGCACTTTAGTTTGCTGGAAGGTTTTTTTTTTTTTTTTTTTTTTTTTTTTACCATATCACAGTTTTAATTTCATTGCTTGTGTTTGGTCTGTTCATATTTTCTGTTTCTTCTTGGTTCAGTTTTGGAAGGTTGTACCTTTCTAAGAATTTGTCCATATCTTCCAAGTTATCCATTTTATTGGCATAGAGTTGCTTTTAGTAGTCTCTTCTGATCCTTTGCATTTCTACTGTGTCAGTTGTTACTTCTCCTTTCTCATTTCTAATTTTATTTATTTTTGCCCTCTCCCTTTTTTTTCTTGTTGTGTCTGGTTGAAGGTTTATTAATTTTGATTATCTTCTCAAAGAACCAGCTTTTAGTTTCACTGATCCTTGCTGCTGTTTTTTTCGTTTCTATTTCTGCTCTGATTTTTGTGATTTCTTTCCTTCTACTAACTTCACGTTTTGTTTGTTCTTCTTTCTCTTGTTGCTTTAATTGTAAGTTTTGTTTGTTTATTTGAGATTTTTCTTTTTTCTTGAGTTAGGTTAGTATTACTATAGACTTCCCTCTTAGGACTGCTTTTGCTGCATCCCATTGGTTTGGGGTCATCGAGTTCTCCTTGTCTTTTGTCTCTAGGTATTTTTTGATTTCCTCTTTGGTTTCTTCAGTAATCTCTTGGTTATTTAGTAGTATATTGTTTAGCCTCCATGTGTTTGTGGTTTTTTGCAGGTTTTTTTTTCCTGTAATTGATTTCTAATCTCAGAATTGTGGTTGGAAGTGATGTTTGATATGATTTCAATTTTCTTAAATTTCCCAAGTCCTCATTTGTGACCCAAGATATGATATATCCTGGAGAAGGTTCCATGTGCACTTGAGAAGAAAGTGTATTCTACTGCTTTTGTATAGAATCTCCTATAAATATCAATTTAACTATCTCATCTAAAGTGTCATTTGTGTTTCCTTATTACACTTCTGTCTGAATGATCTGTCCATTGGTGTAAGTGGGATGTTAAAGTCTCCCACTATTAGTGTGTTACTATCAATTTCCCCTTTTATAGCTGTTAGCATTTGCCTTATATATTAGGGTGCTCCTATGTTGAGTGCATCAGTATTTATCATTGTTATATCTTCTTGGATTGATCTCTTAATCATTATGTAGTGTCCTTCCTTGTCTCTTGTAACAGTCTTAATTTTAAAGTCTGTTATTCTGATATGAATATTGCTACTGCAGCCTTCTTTTGATTTCCATTTGCCTGGAGTATCTTTTTCCATCTCCTCATTTTCACTGTGTATGTATCCCTAAGTCTGAAGTGAGTCTCTTGTAACAGCATATATACAGGTCTTGTATTTGTATTCATTCAGCCAGCCTGTGACTTTAGGTTGGAGCATTTAATCTGTTTACATTTAAGGTAATTATAAATATGTATGTACCCATTAGCATTTTCTTAATTGATTTGTGTTTGTTTTTGTAGATCTCTTTTCTTCTCTTGTGTTTCCCACCTAGAGACTTACCATAAGCATTTGTTGCAAAGATCGTCTGGTGGTATTGAATTCTCTTAGTTTTTTCTTGTCTGTAAAGCTTTTGATTTCTCTGTAAAATCTGAATGAGAGCCTTGCTGGTTGGAGCTATCTTGGTTGTAGTTTTTTCCCTTTCATCACTTTAAATATATCCTGCCACTCCCTTCTGGCCTGCAGAGTTTCTGATGAAAAATCAGCTGATAAACTTATGGGGATTCCCTTGTATATTATTTATTGCTTTTTCCTTGATGCTTTTAATATTTTTCTTTGTATTTAACGTTTGTTAGTTCAATTAATATGTGTATTTGTGTGTTTCTCATTGGGTTTATCCTGTATGAGTCTCTCTGTGCTTCCTGGACTTGGATGGCTATTTCCTTTCCCATGTTAGGGAAGTTTTTGACTATAATCTCTTCAAATATTTTCTCAGAGTCTTTCTCTTTCTCTTTTTCCTCTGGTACCCTTATCATTTTAATGTTGTTGCATTTAATGTTGTCCCAGATGTCTCTGAATCTGTACTCATTTCTTGTCATTTTTTTTTTTTCTCTACCCTGCTCCTTGGAGATTATTTCCACCATTCTATCTTCCAGTTCACTTATCTGTTCTTCTGCCTCAGTTATTCTGCTATTGATTCCTTCTAGTGTATTTTTAATTTCAGTTACTGTGTTGTTCATCTCTGTTTGTTTGTTCATTAGTTCTTCTGGGTCCTTGTTAACATTTCTTTTATTTTCTATATCAGTACCCCCATTCTATTTCTGAGACTTTGTATCATCTCTATTATAATTATCTGAATTCTTTTTCAGGTAGGCTGCCTATATTACATTCATTTATTTGGTCTTATGTGTTTTTACCTTGATCCTTCATCTGCAGCTTATTTCTTTGTCTTTCCATTGTTTCTAACTTACTGTGTTTGAAGTCTCCTTTCTGCAGGCTGCAGAGTTATATTTTCTCTTCCTTCTGGTGTCTGTCCCTGGTGGATGAGATTGGTCCAGTGGCTTCTGTAGGCTTCCTGGTGGGAGGGACTAGAGCCTGTGCTCTGGTGGGCAGAACTGGACCTTGTCCTTCTGATGGTCAGGGCCACATCAGGTGTTGTGTTTTGGGGTGTCTGTGAGCTTAGTATGACTTTAGACTGCCTGTCTCCTGATGGGTGGGTTTGTGTTCCTGTCTTGCTTATTGTTTTGTGTGAGGCATCCAACACTGAAGCCCACATGCAGTTGGGTGGAGCCAGGTCTTGGAGTCAAGATGGAGAATTCTGGGAGAGCTCTAGCTCATTAATATTCCCTGAGACTGGGAATTCTCTGGTGGTGCAGTGTCCTGGACGTGGCTATCCCACCCCAGAGGCTCAGGCCCAACCCCCAGCTGGAGGAACAGGACCCCACAAGCCACACAGTGTGACCAAAAAAAAAAAAAAATGGGGTGGTGGGGGGGGAATAAACAAAGACCAAGATAAATAACAAAGACAAAACTAAAGAACAATTTTTTTAAAAGGGAACAAATGAACAGACAAACAAACCCCAAAACAAATGGTAAAAGCAAAACCAAACAAATAAAAACAAAAACAGAGAAACACACCCACACACAAAAGAAACAAAAACAAAAGCAAAGAAAATGAAAACAAGAGAACAACCAGACATACAGAAGAACTCAAAAACAAAATCAAACAATTCAAAACAAAACTAAAAACAAAACAAAAGCAGAATGCAAACTAAGAAAACATTAAAAAAACCCACAAAAATTATCAAAAAAGATAGAAAAAAGAAGAAAAAAATAAAAAACACAAAACAACAAAAAAGTAAAAATATATATAAAAAGTAAATAATATACAACACAACAAAAAAACATAAAAATAATAGTAATAATAATATTTTCCTGGGGTCTCAGCTGTCAGTCAGTGTCCTTGTCCTCATAGTGAGCCACAGACAACCTCTTCCTCCCCCAAGGCCCTCCAATACCTCTAGGTAGGCCTCTGGACCTTCTGTGGGAACTGTGAGGGAAGCTCAACTCAGACCTGTCCCAATCCCCACGTGTGCTTGCCCCAAAAGTCCACAACTGCTAAGGCTAGACAATTCTAACTTGTGGGAACACTCACTGTCCATTCAGATACTCCATAGACACAGGGTTTACCAAGATGATCGTGAGGATTTAATCTGTGGCTTGTGCAGGAGCACAGAAAGATTTTTGTTCCTCTTCCTTAGTTGCCCTGCCCCTGGGATTAAGCAGTGATTTTATCCCCACATTTGCATCTGGGCCACCCACAGGAGACTGCTTCCAAGGCTGCCCTGGAGCACTCATGTCTGTCCAAGTGAGGATGGGCCCCAGAGGTTGTATGGCTACCAGGGTTGTGGGAGCCCTGACAGTAACAGGTGTATGGGGGAGTCAGTGGCCATGAAAGATCTGGTCCCATCAATGATGAGGTGCATGGGGAAGCAGGCTGCCATGGGCATGAGAGATCTGTCCCGAGAGTGGGAGCCTTTCCTAATGCCTGGTGGCAGGCACAGGTCACAGTGGGTGCCTTTCCTAGTGTTTGGTCACAGGCATGTGTGGGCCTGCACTGTCAGGGTCCTTTCCTAGTGCCAAGTGGAAGGCATGTGTGGGCCAGCCCTGGGGGGGCCTTTCCTAGTTCCCAGTGGCAGGTGCATGAAGGCCAGCCCTGCTGGAGGATTTTCCTAGAACCTGGCCATAGGCACATGTGTGCCAGCCTCAGCAGGTTCCTTTCCTAGGGCCTTGTGGCAGATGCATAAAAGCCAGCCCTGGTGGAGGCCTTTTGTAGCACCTGGGGGAAGCAGGGCTGACATTTGGGGAGAGAGAGGCTGCAATGGCAGCTCCACCCCCTGTGCATCACTCAGCAGTGGTGCCTTGTTTCTATAGTAGCCTGGATTTCCTTCACAAGCATTCTCAGTTGCAGATTTCCTCCCAGCCAATCCCTCAGGCTGTGTCCTCACAGCCAACAGCAGTCCTCTCCTTGGAAATCCAATACCCATGTTCCAGGTCCCAGCGCCTGTGTGCACCTGCAGACACACATCCCTGTCTGGGGCATGCAGGGCTGTGGCCTGGACTGTCTGTGTAGGTCTCACTCTGTCCTGTCTGCCACAGACCAGCCATTTCACCCTTCCCTGACAGCCACAGATTCTCCTCTTCTGTCCCAACTGATTACCCTATTGGTGAGGAGGCTTCCCTGGATGTGGGAACATCTCGGCTCCTCAGCTCCCCACCAGGGGTACAGGTCCTGTCCTGTTCCCTCTCCTCTTCTTTTTCCCTTCTTTCTTTAATCCTACCCAGACACACAGGGATCCTTCCTGTCCTTTCCAGTCTCCATTGTCCTCTTGTATATAGTGTGTTTTTGATTAGTAGGTCCAGCAAATTGAAAGCCAGTCAATTTTTCCCACTCTTCAAAAAATCATATTTGATTACTAATATATGTTCATGTAAAATATTACTTGTTAGTGCCCATTATTGTTAGCTGGTAATAAACAGAGAGACCAAAAAGTACCTTACCATTTTATTTATTTATTTTTAACATTTATTTATTTATTTTTATCATTTCCTCAGGCTTAAATACATTTTGGGGGGGATATAGCTGTTTTACAATGTTGTGTTAGTTTCTACTGCATAGTGAAGTGGAGTTCCCTGTGCTATACAGCAGGTTCTCCTTAGTTATCTATTTTATACATATTAGTGTATATGTCAGTCCCAAGCTCCCAATTCATCCCATCCTCCCTTTCCCCGCTTGGTGTCCATATGTTTGTTCTCTATGTCTCTTTCTCTATTTATGCCTTGCAGACAAGTTCATCTGTACCATTTTTCTGGATTCCACATATATGCGTTAATATATGATATTTGTTTTTCTCTTTCTGATTTACTTCACTCTGTATGGCAGTCTCTAGGTCCATCCACGTCTCTACAAATGACCCAATTTCATTCCTTTTTATAGCTGAGTAATACTCCATTTATATATGTACCATATCTTCTTTATCCATTCATCTGTCAATGGACATTTAGGTTGCTTCCATGACCTTGCTATTGTAAATAGTGCTGCCGTGGACATTGGGGTGCATGTGTCTTTTTGAGTTATAGTTTTCTCTGGGTATGTTCCCCGTAGTAGGATTGCTGGCCTATGGTCAACTAATCTATGACAGAAGAAGCAAGCATATACAATGGAGAAAAAGCAGTTTCTTCAATAACAGATCCTGGGAAAATTGGACAGCTACATGTAAAAGAATGAAAGTAGAACTCTCCCTAACACCATACCCAAAAATAAACTTAAAATGGATTAAAGACCTAAGTGTAAGACCAGACACTATAAAACTCTTAGAGGAAACCACAGGAAGAACACTCTTTGACATAAATCACAGCAAGATCTTTTTTGACCCACCTTCTAGAGTAATGGAAATAAAAACAAAAATAAACAAATGAGACCTAATGAAAAAAGTCTGCACAGCAAAGGAAACCATAAACAAGACAAAAAGACAACCCTCAGAATGGGAGAAAATATTTTCAAATGAAGCAACTGACAAAGGATTAATCTCCAAAATATATAAACAGCTCATGCACCTCAATATCAAAAAAAAAAAAAAAACCAACCCACTCAAAAAATGGGCAGAAAACCTAAATAGATGTTTCTCCAAAGAAGACATACAGATGGCCAACACAAACATGAAAAGATTCTCAGCATCACTAATTATTAGAGAAATGAAAATCAAAACAAAATGAAGTATCACCTCACACTTGTCAGAATGGCCATCATCAAAAATCTACAAACAATAAATGCTGAAGAGGGTGTGGAGAAAAGGGAACCCTCTTGCACGGTTTGTGTGAATGTGAATTGATACAGCCACCATGGAGAACAGAATGGAGGTTACTTTAAAAACTACCCTATTATTTTAAATAGAGCACCCAATAAGCTGCTGCAACAAAGGGTCATAAAAGTCCAGTCTTTCAAGCAAAATAGAAACCTATTTCTCTCTCATGTAAAGATAGACAGTCTATGGAGGTCAGGTGGTTCTGCTCTATGAGGTCATCCAGAGACCCAGGGGCCTTCTACCTTATGTTCTGTTATTCCCTAAGGATGTGGTTCTGAAAAATATATGTAACAGAATCTCCTGGAAGATTTGTCAAACTGATTGCTGAGTTCACCCCCAGAGTTTCTGATTTGGTAGGTCTGGGATAAGACCCAGAAATTTTCATTTATAACAAGTTCCCACATGTTAGAGGAATCAGATGCTGCTGTTTTAAGGACCACATTTTACAAACCACTGTCCTAGAGTGTTGGCCCACTCTGCCTGGTCCAAGCTACTCATCAGAATGTTTTATCCTTCACAGCCCATTGGAAGGGATAAAAAGAAAGAGGAATTCTTCTGCTCAGTTGTTTTCATGGAAAGACCAGGAACTTACATATATATATGTAATAATATATAACATATATATATAATAATATATAACATATATATATGTTTTTGCACATATGTCTTATTCAAGAACTTGCACATATAACCACACTTAATTGCAGAGAAAGTGGTTAATGTAATCTCTAGCTAGGAAGATGTGTACCTAACTAAAACTCAGAAGGCTCTATTACCAAAAGGAAAACATCAGTACTGGTGGAACCTTAGCATCCTCTGCCACAACACTATAGGTAAGGATGTTGTAAAAAAGACAAAGGAGAGGGCTTCCCTGGTGGCGCAGTGGTTGAGAATCCGCCTGCCGATGCAGGAAACACGGGTTCGTGCCCTGGTCCGGGAAGATCCCACATGCCGCGGAGCAACTAAGCCCGTGAGCCATGGCCGCTAGGCCTGCGCGTCTGGAGCCTGTGCTCCGCAACGGGAGAGGCCACAACAGTGAGAGGCCTGCATAACGCAAAAAAAAAAAAAAAAAAAAAGACAAAGGAGAAAATCATCTACAGAAGGAAATAATAATAATATTAATAATAAAATAATAAAAGTAAAATTAATATAATAATTATTATTATAGCCAAGTTTTCAGTGCTTATTATATTCAAAACTGTGCTGAATATTTTACATGTGATATATCCTTTAATTTTTCCAAGTATTCTATGAGGTAGGCCATACAATACCCTTCATCTCCCTAATTTACAGGGGTGGACACTAATTTATTATTGCAAGTTTATTACTTATTTGATTTTGAAATTTGACAATTTCAATATATACGTAAAAATAACTTCTCAATTTGTAAAGCACAGTATTTCAAATTGGTTCAGTTCTATTTCAAATCTTTAGAGTCCAGTCTACGTGTTTCTCATTTGTCAATTTATTATGTATAAATATTATTATTTAAAAGACTTACTGATAATTATTAATAAAAACATACATGTTGAGTATTTATTACATGCCAGGTACTCTTCTAAGTTTTTTTAGTATGTATTAACTCATTTGCCCCCTGAGACTATGCTATGAGGTATGCATTATAATTATCTTCATTTACCAATTAAAAAACTGGGATATAAACCTCTCAAGGTCACAGAACCCATAGAAGCTGAGCTGGGATTTGAAACCCCATAGTCTTCACTGTTAATCACAATGAAACTATGCTGTCTCTCAAGATAAATCACTAGTGTATTAAAGAGTAATAAAATAAATACAAAATATGACATACCTGGAAGTGAAGAAAGGTTACAGGACTTTACCCTAATAAAAAACACATGTAAAACATATTTTTCACATTGGTAAGAATGTCATGAAATGCATATTTTGAGGAACTTTACTAGGGAGCCATAATTGAGCTAAATGGAATTAAAATGGGTCTCCAAATAAGCAGACAGCACCCATCTGGTCTGTTTCCATTTCTAAAATGTCTGTGCTTTTATTGCACATTAGCATAAGCCCTCTGAAATCATTTTCACTGTCACCATTGATGTTGTAATGGAAGAACACATGGAATGCAAAATTGTCTGTATTCTCTGCTTCAGTTTCTCTTTCTCCCATTCTCTCTTAAACTCACTCCAGTCAGGCTTTCACCTCACAACACTGAAACTGCTCTTGTCAAGGTTGTTCACTAATCCATTAGTCAAGCCCCCATGTTATTGAAGCTTTTGACCTGGGTAATCACCCTTCGATTTTGAAGCAGTTTCTTCACTTGATTTTTGTTTTGCCAGCCTCAGTTTTCCTGCCTTACTGGATGCTCCTTCTGAATGTGTTTTTTTGGTCCCTCTTCCTCTCTCACCCAATGCTGACCCTTTTATATTAACTCAGTTCTCAGACATCTCTTCTTTCATTCCCATCTTTTCTGGTCTATATATACTTACCCCATGATTATAAATATGAACTATAAGCTTCTAAATTTGTATCACTAACCCAGCGTTCTCTCAGGAACTCCAAAGTCATTTATCCAATTGTTCACTGGACAACCCACATGAACCCAAAATTCCATCACAAACCTAACATTGACAAAAAGCAACCTCCTGATAAAAGCTGTCTAAATATTCTTTTTATGCTGTCTCATCCATCTCAGTAAGTGAAAACCCTGTACTTCCAGTTGCTTAATATGTGGTCTTCCAAAACAAATGTGCCTAACCATATTCTACTGCAATTATTATTATTATTATTATTTTGTGTGTGTGGTACGCGGGCCTCTCACTGTTGTGGACTCTCCCGCTGCGGAGCACAGGCTCCGGACGTGCAGGCTCAGCGGCCATGGCTCACGGGCCTAGCCGCTCTGCGGCATGTGGGATCTTCCCGGACTGGGGCATGAACCCGTGTCCCCTGCATCAGCAGGCGGACTCTCAACCACTGTGCCAGGGAAGCCCCTCTACTGCAATTATTATAGAAAATCTCCTGCACAAAAACACATAAGTATATAAATTATATCTAGATAGTTAGATAAATAATCATATTAAAACCAGTATGCCAATCCCTCTCTACTCCAAAAACTGACAGCAAAAAAATATATTTTTAAGTTCAATTAAAATCTTCTATCTACTCTAACCTATTCCAAAATGAACTTAATGTACCAGTTAAACTCATGATCCCAAAATGACCAATACCTTATTGGCAAAATACAAGCCTAACACATATCCAGTTGTCATTTTACCTTTCAATCTACTCCCATGTGAACGCAAGTCACCTGAAAGGAGAGGCTTGTTTTTTTTTCATGTAAGGATTCCCAGAATTTAGTGTAGTGCCTCACCGGCACACAATAAATATTTGTGGAATAAATTTAAGATGATTAAAGCAAAAAAGAAATAGATTTGAAGGATAAGCAATGGTGGATATCATATGCTGCATAAATATGTTAAGATTTTTATCTTAAAAATTGATATTCAGAAAACTTTTTTAATAATGCAAGAAAAATATACTTTTTTTTTTTTTCCTGCGGTATGCGGACCTCTCACTGTTGTGTCCTCTCCCATTGCGGAGCACAGGCTCTGGACGCGCAGGCTCAGTGGCCATGGCTCACGGGGCCAGCCGCTCTGCAGCATGTGGGATCTTCATGGACCGGGGCACGAACCCGTGTCTCCTGCATCGGCAGGCAGATTCTCAACCATTGCGCCACCAGGGAAGCCCTGATATACTTATTAATTTTTCCTTTTAAAATATTTTTACTTTTTGACAATGCCACGCAGCATGTGGAATCTTAGTTCTCTGACCAGGGATCAATCTCATGCCCCCTGCACTGGAAGCCCAGAGTCTTAACCACTGGACCACCAGAGAAGTCCCTATTTATTAATTTCTAATATCTATCTATTATACCACTGCATTAAAAATGGGGTAATAATGGTGCTACACAAAATCCAGTGTTTCTAATAAAATGTATTCCAGTGGTAATTCAGGATGTGAGCTGTTGGGGACAACCAAGTACATGTTACAACTCAGAATCCTCACGTATGAATTGTTATCTGTTAATATATACATAACTGCTTTCCAAGAGTTGATGGAAATTTCTTTGATCCTACAAAAAAATCCAGGGAAGACTACTTTGGACTTTGTTTTTGTGATTAAGGGTAATGGAATCTTTCTGAATTTTAAATTTATATTCTGTGAAACAAGAGGGTAAAAACATTCACTTCATGTTACGTGTGTGAACATTCAATGAGACAATACTTGTAAAACGTCCAGCCCACTGCCAGGTGTGATATAAATGTCAAAATTTTATAGTGATTTCTAAAAATTTGCTATTTAATAACATGATGAATGAGAAGGATTTAAATGTTTGTGATTTTCAATCCCTTACCCTCCTGTCTGAGCAGTTTATCTCAAGCAGAACAAGATTAAAGATTGAATGAGGAACAAATCTGAACCACAAACCGCAGTTAGAGCTTCTTCACATTGATTTTTTTAAATTATAAAATATTTTTTCAAATATACATCTCCCAGTAATTTCCCCTTCATCATTGTTGACTCTGATTCACCTTAAGGTGCTTGCTTAGAGGGCCCAGGTGGCATGCGGAAGGGTGTTGCTAGGTGAGTGTACTTTGAAAAAGCCTCTGGGTATTCCTGATTATGTAACCTCACACAAAGCTCTTACCCTTACAAGGGGCTTTCACTTACCATCTTCTTTAGAAACATTGTTTTGACAATTATTCTATTTATTTCTTCAAGTTTTGACAGATATTTTAATAATTCCTTATTAGAATACAATATACTTAGAAAAGGGCAAAACTTAATTCTTATCCAAGAGCTTAATAAGAATTACTTAATACTTATCCAAGAACAAGAATAAAACCAGGTGGTTTGATGAATAATTTCATTTAAATGACAAATGTAAACTTTTTTTTTTTTTTTTTTTTACTGAGTTAGCTCTATCTGCCTGAAAATGGAGTGCTTATTTTTTATTTTTGTTCATGTATGTTTTTTTCTGTTTTTTTTTTTTTTTCCTGCTGTTCAGCTATGGTTTATTTCTACAAAAAAAAATAATAAGTCAAAAGACTAAAAACAAATTAAGCTTGAATGAAGGAGTGTTTTGTCTAAAGAAATGGGAAAAGCCATTTCCTATTTTCATGACCAAGATTTTTTACAAACTGTGGACAGTACTTGTAAAACTGTTATAGAGTATGGGAATTCCTCATCTTTTCAGGCTATGTGGTGTCAGTTGAACTCAAATTTAGCTCTTTAAATGTCAAAGGATTTACTTAAGTCTTTGAGATAGGAATTTTCAAAAGAACACAGTCTTACTAAACTGAATATATACAAACACACTACACCTCATAACTGATGACTAAGGGATTGATGACTCAGACAATTAACATTGGGCTTATATTCAGGGAAACAAATGTCACTAAAGTGCCAGTTATTTTATTATTTTTCTAATTCTCATCTCTCTCCTCACTGTCTGTGCCACACCTCGGCAAAATCACTGTCAGGCTCAGGAATATTTCTCTGACTTTTCTGATTGTCAGACTTGGAGCAAACAAAGTCTTCAATTTACATGAAGATTTTTCCTACCCTGAGCCAAGTTTCTTTTTTTACAGGTCCATTGTGTTCAATGATTAGGGCTTCTAGCAGTCTGAGCTGCAGATAAGAGAAAGGGTATCCTCACCTCCACTTATCCATCACTGGCATATCTTGAATGCATAGGAGTATCTTCAATAAGAAAATGATGCTACTTTTTGGATGTTTTGCTTGATTTATGTGTACAGTACAATGTAGTTTCTTTGATGTCCAGGAACATGAAAACAACATATGTAAACAAGATATATCTAGCTAGCTATTAATTTGTGTATATGAAATCAGGGTCATAAAATGGGAAAATAAAAGTGTAATTACCTTGTTTTTCCCTGATTGAAACACTACCAGTTAAATGACTCTTCCATGTATTCCAAAAGGAGAGAAAATAAACACCTTTGCTGTGTATTGTTAAATGTCAGCAGAAATCACATTTAAAAATTATTTAAAAAATTTTAAACTCTAAGGTTAGTGGTCTCTTGTGTTAATAAAGGATTCTGTCCAAAGGAATGAGCTAAAATGAAATGTGCAGGAGAGTTAATAATCAACTTGAAACAATAAGGGGGCAACTTAATCTCAACTAAATGAAAAGAATATTTGCTCAGTACTTTCTCAGAGACTTCCCAAATTCTTCATTGCACAAGTTATTCCTGTTATGAGTACTTCAAATCAGAGTCTCAATAATAAACCATAGACAAACCAAATAAATAGAATCTGAAGCCAGTTATAATATTGCCTCAACTCGATTCTTTTTCTTACATTAAAATATATTTGTGTTAAACATTTCACTTTGCTAACGTCAGAAACTTCTCACAGAGTCTCATGACATTTTTTTGGCTGTGATGTCAAAAGTATAAACCAAACCCTGTATATCAATATCCAAGCTCTCAGAGAGGGGCAATTTGCTAAATGCACAGTGACACTTTGGGTAGATTATACTGTATTTTTAAAGTCTCCTTAAAGCCACAAACCTTACATAAAAGACTGCATCAGATATTTAGGGTAAACTGGGTAGAACTCTACCTTTTATCTTTCACTTCTTTCATCTGTCACTTCCCTTTGTCTGATCTACTGTGGTTATTTAGAAATTAATTACTTGCCCTATGTCTCAAAGTTTTTGGTGCTTGATAAATAAATGATACCACATTTCGTTGTTTATTTTGTTTCCACACATATTTACTATCTTTCCATATCTGCTTATATATGCATTGCAGCAAGGTAATATCAGAACTCAAATTTAAACTTGCAATGTGTACCAAGACAACTCAGTATCGTAGATTGTATCCTTTACCTTTTTATATCCTACAGATGACCTTCAATTAGATAAGCTTCTCTCACTTTTCCATTGTGGAGAAAAATGAATATTATCGAGGAGGAGAATATCAAGCAGGGCAACTCCTACAGAAACAGTGAAATGAACATATTCTTCTCATAGCCTTAGGAAGGAGCCATCTGCTTCTTTCAAGTGGCTCCTCACAGCCAACCTACCAGGTCTCACTGCTGAACCCAGTGCCCCAATGATCTGATACTCTGTCCCATGCCTTCCAAGAACTGTCCAACTATATTCTTGTCTCTGATTCTTCAATAAATATTATTTGCCATTTTTCCTATTTTCCAATTAATTTAATTTAATTCAATTCAATTTCTTGTTTTCAAAGTAAATTTAACTTAATATGAATTTAGCAGCATCCACACAAAGGATAAGAACCTCCAATCTTGCAGAGATAACTTTTAAAATATGAATATATAGAACAGTAAAATACATCAAGACAAAATTAAACACTGGCACTTTTATTTTTGGAAATTTTTGAAAATTAAAAAAAAAAAAAGAATAATCTAATAGTCACCCATATTTTACCATCCAAAATTAGCAGCTTGTATTTTGGGTGAATTTAGTAAACCCTTCTTTTTGTATATTGCTAATTTAAAAACTATATTTTATATATATATATATATATATACACTGACTTATTTATTTATATGTTCATTTGTTTCCATATTTATTTAAATTGTGAGCATAACACACAAAGCTAAAGTTTACCTGAACTCTCTATAAAAAATTTATGGCAGTTATTTTATTATATGGATCAATCACAGGTCTTAGTCATAGTCATCAAAAATAAAAACAATATCATTAGAAAGAAGGAAAGAAATATTAAATGTTGGACTACTTAATGGCTATGAATTAATCCACATTCCTATTATTAAGTGCCATGTCAGAGATTTATATATATGCACACACAAACACACACACACATGCACACACATATGTATTGTATTTCCCCTCACTCCAACATTGACCCTGGCCTAAGGTCATTCAGACATCATTTTTCAGATGAAGAAGCAGAGACACATATGCTTAATGACTCCACCAAGGGCTCAG
The DNA here is from genome assembly GCF_026419965.1 of Kogia breviceps. NCBI lineage: Eukaryota > Metazoa > Chordata > Mammalia > Artiodactyla > Physeteridae > Kogia > Kogia breviceps. The sequence goes on from NC_081320.1 coordinate 22,399,612, forward strand.
CTAGTACAGATGATTTGAACTTTAATAGGCCTGATATATAAACCCGTGCCCCTGACTAAGCTATGCTATTCATTCTGTCACCAAATGTGAATTAATACTTGACACTCTTCTTACCATGCCATCACCAGACATTTCTCAAATTCTATACCAGGTAGTAATCATTATATAAACAGCATTTTTGAGACATTTCTCATTTTAAGAGGAAGGGGAGATTTGATTTATTTTAACTAAAAAAATCAATTTGAGACAGTTGATATATTTTAACATTTGTATCCTAGTATAAAATTTGACTCATACATAAACTGAGATGGAATTTCCCTGATATGGTAAAGGTGAAAAGGGAGTTTTTTGCAAACCAAAATGATTGGTTTAGCCAGTTTCATTTTCATTAATACTAAAACCAATACTTACTGGTCTGAGTTACTTTTCTCATAGGCATATCTAAGTTAAAACATTAATTTTGGCAAGGGATTAGTTCATAACATGGCCTAATTGCCATTTGGCATTTTAAAGCAATTCGAAATATTATTATTTTTTGTTTGTTTCTTTTTCTGGAATGATATAAATATCTACATGGTAACTATAGTTACCATTTGGGAGTGTTCTCTCCTCTTTACATTTTGAAATAGTTTGAAAAGCATGGATGTTATTTGTAAGTTTGGTAGAACTCCCTTGTGTAACTGTCTAGGGTCCTAGACTTTTGTTTGCTGAGAGTTTTGTCTTATTTTAATTACAGATTCAGTTTCATTCTAGTGATTGGTCTGTTATAATTGTCTGTTTCTTCCTGACTCAGTCTTGGCAGGCTGTATGTTTCTAGAAATGTGTCCACTTCTTCTAGGTTGTCCAATATGTTGGCATATAACTGTTCATAACATTCTCTTGGTATTTCTGTGGTTTCATTGTTATTTCTCCTCTTTCTTTTTTATTTTGTTTATTTAGGATCATCTCTCTTTTCTTCTGGGTAAGCCTGCCTAAAGGTTTTTAAATTTTGTTTATCTTTCCAAAAAATCAACTCTCGGTTTTACTGATATTTTCTAGTTAAAAAAAAAAAAATCTCTATTTATTTCCTCTCTGGCTTTCATTATTTCCTTCCTTCTGCAGACTATGGGCTTGGTTTATTCTTCTTTATCTAATTCTTTTAAGTGGTAGGTTAGGTTGTTTATTTGAGATTTTTCTTGTTTCTTGTGGAAGGCCCGTATCCCTATGATTTTCCCTCTTAGAACTGCTTTTGTTGTATCCATAGATTTTGGAAAGTTGTGTTTCTATTTTTCTTTTTCTCAAGGTATTTTCTGATTTCCTTTTTGATTTAATCAGTGACACATTGTGTTTTTGTGGGTTTTTTTGTTATTGTTGCTGCTTAATCTCCACATTTGGTCTCTTCCCATTTTTCTTTCTGTAGTTGATTTGTAGTCTCATACCATTGTAGTCACAAAAAATGCCGAATATAATTTCTATCCTCTTAAATTTGTTAAGGTTTGTTTTGTGATCTATATATGATCTATCCTGCAAAACATTCCATGTGCAATTGAAAAGAATGTGTATTCTGCTTTTTTTTGGATTTAATGTCCTATAGATATCAATTAAGTCAACTGGTCTACTGGGTCATTTAAAACCTCTCTTGCCTTATTTATTTACCTTCTGAATGATCTTTCCATTGATGTCAGTGGGGTGCTAAAGTCACCTATTATTGTTGTATTATTGTCAATTTCTCCCTTTATGTTTGTTAGTTTTGCTTTATATATTTAAGTGCTCTTATATTGGGTGTGTATATGTTAATGAGTGTAATATCCTCTTCTTGTATTGATCCCTTTATCATTATATAATGCCATTTTTCATTTTTATTATAGACTTTGTTAAGTCTATTTTGTCTGATATGAGTATTGCTACCCCTGCTTTCTTGTTGTTTCCATTTGCATGAAATATCTTTTTTCATCCCCACACTTTCAATTTGTGTGTGTCTTTTGCCCTGAAGTGAGTTTCTTGTACGCAGCGTATTGAAGGGTCTTTTTTATTCAATCAGCTACTATGTCTTTTGTTTGGAGCATTTAATCCATTGACATTTAAATTTTTGATAGGCATGTACTTATTGCTTTTTTATTACATGTTTTCCAGTTGTTTTGTAGTTCTTCTTTGTTTATTTCTTCTTTTTGTTTCTCTTATGATTTGATGATTTTCTTTTGTAGTATGCTTGAGTTCCTTTGTGGTTTTTGTGTATCCAATGTAGGTTTTTAATTTGTGGTTACCAAAGGGTTCATATATGTTGACCCATAATTATATCTACTTACTTTAAACTGATAATCATTTAAGTTCAAACACATTTTAAAAGATACACATTTTTTACTCCCCTCTACTAATTTGTTTTTAATGTCATATTTCATGTCTTCATCATTATCCCTTTACAGTTTATTGTAGTTATATTTGCTTTTATATATTTTTTTGTTTTTTTAATCTACATGTTGGCTTATATAAGTGATCTTTAATTCTTACTCTATATTTGCCTTTCCTATTGGTATTTCACCTTTTCTATAGATTTTTGCTTCTTTTCTGTTTAGAGAAGACCCTTTAACATTTCTTTTAGGATAAGTTTAGTATTGCTGATTTCTTTTACTTTTTGCTTATCTGAGAAAAATCTTTACCTCTCCTTCTATTCTAAACGATAATCTTGCTGGAAAGAGTATCTTAGCTTGCAGGTTTTTTCCTTTCAGGACTTTGAATATATCATGCCACTCCCTTCTGTCCTGCAAAGCTTCTGCAGAGAAATCAGCTGATATCCTTATGGGAATTTCTTTGTATATGCCATTTTTTTTCTTGCTGCCTTAAAAATTTTTTATTCATCTTTAACTTTTGCCATTTTGATTATGTTATGTATTGGTGTGGGTCTGTTTGGGTTCATCTTGTTTGGGACCCTCTGTGCTTCCTATTCCTGGGTATCTGTTTCCTTCTTTAGATTTGGGAAGTTTTCACCCATAATTTCTGCAAATGCATTTTGATACCCTCTTCTCTCTTCTTTTGGACCCCTATAATGTGGATGTGACATGTTTTTATATTATTCCTTAGATATCTTATGTCATTTTCAGTTTTTTAATTTGCCTTTCTGCCTCCTGATGTCATTTGGTGATTTTCATTACTCTATCTTCCAGAAAACTTATGTATTCCTCTGTGTCTTTAATTTGCTATTCATTGCTTCTAGAGTGCTTTTTTATCTCAGAAATTGAATTATCTATTTTTTATCAGGCCTTCTTTATAGTTTCTAATTTCTTGTTAAAATGATCTGTGCTTAGGGCAATTCTCTGTCTTAATTCAGCTAACACTTTTATTACCAACTTCTTTCAATTGAGAGTAGTCCATCTGCCTTTTCACTTGGCCTACCTTTGTCTACATCTATGAATTTAGGTGAAACAATTATCTGCTGTGGTCTTGAAGGTGTGTTTTTATGTGGGAACATCCCTGTGTAGACTGTGTATGTCCAGCGTCTTTGGTGTGAGGGCTAGATTTGATGTGGACACCAGCCATGTGTTTCCTCATAGTGTGTTGACCATTTGAGAAGGCACATGGCTGGTGTTGGAGCAGCTAGAGCATGCACAAAGTAGGAATGGAGACTTCCTTTCTGCTCAGTGTCAGTTGTCCTGTCCAGGGTCGGGTCTGCTCTCAAGTTGCTGGAGCAGAAGCTCTGAGGGTTGGGCTCAAGTTGGCTCTGTTCTGCTAAGTGTCTGTTTTATTTCCTCCCACAGGATGGGAGTGTTGAAGTAAGTGGGGCTCATGTACTTACAGAGGTCCAATGAGCTTCCTGTGTAGGTGTCTGTGGCTTTGTTCAGATGCAGACCAAGTTCTCATCTTTTCCCCTGTGGTTGTCATCCCAGATCTAGTGCAGGGTTGTGGCATATTGTAGGCAGGATTGGAGCACTTACTAGGCTGTGACTGAGGATCACAGTGTTGTGGTTGTGGGAATTGAACCAGATACACTGCTTTCAGAAATCTGAGCTTTTTCTGTAGTGCTTTGTGAATAAGCACCAACAATGGCTACCTCTCCACCACCTAGGCCACACTCCAGGCACCAAGTCTGCCTCTGTGTCCCTACATTGAATCTTTTCCCAGGACTTGGCTGCCCTATGTCCAATGCCAAGTTGTGGCATGAAGTGAATGGGACCAGGGTGTTTCACTCAGTTCAGATTGTGGAGTGGCATGAGGCAGCAGCAACTAAGGCAGACCTGTCTCCACCTTGTTTAGTGACAAGCCAGCATTCTCACACTCCTCACGAGTGGAGTCTAGGCTTCTCTAGCCTTTTTATCTGTCCAGTGGTTCTCTAGGCAACCCAGGGCTTGTCTCCTGTACACAGCACTCCAGGACTGGGATGCCCAGTCCATGGCTCAACCCACTTAACCCTGAGGGTGAGTGCCTGCCCATGCAATTTTCTTTTTTCTCCTAGACCCCTCCCAGGGACACAGGTCTTGACCAGATGTTTTTCTTCCTGTCCCATCTGATTACATGAGACTCTTTCTTCCAGTCTTAGCTGTATAGGAATTCTTCTGCCAGTTGAAAGTTAGTTTCCCAAGAGAATTATTCCACATGTAGATGTATTTTTTTAACAGTTTTATTGGAGTGCAATTTCTTTACATTGTTGTGTGAGTTTCTGCTGTATAACAAAGTGTTTGTAGGGGGAGGTGAGCTCCATGTCCTCTTACTTTGTAATCTTGATCACAGTTCTTCGAAATCCTTTTTGAAGAGTGTGTTATATAAACAGTATTGTATAAATTATAAATAAACAAATAGAGATACACACAGAGATACATATATGTTTGACCTTTACTTATTTTCCTATTGAATGATAGGTCACACATCAAAGATCTGACAAACATCTGGATCTCAGAGAAAATAGTTTTCTTCAAGAGTAGTAAATTATGATTTTCTGTGAAATAGCCTAAAGATTAAAATCAGTTTTTCAATATTTTAGAAATTGCAATATTTATTAAGCTATATAAGTTCAATGTTCTTTTGCTAGTGAATTTTCTTTGGAAATATTAACAAAGTTTACTTGCAACCTTTTTTTTTGTTAATGTAATACCAGTAGTGCACCCAATGCTAAAGCTAGCACATGTAAAGCATAGTTCTTGCCCTAGAACTTTTTCTGTATAAATAGCTGAAAGAAAAATGCACTGCAATTACTCTGCATTTGCTTCTAATTGTTCTAATTACCTCACTTCTATAGAAATATTCATTCCTCAGTTTTTTGTTCCCTTTTTATTTAGAGAAAAAAAGAACATCCCTTTATTCATCATAAATGTATGATTGTTGGGGAGGGGGAGATTTCTTCAGTACTGTATATTAAGCAATGCACTTCCCATAAAGATTACTTTTAAAGTCATCAAAGATGTGACATTTTTGGAATCAAACTATGAAAGAAGGATTGTCCATGTGGGATAATGGCATTGCCACTGCTTTCCATAAAGCACTTTCCATGATGAATTGATTAAATAGGCCAGGAGCAGAGTTAAAAAGATTTCCATGGGTTTCCGCCAGATAGCATTTTTACCAGTTTCTCATGCAGTGCCAGGAAAACTGTAAATAAGTTACTGACCCTTCCTCAAAGCAGATACTCCCAGAAAGTTCACCTTTTTTATTTATTAGTTTATAAGTTAACAATACCTGTTTCATCGCTATTATTGTCATTAGCTTCAACTAATGATCTCCTGCTAAATTCCAGGCAAAAAATGATATTGAGTCTTTTACAAACATTGTTATCTTGAATAGTCAAAGCAATCTTTAAAAGAAAATAATAGTGTCTTTATTTAAAAGATAATAAAATTGAACTCCAACATATTAAATTATGTTTGCAACTTCTTAGAATTGTATCTATTTGCTTCCAAAAACAGTATTAATTTTTCCTGCACTAAGTTGTTTCTATAATATAACATTACTATGATAAACCACATATGATAAAATTCTGCTATTTTGAAAGTACTAGACAACACTGAGATGATCAAGTACAACTCTTATAAGCTTCAAAATGCTCATAACTATGTGCTTCATACTATAATTAGTTAAACATCAGATTTTTCCACATAGTCATATATTTTTTTATGTTTGATGCTCATTTTACTCTTCTATATTTCCTTCCCTTTCACGCTGTCTTCCACTAATGGTCATATTTTTGAAAGCTTTTAACAACATGAAGCACAGGACTGTGGTCCTGGATAGAATGGAAACACATAAACAGAACCCCAAGATTGTTTTAGCTTTCCGTCTTGGGATATTTTACGGCTACTGGCTCAGGGAGAGCCAAGAATCTCTCAGAGATGAAAAGGTAGAGAAAAGTTTCAAGACACTGAAGGACTGGCATTTGTAAGGCAGGACACTGGAGATGAAGAGCTAATCAGGGTGAAAGTGAGAGCAGAAGTACATGTGGATATTCACTGCAGATACTTAGCTGAGGCTGAGTTGAATATTTGGAAGGTGGGACTGCACAAACCATAACAGAGATAGTTGATAAGGAGCTGAGAGCTGAAAGGTGATGCCAATGGATGTACAGTGTAGGGGAACGTTGGAATAAAAATAAATAAATAAAACAAGAAAACCATATAATCACTTTAATAAATGATAAAAGCACTCAGAAAACTAGTAATAAAGAAAATTTCTCAACATTATAAGAGGAATCAATGAAAAACCTACTGCTAATATTGCATTTAACTGTGACTAAATGCTATTCTACTAATATTGGGAACAATACAGGGTATGTTCACTCTCACCACTTTTGTTAATAATCAATACTAAAAGTCCTAATGTGTGCAGTGAGATGACAAAAAAAGTAAAAAAAAAATAAGTTTGAAAAAGAAGTAAAGCTGTCATTATTTACATATAATATGATCATTTAAATAGAAAACCTTAAGGAATCTACAAAAATTATTATGTGGATTTAGCAAGACCACAGGATACAAAGTCAATATATGAAATCCACTAATGTTTCCACCTACTAGTAACAAAGAATTGGAAAATAAATTTTAGGAAAAAAGTCTTATATTAACCTAAAAAACATCACATTCCAGAAAAAATATAGCAAACTATGTGCAAAACATCTATACTGAAAATTATAAAACATGACTGAATAAACTAAAAAAGTAAAACTATAATTATGGATCAGAAAACTCAGTATTTTTTAAATGTCCATCCTCTCTAAATTGGTACATAGATTCAATACACCTACTCTCAATATTCCACTATCTTTACTTGAAGGAAAAAACACACTGATTCTAAAATTTATGTAAAAAATCAAGAATATACAACAGCCAAATAATCTTTAAAAAGAAACACAAAGTTAGAGGACTCACACTATCTGAATTCAAGCTTTACTATAAAGGCAGAGTAATTTATGGAATGGTTTGAGAAGGATAGATATAAATTCTTCTTTATATGTTTGATAGAGTTCACTTGTGAAATGAAACTTGCTGGTCCTGGACTTTGGTTTTCTGGGATTTTTTTAATTCACAAATTCAATTTCACTATTAGTGATTGATCTGTTCAGATTTGTATTGCTTTCTGATTAAGTCTTGGAAGATTGTATGCTCCTAGGAATGCATCTATTTCTTCTAGCTTGTCCAATTTGTTGGTATATAAGTGTTTGTAGAATCATCTTATGATATTTAAAAATTTTGTGATATCAATTTCTCCTCTTTCATCTCTTATTTTATTTATTTGCGTTCTCTCTCTTGCTGTCTCTCTCTGTCTCTATCTCTCTCTCTCTTTCTTTTTTCTTTTTTGCTAATGAGCCTGGCTAAAGACTTATCAATTTTGTTTATCTTTAAAAAAAAAATCTCAGCTCCTGGTTTTATTCATCTTTTCTATTTGTCTCTGTTTTATTTATTTCCTCTCTGATATTTATTATTTCCTTCCTTATGTTGACTTTTGGCTTTTTTTGTCCTTCTTTCTCTGATTCCTTTAGATGTAACATTAGGTTATGTATTTGATATTTTTCTTGTCTCTTGAGGAAAGCCATGTATCACTATGAACTTCCCTCTTAGAACTGCTTTTGCTGCATACCATAGATTTTGGAAAGTTGCTTTTTTATTTTCCTTTGTCTTTCCTTTTATTTTCCTTTTAGTTTTCCTGATTGATTTCAATTATTGACCGCTGGTTTTATAGTAGCATGTTGTTTACTCTCCACGTGTTTGCTCTTTTCCCATTTTTCTTTCTATAGTTGACTTCTAGTTTCATATCATTGTGATCAGACAAAAAAATGCTTGATATAATTTCTATCCTCTTAAATTTGTTGAGACATTTTCTGTGGCCTAGTATGTGATATAACCTGAAGAATGTCTCATGTGTCCATGAAAAGAATGAATATTTTGCTGTTTTGAAATGTAATGTCCTATAGGTTCTTATTAAGTCTAATCAGTCTAATGTGTCATTTAAGACCAGTTTCCTTAATGATTTTCTGTCTAGATGATCTGTCCATAGATGTAAGTGGGGTATTAAAGTTTTCTACTACAGTTGTATTATTATTTAGGTCTCCTATATTAGGTGCATATATGTTAATGAATGCTATAATCTCTTCTTGTTTTGATCTCATTATATACTGCTCTTCTTTGTCATTTGTTATAGACTGTTTTAAAGTCTTTGATATGAGTATTGCTACTCCAGCTTTCTTGTCATTTCCATTTGCATGAAATATCTTTTTCCATCCCCTCACTTTTAGTATGTGTGTGTATTTAACTCTGAAGTTAGTCTCTTGTTAACAACATTTATATGGGTTTGTTTTTTTAATCCACTTAGCCTCCTTATGTCTCTAGATTGAAGCATTTATTCCATTGAAATTTAGAGTAATTATTGATAGGTCTGTATGGTTTTTTTTTATGACTTGTTTTCCAGTTGTTTTTGTAGTTCTTCTATATTCTTTTCTTCCTTTGTTTCTTCCCTTGTGGTTTGATGATCTTCCTTAGTGTTTCGTTTGGTTCCTTTCTCTCTAGCCTTTGTGTTTCTTTTGGAGGGTGTTTATTTGTGGTTACCATGAGGTTCATATATGTTGACCTGTAACTATATATACTTGTTTTAAACTGAGAATCTTTTAAGTTCAAACATTTTCTACATTTTCATCTCCTCCCTCACATTACATGTTTTTGATGTCATGTTTACATCTTCATGTTTATCCCTTAACTGCTTATTATAGTCACAGTTGATTTTATAATTTCTGTCTTTTAATCTTTGCACTAGCTCATTAAGTCCTTTACTATATATTTACCTTTACTAGTGAGATTTTTTTCTTTCCTGTAAGTTCTTACTTCTTGTTATAGTCTTGTCTTTTCCACTTAGAGGAGACCCTTTAACACTTCTTTTAGAGTCAGTTTAGTATGATAAAATCTTTAAATTTTTGCTTGTCTGACAAATCCTTTATCTTTCCTTCTATCCTAAATGATTATCTTGCTGGATAGAAGAAAATCACTCTTACAGGTTTTTTTCTCTCTCTTTCAGCACTTTAAATATATCATACCACTCTCTTCGGCAAAGTTTCTGCAAAAATTCAGCTGATAGCTGTATGTGAGTGCTCTTGTATGTGACTCTTTGTTTAACTCTTGCTGTCTTTAGAATTCATTCTTTATTTTTAATTTCTGCCTTGGTATGGGTCTCTTTGGGTTCATCTTGTTTGGGACTCTATGCTTCCTGTACCTGGATATATGTTTCCTTATTCAGGTTCAGCAAGCTTTCAGCCATAATTTTATCAAACACGTTTTCAAAACTTTCTTGCTCTCTTCTCTTTTGGGGCTCCCTCTAATATGGATGTTAGTATACTTGATGCTGTGCCAAAAGTCCCTTACATTGCCCTCATGTTTTTTGTATTGTTTTACTTTTTGTTCTGATTGGATGATTCCCATTATTCTATCTTCCAAATCACTTATACATTCTTCTGTATCACCTAATCAGCTTTTATATCTCTCTAGTGTATTTTTCATTTCAGTTATTATATCCTCCAGATCTAAGTAGTTATTTTTATATTTTCTAGTTCCTTGTTAAAATTCTCACTGTGTTCATCTATTATTTTTCCAAGTTTAGTTAGCTTTTTTTTTTTTTTTTTGTGGTATACTGGCCTCTCACTGTTGTGGCCTCTCTCGTTGTGGAGCACAGGCTCTGGATGCACAGGCTCAGCAGCCATGGCTCACGGGCCTAGCCACTCCACAGCATGTGGAATCTTTCTGGACTGGGGCACGAACACATGTCCCCTGCATTGTCAGGCGGACTCTCAACCACTGTGCCACCAGGGAAGCCCTAGTTAGCATTCTTATTATTAATATTTTGAACTCTACCTGGTACATTATTTATCTCTTTGCATTCGTTTTTATGGTTTTTTCCTTGTTCTTTCATTTGAAACAAATATCTCTGTCTTTTCATTTTGTTTAGCTTTCTCTTTCTTTATGAAATTAGGTGAAACAGTTACCTATCACAGTCTTTAAGTGGTGTCCTTGTGTGGGAGCTTCCCTATACAATCTATGTGTGCTCAGCAGCTTTGCTGGGAGACCTGGATCAGAAGTGAGCACCAGTCGTATCTTCCCCCAGAGTCTGCTGGCACCTATCACCTTCTTGAGGAGTGGGCTGGAGATGGAGGGGACAAAGCCAGAGTCAGGTAAGAACCAGGGCTTCTCCTATGCTCAGTGGCACTCACCACCCTCTTGGGGAAAAGGTCAGGCCCTAAAGTGCTGACACAGAAGACCTGAGATTTGCATCTGAGCTGGTTCCTTTCCTTCTAATTGTGCACTCTCCCTTTCACAGCAATGGCACCTTCAGCCCAGAAGGGAGAAGCACTGAAGCAAAAGATGCTGAAGGCAGCACTGGGTGCAGTCTTGGGCATGTGCTGAGACAGTCAGAACCAGATCAGGTTCTGGTTCTGACTGTCTCCAGTTGTCCTTTCCTTTTAGAGACTCTGAGAAATGTGTTTTCACTATTTTCTGAAAGATATATAAATTAGCAAGCCAAAAACAAATAAAAATTCTCCCTGAATACAGAATTTAGACTAGAGACTATTTATTCATCCATTATTTTGTTGTAGCTCCAAAATATTCTCTTGAGAATAGAGTGGTCTAAACTTTGATTTGTCAGTTAAACAAGTTTCTACAATCCCTAAATAAGGTAAGCATTGCAACAGAGTAAATCAAAGATAAGTATCCAAGGCCTGCTCCTGGAGGATTCTCTAAGAGTCTCCTGACCCTTCAGATTCATATGACCTGCTGTTCTGACAGCATGATCTGTCACCAAAAGAGAGGTTAGAGGGCCTTCAGACACAACACTCTAATCTAGAAGACTGAATGTGAATACTTTCAAAACTCTGTCATCTTGAATTAAATAGTAGTTCTTTACTGTTTTCTAGAAAAGCCGTGGTCTAGAAATACTCAATTTCTCCCTCTCCCTCAGCCTACAAATCAAATGACTCACCAGATCCTCTAACTTTTGCATTATAAACATATTTTAAATAAATTTACTCTTCTCAGACACCTCTATCATTATCCCTGTTCAGGCTCAGATCACTATGCTGGCTGTTGAAATAACAGATCTCATATCCAATTTAAACATTTTCTAAATCACTGTCCATATAATCACCAGTTAAATGTCAAAGTCTTACTGTATCACAGACACTCTTGCAATCTAGCAAATTCTCCACATGCCGTCAAAACAATGTCCATGACCTCATCATAGTGTAAACACAGAGAACAAAGTCACCCCTGGGGCTGAGCCAAACCTCTGGGGTCAGAGAGACTTTCATTTCAATCCTTATTCTTCCACTCACTTGGGGAAGATAGTATTCTCTCCCAAGGCTCAGGTAGCATAGTCATTCTCTACCTCATTAGGATTGATATGAAGTTTTAATCACTCTAGTTATAACACTTTTTATCATAGCCAGGAACAAAGTAAGTGTTCAAGAAATGTTAGCTCTTATTATTAGCATTATCATTAACATTGGTTTGATTAAAAAAAAATCTTTTTTTCCTATAATTATTTTTATGTTTTTTTTTTTTTTTTTTCCTCTGTACTCAGGGGACTTGCAAATTATTTCTTCTTGTCAGCCTGCAACATGTCTCCCTATGGTCAGATCTCTGTGTCTGTTCCTCTAAGGCAGGTATGTATAATATATGGTAAGTAGGAAAGCAGGATTATCTGGCCAGTCTCTTGATATAAGCCAAAGGTCTTAGGAAAATTTGTGTGGTGTTGAATAGAACTTTGAGAAACATGCAAGAAGTGTTTCCTGTAGTCTAAATAGAAATCCCATCTGGGCTAGCAGAGATGAGGCCAGAAGATAAAGTTTTGTGGGACCCTGGAGCAGCAAGGACCTGGTTCCGCTTTATGTCTGCCTTCTGGAAAGCTGGCAAGACCCAAGTGGGGAACAACTTCCCTAAACACTGAGGGAGACCTGCACCAGAGTCTGCACAGCTCTCAACTTACAGTTATGAGCAATAGTTATTGATGGAAGTATATCTGAAGTGAGTTATTTGTTAATAAATAAACTCGACATATAATTGGGCCATGGTTCTAGGACAGTCCATTTCCTAGGGATCCTTTCTCTTATTTCTTGAATTAGACATTTCACTCTTAATATTCATGTGTTTCTACCTAGCTCACAGCCTTCATGGATATTAGAGCAGTGAGGTAAAAATTGCCACCCAAAACAGATGTTCCCATACTCTTAAATCACATTTATTTGGGACAAGATGAGTTACCAAAAAAAAAAGATTGCTATTTTGGGCTTCCCTGATGGTGCAGTGGTTGAGAGTCCGCCTGCCGATGCAGGGTACACGGGTTCGTGCCCCAGTCCGGGAGGATCCCACATGCCACAGAGCGGCTGGGCCCTTGAGCCATGGCTGCTGGGCCTACGTGTCCGGAGCCTGTGCTCCGCAAAGGGAGAGGCCACAGAAGTGAGAGGCCCGCAAACCACAAAACAAAACAAAACAAAACAAAAAAGATCGCTATTTTAATGACACTCATCACAGTCATGACTGGCTCAGGGCTTTCAAATCCCTTCCCTCAACTGCACCAAATTTAGAAAACCTGTATTTTTTTGTTTTTAAGCATTCTAAAAGATTCATTTTCTCCATGTAATCAGAGACACTAATTATTGAGCCTATTTCAGATAAAGTAGTAGCTAATGCCAATTTATCAAGATAGGAAAAGAATCTGATTTTATTTCTACTGAAAATGCCCAAAGGCAGGTATATTTAGTTTAATGAGACCCTAGGGAATAAAAAGTCTAAGTTTGAGCACCCACATTATGTATCAGAAAATACAGTGACCTGCGGGGTGCAAGAATTCATTATAACTTAATAGAATACACATAAATGTTTCTTAAAGTTGGAATATGAAAGACATGTTATTTACCTCATTTGCATTTTATGCTTCTTGTATTTTTTTTTAACTTTTTTTAACGTCTTTATTGGAGTTTAATTGCTTTACAATGGTGTATTAGTTTCTGCTTTACAACAAAGTGAATCAGTTATACATATACATATGTTCCCATATCTCTTCCCACTTACATCTCCCTCCCTCCAACCCTCCCTATTCCACCCATCTAGGTCGTCACAAACCACCTAGCTGATCTCCCTGTGCCATGTGGCTGCTTCCCACTAGCTATCCACTCTATATTTGATAGTGTATATATGTCCATGCCACTCTCTCACTTCATCACAGCTTACCCTTCCCCCTCCCCATATCCTCAAGTCCATGCTCTAGTAGGTCTGTGTTTTATTCCCATCCTACCCCTAATCACTTCATGATATTTTTTTTTCTTAGATTCCATATATATGTGTTAGCATATGGTATTTGTTTTTCTCCTTCTGACTTACTTCACTCTGTATGACAGACTCCAGGTCTATCCACCTCACTACAAATAACTCAGTTTCATTTCTTTTTATGGCTGAGTAATATTCCATTGTATATATGTGCCACATCTTCTTTATCCATTCATCTGTTGATGGACATTTAGGTTACTTCCATGTCCTGGCTATTGTAAATAGAGCTGAAATGAACACTGTGGTACATGACTCTTTTGGAAGTATGGTCTTCTCGGGGTATATGCCCAGGAGAGGGATCGCTGGGTCATATGGTAGTTCTATTTGTAGTTTTTTAAGGAACCTCCATACTGTTCTCCATAGTGGCTGTATCAATTTACATTCCCACCAGCAGTGCAAGAGTGTTCCCTTTTCTCCACACCCTCTCCAGTATTTGTTGTTTCTAGATTTTTTGATGATTACCATTCTGACTGGTGTGAGATGATATCTCATGGTAGTTTTGATTTGCATTTCTCTAATGATTAATGATGTTAAGCATTCTTTCATGTGTTTCTAGGCAATCTGTATATCTTCTTTGGAGAAATGGCTATTTAAGTCTTCTGCCCATCTTTGGATTGGGTTGTTTGTTTTTTTGTTATTGATCTGCATGAGTTGCTTATAAATTTTGGAGATTAATCTTTTGTCAGTTGCTTCATTTGCAACTATTTTCTCCCATTGTGAGGGTTGTCTTTTAGTCTTCTTTATGGTATCCTTTGCTGTGCAAAAGCTTTTAAGTTTCATTAGGTCCCATTTGTTTATTTTTGTTTTTATTTCTATTTTCTAGGAGGTGGGTCAAAAAGGATCTTGTTGTAATTTATGTCATAGAGTGTCCAATGTTTTCCTCTAAGAGTTTGATACTGTCTGGCTTTACAGGTAGGTCTTTAACCCATTTTGAGTTTTGTGGTTTTTTTTTGGTATGGTGTTAGGGACTTTTCTAATTTCATACTTTTACATGTACCTGTCCAATTTTCCCAGCACCACTTACTGAAGAAGCTGTCTTTTCTGCATTGTATATTCTTACCTCTTTTATCAAAGATAAGGTGACCATATATGTGTGGGTTTATCTCTGGGCTTTCTATCCTGTTTCACTGATCTATATTTCTGTTTTTGTGCCAGTACCATACTGCCTTGGTTACTGTAGCCTTGTAGTAGAGTCTGAAGTCAGGAAGCCTGATTCCTCTGGCTCCATTTTTTTTCCTCAAGATTGCTTTGGCTATTCAGGATCTTTTATGTTTCCATAGAAATTGTGAAATGTTTTGTTCTAGTTCTGTAAAAAGTGTCAGTAGTTGTTTGATATAGATTGCATTGAATCTATAGATTGCTTTGGGTAGTAGAGCCATTTTCACAATGTTGATTCTTCCAATCCAAGAACATGGTATATCTCTCCGTCTATTTGTGTCATTTAAAATTTTTTCATCAGTATCTTAGATTTTATGCCTACAGGTCTTTTTTCTCCTTAGGTAGGTTTATTCCTAGATAACTTATTCTTTTTGTTGCAATGGTAAATGGGAGTGTTTTCTTAAATTCACTCTCAAATTTTTCATCATTAGTGTATAAGAATGCCAGAGATTTCTGTGCATTAATTTTGTATCCTGCTACTTTTCCTAATTCATTTATTACCTTTAGTAATTTTCTGGTAGCATCCTTAGGATTCTCTATGTATAGTATCATGTCATCTGCAAACAGTGACAGCTTTACTTCTTCTTTTCCTATTTGGATCCTTTTATTTATCTTTCTTCTCTGATTGCTATGGCTAGCGGTTCCAAAACTATGTTGAATAAGAGTGGTGAGAGTGGACAACCTTGTCTTGTTCCTGATCTTAGTGGAAATGGTTTCAGTTTTTCACCATTGGGAATGATGCTGGCAGTGGGTTTGTAATATATGTCCTTTATTATGTTGAGGAAAGTTCCATCTATGCCTACTTTCTGCAGAGTTTTTATCATAAATGGTGTTGAATTTTGTCAAAAGATTTCTCTGCATCTATTGAGATGATCATATTGTTTATCTCCTTCAGTTTTTTGATACGGTGTATCATGTTGATTGATTTGCGTATATTGAAGAATCCTTGCATTCCTGGAATAAACCACACTTGATAATGGTGTATGATCCTTTTAATGTGCTGTTGGATTCTGTTTGCTAGTATTTTGTTGAGGATTTTTGCATTTATGTTCATCTGTAATATTGGCCTGTACTTTTCTTTCTTTGGGACATCTTTTTCTGGTTTTAGCATCAGCCTTATGGTGGTCTCATAGAATGAGTTTCGGAGTGTTTCTCCCTCTGCTATCTTTTGAAAGAGTTTGGGAATTATAGGTGTTAGTTCTTCTCTAAATGTTTGATTAAATTCGCCTGTGAAGCCATCTGGTATTGGGCTTTGGTTTATTGGAAGACTTTTAATCACAGTTTCAATTTCAGTGCTTGTAATTGGTCTTTTCATATTTTCTGTTTCTTCCTGGTTCAGTCTCATCAGGTTGTGCATTGCTAAGAATTTGTCCATTTCTTCCAGGTTGTCCATTTTATTGTCATACAGTTGCTTGTAGTAATCTCTAATAATGTTTTATATTTCTGCAATGTCAGTTTTTACGTCTCCTTTTTCATTTCTAATTCTATTGATTTGCATCTTCTCCCTTTTTTCCTTAATAAGTCTGGCTAATGGTTTATCAATTTTGTTTATCTTCTCAAAGAACAAACTTTAAGTTTTATTGAGCTTTGCTATCATTTCCTTCATTTCATTTTCATTTATTTCTGATCTGATCTTTATGATTTCTTTCCTTCTGCTAACTTTGGGATGTTTTTGTTCTTATTTCTCTAATTGCTTTAGGTGGAAGGTTAGGTAGTTTATTTGCGATGTTTCCTTTTTTTTAAGGTAGGATAATATTGCTATAAACTTCCCTATTAGAACTGCTTTTGCTGTACCCCATAGGTTTTGGGTCATCATGTCTCCATTGTCATTTGTTTCTAAGTATTTTTTTGATTTCCTCTTTGATTTCTTCGGTGATCACTTCGTTATTAAGTATTGTATTGTTTAGCCTCCATGTGTTTGTATTTTTAACAGATCATTTCCTGTAATTGATATCTAGTCTCATACCATTGTGGTCGGAAAAGATACTTGACACAATTTCAATTTTCTTAAATTTACCAAGGCTAGATTTGTGACCCAAGATATGATCTATCCTGGAGCATGTTCCATGAGCACCTGAGAAAAATGTGTATTCTGTTGTTTTTAGATGGAATGTCCTATAAATATCAACTTAGTCCATCTTGTTTAATGTATCATTTAAAACTTGTGTTTCCTTATTTATTTTCATTTTGGATGATCTGTCCATTGGTGAAAGTGAGGTGTTAAAGTCCCCTACTATGATTGTGTTATTGTCGATATCCCCTTTTACGGCTTTTAGTATTTGCCTTATGTATTGAGGTGCTCCTATGTTGGGTGCATAAATATTTACAATTGTTATATCTTCTTCAAGGTTTGATCCCTTGATTATTAAGTAGTGTCCTTCTTTGTCTCTTGTAATAGTATTTATTTTAAAGTCCATTTCGTCTGATATGAGAATTGCTACTCCAGCTTTCTTCTCATTACCATTTGCATGGAATATCTTTTTCCATCCCCTCACTTTCAGTCTGTATGTGTCCCTAGGTCAGAAGTGGGTCTCTTGTAGACAGCATATATGTGGGTCTTGTTTTTGTATCCATTCAGCTACTCTGTGTCTTTTGGTGGGAGAATTTAATCCATTTACATTTAAGGTTATTATTCATATGTATGTTCCTATTACCATTTACTTAATTGTTTCCAGTTTGTTCTTGTAGGTCTTTTCCTTCTCCTGTGTTTCTTGCCTAGAGAAGTTCCTTTAGCATTTGTGGTAAAGCTGGTTTGGTGGTGCTGAACTCTCTCAGCTTTTGCTTGTCTGTAAAGGTTTTAATTTCTCCATCAAATCTGAATGAGATCCTTGCTGGGTACAGTAATCTTGGTTGTAGGTTTTTCTCCTTCATCACTTTAAATATGTCCTGCCACTCCCTTCTGGCTTACAGAGTTTCTGCTGAAAGATCAGCTGTTAACCTTATTGGGATTCCCTTGTGTGTTATTTGTTGTTTTTCCCTTGCTGCTTTCAATATGTTTTCTTTGTATTAAATTTTTGATAGTTGGATTAATATGTGTCTTGGCGTGTTTCTCCTTGGATTTATCCTGTATGGGACTCTCTGTGCTTCCTGGACTTTATTCACTATTTCCTTTCCCATATTAGGGAAGTTTTCAACTATAATATCTTCAAATATTTTCTCAGTCCCTTTCTTTTTCTCTTCTTCTTCTGGGACCCCTATAATATGAATGTTGGTGTGTTTAATGTTGTCCAAGAGATCTCTGAGACTGTCCTCAGTTCTTTTCATTCTTTTTTCTTTATTCTGCTCAGCAGTAGTTCTTTCACTCTTTTATCTTCCAGGTCACTTATCCGTTCTTCTGCCTCAGTTATTCTGCTCTTGATCCCATCTAGAGTATTTTTATTTAATTTTTGTGTTGCTTATCATTGCTTGCTTCTTCTTTATTTCTAGGTCCTTGTTAAATGTTTCTTGCATTTTGTCTATTCTATTTCCAAGATTTCGGATCATCTTTACTATCTTTATTATGAATAATTTTTCAGGGACACTGTCTGTTTCCTCTTCGTTTGTTAGGCCTGGTGGGTTTTTACCGTGCTCCTTTATCTGCTGTGTGTTTTTCTGTCTTTTCATTTTGCTTACTGTCTTTGGGTTCTCCTTTTTGCAGGCTTTAGTTTCGTAGTTCCCATTGTTTTTGGTGTCTGTTCCCAGTGGCTAAGGTTTGTTCAGTGGGTTGAGTAGGTTTCCTGGTTTAGGGGACTAGTGCCTGTGTTCTGGTGGTTGAGACTGGCTCTTGTCTTTCTTGTGGACAGGTCCATGTCTGGTGGTGTGTTTTGGGGTGTCAGTAGCCTTATTATCATTTTAGGCAACCTCTCTGCTAATGGATGTGGCTGTAGTCCTGTCTTGCTAGTTATTGGGCATAGGGTGTCCAGCACTGTAGCTTGCTGGTCTTTGAGTGAAGCTGGGTCTTGTTGTTGAGATGGAGATCTCTGGGAGATTTTCACCATTCGATATTATGTGGATCTGGGAGGTCTCTTGTGGACCAGTGTCCTGAAGTTGGTTCTCCCACCTCAGAGACACAGCCCTGATGTATGCCTTGAGCGCCAAGAGTCTTTAATCCACACGGCTCAGAATAAAAGGGAGAAAAAAATAGAAAGGAAAGAAAGGAAGGAAGGAAGCAAGAAAGGAAGGAAGGAAGGATGGAAGGAAGGAATGGAGGAAGAAGGGGAGGAAGAAAGGGAGGAAGGAAGGGAGGAAGGAAGGGAAGAAAGAAGGGAGAAAGAAAGGGAAGAAGACAGGAAGAAAGGAAGGAAGAAAGGAAAGAAAAAGGAGGGAAGAAAGGAAGGAAGAAATAAAGGAAGAAAGGAAGAAAGAAAGGAAGGAAGAAAGAAGATAAAATGAAGTAGGATAAAAAAGTTAGTAAAATAAATAATAATTATTAAGAAGAAAAATTTTAAAAAGAAAACAAACAAACAAAAATCTAGTTTGGTCAGAACCCTAGGACTAATGGTGAAAGCACAGCTATACAGACAAATCTCACACAGCAACACACACATACACACTCACAAAAAGAGAAAAAGGGGAAAATAATAATATATCTTGCTCCCAAAGTCCACCTCCTCAACTTGGGATGGTTCACTGTCTATTCAGGTATTCCACAGATGCAGGGCACTTCAAGTTGACTGTAGAGATTTAATCCACTGCTTCTGAGGCTGCTGGGAGAGACCTTCCCCTCTCCTCTTTGTTTGCACAGCTCCTGGGGTTCAGCTTTGGACTTGGCCCCGGCTCTGTGCGTAGGTTGTCTGAGGACATGTGCTCTTCGCTCAGAGAGGATGGGGTTAAAGGAGCAGCTGATTCCGGGACTCTGGCTCAGGCTGTGGGGAGGGAGGGGCATGGATGCGGGGCTAGCCTGCGGGGGCAGGGGCTGGCGTGACACTGCACCCGCCTGAGGCATGCCGCGCATTCTCCCGGGGAAGCTGTCTCTGGATCTCTGTTTACCAGCAGTGGCGGTCTGCACAGGCTCCCGGGAGGGGAGGTGTAGAGAGTTACCTGTGCTCCCACACAGGTCTCCTGGTGGTGGCAGCATCAACCTTAGCATCCCATGCCCGTCTCTGGTGTCCATGCCGACAGCCGTGGCATACACCCGTTTCTGGAGCTCCTTTACACGGTGTGCGTACTCCCCTCTCCTCTCGCAGCAGGAAACAAAGAGGCAAGAAAAAGTCTCTTGTCTCTTTTGGCAGCTCCAGACTTCTCCCGGACTCCCTCCTAGTTAGCTGTGTTGCATTATCCCCTTGAGGCTCTGTTTATGCAGCCAACTCCAGTCTTCTTCCGATCTGACCAAAGCCCAAGCCTCAGCTCCCAGCCCCTGCCCGCCCCAGCGGGTGAGCAGACAAGCCTCTTGGGCTGGTGAGTGTTGGTCGGCACTGATTCTTCATGCGGGAATCTCTCCGCTTTGCCCTCAACACCCTGTTAACTGCACTCTCCTCTGTGGCTCTGAGGCTTCCCCCTCTGCCACCTTCAGTCTCTTCCCACGAAGGGGCTTCCTAGTGTGTAGGAACCTTTCCTCCTTCACAGTTCGCTCCCACTGGTGCAGGTCCCATCCCTATTCTTTCGTCTCTGTTTATTCTTTTTTCTTCTGCCCTACCCAGGTACGTGGGGTGTTTCTTGCCTTTTGGAAGGCCTGAGGTCTTCTGCCAGCATTCAGTGGGTGTTCTATAGGAGCAATTCCACGTGTAGATGTATTTCTCATGTATATGTGCAGAGGAAGGTGATCTCCACGTCTTACTCTTCTGCCATCTTCTCTCCAATCCTTATGCTTCTTTTAAAATGAACATATTTATGTAATAAAATAAGGTTGAAAAGTGATTACATTTATAACAACATAAAATATAAAATAACTTAGAAATAACATGAATATAAAAAATTAGCCAGAATAAATTTTTGGTAAATAATACTGGGGTAATAATTAATTATTTGCTAGCAAAAAAACCCCAAAACCTGAAAAAGTTAAAACCTTACCTCTCACTCACACGATATAAATTCCTGAAGTCCTGACATCAATCAAAGTAATTTCAGTTTTATTTCTGTTAATCATTGGAATTTGGGTAATATTAACAATAAACAATAATATCATTTTATTTTGAGCAGAGTACTATTCTCAGTGTCTGACATAAATTAACTCATTAATCCCAACAACTCTATAAGGAGAGTTGTAACTATTATCATTCCTATTTCACATATAAGGAAACTAAAAAACAGAGAGGCTGAATAAATTATCCAAGGCCATGTAGCTAAAAAGTGAGAGAAGCAAACTGGCTCCAAGATCTATAATCTTAAACACTATGATGTCTATACTACCTCTCAATACTGTTTGAATTAATGATTCATTAGAATAATATTCACCTGAATATGTTTAAAGTTTTTCAAAAGTTATTTTTTATAACATTTTGTTGTTACTTACTATCTTCATAAGCAAAAGTGAAAAATGAATCTTTGATAGTAGTGAAAAGAGAAAATGAAAAAAATATGAAAATCATTGTGTATTAAATTGTTAAATCTGAATCCTCAGCTGGAGGCAAACTGGAGCTTTGAATTTAAGCCAGTAGCCTGTGTGTTCAACAGTGAACAAAAACAACAGAATGATAGAACTTCTTGGAAATGCAAGAAATATTTTATTGTTGGTTGAATCTCAAAACAGAGATGTTAAAACTTTTGGAAAGACGGCAAAGGGAATGGAAATTTGTATAACTCTCTTCTGAGTCATGCTGAAATTGACAAAAGTATTCAAATAAAGGGAAGGATGAAACTAAGGAATGGCTACAACCAGTATTATAGCTTGACAGAATCTATAAATTAGATTATAGGCTTAATAGATATAATCTAGAACATAAGAGAGGTCTGTATCTCTGTCAGATAAAACCTCTGAGTGAAGTAACAAATCTGCCAGATCTCCATCCTATGACTGATTGTATATGGCCTCTTCTTTTTGTAGCCTTTTGTGTCTGTGAACAACAACTCCCATATCCCTCTCATGTACACAGAACTTTCTAGTTTTACCAGGTCTCCTAAGTGCTACTGCCTGGTACAAAGAATATCTGTTATTATTTGAAAACTTCTTTCCAATCCAATCACAGATGTCCCCCTGATTTTTGTAGCTATCCTCGCTATGAGCTTTCCAGCAAAGCTCCATTCAATTCATCCTTCATGCCTTCCAGGTGTAGCTTTCTGCTATGCTAGGAGAGATACTTGTTGCAGTGGATAGATCTCTCTGGAAACATCTGCAACCATCAGAGGTATCACTCTCCATGTCACCATATTGTCTACTTGTCTACCAGTATACACGCAAAACCATGATTTATTCATATAAAGTAGAATCTCTTGTACACAGTTCCTAAGATCAAACACCTTTCTTGGAAGGTGAATTAATAATAATATTAGTAGTAGTAGTAGTAGTAGCAACAGGGCTAATAAAGTTAATATTTACCTTGTACTCTAGTGATAGATATAGATTGGGATTCACACCCTCTGGATCATTAATCCACTGTGCTACCATCCCTATTAGTTAAAAGGACTAATTTACACTGTGTTAAGCAGAAATTCCTGAGTGCTTTTCATTTGCATAGAAGCCCACTTGGATTTCAGAAACAATACAAACTCTTCCCTATTTCCACTGTTTCCTATGTCAGAATTTTGGTAGGGAGAAGAGTAGGGAATAGGGAAGACTGTGGTCCTCAGCTATTGTCTTGTTTACTGGAATATCTCATTGTGCACTGTTGATTTTGATGCCAAATATACAGGTTTCTTAGCTTTGTCTAGATGCAAATAAATCAAGAGCAATATCTACTCTACATTTGCAATCATTCAAATGGTATCTACTTTTCTCAGCCATCAGTCTTCTACTGATAATGTTTCTAAAATTTGTTACTTCTGTAAGGGTGAACTGCTCCCCAGAAGCTAAAGCCAAATAAAGCAGAAAATGATTCCTCAGAGCTGCTTGCCTTTCAAGTTTGGGATCAGAATTGAAGGTGTTTCTTTATTTTTAAAATAATTTTAGTGAATTAAAAATATCTCTTGAGTGAGTTCATGTTCATTATAGGAAACACAGGGTGAAAACAATGCCATGTTAAGCATCTGTAAAATATTCAAAGCAACATTATACTATATGGATGTGAATTTTACAGTATCTGAGATTTTCAATATCTCTCTGTAACTGGGACCATGTGAGGTAGCAAAAAGAGCTCTCACTTTGTTTTTCACTGTGGTCAAATTATTTTCACTATGGTCAGGACACCAAGAGGGGAAAGGGGATTGGGATGAATTGGGAGATTGGAATTGACATATATACGTGAATATGTATAGAATTGATAACTAATGAGAACCTGCTATATAACACAAGGAACTCTACTCAATGCCCTGTGGTGACCTAAATGGGAAGGAAATCCAAAAAAGAGGGGATATATGTATATACATGGCTGATTCACTTTGTTATACAGCAGAAACTAACACAACATTGTAAAACAACTATAACCCAATTTTAAAAAAGTCTACAAATGGAACAATTCTCAGAGAGCACCTGTTGAACACTAACAGAGAACTTTGGACATCTAAAAGGACAAGAAAGATACCCATGTAACTGGGTAGGATGAAAGAAAGAAGAAGTGAAAAGGAAGAGGAGAGGAAGCAGGATGAGACCTGTACCCTGGTGAGGAGTTGAAGGAGACAAGAGGTTCCCACATCTGGGGAAGCCTCCTCACCAGTGGAGAGATCAGCTGGGAAAGAAGGGAAGCTTCAGGGGCTCAGAGGAGAGTGCAGTGTCACAGCCCTGAGTGTCCCAGCTTGAGCCATTGTAGGCTCATCCCGCATACACTGGCCCCAGCCTCCTTGGGAACTAGAGAGAACGCCCGCTGGAGCTAGCTCAGTTTGCCCCTGGCATCACCTCCTTGACCCAACACACCCACCTGGGTGAATGGCTTGCCCCGATCATTGCCTGACAAGCTTGCATGTTCCAATTGCTACCCCATCACCCTCCTGCCTGGACAGCTTGTTAGCCCCAAATGCTGCCTTGGCTCCCTGCTGCCTCATAGGCTCATGTGTTCTGGTGGCCTCTGGAGAAGACTCTGGTGGGAAGAATACACACAGAGGTGGGGCTGAAACCACTGGTGAGCCCCAGGGGCTGTGTGACTAAAGCAGAGGAGCTGAAATCTCTCCTCACAGCTGTGCAAACCACAGAGTTACACCTCTGTTAATGGCTTCCAAAATACAGCTCCTGTAAAATATCTGAAAGGACAAGAAGTGCTAGTGCACTTGGGAAGGATTTGGCTTCAACAGCTGTGTGATTTGTGGGCATATACACACTGGGGTTGGGCCAGGCTGAGCTGCTTCCATAGCTGCCTCCATAGCTCTCACAGTGGGTCCAGGTGTATGACCACTGAAGCTCACGGACCTGACCTCAGTGGATTTGTGCTGATGGCCTGGTGAAAGCCAGGCCTAAGAGTCACCAGGGCCAATTTACAGCATACCCACAGTTAAGGTGGGACTGAGAGCAGTGGCAACAACAGTGAACTTTGTAGGCCCACACAATGGGTGAAAGGGGACACAGCAGAGCACATTCACAGGTGAACACCTCCAGGGGAGGAATACTCAGTGGCTTCTACCCCAGTGGGAGGTCACCAATCACACACCTCAAATCAGAAACATAGCTATAAAACAGATCTGAGGGCCTCTACTCCAAGAACTAGGGAGCAGACCCTGCCCCTGACAGGGCAGTGACAACCACAGAGCAAAGGGGAGGACCCACTCTGTATCCAGGGCAGACTCTGGTCACCACAACACTAGTCAAACCCCTATCAAGGGGATGGCATAAGCCTCTGGACCAACCTCACCCACCAGGGGGAAGACACCAGAAGCAAGAGGAATTATGATCCTGCAACGTGCAGAAAGGAGACCACAAACATAGCTATTTAGACAAAATGAGATGACAAAGAAATATGTTGCAGATGAAGGAGCAAGATTAAAAACCTACAAGAATAACTAAATGAAGAGGAGATGGGCACTCTACCTGAAAAAGAATTCAGAGTAATGGTAGTAAAGATGATCCAAGATCTTGGAAAAAGAACAGAGGCATAGGTCAAGAAGATACAAGAAATGTTTAATAAAGACCTAGAAGAACTAAAGGACAAATAAACAGAGGTGAACAAGACAATAATTAAAATGAAAAATACACTAGGAGGAATCAGTAACAGAATAACTGAGGCAGAAGAGCACATAAGTCACCTGGAAGACAGAATGGTTGAAATCTTTGCCATGGAACAGAATAAAGAAAAAAAGAATGAAAAGAAATGAGGACAGTCTCAGAGACCTCTGGGACAAATTACACTCAACAACATTCAAATTATAGGGGTCCCAGAAGAAGAAGAAAAAGAGAAATGGCCTG
Source organism: Kogia breviceps (assembly GCF_026419965.1). NCBI lineage: Eukaryota > Metazoa > Chordata > Mammalia > Artiodactyla > Physeteridae > Kogia > Kogia breviceps. The sequence goes on from NC_081320.1 coordinate 22,424,929, forward strand.
AGAAAATATTGGAAGAGATTATAGTCAAAACCTTCCCTAATATGGGAAAAGAAATAATCACACAAGTCCACGAAGCACAGAGTACCATACAGGATAAACCCAAGGAGGAACATGATGAGACACATATTAATCAAACTAACAAAAATTAAATACAAAGGAAATATATTATAAGGAATAAGGAAAGCACAAAATAACATATAAAGGACCACAAAGGTTACCAGTGATTTTTCAGCAGAACTCTGCAGGTCAGAAAGGAGTTGCAGTATATTAAAAGTGGTGAAAGGGAAAACCCTACTGTACAATCAAGAATACTCTATCCAGTAAGGCTCTCATTCAGAATTAACAGAGAAAACAAAAGCTTTAAAGACAAGCAAAAACTAAGAGAATTCAGCACCACTAAACCAGCTTTACAACAAATGCTAAAGGAAATTCTCAGGGCGGGAAACACAACAGAAGAGAACAAAAGTGGAAGGGAAGGAAAAAGACCCTCAAAAGAAAAATTAAAATAATTAAGGAAATGGTAATAGGAACATATATATGGATAATTACCTTAAATGTGAATGGATTCAATACTCCAACCTAAGACATAGACTGGCATAATGGATACAAAAACATGACCCATATATATACTGTTTACAAGAGACACACTTCAGACCTAGGGACACATACAGACTGAAAGTGAGGGGATGAAAAAGACATTCCGTGCAAATACAAATCAAATAAAAGCTGGAGTAGCAATACTCATATCAGATAAACTAGACTTTAAAATAAAGACTCTTACAAGAGACAAAGAAGGACAGTATGTAATGATCACTGGATCAATCCAAGAAGAAGATATAACAATTATAAATATATATGTCCCAACATAGGAGCACCTCAATATATAAGGCAAATGCCAATAACTATAAAAGGGGAAGATAGCAGTAACACAATAATAGTAGGGGACTTTAACACCTTACTTACAGCAATGCACAGATCACAAAGACAGAAAATTAATAAGGAAACACAAGCCTTAAATGACACATTAGACCAGATAGACTTAATCAATATTTATAGGACATTCCATCCAAAAGCAGCAGAGTACACTTTCTTCTCAGGTGTGCAGAAAACATTCTCTAGGATAGATCATAATTTGGGGCACAAATCAAGCCTCAGTAAATTTAAGAAATTGAAATTAAATTAAGCATCTTTTCCAACCACAGTGCTATGAGATTAGAAATCAATTAGAGGAAAAAAAAAACTGTAAAAAACACAAGCACATGCAGGCTAAAAAAATTGTTACTAAATAACCAATGGATCACTGAAGAAATCAAAGAGGGAATCAGAAAATACCTAGAGACAACTGTCACTGAAAACACCATGATCTAAAACCTATAGGCTGAAGAAAAAGGAGTTCTAAGAGGGAAGTTTATAGCAGTACAATCCTATCTCAAGAAGCAAGAAAAATCTCAAATGAACAACTTAACCTTATATCTAAAGCAACTAGAGGAAAGAAGAACAAACAAACGCAAAGTTAGTAGAAGGAAAGCAATCACAAAATCAGAGCAGAAGTAAATGAAATAGAAATGAAGGAAACAATAACAAAGCTGATAAAACTTAGCCACACTCATCATGAACAAAAAGGGAGATGACTCAAGTAAATAAAATTAGAAATGAAAAACAAAAAGTAACAAATGACACAACAGAAATATAAAGGATCATAAGAGACTACCATAAGCAACCATAGGCCAATAAAATGTACAACCTGGAAGAATCCTGAGAAAGGTACTACCTTCCAAGACTGCACCAGGAAGGAGAAAATATAAACCGACCAATCACAAGTACTGAAATTGAAACTGTGATAAAAATCTTCTAAGAAACAAAACTCAAGGACCAGATGGCTTCACAGGTGAATTCTATCAAATGTTTAGAGAAGACTTAACACCTACCTTTCTGAAACTCTGCCAAGGACTTGCAGAGGAAGGAAAACTCCCAAGCTAATTCTATGAGGCCAGCATAACCCTGATACCAAGCCAGACAAAGATATCACAAAAAAGAAAATTACAGGCCAATATCATGTGATGAATATAGAGGCAAAATTCCTCAACAAAATACAAGCAAACCAAAACCAAGGACACTTTAAAAGGATCATACACCATGAGCAAGTGAGATTTATCCCAGGGATGCCAACATTTCTCAATATCTGCAAATCAATCAGTGTGATATATCACTTCAACAAATTCAAGAATAAAAACAATATGCTTATCTCAGTAAATACAGAAAAATCTTTTGACAAAACTAAACACACAATTATGATAAAGAGTGTCCAGAAAGTAGGCATAGAGGGAACCTACCACAACCTAATAAAGGCCATATATGACAAACCCACAACAAACCTCATTCTCAATGGTGATAAACTAAAGCATTTCTTCCAAGATCAGGAAAAAGATAAGGATATCCACTTTCACCACTTTTATTCAACATAGTTTTGGAGATCCTAGCTATGGCAATCAGAGAAGAAAAAGAAAAAAGAAAAAAGAAGCCAAACTGGAAATGAAGAGGTTAAAATGTCACTGTTTGCAAATGACATGATACTATAAATAGATAATCCTAAAGTTGCCACCAGAAAATGAGTAGAGCTAATCAATGAATTTGGTAAAGTTGAAGGATACAAAATTAATGCACAGAAATCTCTTTTATTCCTATACACTAACAATGAAAAATTAGAAAGACAAATCAAGGAAATAATATCATTTACCATCACATCAAAAAGAATAAAATACCTAGGAATAAAGCTACCTAAGGAGGCAAAAGAACTGTACTCAGAAAACAAGGTACTATTGAAAGAAACCAAAGATGACACAGAAAGATAGAGAGGTAGACCTAGTTCATGGATTGGAAGAATTAATATTGTGAAAATGTCTATACTACCCAATGCAATATATACAGTCAAAGCAATCTCTGTAAAATTACCAACAGCATTTTTCACAAAATTAGAATGAAAATTTTTACAATTTGTATGAAAACACGAAAGACCCCTGATGGCCAAAGCAATTTTGAGAAAGAAAAACAGAGAGGAGGAATCAGGCTCCCTGACTTCATACTATACTACAAAGCTACAGTAATAAACACAGTATGGTACTGGCAAAACAGAAATATTAATCAATGGAACAGGACCAAAAGTCCAGAGCTAAATCCACACACCTATGGTCACCTAATCTATGACAAAGGAGGCAAAAATATACAATGGAGAAAAGACAGTCACTTCAAAATATGGTGTTGAGAAAACTGAACAGCTACAAGTAAAAGAATGAAATTAGAACGCTCCCTAAAACGATTCACAAAAATAAACTCAAAATGAATTACAGATCTAAATGTAAGGACAAAAACACTAAAACTCTTAGAGGAAAACACAGGCAGAAAACTCTCTGACATTAATCACAGCAAGATCTTTTTCCATCCACCTTCAAGACTAATGAAAATTTAAAAAAATAAACAAATGGAGAGAGGGCAGACAGCAGAAGCAAGGTGAACTACAGTTCGGCAGCATGTGGAAGGAAAACTATATTCACAGAAAGACAGACAAAATGAAAAGGCAGAGGACTTAGTACCAGAAGAAGGAACAACATAAAATCCCAGAAAAACAACTAAATGAAGTGGAGATAGGCAACCTTCCAGAAAAAGAATTCGGAATAATGATAGTGAAGATGATCCAGGACCTCTGATAAAGAATGGAGGCAAAGATCGAGAAGATGCAAGAAATGTTTTAAAAAGACCTAGAAGAATTAAAGAACAAACAAACAGAGATGAACAATACAATAACTGAAATGAAAAATACACTAGAAGGAATCAATAGCAGAATAACAGAGGCAGAAGAATGGATAATTGAGCTTGAAGACAGAATGGTGGAATTCACAGCTCCAAACCAGAATAAAGAAAAAAGAATGAAAAGAAATTAAGACAGCCTATAAGACTTCTGAGATAACATTAAATGCAACAACATTCACATTATATGGGTCTCAGAAGGAGAAGAGACGGAAAAAGGACCTCAGAAAATATTTGAAGAGATTATAGTTGAAAACGTCCCTAACATGGGAAAGGAAATAGACACCCAACTCCAGGAAGTACAGAGAGTCCCAGGCAGGATAAACCCAAGGAGAAACAAGCCAAGACACATAAAAATCAAATTGGCAAAAATTAAAGACAAGGAAAAATTATTGAAAGCAGCAAGGGAAAAATGACAAATAACATACAAGAGAACTCCCATAATGTTAGCAGCTGATTTCTCAGCAGAAACTCAGCAAGCCAGAAGGGAGAGGCAGACATATTTAAAGTGATGAAAGGGAAGAAACTACAACCAAGATATACTCTACCCAGCAAGGATCCCATTCAGCTTCAATGAAGAAATCAAAAGCTTTACAAACAACCAAAAGCCAAGAGAATTCAGCATTTGTTGTAGAGATGTCTACAACAAATGCTAAAGGAACTTCTCCAAGTGGGAAACACAAGAGAAGGAAAGGGCATACAAAACAAATACAAAACAATAAAGAAGATGGTAATAGGAACATACTTGTTTATAATTACCTTAAATATAAATGGATTATATCCTCCAACCAAAAGGCACAGTCTCGCTGAATGGATACAAAAACAAGATCCCTATATATTCTGTCTACAAGAGACCCACTTCAGACCTAGGGACACATACAGACTGAAAGTGAGGGAATGGAAAAAGATATTCCATGCAAATGGAAATCAAAGGAAAGCTAGAGTAGCAATACTTATATCAAGTAAAATAGATTTTAAACTAAAGAATGTTACAAGAGACAAGGAAGTACACTACATAATGATCAAGGGATCAATCCAAGAAGAAGGTATAACAATTATAAATATACGTGCACCCAACATAGGAGCACCTCAATAAATAAGGAAATGGCTAACAGCTATAAAAGAGGAAATTAACAGTAACACAAAAATAGTGGGGGACTTTAACACCTCACTTCCACCAAAGGACAGATCATACAAACAGAAAATTAATAAAGAAACACAAGCTTTAAATGACACAACAGACCAGATAGATTTAATTGATATTTATAGCACATTCCATCCAAAAACAGCAGACTACACTTTCTTCTCAAGTCCCCTTGGAACATTCTCCAGGATAGATCACATCATGGGTCACAAATGAAGCTTCAGTAAATTTAAGAAAATTGAACTTATATCAAGCATCTTTTCTGACCACAACACTATGAAATTAGAAATAAATTACAGGGAAAAAACCCACAAACACATGGAGGCAAAACAACACATTACTAAATAACCAAGAGATCACTGTAGAAATCATAGAGGAAATTAAAACAAAACCTAGAGGCAAATGACAATGAAAACACGATGATCCAAAATGTATAGAATGCTGCAAAAGCAGTTTTAAGAGGGAAGTTTATATCAATACAAGCCTACCTCATGAAACAAGAAAAATCTCAAATAAAAAATCTAACCTTACACCTAAAGGAACTAGAGAAGGAAGAACAAACAAAACCCAAAGTTAGCAGAGGGAAAGAAATCATAAAGGTCAGAGCAGAAATAAATGAAATACAAACAAAGAAAACAGTAGCAAAGATCAATAAAGCAAAAGCTGTTTCTTTGAGAAGATAAACAAAATTGATAAGCCATTAGCCAGACTCATCAAGAAAAAGAGGGAGAGGACTTAAATCAATAAAATTAGAAATGAAAAAGGAGAATTATAACAGACACCACAGAAATACAAAGCATCCTAAGAGACTATTACAAGCAACTCTATGCCAATAAAATGGAACACGTGGAAGAAATCAACAAACTCTTAGAAAGACATAACCTTCCAAGAGGAAACCAGGAAGAAATAGAAATTATGAACAGACCAATCACAAGTAATGAAATTGAAACTGTGATTAAAAATCTTCCAACAAACAAAAGTCCAGGGCCAGATTGCTTCACAGGGGAATTCTATCAAACATTTAGAGAAGAGCTAACACCCATCTTTCTCAAACTCTTCCAAAATATTGCAGAGGAAGGAACACTCCCAAACTCATTCTATGAGGCCACCATCACCCTGATACCAAAACCAGACAAAAAAAAACTACAAAAAAAATAAAATTACAGACCAATATCACTGATGAATATAGGTGCAAAAATCCTCAACAAAATAGTAGCAAACGGAATCCAACAACACATTAAAAGGACCATACACCATGATCAAGTGGGATTTATCCCAGGGATGCAAGGATTCTTCAATATACCCAAATCAATCCAGGTGATACACCAAATTAACAAATTGAAGAATAAAAATGATATGATCACCTTAATAGATGCAGAAAAAGCTTTTGACAAAATTCAACACCAATTTATAATAAAAACTCTCCAGAAAGTGGGTATAGAGGTACCTACCTCAACAATATAAAGACCATATATGACAGACTGACAGCAACATCATTTCAATGGTGAAAAACTGAAGGCATTTCCTCTAAGATCAGGAGCAAGACAAGGATGTGCGCTCTCACCACTATTATTCAACATAATTTTGTAAGTCTTAGCCATGGCAATCAGAGTACAAAAAGAAATAAAAGGAATACAAATTGGAAAGGAAGAAATAAAACTGTCACTGTTTGCAGATGACATGATATTATATAGAGAGAATCCTAAAGATGCCACCAGAAAACACTAAAGCTACAATGAATTTGGTAAAGTAGCAGGATACAAAATTAATGCACAGAAATCTCTTGCATTCCTATACACTAACAATGAAAAATCTGAAAGAGAAATTAGGGAAACACTCCCATTTATCATTGCCACAAAGAGAATAAACTACCTAGGAATAAACCTACCTCGGGAGACAAAAGACCTGTATGCAAAAAACTATAAGACATTGATGAAGGAAATTAAAGATGATACAAACAGATGGAGAGATATACCATGTACTTGAATTTGAAGAATCAATATTGTGAAAATGATTATACTACCCAAAGCAATGTACAGATTCAATGCAATCAATTTCAAACTACCAATGGCATTTTTTACAGAACTAGAACAAAAAATCTTAACATTTATATGGAGGCACAAAAGACCCCAAATAGCCGAAGCAGTCTTGAGGGTAGAAGTGGAGCTGGAGGAATCAGACTCCCTGACTTCATCCTATACTACACAGCTACAGTAAACAAGACAGTATGGTACTGGCACAAAGACAGAAATATAGATCAATGCAACAGGATAGAAAGCCCAGAGATAAACCCATGTACCTCTGGTCAACTAATCTATGACAAATAAGGCAAGGATATACAATGGCGAAAAGACATTCTCTTCAATAAGTGGCACTGGGAAAACTAGACAGCTCCATGTAAAAGAATGAAATTAGAACATTCCCTAACACCATACATAAAAATAAACTCAAAATGGAATAGACACCTAAATGTAAGAATGGACACTATAAATGTCTTAGAGGAAAACTTAAGAAGAACACTCTTTGACATAAATTGCAGCAAGATCTTTTTTGATCCACCTCCTAAAGTAATGAAAATAGAAACATAAATAAACAAATGGAACCTATTGAAACTTCAACAGTTTTGCAAAGCAAAGGAAACTACAAACAAGACGAAAAGACAGCCCTCAGAATGGGAGAAAATATTTGCAAATGAATAAACAACAAAGGGTTAATCTCCAAAATATATAAACTGCTCATGCAGTTTATATATATTAAAAAAACAAACAACCCAATTGAAAAATGGGCAGAAGACCTAACTAGACAATTCTCCAGAGAAGACATACAGATGGCCAAGAAGCACATGAAAACCTGCTCAACATAACTAATTATTAGAGAAATTTAAATCAAAACTACAATGAGGTATCAGCTCACACCACTTAGAATGGGCATCATCAGAAAATCTACAAACAACTAGTGCTGGAGAGGGTGTGGAGAAAAGGGAGCCCTCTTGCACTGTTGGTGGGGATGTAAATTAATAGAGCCATTATGGAGAACAGTATGGAGGTTCCTTAGAAAACTAAAAATAGAATTACCATATGACCCAGCAATCCCACTCCTGGGTATATAACCAGAGAAAACCATAATTCAAAGAGACACATGCGCCCCAATGTTCATTGCAGCACTATTTACTATAGCCAGGTCATGGAAACAACTGAAATGCCCATCGACAGACGAATAGATTTAGGAGATATGGTACATATATACAATGGAATATTATTCAGTCATAAAAAGGAACGAAATTGGGTCATTTGTAGATGTGGATGAATCTAAAGACTGTCGTACAGAGTGAAGTAAGTCAGAAAGAAAAACAAATATCGTATATTAACGCATATATGTGGAACCTAGAAAAATGGTACAGATGAACTGGTTTGCAGAACAGAAATTGAGACACAGTTGTAGAGAACAAACATATGGACACAAAGGGGGGAAAGCAGTGGACAGGGTGGATGATGGTGTGATGAATTGGGAGATTGAGATTGACATATATACACTAATATTTGTAAAATGGATAACTAATAAGAACTTGCTGTATAAAATATTAAATTAAATAAAAAGAAAAAGAAACAGCAGTGAAGTTTTTTTTTTTTTAAGTTATAATAGGTTCCTGTTGAAGGTCGGGTTTCTGACTCTGAGATAGAGGAGGATCATGAGTGAATGGTTTTTGCATCAATGTCCATGAGAAGGAAAGGGAAAAAGCAAGATTAGACAGAGAAGAAGTGGAGCTTCAGTGACATCCTGATGAAGGCCCCAGCTGACACTACATGGAGTACTAAAGATGAGATGACCCCCAGATTTGTTGCTAGCTGGGATGAGGAGACTGGCCCTTTCTACCCCCACCCTTTGATCAGTCATTGAACCTTGGACCAACTTAGGAAAAAGGCATGACATTGGTGAGGATATAATACAATAGGAAGTATGATCATCTTTATAGATGCCCCTAAAAGATCATTTAATTTATTTTATGATTCATTCCTGGTTTTAAAAAAAGTTTGTGTTTAGTAAATTATGATCCAAAGGACTTTTTAAACATGCTTAGCCTTATTAATCTCAAAAGAGCATTTGGCCTCATACTTTAAACATGTGATATGCTTTAATACATTACTAATTAAAGTGAGAAAAGATATAGATGTCTGTTTGCGCTGCTATCAGTCAACGTTGTTCCCTAAGTGCTAGCTAATGCAAATAGCCTTTGTCAACTGGTTCCCAACTTGGGTTTCTAAATCAATTAACCTGGAAAAATCAACCGAAAATGGAGTTCTATTCCCAATACTCTGTGACACCACAACAAGTAACATGCATACTGATATTCCTACTCTAAGTTGAGTGTCAGTTCTGTTGTTTGGTATTTTGCCTGTATTTATTTTAAGACCCAGATGTTATTTTGAATTCCAGTCACAAAAATTCAATTTCTTTAATACTGGCTCAATTGTTTCATCCTTTCAGGAAATGAATTCAACATTGCTGCAGCTAGGATTTATACCTACTATGGCTGAGAAGGTTGGTGGTTTCTGGAACCCAGCCAAATAGCTTTACTCCTGCTTAATGCTGTTTGTCTTAACTGATGCCAACTTCTTGCTCACCAGTTTGGATTTCTAAATATACATTGGTCTTGTATTTTCCTTTCTGGTGTCCCACATGTCTGCTATGGTTGACCCATATCTTCATATTGGAGCCCCAGTTTTTAGCTCTAAATCTATTTGACTCATTGCTTGGGAAGATATCTGTCCAGGTGGCAGGAACTACTTTACTTAGCCTGGTCATGCATAGTGTTGTTGGATAGTTGAAAATAAAATCCACTAGAAGGTCTAGCCTAGGAGAACCAAATACTTATCTGTCTTGTTCACTGCCGTATTTCCAGTTCTGAATAAAGTACCAAACAGAAGACACTTCAGAAATATTTGTTGAATACATAATAGTCAAATCTCAATTTAAAATCAGTTTGTGATTATGTTTTAAATAATACTAATATGAGTATGGTCAAGTTTAGAAATTCTAGGTGAAATGATGAAAAGAGAAAGCAAGAAGAATTGCTCTTGGCACATGCTATCAAGAAGAGCTCTGTGAACTCACATGGATTCTGATAGCATTCAGCTTCAGGTAGATATAAACGTATCTGGAGGATTACAGCTATGAAGGACAGGGCCCATGAAACAAAATAACTCAGTATATGGGGTAATTAAAATATTTTAGGATTAAAGAATTATCCCTCCTTCCTCAAGCAATACCCTGGGATGTCTACCCTGGTTAATGGAACATCAAGATCTATGGAGTGATTCTCGCCAACATTGATGAGACATATGCTGGCCAAATCTGGTCCATGGCATTTTCTGCCAGGTGAAGAAGTTATCAAAGGCATCTGCTGGCAAATAATACAGCTGAACTTGACCTGAAAGTGCCTCAGATATGTCCAGGATGCAATCATGTGGTATCTTAGCCACTTAAAATATTTATTTTATTGACTAGATTAAACAGAACTCAGGGGCCTCTTGAAGACAAAAATACATCAATCCTATCCATAACTGGAGGTTCAGGTCTAATAGATGACAACCAGAGGGTATGGTGGAAGCCAGCATGTAAGGAGTCCTTGAGACTATCTGCAATAAAGGTGAAAGAAATCTCAAATTAGAAAAACAAAACAAAATACAGACTTGGAAAGTAGAACCAAGGATTGCAGGGACACGACACTTTTGAATGAGGTATCTGGTTTGATCTTGGTAACACATTCTAACCTAGTCTCACAGATGGTGTATTTGTCCCCAGAGAGAGAAAGAACTGCCTTTGTGAAAGAACTCTAAATTCTGAAAGTATTAGAGTCCAAGATATCTGTCCCTACATAGGGCCTCTCCTTTGCCCCCAATTTAGTAAAAATATAAAGGAGAATTTTCCTTCTATTGATAGCTTTGTAAGTAACAGTTTAGCTGTGGAAGCCACAGTGCCTATATACCAGTCTGCTGGTTATATAGGAGTCACCCTGAAGAAGTTTGTTAAAAATACAGATTCCTGGTTTCTTAGCCCCAGAAATACTGATTCAATAGGAGCATGGACCCAGGAGTCAAAATAAAAAGAATTAATGGTGATTTAATGTCAGGTGGTACAAAGAGCACATTTTGAGAAACACTGTGACTACCTTGCCATTCACAGTGTGTTCCATGTACCAGCAGCATCAGCAACATCTGGGAGTTTATTCTGAAGCCCCATCACAGACTGCTGAATCACAATCTGCATTTAACAGAATCCCTAGATGATACATGCGCAAATTAAAGTTTGAGACTCACTCTAAAACATCGGAGGCTGTGGTTAATTTCACAAAGCACAAACTCTCAGATGGAAGCTATATTGTGTGCCTAAATGACTAGTACCTAGCCTCTTGTAACAGTAGCCAATGTCCCTTACAACTAACTGGGAAGGGGAGGCTACATAAACAGCTAGTGGTCAGGACCTGCCTGCCTAATTTATACAGGAAAGAATGGTAGGACTGATTTGTGCACATATTTCAGGTGATTTGGGGGATACTAAAAAATACTTGGGGATAGATAGGTTACTTTTCAAGGAACAGAAGTCATCTTCCTAAAGACAGGAGCTTAGAATGATTGAAATGCAGACTTAAATAGTAATGCAATTAATTTGTATGCAAGGTTATTGAAGACTAAGACATTAGTTATGGTATATGAAGATTAAAATTGGGCATTAAGAATTATGAAAATAAAGTATTTTAAACCCCCAAACAAACAAAAAACTGATGATTATTTTTTTAAATACTAAGGATGATTGCCCTCTGTATGCATGACTTCAACTAAAAAATCTGGAATGCTTATTAATGTGAGCCCTTATTATCAGCAAATCATGACCAGCTGTCCTTCATTTACTTATTTAAACACAACTGCTTGTTTGTAGCTGCTGAGGTTATTTAGAGTCTCACTTTCTGTGACTTTTCATTATCTGCCTAATTCTTTTCTACTAAAAAAAAAAAAAAATCATTGCCAGGAATTTTGTCCTGCTAGATGCATTCATCTATTCCTCATGTTTTAGAGTAGCCAAGACACTGGGTGACATTTCAGCTAACAATTTATCTATCTGTACAACAAGCTTCTGCTTTTCTCCCTCAGTTATTTTGCTCTCCCTGTTTTCCCTCTTCATTTCCTCTTCCACTATTATTTCCTTATTCGTGCATCACTGATGTATTTAAGCAAGGCACACAAATCAACTCCATACAAATCAAGAAAATGTTATCATCTTCTATGCAAAGTGACTAGAATAGCACCTGGCAAATACAGGCATTTCAGAAATGTTGGGCATTCACTGGATACTTTTGAGACATGGCTATATAGATGGCCTTCTGCTATGAAAAGTGTAGAATACAAAACGTAATGCGAATGTCATTTGTCTCCATAGCCAGCTACATAATTTGCTGAACTCTGTGCAAGTTGAAAATGTAAACCCCTTCCTCAAAAATTATTAAGAATTCCAAGATGCTGATAATAGAGTGGGACCCTTCTGAGTGTGGAGACATGCCATATACCTGTAAAGATGTGAGGATCACTGTCACTTCAGTCAGAAAAGTATTTTTGTATTGTCTGTCTTCATTCCAAGTTTAGACAAAGATCTTTTAGCAAATATATGTTCCATTTTCTTTTTCTTAAAGTATAATTATCCATTAGAGCATTTCCAATTATTTGCTGCTGGTAGAGCAAAGGTAATACATGAAAAGGAAAAGAATAGAATAGCAGAACTTAAGTACCATCGAGAAAGAATCATGACCACTAAATACCAGTAGTATCAACTTTAAAATATTTTTATAATTATTTTTATGGAGTCCACTCACCACCACTAGAAGCACATTTCAAAAGCTGTAACATCTTTTCCCCTCACCCCATCCGTTTTTCCCTCCCCAGATTCAGAGAATACATTTCCTGGCTGAGAAAATTTCAATTATGAGCAATATAGGGGAAAAACCTTGTCACCCCAAAATATCTCTTTGTCATGCTGCAAAAATCTCCAGGCCCAAAAGACTCAGGAAGAAACTTTGATCTTCCTCCTAACTGCATTAGGAATTTAGATAGAGGAACCAATGTAGCAATAGAGCAATCACCAGAGATATCTGCAAAGAATATGTGGTGAAGGAAACTTAGCAGAGCCTAGAGATCAAAGTCCGCTCTCTGTACTATTGTCTCTGCAGGGTCCTGCAAACATTTTTTACCAAACATTTGCTCTTCCATCTCCTTGTGAATTGCCTTCCTCCCTTTTGAAGTCCTAAATTCCTACCCACAACATCTTCCTTAACTGAAGATGGTATTTAAGTTGAGGGTCTCAGCCATTTTGGTGAGTTACTCTCCCATTTATATGTTATTAAAATTTTGTGTGATTTTTCCCATAAATCTATCTCATATCATTTTAATTTTTAGACTAGACAGAAGAACTTAGAAGGGTAGAGGAAACTTTCTTCTTCCCTGACAGCAGTTAATACAGATTGAAATGCTCTAACTCTTTGTCATGTCTGGTTAGGAAAATAGGTTGAAAGCCATTACTTTAACTCGTGTTACACAACTATAAATAATTATCTGATGATTCTTGTTCTTCTGTACCTAGCACATATATTTACACAATATCGCAATTGTTTACATATGTCTCCATTACTAGACTCTGTCAACTTAAAGAAAAACACAAAACATGAGAGTTATGAATTTAAGTTTTATTCAGGGTCTTACTGAGGATTATAGCCTGGGACACAGCCACTCAGTTCTGAGGAAACTACTCTGAAGAGGTAGGGGAGAAGCCAGTTTATATACAATTTTTGGCTAGGGATTATTTGTACTCAAGCACACATCTTGGTAAAAGATTACTGTTGGTCCCAAAGAACAAATATCTCAAGTTAATGATTTTAGTGATTTTCTGTTTGGGAAGATGCAAAAATCTGGGTTCATTAAAATTCTTCCTGAGCTATACATCTATCTAAGCGTCTTGCTTGTGCAAAGGACAGAGTGTCTCATCCTGTTATTGTCTTAATTTCTTTTCAGAGTGCATGGTTGGCCAGCAACTGCAGTAGGGTTTCACTTAATCTTGGTAGAACTGAGTGGTGAGCAAGGCTCTTTGTTTTTCTTCATTTTCAACTCTAAGGTCCTCCAAAGCAGACCTGCTATCTGCTTTTTATATGACCTGGGAACTAAAAATGTTTTTTACTTTTTTTTGAATGGTGAAAAAATCAAAAGAAGAAGATTTCATGACACATGAAAATTATATGAAATTTAAATTTCAGAGTTCATAAATATTTATTGGAACACAGCCACACCTGTTCCTTTGTGTATTGTCTGTGGCTGCTTTGGCCTTACCACAGCAGTGTTGAGTAGTTGTGAAAGAGACCATATGATGCACAAAGCCTAAAATATTTGCTATCTTACAGAAAAAAAAATTGCTGACCTCTACTTTTGTGTGAGGGCTGTAACTTTTTCATCATTGAATAACCTGAGCCTAGCACAATGTCTAACTTTCATTACATTTCATATGTTGAGAACAGTGGGAATAAAAAGCAAAAGAAAGAGGGAAGAAAGTTTCATTTTTTATGTGACATTTTTCTGGAGGCCCACCCAACTTCCCAGGTCCTCTCCTGAATGGACTCTAGTCTACCCCAGCTCTATTGCTTTTTTGTGTGTTTGACAACATCTAAGCTTTACTCTTTTAACAAATTTCAATTATATAATACAATAGTATTATCAACTATAGTCACTATGTTCTACATTATATGCTCAACCCTTACTCATCTTATAACTGAAAGTTTGTACTCTTTTACCAACCTCTCCCTATTTTCTCTACCTCTCAGCCCTTGGCAACCACTTTTCTGCTTTGTTTTTGTTTGAATTTTTATTTTTTTGAGATTCCACATGTAAGTGATAAGAGACAATATTTGCCTTTCCCTGTCTGGCTTATTTCACTTAACATAATGCCCTCCAGGTTATCTATGTTGTGGCAAATGGCAGAATTTCCTTCTTTTTTTAAGGCTATATGATATTCCATCATGTGGAGTAACTATATATATGATATATATTATATATATATATCACATTTTCTTTATCAATTTATCCATTGACACTTAGATTATTACTTTGCTCTTAAATTATGAAAATTGTCAGAGTAACACGGATGAACACATTTCTTGTTTTATATTATATTTCAATTGTTGAAGCCTTCTAGAATGTTGTGATATTGATGACCATATCACACTTACTGTTGACTAAAATCTCTAAGCTAGTTTAAAATCAGCTGCTGACATCCTAGTCCTTCTAGGCAGTAATTGTATAGAAAAAGAACAGTTATAGAATTCGCTCCACATTCACCTACATGAATTCCTGTTACTTACGCTCAAGTGTCCATGACATTTTCACTTTATGGAAGTTAATTAAAATGGTATCCACTTGCTATTTTGTTTTACAACTGCAGGGCCTTGTAGGAAAAATAATTTTCATTTAATGGTTTCCTTTGCAACTACAAACTTCACCAAATTGCCTCTGATGAAAACCACTGACTTTTAAAAATATCCATTTTTAATTGTTTTATACAATGGTCAATATATCTCAGAAAAAATCATGCAAAGGTATATGTTTTATCTTCCAAATTAAGTTGCTCTATTATAATTTTTATTTAACCAGGCTTACTGACTTATGTCATATATGTCCTTTTATTCCTTAGAAAAAGAAAATACGATACAATATCCTTTTATATTCTTTTAGTTGAAAAATAGGTAGTGTTGTATAATAATACAATAAGTTTGAAGTCCTAGAGAAATAGCGTGCCTTTTGCAAATGTAATTTTTTTTTTTTTTTTTTAAGTAGAGGCTACTTTGGTTAAGTACAGCATCTCAGTCAAGTCTCTTAATGGCAAACACTCTACCTAAATTAACCAGAAATGGAAATCAATGGAAAGACTAGTGTATCTAGCACAGAAAATAAGCAGAAATCAAGGGAGGTTGGGAAGCATGGGAGTAGCTAAGTTCATGCCATCAGAATAATTTGACGAGGACATCACTCCTTTGCAGTCTTCTGGAAACACCCCTTTTGTTATGGGGTGAATTTTGTACCCCCAAAATTAATATGTTGAAGTACTAACCCCTAGTACCTCAGAATGTAACCTTATTTTGATATAAGATTGTTGCAGATATAATTATTTAAGATGTGTTACTTAGGGTAGGCCCAAT
The DNA here is from genome assembly GCF_026419965.1 of Kogia breviceps. Classification (NCBI taxonomy): domain Eukaryota; kingdom Metazoa; phylum Chordata; class Mammalia; order Artiodactyla; family Physeteridae; genus Kogia; species Kogia breviceps. The sequence goes on from NC_081320.1 coordinate 22,441,104, forward strand.
CCAATATGACAGGCGTCCTTATGAAAAGAGGAAATTTGGACACAGGCATGAACATAGGAGAATGTCATGTGAGGATGAAGGCAGATTTGGGTGATGCTTCTACAAACAGAGTACTGCAAAACATTGCAAGCAAACCACCAGAAACTAGGGGAGAGGCATGGAACACATTCTTCACAGCCATCAGAAGGAACCAACTCTGATGACACCTTGATCTCAGACTTCTACCATCCAAGACTGTGAAACAATAAATTTCTGTTTCTTAAGCCACTCAGTTTGTGGCACTTTGTTACAGCAACCCTAAAAAATAACACTAGTGCTGATTCTCCTCTACCACACCATCACAACCAGTCTCTAAAAGTCCTAGTATCTTTGCTCATTCTCAAAATTCAAAGTCCCAGGAAGAAGCATCCAATTCAACAAGTGTAGGTCATATGAGCAAGTTCTGTCGTCAGGGAGCTGGAAAAGGAAGATCTAATCCCTTTCAGTTCCTGCAATTGGAGACAAGGCCCTCTCTCCTTCTAAGATAGTTCACTGAGGACTACACAAATAGGAAGGTTCTGGGGTGCTGTGATGCAAAGAAGTAATCAATGGCTGTTCTGTGAGGTTAGTTCATAGAACCTCCAGGTTGGTTGAGACATTGAAAGCTGCTTAAATCTACTACATTCTCCAGTAGTATGGAATTATTTTTGCTGGCAATGATTCCTTTCTCACAGTAAAAATAATTGTGAGAGCTTCTATACAAGAACAGCCTGTGATTTAAAGTATATATAATGTACTAAGAACTCAGTAACACCTTTATAAATAAAATTGTACTTAATAACAAAAACTGAATAAATATACATTGACAAAGAATTTTATTTATCAATGTAAGGCATTATTTATTGCATCAAGAAACCAGGTTTATATGATGTATTTTTTTGCAGACCTCTTGCAATAACTTGCAGTAACTTGGAGTCTCCCCTGTTTATCCTCAGGAGTCTATAATTCAGGGTCTTGGAACTATTGTTTTCTCATGTAAATGATTTATTGGGAAGGTTCAACTCCATGAGAGTAAAAACATGAAGTTGTTTTCTTTTTCTCCAGCCTCCACTTTCAATTATATTTTGTTAAATCATTCTTTTGCATCCTTTAACAGTTTGGGAAAATTCTGTAATTTCATAGTCTCTTTCAGTTATAACAAGCTCAGTTTCTAACTTCAATCACAAATTAATTTCAATCTCAACTTTTCCCCTTTTTCCCAGCAAGGTTGAAAAAGTCCATTCTGAGAAGCTGCCTCCTCTGCAATGACTAGCTCACTGGGGCTTTGAGAGAGGGGAGAGGTAGGGGAAAAATGATGAACATCCCAATTGTTGGCTGGCCTTTCTCTACTGACCACGCCTGTGTCTGGTTAACGCTGACAGGATGTCAGTGCTGGCTGTGATTAGCAATTCAAATGTCATCTCATTCAAAGGGGTATGCGTGTGATTCTTTCAGAAGGCCATGCAAGACCTCCCTTCTTTACAATTCCCTGCGTTGGCACACACAACCTCAGCCTGACCTTTTCATCCCCTTCTTTCAACTTCTACCATTGGAGATCTCCCTATAGAAGGCTGTAGCCTTCTGCTGCTGAGTTCCTTTGACCAGACAACAGCTCTGTTGAGTGAGACTCAGAAAGATTGTTCAGTTATAGCTAATAGTTATTAATTAACATCAATATCCTTGCATATCAAACAATTGAATGCATAGCTCCACTCAGTCATCTCTTTCCAATTGTCTCGTACTGAAGCCAAGTCAGCAGGTTGGCTGTTAAAGAATATCTAGGAATTGTATCTTGTTAAGGGTATGGGTTACACATAAATCTGTCAAAGCATATTAAACTATACATGTAAGATCTGAGTATTTCACTCAATGTAAATTATATTTCAATTTAAAAGAAAGAATTCCTAAGAATGGAAAATTAATGATAGATAATGCTAAAGAATGAAAATAAATGCCCATGTCTCTTTTTGAAAGCATCCTGAGTTTCCCAGACCGAAGATATTGGAGCTCTTGCTTAGCTTTAGTTGGAAGTGCTCTCTACCTCTTGAAGAGGGGAGAAATGTTTTATTTTATTAGGACTACTACATTCCCCATAAATCAAACAGTCCAATTACTCTGACCATTCCTTTCTCTTTTGACTCACCCCTCCTCAATGCTGATTGGAAAATGTGGGGAAGGTTTGGAATGGTAATTTGTGATGGAAGGGCCAGTTCTGCTGCCTCTTAGTAAGTTCTTAGGGAAGGTACCATCAAAGATAGGTTGCTTACCAATCCAAACAGGGGCAGAAGACCTAAATAGACATTTCTCCAAATAAGACATACGGATGGTAAAGAAGCACAAGAAAAGCTACTCAACATCACTAATTATTAGAGAAATGCAAATCAAAACTACAATGAGGTATCAGCTCACACCACTTAGAATGGGCATCATCAGAAAATCTACAAACAACAAATGCTGGAGAGGGTGTGGAGAAAAGGGAACCTTCTTTCACTGTTGGTGGGAATGTAAGTTGATACAGCCAATATGGAGAACAGTATGGAGCGTCCTTTGAAAACTAAAAATAGAATTAGCATATGATCCAGCAATCCCACTACTGGGCATATACCAGAGAAAACCACAATTCAAAAAGATACATGCAACTCAATGTTCATTGCAGCACTATTTACAATAGCCGGGTCATGAAAGCAACCTAAATGCCCATTGACTGACAAATGGATAAAGAAGTTGTGGTACATATATACAATGGAATATTACTCAGCCATAAAAAGGAATGAAATTTGTAGAGATGTGGATGGATCTAGAGACTGTCATACAGAGTGAAGTGAGTCAGAAAGAGAAAAACAAATATCATATATTAACACATGTATGTGGAACCTAGAAAAATCATACAGATTAACTGGTTTGCAGAGAAGAAATTGAGACACTGATGTAGACAACAAACACATGGACACCAAGGGGGGAAAGTGGTGGTGGTGGGGGGGAGTGTTATGAATTGGGCAATAGGGATTAACATGTATACACTGATGTGTATAAAATTGATGACTAATAAGGACCTACTGTATAAAAAATAAATTAAATAAAATTCAAAAAAATTTAAAAAGATAAAGTGTTTTTTCTCTTTTAAAAAAAAAGAAAAGATAGGTTGCTTAGTCTCTTGATTTTAGCTGGACCTCATAATGAATGTCCAAGCAATGGATGCCATCAATAATATCTTATAAAAATGTCAAAAATGTATGAAAAAAGGAGTTTTAGAGAAAACAGTGATATGACCCAAGTCTGAATTAGACTTTCATTTATTTTACAAATAACAATTAAACATCTCCCACATGTCAAGTGATTTCCTAGGCACTAAGGATTTGATGAAGAATAATAAGGGCCAACACACGAAGCTGTACAGATTGGGGTATATATATCTTGAAGATGCCTGTAAGGCAGTCCTGCTATTCTCAGAAAGAGACAGATAGAAAGGCTTATTTTTTCCCATAAGTAACTGGGAAATTATAATAGTGTTTAGCCAAAACTAAGATAGAGGAATTCTATGCAAACCAAGATTTGAGAAAATCAGAGAAGATTTCCTGGAGGAAATACATCTGAGCCAAGACCCAAAATTTGAGTAGAGTTAGCAAGAGAAAAAAGAAGGATTAATATTCTAGGAAGAAGAACATAAAGTCACTGTATTAGTTTCATAGGGCTGAAAAAACAAATTATCACAAACCAAATGGCCTAAAAAAAGAGAAACTTTTTCTGTCATGGTTCAGAAGAACAGAAGTCTGAAATCAAGGTGTTGGCAAGGTTAGGTCCTTCTGGAGATTCTGAAGGAAAATCTGTCGTGTGCTGTTCTCCTAGCTTCTGGTGTTTGCTGAAAAATCCTTGGTTTGTAACTGTATCTCTCCAATCTCTGTCTCTGTCATCATATACCCTTCTTCCCTATGTATCTCAGACTACCTCTGTGTGTCCTCTCCTCTCCTTATAAGAGCACCAATCACTGGATTTCAGGCCCTCTTGAATCTAACATGAGCTTATTTTAACTTAACTGATTATATCTGCAAAGACCCTGTTTCCAAATAAGATCAAAATCTGAAGTTTCAGGTGGACATGAATTTTGGAGGACACTGCTCAACCCACTATAATCACTAAATGTCCATGTAATATTTTAGCAATTAAAAAACTTTTTTTCTTTGTATTTTTTTTATACAGAAGGTTCTTATTAGCCATCAATTTTATACACATCGGTGTATACATGTCAATCCCAATCACCCAATTCATCACACCTCTCCCCCTACTCTCCCATGGCTTTCCCCCCTTTGTGTCCATACGTTTGTTCACTACAATTGTGTCTCAATTTCTGCCCTGCAAACCGGTTCATCTGTACCATTTTTCTAGGTTTCACATATATGTGTTAAAATACAATATATTTTTTTCTCTTTCTGACTTACTTCACTCTGTATGACAGTCTCTAGATCCATCCACGTCTCTACAAATAACCCAATTTCGGTCCGTTTTATGGCTGAGTATATACGTACCACAACTTCTTTATCCATTCATCTGTCAATGGGCATTTAGGTTGCTTCTATGACCTGGCTATTGTAAATAGTGCTGCAATGAACATTGGGGTGCATGTGTCTTTTTGAATTATGGTTTTCTTTAGGTATATGCCCAGTAGTGGGATTGCTGGATCATATGGTAATTCTATATTTGATTGTTTAAGGAACTTCTATACTGTTCTCCATATTGGCTGTATCAATTTACATCCCCACCAACAGTGCAAGAGGGTTCTCTTTTCTCCACACCCTTTCCAGAATTTGTTGTTTGTAGACTTTCTGATGATGCCCATTCTAACTGGTGTGAGGTGATACCTCATTGTAGTTTTGATTGGCATTCCTCTAATAATTAGTGATGTTGAGCAGCTTTTCATGTGCCTCCTGGCCACCTGTATGTCTTCTTTGGAGAAAGTCTATTTAGGTCTTCTGCCGATTTTTATTTTATTTTTTTTAATTTTATTTTTTATTTTTATTTATTTTTTAAAAAACATCTTTATTGGAGTATAACTGTTTTAAAATAGTGTGTTAGTTTTTCCTTTACAACAAAGTGAATCAATTATACATATACATATGTTCCCATATCTCTTCCCTCTTGCATCACCCTCTCTCCCACCCTCCCTATCCCACCCCTCTAGGTGGTCACAAAACACAGAGGTGAGCTGCCTGTGCTATGCGGCAGCTTCCCACTAGCTATCTAACTTACATTTGATAGTGTATATATGTCCCTGCCACTCTCTAACTTCATCACAGCTTACTCTTCCCGCCCCATATCCTCAAGTCCATGCTCTAGTAAGTCTTTGTTTTATTCCCGTCCTACCACTAATCTCTTCATAACATTTTTTCCCCCTTAGAGTCCATATATATGTGTTAGCATATGGTATTTGTTTTTCTCCTTCTGACTTACTTCACTCTGCATGACAGACTCCAGGTCCATCCACCTCATTACAAATAACTCAGTTTCATTTCTTTTTATGGCTGAGTAATATTCCATTGTATATATGTGCCACATCTTCTTTATCCATTCATCTGTTGATGGACACTTAGGTTGCTTCCATGTCCTGGCTATTGTAAATAGAGCTGTAATGAACATTTTGGTACATGACTCTTTTTGAATTATGGTTTTCTCAGGGTATATGTCCAGTAGTGGGATTGCTGGGTCATATGGTAGTTCTATTTGTAGTTTTTTAAGGAACCTCCATACTGTTCTCCATAGTGGCTGTATCAATTTACATTCCCACCAGCAGTGCAAGAGGGTTCCCTTTTCTCCACACCCTCTCCAGCATTTATTGTTTCTAGAGTTTTTGATGATGGTCAATCTGACCGGTGTGAGATGATATCTCATTGTAGTTTTGATTTGCATTTCTCTAATGATTAATGATGTTGAGCATTCTTTTATGTGTTTGTTGGCTATCTGTATATCTTCTTTGGAGAAATATCTATTTAGTTCTTCTGCCCATTTTTGGATTGGGTTTTTTGTTTTTTTGTCATTGAGCTGCATGAGTTGCTTATAAATTTTGGAGTTTAATCCTTTGTCAGTTTCTTCATTTGCAAATATTTTCTCCCATTCTGAGGGTTGTCTTTTGGTCTTGTTTATGGTATCCTTTGCTGTGTAAAAGATTTTAAGTTCCATTAGGTCCCATTTGTTTATTTTTGTTTTTATTTCCTTTTCTCTAGGAGGTGGGTCAAAAAGGATCTTGCTGTGATTTATGTCAGAGAGTGTTCTGCCTATGTTTTCCTCTAAGAGTTTGATAGTGTCTGGCCTTACATTTAGGTCTTTAACCCATTTTGAGTTTATTTTTGTGTGTGGTGTTAGGGATTGTTCTAATTTCATACTTTTACTGGTAGCTGTCCAGATTTCACAGCACCACTTATTGAAGAGGCTGTCTTTTCTCCACTGTACATTCTTGCCTCCTTTATCAAAGATAAGGTGACCATATGTGTGTGGGTTTATCTCTGGGCTTTCTATCCTGTTTCACTGATCTATATTTCTGTTTTTGTGGCAGTAACATACTGTGTTGATTACTGTAGCTTTGTAGTATAGTCTGAAGTCAGGGAGCCTGATTCCTCCAGCTCCATTTTTCGTTCTCAATATTGCTTTGGCTATTTGGGGTCTTTTGTGTTTCCATACAAATTGTGAAATTTTTTGCTCTAGTTCTGTAAAAAATGCGAGTGGTAATTTGATAGGGATTGCATTGAATCTGTAGATTGCTTTGGGTAATAGAGTCATTTTCACAATGTTGATTCTTCCAATCCAAGAACATGGTATATCTCTCCACCTATTTGTATCATCTTTAATTTCTTTCATCAGTATCTTATAGGTTTCTGCATACAAGCCTTTTTTCTCCTTAGGTAGGTTTATTCCTAGATATTTTATTCTTTTTGTTGCAATGGTAAATGGCAGTGTTTTCTTAATTTCACTCTCAGATTTTTCATCATTAGTGTATAAGAATGCCAGAGATTACTGTGCATTAATTTTGTATCCTGCAACTATACCAAATTCATTGCTTAGCTCTAGTAGGTTTCTGATAGCATCCTTTGGATTCTCTATGTAGAGTATCATGTCATCTGCAAACAGTGACAGCTTTACTTCTTCTTTTCCGATTGGGATTCCTTTTATTTCTTTTTCTTCTCTGATTTCTGTGACTAGAACTTCCAAAACTATGTTGAATAAGAGTGGTGAGAGTGGGCAACCTTGTCTTGTGACTGATCTTAGTGGAAATGGTTTCAGGTTTTCACCATTGAGAATGATGCTGGCTGTGTGTTTGTCATATATGGCAGTTATTATGTTGAGGAAAGTTCCCTCTATGCCTACTTTCTGCAGGGTTTTTATCATAAATGGGTGTTGAATTTTGTCAAAAGCTTTCTCTGCATCTATTGAGATGATCATATGGTTTTTCTCCTTCAGTTTGTTGATATGGTGTATCACGTTGATTGATTTGTGTATATTGAAGAATCCTTGCATTCCTGGAATAAACCCCACTTGATCATGGTGTATGATCCTTTTAATGTGCTGTTGGATTCTATTTGCTAATATTTTGTTGAGGATTTTTGCATCTATGTTCATCAGTGATATTGGCCTGTAGTTTTCTTTCTTTGTGACATCTTTGTCTGGTTTTGGTATCAGGGTGATGGTGGCCTCGTAGAATGAGTTTGGGAGTCTTCCTCTCTCTGCTATGTTTTGGAAGAGTTTGAGAAGGATAGGTGTTAGCTCTTCTCTAAATGTTTGATAGAATTCACCTGTGAAGCCATCTGGTCCTGGGCTTTTGTTTGTTGGAAGATTTTTAATCACAGTTTCAATTTCATTACTTGTGATTGGTCTGTTCATATTTTCTATTTCTTCCTGGTTCAGTCTCGGCAGGTTGTGAATTTCTAAGAATTTGTCCATTTCTTCCAGGTTGTCCATTTTATTGGCATACAGTTGCTTGTAGTAATCTCTAATAATCTTTTTAAATACAAAACTGCAGTGTCAGTTGTTACATCTCCTTTTTCATTTCTAATTCTATTGATTTGAGTCTTCTCCCTTTTATTCTTGATGAGTCTGGCTAATGGTTTATCAAATTTATTTATCTTCTCAAAGAACAAGCTTTTACTTTTATTGATCTTTGCTATTGTTTCCCTCACTTCTTTTTCATTTATTTCTGATCTGATCTTTATAATTTCTTTCCTTTTGCTAAATTTGGGGTTTTTTTGTTCTTCTTTCTCTAATTGCTTTAAGTGCAAAGTTAGGTTGTTTATTCTAGATGTTTCCTGTTTCTGAAGGTATGACTGTATTGCTATAAACTTGCCTCTTAGAACTGCTTTTGCTGTATCCCATAGGTTTTGGGTCGTCGTGTCTCCATTGTCATTTGTTTCTAAGTATTTTTTGATTTCCTCTTTGATTTCTTCAGTGATCACTTCATTATTAAGTAGTGTATTGTTTAGCCTCCATGTGTTTGTATTTTTCACAGATCTTTTCCTGTAATTGATATCTAGCCTCATAGCGTTGTGATCGGAAAAGATACTTGTAACGATTTCAATTTTCTTAAATTTGCCAAGGCTAGATTTGTGACGCAATATATGATCAATCCTGGAGAATGTTCCATGAGCACTTGAGTAAAATGTGTATTCTGTTGTTTTTGGATGGAATGTCCTATAAATATCAATTAAGTCCATCTTGTGTAATGTATCATTTAAAGCTTGTGTTTTCTTATTTATTTTCATTTTGGATGATCTGTCCATTGGTGAAAGTGGGGTGTTAAAGTCCCCTACTATGATTGTGTTACTGTCGATTTCCCCTTTTAAGCCTGTTAGTATTTACCTTATGTATTGAGGTGCTCCTACGTTGGGTGCATAAATATTTACAATTGTTATATTTTTTTCATGAATCAATCCCTTGATCATTATGTAGTGTCCTTCTTTGTCTCTTGTAATAGTCTTTATTTTAAAGTCTATTTTGTCCGATATGAGAATTGTTACTCCAGCTTTCTTCTGATTTCCATTTGCATGAAATATCTTTTTCCATCCCCTTACTTTCAGTCTGTATGTGTCCCTAGGTTTGAAGTGGGTCTCTTGTAGACAGCCTATATATGGGTCTTGTTTTTGTATCCATTCAGCCAGTCTGTGTCTTTTGGTGGGAGCATTTAATCCATTTACATTTAAGGTAATTATCGATATGTATGTTCCTATTACCATTTACTTAATTGTTTCGGGTTGTTCTTGTAGGTCTTTTCCTTCTCTTGTGTTTCTTGCCTAGAGAAGTTCCTTTAGCATTTGTTGTAGAGCTGGTTTGGTGGTGCTGAACTCTCTCAACTTTTGCTTGTGTGTAAAGGTTTTAATTTCTCCATCAAATCTGAATGAGATCCTTGCTGTGTAGAGTAATCTTGGTTGTAGGTTTTTTTCCTTCATCACTTTTAATATGTCCTGCCACTCCCTTCTGGCTTGTAGAGTTTCTGCTGAAACTCAGATGTTAACTTTATGGGGATTCCCTTGTGTGTTATTTATTGTTTTTCCCTTGCTGCTTTTAATATGTTTTCTGTGTATTCAATTTTTGACAGTTTGATTATTATGTGTCTTGGCGTGTTTCTCTTTGGGTTTATCTTGTATGGGACTCTCTGTGCTTCCTGGACTTGATTGACTATTTCCTAACCTATATTAGGGAAGTTTTCAACTATAATCTCTTCAAATATTTTCTCAGTCCCTTTCTTTTTATCTTCTTCTTCTGGGACCCCTATAATTCAAATGTTGGTGTGTTTAATGTTGTCCCAGAGGTCTCTGAGACTGTCCTCAGTTCTTTTCATTCTTTATTCTTTCTTCTTTTCTGCAGTACTTATTTCCACTATTTTATCTTCCAGGTCACTTATCCGTCCTTTTGCCTCAGTTATTCTGCTATTGATCCCATCTAGAGTATTGTTCATTTCATTTATTGTGTTGCTCATCGTTGCTTGCTTCCTCTTTATTTCTTCTAGGTCCTTGTTAACTGTTTCTTGCAATTTGTCTATTCTATTTCCAAGATTTTGAATCATCTTTACTATCATTATTCTGAATTCTTTTTCAGGTAGACTGCCTATTTCCTCTTCATTTGTTAGGTCTGGTGTGTTTTTACCTTGCTCCTTCATCTGCTGTGTGTTTTTCTGTCTTCTCATTTTGCTTATCTTACTGTGTTTGGGGTCTCCTTTTTGCACGCTGCAGGTTCGTAGTTCCCATTGTTTTTGGTGTCTGTTCCCAGTGGCTAAGGTTGGTTCAGTGGGTTGAGTAGGTTCCCTGGTTGGGGGAACTAGTGTCTCTGTTCTGGTGGATGAGGCTGGATACCGTCTCCCTGGCAGGCAGGTCCATGTCTGGTGGTGTGTTTGGGGATGTTGGTAGCCTTATTATGATTTTAGGCAGCCTGTCTGCTAATGGATGGAGCTGTAGACTTGTCTTGCTCTTTGTTGGGGACAGGGTGTCCCGCACTGTTCATTGCTGGTCCTTGAGTGAAGCTGGGTCTTCGTGTTGAGATGGAGATCTCTGGGAGATTTTCACCATCTGATATTACGTGGAGCTGGGAGGTCTCTTGTGGACTAGTGTCTTGAGATTGGTTCTCCCACCTCAGAGACACGGCCCTTGTGCCTGGTTGGGGTGCCAAGAGCCTTTCATCCACACGGCTCAAAAGAAAATGGAGAAAAAATAGAAAGGAAAGAAAAGGAAGGAAGGAAAGAAGGAAGGAGAGAGGGCGGGAAGGAAGTAAGAAAGGAAGGAAGAAATGAAGGAAGGAAGAAAGCAAGAAAGGAAGGAAGGAAGGTAGAGAGGAAGAAAGGGAGGAAGGAAGAGAGGAAGGGAGGAAAGAAGGGGGAAGGAAGGAAGAAAGGAGGGAAGGAAGGAAGAAAGGAAGGAAGAAAGAAAGGGAGAAGACAGAGTAGGATAAAGTATAGTTGTTAAAAAAATAATTATTAAGAAGAAAAATTTCTATTAAAAAAAAAGAGAAAAACGGGTCGGTCTAACGCTAGGACAAATGGTGAAAGCAAAGCTATACAGACAAAATCTCACACAGCAGCACACACATACACACTCACAAAAAGAAAAAAAGGGGAAAATAATAGTATATCTTGCTCCCAAAATCCACCTCCTCAACTTGGGATGATTCGTTTTCTATTCAGGTTTTCCACAGATGCAGGGCACTTAAAGTTGATTGTGGAGCTTTAATCAGCCACTTCTGAGGCTGCTGGGAGAGACCTCCCCCTCTCCTCTCTGTTCGCACAGCTCCTGGGGTTCAGCTTTGGACGTGGTCCCGCCTCTGCGTGTAGGTCATCCGAGGGCGTCTGCCCTTCGCTCAGACAGGATGATGTTAAAGGAGCAGTTGATTCGGGGGCTCCAGCTCACTCAGGCTGGGGGGAGGGAGTGGCACGGGTGCGGGGCGAGTCCACGGCGGCAGAGCCCGACGTGATGCTGCACAGGCCCAAGGCACGCCGCGCGCTCTCCCAGGGAAGCTGTCCTGAATCCCGGGACCCCAGCAGTGGTGGGCTGCACGGGCTCCCGGGAGGGCCGGTGTGGAGAGTGATCTGTGCTCACACACAGGCCTCTTGGTGGTGGCAGCAGCAACCTTAGCGTCCCACACCCGTCTCTACTGTCTGTGCCAACAGCTGTGGCTCGCACCCGTTTCTGGAGCTCCTCCATGCGGTGCTCTTAATCCCCTCACCTCACGCCCAAGGAAGCAAAGAGGCAAGAAAAATTCTCTTGTCTCTTCGGCAGCTTCGCGCCCGTTTCTGGGGCTCCTGTAAGTGGCGCGCTTAATCCCCTCTCCTCGCGCCCAGGAAGCAAAGAGTCAAGAAAAGGTCTCTTGCCTCTTCGGCAGCTCCAGACTTCAACCGGACTCCCTCCCAGCCAGCCGTGGCACACTCCACCTTTAGGCTGTTTTCACTCTGCCAACTCCAGACCTTTCCCTGGGATCCGACTGAAGCCCGAACCTCAGCTCCCGACCCTGCCCGCCCTGGCGGGTGAGCAGACAAGGCTCTCGGGCTGGTGACTGCCGGTCGGCACTGATCCTCTGTGGGAATCTCTCTGCTTTGCCCTCCACACCCTGTGGCTGAGCTATCCTCCACGGCTCCGGAGCTTCCCCCTCTGCCACCCGCAGTCTCCGCCCGCGAAGGGGCTTCTCTCTGCCCGCGAAGGGGCTTCTCCCCATTTTTAGATAAGGTTGTTTGTTTCTTAATATTGAGCTGCATGAGCTGTTTATATATTTTGGAGATTAATCCTTGTCTGTTGGTTCATTGGGAAATATTTTCTCCCATTCTGAGTGTTGTTTTTTTGTCTTGTTTACGGTTTCCTTTGCTGTGAAAAAGCTTTAAAGGTTTATTAGGTCCCATTTGTTTAGCTTTATTTTTATTTCCATTACTCTAGGAGATGGATCCAAAAAGTTCTTGCTGTGATTTATGTCAAAGAGTGTTATTCCTATATTTTACTCTAACAGTTTTACAGTGTCCAGTCTTACATTTAGGTCTCTAATCCATTTTGAGTTTATTTTTGTGTATGGTGTTAGGGAGTGTTCTAATTTCATTCTTTTACATGGAGCTGTCCAGTTTTCCCAGGACCACTTATTGAAGAGACTCTCTTTTCTCCATTGTATATCCTTGCCTCTTTTATCATAGATTAGTTGACCATAAGTGTGTGTGTTTATCTCTGGGCTTTCTAACTTGTTCCATTGATCTATGTTTCTGTTTTTGTGCCAATACCATATTGTCTTGATTACTGTAGCTTTGTGGTATAGTCTGAAGTTTCATAGTCTGATGCCTCCAGCTTCATTTTTATCCCTCAAGACTGCTTTGGCTATTTGGGATCTTTTGTGTCTCCATGAAAAATTTAATATTTTTTCTTCTAGTTCTGTAAAAAATGCCATTGGTAATTTGATAGGGATTGCATTGAATCTGTATATTGCTTTGAGTTGTATAGTCATTTTCAAAACATTGATTCTTCCAATCCAGGAATATGGTATATCTCTCCACCTGTTGGTATCATCTTTAACTTCTTTCATTAGTGTCTTTTTTTTTTTTTTTTTTTTTTTTCCCCTACAGGTCTTTTGTCTCCCTAAGTAGGTTAAATCCTGGGTATTTTATTTTTTTGTGGCAATGGTAAATGGGAGGGTTTCCTTAATTTCACTTTCAGATTTTTCATCATTATTGTATAGCAATGCAAGAGACTTCTGTGCATTGATTTTGTATACTGCAAATTTACCAGATTCTTTGATTAGCTCTAGTCCTTTTCTGGTGGTATCTTTAGGATTCTCTATGTATAGTATCATGTCATCTGCAAACAGTGACAGTTTTACTTCCTCTTTTCCAATTTGTATTCCTTTTATTTATTTTTCTTCTCTAATTGCCATGGCTAGGACTTCCAAATCTATGTTGAGTAGTAGTGCTGAGAGTGGACATCCTTGTATTTTGCCTGATCTTAGAGGAAATGCTTTCAGTTTTTCACCATTGAGAATGAAGTTTGTGAGGGTTTGCCATATACGGCCTTTATTATGTGAGGTAGTTGCCCTCTATGCCCACTTTCTGGAGAGTTTTTATCATAAATCGGTGTTGAATTTTGTCAAAAGCTTTTTCTGCATCTATTGAGATGATCATATGGTTTTTATTCTTCAGTATGTTAATATGGTGTATCACATTGATTAATTCTCTGTATGTGAAAAATCCTTGCATCCCTGGGATAAATCCCACTTGATCATGGTGTATGATTCTTTTAATGCATTTTCAGAATCTCTTTGCTAGTATTTTGTTGAGGATTTTTGCATCTATATTCGCCAGTGATATTTGTCTATATATATATATATTTGTAGTATCTTTGTCTGGTTTTGGTATCAAGGTGAAGGTGGCCTCTTAGAATGAGTTTGGGTGTATTCCTTCCTCTGCAAATTTTTGGAAGAGTTTGAGAAGGATGGGTGTTAGCTCGTCTCTAAATGTTTGATAGAACTCACCTGTGAAGTCATCTGGTCCTGCACTTTTGTTTGTTGGAAGATTTTTAATCACAGTTTCAATTTCATTACTTCTGATTGGTCTGTTCATATTTTCTATTTCTTCCTGGTTCAGACTTGGAAGGTTATATCTTTCTAAAAATTTGTCCATTTCTTCAAGGTTTTCCATTTTATTGGCATAGAGTTGCTTGCACTAGTCTCTTAGGATGCTTTGTATTTCTGAGGTGTCAGTTGTAACTTCTCCTTTTTCATTTCTAATTTTATTGATTTGAGTCCTCTCCCTCTTTTTCTTGATGAGACTGACTAATGGTTTATCAACTTTGTTTATCTTCTCAAAGAACAAGCTTTTAGTTTTATTGGTCTTTACTATTGCTTTCTTTGTTTCTATCTCATTTATTTCTGCTCTGATCTTTATGATTCTTTCCTTCAGCTAACTTTTGGTTTTGTTTGTTCTTCTTTCTCTAGTTCCTTTAGGTGTAATGTTAGATTGTTTATTTGAGATTTTTCTTGTTTCATGAGGTAGGCTTTTATAGCTATAAACTTTCATCTTAGAACTGCTTTACCTGCATCCCATATGTTTTGGATCATCATGTTTTCATTGTCATTTGTCTCTAGGTTTTTTTTTTTGATTTCCCCTTTGATTTCTTCAGTGATATCTTGGTTATTTAATAACGTATTGTTTACCCTCCATATGTTTGTGTTTTTTATGTTTTTTTTCTCTGTAATTGATTTCTAATCTCATAGTGTTGTGGTCAGAAAAGATGCTTGATATGATTTCATTTTTCTTAAATTTACTGAGACTTGAGTTGGGACCCAAGATGTGAGCTAACCTGCAGAATGTTCCGTGCTCACTTGCTAAGAAAGTGTAATCTGCTGTTGTTGGATGGAATGTGCTATAAATATCAATTAAATCTATCTGGTCTATTGTGTCATTTAAAGCTTGTGTTTCCTTATTTATTTTCATTTAGGAAGATGTGTCCATTGGTGTAAGGGAGGTGTTAAAGTCCCCCAGTATTATTGTGTTACTGTCAGTTTCCTCTTTTATAGCTGTTAGCAGTTGCCTTATGTATTGAGATGCTCCTATGTTGGGTGCATATATATTTATAATTGTTATATCTGCTTGGATTGATCCCATGATCATTATGTAGTGTCCTTCCTTTTTTCTTATAACATTCTTTATTTTAAAGTCTATTTTATCTGATTGAGAATTGCTACTCCAGCTTTCCTTTGATTTCCATTTGCATGGAATATATTTTTCTATCCCCTCACTTTCAGTCTGTATGTGTCCCTAGTTCTGAAGTGGGTCTCTTGTAGACAGTATATATATGGGTCTTGTTTTTGTATCCATTCAGCAAGCCAGTGTCTTTTGGTTGGAGCATTTAATCCATTCACGTTTAAGGTAATTATTGATATGTATGTTCCAATGACCATTTTCTTTATTTTGGGGGGTTTGTTTTTGCAGATACTTTTCTTCTCTTGTGTTTCCCACTTAGAAAATTTCCTTTAGCATTTGTTGTAGGGCTGCTTTGGTGATGCTGAATTCTCTTAGCTTTTGCTTGTCTGTAAAGTTTTTGATTTCCCCATCAAAACTGAATGTGATCCTTGCCAGGTAGAATAATCTTGGTTGTAGGTTCTTCCCTTTCATCACTTTAAGTACATCATGCCACTCTCTTCAGGCTTGTAGAGTTTCTGCTGAGAAATCAGTTGTTAACCTTATGGGAGTTCCCTTGTATGTTATTTGTCATGTTTCCCTTGCTGCTTTCAATAAGTTTTCTTTGTCTTTAATTTTGGCCAATTTGCTTACTATGTGTCTCAGCATTTTTCTCCTTGGCTTTATCCTGTATGGGACTTGCTGAGCTTCCTGGACTTGGGTGGCTATTTCCTTTCCCTTGTTAGGGAATTTTTGACTATAATCTCTTCAAATGTTTTCTCTGGTCCTTTCTGTCTCTCTTCTCCTCCTGGAACCCCTATGAAGTGAATGCTGTTGCATTTAATGTTGTCCCAGAGGTCTCTTAGGCTGTTTTTATTTCTTTTCATTCTTTTTTCTTTATTCTGTTCCACAGCAGTGAATTCAACCATTCTGTCTTCCAGGTCACTAATCCATTCTTCTGCCTCAGTTATTCTGTTCTTGATTCCTTCTAGTGTATTTTTCATTTCAGTTATTGTATAGTTCATCTCTGTTTGTTTGTTATTTAATTCTTCTAGGTCTTTGTTAAACATTTCTTACATCTTCTCAATCTTTATCTCCATTCTTTTTCAGAGGTCCTGGATCATCTTCACTATCATTATTCGAATTCTTTTTCGGGAATGTTGCCTATCTCCACTATATTTAGTTGTTTTTCTGGAGTTTTATCTTGTTCCTTCATCTGGTACATAGCCCTCTGCTTTTTCATCTTGTCTATCTTTCGGTGAATGTGTTTTTTGTTCCACAAGCTGCAGGATTGTAGTTCTTCTTGCTTCTGTTGTCTGCCCTCTGGTGGATGAGGCTATCTAAGAGGCTTGTGCAAGTTTGCTGATGGGAGGGACTGGTGGTAGGTAGAGCTGGGTGTTGCTCTCAGTGGGCAGAGCTCAGTAAAACTTTAATCTGCTTGACTGTTGATGGGTGGGGCTGGTTCCCTCCTGTTGGTTATTTGTCCTGAGGCAACCCAACACTGGAGCCTACCTGGGCTCTTTGCTGTGGCTAATGGTGGACTCTGGGAGGGCTCATGCCAAGGATTACTTCCCAGAACTTCTGCTGCCAGTGTTCTTGTCCCCATGGTGAGCCACAGCCACCCCCGCCTCTGCAGAAGACCCTCCAACACTAGCAAGTAGGTCTGGTTCAGTCTCCCCTGGGGTCACTGCTCCTTCCCCTGGGTCCTGATGCACACACAACTTTGTGTGTGCCCTCCAAGTTGGAGTCTCTTTTTCCCCCAGCCCTGTCAAAGTGCTGCAATCATATCCCACTAGCCTTCAAAGTCTGATTCTCTAGGAATTCCTCCTCCCATTGACAGACCCCCAGGTTGGGAAGCTTGATGTTAGGCTCAGAACCTTCACTCCAGTGGGTGGACTTCTGTGGTATAAGTGTTCTCCAGTCTGTGAGTCACCCACCCAGCAGTTACGAGATTTGATTTTACTGTGATTGCGCCCCTCCTACCCTATTTTGTGGCTTCTCCTTTGTGTTTGGATGTGCAGTATCATTTTTGGTAAGTTCCAGTGTCTTCCTGTCAATGATTGTCCAGCAGTTAGTTGTGATTCTGGTGTTCTCACAAGAGGGAGTGAGAGGACATCCTTCTACTCCACCATCTTGGTTCAGAACCCTGTTTTAGCAATTTTTGCCACTTTGTTCTCATATTAAACCTCTTACTTCTACAGTTCAACTTTTCATATTTTATTATAATTAATGATTTGAGAGTCTGTCAACCTTCATAAGAATGTTAACTTCTTGATGCAGATAATGAAACAACCTCAGCATCTATCCCAAAACCTAGACAACAAGTAAATATTCCTCAAAAAATGCAAATTTTTGAGACTTACTTTCCTCAACTGTAATTATGTGGTGGGCTCACTACACAAAACACAATCTTTCTGTCTTTCTCAAGAACTCCATATCAGAATATGCCTTGGTTTGGAATATAGCAATACACAAAAGTCAAACATAAGAGAAGGTGGTTTTAAAATGTGATTATGGGCTGCATTCTTCCAGCTACAACTCATTGCCACTTTTATTTTTAATACAGTGATTATGATAATGTTGAGCAACAGAGAAGGATTAACGATAGTTTATACACATTGCATCTACATGCTCTTTTTCTAACAGAGTTGTGAAAAATCCCTTGAAAAACTGCTTTTGTATTTGTAGTAATATTCCTTTTACAAACCTTGATAATGTTTCTACAAGGTGAGAAGACCCTTGATTATTTTCATGCTAGAAACCTGAGAAACTAAAGTCTTATAAACACAGAAAAATTACAGAACAAATCCACTGCCTTCAAATAATAATAATGTTGTTCTACATAACAACATTTTTTTCTTCTTCTTTTAGCTGCATTTTAACTATAATTATCATGCTGTATATTATATCCCCAGAACTTATTTATTGTATAACTGGAAGTTTGTACCATTTGATCACCTTTACCCATTTTGACCCCTTCCCTCATCTCTGGCAACCACCACTCTGTCCTCCGTATCTGAGTTCTGTTTTTTCAGATTTCACATACATGTGAGACCATATGATACCTATCTTTCTCTCTCTGACTTACTTCACTTTGCATGCTGCCCCCAAGGTCAATCCATGTTGTTTCAAATAGCAGGATTTCCATATATATATATATATATATATATATATATATATATATGTAATATTTTTATATGTACATATACATATTTTTATATGTATACGTATACATTTTCTTTATCCATTCATCCATTGATAAACACTTATGTTGTTTCCATGTCTGGGTTACTGTAGATAATGTTGCAGTGAATGTGGAAGTGTAGATATCTTTCCAAGATACTGATTTTGTTTCCTTTGGATATATACCCAGACATGGAATTGTTGAATTATATGATAGTTCTATCTTTAAGTTTTGGATGAACCTCCATAATGTTTTCTATGATTGCTGCACCAATTTACAACCCTGCCAACAGTGTACAAAGGCTCCCTTTTCTTCACATCCTGTCAACACTTGTTATCTGTCTTTTTGACGATAACCATTCTAACAGGTGTTAGGTGACATCTTATGGTGGTTTTGATTTGCATTTCCCTAATGGTTAGAGATGCTGAGCACATTTTCATATACTTGTTGGCTACTTGTAAGTCTTCTTTGGAAAACATGTCTATTCAGTTCCTCTGCCCATTTTTAAATTGCATTATTTGTTTTTTGATATTGAATTGTATGAGTTCTTTGTATATTTTAGATATTAACTTCTTATTAGATATATCATTTGCAAATATCTTCTCCCATTCAGTAGGTTGCCTTTTCATTTTGTTGATGGTTTCATTCACTGTGCAAAAGCTTTTTACTTTGATATAGTCCCACTTGTTTGTTTTTGCTTTTGTTTCCTTTGCTTTTGGTGTCAAATCCAAAAAAATCATTACTTAGATGGATGTCAAAGAGGTTACCTACATATATGTTTTCCTCTAGGATTATCATGGTTTTGGATACTACATTCAAGGCTTTAATCCATTTTGAGTTTATTTTTGTGTATGGTATAAGATAAGAGTCCAGTTTCCTTAATTTGCATGTGGCTATCACTTATAATTTTCATTGCAGTTTTAAATATATAATCTCTTTGATCCTCATAAATCTCTCATAGGGTGAGTGTTTGAGATAAGTTTCCCTACAAGTATAAGATATAAATCTTGTGGAATTGTTAAAGGATGATTCTGAGGAGAAATGCATAGAAAGTGAGAGATGAAAGACATCCTATGGGAAAAAAACAAGCAAAGAGGTGATTTCAGGGAAAGTTTTTCTCAGCATAATCTCACTGGGATCTCTGGAATATGAAGAACATAACAGAGCTGTCCCACATTTAGGCAAAGGCGCCAGACATTTGTGCCCCTACACAGTCGGTCATTAGCTATGTGTTAGCCACCGGAAGCAGGAGATGTAATCTTCCAAGCATTTTGGGTGAGCTGGCTCCTATCTGCCAACGGCAATCCTCTGAAGAAAGTACAACTGTGGATCATTAGCAGCACACCATTATAGCAGCCAGTGGTATGTGTAGAGCCAGGTAAGAAGAATCTGGGTAGGGCACAAAAAGCACAAAAAAGCATCAGCAAGTATGGTAAAAGATCTCATTTTACAAAAGTTACAACCAAACCTTAGAAAAGTTAAGTAATTTTCCAAATCTACTGAGCCAATATATAACACAATCAGAACATGAATTCAGGTCTTACTTCATAGACTATATTCTTTCTGCAGTCTCTGCTTCACAGCAAATTCTTTGGTAAATACTATATGCTGCTGTGGATGATCCTACTGGGCAAGAATGGGAGGGCTCATTCTAGAACTTACTAAACAGTGTCTTCTTACTAGGAACAAATTATCATAGCAATGACCATTGATCCTGCTTCTGTAGATGGACCAGTTTTATCAATAATAACTTAAGGGAGTCTTAATTTTTCATATAAACAAATCTTTCTTTTTTCTTTTTTTCTTTTCATGAAAGGTTATGTTTGCTCTCTGTCAACTAGAGACTATGTAAAAGGTAAAAGTTGATCCCAAATGATCTCAAGTGTAAGCAATACAATATTTTGCAAGATATTACTAAAAGTATTAAGAAAATTACCATTTGAGTAAATCAACACAGGCCCAGCACATTCTACCCTCATACCCCCTTATCTTGGGAAGGGTAAAGCACATTTGAATATCTGGCACTTCTATTAGAGTAACCAGCAATAATCTTGAGCCATGTGTCATTGTTTGACCAAATCTAAATAGGGCAAGCCTGAGAAGAAGAATTCTTTCTTAAAAACATCATAAAAATCCCCATTTCATACAACATTCTCTTTCAAAGTTACAGGTAAGCTCATTCTGACACTTCAGAAATCAATAACTTGTTCTGATTGTTTCATCCAGAAGCTTGAGTAAATCATCAAACCTCAGAGAAATTGCTAAAATACAAGGAAGAAAATGAACTTTCCAGCTTACTTATTCAAACTCCTATACCTGCTTTAGATTATATTAGGGATTTCTTGTCCTTAGACAAACTTAGGGGTTTTATTCCACTGTTGAAGATAACTAGGCACAAATGTGTTATAAAACCATCTCAGGGCCTTGCACAACATACTTTATTTTGGCTATGAATTATATTCATTTCTTTATGAAGTTATGGATTTCCAAGACATGATAGGTTTTAAAGTTAAATTTTTTATCACCCAACACAAAAATGCATATCTGGAGATGATTTACCACAGTGTTGGTCTGTATATCATTTTTTTTTTTTTACTCCATTATTACAAAAGTGACAGAACAATTTCTGGTGTATCTCACCTGGCTAAAGAGAAAGTCTTTGTTACTAATGTCCCTACATATTCTACTAGGACATCAGGTAAAACACCAAGAAGCATCTATCTTAATGTATTCTAGAAGTACTTTAATAAAAATGACACATAAACTGTGCCAAAGGGAGGAATATGTGATTTAACTAAACAAGTGTATGCATAAAAGTTAACTTAAAAATCTACTCAAGGAGATATAACCAATTTTAAATTAATTTTCCACTTTAAAATGAACTAGTTGAAAAGAACAATGTATTCTATATTTAAAAAGATAACATTCCAATAAAGTAAATTACACAGACATAATATGCATAATATGCATATGCATATTTTAAATGTATACTGCTGTCTATAATTAAAAGTGATGCACCAATAAAATCTGGGAACAGTTGCTTTTCCCTGCAAGAGAATTGGGATGTAGTAATCTTTATCTATACAGGCTTGGGTAATTAATGTTTGCAAGTATTTTGAGTTATCGCAATGATAATCTCCATAGAAAAATGAAACAGACATTTGAAGCTGAATAAACCACTTGGAAAGCCTGTCATAAAAACAAGTTCAACCACTAGGAAGAAAATGAAACATTTGTGTGGCTTACCGTCAAAGGAGGCTTCTAATCCATCACTCCCAAAGAAAAAAGAAATGCTGAAAAAGAAATAAAATTTAAAAAATATTTGCTTCACTACCATCTCATACCCTCCTAGAACACCAAGTCCCTACATCAGCCATTTTTTGATCCATTCTAGTGAAATATTAAATTAAGAGAGGTGTCATAGGATTATTGTTAGATGCTTAATCTTCAAGGATGATCTTTTCCCAAAGGTGTCTGAATTTTATAAGAGGGCTACTTTTGATGCATATAAAGCATTCTTCAATATTCCTTTTAGAATAATGATACTGGTCTTTAATGCTATAATTCCAGGCATATAGAAAGTCTTGCCTTATTATTACTATTGTCTCATTATTACTGCCTGATTATTATGAGTGTTGGAAAAAATAGTTATTGATATAAATGACAGGTTATGAAGAGAGAGGATTTGTTGATCTTTTGACAATCTTCTAAACAATGGGAACATCTTTTCCAAGCTAAGTTCTCCTACCCCATATCATTACACTAATTCTCACATCTTTCCTAAATCAAATTCTTTCTATATGGAGATAATATTTTGACAGAGAGAGACTATAGTGTGTAGGATTTTAACAATAGACAACTGCTGGAAGGAGAGCCCTCCCTGACTGTGTTTCAGATCTAGCCAAAGTCACTTATTACCAGACTCTATGGACACCCGAACTTACAATGAGTTTTCTGACCCCAGGAGGATTTAGATAACTCTGGATAAGTTCTGTTCTGTGACATAAGTACTGAGTTGCTTAACAGCAAAAATGTTTCTCCTCTTAAACACCTCAGCCAACAACATTTCTGCAGGATTTATAAGGATGCAACAGGATGAGGGTGCTAAATGTCCCAGGGTGAGAGCAGTTTTTGTTAATCTTACATGAGGCTTAAGACTCTAAGTCCATTTTCAACCCCTTCTGAGTCCTTTCTTTTCTAAGCTTAAGGATGAAAGGGGCCCTGCAGGTGGTTCTGCTCTCCCCTTCCTCTGTTGGTGTGCAGAGGTTTGCTGGGCAGGAAGCCACAAGCCCTCATTCTTAGTCAGTGGGTAATCAGAATATTATAGGCAACTTGATTCTGGATGCTGGAGTGGATTTAGAGTAAAATGGATTTTTTCATTAATGCATTTCTGACTACTGCTTTCCACTCTGTTCAGAAGTAAAGTAAGTTCCCTTTCTTTTTAGAAGATCCATTCCTTGGAGATTCTATAAATATAGCTTTTAATTTAACTCCTGTGAAAGAATAGAAACATGTCTTTGAGGGAAATTGACATCTTTCAGAGGCACTCTCTCTCCCCATTTGTCACTGCCTCCCTGAGTGTCATTAGCCTCCCCTGGATAGGAAAAAGTTTTGTACAAAGCCCCCGAAAGCTAAAAGTCCTTAGGTTTAAGGGCATTTGTTTACTGAACCCATATGATTCAGCAGTGATGTATGTGTAGAGGAAGTCTTTCTTTGCCTGTCTTAGCTTTGAAGGAGTGTGATTTTTCTTTTCTACTCAAGTTCTATTCAGAAAGCAAAACAAGCACATAATTCTCTGGTTGTCCCTTGCATCCCTCTGCTGTGTATTTCACAGGAAACCTCATTATTAAAATAAAAATATCATTTGTAATCTATTAATATAGGCTTGGTTTGATCAAAAGCCATGGTGAGGGAGGGTGGAATAAAAACTGCATCGTGAGTCAAAAAGGTCCATTTTGTTGTGCTACAGTGTAGAACATGCTGTCAATTGAATGAGACCAGAGCAATACATTCTGGGGATTCTGGGGTGAAAGTATTTCTTATCACTCTTGGATTGAAAGGTTCATGGTATTTTAGGGTTTTCTCCAGTTACCTTGAATGATTAAAGAAAATGTCAAAGAACATTGGGGAGGAGGTGCCAAATCCTTCCACCTGAGGCCTTCCCAATATATGATTGATGGATCCTGTCAAGGGGGCTGTCACATAGTAAAGTACCAGCTACCACACAGAGAAGGTGTTTGGTGCTGTACAAACATTTTTTTCCCCCTAGACCTTGGAAAAGGAGGAGAAATGGAGGACTAGCAGCATCCCATCACACACAGTATGACCCAGAAAGATCGAACTGAACACAGAAATGTTCTGGCCTTCTTTTCAGATCTTGCAATGAAATAATTTAAACCCATCATCAATTTCCATCTGCTTGGACTCTGGCCCAAAAGTGAGAGTCAAATAGCAATCAATGCCAGTTCCTCAATTACCCAGTGTCACAGCATCACAAATAATTGTGATGACAAAAATTTTTATTTTCCAAGTGAGGAAGAAAACACTCCAAGAACCCTAACAACTACTACTGTGGAAGCCAAGCACATTCACTCACAAATAAGACATAGTATTGTCTCCAGATCCCACTGGAAGAGATTTGGCTGACATAAAACAAAACAGAACCAGATAAACAAAATACCTCCCCAACATAAGAGAAAGCTCACTGTTTACTAGCTGTTTGACTGTGTTCAACTTTGCTGTGCCTTTCTTTTCTTATTGTCAAATGGGGATAAGAATATATCTACCTTTAGGTCATTTTTGAGACCAAATGGGTACATAGAACATTGCCCAGTGTCTAGCTATTTAAGTGTTAGCTGTTACCATTAACCTTCTATACTGAGGCATGTCAATGGGCTACTGTAGATACACACATAAATGATAGCCCGAGTCTCTATTCATCCCTGACTCACTCCCTCACAACACTGCTGTATGAACTATCTGAACTTATCAACTGAACTTGATTTTCCTCACCTTCTAAATAAACTGACTACATGTGACTCTGCTACATAGGGATGTGGTACAAATGACCACAGATTCTAATGATCCCTGGAGTGACTGATGTGAAAATAAGTGCTAAATTCAAAACCTAATGTGATATATATGCTGACCTCAGCTCTTCTTGAAAAGATTAAAGTTGAAGCATGAAGGGAATAATGTTTGCTAGATCATACTTTCATTGAGCTGTAGCTTCATGGATTACAAAATTAAGTAAAAACACCTGATTACAACAGGTCAGATTTTTTGTTATTTGCCATTTTTATTCTTTAAAAGTTTCTTAAGATTTTTCTGAACTGCAGGCTAAATAAATGTTAGCTTAGCCCCCATTGCTACTGCCTACCAAGGAATTCTTTGAATGACTAAGTGCCTCAGGCACAATGAAAGTGGATTTATGAGTTTTCCAGGGATCTACTATAGACAAATAAGGCTGTGCATCAGAGGGTCCTATTTAAAGCTAAGTTAATCAGCCAAAGAACAGTGCTAGAAGGAAAGGAAAAGACAGAGGAGAGGAATGTAGAGGGTCTGTGCTTGGATGGGAAAACAGCAGAAGGTAAACACTTGAAGGCCAGGCAAATGGAAAATGCTCACGCTAAAGGTACTCTTCTTTGTACTAAATCACACCACTGGAGATGGAATGAAAGGTGAGCTATTGGAAGCTAACCCAGCCAAGCATCCCACAGCCCCCAAGGTTACAGATACCTGTCAACAAGCACTGGTACTGAGGACCACATCCCTTCAGAAAGGAATGTGGAAGGGTTTCTTCCAGATATTCTTTTTATTTGGGGTCATAAGTCAAACATTATCGGACATTTCCCAGCAAATATGTTGATCAGTTCTAAAATACCTAATATCTTGTTCTTTGAAATACCTGGACGGTTTTCTTACAGTTTAAAACTAGATAATAGTATGTAACACATTATTAAAAAATATATATTATTTATAAGTTACCTGTACAGCCTAACTAATTGACGTGCCCTTTGTCTTTAAAAACCATGGATCTTGGTGCATGAGGCTTAAGGAACAATGTCTAATGTCATGCACATACTCAGTCTATAGGTATATAGATACTAAAAGTAAGGACTTCACAGCCAAGCAATGCAAATAATTTGATGTTTGGTGAAGGAATTATTACATAGACTTGTGCCTTCTTCCCTTTTTTTCCTTGTTTTTATTTAATGAGAAGTGCTTAAACCTAGGCACATAATGGCAATTGTATTTGTGCAGTGGGATGGGGAAAACTAATTGAGCAAGGCCAGACCTGAGAAAATTGGGATGTTCATTGGTTATATCTATATTTTCACCCTCTGTCTCCTTATTCACTGTGGTTCTTTGCTCCCCATTTCACTGCTATACAGTACTTTTATCCTCTCATATCTTTCTTCTTATCAAAACTGACTCTCAAAAAAATAATCTGATACCCATCAACATTAGGAATAACCAAAAAAAGTACTCCACTTGTTAGGCATTCTTTGAGAATAAGCATTTTGACAGACATCAAACCTTTAATATACAGAGGAAAGAATAAAGGTAAGGGTGCATTTTGTGGAGATCTTTACCTCTGTAGCTAAATGTCTTCAATTTATTTGAATCTGTTCTGTATGTTATTATTAACAGAATAACATGGAGTATACCCTCATAATATTTACAATCTAACAACAGAGACATAAACATGAATACAATGCAGCACTCAGATGTGAAAAACAAGAGAGGTATGCAACAGGCTATGAAGAAAAAGTAACTCACTCTCCCCAGGGAAGTTGGAACATGTCAGCTTCTTGGTCTTAAAGGAAATGTAAGCTTTTTTTCCAGATAAGGGGAAGAGAAGAGTCACCCCTACAAAGGGAAAAAAGAATGTGAAAAATGGTGGTGGAGGAGGGGCAATTGAAAACATGCCCTGTTTGAGAAGTAGCCTAAAGAATTTCACAAGACCTTAAAATCACACACTTAAGTGAGTCCAGATGAGATCAGGTTTGTGAATATGAATATTTCTAGCAGGCTAACAATCATATTTACAAAAGAAATTGTAGTGGACTGTCTTGCTCATCACCTTATCACGTCACAAAACAGCACTGCCCCAGAATTGGTGATCTTGTCTTGAAGATTTTCAAGGGAAAGAGTCAACTACTTTTTCTGGCCAGCATATTCAGCATCTAACAAACCTTATCCTCAAGTACTGGGGAGGCTTAAAAAGGCAGATACAAATGTGAGAATTAGTAAGCAATTGTCCATGGCTGAAATATGACTGCCTCTCCCGTCTGACTCATATTCTAAATGGTATCTGCCATTACCTTTGTCTCATTCATTTCCCACTTTTTATTACTAAGGTCCTACTTTTCTTAATATTTTACACAAACGCTGTGTTTTCACTTGGATGCTGTTAGAATTCTCCTGGGATGATTGATAGTTGTTTCAATTACCAACTCATTTCCTCAGCAGCTTGACGCGATGGGAAGTGATCCATGCTATAGGAAGTTGCATTTTTCTCTGAATTTAGTGAAGTTTCTGCTTCAGAGAACAGGGCTTTCTGCCCTTCCCCTGAAGCCAAAAGCTCAGCCTCCCTGTACTCCAGTGCTTAATCAAATCTCGGAGACAGAGTTTTGGGTGAAGTAGAAAAGAATAGCTTTATTGCTTTGCCAAGTAAAGGGGGACACAGTGGGCTTCTTCCCTTGCAAACCATGTGTCCCAACCTGGGAGGATATGATGAGGAGTTTTATAGCAACAGTTCAAGGGTGGAAGTTGCTGACAAGATTAGGGTATGTGCAGGGTCTCAGGTGGTTGGTCTCCTAATCTTGGTGAGCTTCTCTGGTCCCTTTAATCTTGCCTCAGGTGGCTTCTTAGCTGCTCCTCCCTTGATTAGCAACTGTGGGAATCTGCCCTTCGGAACTCAGAGAAGGTCATGGAGGCTGAAGTCTTGCCTACAAGAAATGGGAGAAAAAGCCCTCCATTCCCAGGAACCACACAGGGCACCACTGGGTTTCACCCCTCCCCTTTTTCCTGCCCCCTTCCTCCTCCTCCTCTTTTTTCTTCTTCTTCAGCTTTTAATTTAGTTTGGCCTCCTCTACAAACACATGGAGGTTTCCTTTATAAAGAGATGTACTGCTCACTTATTTAATATGGTTTCATGTTTGTTCTTTGGTCTACTAGTGCACTCATTTCTGAATGTTGGTGATTTGCAGTTGCAAAAGGAATACTAAGTGTAATGTTCTTTGCATTATTTCCAGACCACCAGCACCATCCCTATCCCTCTGGTCATTTTACTTACCATTATAATTCCTGTTTGAAATCCTCCCATCCTCTCTTTTCAAAGACAATCAAGATGGCTCAGTAATTAGAAGAAATTGCTTAGTTTTGGGAATTTGATTTAATTTGAAGTGTTATATAAAACACAATTCTCAACTGACTCTTGAATTCAGAAAACAAATGTATCAGTTTCTTTTCCCAGAATACATTTATTCCTTCCAAGTGAACTGAATTATAATTATGCTGAACAACTAATTAAAAAGCATTTATTCATTTCCTACTGGGAAGGACACACTGAAGCTTGAGGTATGACCACTGTGGTCCCAATCTTGGTGACACAGATGGCCAGCAATGCTTACACATCTAGATCAAAGAGAGAGCAAATGAGTGCCCGTGTGGCACAGGCATAGGCGAAATTAGGGTTCAGGTACAATGCTAAGTCTGAGTTGTTAACATATTTGTAATGGTTAGCATTTACCATGAAATGAAGGCATAGAACAGAGCTCACTTCAGAAATCCTTTCCATTCTCATTCACGGGAATGTGACATGAGAAGGATTGTGCCTTCTGGGAACGGGGTAACATTTGGGTCAGAGAGCAGTTGCACACTGAGCAGACCCTTTGAAAAATGTTGATGTTAGCTCATCACTACCTGCCTTTGAAGCCCAGCAAAGGTGCCAGATGTTGTTTGTGAGATAATCACTCTTAAATTGCCTGGCATTTGTTTCTTGTACTATACAACTGTACCACATGAACATCCACAGTCAGAAGAGCAGAGACCACTGTGAAGATATATGTAAGAGGAAAGAAGGAGAGATGCCCAGAAATTTTATTATTGTTATTTGACCCTGTTTTTTGAATAAATTCTTTTCCTTTTAATATGACAAAATAGGTGTTAAAGGTTTCATTAGAGCAGAATTTTATGTAATTCATTAGTAAGCTGTCTTATGGGACAGCAGTTAGGTACAATTAAAAATTCATTTTAATAATACTTAGTATCTACGTAACATTTTGTATTCCAGAATCATCTTGCATGTATTAATTTACTTAATCTAATAAACACCCCTTTTCAGGGGAGATGTGTAATGATCCTGATTTGTAAGGATAAGGGATTAGGGACAAGAGTGGTGATGAGGCCTCTCCTCAAGCCTCTAAAGTGAATTTATGTCCTGCCAATAATATAGTAGTAGTAGTTTTTGTTCAGTTCATCTCTTGTCAAACCCAATTTTGTGTGCCCAATGCACGGTGAGGCCAAACAAACTAAAACGTCAGTTTGGTGCAGAGAAAGATTTACTGCAAGTGCCATGCAAGTAGAATGGGGTGGCTCATGCTCAAAAGACCTGAATTCTCAGATGAGTTTCAGGGAAGAAGTTTTTATAGGCAAAATTGCAGAGGAGGACTGCAGGGTGTGTAATCCTCCACTGATTGGTTGGTGGTGAGGTAACAGAGTGTTGTTCCAGGAATCTCAATCATCAGCCTTCTGCTTCCAACCAGTCTGGGGTTCACATGCTTGTGCTCAGCCTGAAGTTGCCATCTCAACAGGGGTGGAACCCTCCATTCCTGTATAAGAACTCAGAGATTATAATCAGACTGTTATGCACTTTCCTGGAGGAGCAACCAGTACCAGGTCCCATGATGCACTATTGTTTCTTTCCTCATTCCCTCACTTCTCCAATTGCTAACTTTTGGATCTGCCCTTTGGAACTCAGAGGAGGTCTAGGAGTCTGAAACCTTTTCCCTACAAACAAGAAATGGGAGACACAGAAAGGCCTTTGTATTACTTGGGAGGACCCCAAAGGATCTTACACAATTTCACATCCTCTTCCTAAGTTTAAAAGTTAGGAAGTTACATAATGCATAATGCCAAACTCTGAGACAAGGTTTTCTTTTCTACGTACTATGTCGTCAAATGAAAGGACAAATGATTTCCCAATTAAAAAGAGGAATGTAAACTCAGAAAACTACATACACATCATAAAATGTTGTGCAAGTATGCAATATTTGTTCAGGAAAATTCTATCTAACTCCTTTGTACACTTGACATCCCACGTGCTGCATCACAAAAATAATGATCTTGGAAATTCTCAGAGCTTGTGGTTGGTGTTATCTCCTGTGGCATAGTCCAGACACTGTCCAGCCAGTTAGTTATCCAATACAGATTTTAGAAAGCTTCTACTGAGTGCTTAGATGTATGTTCAATTCCAAGATAAATACAGTATAAATCTAAAATATGGCTTTAAGGACTTATGGGTTAGTTGTGGAAAGATTAACCTTGATGGAAAAAGGAAATATTAAAATGGTATTTGATGAGAAGACCCAGGAACATTCAAATCCTGTCCTCAGGTTACACTTTTCTGTCACTGTGTAACAAATCTTCCTAAAATCAAGTGGAGGAAAACAAACATTTTATAATTTTTACACATTCTGTTAGGAATTTAGATAGAACATTGGGTGTGTGGGTTGCTTATGCTCCATAATGCCTGCAGCCATAGCATTGAATGCTGGGGATGACTCAAATTGTTGGAGACTGCAATGATCTGGAGGTTTCTTTGCTCACATATCTCACATATCAAAACCCTCTAGGACAGGATTTAATACAGAGAATTAAGGATCTAAGGCAACCTTTGTAAAGACTTGGGTAAGAGATATCAGGGAAGCTACTGCTGCCTTTTAGGCAATCACAAGTATGGAAATGCCAAGGATGCTGCCATCAATGACGGGGTGAGTGTTTAACCTGGTTCTATCCAGAGGCATCTAGAAGGACACAGAAGAAATATTTTCCTTCCTGACCAAAAAAGAATGAATGATGAGAACAGCAACAGGACAAAGCCATTTTGCTCCCAGCCGCTTTCTTGCTTCTTTGAGTCTAAGGGTAGGATGCTTGGGACTGTGACAGTCATCTCACAGCCTGGAGGGGAGACACCATTCACATACTGAGAATGGAGAAGCAAAGGGACTGTGCATCAACCTCTAATCTTCTGCCTCTATATTTATGTGAGATTAACCTGCTCCTACTTTTACTGAAGTAGTCTCATATTTACAGCTGAACATATCTAGCCTGAAACATACACAAAAAGAAATGTTGACTGGTTTCTGTGATGATAGCAATTAATCTTTGGATGGATCCATAGATTGAGAAGCTGCATATACAGAGGAGAGCAGCTTTCTCTGACTTCAGGAAGCTTGCCACCATTTTGTGTCATGGCCATTTTACATCCTAATTTCTTCAACATATTTGGCAATAACCACACAAATATGATAAATCCAAGGTCTAAGTTACAATGTCCACAAAGTTAGGTAAATGCATTCCATTCTTCTCTTGAATGTTGGTGAACATATGAGACAGAATGGAACCTGAAACCTGGGACCTGGGACCCTTGGCTGCAGTGCATGCATCTGGACAAATGTCTCCTTGTCTCCTGGAGCAGCAAAATACAAAGAAACAATAAGGGACGAAAAACCACTGCACTTGTGAGCAGTTGGGGAAAATTATAAACAACAAGATACAAAAAGACCAAAAACCTAACTGCCACTTCTGAGGAGCCAGGAGTAAAAGCAGGGTACTGGGCATGACCCCTGCATGCAACATCACAAAGTGGTAAGCAAATCACCTAAGCCATTCCTCTGGCCTGACCCCTGGACCCACCTCTACTATTACTCCATCTACCCCCCTTCAGGGAGTGCTCGACCCCCTCAGGGAGTGAGCAAGGGAACTTGTTACTTGTTTTTGCTCCCTCCTGCTACAGCAGGGGTCCCAATAAATCCTTGCTTGAATTTCTTGTCGGGCCTCTTATCAATTTGTATTGATTAAGGAGGTCAAGAACGCTGGTAGGTAACACCTACAAAAGGCAATAGGAAAATAAAAACTTGTTTTTTTTACTGTCCCATTTACATGATGTAAAAGGTGAATACTCTGGATTTTTATTTGCCAGTCCAACCACTCACAGAAGCACAGATTTCTTGACCTCATTTTTAATCCAAACTCCTGGGGAAGGGCCACTGTTTAGTCAGGCCTCCTCTGAAACAGCATGACTGAGACGGGGGAGCAGGTCAGCAGCAAGTTCCAGAAAGTGAGGTGAGAAGGGTGAGTAGCCAACCAGTAAGTGCCTCCATGAAGGAAGCTGTCTGAGTTAGGCCAAATATCATCTGCAAAGGCAGTGTAACTACCATTCAGCACAGGTAATGAGAAGAAGTGAAGATATACTCCTCGTGCTGTGGAATTCCCAAACAAGGTAAATTACCAGTACAAGAAGAATGATGACAATAAGAGTGATACTGGAACACCAAGGACAAATGAAAAGACTCTTTTCTGCTTTCTAACAGCATCTAACACATCTCCCTAGAGTATAGATATTTCACTTATGATATGATATGATTTAGAACACCTCAATGTCTTCTGGAAAATTATCCCTCTGCACTCTGATGACATGTTTCTTCAACTTATATCTTTATTCTCAAGGTTTAAATTTACTGGAGAAAGCAAGTACTTTATCCCAACATAAAAGCATGCACATAGTTAAATAATTTGGCACTATCCAGCTTGTGGGATTTTAGTTCCCTAACCAGGTATTGAACCTGGGCCCTTGGCAGTGAAAGCACAGATTCTTAACCACTGGACCACTAGGGAATTCCAAATAATTTGTTTTTAAAAAGTCAAATATCTGGGCTTTGCTTCTTGATTCAGTAGGTGAGGATGAGTTGAGGCTCAAGAGTCCAGTTGGTTCTGATACAAGTGGCTTGAGCTCCATGGCTTTGTATTCTTTAGCATTGAATGAAGGTCCCAAGGACAAGTCTGCTTAAGAAAGAAAGTGCCCCAAAATTACACAGTTCTGACGGGTGAGAGGGAAGAGTAGAATAGAGTCAGGATAGGGGTGAGGGCAAGTCAAGTAAAAGAAGATTGAGCTGCCAAGTAAATACTACTAAATCCACCACACAGATTTCCCAAAGGGAGTTTGAAAGTCTAGAATATAACGTAGGGAGAAATGTTTTATTGCAAGTGGATTTGAAAATTGGGAGTTAAATGGAGGACAGTGTTTTATTATTTATCCAATATCTGACATTTTCAGTCACCTCTGCTCTAAATTATGAGATAGGTGGAAACGTCCTCTGCCCTGTGCCCAGCACCATGGAATACTTTCAAGTAAAAAGTAGAGAACACTCAGGAGATGTGGAACAAGTGGGATTTATTGTGTCAGCTTCATGCAAACATGGGTGAAGGCCAGATATAGATTGATGGCTCACATTTAGATGCAGTCTGAGTAAAATGTTTTCATTTCTGCATCATGGAAGCAAATTTGAAAGCTTTCACTCAAACCATGGAATTGAATTTCTTGCAACAAAAAACTGACCTACCTCCTAGAACAGCTTTGAAAAGTCCCATTTTGACTTCTGCTTAGTTTCCAAATCTACTTTTATTTAACACCAGCCTAGAAACAACCAGAATGATGATATTGTGCCTCTAGGTAATTCTATGCCCCTAAATGCATTTCATATAAGAAATAAGAATGAATTAAATGTGGTTAATCTTCAGTATTAAAAAGATCTTTTCAAAATAGGCTTTAGATATTGCATATTCTTTTTAAAGGTGCTGAAATTGCATCCTGAATGTCTATACTTTAGGGTCTTAAATGATAACAGGAAACTCTGTTGCCCTGTATCTATAGCCATTTGCTCCATGAATATTTATTTTGTAGAGGAAGCTTACCATTTTTTGCAAGCTTTCAGAAGAGGCAAGAATTAAAACATTAAGGATTTATACACTGCCTCCAGATATTTGTCCTAAATTATCTTGTAATGTTCATGATGAAATCAGTCTACAGGAAAATTCTCCCTGACTTCAGATGTAATGTGAATGTTCCTGTACATCTTATACATAACAAAGGAGTCATCATAAGGCATATGAAGATCAATGGATCCATGACCATCATCACAGCATCTGGAAGACAGGAGATGTCAATTTTTATGACATATTGTTCAAAATCCTTTTTCAACATCTTTATTGAGGTATCGTTGACATATAAAAATGGCATAGGGACTTCCCTGGTGGCTCAGTGGTTAAGTATCCACCTGCAAATGTAGGGGACGTGAGTTCCATCCCTGGTCCAGGAAGATCCAACATGCCACACAGCAACTAAGCCCGTGCGCCACAACTACCGAGCCTGCAAGCCACAACTACTGAGCCCAAACACCACAACTACTGAAGCCCTCATGCCTAGAGCCCATACTTTGCAAAAAGAGAAGTCACTGCAATGAGAAGCCTGCCCACTGAAACAAAGAGTAGCCCCCACTCGCCACAACTAGAGAAAGCCCGCACACGCAGCAATGAAGACCCAATGCAGACAACAACAAAAAAAGTCGCATACATTTAAGGTGTACAACTTGATGTACTGATATGCATACACATTCTGAAATAATTATCATAATCAAGCAAATTAACATATATATCACTTCTACACAGTTACTGTTATCAAATGGGGGTCTCGCTGCTCACCACTTGCAAAATCAACTACATACCTACAAATGTTGGTAGAAAGGAAAGGTGCCTTTAATCATAATGCCAGCAACCTGGGGAGATGGTGGACTCAGCATCTCCCCAAAACCACCTCCAAAAATTGTGCTCAGCCATGAAACTTTTAAAGAGAAACAAGGAAGTAATCTCAGTTAATCATTGAGATAGGGGTCAAAATCATCAACATCTCCCACTGTGTGCAGCCTTGTGGACTCCTCATGATCTTCCTCTGGATGTTATCTTGTTCACACAGTCTGGTCACACAGTTTGCTCAGGAGATTACTGAAGGGGAAGCTAGGGAAGAGGCCTGTTATTACTTATTCTTCATTTATCCTTCTTTGACCTATGGAAAGAACTGAGAAGTTAGGCAAGGTATTATGGAATTAAAAGATGTGAAAGCTGTGCTTGGGCCGGAAATGAGTAGAGCATGGGGGTGCCTGGTTTAAAAATTAGTTACAATATAGCCTTGCTAAAGTGACAAGAAAAGGGGCTTCCTGTGAAGAAAGGAAGGTTTACTGCTCATGAAGTTTTCCCGAAAAATGCTGCTTACATTCCCATTGTGTGTATATGTGTGTTGAGAAGATTTAATTTAAGATGTATCCTCTTAGCAAATTTCAAGTATACAATACAGTATTGTTAGCTATTGTCACCATGCTGTACATTAGATCTCCAGAACTTATTCATAACTGAAACTTTGTACCCTTTGACCAACATGACCCCATTTCCCTAACTCTCCAGTCCCTGGCAACCACCATGCTACTCTCTGCTTCTATAAGTGTGACTATTTTAGATTCCACACATAAATAAGTCACACAGTATTTCTCTTTCTGTGTCTGGCTTATTTTGCGTAGCATAATGTCCTCCAGCTCCACCAGTGTTGTCACAGATGAAAGGATTTTCTTATTTATTAAGGTTGAATAGTATTTCTGTGTGTGTGTGTGTGTGTGTGTGTGTGTGTATATCTATCACAGTTTCTTTATTCCATTCATCCCCTGAAAGACACCTAGGTAGTTTCCAAATCTTGGCTATTGTGAATAGGGAATGCCACAGTGAAAATGGGAGTTTAGATATCTTTTCAAGATTCTGATTTCCATTCCTTTGGATATATACCTAGAAATGGGATTGCTGGATCATATTTTTAACTTTTTGAGAAACTTCTATACTATAAATTAATACAGCCAGTATGGAAATCAGTATGGAGGTCCAAAATTATTTATTGTGTGCCAGCTTGTGATATATCAATGAGACTTGTGCCAACATAAGATACATCAATGAGATCAGTATATACCCTGTGATCTTTAGCAACTCATGTCCTTTATTTAATTCTTGGTTTTCCCATTAAGAAAAAGAAATTGAGATATAAGAAAAATAAACAAGAACTCATCTAAAGCATAGTTATAGAAATAAAGAGATTTCAATCCTTCTAGACTGGCAACAAGGGCATGTTAGTAGGTGCTGGTTGTAAGAAGAAATTTGACTACTGAAACACTTCAAAGGATAGAAATAATCCTTATATCAGGATTTTCAGCATTTTTATTATGCTGTGTAATTGCAGCTGATTCATCATCATGTTTTTAATCTGACTAATTAAAACTAAAACTCAGCCAATCCTAGTGGCAAATGCTTTTTCATTTTGCTATTAATGATTTCAGCCAGGAATAAATTAAGATATCAATGTCATTTAAAATATAAATAACTTTCCCTGGAATACAGAGAAGGGATTCTTTTATAAGTAAGCATGGGAACTTTTATGCCCTAAAACTAGGTTATAATGCAGCATGTTCCCTGGGCAAAGACTGTTTTGACTTCTTGAAGAAATCAATGTGCTGAAATTTTAAGCTTGAATTACAGATAAACAATCTGAATACAACCGCCATAAATTTAGAGAAAACAAGAGAAACTTTAGAACTTTGATGGCAATTTTAAAAGGAAAGGAGAGAATCCTGTAGCTTCATCAGTTTGCAGTGTTAAAGGGGGAAATATCTCTTCAAGAATATCACTGATTGAGGGGCTTCCCTGGTGGTCCAGTGGTTAAGACTTTGCCTTCCAATGCAGGGAGTATGAGTTCGATACCTGGATGGGGAGCTAAGATCCCACATGCCTCGTGGCCAAAAAAAAAACCACCAAAACATAAAATAGAAGCAGTATTGTACTGAATTTAATAAAGACTTTAAAAATGGTCCACATCAAAAAAATCTTAAAAAAAAAAAGAATATCACTGATTGATTATAAGATCTTTTTACTTTCCAGTTGATTTTTTCTTTATTTTTTTATTTCCAAAATTGTTTCTAGCTTTTTAAAATATAAATAGGTACAATGTATGTATGGATAGATAGATAGATAGATAGATGATAGATAAGAAAAATTAAATAAAATCCTAGAAAGGAAGAAATATTTGTTTATTAAAATGAAAATTAAAAATATTATTTTGGGGCTTCCCTGGTGGCCCAGTGGTTAAGAATCCACCTGCCAATGCAGGGAACATGGGTTTGAGCCCTGGTCCGGGAAGATCCCACATGCCCCAGAACAACTAAGTCCATGCACCACAACTACTGAGCCTGCACTGTAGAGCCCACAAGCCACAACTACTGAGTCCACATGCCACAACTACTGAAGCCCACATGCCTAGAGCTCCACAACAAGAGAAACCACTGCAATGAGAAGTCTACACACCACAATGAAGAATAGCCCCTGCTCTCCATAGCCAGAGAAAGCCCATGCACAGCAACAAAAACCCAATGCAGCCAAAAATAAATAAATAAAATAAATAAATAAATATATATATATTTAAAATATATATTAAAATATATATATATATATAAAAGAGAATATCATTTTGGATCCCTGGCCATTGTATAAAGCTAAAACCCTCTCCCAAATAGTCATTATGTTTTACCTCAAGCTTAAAAGGAAGTTGTTTGTAGAGGTAGTATGAATTAAATCAAATTCAGGAAAAAAAAAAAAAAAAAAAAAACAGAAACAAACAAACATATAAAATGGCTCTCTGGAGAGACCTGAACTCCAGAATATTTGGAAACAGTTGTATCTATAGTTATACACTTTCCTCAATTTTTCAATCTTACTTCTAATCCTACTGTGTCAGCACATTACTTTACCTCATTCTTCATAGCATGGATGGAAATACAGATGGGAGCTCCTTCAAATTCCCTCCACCAAATTTAAAATGCTGCATATCCTTTCTCTCCTCCATCCCTTCTGGTACACAAGGAGAAGTGTCCCTCCTCCCATCAAAGGCCTGTATGCTTCCTGTAGAGTTCCACCACCCTTTCAGGGACCTCACTCCCTTATTATTCCTTCTACTCCTTTCACTCTTAGATCATTCCAAGCACACTTGGATCATTCCAAGCACATTTCTCAAGCACACTTGAGAAATTTGTTCTCTTTGCCCCCATCATCACACTCTCTCCTAATTTCCTCTGGCATTGACCATGTCTGTCTCAGGACTCTGTTTATCTCTAATTGTTAACCATTCCTCTACTCACTACAAGCCATTTATGCATCTCATCTCTGATGCTGGGACTTAATAATTAAAGTATCCTTCATATCTTCATATATTTCCACTCAAGTGTCCCTAAAGCTTCTCAGACTAATGTCCAGAACTAAACTCATTTACCTTCCCCTCTTCAAATTCTCTTTTGCCCATTAGTGTTTCCAACATTAGAAGTTGGTGCCATTATCTATTTTCTTGTACCAGAACCACATGGAGGGACTCTTTATATACTACTTCATCTCCTAAATCCAATCACCCATCACCATGTGTTTTTATTCTTCTTCCAAAATATATCTAAACTCTACTGATTTCTCTCCATTTCTATTCCTACCACCCTAGTACAAACCATCATTTTCTATTTCTGATCCATCAACTTAGCTCCTACCAATGAGTATTATCCAATCTCTATCCAATCCATTCTCCTCACAGTTGTCACATTCATGTTTTTTAAAATACAAACATCACAAAAATACTCTCCTGCTTAAAGTGTGTCAATGGCTTTTTTTTACCTATAAAAGTCTGAAAGTTTTAGTCTGGGACATAAGATCCAGTTTGATCTTGTCCCTGATTCCTTTGCTGCATACTGCTCTCCCCTCACACCATTCACTGCTGCCACATGGAGCCTCATGGGAACCTTGACTGCCCTTTCTCCATAAGTTTGGACCTCAGCTATGTGCTTTTAGAATAAATCATACTTAACACTATTTTATCCCAGAAACTAGAAAGTTTCCAGGAGCATAATAAGCAGTCTAAAATATTTGCTGAATATATGATATTGAGGGCAGGAACAATGATTTTCTGAAGATCTATATTTAAAGGGTATAAACATTGAATAGAAGGGCTTGGATTCCTAATTGAGGTTTATCAATACTCAGTCAACAAGTGATTTCATCAACTGGTACCCTCTATGTACCATTCTACAAAATATATATCTGAATTAAGCTAGGACATCCCAGAAACAATTAGCTAAGTTAGTTCAATTGTCCCTCAAAGAATGTGAATGGTTTGACCATAAAACATTTCTGGAGCAATGACAGCAGCCTAGAGAGAACTGGCTCAACAAAGCCCAGCAACTGACATCACAGGCCATCAAGTCAGGCACCACTCATAACTTTGACCTTTGAGGTTAATAAGTGATAGCCTCTAAAATCTTATTGCATCTCCTTCAGGATATATTTTAAAAGGAACTGATTATATTGTATGTTGTTTTCTTCATAAAGGCTCAGTGTGTGTTGGAGAAGGGGAGGGCAGAGAACTCTCATTTTAGGAATATTTGTGCAGCTTCTAAATAACTAATTTGTTTACAAGCCTTGCAAATGTAGTAATTTATCACATCTTCCTCTTCATTATGCACACTAAAAAGTTAAAATCAAATTATTTACCAATTTCCAGGACATGCATATGAATTTTCAGCCTGTGTGGGTTTTTTTGTGTTTTTTTTTTTTTTTTTTTTGCTGTATGCGGGCCTCTCACTGTTGTGGCCTCTCCCGTTGCGGAGCACAGGCTCCGGACGCGCAGGCTCAGCGGCCACGGCTCACGGGCCCAGCTGCTCCGTGGCATGTGGGATCTTCCCAGACCGGGACACGAACCCGTGTCCCCTGAATCGGCAGGCGGACTCTCAACCACTGCGCCACCAGAGAAGCCCTCAGCCTGTGTTTCAATACTGCCTTCACTTATAGTTAAGATTCTTCTTCCTGCTGTAATTTTCTATGTGGCTCACTTCTTTTGATTATGTTAAACTGATTTATATTATACATTATAAATACTATATGTATTATACACATCTTCCTTCAATGCTGGATCCAAGGTTATTTTTTAAAAATCAAATAAGCATGACTGAAACCTAAGATTGTGAAAGATCAAGAATATAGATTTTGTATGTTGAAGATAAGCCAGGTATAAAAGAGAAGGTACAAATTAAGAATGAAGTCTCAAGAGGCAACAAAGTATAAAGATAGTAGTCATAGGAATTTTTTTTTTTTTTTTTTCGCGGTACGCGGGCCTCTCACTGTTGTGGCCTCTCCCGTTGCGGATCACAGGCTCCGGACGCACAGGCTCAGTGGTCATGGCTCACGGGCCCAGCCTCTCCGCGGCATGTGGGATCTTCCCGGACCGGGGCACGAACCCGTGTCCCCTGAATCGGCAGGTGGACTCTCAACCACTGCGCCACCAGGGAAACCGCAGTCAATAGGATTTATCTTGGTAAAGCCACAGGAAGAAATAAGGAGGTAATATCAGAGATGGAAAGTATACAGACTTCTAATTTAAAGAAATGTAAACAAAATAAAGTATCTCTCATGTCTCAAACCAGCAATGGTTCTTTTAAATTATAAGACCCAGTACTCAAGAGGCACCGGAGCAGGTACTTTCATCTGCTATTCACAGGAGAGAAAGGTGGTGCAGAAATGACAGGGAACAATTTATAAGGCATATCAATAGCCTTAAAAAAAAAAAAAAGTCGATGCTTATTTACTCAGCGATTTCTTTTCTGGGAATTTATCCAAAAGAAATATAAAGATTTTTTAACATTTAGCTTTAAAATTATTCATTGAATAATTAGTATGATATCAAAAATATATATGAACATCATTCATACCTAATTAATTAACAGGCTATCATATATAAGTTTTATCCTATATAAACTTTACAAATAGTATTATAAAATAATGTTAATGCCATTGAATGAAAATTATTATATATTAGGTAAAAATCAAGTTACAAAGTAATAGGTAGAAATTAACCAATTTATGTTAAATATATTACTAAATATATATTTTAGACACATTTATTTATAAATTATATATGTGTGAGAGAGCATTAAAATTATCTTTGGATTATAGTATAACGTGAAATTTTCATTTTCTTCTTTCTGTTATCAATATAGAAGACAAATTAGTTTTAAGCAGTTGAAGAGTCTATAGGAAAATGATTTTTGAAATCGAATATGTTCAAGGATAACTAATCCAACAGCTATTTCATGGAAAACCTAGACACTATTTTAGGCATTGGAAACAGAACAATGAATAAAATAGTCTCGATATCAGGAAACTAAATTCTCATGTAATCTCATTTCATTTAAAATCTCATATAGCCTAAAT
Source organism: Kogia breviceps (assembly GCF_026419965.1). NCBI lineage: Eukaryota > Metazoa > Chordata > Mammalia > Artiodactyla > Physeteridae > Kogia > Kogia breviceps. The sequence continues at coordinate 22,481,813 of NC_081320.1, forward strand.
TCTATTTAAACTTAAAATTTCTGTTGACAAAATCAACTTCAGTTGAATTAATAATGAATTAAAATATTTAGGGCTCAAGGTGGGAAAACACAAATGGGAATAATAGAGCAGTCTAGGTAGCAGCTGAAGCCAACCTAACTAATCTCCCCTACAGCCTCAATGGAGAAAGGTCTAGCCTGTGGGGACACCATGCTCAGACCTCTGAGTCCACCTAGACAAAACCAGAGTGGAAGTCAGGATGCCTTTGACCCTCAGTGTGCAGCCAGGAGCACTACTTGCCAACCCTGAGCTGAACTTCATTTCCTGACTTCTGTCTCTCATTAACAGTTTAAGAAACTGAGCAAGGCTGAGGAGGAAGACCAGGTCTAAATCCCAGGAACCCCCCTGTACATATCCCAGCTGACCTGTGTCTCTGCCTCTGCCCATTGGAATTAGCCTGGCACAGTCATATCCTGATAGAAGTGGGTACTTGAACCCAACAGGTGTGACCTGGCAACACCATGGTTCCAAGGAGCTACAGGTTTCATAGAGCCACCCTCACTGAAATGCAGCACCTCTCTCCCAGTCTTGAAGTCTCCTTGGGCTCCCCACTCTGCTCAGCATGCTTATAAAAATCACTATATCCCAAGTATCCTTCCTTATGGTGCTTGCCAAGCTCTCTGAGCCTGCCTAGCCCATGAAAAGATGGTACAACACACTCTGCTTTATGTTATCTCAAAAATGGTGCAAATGTGAGCTTCCTGAATGCCACACCACAGGGTCTGTACCAGCCAGTGCCCATTTAGGAAACAGAAGACATGTAATTATTTAACAAAGAGAATTAAATACAAAAACTATAAGATACAGCCTTTATTCTTAGAGATGGTAGAACAAAGGGAAAATGATGGAATTATTAAAACTTAGAAGCTTGAAGCCCCATGGATCTGGGAACCATACCTCTTAGAAGGGGGTGCTTCTCGGTGGGCTATAGTGTCTCTGAAGTGGGCACAGTGAGGCTGGTTATTCAAGCTGTTGGAAAAATTGCAAATTGGAATCAACTGCTATTACAAGAATGAACTGCTGCTACAGGGATGAAGAAATATTGTTAGATGATCTCAAAGGAACAGGGGCAAACAGGCTGATGTGAGACTCTTCTTCCGCCTTTCCAGTCTCCCTGCACTGACCCCTATGGGCAGAGCCTAAGAGGGAACAACTGGAAAAGCAGAAATGTGGTTTCAGAAAACCCACTCAGCATCACAAATGAGGATATAAAAGAGGGGGTTGGGAGCTTTATATATATATATATATATATATATATATATATATATATATATATATATATATATATATATATATATAATATATATTAATAGCTAGTACAGAATATGAGTAGCCTTTGGCCTCTTCTGGATTGTCATCAGTGAATGCCTTGAAAGACAGATATTGAAAGGCTCAATAAGCCTTTTTGCTCATGGTCTTTGCTCTGTAGCATTTTGAATCCTGTGAGGCTGTGAATTCTATGTATTTCCAAGCTGTTTTCCAGAAATGCATCCTTAATTCTTTGGCAACAGCAAACGGGATGCCTAAATTTTCAAAGATCTTCCTGTACAGCTACATCTGGAAATCAACCAATGAGATGAGACTGGCCAAGAGTATAATCATCAGGTACCAAGAAGGGACTGAGCTAAGTCCCGAAGACATGAGTCAACATTAATCTGGAGTGAGAAGATGTCAAGAATGTGATCTGTTTGTGTACCCATTACAAAGTTGTATCTACTGCCAAGTGTTTGTGCGTCATTCTACAATATTTAAGGTTTTTTGTAATCTGTTCTTGCCCATCTCCAAGAAAGGATTCACCTGGAGAAAGTGTCTCTATGGGATTGTTTCATCCTTTCCACCAAGGAAAAAGAACTAGAGGCAGATAATATCCTAATGTGTGACTAATGTTAGCAGAGGATAAATGAAGCTCTGAAAAGTTGAGATGACAAAGATTGTTCAAAAATTTTCATTCTCCAATGAATCTGATTTCTGTTTTCCATGGCTCTATTGAAGGAACTTGTGAAAATGTAGAAATGTAGACTGCACTGCAGCAAACAAGCCTAGAAGACTTTGCCAATAAGGCAGAAGCATAATGAGTCTGCTATATGCCCTTTACAACCATTATGTCAGTTTTCACTATGGCCATTGCATAGTTCTCTGCTGGTGCCCAGCAGATGACACACTCACAATTGTGACACACTCACAATTCTTATGTCTCCCGTGTCAGGGAAAACCAAGTGGCATCCAGTGAGGGATAGATGGTATTTTACCAGCTGATTCAGAAACCACCCACATGCCCATGATCGCTCCATTAAGTCCTGGCACCTGAAACCTTAGAATGCTCTTAGGTCCCAGGATCCCCTGTCTATGTTTTTGCCTTTTTTGATTAGGGTGGGAAAGAGGAGCTACATAGTTTAAAAGCATCCTTCCACCTGGACAATCTTTTGTTTTTCAGTCCTTTTAATATCTTGTTCCAGTAAAAGTCCAGGTATGGCAATATTTCTTTCCCTTTGCATTTCCCTTTGCACTTGCCCACATGCATTTTAGGCAGACAATATTAAAAGTAAAAAGATTGTCCATGGTGAATGTTAGTGGTGGTTATATTTATTTAGATAAGTTAGACTATTTGCTCTAACTTTCTCGCTACCATTTTTGCATTACATTTAGGAATGAAAAATACATTATGTTGCTAAATTTAATAATATCATAGATAATCCAGTATGAAAACGCTCAATTACTGATTTTTCTAGTTTATCTTATAGTATGTTTATAAAAAGCTGTTTTAAGACTTCAGTGCATTGAATTATTCTGTTTTCTAAATGATAGATTAGAGCTCTTAACTTTGTTATTCCCCAAACAAACAAAGCAATTAAAAAAAAAATACTTGCATAGGGACTTCCCGGGTGGTGCAGTGGTTAAGAATCTGTCTGCTGGGCTTCCCTGGTGGCGCAGTGGTTGAGAATCCTCCTGCCGATGCAGGGGACACGGGTTCGTACCCCAGTCCAGGAAGAACCCACATGCCGCGGAGTGACTGGGTCTGTGAGCCATGGCCGCTGAGCCTGTGCGTCCGGAGCCCGTGCTCCACAACAGGAGAGGCCACAACAGAGAGAGGCCCGCATACCACAAAAAAAAAAAAAAAAAAAGAATCTGTCTGCCAATGCAGGGAACACGGGTTCGAGCCCTGGTCCAGGAAGATCCCACATGCTGTGGAACAACTAAGCCCACGTGCCACAGCTACTGAGCCCACGTGCTGCAACTACTGAAGCCTGCGTGGCTAGAGCCAGTGCTCCGCAACAAGAGAAGTCACTGGACTAAGAAGCCTGTGCACCACAACTAAGAGTAGACCCTGCTCACTGCAACTAGAGAAAGCCCACATGCAGCAATGAAGACCCAACACAGCCAAAAATAAATAAAATTTTAAAAAATACTTGCATAGGAAAAACTACTTTCTTGTCATGCCCTGGAGCAGGATGGTTCTTTTTCACTACCCACATAAACAACACTTTACTCATGTGGACAGTGTCCCCCCCAAATGATGCAATTGCCAGGCCTTCTTGCAATCCCAAAATGCACACACACACACACACACACACACACACACACACACACACTCACACTCAGACACATATATATACACACATGGCCAAGTTCTTTTCCAATACTATAAACCTCCAACTAAGTGAAATTTGAGCAGAGAGGAAGAGTTTGAAGAGAATGAGAGTTGGAGGAGAAGCCACAGAACCAAAACAACCTAAAACCTGAGTGGTACAGTCTCAGAATCAATGAGACAAAGTATTCATATTTGTGTCATCAATACCATTGTCTCCTACTTCTTTTCAGAAGGTGTCTGTTTCTTGATTCAAAGTCAGAGAATATCATGTGCTGAGACTTTAAAGATATTTCCTCACTACTTTTCCACCTACCTTATAATTAGTGACAATTCCTCCCAGATTCTGGCATCAAGCTGTTGGTCTTTGTTCTCCATATTGCTATGAGTTTTTATCTTTTTCTGCTACTTCAGGAATATTTTAATGAGAATTTCAGAACAGGCATCTTGGTGGCTCCTGCTAAATTTTATTTTGGATTAGCAATTTAATGGAAAACCAACCCAATTAAGAGAACATTGACCCCTTTTTAAGCCCAGGTAAAAACATGATTACAAGTAACAAAGTAAGAACTAATAAAAAAAAAGATAAAACAAAATGGTTCTAAAGAGATTTGAATAAATAGAGAGATAAACTATGCTCTTTGATAAGAAAATATTATAATATATTGTTAAAAATCTATTTTTCTCCAAATAGTAGATAAATTATTTCCAACCAAATTTTCACAAATACTATCTTTTGGAACTTGACACAATTAATCTAAAGTCATCTGAACATATGATTAAACAGAAAATTTTGAAAAAAAGAAAAATACCTAAGTGAAATTTACACTAAGAATATTAAGAGTTATACAAATTCTTAAAGAGTAATAAAGATAGAATAAAAGGCAGAAATGTTACAGACTATAGAGTTCTAAAAGGGTCTATTATTTGATAAAGGTAAAATTAAAATAAATAAGGAAAATGTTGGATTATATCAAAGAGTGCATGGAACTGACAGTTACAACAGGAAATTAAATAATAGTATATTCCTTCATTAAGCCATACAGTAAGAAAAAAAATTAAATGAATAGAAGGTTTAATGGTTTAAAGAAAAAAAACCAACACATGTGTAAAATTATAAGTAAATATTTAATTTTCAAATATGAAAAGTCTTTCTAAACATAAAAAAACAAATGCAATGAGATTGTTAATTATATGAAAATAACATTGTTATGCACAATAAAATACCGTGAACAAATGAAGGACAAAGAGAAAACTGAGGAAATTTTTGTAAAACATAACAAACAAAAAGTTCATAACCTTTTAATATAAAGACTCATATAAAAAATAATTTTATAAATGTCTCCTACAAAAGACTAACTTCCTTGGTTTTCAGAGCTTCTTCCAGGTCTGCTGTTTTTTAAATAAATAATTAGCCTAAAATAATGCTATTTCAGAGAAACATACTTTGAGGTGGCAAACTCTGCTCCCCTCAACACTGCCATCCCCTTTTGGGGTGGCAAACTCATGCTCCCTTCAGCATTTATAAAGGAAATCTCCATTTGTACTGGTGTCTCCCTCTCTATACCAGGAAGAGGAGGATGATCAAATGCCTAGAAACAGTGGTTAGTGGAAAAGGCAGAGATTTAAGTCTTCAAAACAACCTTATCCTTGTTTCCTGTGCTTTGTCTGATAACCTCCCATAACTGCTCCACCCTCAATGTCTTTTGTCTTTAGCTGGAGATTGTATTTAAGGTTGCAGTTTGGGCCATTCCAGGGAGTTACTCAGTTTTCCTGGAAATCCCCCATGTTTATAGGAGGTAAACATGTTATTAAACTTCTGTTCATTTTTCTCCTATTAAAGTCTTTTATTAGGGGGCAGGATAGGGGGAGGTGGTGTGCATCTCAGCCAAGAACCTAGAAGGGTAGAGGAAAAATTAGTTTTCCTGCCCTACAAGACTAACACTCTATTAGCAAAATGACATAAAGAAAAAAATAACTAGATAATACAAAAATTATCAAAAACTCAGATGAAAACTATTCAGTTCTATTTATGAGAACATTGACAACTTAAAAATTAATTTTTAATAAAAATATATTCCTTTAGTCCTGCTGTACATTATAAACTGATAAAATATATTGAAAGTTGAAAACATACATTAAAATCCTTTAAACTCTGTGGACAAGCAATTCATCTTTTCATGATGTGTTTCAAGGAATTATGGTAAGGTATTTATAAATAAGATGTTCATATTGTGATATTATAAAAATGAAAAAAAACTTAAATTTCAACAGTAAAAGAGGGTTTAAATAATTATGATACATTTAATCTGTTGCCCTGAAACTAGTATGCCTAAGACCTACTTGGGCAAGTGTTGTTAAAATGCAGATTTTAACCATGTGTTATTCTTCTGCTCCACTCAAGACTCAGATTCCAATTCATCCATACCTGAGACCACCATTTTAAAAAAATTAATTAATTTATTTATTTTTGGCTGAGTTTGGTCTTTGTTGCAGTGCGCCGGGTTCTCACTGCAGTGGCTTCTCTTGTTGTGGAGCACAGGCTCTAGGTGCACGGGCTACAGTAGTTGTGGCACATGGGCTCAGTATTGTGACTTGTGGGTTCTAGAGCACAGGCTCAGTAGTTGTGGAACACGGGCTTAGTTGCTCCATGGCATGTGGGATCTTCCTGGACCAGAGATCGAACCCATGTCCCCTGCATTGGCAGGCAGATTCTTAACCACTGTGCCACCAGGGAAGTCCCCTGAGACCATGATTTTTAGCAAAAACTATCATTTTAGTAATTCTGTGTAATCTTCATTCTATACTTTAAGAATCACTAATTTATTTAAAAAATAGTTCTCAATTATTAAAATTGGTATTGCAGATAAATGATTATTGACTGAAAATGATGTTCGTGAAGAATTTTCAGCTTTTAGCAATACAGTGGACCTAGCTGATATGAGTTCTTTCCTATTTCAAATAGCTTTAAAATGTTAGATAAAATATAACACAAAAAAACGTTATGTTTATAACCAATTTCAAAATTAGAAAGGAAAGTCTCTTAGGGTTAGAGAACTACCAGAGTTCACAACTAATACAGCAAGAAAGAGCTGCTGTTACTCTGGCCCTAGGAGGTCTGACTCAGGTAGACCTTGAAGATGGAGTTTTCACATCCACACAGAAGGGACAGAGGTGACTTGGCTTTAAGCTTACTTGAGACAAGGGCACTAGAACTGAGAACTGAGATCCTACTTTAACCCTGGACTCTCAAAGGCATGCTTCCTGTATACAGAGGGGACTAAAAATCTTTACCCATGGCCCAGAAAAGTAGTAAGGAAATTGCCTTAACTCAGATCTTTGGTGGAAAAGATGATGAGATGTCTCTCTGGAGAAGTCAAAACCCCAAGTCTGAGTCAAGCATGGACTCAGGTTTGAAAGTTATACCATGTGAATGATATAAATTCTATGACAGGAAGTTAATAGTAAAAACTGGCCTGCATGTGAGCAAAATGATTAAGCTAAGCAGAAATAAGTGTAAAACTGCTCTGGAGAGATATTTTAAAATGCTGGGTACAAGAAGTACCACGGAGGAAACAAAGACAACTAAATTGACAATAAAAACCACTAACCACACAAAGAAATTATCCATTACAAAAGTTAATTGTGACATCAATACAAAAGACAATTAGCACATTTAGAATAGACAAATGAAAATTTAGAAAATCTATAATATTAATAATTTCAATAATTTAATGAGTTAAAAATGAATCATCATAAAGTAATAGGTCATTATGGAAAAAGAACAAATTTTAAAACAGTCTTCCAGAAATGAATAATATTGGCTTCAATCTTAAGTGTTTAGTGTATAGTTCAAAACACACATTAGATACAATTACTAGTGTAATATAGTGTTCTGGAAAATAAATCTAAAGAAATTGCCAGGAGGCAATGCCAAGAGATAATGAGATAGAAATATGAAAGTAAGTTTGAGAGAGAGGGAGATTGAGAAATATTTAATATATATTTGATAGTATTTTCAGAAAACAATGTAAAAAAGTGAAAAAAGCAATTTTTACAAAGATAATGTCAAAAGTTTCTAGAATATATGAAGAATATAAGGTCTTGTATTATTAAAGCATTCTGAATCCTGAGCAGGATAATAAAAATAGTCCATATCTAGATATATCATACTAGAATTTCTGAATATCAAAACCAAAGAGAACACCTGCAACACAATTATATTCAGAGATGAATAATTAGACTGAAGTCACACTTATCTTTTTTTTTCCTCTCTTTTTTTTTAACATCTTTATTGGAGTACAACTGCTTTACAATGGTATGTTAGTTTCTGCTTTACAACAAAGTGAATCAGTTATACATATACATATGCACACTTTTCTTAAATATCAATACAGGACAAGAGAGTATGATATCTCTAAAGTGCTAAAGAAAAATTGACTGCCAACCTAGGCAATTTGAAGGAACCTGAAGAAAAAATTAAAATATCATTTTTAAACAAAGTCTGAGTTTTGCACTCAGGATGAAAAAAATACAAAAATATTTTAATAAGAAAGAGGTAAGACTAAGAAACCACATAAGGGCAGAGGAAGAAAAAGTAAGCAAATTAATTTTGTTTATCCTAAATAAGTATTAACTTAGAAATAATATTTATTAAATTGAAGAAGGTAAATACACAAATTGAAACCAAAATGTTAGTCACCAATTGCATGGACTGTTGAAGAGGACAATGAGAATCAAACTTTCTATGTTCTTTGTATTGTGTAGAAGAAAAGTATAGGTTAACTTTGGATTTAGTTAAGTCAAAATGTGCATATTAACTTCTAAAATAGCAGAACTGTAATATATAACTTCTAAATTATCAGGGGATAAAACAAATGCAAAGAAAACTTAAGTAGCAAAAATATAATGTATGGATGGGAAAGATATTATAAAATGTAAAAATATAAAACCACTGATCAGAAAGTTTTTTCCCAATGTAGGAAAGTCCCAACCTCTGTTGACTGAAGAAAAGGAATGGGGTGTAAATTGGAGAAGGGAGTTTTAAATCTACCTCAAGCACTCTAAAATTATTAAGTAAATATAACAAAATGTTAACATTTTTAAAATTCAGTGATAAGTAAATGAGTTGCCCTCATTTTATTTTCTGTACTATTTTATTTATTTGACATTTCATAATTAAAATAAAAACAAAGGGAAATATTTCTGAAATACTGTTAATTTCAATATGTTAGATATAATACACTATAATTCCATCATTGAAGATAATGCATTTATATTTATGCATATTTATATGTATACATTCTTTTAACCATTCTGTGGCAGTAATTAAGGATATCCTTATTTAAAGACAAGATAAAAAAATAGATATTTGCTTTCCTGAATAAATAAATCAATTGATTTATCTTTAACAGTTCTTTGAATAGGATTTACTGATACTATTTATGAACTAGTGAAGCAGGCACACACACACACACACAAAAAAAAAACAAAATAAAATGCATTGAATACAGTAGTATAGTAAACTCCCTGTAGTAAAAGGTTTTATGGAGTTATCTGAGGCTTGAATAAGCAACCTGTCGTTGTCAAGAATTTTTTTTAAGAATGTCATTCATAGTTTTTGCCTTCTGCTCAAGGTCATACAGCTAGTTAGTTGCAGAACTGAGATTATTAACTGTATCACCAAACTCAAATAACTTACTTTTCACTGTATCATACGTCCATGGAGAAAAATGGTTTAGTTATTATCAAAGACAAAAACTGGACAAGTGAAGAGTTCAGGTATTGCAATAGAGAGAACTCTATATCCAAGGATCAAAGTATCTGGCATAGTGGATTTGTCTTTGATTTTTGTAAAGGGGAAGTAGACAAGTTACAATTGGAGTGATTCAGTTAGAATTTTTTTTTTTTTTTTTTCAATCAGGGAAAGTCAGCTGATTAGGAAATGTTTATCTCTGTATCTAGCTAGTCTTAGGGGAAATCAGTTTTAATCTTAAGTATTCACTCATGATACATAGAATGAGAAGTTGGGTGGGGAAAAATTAGAAGAGTCTTTGTGTGGTCTTGTCAGCATATTCAACCAAAAGGAGAAAGGGCCGTATTTGACCTTGTCAACATGAAGACGTAAGTCAGACAAAAATTTAATGTGTACTGTAGCAAAAAGAATAGTGTCATCTTGAGTCCAGACGTCTTGGGTTAAATTATCAATTCTGTGTGAACAAAGAACATAAAGTACTGCTCACCTCCCAGTTCTACAAGGATTAAGTCATAATCCATTGCAGTCACTGATCGGCAGTGTTCTCTGAGAGGAAATTAAGACAATAACAAGAGGAAGCACTCTGTGCTTTGGACAAGGAAGCCCCTCAGATAGTTAGATGTATAATATCAGGAAAAGTTTTAATGAGCCTGGAATCCTCCATCTTCTCATACATAGAAAAGTAATAAAATCATTAACTTCAGATATCTGTTTTTTGGGGACTAGCAGTAATCTTTTACTAAGATATATGTTTGACTGAAAGCATTCCCTAGCCAAAAATCATGCATATATATATGTATACTAGCTTCTCTCCTACCTCAGCAGAGAAATTTCTGCAGAGCGACTGAGAAGCTGTCTCTTGGACTGTAGTCCTCAGTAAGGTCCCCGAATAAAACTTAAACTCACAACTCTCATGTTGTGTGTTTTTATTTAAGTCAGCTGCTAACTGACTATATGACTTTAGACAAATTGCTTAGCCTTCATAAGCCTTACATTGCCCACCTGTAGAAGCAGAATAGTAATATTATTTATTTCTTCTTTTGAGAATTAAGTAAACAAAGTAAAGCACAGAATAAGAAGTCAGTAAATATTAAAAATATGTTTAAATACACAAATTTATATCTAAAGATCAAAGACAAATTGAGTGCATACCCAAAGTACTTCAGTGTGAGTAATATTGTGGTGTATATTTCCATTCCAGATTCTCCTTGCCAGTCAGCTTATATATAATATTAAACATTCAAGGGTGTCTATAGTCTACCTTTCATTTTTTCCACCATTTTATTATGAAAATTTTCAACCATATAGAAAAGTTAATATAATTATGAAGTGAACACCCATAAACACTCCCCTACTTTCTACAATTAATTTATCATTATATACAACTCATCACATGTCTACCTGGCTAGTCATCCATCAGTGCATATTATTTATTAAATGCATTTTTAAATGTGTTTCAGACATCAGTACTTTTAGCTCCTAAACACTTCTGCAAGCACATCAATAACTAGTCTTCAATATTTCTTTATAGTTCCTTTTCTAGCTTCTACTTTTAATGTAATAACTTACTTGATTTTTGACTAAGATTTGTAGGTGTTAGACCCCCATGAATTTGTGTTTGCTTTAATTTTCATGTATTGTATAATGTTTAAATTTCCAGCCATCATCAAAATTCTATTATATTCTAAAATGACAATAACTTATACATGTAAACCACTGCTGTCTGTCTGTCAGTTCTGTCAGAAAAAGGGAGAATATAAATTTTTATAAAAAATATCATCCAGAGAATGGAGTAACACTCGTATAGCAAATTTATCCCCCAACCCCAGCTTGGCTCTATTCAAATTAGATTTAGTTTAGGTTGGGGTTGATTGAGAACTTTTTTCTAGGGGCATCTTAAAAACTGTCAGATTATAGAGCTTTTCGGCTGGTGAAGCATAAGATGACAGTTTTTTGTAATTGGATTTTCTGCATGTATGTTAAAGAAAGAATTCTTTCTTAAAAATTCAGTGTCATTGAATTTGGTAATTCTTTTTCTTTTAATATTTTCTCTTTCTTACTGAAGTAATAGATGTTCACTGTGGAATGAATTGAAAATACACATAGGCACTCATAATGTAACTGCCCGAACATAACTAATATTAACATTTTTATATTTTTCCCAAATTTAAATATATATACCCAATAAAGTTTCTTTATGTCTGTTTCCTATGGGCAGATAAAGCAAAAATTGCTACATGGATTGAAATCCAATTTGAATATAATCTTAGAGACAGTCAGACTATGTATACTGCAGACATGAACTTCACTTTGAATTACCTTAAGAACTACCTGAAAGATATGATAAGCTATTTTCAAAGCTTTTTAAGCAGAAGCACATCAAATGGTTCATGAGACTACAGCATAGACAAATCAGGCCATACATATTAAGATACTGTGTACAAAAGAAACAGCATTGCTTCACATTTGAGCCCAAAGTAGAAAAACAGAAGGTAGGCAACTTATTTGAAATTAATTATTCTTCATAAGGACCATCCTTTGTACTCTGTCCCAGAGTAAGTAGTAGCAGGGACTTACTGTAACTATGTTTGATAACAAATTGGAATAATTTGTAGAAAGCCTAATAATGTATGTATACATATTTAAAAGTTTTTATTATAAAAATGTTTTATAAATAAAAAGATATAAGTAATGTTGCTATGGAAGTGATTATATTACCTAGGATTATTTATAGCTGCATGATGGAGAAAAATCAATTTAACATTGGTAAAAGGCACAAAATCGTGTTCTTTTTTTTTTTGCATCTTTATTTTATTTATTTATTTATTTTAACATCTTTATTGGAATATAATTGCTTTACAATGGTGTGTTATTTTCTGCTTTACAACAAAGTGAATCAGTTATACATATACATATTTTCCCATATCTCTTCCCTCTTGTGTCTCCCTCCCTCCCACCTTCCCTATCTCACTCCTCTAGATGGTCATAAACCACCTAGCTTATCTCCGTGTGCCATGAGGCTGCTTCCCACTAGCTATCCACCCTATGTTTGGTAGTGTATATATGTCCATGTCACTCTTTCACTTCATCACAGCTTACCCTTCCCCCTCCCCATATCCTCAAGGCCATGCTCTAGTAGGTCTTTTATTCCCATCTACACCTAGTCTCTTCATGACATTTTTTTTTCTTAGATTCCATATATATGTGTTAGCATATGGTATTTGTTTTTCTCCTTCTGACATACGTCACTCTGTATGACACACTCCAGGTCTATCCACCTCACTACAAATAACTGTTTCATTTCTTTTTATGGCTGAGTAATATTCCATTGTATATATGTGCCACATCTTCTTTCTCCATTCATCTGTTGATGGACAATTCCATGTCCTGGGTATTTTAAATAGAGCTACAATGAACATTTTGGTACATGACTCTTTTGGAATTATGGTTTTTTCAGGGTATATGCCAAGTAGTGGGATTGCTGGGTGGTATGGTAGTTCTATTTGTAGTCTTTTAAGGAAACTCCATACTGTTCTCCATAGTGGCTGTATCAATTTACATTCCCACCAGCAGTGCAAGAGTGATCCCTTTTCTCCACACCCTCTCCAGCATTTATTGTTTCTAGGTTTTTGATGATGGCCATTCTGACTGGTATGAGGGGATATCTCATTGCAGTTTTGATTTGTATTTCTCTAATGATTAATGATGTTGAGTATTCTTTCATGTGTCTGTTGGAAATCTGTATATCTTCTTTGGAGAAATGTCTATTCAGGTCTTCTGCCCATTTTTGGATTGGGTTGTTTGTTTTTTTGTTATTGATCTGCATGAGTTGCTTATAAATTTTGGAGTTTAATCCTTTGTCAGTTTCTTCATTTGCAACTATTTTCTCCCATTCTGAGCATTGTCTTTTGGTCTTGTTTATGGTATCCTTTGCTGTGCAAAAGCTTTTAAGTTTCATTAGGTCCCATTTGTTTATTTTTGTTTTTATTTCCATTTCTCTAGGAGATGGGTCAAAAAGGATCTTGCTGTGATTTATGTCATAGAGTGTTCTGCCTATATTTTCCTCTAAGAGTTTGATAGTGTCTGGCCTTACATTTAGGCCTTTAACCCATTTTAAATTTATTTTTGTGTATGGTGTTAGGGATTGTTCTAATTTCATACTTTTACAGGTAGCTGTCCAGTTTTCCCAGCACCACTTATTGAAGAGGCTGTCTTTTCTCCACTGTATATTCTTGCCTCCTTTATCAGAGATAAGATGACCATATGTGTGTTTATCTCTGGGCTTTCTATCTTGTTCCATTGATCTATATTTCTATTTTTGTGCCAGTACCATACTGTCTTGATTACTGTAGCCTTGTAGTAGAGTCTGAAGTCAGGGAGCCTGATTCCTCCAGCTCCATTTTTCGTTCTCAAGATTGCTTTGGCTATTCAGGGCCTTTTGTGTTTCCATACAAATTGTAAAATTTTTTGTTCTACCTCTGTGAAAAATGCAGTGGTACTTTGATAGGGATTTCATTGAACCTGTAGATTGCTTTGGGTAGTTGAGTTATTTTCACAATGTTGATTCTTCCAATCCAAGAACATGGTATATCTCTACATCTATTTGTATAATCTTTAATTTCTTTCATCAGTGTCTTATAGTTTTCTGCATACAGGGCTTTTGTTTCCCTAGGTAGGTTTATTTCTAGGTATTTTATTCTTTTCATTGCAATGGTAAATGGCAGTGTTTCCAAAATTTCTCTTTCAGATTTTTCATCATTAGTGTATAAGAATGCCAGAGATTTCTGTGCATTAATTTTGTATCCTGCTACTTTACCAAATTCATTGATTAGCTCTAGTAGTTTTCTGGTAGCATCTTTAGGAGTCTCTATGTATAGTACCATATCAACTGCAAACCGTGACAGCTTTACTTCTTCTTTTCCGATTGGGATTCTTTTTATTTCTTTTTCTTCTCTGATTGCTGTGGCTAGAACTTCCAAAACTATGTTGAATAAGAATGCTGAGAGTGGGCAACCTTGTCTTGTTCCTGATCTTGGAGGAAATGTTTTCTGTTTTTCACCATTGAGGACAATGTTGGCTGTGGGTTTGTCATATATGGTCTTTATTATGTTGAGGAACGTTCCCTCTATGCCTACTTTCTGCAGGGTTTTTATCATAAATGGCTGTTCAATTTTGTCAAAAGCTTTCTCTGCATCTATTGAGATGATCATATGGTTTTTCTCTTTCAGTTTGTTGATATGGTGTATCATGTTGATTGATTTGTGTATATTGAAGAATCCTTGCATTCCTGGAATAAACCCACTTGATCATGGTGTATGATCCTTTTAATGTGTTGTTAGATTCTGTTTGCTAGTATTTTGTTGAGGATTTTTGCATCTATGTTCATCAGTGATATTGGCCTGTAGTTTTCTTTCTTTGTGACATCTTTGTCTGGTTTTGGTATCAGGGTGATTGTGGCCTCATAGAATGAGTTTGGGAGTGTTCCTCCCTCTGATATCTTTTGGAAGTGTTTGAGAAGGATAGGTGTTAGCTCTTCTCTAAATGTTTGATAGAATTCGCCTGTGAAGCCGTTTGGTACTGGGATTTGGTTTGTTGGAAGATTTTCAATCACAGTTTTGATTTCAGTGCTTGTGATTGGTCTGTTCATATTTTCTATTTCTTCCCGGTTCAGTCTCGGCAGGTTGTGCATTTCTAAGAATTTGTCCATTTCTTCCAGGTTGTCCATTTTATTGGCATACAGTTGCTTGTAGTAATCTCTAATAATCTTTTGTATTTCTGCAGTGTCTGTTGTTACTTCTCCTTTTTCATTTCTAATTCTATTGATTTGTGTCTTCTCCCTTTTTTTCTTGATGAGTCTAGCTAATGGTTTATCAATATTGTTTATCTTCTCAAAGAACTAGCTTTTAGTTTTATTGATCTTTGCTATCATTTCCTTCATTTCTTTTTCATTTATTTCTGATCTGATCTTTATGATTTCTGTCCTTTTGCTAAATTTGGGATATTTTTGTTCTTCTTTCTCTAATTGCTTTAGGTGCAAAGTTATATTGTTTATTCAAGATGTTTCTTGTTTCTTACAGTAGGATTGTATTGCTATAAACTTCCCTCTTAGGACTGCTTTCCCTGCATCCCATAGGTTTTGGGTCATCGTGTCTCCATTGTTATATGTTTCTAAGCATTTTTTAATTTCCTCTTTGATTTCTTCAGTGATCACTTCATTATTAAGTAGTGCATTGTTTAGCCTCCATGTGTTTGTATTTTTTATAGATCTTTTCCTATAATTGATATCTAGTCTCATAGCAATGTGGTCAGAAAAGATACTTGATACAATTTCTATCTAGATTTGTGACACAAGATGTGATCTATCCTGGAGACTGTTCCGTGAGCACCTGAGAAAAATGAGTATTCTGTTGTTTTTGGATGGAATGTCCTATAAATATCAATAAAGTCCATTTGTATAATGTATCATTTAAAACTTTTCTTTCCTTATTTATTTTCATTTTGGATATCTGTCCATTGGTGAACGTAGGGTGTTAAAGTCCCCTACTATGATTGTGTTACTGTTGATTTCCCCTTTTATGGCTGTTAGTATTTGCCTTATATATTGAGGTGATCCTATGTTGGGTGTGTAAATATTTACAATTGTTATATCTTCTTCATGGATCGATCCCTTGATCATTATATAGTGTCCTTCTTTGTCTCTTGTAATAGTCTTTATTTTAAAGTCTATTTTGTCTGATATGAGAATTGCTACTCCAGCTTTCTTCTGATTTCAGTCTGTATGTGTCCCTAGGTTTGAAGTGGGTCTCTTGTAGACAGCCTCTATATGGGTCTTGTTTTTGTATCCATTCAGCCAGTCTGTGTCTTTTGGTGGGAGCATTTAATCCATTTACATTTAAGGTAATTATCAATATGTATGTTCCTATTACCATTTACTTAATTGTTTCGGGTTGTTCTTGTAGGTCTTTTCCTTCTCTTGTGTTTCTTGCCTAGAGAAGTTCCTTTAGCATTTGTTGTAGAGCTGGTTTGGTGGTGCTGAACTCTCTCAGCTTTTGCTTGTCTGTAAAGGTTTTAATTTCTCCATCAAATCTGAATGAGATCCTTGCTAGGTAGAGTAATCTTGGTTGTAGGTTTTTCCCCTTCATCACTTTAAATATGTCCTGCCACTCCCTTCTGCTTGCAGAATTTGTGCTGAAGGATCATCTGTCAACCTTATGGGGATTCCCTTGTGTGTAATTTGTTGTTTTTCCCTTGCTGCTTTTAGTATGTTTTCTTTGTATTAAATCTTTGATAGTTGGATTAATATGTGTCTTGGCGTGTTTCTCTTTGGGTTTATCCTGTATGGGACTGTCTGTGCTTCCTGGACTTGATTGACTATTTCCTTTCCTATATTAGGGAAGTTTTCAACTATAATCTCTTCAAATATTTTCTCAGTCCTTTTCTTTTTCTCCTCTTTTTCTGGGACCCCTATAATTTGAATGTTGGTGCATTTAATGTTGTCCCAGAGGTCTCTGAGACTGTCCTCAGTTCCTTTCATTCTTTTTTCTTTATTCTGCTCTGCTGTAGTTATTTCCACTGTTTTATCTTCCAGGTCACTTATCCATTCTTCTGCCTCAGTTATTCTGCTATTGATCCCATCTAGAGTATTTTTAATTTCATTTATTGTGTTGTTCATCTTTGCTTGTTTACTCTTTATTTCTTCTAGGTCCTTGTTAAATGTTTCTTGCATTTTGTCTCTTCTATTTCCAAGATTTTGGATCATCTTTATTTTCATTATTCTGAATTCTTTTTCAGGTAGACTGCCTATTTCCTTTTCATTTGTTTGGTCTGGTGGGTTTTTACCTTGCTCCTTCATCTGCTGTGTGCTTTTCTTCTTTTTATTTTGCTTACTGTGTTTGGGGTCTCCTTTTTGCAGGCTGCCGGTTCATAGTTTCCATTGTTTTTGGTGTCTGTCTCCAGCGGCTAAGGTTGGTTCAGTGTGTTGAGTAGGTTTCCTGGTTTGTCAGCTAGTGCCTGTGTTCTGGTGGATGAGGCTGTATCTTGTCTTTCTGGTGGGCAGGTCTGCATCTGGTGGTGTGTTTTGGGGTGTCTGTAGCCTTATTATGATTTTAGACAGCCTCTCTGCTAATGCATGGGGCTGTAGTCCTGTCTTCCTAGTTGTTGGGCATAGGGTGTACAGCACTGTAGCCTGCTGGTCGTTGAGTGAAGCTGGGTCTTTGTATTGAGATGGAGATCTCTGGGAGACTTTTACCATTTGATATTACCTGGGGCTGGTAGGTCTCTTGTGGACCAGTGTCCTGAAGTTGGTTCTCCCACCTCAGAGACACAGCCCTGATGCCTGGCTGGAGCACCAAGAGCCTTTAATCCACACGGCTCAGAATAAAAGGGAGAAAAAAATCAAAAGGAAAGAAAGAAAGGAAGGAAGGAAGGAAGGAAAGAAGGAAAGTAGAAGGGAAGGAAAGAGGGAAGAAAGGAAGGAAGACAGGAAGGAAGGAAGAAAGGAAGGAAGAAAGGAGGAAAGGACGGAAGGAAGGAAAGAAGGAAGGAAGGAAGAAAGGAAGGAAGAAAGAAATGGAGGAAGGAAAGGAGGAAGGAAGGGAGGAAGAAAGGGAGGAAGAAGGGAAGAAAGAAAGGAAGGAAGAAAGGAAGAAAGAAAGAAAGAAAGAAAGAAGATAAAACAAAGTAGGCTAAAATAAACTTATTAAAATACAAAATAATTATTTAGAAGATAAATTTTAAAAAGTAAAAGAATAAAATAAAATAAAATAAATGGGTTGGTCAGAACCCTAGGACAAATGGTGACAGCAAAGCTATGCAGACAAAAATTTCACACAGCAGTACAGACATACACACTCACAAAAAGAGAAAAACAGGGCTTCCCTGGTGGTACAGTGGTTGAGAGTCCGCCTGGCGATGCAGGGGACACAGGTTCGTGCCCCGGTCCGGGAAGATCCCACATGCCGCGGAGCGGCTGGGCCCGTGAGCCATGGCCGCTGAGCCTGAGCGTCTGGAGCCTGTGCTCCGCAATGGCAGAAGCCACAGCAGTGAGAGGCCCGCTTACCACAAAAAAAAAAAAAAAAAAAAAAAAAAAAAGAGGAAAGGGGGATAATAATATATCTTGCTCCCAAAGTCCACCTCCTCAACTTGGGATGATTTGCTGTCTATTCAGGTATTCCACAGATGCAGGGCACTTCAAGTTGATTGTGGAGCTTTAATCCGCTGCTTCTTAGGCTGCTGGGAGAGACCTCCCCCTCTCCTCTTTGTTTGCACAATTCCTGGGGTTCAGCTTTGGACTTGGCCCTGCCTCTGCGCATAGGTCGTCCGAGGGCATCTGCTCTTCGCTCAGACAGGACGGGGTTAAAGGAGCAGCTGATTCGGGGGCTCTGGCTCAGGTCGGGGAGAGGGAAGGGCACGGATGCAGGGCGAGCTTGCGGGGGCAGAGGCCAGCGTGAAGTTGCCCCAGCCCGAGGCGTGCCGCGTTCTCCCGGAGAAGCTGTCCCTGAATCCTGGGACCCCGGCAGTGGCGGGCTGCACGGGCTCCCGGAACGGGCGGTGTGGAGAGTGACCTGTGCTCGCACACAGGCTTCTTGGTGGTGGCAGCAGCAGCCTTAGCGTGTCATGCCTATCTCTGGTGTCCGCGCTGATAGCCACGGCTCGTGCCCGTTTCTGAAGCTCCTTTATGCGGCACCCTTAATCCCCTCTCCTCTCGTACCAGGAAACAAAGGGGCAAGAAAAAGTCTCTTGTCTCTTCTGCAGCTCTGTGCCTGTTTCTGGAGCTCCTTTAAGCGGCGTGCTTAAACCCGTCTCCTCGCATACCAGGAAACAAAGAGGCAAGAAAACGTCTCTTGTCTCTTTGGCAGGTCCTCGCCGGTCTCTGGAGCTCCTTTAAGCATTGCACTTAATCCCTCTCCTCGCGCCCCAGGAAGCAAAGAGGGAAGAAATGGTCTCTTGCTTCTTCGGCAGCTCCAGACTTCTCTCGGACTGCCTCCCGGCTAGCCATGGTGCACTAACCCCTTCAGGCTGTGTTCACGCAGCCAACCCCAGTCCTCTCCCGGCTTCCGACCCGAAGCCCAAGCCTCAGCTCCCAGGCCCCGCCCTTCCCGGCGGGTGAGCAGACAAGCCTCTTGGTCTGGTGAGTGCTGGTCGGCACCGATCCTCTAAGGGAATCTCTCTTCTTTGCCCTCTGCACCCTGTTGCTGCGCTCTCTTCCGTGGCTCTGAAGCTTCCCCTCTTCGCCACCCACAGTCTCCGCACGAAGGGGCTTCCTAGTGTGTGGAAACCTTTCCTCCTTCACTGCTCACTCTCACTGGTGCAGGTCCCGTCCCAATTCCTTTGTCTCTGTTTATTCTTTTTTCTTTTGCCCTACCCAGGTACGTGGGGTATTTCCTGCCTTTTGGAATGTCTGAGGTCTTCTGCCAGCGTTCAGTGAGTGTTCTATAGGAGCAGTTCTGCTTGTAGATGTATTTCTGATGAATCTGTGGGGAGGAAGGTGATCTCTGCGTCTTAGTCTTCCGCCGTCTTCTCTCCTCCCTGGCATAGTTTCTATATACAACAACCCAAAGGCACAAACCATAAAGGAAGAAATATGCCATTTTAACAACATAAAAATTAAGGTCTTCAGTGAGCAATATGTCATAAATGGTGTTTAAAGGCAGACATGATGCAACAGATTTTAAATGTGCCTGCACAGTTTGGCTTAGACAAGTGCTTTCCTATGATTGTCATAAGAAGATCACACCCAGGCTCTGGGTGCTGAGTTCCAGTGATAAAGATCCAGAAGCAAATTTGAATCTAAGTAGCTTTCTGTGGAGGAGCATAGGCCAGCTAAGTCCAACTGAGTGACAGCTGATGCATGATCTGTAAATGAAGAAAATAAATACCTGCTATTTTAAGTACCTGAGATTTTTAAGTTGTTAGTTGTACAGCTTTTCCACATCAGAACTAATACATGCTAAATCCTCAAAGTGTTAAATGAAAGAGACATAGACCTGTCTCTTCACAAGCCCTCTCCAAAGTGTCAGCCTTCAATTTTACTGCTACAACAATATGGAGACGGGGAGAAAGCAACCTCAAGAGATAGGAACTCCTAAGGAAAAAAAGCTTTATTTCCATAATTATGTCCAAATAAATTATCATTAATAATGATATTATTTAACATCAATTTAAGACACACTATTTTCCAGAAGTTATTTTCAGCTGGTAGCATGGGATTTAAAAGAACAGACTCTAAAGCATACTATCTAAGATCAAATTTTATCTCTGTTTATTAGTTATACAGGCTAGGTAGTTAACATTTCTGTGCATCAGCTTCCTCATGTATAACATTTGGATGAGAGATTATAGTTCTTATCATGGGACTGTTTTGAGGGTTACATGAATTAATATACATAAGATACATAGAACAATGGCACATAGTGGTAATTATTATTACTATTCTTACTATTATTATATATATAGATTTGTTTAATCTTTAAAACAACCCAATGAGGTAGCTACAGTTATTCTTGTTGTCCAATCTTGCTTTGAATGGAAAAGTAGCATAACAAAGGAGTTAAAGGTAAGAGTTTTAGTACTAACCTTTCTCTGTATCACTTGCTTGATTGTGATCTCTTGCAAAATACTTAAACTCACTGTGCCTAAAGTTTTTTTGTTTTTTTAATCTTTAAAATGGGTATCACAATAATAATACGTGTCTTCAGAGATAATAAGTGTTCGTGTATTGGAGGGCAGCTGGGAGGAAGTTTCGTGGTGGTGAGAAAGTCCTTAAAGGAGCCACCCAAAACCCCTAAACCTTAAAGTATATATATACCTCTTGCAGAAGAAATTTAAATAATAAACATACCAATTGAAAAATAGACAAATGCATGAACTGGCAAGTGACAAAACAAGAAAATAAGTTGACTAATAAACCTTTAAAAATTTAAGCTCAATATTTTAAAATGCAATTTAGAATAAGATTTTATTTGATGATTATCAAATTGAAACAGGCTTTAAAACTGATTCTGTCAGCACAGATAAGCTGTGATAGAAATATCTTCTCCTATATTGCTGGCAGAGGAGGAGAAGTATGGGTTAGGGGGAGTGTAAATTGAGACAACCTTTCTGCAAGGAAAGTTTGTAACATGTATCATAAGTTTAGATCATAACACCAAAAAATCCCATTAACATATAAATGGATAGATAAATTCTGGCATAGTCATACAAAAGAACGTCATTAAGCTCAAAAACACACTGAGTGAAGAAGCCAGAAAGAGTCGTACATCTCATATGATTCAATGTGTAGCTACAGTGACAAAATGAAAATGGTAATGTACTCTGGCGGGTTTGGGAGGACCGGGCAATGTGGGTGGTACAGGGGATTTCGTTGGAAAGGAAAACAAGAAAACATTCTGTGGGATGGAATAGTCTGTATTTTGCCACAGGCACTATTAAAGTCCTCATTATATACATTTGTCAAATCATTTAAAATTTTATCGCATGTATATTCATCTCAGTTTTAAAAGAAAAAGAGCAGAGGTCTTAAAAAGATTTATACAGCATGCCTCAGCAATTTCAATACTGAGAGTTTATATTAAGTATTAAAAATGTGTAATACTAGACCTTAACATACATCTCACCCAAGAAGATATACAGATGGCAAATAAGCATATGAAAAGATACTCCACATCATATGTCATCAGAGAAATAAATTAAAACAATGAGATACCATTAAAAAAAAAAACATTAGAATGGCTAAAATTGAAAACTGACAGCACCAAATGTTTGCAAGGTTGTGGAGCAACAGAAACTCTCATTCATTGCTAGTGGAATGAAAAATGACACTTTGGTGGACAGTGTGGCAGTTAAAAAAAAAAAACTAAACATATCTAACCATATGATGCAACAAGTGAGTTCCTTGGTATTTACCCAAAGTAGTTGAGAACTTATGTCCACTCAAAAACCTGCATATGGATGTTTATGGCAGCTTTATTCAAAACTGCCAAAACCCAGAAGCAGTAGATGAATGGGTAAATAAACTGTGGTACATATAGACAATGAACTATTATATAACACAAAAATGATATGAGCTATCAAGCCTTAAAAAGAAATGAAGGAAACTTAAATGTTTTGAATTATACCATTAAGTGTACACTTAATTGTACACTTTCACATACTAAGTGAAAGAAACCAATCCTCAAAGGCTACATGCTATATCATTCCAACTATATGACATCCTGGAAAAGGCAAAACTATAAAGACAGTAAAAGATCAGTGGTTACCAGGGTTTGGGGTGGAGGGAAGGAATAAATAGGCAGAGCACAGAGGATTCTCAAGGCAGTGAAAATACTCTGTATGATACTATAATGATTATGTAACTGAGCAGGACCCTATGGGGTCTTCCCAGGGAGACTGTTCCTTCATATCCCCTGCTTTATCTCCTCTCTGAAGTGCTTAGTTAATAGTATCTGATGCACATTTCCTGAATTGTTCTACAGATGTGAAAACCCCCACCAAATGGAAGATGTTAATTACTTGATGACCAGAAGCAGGTAGCCTCCAGGCCTCCAGGAGCCTAAGGATTGATAACGTTAACCTCTGTGACACTGCCTTGTTGCCTCACCAACAAACAATCAGAAAATTGTGCACAAGCTGATCACATACCCTGCAGCTCCCTCCCTCACCTGGCCTTTAAAAATGCTTTGCTGAAACCCGTTGGGAAGTTCAGAGATTTGGGGGCATGAGCCACTTGTCTCCTTGCATGGCTCTGCAATAAAACTTTCTCTGCTCCAAACTCTGATGTTTCAGTATTATTTGGCCTCCAAGTGTTTTGGCCACAGGAACTCCCGTTCAATAATAACTACGTGTCATTATACATTTGTCCAAACCTATAGCATGTACAATACCAAGAGTGAACCCTAAAGTAACTATAGACTTTGGGTGATTATGATGTGTCAGTTTAGGTTCATTCTTGGTAACAAATATACCACTTAGGTATGGGTTATTGATAGTGGGGGAGGCAATACATACATAAGCCAGGGGATATAAAGGAAACCTCAATTTTGTTGTGAACCTAAACCTGCTCTTAAAAAGCCTTTTAAAAATGTATATACTAATAATTATTGAGGATAAACAAGCATACATATCTAACTGCATGTTACATGGTAAACTATTCAAACCAGGAAACTGGAGAACACCCTTCTCTCATTTATAGATATAATTTCACAGTATCTTAAAACAGTTTAGCTTGACTAACAAAATAATGCCTTAAAGATTTTTAGTTTGTGTTTTTTCTAGCTAATTATTTTAGAATATATTTGACATTTCTGCAACATTTTCCTTCTTTTCTAAAGCACATTAAGGCTCTTTGATAAAACCAAGATCTTCCAGAACATGTAAACTTAAATAACCTAGAATCTTTAAAAATGAAATGCTCAGTGAAACTACTGTCCATGATACTGTAATGATGTATATAGGTCATATAATTGTTTAAATACATAGAATGTACAATACCAAGAGTGAAACAATGTAAACTATGGGTGATAATGATGTGTCAATGTAGGATCATCAATTATTAAAAAAGAAATACTACTCTGGTGGGGGATGTTGATAATGGCAGATGTTATGCACATGTGGTGATAAAGTATATATGGAAAATATCTATACCTTTGGTTCAATTTTGCTGTGATCCTAAAGCTACTCTAAAAATAAAGTTTATTAATTTTTTAAATTAAAAATAAAGTAAAATACCTATCTTAACTCCAAAGAGTGGGATAGTTGGAAATGTTTAGAATTTGAATAGTTCAGACTACTTAGAGTTCATATCACCAAAAGGCAAGTTCTGGAAAGATAAAATAGCAAAATTTTTTGGCTAAGCACTAGGAGGAAAGAGATTTCTGTGATCTCCTTAAACTGTAATCTCCATATGCTCTCTTAGGCAAGTTTTGTTTGCTCACTCCTTTGTAACTGAGAGGCAACATTGTGTCTGTTTCTACTTTTTGTTGGTTATCTAGGGCTCAAAAGGCCATCATATCTAGGGGGAAAATGTTGTACAGGTAAATATGTATGAAAATATTTATTTTATCATTGTCTAAAGCAATTAAACATTTGAAGAAGTCTAAACATCTGTAACACTGTGATAATTTTCTTAATAAATTGTGGTCCATGAAATTAAATATCATGGAAACACACACTTGGAAAACAACCCCAGTTTGTTCCCTACTAATAATGTGACCTTGAAAAAAATCTAAGCCTCAGTTTCCCCACATGTAAAATGGGAACATTAATAATTCCTATGTCAAAGAGTCATTGAAAAAATAGAATTAGTTAACATTTACAAAGAAATTAGAACAATGTTCAGCAAAGAGAAAAATCTATTTAAGCATTACTTATAATTATTTTAGAAATTTATTTTATAAGAAATAACATATGAATAGAGAGAAAAAGAAATATAGAAATACATTAACATTTTCACATTGCTTTTGGTTAGTGTTTAATAGTGATCCTTAATTCCCTCTTTATTTCTATCACTATTTTTAAATGTTTTTAACCACAAACGTTTACTGGGGAACTAAAAAGGAAATGTTAAAAAATTATTTTCACAATTAGTTCTTACACTAATAATATGGTTTTATACGTTCTGGGAAAGAAAATAAATTCAAAAACTGTAAATTAATAATAAATGATTTTAATATTGAATAGACAGATGAAGAAAATCGACTATATCTTGGAAACCAAGAACTTTGCTTCCAACTCTGTCTTGCAATATTCTGTAACATTTATTTTTCTAAGCTTTTAAAAATACTTTTGGCCCTAACTGACTGTTATTATATATGTAGGCATTCATTCAATGAAAATTTGTTGAATGTCTACTTGAAAGACAATGTGAATGTTACAAACATGAAACACAACAACTTTTTCCTTTTTTTTTTGTGGTACATGGGCCTCTCACTGTTGTGGCCTCTCCCACTGCGGAGCACAGGCTCCGGACACACAGGCTCAGTGGCCATGGCTCACGGGCCCGGCTGCTCTGCAGCATGTGGGATCCTCCCGGACCGGGGCAAGAACCTGTGTCTCCTGCATCGGCAGGTGGATTCTCAACCACTGCACCACCAGGGAAGCCCTTTCCTTTCTTATAATTAAGTAATAACTTTATGTGTACTAATCAGTCTCCATAGGATCTAATGGAAAGTATGCATACACATTTCTCTCAGTTATAGTAATATATCTATGAAAAGATCTAATCTTGTATTTAATAAATATTTAGTACATTTGACCCTCGAACAGAAGGGGAGTGGTTGGGGTGCTGACCGTCCGTGCAGTCAAAAATCCAATTATAACTTATAGTTGGCCTTCTGTATCCTTGGTTCTACATATAAGAATTAAAACCAACCTCGATGTTGTATTTACTATGTGCATACAAGTGGACCAACATGCAGTTCAAACTCCTGCTTTTCAAGTGTTAACTGTATATCTACTGGGCTCAAAACACTGTAGTAGACACTAGGAAGACAATGGAATAGAAGAGACACGATTCAAGCTCCATAGATTTTACAGGTACAGGGGAGAGCCAACATCAAACAAATGAAGAGAAAAAAACATTTTGTAATTACAAATTGTAGTATATGTTATGAAGGAAAAGAACAGGGTGCACTAAAAGAATGCAACAATTTTGAGAGAAAAAGGATACATAGGGATTAGCCAGGTGAAGTTAGTAGGGAAAGTATTCCAGGAAGAAAAAAAAACAAAAAAAAAAGCATGATGTATTTGAAGAACTAAAAGAAGTAGAGTATAGCTAAGTATAGTTAAGTTGGAAATAGGCATTAGATGAAATGGAGATGTAAGTGCAAATCTGTTTCACAAAGGAGCTTTAGATAAGACTTGATGATGAAGTTAATGCTGAGGAGGAACAAAAATATTCAGAATGGCAGCTATATGTCTTGAATAATTGAAATGATTGTGATGCAATTAAATGAGATGAGAAAAACTGGACAAGGAGAAATTTCAGGGATGAGATTAAGAATTCAATTAAGACAAACTAAATAGGCAATTAGAAACACAAGACTACATTTCCAGGTGAGATCTGAGCTAGAAACATACATTACATAGGATATTATAATAGAATTGAAAGTCATATCATGAACTCCAAAATCATCCCCCAGTTCCCAGAATTACTGACTAGAATATAGAGAATGCTTCTTAGAAAACGAGAGTAGTTACCTTGTCTTGTCAACTCAAAGGACTTGTTTTCTCTATTCACCTGATATTTTTGTTTCCTAAAACAGATTGCAAGTAATATGTATAGATCATGTGTGTTGGGCACAGTTTGTGCTGAGCCAAAGGCACCAGAGCTCCTATCAGATTCATTGTCATTAAAAACTCAAACAGCATAAGATTGTAAGTATTTATTCTGTCAATAACAGGAAAATGCTGAATGAAAATAAAAACTAACATAAAAATAGAATCAGAGAACATTTTGTAAAGGACAAATAATGTCTATTAGTGTGTCAAGAATGATTATATAAACCCTATTACAAGTCAAATAATATGGTTCTATTATGGCTGGTTTGTTATGACTCCACTACCCAGATATTTAAATTTTACCTTCTCCTTCATGGTATCTGTTGTTATACTCGATAACTAGCAGTAAAGATGTTAATAAGTATAGTCAAAGTACATCACTTAGTGTATCTGAAAATTTAGTGCAGAGAATAGTGAGAAACTTGGGGTGTTCAGATTTCAGAAAATGCCTAACAATTTGACTATGTGGACCAATTCTAATTATATTCTAATAAGGCTAAATTTAAGGCTTAGCACTTTATAATGCTACATGATTCTTACTGTGGATTATATATTTTCCCTCCATCATGTCTTAGGTTAATTGTGTTGTCAAGAATGTCAGTTCTAAAACTGTAAAGGGATATTTGTCATTAGAAAATATACTAGTCAATTATGTAACAGATCTTCCATTCAACCTTGCCTATCAATGTGTACATCTTGAGACAAATCCATTTCTCTGTCGCAATATATTGTAGCCATTTTATCCATAACAAAGGAGCTCAAAAAGACTCTGGTTGGCTGAACAAATACAATTTCCCATGTCAAGGGTTTACAATTTCATTATAAAAATTAACTTCTGCCTGACTCTAGCAACATGATCTCAGAATCAGAAAGACTTACCATTTATGGGTACTTATCATTTTAAATACATTAATTTTACAAAATTTCAAATTGACCAAAGTCAGGATAGTAGTTCATATAATAGCATTTGCAAAGTTGCTCTAATTAATATTCTTTCTGGATAATTTTGTCATTCTCAAAGTGATCTGAGATAATATTGCCCAACTCTAATAGGCACTAAATATCAAGGTAATGTGAATGAAACAAGGATGGATTCTGGGGAATTCTAGGGAAACAAGACAATGAGGAGTGGGGCTGGTAAATGGGATCAAAAAGAACAAATAGTAAAACAGAGCTTCAAGGAAGAAAAGTAATATAAATCCACAGTTCATACTTGTATAGATACCAGTATAATGTAGGAGTGAATACCAGTTAAATTTTTAATCACTAAGCACTCAATTAAATACCTTGGGCAGGGAGAGTTTACTTTAGGCCAAATGTGATAGTCCTGTTCCCTTTGGCTAAGAATTGGTTTGGCATGGACATATAATAAAACGTTGACCAATGAAATGTGAGGTTGTCTGCTAGAGGGATTCTGGGAAGACTTTTCTCACTTTAAAAAAGAGAAATCAAATGGGATCATTTTGCCTGTAAGGTTGCCACCTATTGATAATGTCTGGAATTTCAGCAACAATGTTGGAATCCTGAAGGAGTCCACTCAAGAACTAACATGCTAAAGATTGTCGAGAAGAAAGAGAAATAGTCAGTGAATCATAATGACATAACCATGTCCTTGAGTTAGCCAGACCTGGATCTACCCTTGATATTGTGAACCCACAATACTGTCTGTTATGTGGGATAATAAATGTCCTAAAGCTAATTAAAATTCTTTCAACTTTTTTTACTATGCAAGGAGATAGAGATAGGTGGTAGGAAGATGGGAGGTAGAAATAAAATAGGTTGGTTATCCTTTGCTATGTAACAAATTATCTTAAACAAAACTTAAAACAATGGACATTTATTATCACACATAATTCCTGAGTCTCAGGACTCTTGGAACTGTTGATCTGGGTGGTAGTAACAGGGTCTCTCATGAGGTTGCAGTCAAACAGTCTGTCTGGGATGCAGTCTCTAAAGAGTTTACTGGGACTGGAAGTTCAGCTTCCAAGCTCACTCACGTAACATTATACAGGATGCTTCATTTCCTCACCACATGAATGTCACCATGGGACTGGTCACAACATGGCTACCCCCAGGCAACTGATCCAAGGAAAAAAGATAGAGAGAGCAAGTAAGAGGAAGCCTGCACTCAAAATGGAAGATGCATTCATTTTATAACCTTATCTTGTAAGTGACATACCATCACTTCTGCTGAATTCTATTCGCTAGGAGCAAGTTGCTAAATTCAGCACACACTTAAGGGGAAAGGAATTAACCTCCACTCTGAAGAAAGAAATATATATTTAAAAAAACAAAAAGCAAATGAAAAAACGTTGTGGACATAGGTTTTAGAAACAAGTGAGCTATATTTTCAATCTAAAGAGATTTGAAAATATTTCAATACAGATAGAAAGTACCTAGCAGAGATAAAGTAGTGGACATTTCTGTGTATTAACATCTACTTCCTCTGTGTGTTCAGTAGTAAGATCATTTGCTAAAGGTGCTTTGGCAAGTGGTAGATTTAAAGGTAGAAGTTAAATGAAAAGAATGAAATGGTGATTTAGGGAAACAATACAGAGCACTAAATCTAGAGACATAGATAAGAATGGTTTAAAGCTATAAAATAATTCTAAATTATGTAGATAATTCTACATAGCTTGTATGAATACCTTGAAAAAATAGATATGTTTCTATGAAAATGAAGATTACTATAGTTGTCTCCAGAGAAATTAGAAATCCTAGTTTTAAGGTTTTCCAGGAATGAATCAAACACACACACAACAGCACTGTATACAAAAGATTTGACTATAGAATTCCTTCAAATATTTATGAAACTATAAAATTCACCTTATATATAAACTCTTACAGAGCTTATAAAAATATTTTTAAAATAATTTTTATTAGAGTATAGTTGACTTACAATGTTGTGTTAGTTTCAGGTGTACAGCAAAGTGAAGCAGTTATACATATATATATATTCACTCTTTTAGAATCTTTTCCCATATAAGTTATTACATAGTATTGAGTAGAGTTGCCTGTGCTATACAGTAAGTCCTTATTTGTTAATCTATTTTATATATAGGCATCTGTATGTGTCAAACCCAATCTCCCAACTTATCCCTCCCCTCATCCTTTCCCTCCAGTAACCATAAGTTTGTTTTCTACATCTGTGACTCTATTTCTCTTTTGTAAATAAGTTCATTTGTGCCATTTGTTTTTAGATTCTACATTAAGTGATATCATATGATATTTTTCTTTCTCTGTCTGCTCCACTCAGTAAGACAATCTCTGGGTCTGTGCATGTTGCTGCAAATGACATTTGTTTCATTCTTTTTTAAGGCTGAATAATATTCCATTGTATATATGTACCATATCTTCTTTATCCATTCATTTGTTGATGTATATTGTTTTTAAAAATTTATTGGAATAGAGTTGATTTCCAATATTGTGTGAGTTTCATGTGTATAGCAAAGTGAATGACTTATACATACACAGATATCCACTCTTTATTCATTTATTTATTTATTTACTTGTTTAGATTCTTTTTCCCTACAGGCCATTACAGAGTACTGAGTATAGTTCCCTGTGTTATACGGAAGACTCTTATTAGTTACCTATTTTCTATATAGTAGTGTGTATATGTCAGTCCCAATCTCTCAATTTAACCCTCCCCCCCATTCCCTGGTAACCATAAGTTTGTTATCTACATCCATGACTCTACTTCTGCTTTGTAAATAAGTTCATTTGTACCTTTCTTTTTAGATTCCACATATAAGAAATATCGTATATTTGTCTTTCTCTCTCTGACTTACTTCACTCAATATGACAGTCTTTAGGTCCATCCATGTTGCTGCAAATGCCATTATTTTGTGGCTGAGTAATATTCCATTGTATATATGTGTAGCACATCTTCTTTATCCATTCATCTGTTGATGGGCATTTAGGTTGCTTCCATGTCCTGGATATCGTAAATAGTGTTGCAATGAACATTGGGGTGCATGTATCTTTTTGAATTATGTTTTTCTAAAGGTATATGCCCAGAAGTAGGATTGCAAGGTCATATAGTACTTCTATTTTTAGTCTTTTAAGGAATATCCGTACTGTTCTCCATAGTGGCTGTACCAATTTACATTCCCACCAACACTGCAGGAGGGTTCCCTGTTTTTCACATCCTCTCCAGCATTTATTGTTTGTAGAGGTTTTTTTGGGGGGGTGGGGGGTACGTGGGCCTCTCACTGTTGTGGCCTCTCCTGTTGCAGAGCACAGGCTCCGCATGCGCAGGCTCAGAGGTCATGGCTCATGGGCCCAGCCACTCTGCAGCATGTGGGATCTTCCCAGACTGGGGCACAAACCTGTGTCCCCTGCATCGGCAGGCGGACTCTCAACCACTGTGCCACCAGGGAAGCCTTGTTTGTAGAGTTTTTGATGATAGCCATTCTTAACAGTGTAAGGTGATATCTCATTATAGTTTTTATTTGCATTTCTCTAATACTTAGTGATGTTGAGCACCTTTCCATGTGCTTTTTGGCCATCTGTATGTCTTCTTCGGAGAAATGTCTATTTAGATCTTCCACCTATTTTTTGGATTCGGTTATTTGTTTTTGTTTTTGTTTGATGTTTAGCTGCATGAGCTGTCTGTATGATTTGGAAACTAATCCTCTGTTGGTTGCATAGATAGCAAATATTTTCTCCCATTCTGAGGGTTGTATTTTTCTTTCATTTATGGTTTCCTTTGCTGTGCAAAAGGTTTTGAGTTTAATTAGATCCCATTTATTTAATTTTGTTTTTATGTTATTACTCTAGGGGGTGGATCAAAAAAGATCTTGCTGTGATTTATGTCAAAGCGAGTTCTGCCTATGTATTCCTCTAACAGTTTTATAGTGTCCGGCCTTACATTCAGGTCTTTAATTCATTTTGAGTTTATTTTTGTGTATGGTGTTAGGTAGTGTTCTAATTTCATTCTTTTCCATATAGCTGTCCAGTTTTCCCAGTGCCACTTATTGAAGAGACTGTCTTTTCTCCATTGTATATTCTGTGTCCTTTGTCATAGATTAGGTGACCATAGGTGTGTGGGTTTATCTCTGGACTTTCTATCCTGTTCCATTCATCTACATTTCTGTTTTGGTGTGAGTACCATACAGTCTTGATTACTGTAGCTTTGTAGTATAATCTGAAGTCAGGGAGCCTGATTCCTCCAGCTCCATTTTTCGTTCTCAAGATTGCTTTGGCTATTCAGGGTTTTTTATGTTTCCATACAAATTGTAAAATTTTTGTTCTAATTCTGTGAAAAATGTCATTGGTAATTTTATAGGGATTGTACTGAATCTGTAGATTGCTTTGGGTAGTATAGTCATTTTCGCAATATTGATTATTCCAATCCAAGAACATGGTATATATCTACATCTGTTTGTGCTATCTTTGATTTCTTTCACCAGTATCTTATAGTTTTCTTAATAGAGGTCTTTTGCCTCCTTAGGTAGATTTATTCCTATGTATTTTTTTGTGTGTGTGACGGTAAATGGGTTTGTTTCCTTAATTTCTCTTTCTGATCTTTCATTGTTAGTGTATACAAATGCAAGAGATATCTGTGTATTAATTTTGTATCCTGCAAATTTACCAAATTCATTGATGAGCTCTAGGAGTTTTGTGGTAACATCTTTAGGATATTCTATGTATGGTATCATGCCATCTACAAACAGTGACAATTTAATTTATTCTTTTCCAATTTTGATTCCTTTTATTTCTTTTTCTTTTCTGATTGCCATAAGTAGGACTTCCAAAACTATGTTGAAGAATAGTGGCAAGAATGGACATTTTTTTCTTGTTCCTGATCTTAGAGGAAATGCTTTCAGTTTTTCACCATTGAGATTATGTTTGCTGTGGCTTTTTCATATATGGTCTTTATTATGTTAAGTTAGGCTCCCTCTATGTCCACCTTCTAGAGTGTTTTTATCATAAATAGATGTTGAATTTTTTCAAAAGTTTTCCTGCATCTACTGAGATGATCATATGGTTTTTATTCTTCAATTTGTTAGTATGGTACATCACACTGATTGACATTTGTATATTAAAGTATAATTGCATCCGTGGGATAAATCCCACTTGATGATGTGTATGATCCTTTCAATGCATTGCTGGATTATGTTTGCTGGTATTTTGTTGAAGATTTTTGCATCTATGTTCATCAGTGATATTGGCCTGTAATTTTCTTTTCTTGTGATATCTTTGTCTGTTTTGGCTATCACAGTGATGGTGACCTCATAGAATGAGCTTTGGAGTGTTCTTTCTTCTGCAACTTTTGTAAGAGTTTGAGAAGGATAGGAATTAGCTCTTCTCTAAATGTTTGATAGAATTTGCTTGTGAAGCCATCTGGTCCTGGACTTTTGTTTGTTTGTAAATTTTTCTCACAGTTTCAATTTTATTACTTGTGATTCGTCTGTTTATATTTTCTATTTCTGGTTCAGACTTGGAAGGTTGTAGCTTTCTAAGAATTTGTCCATTTCTTCCAGGTTATCCATTTTATTGGCAGATAGTTGCTTGTGGTAGTTTCTTGTTTTTTTTCCAAAGATAATATTTGTTTTTATTATTATTCTGTGAAAGAAGTAAGGTAATCTGATAAATTGGGACTAAGTTAGGCTAGTAGGACAATCAAGGTAAAAATATCTTTAAGAGATGAATGTCAAAGAATAGAAAACAATCATTTATGGAAAATTTTTCTGGAAATAATATTTCCAAAACATGGGAACAGCAAATACAAAAGCCCTGAGGCAAGACGAAGCTTAACTAAAATCAAGGGGGGAAAAAAGAAGCTAAAAGTTTAGGTCAGGAGATAACCACACAAATTTACACCAGCTGGTCCCTAACTTCAAGTCTATGTGGATATATTCTTGAGGTGAGTTAGACATATATATCATACAAAAAACAACAAAAAAAGTTGACTCCAAAATTACCCTGGAAATTCTGAGTGAGACTCTTTACAAAGGCACAATCATATTAAAGATCACAGGCATCATTCTCCAAACTCCACTCTGGCCATCACTTGCAGGCATTTAATGTGGGTGTTTAATATCCTCTCTAAAATATTGGCAGGAAGAACAAACATCCTAGCATGTCTGCACCATGCACCTAGTGTCTCACAATTGAAAAGTAGCTGGAGCTCACCGTGCTGATGGCTTTGCCATTTTTTAAAAACCTTTTATTAAGAGTCCCATCTCTTTTAAGAACTGGGATATATTTTCTGAGGGAAATAATCTATAGGAAAATTCAACTGACAGAGATCATACTGTACTTTACTTTTCTGTTCTTTCCTAAATTTATTTGTTGAGACAAACGTCTGTTCTTAGCCTTTTTTTAATGGCTCTGTTAAATATAATGGACACACAACAAACTGCACATACTTAAAGAACACAATTTAAGTTCTGAAATATGCATATACCTATGGAACTGCCAACACAATCAAGAAAAGGAACATATCCATCACTTGCAAGTGTTTTTATGCCTCATTCATAAAGCCCCCCTTTTTTTTTCCCTCACATTCCACCCCTCCACATCCCCAAGTGACCACTGATATGCTTTCTATCATTATAGATGTGTTTGGATTTTTCTAGAAATTTATATAAAGGGATTCACACAGTGAGGACTCTTTTACTTGGCTTCTTTCACTCAATGTAATTATTTTGAGAGTAATTCATATTTTTGTGAGTATCAATAGTTTATTACTTTGTTTTGCTGAGTAATGTTTCACTGTATGAGTATACCACAGTATGTTTATTCATTCACCTGTTGATGGGTGCTCGAGGTTGTTACAATTCTGTCTATTAAAAATAAAGGTGTTATGATGATCCATGTACAAGTCTTTGTATGAACATATACTTTCATTTTTCTTGCATAAATATCTAGGTGCAGAAAGGCTGGATCATATGGTAGGTGTATGCTCAACTTATAAAGAAACAGCCAAACTGTTGACTGAAGTGACTGTACCATTTTCCTTCCCACTAGCAGTGTAAAAGTCTTCCAGTTCCTACACTGCCTCGCCAATACTGGTGTGGTTGGAGTTTTCTTTTTTTTTTTGGAAAGAACTTTGCATTACATTTAATAAAAGTTTAGGGAGATCTTTGTGGTACATTAGTGAAGTTATTTGGGGAAACTTTAGCCATGTACTTTGTGTTGGAGAGGCAACAACAGTTCAAGAATTCTCAAAATTTTAGTACACAGTTGCCTTACATGTAGGCATGATGGCAGCCATGTACATAACAAAGCTTTGGAGAATGTTGTATTAGTCAGCTCTTGCTGTGATAATGCTTTGGAACAAATCGCCCCAAAACTCAGTTACATAAACAAGAATTTATTTTTCTTGTACCTATGGGCTATCTGCAGTGGCTCTCTTTTAGACCTCTAGATGGCTGGTTTTGCTCTGTGTTTTGGGTCAGTTTGAGGTCTGTCCCACACATATTCCTCTGGAGCCCAACTGTGAGGCCACAGTTCTCAGGCCCTGTCTTCTCACAAAACTCACTGAAACATAAGAGGTGAGCCCAACTGCACAAGCCCATTTAAGGCCTCTACGGCTCATTTAAGGCCATCATGTCTGCTCACACTTCATTGCCCAAAACATGTCAGAGATCTAAGTTGTATTTAGAATATGTGTATTTGTTTAAAGCTGGGTGCTCTCACAGAAGAATATTGCATTTTGGACAGTGTTACCTTAGCATTTTCATTGGCATTTGCAAACGTGATAAATGTCATGTGCATTTTTTCACCTTTGAGCACTTTTTGAAATTGTGGGACCATTTCTATGGGAAAAGAGGAAGGTGCACTTTAGAACTCAACTCTAGTTATGGCATTGTTGGGAGAAGAGTTAATAATGATAAGGTCAATACAAATGAAATATTGGGGATTCACATATTCATCATTAACATCGACATTCCACAGAACATTCCTGGAGAATTGTAATGCTAGCTTTAGGTGATTTCTATCATAAATCATTAGAATTTGACAAAGCCACCTCAGTAAAACATACATCATACAGTACATCACATTTTAGTTTTTCCTACCAGTCCACAACTTATCATCAATACTGTACCATAACACAGAAACAGAAACTGAGTGTTGCTTGTGGTAGTTTCTTATGATCCTTTGTATTTCTGTGGTGTCTGGTATAACTTCCCCTTTTTCATTTCTAATTTTATTGATTTGAATCCTCTCCCTTTTTTCTTGATCAATCTGGCTAAAAGTTTATTAATTTTGTTTATCTTCTCAAAGAACCAGCTTTTAGTTTCTTGACTTTTTCCTATTGTTTTCTTCATTTTTACTTCATTTATTTCTGCACTGATATTTATGATTTCATTCCTTCTAGTAACACTGGGTTTTGTTTGTTCTTCTTTCTCTAGTTGCTTTAGGTGTAAGAATAGGTTATCTTAGACTTTCTTCTTTCTTGAGGTAAGATTGTATTACTATAAACTTCCCTGTTAGAACTGCTTTTTCTATGTCCCTTACGTTTTAGATACTTGTGTTTTCATTGTCATTAATCTATAGGCATTTTTTCCATTTCCTCTTTGATTTCTTCAGTGATCCACTGATTATTTAGTAGCCTATTATTTAGTCTACATATGTTTGTGTTTTTACATTTTTTTTCTTGTAATTTATTTCTAATCTCATAGCGTTGTGGTCAGAAAAGATGTTTGATATGATTTCAATTTAATTTACCAAGGTTTAATTTGTGCCACAAGATGTGATCTATCCTGGAGAATGTTCTGTGTGCACTTGAGGAGAAAGTGTATTCTGCTGCTTTCAGATGGAATGTCCCCTAAATATCAATTAAGTCTATCTGGTATAATGTGTCATTTCAGGCTTGTGTTTACTTATTAATTTTCTGTCTGAGTGATCTGTACTTTGGTTTAAGTGTAGGGTTAAAGTCCCCTACTATTATTGTGTTACTGTTGATTTCCCCTTTTATGGATGTTAACATTTGCCTTATATGTTGGGGTACTACTATTTTGCATGCATATATATTTACAATTGTTATGTCTACTTTTTCAATTGAGTCCTTGATCATTATGTAGTGTTCTTCCTTATCTCTTGTAACAGTCAGTATTTCAAAGTCTATTTTGTCTGATATGAATATTGTAACTCCAGCTTTCTTTTGATTTCCATTTACATGGAATATCTTTTTCCATCCCCTCACTTTCTTTCTGTATGTGTCCCTAGGTCTGAAGTGGGTCTCTTGTAGACAACATATATATGGGTCTTGTTTTTGTATTCATTCAGCCAGTCTATGTCTTTTGGTTGTAGCATTTAATCCATTTACATATAAGTTAATTATTGATATGTACATTCCTATTGCCATTTTCTTAATTGTTTTGGGTTTCTTTTTGTAGTTCTTTTTTCCCCTTCCTTTTTTGTTCTCTTCTTTATGTTTCCTGCCTAGGAAACATTTGTTGTTTCCTAGGCAGGAAACAACTTTACATCAAACCAGCTTTACAACAAATGTTAAACGAACAACAAACATTTGTTGTTCGTTTAACATTTATTGTTAAGCTGGTTTGATGGTGCTGAATACTCTTAGCCTTTGCTTAGTGTGTAAAGGTTTTGATTTCTCTGTCAATTCTGAATGAGAGCCATGTTGTGTAGAATATTCTTCATTGTAGGTTTTTCCCTTCCATCACTCTAAATATATTGTGCCCCTCCTTCTGGCCTGCAGAATTTCTGCTGAAAAATCAGCCGATAACCTTATCAGGATTCCTTCTATGTATTTGTTATTTTTCCCTTGCTTCTTTTAATATTTTTCTCTGTATTTATTTTTTGTTAGTTTGACTAATATGTGGCTTGGTGTGTTCCTCCTTGTGTTTATCCTGTATGAGACTCTCTGCACTTCCTGGACCTGGGTGACTGCTTCCTTTCCCATGTTAGGGAAGGTTTTGCCTTTGATGTCTTCAAATATTTTCTCAGTCCCTTTCTCTTTTTATTATTCTCTGAGACCCCCATAATTCGAATGTTGGTGCATTTAATGTTTTCCCAAATATCTCTGAGACTGTCTTCGTTTCTTTTCATTCTTTTTTCTTTATTCTGTTCTGTGGCAGAGATTTCCACCATTCTGTCTTCCAGGTGACTTATCCATTCTTCTGTCTGTTATTCTGCCACTGATTCCTTCTAGTGTATTTTTCATTTTAATTATTGTCTTGTTCATCTCTGTTTGTTCTTTAGTTCTTCTAGGTCTTTTAAAAACATTTCTTGTATCTTTTTGATCTGTGCCTCCATTCTTTCTCTGTAATCTTGGATCATCTTTACTAGCCTTACTCCAAATTCTTTTTCAGGTAGATTACCTATCTCCTCTTCATTTAGTTGTTCTTGTAGGTTTTTATTTTTCTCCTTCACCTGCAATATATTTCTTTGTCATCTCATTTTGTCTCACTTACTGTGTTTGTGGTCTCCTCTCCACAGGCTGCAGGATTTTAGTTCCTCTTGCTTCTAGTGTCTGCCCCCTGGTGGGTGAAGTTGGTCCAGAGGCTTGTGCTGTTATCCCTTTGATAGGAATTTGACTAGTGTTGTGGTGACCAGAGCTTGCCCTGGATATTGAGTGGGGCCTCCCCTTTGCTATGTGGTTTTCACTGCCCTATCAGGGACATGGTCTGCTCCCCAGTTGTTGGAATAGAAGCCCCCAGATCTGTTTCTTAGCTATGATTCTGATCAGTGATGCATGGTATATGATATTGAGGCACACCCACTGGGAGAGAAGCCACTGAGCATTCTTCCTCTGTGCTGTTCACCTGTGAATGTGCTCTGTTGTGTCCTCTTTCACCTGTTGTGTGGCCTTACAAAGTACACTGTTGTTGGCTCGGCTCTCAGTCCCACCTTAACTGTGGTATGCTGTCAATTAGGCCTGGTGACTCTCAGGTGTTGTTTTCACCAGACCACCAGTGCAGATCCACTGAGGTCAGCTCCCAGGACTGCAGTAGTCGTTCACCTGGACCCACTGTGTGAGCTACATAGGCAGCTCTGGTCTAGCCCAACCCCCATTGTTATGTGCCCACAGAGGTGACAGCTGCTAAAGCCTGACCCATTCCAAATTCCAGAGCACTTGTTGTCCTTTTGGATGTTTTGCTGCTGTTGAATTTAGGAAGTTGTCAGTGGAGGTGTTACTCTATAGTTTGAACAGCTGCAAGGAGAGATTTCAGCTCTTCTTCCTTAGTTGCACAGCCTGTGGAATCAACTATGGTTTCAGACCCTTTTCTGCGCTAATTTCCTCATGGGGAGAGCTATCTGTGCACTCCCAGGACAGCATGGCAGGTCCCGGTATGCACTGGCAGATTTCCTAGTACCAAGAGCCATCCACATGCTCCCAGGACATCATGGCTGGTTCTGGCACCATTGACAGATTTCCTGGTTGCAGAAGCTCTCTGCACACTCCCAGAACAGTGGGGGCAGGTCCTGGCACCCACTGATGAATTTCCTAGTGGGTGAGTTATCTGCACTGTCCTGGAACAATGGGCCAAATCCTGGCACCCACTGGCAGATTTCCTAGTAGGGAGAGCTATCTGCATGCTGCCAGGACAGCAGGGTGGTGTCTGGCACTCACTGATGGATTTCCTAGTCACAGAAGCTATCTGCACTATCCTGGGACAGCATGGGCAGGTCCTGGAGACTCTTGGTGGCATTTCTAATGGCTGGATCGGTCCATATCCTTCTGGGTCAGTGGGAGCTGGTCTTAGCATCTGCCTGCGGGTCTGGAAGAGGAAATCAAAGTCCACCTCTGGAGCCCAAGATGGTGATGCTGACTCAAGCCCCCACCACCACTAGAGCTCCTGCTGGGAGCACTCACAGGGATAGAAGTTCTTATGGTTGTCCTGCTCCCTTCCTCATGTACCTACCAATAATGGTACTTTTCCTCTCTGGCTGGCCCAGGGATCTTCCTAGTACACCCTTAGTTTCCATAGCCTGACCTCTTCAGGTTGTTTCCATACCTAACACTGTTCCTCTCCCTGGGACTGATGTTTGGAGTCTGAGCTTCAGCACCTGACCCCCACCCTTATTGACAGAGGACTATCTCAGGTTGGGGAGCGCAGGGTGGCAGTGAAGACCTTCTGTGCAGGTTACTCTCCATTTTGCCTTTCATAAACTGGTGGCTGCTCTCCTCTTTTAGGCTCCAAAACTTCCCCTCCATCCAGTCTAACTTCTCCACTCATGAGGAGCCTTCCCATGGTGTGGGAATATTTTCTCCTTCACAGCTCCCTGGCCAGGGTGCAGGTTTCATCCTGATTCCTTCTTTTTCTTTTTCCTTTTGTCCTACCCAGTTACGTGGAGATTTTCTTGTCTTTTCAGACATCTGAGGTCTTCTGTTGACACTCAGTAGCTGTTCTGTGTGAATCGTTCCACCTGTAGATGTATTTTCAATATGTCTGTGGACTGAGGTGAACTCTGCTTCTTACTCCTCTGCCATGGATAACTAATAAGAATCTGCTGTATAAAATATAAATAAAATTCTAAAAATAAAATAAAATAAAAACATATTTAAACTTTGTATTTCTCTGAATCTTTAATATGGTGACAAGTTTTGTGTATCTTCCCTGGGAAAGATATCTCAAGCTTATTTGATTAGAGAAAATTTTGTTTGGGGAGCATTGATTATTTCCTGAAACAACGTAAGAAACATTGCTATTTCAGATAAGTCTTAGCCGTATATCAGAATACAACTACATCAAGTAGTTTCCAGGAAGTAAAAATGACTTGGAATTAGGAAATATGTTACTATTATTTAACCCCCCAATTGATCAAAATTGGTAGTTAGGAGAATGTCGGTTGTTTTGGTAGATGTCAGAAAGAAATTTGATATAATTCAACATCACTGTTCTCAAAATTTTTCTTAGCATAACAAAAGTATCTCAAAGAGATAGCCTACTTTATAATTAGGCTAAAATAATTAGAAGACACATGAAAGTGAGAATCAAGACCACTATAAATGGAAGAATCCATCTTCCAATTAGTGCTCCCATTCCCAGAAGAGACCTGCTTTAGAATCTGATCTAGCCCAAATTGAAGAAAATCTGTTATTTCATTCTTTTGGCAGTACTTTGCATTGCTAATAGTAGAGAAACTGGAAGATGGCCCTTTAACAAAATTAACTTCTTAATGAATACATAAAGTTTTTTGTACATGCAAAATTATTCTAGTAACCCAAATTATTTTTGATAAAATGAAACATGTATTTGAAGTCTCCCCATACTTGGGGAGAGTGGTGATTTATGTAAGAGTTTTTGAGTGCACTTGAGTGTAGACTAAAAGGGACTATGGGAAGAACTCTCTATAGAGTAGAATAAGAGGTGCAGCACCTTGGTTACAGATAGCAATCTAGGGAGAGAGAGAGATGACCTAAGAGATATTGCTGTGGGGAGTTAAAGAAAATGACAGCTAACAGTGAATTTAAAGTTGTTTTTAGATGCATGTGTACTTTAAACTCCCTTCAGCTCTCTGTGTCTACTGCACACCAGTGTTGTACTAGCACTACTTTAGGATATAGAAGAGGAGCAGTAGTCACAGAAACAGAGAATACATGGTGTATTTAGACTACATCAGGTGTTGAAGTTTAGAATGAGATGAAATCACTAGTAAAATGTAAGCCCCAGAATCCTCAGAAATAGTAAAGTATGAGCTGAAACTCTCACAGAACTTGGAATGGGAGCCTTAGTTGTTTAATTTGGAAATTAAAGAAAACTGTAACCTGCAGACATAGGGTTTCACAAAGATACCTATATAACCAATATTATTTAACTCTGTTTTCATATTTTTGTTCAATGCAATCATACAAGGAAAAGAACTGCAACATTTCAATATTAGAAGAGAAAGGCAAA
Source organism: Kogia breviceps (assembly GCF_026419965.1). Lineage (NCBI taxonomy): Eukaryota > Metazoa > Chordata > Mammalia > Artiodactyla > Physeteridae > Kogia > Kogia breviceps. Next base: position 22,523,286 of record NC_081320.1, read on the forward strand.
AATATGATTACTTGCCAAAGGTAGGGCAACAGGAAAACCCAAAGAACTAATGAGAGAATTCAGTAAGATAGTTTGGTTGATATGCACAATACCAATGTTTTCTTCTACTAGCAATAACTAGTCTGGGGTGTGATGATAGAAAGATACTATTTACTGTAGCAACCAGACCAGGATTGTTAAATTTAGCAAGTAAAAATCTATAATGCCCAGTTAAATTTGAATTTCAGATAAACAATATCTTTTTTAGTGAAAGTATGTCCTGAATATTACATGGGACATACATATACTTAAAAAAAAGTACTCTTTATCTGAAATTCAAGTTTAACTGGGCGTTCTGAATTGTATCTCACTATTCTAGACTGTAAGTATAAAATGCCTCTTGAAAAAGCAGGGTCCAGGTCGTAGAGATGATTACACTCCTCCTGGGTAGATGTATTTACTGGCTCTACTATTCAATGGTAATTTTCACTATAGTCTTGAGACAGGAGGTAAATGTCCCCCAGGTTAGACATTTACAACTATGCTGTGACAAATTTCATAACAGGAAGAAGATAAGCAGTTGGACTTTGTCTCCTGTGGACAGTTCAAGATAAGGGTAATGGCAGGAGCAGAGAGAGACTAATCCCTGCTTTGGTAAAAGAAAAGACCACATATTTCTCATTCTTGGGGTCGAGGAAACCTCCCAGATTACACATGCACGTATAGGTTCCTCAGGGAAGGGGAAACTAGCCCATAATATGTCCTGACAAGCCCTTAGAAACCCTTGTGCTAGAATTCATCTTGGCTATAAGATGTGCTTGCACACAGGGGAGACCCCTAAGTCAGACCAAATATAGACCTTGAGCCAGATGATAAAAGATGATTGGCCAGAGGAAACCCAGAAAACTGCTCCCATATAAATGATTTAAACCCCCAGAGCATGCGACTTTCTCTCTGAGTCCTCCCATGTGACTAGCCACACGTAATTTTTTCCTAATAAACATTTTTTTCCTTTTTCACTGTTTTCTCTGTGCTGAAATTCTTTTTCCAAAGAAGAAAGTGCCAGAGCCCCGTTTCTAGCCACTAGTCCCCGGTGGTCTAGTGGTTAGGATTTGGCACTTTCACTGCCATTGCCCAGGTTCGATTCCTTGTCAGGGAATTAGGATCCTGCTTCAAGCTGCCATACACTGCAGCCACCCTACATCAGTGTGCATTTTAAACCTTTATAGTCCTTTTCAAATTGCAGCTAACTTGTGCAATATAACTTTTAGTAGGAAAGTAAGTTTTAATTCTGTGTGGAAAAATTGGTTCCCATAGCTTTGGTTCAGTGAGGTCTTTTGGCATCTGGATGGATTTCCCAGGTCTCCCATTTTAATAGGTCAAAGTTTATCAGCATTATCCTTCTCTTCAAATATCCACCTGCCTTGCTCACACATTTGAGGCTGCTGTGTGTCTGCTCCTCTGCAAAGCCCATCTGTTCACATAGACAGCACATCCCTCTCTCCCATATGGACTTGAAGGGCCTTTGGGGGAGCTCAGGCCACACTTTAGAGAAATCTCTGAAGTACGCTAAACGTCGACCATGGCATAGGATGCGGAAACACCTGTCAAGCTGGAACGTCGCAGAATCTGAGTTTGCAAAGTCTTAAAAAGAGCACATTTCCCCAAAGGGAACCATGTCCTTGGGAGGTGGCCATTTCAGTATTTCAAAGATTAAGTTATAACTGAGTAATATTTGAGGATGTATAAAAAGTAATTTACCATTTTTAATTACTTTTAATTAACCATTTTATAATTATTTCTTCCTCTGGGCCCTATTGTGAAAACAGTTATGGGCTGGGAATTTGCATATCAGTAATAGGCCTTAACATAAATGCCATAAATGTAGCTATTTCTTGGTACTTGTTTGGCATATCATGAAATCACAGCTCTAACTATATATTATTCACCCTCAGCCTTCTTCTAAATTGGATGGAAAAATAAAAAGTAGAATATAACTCTTTTAGAAACCTGCTTGAAATATTACAGATTATTTTATTCTACAGCCACTTAAATGTTCCAAGGCTATCTATTTATTAAAACTAAAAACCAAATATTTTATCCTTGAACTTCAAGTGTTCTCCAGGCCCCACCCTTACTCAGAAACACTTAGTTCTCCCCATCATCAATGCAGAGTCATCACCTAGGAAATGTCTACATTTAAAAACTACAGTACGCTGTAGGCCTTCTTTTGTAACTGATGATTAATATCACAAATTGTCAATTAAATAAATGTACTGCTTAAAACAGAAACAATACATTTTAAAATATCAAAATATAGACCAGTAGAATCATATAGGGATTCACAGTAAAACCTGTTTAAAAGAGAAAGCAATAAGGAAGTGGAATATCCTTAATTGCTTTGAGTCTAGCTTTCTTTTTCTCATTAGCTTCAGCATTGATTATGATCCAATATTTATTTTCTCACTTGTATTAGGAGAATTAACTGAAGAGTGTATGACCCTTGTCTGCATGTGCCAACCACGAACTAACACGTTATTGTTTCTTGGAAGAGACTAATGAAAAACTTATTAATAACTAAGGGAAGTTTATTGTTCTCTATTAGTCAAGCACTGATGTAGTAAACCTGACCTAAAGACAAAATAAATATAACAGGAAAAGAGCCAGGGGCTTTGGTCAAGCAAGCCTGTCATACAAAGTGTCCTTCCCAATCTGGTCCCCATTTTGTTTTGATTTTTCCCTTTTATAAAAGTGGCAAGTGCTAATGTTTAAAAATTTGGGGGTTTTAAAAATATTAAAGTAAAACCCATGCATAATTCTGTCTCCCAGAGAAACTAATTGTAATATTTGGTCATAAATCCTTGGAGAATTAATAGTCTATTCATAACATGAACACAAAAATATTTAAGCTGAACCATATGTATATGATGTTTTGCTATTTTACATTTCCTCGCAAATAAAAAAAATATTGTGAATATTTTAAAATACTCATTGTGGTAAGGAGTATAATGACCAGAATAATGCTCCTCCTCCCCAAGATGTTCACATCCTAATCCTCTGAAACCTCTGAATATGTTAGGTTACATGGCAAAGAGGAATTAAAGTTGTTAATCAGTTGACTTTGACATGGGGAGAGTGTTCTGGATTACCTAGGTGGGCCCAATGAAATCACTCAGGTCCTTGTAAGTGAAAGAAGGCAGAAAAGATAAACCAGAAGGGTGGTGGCATAAGGAAGACTAGACTCACTTTTGCTATACTGCCTCCATTGTAACTACTCAACTCTGCCATTGGAGTACAAAAGCAGCCAGAGACAATATGTAAATGAATGGATTTGCCTGTGTTCCAATAAAATTTATTTACAAAAAAAGGCTGCAATCTCCTGACCCCTGAACCAATCCCCAACTGATGGATGTTTAGTTATTTCCAAGGAAACAGGTAGCCTTTATAATTTTCTAATTAATATATAGTAAAAGAAAAACAGCATGAAGTAATATTTCTCACTCTGACATACATTCTTAAGTATTCTCAACCTTTAAATTTAGTTTTAAAATTTAGAACAAATTAACAGCACCAATTTACTTGTTCTCAAAAGGAAAATTGTGTATGTAAAATGTTGGATTTTTCTTAGCCAATTATATTGTTAAAGAAAAATGAATCTTTAATACAGTAAATTAAATTTCTGAGCCTTAAGCAGAGATGACAAAAGTGGCATTGATCCATATAGCCACTTCCACTTAAACAGGGATTTTTAAATGTACAATATACCTGACAAGAGCCGTGAAAGACAAAAGATAAGAAATAAAGGGCACAGATTCCAAAGCAAATTTCCCATGGCACCCATCCCACACAACCTCCCAGGTCAGGTCAGATCTTAATGTAAGAAGAGGTAGAGAAAAATCTATGATTTTGACTTTTCCAATGCATGAAATCATAGCTGCTTTTGAGGATTTGGGGGGATTTATAAGGCCAAAACAAGAAAAAAAAAGCTCTAAACTTACCACGTAGATTAAGGATAAATGAAAGCTTTGGGGGGGAAATTTGGCAAATATATAAGAAGACAAACAATCCTGTGATTACTCTCCTCATAAAACCCAAAGGAAGCTAACAAGTGATGATGAGTGGGTTTGACAAATGTGTCTCATCTTCCTTCCAATGTAGTGTTGGCATCTGAGATTTATGGATGCTCATCTCCTAACTATGTAGTGACCCAAACTGAAGTGAAGATACAGGTGGCAGAGAGAATCAGAGCAACAGATATTTTATTGTTTGCATCCATGATTTCCAAAAGAAGAATTCAACAGACTTGCTGCATTTTTTGAAAGCACATATTTCATTGTAGCACTGTAAATTCATCACCTTGCATTTTCATTTAATGTTTCCTGGTTCTTGGTGATGATTAAGTCAGAGTGCATCATGTGCTTTCCACTACTGACTTCCTATTTTGTGTATAGACTCTCTAATTTTGTCTTTTCCCACTGCTTTCCTTTCCACATAGTCTCTAAAATTTTGGTAACTGAGGTTGGAGTGGTGGAGGGAGCTATGAAGCCCTTTGGGCCTTTTGGAGATCTTAGATATGAAAAATAGGACATAGGGCAAACTGTACCAGACAAATGGTAGATGTGTTTTCAGTGTATTTTAGTTAGCCTTAATAAATATGAGAGGTCAAAGGGAAAGGAAAATTTTGACCTCTGTGTAAATATGGGTCACTCAGTGATATCCTACTCCTTCACCAAATACATAGAAATTCTGGTAAAAATATGTATTTTTAAAAATAATAAATAGAAACAAGAGAAGAAACCCACAATGCTGAGAAGAATCTGAATAGGCAGGCCCATGGGGTGAGAGCAAGACCTGGGATCTCCAGCCAGGGATGAAGCTGAGTCTACAGCACATGGTTTTGGCTGAATACCTCACTAGGATCCTGCCTGAAGCTAACATCTGGGAACACGCTGCTTGCAAAATGTGAATTTCCCCTGCTAGTCCTTGTTTCTTGACAGAAGCCAGCTCCTTGCTCCAGCTGCTGGTGGAAGCTGACTCACTTTTCGAAAATTAAAATCCATAGATGAATTCATCCTGACCATCCTGCAAGAAAACCCCAAGCTAAGGCACTCACAAACAGGTTCAGAGTTGGGAACTTATAGAAGGTTTATAGAGTTTCAATTTCTCCACATTCTTGCCAACATTTGTAATTATATGCATTTTTATTCTAGCCATCCTAATGGGTATGAAGTGGTATCTCACTGGAGTTTAAATCTGCATTTCTCTAATGACTAATGGTGGCAATATCTTTTCCATGTGCTTACTGGCCATTTGGATATATTCTCTGAGGAACTAGTTATTTAAATCTATATCCATTTTAAATTATACTATTTGTCTTTAGTGTTATTAAGCTTTAAGCATTTTTTATATAGTCTAGATACAACTCCCTTATCAGACATATAACTTACAAATATTTTATCCCATTCTGTAGGTTGTCTTTTACTTTTTTGATGGTGTTCTTATTGATTGATTGATTTTCATTGAGGTATAGTTGATTTACAATACTATGTAAGGTTCAGGTGTACAACATTGTGATTCACAACTTTTAAAGATTATACTCCATTTATAGTTATTGTAAAATATTGGTTATATTCCCTGTGCTATATGATATATCATTGTAGTGTATTTGTTTTATATATAATAGTTTTTACCTCTTATCCCCTACCCTTATCTTGCCCCTTCCCCCTTGCCTCTCCCCACTGTTAACCAATACTTTGTTTTCTACATTTGTGAGTCTGTTTCTTTTTTGTTATATTCGCTATTATGTTTTATTTTTTATATCCTCCATATAAGTAATTACATACAGTATTTGTCTTCCTTTGTCTGACTTATTTCACTAAGCATAATATATTCCAACTCCATTCATGTAGTTTCAAATAGCAAAATTTCATTCTTTTTTATGGCTGAGTAGTATTCCATTGTGATATCTATTTATCTATCTATCTATCTCACATCTTCTTTACCTGTTCATCTGTTGATGAACACTTAGGTCACTTCCATATCTTGCTTACTGTAAATAATAATGCTGTGAACTTTGTGGTGTATGTGTCTTTTTTATTAGTATTTTCATTTTCTTTGAATATATACCCAGGAGTGGAATTGCTGGATCATATGATAGTTCTATTTTTAACTTTTTGAATAAACTCTATATTGTTTTCCACAGTGGTTGCATCAACTTACATTACTACCAACAGTGTACAAGGGTTCTCTTTTCTCCACATCCATAACAACATTTGCTATTTGTGGTCTTTTTGATGATATTCATTCTGACAGGTATGAAGAGATATCTCACTGTGGTTTTATTTTGCATTTATCTGATGATTAGTGATAATGAGCATCCTTTCATGTACCCATAGGCCATTTGTATGTCTTGTTTGGAAAAATGTCAATTCAGGTCTTCTGTCCATTTTTAAATTTGATTGTTTGTTTTCTGATATTGAGTTGTGTGTGTTGTTTATATATTTTGGATATTAACGTCTTATCAGACATAATATTTGCAAATATTTTCTTCCATTCAGTAGGTAGGTTCATTTTCATTTTGTCAATGGTTTCCTTTGCTGTGTAAAAACTTTTAAGTTTAATTAGGACCCATTTGTTTATTTTTGTTTTTATTTCGTTGCCTGAAGCTAGAGATGCAAAAATATATTGCTACAATTTATATCAAAGAGTGTTCTGCCTATGTTTTCTTTTAGGATTTTTATAGTTTCTGGTCTTACATTTAAGTTTTTAATCACTTTTGAGTTTATTTTTATATGTGGTATAAGAAAATGTTCTAATTTCATTCTTTTACATGTAGTTCATCAGTTTTCCCAATACCACGTATTGAAGAGACTCTTTTCTCTGCAATATATATTGTTGCCTCCTTTGTCATGGATTAGTTGGACAAAATGCATGGGTTTATTACTGGGCTATGTATTCTGTTCCATTGACTTATGTGTCTGTTTTGGTGCCAGTACCATAGTGTTATGATTATAGTAGCTTGGTAGTATAGTATGAAGTCAGGGAGCATGATTCTTCCAGTTCTCTTCTTCTTTGTCAAGATTGTTTTGGCTATTCAGGTTTTGTTGTGTGTTCCCATACAAATTTTCAATTATTTGATCTAGTTCTGTGAAAAATGCCATGGGTATTTTGATAGAGATTGCATTGAATCTGTATATTGCCTTGGCTATTATGGTCATTCTAACAGTATTAATTCTTTCAATCCATGAACACAGTATAACTTTCCATCTGTTTGTGTCATCTTCAATTTCTTTCATCAGTGTCTTATAGTTTTTGGAGTACAGGTAATTTGTCTCCTTAGGTATGTTTATTCCTAGGTATTTTATTCTTTTAGATACAATGGTAAAAGGGATTGTTTCCTTATTTTCTATTTCTGATAGTTTGTTATTAGTGTATAGAAATGGAACACATTTCTGTATATCAATTGCATACCCTTTAACTATAGTGAATTCATTGATGAGCTCTAGTAGTTTTTCAGTAGGGTATTTAGAATTTTCTATGTATAGTATCATGTTGTCTTCAAAAGGTGACAGTTTTATTCTTCATTTCTTACTTGGTCTCCTGAATAAAAGTAACTGCCTCTAGAACAGATGAGAAGAATTCCAAGTATCACTCAGAGAACCTGGACTTGGAGCTGACATCTGTGAAGGGGTATTATTCTTTGTAATAGAGGTAGTGTATTTTATGTAAACAAAAAAGAGTGGGGACATTTCTGATGACAAGAGGGATAGGCTGAGGTAGATTTTGAGTGCCCCAGTACCTGATTCTCTCTGGTAGGATTATGCATCTCTGCCCTGTGGAGCTGGAAGATGGGCATATAACTTGCTTTGATTTAGAATTTGAGCACAAGTTATGTGTTGCACTTTTTAATCAGCTTGAGTAGGTGCTTCTCCATGCTTCCTCTTCATTCTGCCATAATTCCACATAGCAACTGTTTTAATAACCAGGGCCAAAATATGGATAAAAGTGATGCAGACTAGAGTGTCCAGTTGATTCTCAATGAATGCATTGTTTTAGTGAGAAAAACCATAGATGTTTAAAGCTACTGACTTTAAAGTTGTTTATTATCACTGCATAATTTGACCACCTTGTTTGATCAGGCACAGACATCTCTAAAAGATAAGTCACGACCAGTGTAAAAGTTGTTAATTTTTATGGAGCTTGATTAGGTTCCACATCATGCAGGCACACACGGTAAATATGCATGCACATACACACATTTAGGACGTAAATGAGGATATTTTTCTTAGTTACATAATTCTTGCCTCACCACAAGATATGTTCCATGTTAAAATGATTCATTTGGGAGGCTGTAGACACCCTTCATCTGGAGGCCTGTAAAAATATGATTACCCTCATCTGAATAGAATGGAATGATTGTGCTTCAACTCTGCCTGAAATTCTGGGTTAAAGTTTAGAAAAAAAAAATGTGTTAGAGTTTCCTTACACCTTTCTACTGTGAAACTATGACAGATTGGAGATACACACACAGAGACAGAAAAAGGAGGGTTTGGCAAAGGAACATCTTGAAAATTTAAATGAGCGGTCTAACATTAAGAATATTACTACCAGGCTTCCCTGGTGGCTCAGTGGCTGAGAATCTGCCTGCTAATGCAGGGGACACGGGTTCGAACCCTGGTCTGGGAGGATCCCACATGGCACGGAGCAACTAGCCCCGTGAGCCACAACTACTGAGCCTGCACGTCTGGAGCCTGTGCTCCGCAACAAGATAGGCCACGATAGTGAGAGGCCTTGCGTACCGCGATGAAGAGTGGCCTCTGCTTGCCACAACTAGAGAAAGGCCTCGCACGGAAGCAAAGACCCAACACAGAAAAAAATTAATTAATTAATTAATAAACTCCTATCCCCAACATCTTCTTTAAAAAAAAAAAAAAGAATATTACTACCTTCTACTTGGGAATACTATAACAAAAGAACCTTGGTTATTTATACAAAGTTAAGAAAAATAGCTATTTCTCAACATTAATCAGCCTATTTATTATATATTTCTAAGATTATCCAAATGGCAGCTATGGTTATCTCACCATATTCTAATAGCCGTCACGAATTGGCCCATGATGGTGTGAAATATAAGCCATCTGCTCCCAGCTGGAAAACTGATTATTCAGGAAAGGTGGTAATTTCACATCACTTATAGGCTCACAAGGTGCTTAGCTGCATAGGAACATGGATAAATGGGGTATTCTTTAGGGAGCAAGTACCATCCAGAGGGGTTTGAAAGGAGCATGAAATTGATTCAAACTTCATACTTCTGGAGCATAAGTGAGTACCATTTTTCTCCCTGTGGGAATTAGTCCATTGGTGGAAGCATGCAGAATGAAATGTCTTCTGAGAAAAGCTTCTCACAAAAAATTAAGACACTCCTAGTTAAATGAGTGTGTACCACAGAAACAGTAATTAAATCTTATCATCCTATTTAGTCAGAAATCTAAGTTAAAATTCACAGAATTCCTGTAAGTTCTTGGTCAAGTAATTTACTCTTTCTGGTCCTCAGTTTCCTCTTAAGCTTAACTAGATTATGCTATGTTTCCTTCCAGACTCATTGTGTTTTTATATAATTCAAATGGCATGATATTAAAATATTTCCAAAAGACGAGACATAAAATGTTGGGTGAAATTATTATGAATCCTGATCAACTGCTCAAACACTTTCTCTTAGAATTTTTCTTCAGAATTTTCTGGACTGAATTCATTCCTGGCATAAATATTACAGTGAATGAAATATTTAATACTTTTGTCTTATGGGATAAAAATGACAGAGACTGCTGGTTCCCTACACAATATCAAATTTTTCCTACTTCCCTTCTAAGTCCCAGTTTTGGTTGTGGTGGAATGTACCAAGCTAAAACTCATATATTCCAGCTTCTCCTGCACAGAGTAACATGTGGCATAGTCCTTGTCATTGAGATAGAATAAGAAGATTTATAGAAAAAGTCTTGGTAAAGAGACAAACTTCATTGTTTTTTCTTTTTTGCTTTTGCTTTTCACCCTTCCTTTCATCTACCTGAAATATGGACATATTTTATCTTGTGACAAAAGACTCAAGATCACTGACTAAGATGGCAGAAAAGAAAGCCTGGAGGTACTTGGGTCCTTGGTAACTGTGGAGTGCCTGCACTAGCCCTGGCCTAAGTCTGGATTCCTTTGAGAGAGAAAAATAGTACCAGCCAAATTTGATTCCCAAGTGATACAAGAATTTTTGCTTAGACAATACACACTGTATATTTTTAATAATATACATATTTTATATTTTGCTAAGTTGTCATATGTATTGATTTTTATATAAAACTCACTAAAAAAGCTTACTATTAAAGAAATTATACGATATGTTTTTGTTGTACTAGAAAGACACTTTTTATGGTTAAAGACTACACATACTGAGCCACACTTGGAACTCATTTTCCAGGAAGCATAAGTAGACAGTCCTACTTTAAAATCTAACATAAAAGACAATGAATGCTCTTTATTCTTTGAAACAACACTGGTCTGATTTTTGAATTTTGATAAATAATTTACATTTTTGGCACAGGAAGTAGATGGAGCTATGATAAGGTGGAGTTATGAATTCTGATAACAAGATGAGTCTATATTTATATCTATGGAATGCCTCCTATTGGCTCCCCTATTATCCTGTGAAATGGAAGTATGGGGTGTTTATATCTGTGTTAACTTTGGTACAAGATTATCAACAGGAATTTGGAGTTCAATTAGGAGACTATACCAGCAGTACACAACTAAAGCTAAAACTACACAGATGGCCTTTCCCAATGTGCCTAAACATTTCTAGCACTTCTCTTAATTAACTTGTACTGGTAAAAAGTCACTGGATTTGGTAGAACTCAGTCAGTGTTTGGATTTTGCTGAAAATATTAATAATGTTTATCCAAATTGGATCAACATACATATTGGATCACAGATATTAATACTGCTTAGCCAAATAATAAGGGCCGAATTGACACTGGTGACTCTCTAGTAATTAAAAGAAGAAAAGCTTCTAGGTGCACCTGGTGAAGTCTCAGAGCTAAAGGAGGTTTAGCACATAGTCATCTCTTTAAGACATGGAAGTGACCAAAATTGACTTGGGTCAAAGGCAAGTGTTTTTATATAAGTCCTTTAAAATACATTATTTTATTAAAAAAAAATCTTAAATCAAAAGTAATGAAGTATTTTCTATGTATAGTATCATGTCATCTTCAAACAGTGACAGTTTTATGTGTGCTTTTCCAATATGGATTTCTTTTAGTTCCTTTTCTTCTCTGATTGCCGTGGATTGGACTTCCAAAACTATGTTTAATAAAAGTGGCAAGAGTGGACATCCTTGACTTGTTTGTGATCTTAGAGGAAGTGATTTCAGGTTTTCACCATTCAGAATGATGTTTGCTATGGGTTTGTCGTATATGGCCTTTATTATGTTGAGGTAGGTTCTCTCTATGCCCATTTTCTGGAGAGTTTTTATCATGAATTGTTGTTGAGTTTTGTCAAAAGTTTTTTCTGCATCTATTGAGATGATCACATGGATTTCATTCTTTAATTTGTTAATATGGTGTATCACAATGACTGACTTGCATATATTGAAGAATCCTTGCACCCCTGGGATAAATTCTACTTGATCATGTGCATAATCATGATAATGTGTTGTTGGATTCTGTTTGCTAGTATTTTGTTGAGGATTTTGCATGTATATGTTCATCAGTGACATTGGTCTGTAGTTTTCTTTTTTTGTAGTATACTTGTCTGGTTTTGGTATCAGGGTAATGGTGGCCTCATAGGATGAGTTTGGGAGTGTTCCTTTCTTTGCAATTTTTTCGAAGAGTTTGAGAAGGATGGGTGTTAGCTCTTCTCTAAATGTTTGGTAGAATTTGCCTGTGAATCCATCTGTTCCTGGACTTTTGTTTGTTGGAAGATTTTAAATTACAGTTTAAATTTCATAACTTGTGTTTGGTCTGTTTATATTTTCTATTTCTTCCTGGTTCAGTCTGGGAAGGTTGTATATTTCTAAGAATTTGTCCATTTCTTCAGGTTGTCCATTTTGTTGTCATATAGTTTCTTGTAGTAGTCTCTTATGATCCTTTGTATTTCTGCAGTCATTTGCAGTTTCTCATTTTTAATTTCTAATTTTATTTATTTGAATCCTCTCCCTTTTTTCTTGATGAGTCTGTCTAAAGATTTCTCAATTTTACCTTCTCAAAGAACCAGCTTTTAGTTTCATTGATTTTTGCTATTGTTTTCTTCATTTCTATTTCATTTTTTCTGCTTTGATTTTTGTGATTTCTTTCCTTCTACTAACTTTGGGTTTTGTTTGTCCTTCTTTCTCTAGTTGCCTTGAGATTTTTCTTGATTCTTGAGGTAGGATTAAATTGTTGTAATCTTCCCTCTTAGAACTGCTTTTGTTGCATCCCATATGTTTTGGGTCATCAAGTTTTCATTGTCATTTGTTTCTTTGTATTGTTTTTCTCTTTGCTTTATTCAGTGATCTCTTGGTTATTTAGTAATGTTTTGTTTAGCCTCCATGTGTTTGTGCTTCTGCAGGTTTTTCTTTTTCCTGTAATTGATTTCTAATCTCATAGCATTGTGGCTGGAAACAATGCTTGATAGGTGACATGGATGGACCTAGAGTCTGTCATACAGAGTGAAGTAAGCCAGAAAGAGAAAAAAAACAAATATTGTATATTAATGTATTTATGTGGAATCTAGAAAAATGGTACAGATAAACTTATCTGCAGGGCAGGAATATTGATGTAAACATAGAGAATGGATGTGTGAACATGGGGTGGGGGAAGGGAGGTGGGGTGAATTTGGAGATTGAGACTGACATATATACACTATCATGTGTAAAATGGATAGCTAGCAGGAACCTGCAGTATAGAACAGGGAGCTCAGCTCCATGCTCTCTGGTGACCTAGATGGATAGGATGGGGGGATGGAAGGAAGATCCAAGAGGGAGGGGATATATGTCTACATATACCTGATTCACTTCTTGTACAGCAGAAACTAACACATCATTGTAAAGCAACTATACCCCATTTTTTTAAAAAAATAATGAAGTAAGATAAATGCATCAAAATTCAAATATTTTCCGGGAGTACAGAGAAAAAGTAAAAACTGCCCATCTAGAGTGATTTCGTCTCACTTCCTTGGAGTAACCAAATACTAATATTCAGTGGGTATACATCAATCCTTCCAAAGTATCTATACCTATATGCTTATATAAACATACACACATATACACACACACACATTTACCACTCATATTTTCTGGAGAGTATTTTGTTTGTTTTTGTCAATAAAAACAGGTTTATAATATACCTACTGTTCTGGTACTCAAATTGTTTTCACTTAACATTATATTACAGACATTTCTCTATGTCAATATATAACAGGGTTAATTTAGTCTTTTTAAAAAACAATTATAGAGGATTGATTGATAGTATCATAATCTATTTAGCAATCCCCCTTTCCAGGAAAAAAACATTTAGGTTATATCCAATACTTTGCCATTATATTTAATGTTAGAATTTTTCTGCTTCCAGCAATAACAGGCAAGTTTTTTTCAGGCTAACTTTTTACTTAGAAATGCTAGAAAACTTGGAGTTCTACCAATTTATTGATCAATTAATTGGCAGATATAGATCAAAAGATTATATATATATATAAATCTAGAGGTGGATATAGATAGATAGGAAGATGTTTAAAGGTATCACCAAGATACCTTTAAAGGTATACCAAAGATACCAAGGCACTGAGAACTTCCAGCCAAGTTCCAGAAGTAAGGCAAGATCAGAGTGATTAGCCTGACACTTGGTAGTTTCTTTTTCTATAATTGAGTAATTAAGAGACTGAGAAGCTGAGCAGAAAACAGTAGCTGAGAGGCTGAGAAGTTAAACAGAGCTTTTGAAATTTCTTAGGACAGGTGGAACCGAAATACTGAGTCCCATTCTTCCAAAGAATAGAGAATTTGACAAGTATCAGATGATTTTTGTTAGGGATTTCTGAAGAACTACACTTTAGGAATAATGGTAAAAAAGAGCATTTCACACACACACACACACACACACACACACACACACACACACACACACAATAAGTTCCAGAAGGAAAGCTGAGAGAGAATGTTGTAAAAGTAATACTTTAAAATACAATAACAAAGAATTTTCCAAAACAAATCAAGGATCTGATGTCACAGACTCAGGAAGCACTACAAACCCCAAGCAGAATAAATACAAAGAAAATCATTATAAGCACATCATAATAAAACTGCTGAAAAACAAACAAAAAAAGAAATAAAAATCATAAAATGGGCCAGAGGGAAAAAGAAATATTTTCTTCAAAGGAGTAATAATAATACTGGGGCAGCTTACTTCTCAACACAACTAATGAAAGCTGGAAAGAATAGAGTGATATCTTCACAGTTCCGGAAGAATTAAAACGTACTAAAATAGATTTCTAATACAGCAAAAATATCCTTTAACAATACAGAAAAAAATATTTCATTCAAACAAAAACTTGGATCATTAATCATTAGCAGTTGTTTACTAAAGGGAACACTAAAAACAAGAGGTTGTTTTTAGGCAAAAGGAAAACCTCAAATGATGTATACGAAGGGAGAGGGAATATTTTGGCAATATCTAAATGAATATTGACTTCATACAACTTTATTAATAATGTTTTGTGTCATTTAAAATATTGAGAAAATTAAAATACAAGACAACAGTAACACAAAAGACAAGAAGTTGGCAAGTGGAATTGAGGAGTCCTAAGTTTTTACACAGTGTGGGAAGAAGTAAAGTGGTATACTTTATAATAGACTTCAATAAGTCAAGAGTGTATATACTGTAATCTACTGTGACACTTCTGAAAAAGAGCAAATAAATGTATATTTAGCAAACAGAGAGGAGAAAATGGAGTAAAAATCATTTATTTACTTAAGTATGCAAGAAAGGTAAAAGATAAGAACATAGAACAGTGGAGAAAATTGAAAATAAAGTAGAAACTTAGCAGCATTAGACTCAAAGTATATCAGAAATTACATTAAATAAAAATTAAATAATCCAGGAAAAAATTAACATTCTCCAGCAGAAGATATACATAGATAGATAGATGGGTAGGTAAATAGATAGATGATAGATATGTAGGTAAATAGATAGATGATAGATAGATAGAGAGATAGAGAGATAGATAGATAAATAGATAGATGATAGAGATAGATAGATAGATAGATAGATAGATAGATAGATAGATAGATAGATAGATAGATAGATAGGTAGGTAGATAGATAGATGTATATACACATGAATTAGTTTTCCCTTAATGAATAACAAATTTTTATAAACTTTGTGGCTTAAAATAACAGCCATTTATTAGCCCACAGTCCTACATGCCAGAAGTTTATGCAGGTTAGACAGAATTCTTTGTTTAGCGTCTCATGAGGCTGAAAGGTGTCGACCCCAAGCTCTCCACCAACCTGCATTCTTACCTGAGACATCTGGGAAATACTTTGCTTCCAAGCTAATCAATATTGTTGGTAGGAACCGGTGTCCTGCCCCTGCAGAACTGAAGTCCCCATTTCTTACTAAATGTCTCCTGTGGGCTGCTCTCAGCTCCTAGAGATTATGCTCAAATCCTTTTCAGATGTTCCCCTTTGTCTTTAGAGACACTGATCCTTCTCATGCTTTCCCTTGATCCTTCTCATGCTTTGAGAGTAAACTCCTTACTTTTAAAGGGGTCTTGTGATAGATTAGGCCCATCATACTCTTAGTTAACCCAAAGTCAACTGATAAGTAACTCTACTTACATCTTCAAAATCCGTTTTGCCATATAACATAACATAATTAGGAGAGTGATATCTCATTATACATAAACTTTCATTCTCACTCAAAAGGAGGAGATTGCACAAAGGCAAGGGCCAGGTCATCTTAGAATTCTGCCTACCACGTTGCCAACAAGACAGAAACTTGGAATATAATACATAAATAAATAAAAGTTGAAAGTAAAAGAAAGGGAAAAATATACCATGCAAACACCAACCAAGAAAAAACTTGTGTATGTATACAAATATCAAACAAAACTTACTTAATTAAGGGGTTAAATAAAAATGAGACAAGAAGAATAAAAAGTCAACCAACCAACAAATCATAACAATGCCAAATTTATAGGCACTAAAAATTAACTATAAAGTAAATGTAGAACTAAAAGGAGAAATCCAGAAATCCACAAACATGTTGGGATATTTTAGCACACCTCTCTCAATAAACAATAGAAAAAAATTCGGAAAAATTCAGTAAATGTACAGAAAATTTGAGCAACATCATTAATAAAATTGATATAATTTATTTATCTAGAATATTGAACTCAAAAACTACACACATTCTTTTCAAGTGCATATGAAACACTGACAAAAATTGACCATATGCTGGATCTTAAAACAAGTTTCAACAAATTTCAAAGGATTAAAATAACAAAAGAACAATTTATTACCACAATGAAATTAAGCTAGAAATTGATGATGATGATGGTGATGTTGATGATATTGAATATAAGACGTCCACACATAAAACTACAATGCATTATTGGGAGAAATTAAAAGACACCTAAATTTAAAAAAGGGTTTAACAAAAAATATTATGGATTAGAAGACTTAAAATTGTAAAAATATCTATTTCTCCAAACTGATTTGTAGATACCTTGTGATCCTAATGAAATAAAAAATCATTTCATTATTTTGTGGAAATTGAAAAGATAATTTAAAATCTACATAGAGATACAAAGGACCTCCTATTGCCAAAAAATCCTGGAAGAAAAACAAGGTTGGGAGACTTAAATCACCATATATCAAGACATATCATAAAAATATTTATTAAGATAAACTCACCTCATTGGCTCTGGATTTTTCTACTCTAAATGCTTGATATTTGATCACTTAATGCTTGCATACTTGAATTAATATGGAAGAAATATTTTATGCCTTTATAGTCAACTATACACTACTTTATCTCACATTTATTAGTTCAACACACACATACACACACACACACACAGACTATCAATCTATCTATCTGTTCAATTATATATATATGTACACACACAGAGAATGTCAGACACTATGAAGTAAAGTGGTGAGGACAAATAAATAGACCAAAATTGCAGAATAGTGAGTTGTGAAGTAGACTATTCATATATAGTCATGAAATTTGGAACAAAGTGACGCTGCAGACAGTGAAAATAGGGCAATCTTTTTATTAAATTGTGCTGCATTAACTGAAAATTTGGATACTGGATAGAAAAGAAAAAGAAAAAACTTTACCCCTCTCTCAGACCATAAACATACAACTCCATTTTAGACTAATTGAGATGAAATTTCAAAGTAAAACAATAAGTTTCCATAAGACAACAGGAAAATAAATTTTAAAATTTTGGATAAGCAAAGATGTGCTAATGTAAGGAAAAGATTGACCAACTGGAATACATTAAAAATTAAGAACTCATTAAGAAAGTCAAAAGACAAAGCATCAAGTAGAAGAAGATACTTGCAATAAATATAGTTGACAAAAGCCTCAAAGTTTATATTGTTTATAAAAAATTCTTAAAAATCAGGAAGAAAAAGAATACAATAGGAAAAACATGTGCAGAGAGACTTGTTTTCAGTTATGTATCAAGAGAAGAGATTCAAAAACTATTAAAATAAAAAGGGTGCTCAACCTTATTAGTCATTATGGAAATGCAATATAAAAATGATCATGAGATATCACTATAACTTTAAAGCTACAATTAATAAAAGAATAATATCATAATACTGGAGCTCTCATAACTGCTGATGGGAAAGTTTAATGGTAAAAGCACTGTGGAAAACTGGCAGTATCCACTTAAGTAGAACATATGCATAACCTACAACCATGCAATTCTGCTTGTATAAGCTTTGAAAGCATATTTTTGAAGCATTATCATTTATAATAGCCAAACTCCCCCCCCAAAAGCCAGTTGTCTGTCAGTAGTATAACGGATAAATTTTTCTCCATTCATTGAATGGAACACTCTACAACTGAAAACTGAATAAGCTATTACTACACACAGCATAGCAGCATCGCACAACATAAAAACTTGTCACATGAATCTTAAACACAGTGCTAAATGAAAGAAGCCAGACACAAAGAAATAAGGATTATATGATTCCCATATAAAGTTCAAAAACAAGCAAAAATAACTGATGGTATTAGTAGCAGGTTAAGAGCTATATTTAGAAAGGAGTGTAAGGTTAGTGACTGTAAGGTTAGTGGCAGGAGAGGGGCTTCTAGGGTACTGAAAACATTCAATTTTAAAAATCTGCATAGTGGTAAAATATGTTTACTTTGTAATAATTCAACTAGCTAAACATTTATTAGTTGTTGCACTGTTTTTTGTTCATAGTATACTTCATTAAAATGTTTATTAAACATAAAAAAGGATAAAAATAGTGTTTGAAGAGTAATATTTTTACATGTATATTGAATAATTTTATTAGTATTCTGGTACAGTTCCTGAATGAAAACTTTCTGGCCCAACAGTGTGTTATACTCTTGAAAGCTCAAGTATATTTCCATTGTGTTGAAAATGAATATAATCTTCAAGGAAAGAAAGTGTATTTTGTTCAATGCCTACTATTACATACTGCATGTAATCCTCACCCAATTCTGTGACATAAGTAGGTTGCTCTTATTACATTTTAATGATGAGAAAAATAAATTGCTGAAATTTACTTTGCTGAAGATACAGTATATGCGAAAGTAGGAGATCAATATAAGCTCAGTCTAAGTCTAAACTCCATTATTTCTTCTTGATCAAAATATACACGATGCCATACTTTAAAAAATGGAATTAGCATAAGACTATATTATTTCATGTGTGGTAAATTTACATATGTAAAATCCAGAGCCCCAGATCCAGGATTTGGATCATTTCTATGCATCAACTTTGTAACAGCACTAAAAACAGAACACTCTTATATAAATTGAGGAGACCAATAGAAGTATTGGAAGAATGGAAGAACTTTAAAAATTATTCCCTAAACTGACAGAGGATGGACAGACTTACCCAAATATTTTTATTAATTCTGATTCCTAAGGGTTTTCAGAGTTTATAAGGTTCCAATTATAAATTCACCTCATTGGCTCTGAATTTTATTTTCACCCTAAATATCTGACATTTGCACCTAATGTTTAAATAAAATAATTCAGCCAAAACTTCCATTTCTTTCCAGGCAGCTATGCTTTGCTGCAGCTGACATGTATTTATTACTTTGTTCATCACAAGACATTTGAATGTCTACCAGGCAGGTACTAGCTAAGCAACAGATGGTGGACAAAACATACACTCTGCCTTCAAAAAGCATTATGATAAGGGAGAGATGAAATGTCACCAGGCATTTATAACAGATTCTGGAAATTCTAAGAGTTTCTTCACTTCTGAGAGCTCCTATGAAAGCAGTAAGTCTAGTATCCAGTGCAGGACAAAAGGGAGTCAGAGAAGATTAGAAAATACCTATGAGTGTACCAGAAATGTCTCTGAGTGGCACCAGATAAAGGCAGTTGAGGAAAGCTCAGAGAAAGCAATCCCTGGCAGAGAAAGAAGCATGTGTGTGAAAAGGTAGGATGTATTCACAAAACAAAACCTAGTTTAGTAGATTGAGTACAAAGAAGGTGTGTGTCAAGAAATAAGGTAGTTAACATAAATCAAAAGAAGGCATAATAAAAATGTTCTTGAAGGTCATTTTAAGAAATTTGGACTCCACATGAGGGCGATGTACAGCCATTAAAGAATTCTGAGAAGATTAGATTTTGGTTTTAATAAGATCGGTTTGAGTACACTGTGGAGTATGGATAGGAACTAGATAAAATTGGAGTCAAGGAAATGTATGACAAACATTTTAAAGGTATTGGAGATGAAAGTGGCTTGAATTAGGAAAAAGTCAACATAATGGGGAATGAAAACAATAGAGATATTAAGAAGGGACAGTGGACAGAATCTGGTTTAGGGTTGACAGAAATAGAGGACTCAAGTATGACACCCAGCTTTCTGACTTGAGAAACTAAATATGTGGTAGCAATCTCCAGTGGTATAGGGAGTAAATAAGGAGAAGCACATTTAGAAGAAAGATGTTAGGTTAAGTTTTGTAAAAGTTAACTTTAAGGGGTCAATGAGGCAGCCATGCATATATCCTAGTAGAAAATTGAATACATAGTCCTAGAGCTCAGAAGAGACACCTGGCTTGGAGATGGAATGTCCGGGTTATCAAGACATAGTTGATTATGAGTCAGTGTGAGTACAATATTACAGAAGATGAGAGTGACTGTTAAAAGGCCAATTGGCATAATAGGTAGTCAGGTTTTTAGAGAACAAGAAGCTCTCTCTCCTATCTCTTCCCCCTTTTATCTTCCCTCAGAAGCTGACACCTGGGTCAGATCAGCCACCAACCAATTTTAAAAGTGAGTTAAGAAATGTAGAAGACCCACTTCAGAGAACAAAGCAAGACACATTTTGCTGACACCTGGATCCCACTACTGTAATGAATGCTGTCATGAGATTTTAACAGTCATCTCCATTTCTTCCTTAATCTAGGAAGCATAATATTTGAACTTAGCCTTTTTCTGGAATCAGTTTAGTTGGAATTAGTTATATCCACCAAGATTCTTTTCTCACATTTTGCTATTGAAAGATTTGTCTATTTAATAATGTCTTATATTTTACAAAGTACTTTACAGTTTTCAAAACACCTTCACAGGTTTCATTTACATCTCACAGCTCCATAAAATCCACCACTGCCCCCATTTCACTGACAAGAAAAGGAGAGAGGGGGACACTTACAATTCATTATTTATTTATGTCCATCATTCATCTTTCTGATGTCAGTTCTTTAAAGTGAATGTTAAATATCCTGGCTAAGCTGATGTAAACTCCTAAAATTTGCCACTTCTTAAAATTCCTTGTCTGTTTTGCCTGAGTTCTAATTCTGTTAGGAGAAGAGAGGCAGTAATTTTGTGACCAAAAGCATGCTCAAGTCTGTGCCAGAACACCTGGATTCCAGCTTAAACCCTGTCCAGTCAACTCATAAGAATACCAGGGCCTGTCTCACAGACTTGTGCTTCTATGGGATAAAGAGAATAGTGGACAAGGACAGTGCAGTGTCACCTATAATGGGCCATTCACAGTGGGAAGCAGTGACTCTCACACTTCCTTGTGTCCATGTGCATGCTGCCCATGTATGAGCCCCGCCCCAGATTATTTGAATCACAATTTCTGGGAGTAGTTTAATTATATCTATATATTTTAAAATATACCTGAAAAACACTAGTTTAGGTACCATTAATTTTACAATTCTGAGGAGGCAGCAGAGCAAGACTACTGAGTGTGGGCTCATAATACAGACATGCCTGAGCAAAACCACAGCTCCACCACTCATGGGCTGTGCCATCTGAGCAAATAGCTTCACTTCTGTGATTCTTAGTTGCCTCATATTTAAAATGAAACTTGCTAGGCATTGTACTAACTAAAAACATATAAAACCTTTACCATATCAGCTTACACAGAAAAACCTTCAAAATGATAGCTGTTGTATTAATGCAGGTTTTTGTGTTTCATAGACTGGGTGGATCATTGAAGCCTTGATCATGCAACATGGTCCTGGCTCCTGTCTTCAAGGTTCTTCTTCCAGCTGGTCAAGTTGCTGCTTTCTCACAGTGGAGACTGGGAGCAGCAAGACAACTGGACTTCTGATAACACAGATTCTGAAACCTCCTTCTTTCTGCAAACCTTTCTAGGTTCCCAGAAAAGTGCAAAAAGAGTTTGACTAAGCAGATTAGAGAATTACTTTAGACAGATTTGCTGAAAAACATGAGACAACTTTGAAAAATATTGTTCTGAAAAGTCCTGCTGGAAAATGTCCTCTTGACTTTTGTTTGCTCCCCACTCCTTGGCCCTTCATGAGGCATGGACCAACCAGTTGCATTGCCTTCATTTCCCATCTGAGATGGAGCTGTTAGATGAGACATGTTCAGCCATGGTATTGCCAATCCATTCATGGGGCTTTCCTGTGGATGTCCTCACTGACTCCTCACTCATAGCCCACCTATAAGGTAGGGTCCTCACTTAAAGAAGAGGAAATTGAGCCTGGAGAGTTACAGACACTGAGTCAAACAACGTATTTTAAGAAATTTCTCACTTTAATGGCAGGATGATTGAATGTTTCCTAGTGTTCCTTCTTTCATACATGGCAACAATCTCCATAGTCTAGTTCCTTGCTATTCAAAATGTTCTTAGATGTCAGACATATTGTCATCACCTAGGCATGTGTTAGTAATGCAGAATCTCAGGCCCTGTTCCAGACCAAATGAATAAGAATCTGCATGTTAGTGACATCCCCAAGTAAGCTGAAGGCACATTAGTGTTTGAGAACAACTGGTGTGGTGGTTCAACATGGAGACTTGACTCAGGACACAGACTGACTGTGTTTACATCCCTACTGAGTCCTTCTTAATCTACTGTGTCCTTCTTAATCTATCCAGTCCTCAATTTTCTCACCTGGTCATGAGAAATGTACTTATCTCAGTGGCTTGTATGTAAAATGCTTAGTCTGTGACAAGCATTATGTGAGAGACCTCTTTTTATCATTATTATGTTACCACAGCACTAATCAAGAGGGCAAATCATTTTCTGCAGATCTCTCAGTTCAGAAGTTCTATGTCTGGGGCATTGAATTCTCTGTCCAGTCAAGTACTTACAGTAATATCAATTTCACATTACTTGTATTTCTTCTTCTACATAACCACATTCAAGGAAAAGTTCCAGGTAAAGACATTGATTTTTTTAGTGTTTCCAAAGGAAAAAAAATCCCAAAAACCCAATCCAACCCAGCAAGAGTGCTCACATCAGTGCAGTGATTACACAGATAACACTAGGTAATCAACCTGAGAAGTTTATTGCCCAACCACTTGAGAGTTTAGTATTATTAGCTAATTAAAGAGAGGACCTATCCTCTTTTATATATTGCACTTAATGAATTAGATAATCCCAGCATAGTCACCATGCTATACTATTTATAAAGACCTGCCATTTGGTTGTAATTTTTCAACTTAGATTAGAGTTTAATTTATCTTGTGAGTTGCCTATAAGTAACAAATATGCCATAGCAGATGTCTAGGTTTATGGCAAATTAAAATTTATCTGTTTGGGCTTCCTTGCTTCTGAAGCACCAGGGCTTCCATTTCCTCCATTTCCTGATCCATTTGAGCAATAAAAACAAATTAATTGACTGTAATAAAAAGTAGAATACACAACTATAATGAAAGAGAAATAGAGTTTTTTTTTTCATTTAAATATGTTATGTTCTCTTGTTGCTTATATGTGTCTTTCTGGAATGACGAGACATTTGTATAAAAATAAAGAGGAGACCTTCCATCTGAACATATTTGAGTGATTTATTTTTCATCCAAAGTTTTTAAATAAACCAGATCATATTATATTTTTCTTCTCTCTCCCTCTGCCTCTACCGCCCTCTGCTTCAAATGTATATACCTCATTACAACAATATCATTCATTTTTAGACTCCATTTTGCCACCATCCCACACAGACCTGCTGTTCCATCTCTCCAAATGAATTCCCGTAAATAACTGATAGCAAAATGCAGTCTTGGAGATACACTTGAGAAAACTTCATGTGTCTAGAAACAAGAATCTAGAAAGCTATTCAAGGTATTGGAAGTTGTTAGAGATCTGTTTAATCTTTCTTTGAGGTTTCAGTGACACATTAATGGCAGAAGATTAGCACTGTCTATCATAAAATTGAAGTAATATATAAAGTATAGCAAGTGTAGCTGAAAAATCACATCACAATTTCTAAGTAACCCATATGTTCACAGGCTGCTTATATAAATGCAGGGTAATTTATGTACCAAATACATATGTGATTCCAGAGACATATTTAGGTGTGTACATTTTTTTTAATTTTTATTGAGATCTACATCTCTTTGTATGTGTGACTTGATGATAAGTATCTACATCATGCAGTTAAGTCATCTCCTCCTCTAAAAGGAATATACCACAGCTTAGGATTACCAAAATGTTCTTGAAACTTGATACTTAACTTCTAAAACTCATGAAACATGAATTTAGGAACAACCAGTATATATATATTATCCTTTATGAGGTGTCTCTCAGAAGAATTTTAAAATTTGGTACATAGAAAAAAACAAGACTCAGAGAGTGAAATTACCTGTCCAAGTTGAAGCCAGGAATGGGAACAGTCAGGAGTATTTGCCTGCCTACCAAATCTTATGGAATTGATAACTATCCAAAAGATACTGGATTTTCACAACTATATTTCTAGTGTAATTGAAAAAATTGAAGTATATTCTTATATGAGAATTTTTATTTATTTCTCTAGAGCTTTTCTGTAATGCAGCTCATGACATCCCTGTCTTGGCATCTCCTTCTGGCAACTGCCTTTGGATGCTCTAAATGCTATCAAAGGTGTTTGAGAGGAACAAATTTAGTTTGAATTATTTTCTTATAATTGAATAGTTTTTGAATTGTGCTCCTTAGAATCCTGGAGACTTCACAGAGATGAATCAAAGACCACTAAGAAGAGGAGAAGAAGAAGCTAAACATTTGGGGTTCCTGCCAATTGTCCTTTCCACAACCAGATCATCTCCATCTCATGAGCTTTATGTAATAGGTTTCTATATCAGACCTCATTTCAAGAAAGAGCTTTACAAATATTAATAATAACTCTGAACACTGCTATTCTAATATATTAGAGTAATCAAAGGTAGCTAAGGAACTAAATAATTCTAAGAGAGGTCTAATATCACATCTAGTTCTGATGATCAAATATCCCACTTTATAAATTACTGAAGCAACAAGTGTATAAGGGAAAGTTATCTAACTGGATTTCTGTCAACTATTTATTCCAGATGTCAGCAAACTATCTTAGTTTATATGAGTCATTTCAGTCATCATTTGCAAAAATATCCCAGTCAAAATGATAAATTATATAGTTGACCTATCCAAGATATATATAACACTAGTATATTATTAATGAATTTCCTCTTTAATAGTCCACTTTAAAGAATGACCTCAATATTAAAAAGAAGAAAGATCAATAGCATAACATACAATGTAATTCTGTACAAAAAATTCTGAGTCTTAGTTTAATGATTGCTCTGCATAAAGAGAAAGACAGTTTTCCTTCCCACAAAATTCAGTCTATGAGCATGTCATGAATGATGATGTGGTCTCCCAAATAAACTTTAATTTTGCCTGACCAATTGGAAATGTTCAGTTAACACCTTCCTATAATAGTCTATTAAATAGAATAGAACTTTATCTTTTCTGTAAAATGCTAGGTAACATTTTAGTTTGCAGGTCATGTGGTCTTTGCCAAAGCAACTCAACTCTGCTTTTGTAACAGAAAAGCAGCCACAGACAGCACATAAATGAATGAGTGTGGCAGTGTTCCAATAAAACTTCATTTACAAACATAAGTAGTTTTGACCTGTGGGCTTACTGCCATGTGGTTTTCATGTTCTGCCATTTCTTGGCTCCTAGAATATAGTAGACAGAAATCCAGTTAAATGTCTCTCCCCACACAATTGATGTTTCAGTCATTTATCAAATAAGAATATGAAATATGACAATACTAACTTACAAAATTCATAGATAAATGATAGATTTTGAACACCACCAACAAATTCCTCCATGTAAAGTACAAAGTATTGTCAAAATCTTCTGCTGAGTTGTAATTAAGATGACTCATTAGATGTATATTAAAAAGAACCTGAGTATTCCAAATTTTTATTATGGCTGTATGAATTACCTGTCCACACATATTTTGTCTTGAGTATCGAAAACCTTGACAAAGTAAATAGTCCAACAAAGACTCCAATCAACCTAATTAAGGAGTAACAGCATAGAAACACACACTCATAGTTAAATTAACTTTTCTTTCATAAAGAGCCATAAAAAGAATATGAATTTACAAAAACTTTTGAACCATAAAAAAATATGTTTATTTACTTCCTGAATGGGAGATGATCACTTACTCTTCCACCAAATGAAATACTTTAATCACTAGCTACAGGACATACTCACAAATAAGCATCCTGAATGTTTCCTAGAGACATGTCTTATCAGGATCACACAGATACATGAAAACAATAACTATAAAAATTAATGTCATTTCTAAGGACAAAATGTGAAAGCAGACCTCCAATATTTGAAAGAGTTACAGAGTTCATAGTCATGAGATCTGAATATCAATCCTGACTAACCCTTTACTTTGAAAAAGTCACTTCACCTTCTGAGTCTTACTTTTCCTATTTGCAAAGTGACAGATTTGAACTAGACAACATGTCAAGCTTCACACTACACAGGAGGCAATACAAACAGAGAAAAAAAATTGCCTAGGTTCAATCCTTGCTCCACTTAACTTCTCAAAGTTTATAAAATAGACCTGATGATAATAAAACATAATCTGTAGGGATACTGTAGGTAGTGATAAGCTAATGTGCATAAAACACTTGGCTTTATAAGTCTGGCATATGGTAACTATTGCTTTTGATATTTACTAGGCAGAAGTACCAGTAAAGAGGTTGAAAGCAACCACCCTCTAAACTCTGCAAAACCAAAACCTGGGTACATAAAACTAGAGCCCTGAATAACATTTTCTTGAAAAGATAGAAAGATAATGGATAGATGATAGAATATAGAGAGGTAGATAGATAGATGATAGATAGATAAATGATAGACAGAAAGTAGTTATGCTGTACTATCCTCTTTGTGGATCTATAAATAAAATTTATCAAGTATATTTAATTTAAAAAAATCTTTTAGAGGGATAGTAAGAAAATCCAGAAATAATCCACCTACTCTAATAGTGTAGAAACATAGGACCTGGTTAGATGGGAGTCTTCTTATTTATCCTAAAGACAATTAGATTTCTCAAAGAAGAGGTTTTAAAAGTCAAATAAATAATATATGAAAAATTGCTTAATAAATGCAACTGTCTTCAAATAAACGTGGTTAATGAATAGCAACCATCTAATATAGAGTGTTGCTTCTTGCCGGAATCGAGAAGAAAAGGAACAAAGAAGGTAGGTCAAGGGTGAGGAAAGACAATCTGCTGACGGCCAATCTGAAAGAGTGACCTAGATGAACCAGAAAGAACCTCCGGAATCCACATGACAGAAGTTGGCCTAGATCAGGGATTCACAAACTTTTTCTGTAAAGGGCCAGATAGGAAATATTTTAGGCTTTTTACACCAGACAACTTCTATCACAAATAATCAACTGTGACAATTTTAGTATGAAAGCAACCATAGATGACACATAAACTAAAAAATGTGTCTATATTTGAATAAAACTTTATCTACAAAAACTGACAGAACCCCACTGTCTGTAATTTTTCAACCCTGTTTTGTTTCATGTCTATCCATATCTGGTTTCTTTACTAATTTCTTAGTCAGATGGAAAATATCTTTCAGTAATAGCTTCAAGAAGGACTCATTTATTATTCCTTGAGTTTTTTGCCCATCTTATATTTCTGTGACCTTCACACAAAGATAATAGCTTGGCTAAGTATAGAGTTATGAGAAGTGAGTTGGATTCTGTCACATTGCTCCAACTGTCTGTTGTAGTATGTAGAATAGCTACAGAGTCATTTCTGATTTTTCTTCTTCTGAATTGCCTCAAGACCATGAGATTTCCCCACATTAGGTTTTAACTAGCAAGTAGTTTATTAGCAAATGACTTTTAAAAGTTATGTCAAAGTTAATGATAAAGTAAAAGTAGAATAGCAATTAAGACAAGACTGGAAATTCCTGGACTGCACAAATCAAAAAGTCATATAACTTTGAGTAGATGGACAGTAGTGTGTCCCAAAATTTCCTTTGGTCTCTTAGTTTTTGACAGATATATAAAGAGAAAATACAAAAGCAGAATGAGAAACAGAGACACTTTAGATATATCCATTTCTTTCATATATTTACATTAGTTGTATTAGCTTCTTGGATCTGTGAGAATTTAAAAAATAAATTCTCTAGAACCTTGTACTGTTTCTTATAACTAGTTTGTCTCACATTTCATCAGCCACTTATTTGAACTATTGAAACATTTCACATATTTGGTGCTTTTTCTCTATTTGCTCACATGACAGAGAACACTCTGATGGATTCTGATAGAGATGGATTCTAATAGAGATGGATTCTGGCCACCACAATGGGAAGGGAAATTTTTTAAATATTTTCTGGGTTTTATTTTGCCAGATTAGAGTCCAGTTATTCATGAGTGATTGACAACTTCATCCAGACACAGGGATATATCAGGGAATTTCCTTGCTGTGCCAGAATTTTTTTTTTTTTTAATTTTGCAGAAACCCCCAAACAAATGGAGATTTACCTCTCTCTGATCAATAATTACTTTTATTATGAGTCCACTGTGAAATATCCCCTCATTGTGGGTACAGTCTTCCCACCAAACATAATCTGAGATTTAAAACTACAATTCCATGCCCTGTGTGTTAATATAAATTCTACTTCCAGAACTTGGTACTGTTTTTGGAGTGGTGGAGAAACTGCTGCAAACCTTGATCCAATTTTCTATAATACACAAGAGAGGTCATGATGCCAGTCCTTTTCTTGACCCAGCTTATCTGCAGAACAACATATATAAACCCCTTTTCAATGTTAATTAGGAGTCTCATTTAATAAATTTATTTTTTACTTACATTATTTAATAGGAAAAGTGACTCAATTTTGTGGACATGAAAAATCATTTACATATACTGGAAGATTGAGTCCTATGTCAATTATATTTATTTATTTTTTTATTTATTTATTTTTTTTCTGTATGTCGGCCTCTCACTGTTGTAGCCTCTCCCTTTGCGGAGCGCAGGCTCCAGATGTGCAGGCTCAGCGGCCATGGCTAACGGGCCCAGCCGCTCCGTGGTATGTGGGATCTTCCCAGACCGGGGCACGAACCCGTGTCCCCTGCATCGGCAGGCGGATTCTCAACCACTGCGCCACCAGGGAAGCCCTGTCAATTATATTTAGATCCCTTTCATCATGGAGGGAACAGTGGTCTGTCCTTATGGGATATGAATTCGCCTTTCTTGCTGACAATGTTTCTGCCAACACCAACTCCTGTGGTTTACTAGAAAGTCAGTTTTACCCCAGAGATTTCCATTAGTGTTGTCTCTAACCAACAAACTCATTTTATGATGAAAGAGGTGCTACAATGACCTTACATTCACAGAATTCACTAGTCTTACCATGCACTACAACATTTAGAAGTAACTGGCCTGATAGAAGAGTAGATTGGCTTACTGAAGACCAATTTCTATATCAATAATCTGCTGTTACATTTAAAAAAACCAGCATCCTAAAACTTTGAATTGAAACAACAATAATTTATTTCCCACAATTCTGGGTTGTAAAATGTTCAATATGGGATGAATGGACAGTTCTTTTACTGGATCTGCTTGGACTCACTTGCTTAGCTTCAGTCAGATGGATGCTTAATTATGACTAGATGGTCCAATTTGACACCTCACCTTGAAAATGTCTAGCACCAGCTGAGATGTGAGGAAATGACTGAGACAGTTAGAACCTCTTTTATCCCAGCCTAC
Organism: Kogia breviceps; assembly: GCF_026419965.1. NCBI lineage: Eukaryota > Metazoa > Chordata > Mammalia > Artiodactyla > Physeteridae > Kogia > Kogia breviceps. The sequence continues at coordinate 22,552,969 of NC_081320.1, forward strand.
TTGACACAGTGGTGGGAATATTCTAAAAAAGCAAGGTGTGAAGTACAAGCACTTGCTAAGATTCTGCTTGCATTAATGTGTGCTAATATCCAGGCAGATAAAGCAGTCACAAGACTAAACACCAGTTGGGAAAGGGGCATTGATATGATAATATACCACAATTTACCACACTGAGCTTTTTTGAGTAAAGGGCTCAAAAACAAAGGATTTTGACACTCAGTTCTGGGGTCCTAGCCCAGGCCTGGTACAGGAGGCTGGGGTTACATGAGGTCACAAACTCTAAGGACAAGCCTGTTTCCGTTCCTATGTCTTTCACCACAAGAAGCTTGAGGGAGGAAGTTAGGACTTTGGAGCCGGCCAAACATAGGGATTCAGTCCAGGCTTGTGGCAAGAAGAGCAATCATGTCACCTTTGACTGAGTGGAGTTGTTCCCTCCCAGTGTAGTTTCACTCACAACTCCATCAGATCTTCATAAACACCAGCCAAGACAAGATGGTGTACTAGAAGGACATGAGCTCATATCTTCTTATGGAAACACCAAAGTGACAAATAACTGCTGAACAACCTTTGATAGGAAAAAAAACAAAAAACAAAAAACAGGAACCTACCAAAAGATTTACCCTACATCCAAAGACAAAGAAGAAGCCACAAGAAGATAGTAGGATGGGTGCAGTGGCAATAAACTCAAATCCCATGCCCACAGGGTGGGAAACCCACAAACTGAAAATTAATTATACAAGAGAAGTTCCCCCACAGGAATGAAAGTTCTGAGCCCCACATCAGACTCCCCAGCCTGGGGGTCTGGCAATGGGAGAAGGAGCCCCCAGAGAATCTGGCTTTGAAGTCCAGTGGGTTTTTTCTGAAGGAATTCTATGGGACTGGGGGAAGCAGAAACTCCACATTTACAGGGCACACAGAGGGTCTCATGCAAACCAGGACCCAGAGAAAAATATGGTGACCTCATAAAGATTGGTCCAGATTTAGCTGCGAGTTTTGGAGACTCTCCTGTGGAGGAAGGGCACAGCTGTGGCTCACTGCAGGGATAAGGACACTGGTGTCATTAGTTCTGGGGAGTACTCACTTCTGTGAGCCCTCTTGGAGGCCATCATTTTCTCACAAAGAACTGGCCCCACAAAACAGCCTGTAGAATCCAGTGTTGGGGTTCATCAGGCCAAACAACAAATGGGGTAGGAACTCATCCCCACCCATCTGCAGTCAGTCTGCTTAAAGTTTTCCTGAGCACACAGATGCCTGATAAACACACCTACTGAAATGTCCCTGCCCACCAGATGGACAGGATCCAGCTCCACCAATCAGTGGGCAGGAGCAAATCCCTCCCACCAGGAAACCTGCATAAGCCTCTTAGACAGAATCATCCATCAAGGGGCAGAGAGCAGAAGCAAGAACTACAACCCTGCAGCCTGCAGAACAGAAACCACATCACAGGGAGTTAGATAAAATGAGATGGCAGAGGAATATGTTCCAGATGAAGAAACAAGATAAAACCCCAGAAGAACAACTAAGTGAAGTGGAGATAGGCAATCTATCTGAAAAAGAATTCAGAGTAATGATAGTAAAGATGACCCAAGAGCTCAGAAAAAGAATGGAGGCACAGATTGAGAAGATACAAGAAATGTTTAACAAAGACTTTTAAAAAGACCTAGAAGAACTAAAGAACAAATGGAGACGAACAATAAAATAACTGAAATGAAAAATACACTAGAAGAAATCAATAGCAGAATAACTAAGGCAGAAGAATGGATAAGTACCTGGAAGACAGAATAACAGAAATCTCTGCCACAGAACAGAATAAAGAGAAAGGAATGAAAATAAATGAGGACATATAAGAGACCTCTGGGACAACATTATATGCACCAACATTCACATTGTAGGGATCTCAGAAGAAGAGAGAGAGAAAGGAGCAGAGAAAATATTTGAGATAATAGCTGAAAATTTCCCCAACTTGGGAAAATAGCAGCCACCCAAGTTCAGGAAGCACAGAGAGTCTTAGGCAGGATAAACCCAAAGCAGACATGCTGAGACACATAGTAATAGATTTGAAAAAAAATTAAAGTCAAAGAAAAAATATTAAAAGCAACAAGGGAAAAGCAACAAATAACACAGAAGGGAATACCATAAAGTTAACAGCTGATTTATCAGCAGAAATTCTGAGGCCAGAAGAGAGAGGCAAATTATATTTAAAGTGATGAAAGAAAAGAATCAAGAATCTACCCAGCAAGGCTAACATTCAGATTCCACAGAGAAACCAAAAGCTTTACAGAGGAGGAAAATTTAAGAGAATTCAGCACCACCAGCCCAGCTTTGCAACAAATGTTAAAGGAACCTTTCTAAGTGGAAAAGAAAAAGCCACAACTAGAAACAAGAAAATTACAAATGGAAAAGCTCACCAGTAAAGGCAAACATACAGTAAAAGTAGGAAATCATCTGCAACCAAATATGATATCAAAACCAGCAAACGTGAGAAGAGAAGAGCACAAATTCAGGATATTGGAAATGCATTTAAACCAGCAACATAAAACAACCTTGTTTATATACAGACTGCTATATCAAAACTGCATGGTAACAGCAAACTGAAAATCTACAATAGATATTCACACACACACACACACACACACACACACACACACACACACACATACATACACACATGAAGGAATCCAAACACAACACTAATTTTAGTCATCAAATCACAAAAGAAGACAAAAGAGGAAGGGAAGAAAAAAAGACCTACAAAAAAATACAAAATAATTAACAAAATGGAAATAAGAACATACATATCAATAATTACCTTAAATGGAAATGGATTAAATGTGCCAACCAAAAGATACAGACTGACTGAATGTATACAAAAACAAGACCCAGATATATGTTGGCTACAAGAGACCCATTTCAGATCTAGGGGCACAAACAGACTGAAACTGATATAGAAAAAGGTATTTCATGTAAATGGAAATCAAAAGAAAGCTGGAATAGCAATACTTATATCAGACAAAATAGATTTAAAAATTAAAGACTGTTACAAGAGACAAACAAGGACACTACATTATGATCAAAGGTTCAATCCAAGAATATATAACAATTGTAAATATATATGAATGCAACATAGGAGCACCTCAATATATAAAGGAAATGCTAATAACCATACAAGGAGAAATTGACAGTAACACAATAATAGTGGGAGATTTTAATACCCCACTTTCATCAATGGACAGATCATCCAGACAGAAAATCAACAATGAAAACACAGGCCTTAAATGACACATTAGACCAATAGACTTAACTGATACTTATGGAGCCTTCTATCCAAAAGCTGCAGAATACGGGCTTCCCTGGTGGCGCAGTGGTTGAGAGTCCGCCTGCCGATGCAGGGGACGCGGGTTCGTGCCCCGGTCCAGGAAGATCCTACATGCCGCGGAGCGGCTGGGCCCGTGAGCTATGGCCGCTGAGCCTGCGCGTCCGGAGCCTGTGCTCCGCAACGGGAGAGGCCACAACAGTGAGAGGCCCACGTACAGAAAACAAACAAAAAATACAAACAAAAGCTGCAGAATACACATTCTTCTCAAGTGCACATAGAACATTACCTAGGATTGTTCAGGTGCTGTGTCACAATGCAAGCTTAGGTAAATTTAAGAAAATTGATATCATATCAAGCATCTTTTCCAACCACAATTCTATGAAATTAGAAATCAACTACAAGAAAAAAAATTTGTAAAATTTCCAAACATGTGGTGGCTACACAATATGCTACTGAACAAGCAATGGATCACTGAAGAAATCAAAGAGGAAATCAGAAAATACCTAGAGACAAATGAAAATGAAAGTCATGATGATTCAAAAACCTATGTGAGGCAGCAAAAGAAGTTATTAGAGGGAAGTTTAAAGCATTACAATCTTACTTCAGGAAACAAGAAAAATCTGAAATAAACAACCTAACCTTACACCTAGAACAACTAGAGAAAGAAAAACGAACAAAAACCCAAAGTTGGTAGAAGGAAATAAATCATAAATATCACAGCAAAAATAAATGAAACGAGGCAAAGAAAACAAGAAAAAAGATCAATGAAACTAAAAGCTGGTTATTTGAAAAGGTAAACCAAATACATTAATCTTTCCCAGACTCATCAAGAAAAAAAAGGGAGAGAGCTCAAGTCAATAACATTAGAAATGAAAAAGGAGAAGTTACAACAGACACCAGACACACAAAGGATCATAAGACGCTACTGCAAGCAATTGTATACCAATAAAATGGACTACCTAAAAGAAATGGACAAATTCCTAGAAAAGTACAATGTCCCAGGACAGAACCAGGAAGAAATAGAAAATATGAACAGACTAATCAGAAGTACTAAAATTGAAACTGTGATTTAAAAAACACCCAATAAATAAAAGTCCAGGACCAGATGGCTTCACAGGCTAATTCTATCAAAAATTCAGACAAGATTGCAGAGGGGACAGGAGAAGATGATGGAAGAGTAGGACGGAGATCACCTTCTTACCCACAGATACATCAGAAATACATTGATACGTGGAACTGCTCTTATAGAACACCCACTGAACGCTGACAGAAGACCTTAGACCTCCCCAAAAGGCAAGAAACTCCCCACGTACCTGGGTAGGACAAAAGAAAAAACAGACAAAAGAATAGGGATGGGACCTGCACCAGTGCGAGGGAGCTGTGGAGGAGAAAAGGTTTCCACACACTAGAAGCCCCTTCACGGGCAGAGACTGCAGATGGCAGAGTGGGGAAGCTTCAGAGCCACAGAGGAGAGCACAGCCACAGGGGTGTGGAGGGCAAAGCAGAGAGATCCCCACACAGAGGATCAGTGTCGACCAGCACTCACCAGCCAGAGAGGCTTGTCTGTTCACCTGCCAAGACAGGCGGGGGCTGGGAGCTGAGGCTTGGGCTTCGGAGCTTAGATCAAGGGAGACGACTGGGGTTGGCTGCGTGAACACAGCCTGGAGGGGTTAGTGCACCACGGCTAGCCAGGAGGGTGTCCAGGAAAAGTCTGGAGCTGCCAAAGAGACAAGAGACTTTTTCTTGCCTCTTTGTTTCCTGGTGCACGAGGAGAGGGGATTAAGAGAGCTGCTTAAAAAGCTCCAGAGATGGGCGTGAGCCACGGCTATCAGCATGGAACCCAGAGACAGACATGAGACGCTAAAGGCTGCTGCTGCAGCCACCAAGAAGCCTGTGTGCGAGCACAGGTCACTATCCACACCTCCCCTCCAGGGAACCTGTTCCACCTGCCACTGCCATGGTCCTGTGATCCAGGGCCAACTTCCCCAGGAAAATACATGATGTGCCTCAAGCTGGTGCAACATCACATTGGCCTCTGCTGGCACAGGCTTGCCCCACATCCATACCCCTCCTTCTCCCCAGCCTGAATGAGCCAGAGCCCCCGAATCAGTGGCTCCTTTAACCCCGTCCTGTCTGAGGGAAGAACAGATGCCGTCAGGTGACCTACACGCAGAGGCGGGGCCAAATCCAAAGCTGAACCCTGGGAGCTGTGCAAACAGAGAGGAGAAAGGGAAATCTCCCCCAGCAGCCTCAGGAGCAGTGGATTAAATCTCCACAATCAACTTGATGCATCTGTGAAATAATTGAATAGACAATGAATCATCCGAAATTGAGAAGGTAGACTTTGGGAGCAAGATAGATTATTTTTTCACCATTTCCACTTTTTGTGAGTGTGTATGTGTATGCTTCTGTGTGAGATTTTGTCTGTATAACTTTGCTTTCACCATTTGTCCTAGGGTTCTGTCTGTCTGTTTTTGTTTTTTGTAGGTTGTTTCTCTTACTTAAAAAATTTTTTTTCTTAATAATTATTTTTTATTTTAATAACTTTATTTTATTTTATCTTAATTTTTATCCTCTTTCTTTCTTTCCTTCTTTCTTTCTTTATTTCTCTCTTTCTTTCTTCCTTTCTTTCAATTTTTGTCCCTTTTATTATGAGCTGAGTGGAAGACAGTCTCTTGGTGCTCCAGGCAGGTGTCAGGGCTGTGCCACTGAGGAGGGAGAGCCAAATTCAGGACACTGGTCCACAAGAGACCTCCCAGCTCCACATAATATCAAACAGCAAAAATCTCCCAGAGTTCTCCATCTCAACACCAACACCGAGTTTCAATCAATGAACAGCAAGCTACAGTGCTGGACACCCTATGCCAAACATCTAGCAAGACAAGAAAACAGCCCCATCCATTAGCAGAGAGGCTGCCTAAAACCATAATAAGGTCACAGACACTGCAAAACACACCACCAGACGTGGATCTTCCCACCAGAAAGACAAGATTCAGCCTCATCCACCAGAACAGAGGCACTAGTCCCGTAAACCAGGAAACCTACTCAACCTACTGAACAACTTTGGTCACTGGGGACAGACACCAAAAACAAAGGGAACTATGAACATACAGCCTGCAAAAAGGAGACCCCAAACACATTAAGATAAGCAAAATGAGAAGACAGAAAAACACACAGCAGATGAAGGAGCAAGGTAAAAACCCACGAGACCTAACAAATGAAGAGGTAATAGCCAGTCTACCTGAAAAAGAATTCAGAATAATGATAGTAAAGATGACCCCAAATCTTGAAAATAGAATAGAGAAAATGCAAGAAACATTTGACAAGGACCTAGAAGAATGAAAGAGGAAACAAGCAATGACGAACAACACAATAAATGAAATTAAAAATACTCTAGAAGGGATCAATAGCAGAATAACTGAGGCAGAAGAACGGATAAGTGAGCTGGAAGATAAAATAGTGGAAATAACTACTGCAGAGCAGAAGAAAGAAAAAAGAATGAAAAGCACTGAGGACAGTCTCAGAGACCTTTGAGACAATATTAAATGCACCAACATTCAAATTATAGGGAACTCAGAAGAAAAAGAGAAAAAGAAAGGGACTGAGAAAATATTTGAAGACATTATAGTTGTAAACTTCCCTAATATGGGAAAATAAATAGTTAATCAAACCCAGGAAGCACAGAGAGTCCCATACAGGATTAATCCAAGGAGAAACATGCCAAGATACATATTCATCAAACTATCAAAAATTAAATACAAAGTAAACATATTAAAAGCAGCAAGGGAAAAACAACAAATAACACACAAGGGAATCCCCATAAAGTTAACATCTGATCTTTCAGCAGAAACTCTACAAGCCAGAAGGGAGTGGCAGGACATATTTAAAGTGATGAAGGAAAAAAACCGACAACCAAGAGTACTCTACCCAGCAAGGATCTCATTCAGATTTGATGAAGAAATTAAAACATTTATAGACAAGCAAAAGCTGAGAGAGTTCAGCACCACCAAACCAGCTTTACAACAAATGCTAAAGGAATTGCTCTAGGCAAGAAACACAAGAGAAGGTAAAGACCTACAATAACAAGCCCAAAACCATTAAGAAAATGAGAATATGAACATACATATCAATAATAACCTTAAATGTAAATGGATTAAATGCTCCCACCAAAAGACACAGACTGGCTGAATGCATACAAAAACAAGACCCATATATATGCTGTCTACAGGAGACCCATTTCAGACCTAGGGACACATACAGACTGAAAGATGGGAAAAGATATTCCATGCAAATGGAAATAAGAAGAAATCTGGAGTAGCAATTCTCAAATCAGACAAAGTAGACTTTAAAATAAAGACTATTACAAAAGACAAAGAAGGAGACTACAAAATGATGAAGGGATTGATCCAAGAAGAAGATATAACAATTGTAAATATTTATGTACCAAACAAAGGAGCACCTCAATACATAAGGCAAATACTAACAGCTATAAAAGGGGAAATCAACAGTAACACAATTATAGAAGGGGACTTTAACACCCCAGTTTCACCAATGGACAGATCACCCAAAATGAAAATAAGTAAGGAAACACAAGTTTTAAGTGATTCATTAAATTAGATGGACTTAATTGATATTTATAGGACATTCCATATAAAAACAACAGAATACACATTTTTCTCAAGTGCTCATGGAATATTCTCCAGGATAGTTCATATCCTGGGTCACAATTCTAGCTTTGGTAAATTTAAGAAAATTGAAATCATATCAAGTATATTTTATGACCACAATGCTATGAGACTAGATATCAATTACAGGAAAATATCTGTAAATAATACAAACACATGGAGGCTAAACAATACACTACTTTAAAACCAAGTGATCACTGAAGAAATCAATTGGAACTCAAAAAATACCTAGAAACAAATGAAAATGGAGAAATGACAATGCAAAACCTATAGGATGCAGCAAAAAGAGTTCTAATAGGGAAGTTTATAGCAATACAATCCTACCTTAAGAAACAGGATACATCTCAAATAAACAACGTAACCTTACACCTAGAGCAATTAGAGAAAGAACAAAAACACCCCAAATTTAGCAGAAGGAAAGACATCATAAAGATCAGATCAGAAATAAATGAAAAAGAAATGAAGGAAACAATAGCAAAGATCAAGAAAACTAAAAGCTCGTTCTTTGAGAAGATAAACAAAATTGATAAACAATTAGCCAGTCTCAGCAAGAAAAAAAGGGAGAAGACTCAAATCAATAGAATTAGAAATGAAAAAGGAGAGTAACAAGGGACATTGCAGAAATACAAAGGATCATGAGAGATTACTACAAACAACTCTATGCCAATAAAATGGACAACCTGGAAGAAATGGACAAATTCTTAGAAATGCACAAACTGTTGAGACTGAACCAGGAAGAAATAGAAAATCTGAACAGACCAATCACAAGCACTGAAATTGAAACTGTGATTAAAAATCTTCCAACAAACAAAAGCCCAGGACCAGATGGCTTCACAGGCGAATTCTATCAAACATTTAGAGAAGAGCTAACACCTATCTTTCTCAACATATTCCAAAATATAGCAGAGGGAGGAAGACTCCCAAACTCATTCTATGAGGCCACCATTACCCTGATACCAAAAACAGACAAAGATGTCACAAAGAAAGAAAACTACAAGCCAATATCACTGATGAACATAGATGCAAAAATCCTCAACAAAATATTAGCAAACAGAATCCAACAGCACATTAAAAGGATCATACACCATGATCAAGTGGGGTTTATTCCAGGAATGCAAGGATTCTTCAATATACGCAAATCAATCAACATGATACACCGTATCAACAAACTGAAGGAGAAAAACCATATGATCATCTCATTAGATGCAGAGAAAGCTTTTGACAAAATCCAACACCCATTTATGATAAAAACCCTGCAGAAAGTAGGCATAGAGGGAACTTTCCTCAATAAAATAAAGGCCATATATGACAAACCCACAGCCAGCATTGTTCTCAATGGTGAAAAACTGAAACCATTTCCACTAAGATCAGGAACAAGACAAGGTTGCCCACTCTCACCACTCTTATTCAACATAGTTTTGGAAGTTGTAGCCACAGCAATCAGAGAAAATAAAGAAATAAAAAGAAATAAAAGGATCATACACCATGATCAAGTCAGGTTTATTTCAGTAATGCAATGATTCTTCAATATATGCAAATCAATCAATGTGATAGACCATATTAACAAATTGTAGGAAAAAAACCATATGATCATCTCAATAGATGCAGAGAAAGCTTTCCACAAAATTCAACACACATTTATGATAAAAATCCTGCAGAAAATAGGCATAGAGGGAACTTTCCTCAATAAAACAAAGGCCATATATGACAAACCCACAGCCAACATTGTCCTCAATGGTGAAAAACTGAAACCATTCCCACTAAGATAAGGAACAAGTCAAGGTTGCCTACTCTCATCACTCTTATTCAACATAGTTTTGGAAGTTTTAGCCACAGCAATCAGAGAAGAAAAAAAAAAAAAAATTAAAAGGAATCCAAATTGGAAAAGAAGAAGTAAAGCTGTCACTGTTTGCAGATGACATGATACTATACATAGAGACTCCTAAAGATGCTACCAGTAAACTACTAGAACTTATCAATGCATTTGGTAAAGTAGCAGGATACAAAATTAATGCACAGAAATCTCTGACATTCTTATACACTAGTGATGAAAAATCTGAAAGTGAAATTAAGAAAACACTCCCATATACTGTTGTAATGAAAAGAATGAAATATATAGGAATAAACCTACCTAAGGAGACAAAAGACCTGTATGCAGAAAATTATAAGACACTGATGAATGAAATTAAAGATGATACAAATAGATGGAGAAATATACCATGTTCTTGGATTGGACGAATCAACATTGTGAAAATGACTACTACCTAAAGCAATCTACAGATTCAATGCAATTCCTGTCAAACAATCACTGGCATTTTTCACAGAACTAGAACAAAAAATTTCACAATTTGTATGGAAACAGAAAAGACCCCGAATAGCCAAAACAATCATGAGAATGAAAAATGGAGCTGGAGGAATCAGGCTCCCTGACTTCACAATATACCACAAAGCTCCAGTAATCAAGACAGGATGGTACTGACACAAAAACAGAAATATAGATCAATGGAACAGGATAGAAAGCCCAGAGATAAACCCACACACATATGGTCACCTTATCTTTGGTAAAGGAGGCAAGAATATACAGTGGAGAAAAGACAGCTTCTTCAATAAGTGGTGCTGGGAAAACTGGACAGCTACATGTAAAAGTATGAAATTAGAACACTCCATAACACCATACACAAAAATAAACTGAAAATGGATTAAAGACCTAAATGTAAGGCCAGACACTATCAAACTCTTAGAGGAAAACATAGGTAGAACACATTCTATGATATAAATCACAGCAAAATCCTTTATGACCCACCTCCTAGATAAATGGAAATAAAAACAAAAATAAACAAATGGGATCTAATGAAACTTAAAAGCTTTTGTGCAGCAAAGGAAACCATAAACAATCCCAAAAGACCACCCTCAGAATGGGAGAAAATATTTGCAAATGAAGCAACGGACAAAAGATTAATCTCCAAAATTTACAAGCAGCTCAATAAAAAGAAAACAAACAACCCAATCCAAAAATGGGCAGAAGACCTAAATAGAGATTTCTCCAGAGAAGATGTACCGATTGCCAAAAAACACATGAAAGAATGCTCAACATCATTAATCATTAGAGAAATGCAAATCAAAACTATAATGAGATATCATCTCACACCAGTCAGAATGGCCATCATCAAAAAATCTAGAAAAAATAAATTCTGGAGAGGGTGTGGAGAAAAGGGAACACTCATACACTCTTGGTGGGAATGTAAATTGATACAGCCACTACGAAGAACAGTATGAAGGTTCCTTAAAAAATTACAAATAGAACTACCATATGACCCAGCAATCCCACTACTGGGCATATACCCTGAGAAATTAAAAAAGAGTCATGTACCAAAATGTTCATTGCAGGTCTATTTACAATAGCCAAAACATGGAAGAAACCTAAGTGTCCATCAACAGATGAATGGATAAAGAAAATGTGGCACATATATACAATGGAATATTACTCAGCCATAAAATGAAACGAAATTGAGTCATTTGTAGTAGGTGGATGGACCTACCATCTGTCATGCAGAGTAAAGTAAGTCAGAAAGAGAAAAACAAATACTGTATGATAACACATATGTATGGAATCTAAGAAAAAAAAAAAGGTCATGAAGAACCTAGAGGTAACACAGGAATAAAGACACAGACCTATTAGAGCATGGACTTGAGTATATGGGGAGGGGGAAGAGTAAGCTGTGACAAAGTGAGAGGGTGGCATGGACATATATACACTTCCAAAAGTAAAATAGATAGTTAGTGGGAAGTAGCCGCATAGCACAGGTAGATCAGCTAGGTGGTTTGTGACCTCCTAGATGGGTGGAATAGGGAGGGTGGGAGGGACCGAGATGCAAGAGGGAAGAGATATGGGAACATAAGTATATGTATAACTAATTTACTTTGTTATAAAGCAAAAAATAACATACCATTGTAAAGCAATTATACTCCAATAAAGATGTTAAAAAAATATTTAGACAAGAGTTAACACATTGTGAAACTATCCCTAAAAATTGCAGAGGAAGGAACACTCCCAAACTCATTCTCTGGGGTCATCACCACACTGATACCAAAACAGACAAAGATACCACAAAAAATGAAAATTACAGGCCAATATGACTGGTGAACATAGAAGCAAAAATCTTCAGCAAAATACTAGCAAACAGAATCCAACAACACATTACAAGCATCATACACCATAATCAAATGGGATTTATCCCAGGATACAAGGATTTTCCAATATCTGCAAATCAATCAGTGTGGTAAAACACATCAACAAATTGAAGAATTGAAACTATATGATCATCTCAATATATGCAGGAAAAGCTTTTGACAAAATTCAACACACATTTATGATAAAAACTCTCCAGGAAGTGGGCATAAATGGAAAATGCCTCAGCATAATAAAGGCCATATATGACGAACCTACAACTAACATCATAATCAATGGTGAAAAGCTGAAAACATTCCCCCAAGATCAGGAACAAGACAAGGATGTCCACTCTCGCCACTTTTATTCAACATAATTTTGGAAATCCTAGCAAAAGAAATCAGAGAATAAGAAGAAATAAAAGAAATAAAAAGTGGATACAAGAAGGTAAAACTGTCACTGTTTGCAGGTGACATCACACTATACATAGAAAATCCTAAAGATGCTACCAGAAAATTATTATAGCTCATCAATGAATTCTGTAAAGTTGCAGGATGCAAAATTAATATGCAGAAATCTCTTGCATTCCTATACAATAACAATGCAAGATCAGAAAGAGAAATTAAAGAAACAATCCCTTTTACCATCACATGGACAAGAATAAAATACCTAGGAATAAAGCTACCTAAGGAGACAAAAGACCTGTACTCGGAAAATGATGAGAGACTGATGAAAGAAACCAAAGATGACAAAAATATATGGAAATAGATACCATGTTCTTGGATTGGAAGAATCAATATTGTCAAACTATACTGCTCAAGGTAATGTACATATTCAATGCAATCTTTATCAAATTACCAATGGCATTTTTCATAGAACTAGAACAAAAAATCTTAAAATTTATTTGGAGATGCAAAAGACCCAAAATAGCCAAAGTAATCTTGGGAAAGAAAAACGGAGCTAGAAGAATCAGGATCCCTGACTTCAGACTATACTACAAAGCTACATTCATCAAACTATTATGGTACTGGCATAAACAGAAATATATTATACAAAACTGGAACAGGATAGAAAGCCCAGAAATAAACCCATACAACTATGGTCAATTAATCTATGACAAAGGAGGCAAGAATATACAAAGGAGAAAAGACAGTCTCTTCAATAAGTGGCGCTGGGAAAACTGGACAGCTACATGTAGAAAAATAATGAAATTACAACGTTCTTTGACACCATACACAAAAATAAACTCAAAATGGATTAAAGACCTAAATTTAAGACCAGATACTATAAAACTCTTAGAGGAAAACATAGGCAGAACACTCTTTGACGTAAATCGCAGCAATAACTTTTTGATCTGTCTCTTCTGGTAATGGAAGTAAAAACAAAAATGAACAAATGAGACCTAATTAAACTCAAAAACCTTTGGACAGCAAAGGAAACCATAAACAAAATAAAGAGACAAACCATAGAATGGAAGAAAATATTTGCAAATGATGTGACTGACAAGGGATTCATCTCCAAAATTTACAAACAGCACATGCAGCTCAATATCAAAAACACAAACAACCCAATAAAAAAATGGGCAGAAGACTTAAACAGACATTTTACCAAAGAAGACATACAGGTAGCCAAGTGGTACATGAACAGATGCTCAATATTGCTAATTATTAGAGAAATGTAAATTAAAACTACAGTGAGATACCACCTTACATCAGTCAGAATGGACATCATCAAAAAGTCTACAAATAATAAAAGCTTGAGAGGGTGTGGAGAGAAAGGAACCCTCCTACATTGTTGGTGAGAATGTAAATTTGTACAGCCACTATGGAGAACAGTATGGAGGTTTTTAAGAAACTAAAAATAGAGCTACCTATATAATCCAACAGTCCCACTCCTGGAAATATATCTGGGGAAAAACATGCTTCAAAATGATATGTGCACCCCATTGCAGGACTGTTTACAATAGCCAAGACACAGAAGCCACTTAAACGTCCATCAACAGATGAATGGATAAAGAAGATGTGGTACATATATACAATGGAATAGTACTCAGCCATTAAAAAGAATGAAAAATTGCCATTTGCAGCAACATGGATAGACCTGGAGATTATCATGTAAGTGAAGTAAGTCAGAAAGAGAAAGACAAATATCATATGATATCACTTATATGCAGGATCTAAAAAAAATTATACAAATGAACTTATTTACAAAACAGAAACAGACTCAGAACTTATGGTTAGAGAATGAACTTATGGTTACCAGAGGGGAATGTGGTGGTGGCGGGGGATGCACAGACTGGGAGTTTGGGATTGACATGTACACACTACTATATTTAAAATTGATAACCAACAAGGACCTACTGTATAGCACAGGGAAATCTCAATATTATTGAACAATTTAAATGGGAAGAGTGTTTGAAAAAGTATAGATACATGTATATGTATAACTGAATTGTTTTGTTATACTCCTAAAACTAACACAAAATTGTTAATTCACTATACTCCAATATAAAATAAAAAATTTTTTAAAGATTGTTTTCATGCCAAATTTTATTAGGCATGAATATCATGTGATAGATATTTTTAAGTGGCTAAGCAGATGCCCTCCAAAATATGACAGGGAAATGAGGGCAGAGTATATATTGTTAAATATGGGCTTTGTCTTACAGAAAAAAAAAATGATCTTGCAAATGTGTGTTATATGATAGATAACCTTATCTTTACCATCATTTGCAATGGGATTTCAGATTTTATTGATAGACCTAAGAGCAAGAATTTATGATAAATCTGTAATTAATAGTTTTTTAAACATCTTTATTGAAGTATAATTGCTTTACATTGTTGTGTTTGTTGCTGCTGTATAACAAAGTGAATCAGCTATACATATACATATAACCCCATATCCCCTCCTTCTTACATCTCCCTCCCACTCTCCATATCACACACTTCTAGGTGGACACAAAGCACAGAGCTGATCTCCCTGTGCAAAGGGGCTCCTTCTCACTAGCTATCTATTTTACATTTGGTAGTGTATATATGTCAATCCTACTCTCTCACTTGGTCTCAGCTTACTCTTCCTCCTCCCCATGTCCTCAAGTCCATTCTCTACACCTACGTCTTTACACCCATCCTGCCCCTAGGTTCTTCAGAACAATTTTCTTTTTTTTAGATTCCATATATATGTGTTAGCATATGGTATTTGTTTCTCTCTTTCTGATTTACTTCACTCTGTATGACAGACTCTAAGTCCATCCATCTCACTACAAATAACTCAATCTCATTTCTTTTTATGGCTGAGTAATATTCCATTGTATGTATGTGCCACATCTTCATTATCCATTCATCTGTCGATGGACACTTGGGTTGCTTACATGTCCTGACTATTATAAATAGTGCTGAACTAAACATTGTGGTACAAGACTATTTTTGAATTATAGTTTTCTAAGGGTATATGCCCAAAAGTTAGATTGCTGGGTCATATGGTATTTCTATTTTTAGGTTTTTAAGGAACCTCCATACTGTTCTCCATAGTGGTTATATCAATTGACATTCCCACCAACAGTGCAAGAAGGTTCCAATTTCCCCAAACCCTCTCCAGCATTTGCTGTTTGTAGATTTTTTTTTTTTTTAATTTTTAACATCTTTATTGGAGTATAATTGTTTTACAATAGTGTGTTAGTTTTCCCTCTACAACAAACTAAATCAGTTAAACATACACACATGCTCCCACATCTCCTCCCTCTTGCATCACCCTCTCTCCCACCCTCCCTATCCCACCCCCCCAGGCGGTCACACAGCACAGAGGTGATCTCCCTGTGCTATGCAGCAGCTTCCCACCAGCTATCTAATTTACATTTGATAGTGTATATATGTCCCTGCCACTCCTCCACTTCGTCACAGCCCACCCCTCCCCCTCCCCATATCCTCAAGTCCATGCTCGAGTGAGTCTGTGTTTTATTCCCGTCCTACCACTAACCTCTTCATGACATTTTTTTCCCTTAGAATCCATATATATGTGTTAGCATACGGTATTTGTTTTTCTCCTTCTGACTTACTTCACTCTGTATGACAGACTCCAGGTCCATCCACCTCATTATAAATAACTCAGTTTCATTTCTTTTTATGGCTGAGTAATATTCCATTGTATATATGTGCCACATCTTCTTTATCCATTCATCTGTTGATGGACACTTAGGTTGCTTCCATGTCCTGGCTATTGTAAATAGAGCTGCAATGAACATTTTGGTACATGAGTCTTTCTGAATTATAGTTTTCTCAGGGTATATTCCCAGTAGTGGGATTGCTGGGTCGTATGGTAGTTCTATTTGTAGTTTTTTAAGGAACCTCCATACTGTTCTCCATAGCGGCTGTATCAATTTACATTCCCACCAACAGTGCAAGAGGGTTCCCTTTTCTCCACACCCTCTCCAGCATTTATTGTTTCTAGAGTTTTTGATGATGGCCAATCTGACCGGTGTGAGATGATATCTCATTGTAGTTTTGATTTGCATTTCTCTAATGATTAATGAGGTTGAGCATTCTTTCATGTGTTTGTTAGCAATCTGTATATCTTCTTTGGAGAAATGTCTATTTAGTTCTTCTGCCCATTTTTGGATTGGGTTGTTTGTTTTTTTGTTATTGAGCTGCATGAGTTGCTTATAAATTTTGGAAATTAATCCTTTGTCAGTTGCTTCATTTGCAAATATTTTCTCCCATTCTGAGGGTTGTCTTTTGGTCTTGTTTATGGTATCCTTTGCTGTGCAAAAGCTTTTAAGTTTCATTAGGTCCCATTTGTTTATTTGTGTTTTTATTTCCATTTCTCTAGGAGATGGGTCAAAAAGGATCTTGCTGTGATTTATGTCGTATAGTGTTCTGCCTATGTTTTCCTCTAAGAGTTTGATAGTGTCTGGCCTTACATTTAGGTCTTTAACCCATTTTGAGTTTATTTTTGTGTGTGGTGTTAGGGATTGTTCTAATTTCATACTTTTACATGTAGCTGTCCAGTTTTCCCAGCACCACTTATTGAAGAGGCTGTCTTTTCTCCACTGTATATCCTTCCCTCCTTTATCAAAGATAAGGTGACCATATGTGTGTGGGTTTATCTCTGGGCTCTCTATCCTGTTCCATTGATCTATATTTCTGTTTTTGTGCCAGTACCATATTGTCTTGATTACTGTAGCCTTGTAGTAGAGTCTGAAGTCAGGGAGCCTAATTCCTCCAGCTCCATTTCTCGTTCTCAAGATTGCTTTGGCTATTCGGGGTCTTTTGTGTTTCCATACAAATTGTGAAATTTTTTGTTCTAGTTCTGTAAAAAATGCCAGTGGTAATTTGATAGGGATTGCATTGAATCTGTAGATTGCTTTGGGTAGTAGAGTCATTTTCACAATGTTGATTCTTCCAATCCAAGAACATGGTATATTTCTCCACCTATTTGTATCATCTTTAATTTCTTTCATCAGTGTCTTATAGTTTTCTGCATACAAGTCTTTTGTCTCCTTAGCTAGGTTTATTCCTAGATATTTTATTCTTTTTGTTGCAATGGTAAATGGGAGCGTTTTCTTAATTTCACTCTCAGATTTTTCATCATTAGTGTATAAGAATGCCAGAGATTTCTGTGCATTAATTTTGTATCCTGCAACTTTACCAAATTCATTGATTAGCTCTAGTAGTTTTCTGGTAGCATCCTTAGGATTCTCTATGTATAGTATCATGTCATCTGCAAACAGTGACAGCTTTACTTCTTCTTTTCCTATTTGGATTCCTTTTATTTCTTTTTCTTCTCTGATTGCTGTGGCTAGAACTTCCAAAACTATGTTGAATAAGAGTGGTGAGAGTGGGCAACCTTGTCTTGTTCCTGATCTTAGTGGAAATGGTTTCAGTTTTTCACCATTGAGAACGATGCTAGCTGTGGGTTTGTCATATATGGCCTTTATTATGTTGAGGAAAGTTCCCTCTATGCCCACTTTCTGCAAGGTTTTTATCATAAATGAGTGTTGAATTTTGTCAAAAGCTTTCTCTGCATCTATTGAGATGATCATATGGTTTTTCTCCTTCAGTTTGTTGATATGGTGTATCACATTGATTGATTTGCGTATATTGAAGAATCCTTGCATTCCTGGGATAAACCCCACTTGATCATGGTGTATGATCCTTTTAATGTGCTGTTGGATTCTGTTTGCTAATATTTTGTTGAGGATTTTTGCATCTATGTTCATCAGTGATATTGGCCTGTAGTTTTCTTTCTTTGTGACATCTTTGTCTGGTTTTGGTATCAGGGTGATGTTGGCCTCATAGAATGAGTTTGGGAGTGTTCCTCCCTCTGCTATCTGTTGGAAGAGTTTGAGAAGGATAGGTGTTAGCTCTTCTCTAAATGTTTGATAGAATTCGCCTGTGAAGCCATCTGGTCCTGGACTTTTGTTTGCTGGAAGATTTTTAATCACAGTTTCAATTTCAGTGCTTGTGATTGGTCTGTTCATATTTTCTATTTCTTCCTGGTTCAGTCTCGGCAGGTTGTGCATTTCTAAGAATTTGTCCATTTCTTCCAGGTTGTCCATTTTATTGGCATACAGTTGCTTGTAGTAATCTCTAATAATCTTTTGTATTTCTGCAGTGTCAGTTGTTATATCTCCTTTTTCATTTCTAATTCTATTGATTTGAGTCTTCTCCCTTTTATTCTTGATGAGTCTGGCTAATGGTTTATCAATTTTATTTATCTTCTCAAAGAACCAGCTTTTAGTTTTATTGATCTTTGCTATTGTTTCCTTCACTTCTTTTTCATTTATTTCTGATCTGATCTTTATGATTTCTTTCCTTCTGCTAAATTTGGGGGTTTTTTGTTCTTCTTTCTCTAATTGCTTTAAGTGCAAAGTTAGGTTGTTTATTTGAGATGTTTCCTGTTTCTTAAGGTATGATTGTATTGCTATAAACTTGCCTCTTAGAACTGCTTTTGCTGTATCCCATAGGTTTTGGGTCGTTGTGTCTCCATTGTCATTTGTTTCTAAGTATTTTTTGATTTCCTCTTTGATTTCTTCAGTGATCACTTCGTTATTAAGTAGTGTATTGTTTAGCCTCCATGTGTTTGTATTTTTTACAGATCTTTTCCTATAATTGATATTTAGTCTCATAGCGTTGTGGTCGGAAAAGATACTTGATACGATTTCAATTTTCTTAAATTTGCCAAGGCTAGATTTGTGACCCAATATATGATCAATCCTGGAGAATGTTCCATGAGCACTTGAGAAAAATGTGTATTCTGTTGTTTTTGGATGGAATGTCCTATAAATATCAATTAAGTCCATCTTGTGTAATGTATCATTTAAAGCTTGTGTTTCCTTATTTATTTTCATTTTGGATGATCTGTCCATTGGTGAAAGTGGGGTGTTAAAGTCCCCCATTATAATTGTGTTGCTGTCGATTTCCCCTTTTAAGGCTGTTAGTATTTGCCTTATGTATTGAGGTGCTCCTATGTTGGGTGCATAAATATTTACAATTGTTATATCTTCTTCATGGATCGATCCCTTGATCATTATGTAGTGTCCTTCTTTGTCTCTTGTAATAGTCTTTATTTTAAAGTCTATTTTGTCTGATATGAGAATTGCTACTCCAGCTTTCTTCTGATTTCCATTTGCATGGAATATCTTTTTCCATCCCCTTACTTTCAGTCTGTATGTGTCCCTAGGTCTGAAGTGGGTCTCTTGTAGACAGCATATATATGGGTCTTGTTTTTGTATCCATTCAGCCAGTCTGTGTCTTTTGTTGGGAGCATTTAATCCATTTACATTTAAGGTAATTATCGATATGTATGTTCCTATTACCATTTACTTGTTTTGGGTTGTTCTTGTAGGTCTTTTCCTTCTCTTGTGTTTCTTGCCTAGAGAAGTTCCTTTAGGATTTGTTGTAGAGCTGGTTTGGTGGTGCTGAACTCTCTCAGTTTTTGCTTGTCTGTAAAGGTTTTAATTTCTCCATCAAATCTAAATGAGATCCTTGCTGGGTAGAGTAATCTTGGTTGTAGGTTTTTTTCCTTCATCACTTTAAATATGTCCTGCCACTCCCTTCTGGCTTGTAGAGTTTCTGCTGAAAGATCAGATGTTAATCTTATGGGGATTCCCTTGTGTGTTATTTGTTGTTTTTCCCTTGCTGCTTTTAATATGTTTTCTTTGTATTTAATTTTTGACAGTTTGATTATTATGTGTCGTGGCGTGTTTCTCTTTGGGTTTATCCTGTATGGAACTCTCTGTGCTTCCTGGACTTGATTGACTATTTCCTTTCCTATATTAGGGAAGTTTTCAACTATAATCTCTTCAAATATTTTCTCAGTCCCTTTCTTTTTCTCTTCTTCTTCTGGGACCCCTATAATTCGAATGTTGGTGCGTTTAATGTTGTCCCAGAGGTCTCTGAGACTGTCCTCAGTTCTTTTCATTCTTTTTTCTTTCTTCTGCTCTGCAGTAGTTATTTCCACTATTTTGTCTTCCAGGTCACTTATCCGTCCTTCTGCCTCAGTTATTCTGCTATTGATCCCATCTAGAGTATTTTTAATTTCATTTATTGTGTTGCTCATCGTTGCTAGCTTCCTCTTTATTTCTTCTAGGTCCCTGTTAACTGTTTCTTGCAAATTGTCTATTCTATTTCCAAGATTTTGCATCATCTTCACCATCATTATTCTAAATTCTCTTTCAGGTAGATTGGCTATTACCTCTTCATCTGTTAGGTCTGGTGTGTTTTTATCTTGCTCCTTCATCTGTTGTGTGTTTTTCTGTCTTCTCATTTCGCTTATCTTACTGTGTTTGAGGTCTCCTTTTTGCACGCTGCAGGTTCGTAGTTCCTGTTGTTTTTGGTGGCTGTCCCCAGTGGCTAAGGTTGGTTCAGTGGGTTGAGTAGATTCCCTGGTTGGGGGGACTAGTGCCTCTGTTCTGGTGGATGAGGCTGGATCTTGTCCTTCTGGTGGGCAGGTCCTCGTCTGGTGGTGTGTTTGGGGATGTTGGTAACCTTATTATGATTTTAGGCAGTCTCTCTGCTAATGGATGGGGCTGTAGACCTGTCTTGCTCTTTGTTGGGGATAGGGTGTCCAGCACTGTTCTTTGCTGGTCCTTGAGTGAAGCTGGGTCTTGGTGTTGAGATGGAGGTCTCTGGGAGATTTTCGCCGTCTGATATTACGTGGAGCTCGGAGGTCTCTTGTGGACTAGTGTCTTGAGGTTGGTTCTCCCACCTCAGGGACACCGCTCTGGTGCCTGGCTGGGGTGCCAAGAACCTTTAATCCACACGGCTCAAAATAAAAGGTAGAATAAATAGAGAGGAAAGAAAAGGAAGGAAGGAGGGAGGGAGGGAAGGAAGGAAGAAAGGAAGGAAGAAATGAAGGAAGGAAGCAAGAAAGCAAGGACGGAAGGTGCAGAGGAAGAAAGGGAGGAAGGAAGAGAGGAAGGGAGGAAAGAAGGGGGAAGGAAGGAAGAAAGGAGGGAAGGAGGGAAGAAAGGAAGAAAGAAAGGGAGAAGACAGAGTAGTATAAAGTATAGTTATTAAAATAAAAAATAATTATTAAGAAGAAAAATTTCCTTTTAAAAAACAAAAAAAAAAACCAAAAACAAACAAACAAACAAACAAAAAACAGAAAAATGGGTCGGTCTAACCCTAGGACAAATGGTGCAAGCAAAGCTATACAGACAAAATCTCACACAGCAGCACACACATACACGCCCACAAAAAGAAAAAAAAGGGGAAAATAATAGTATATCTTGCTCCCAAAGTCCACCTCCTCAACTTGGGATGATTCGTTGTCTATTCAGGTTTTCAACAGATGCATGGCACTTCAAGTTGATTGTGGAGCTTTAATCCGCCGCTTCTGAGGCTGTTGGGAGAGATCTCCCCCTCTCCTCTCTGTTCGCACAGCTCCTGGGGTTCAGCTTTGGACTTGGTCCCGCCTCTGCGTGTAGGTTGTCCGAGGGCGACTGCCCTTCGCTCAGACAGGACGATGTTAAAGGAGCAGTTGATTGGGGGGCTCCAGCTCACTCAGGCTGGGGGGAGGGAGTGGCACGGGGGCGGGGCGAGTCCGCGACGTCAGAGGCCGACGTGACGCTGCACAGGCCCAAGGCGCGCCGTGCGTTCTCCCGGGGAAGCTGTCCCTGGATCCCGGGACCCCGGCAGTGGCGGACTGCACGGGCTCCCGGGAGGGCCGGTGTGGAGAGTGACCTGTGCTCACACACAGGCCTCTTGGTGGTGGCAGCAGCAACCTTAGCGTCCGACACCCGTCTCTACTGTCCGTGCCGACAGCCGCGGCTCGCGCCCGTTTCTGGAGCTCCTCTACGCGGTGCTCTTAATCCCCTCACCTCACACCCGAGGAAGCAAAGAGGCAAGAAAAAGTCTCTTGTCTCTTCGGCAGCTCTGCGCCCGCTTCTAGGGCTCCTTTAAGCGGCGCACTTAATCCCCTCTCCTCGCGCCCAGGCAGCAAAGAGGGAAGAAAAAGGCTGTTTGTAGATTTTTTGATGACAGTAATTCTGACCAGTGTGAGGTGATACCTTGTTGTAGTTTTTATTTGCATTTCTCTAATGATTAATGATATTGAGCATCCTTTCATATATTTGTTGGCAATCTGCATATCTTCTTTGGAGAAATGTCTATTTGGGCCTTCTGCTCAATTTTGCATTGTTTTTGTTTGTTTGTTTTGTGATATTGAGCTGCATGAGCTACTTGTAAATTTTGGAGATTATCCTTTGTCAGTTGCTTGTTTTGCAAACATTTTCTCTCATTCTGAGGGTTGTCGTTTCGTCTTGTTCATGGTTTGCTTTGCTATACAAAAGCTTTTAAGTTTCATTAGGCCCCATTTGTTTATTTTTGTTTTTATGTTCATTACTCTAGGAGGGGATCAAAAAAGATCTTGCTGTGATTTATGTCCAAGAGTGTTCTTCCTATGTTTTCCTCTAAGAGTTTTACAGTGTCTGGACTTACATTGAGTCATTAACCCAATTTGAGTTTATTTTTGTGTATGGTGTTAGGTAGTGCTCGAATTTCATTCTTTTACATGTATCTGTCCAGTTTTCCCAGCACCACTTATTGAAGAGGATGTCTTTTCTCCATTGTATATTCTTGCCGCCTGTATCAAAGATAAGGTGACCATACATGCATGGGTTTATCTCTGGGCTTTCTATCCTCTTTCAATGATCTATGTTTCTGCTTTTGTGCCAGTACCATACAGTCTTGATTACTTTAGCTTTGTAGTATAGTCTGAAACCATGGAGCCTGATTCCTTCAGCTCTATTTTTCTTTCTCCAGATTGCATTGGCATTTTGTGGTCTTTTTTGCTTCTATACAAATTGTGAAATTTTTGGTTCTAGTTCTGTGAAAAATGCTAGTAGTTGTTTGATAGGGATTGCACTGAATCTGTAGATTGCTTTGGGTAGTAGAGTTATTTTCAAAATGTTGATTTTTGCAATCCAAGTACATGGCATATCCCTCCATGTGTTTGTATCATCTTTAATTTCTTTCTTTAGTGTCTTATAGTTTTCTGCATACAGGTCTTTTGTTTCCCTAGGTAGCTTTACTCCTAGGTATTTTATTCTTTTTGTTGCAATGGTAAATGGGAGTGTTTACTTAATTTCTGTTTCAGATTTTACATCATTAGTGTATAGGCATGCAAGAGATTTCTGTGCATTAACTTTGTATCCTGATACCTTACAAAATTCATTGATTAGTTCTAGTAGTTTCCTGGTAGCATCTTTAGTATGCTCTATGTGTAGTATCATGTCATCTGCAAATAGTGACAGCTTTACTTCTTCTTTTCCAATTTGGATTCCTTTATTTCTTTCTCTTCTCTGATTGCCATGGCTAAAACTTCCAAAACTACGTGGAATAATAGTGTTGAGAGTGGGCAACCTTTTCTTGTTCCTGATATTAGTGGAAATGGTTTCATATTTTCACCATTGAGAACAATGTTGGCTGTGGGTTTGTCATAAAAGGCCTTTATTATGTAGAGGTAAGTCCCCTCTATGCTCACTGTCTGGAGAGTTTTTATCATAAATGGTGTTGAATTTTTTCAAAATCTTTTTCTGCATCTATTGAGATTATCGTATGGTTTTTATCCTTCAATTTGTTAATATGGTGTATCACATTGATTGATTGTGTATATTGAAGGAGCCTTGCATTCTTGGTATAAACCACACTTAATCATGGTGTATGATCCTTTTAATGTGTTGCTGAATTTTGTTTGCTAGTATTTTGTTAAGGATTTTTGTATCTATGTTCATCAATGATATTGACCTGTAGTTTTCATTCTTTGTTACATCTTTGTTTGGTTTTGGTATCAGGGTTATGGTGGCCTGGTAGAATGTGTTTGGGAGTGTTCCACCCTCTGCTATATTTTAGAACAGTTTGAGAAGGATAGGTTTTAGCTCTTCTCTAAATATTTGATAGAATTAGCCTGTGAATCTGGTCCTGGGCTTTTGTTTGCTGGAAGATTTTTAAACACAGTTTCAATTCCAGTGCTTGTGTTTGGTCTGTTTATATTTTCTACTTCTTCCTGGCTAAGTCTCAGAAGGTTGTTCTTTTCTAAGAATTTGTCCATTTCTTCCAGGTTGTCCATTTTATTGGCATATAGTGGCTTATAGTAATCTCTCATTGTCCTTTATATTTCTGCAGTTTCAGTTGTTACTGCTCCTTTTTCATTTTTAATTCTGTTGATTCGAGTCTTCTCCCATTTTTTTTTGATGAATCTGGCTAAAGGTTTATCAATTTTGTTTATCTTATCAAAGAACCAACTTTTATTGGTTTTATTGATCTTTGCTATTGTTTCCTTCATTTCTTTATCATTTATTTCTGATCTGATCTTTTTGATTTCTTTCCTTCTGCTAACTTTGGGGGTTTTTTTGTTCTTCTTTCTCTAACTACTTTAGGTGTAAGTTTAGGTTGTTTATTTGAGACTTTTCTTGTTTCTTGAGGTAAGATTGTATTGCTATAAAATTATCTGTTAGAACTGCTTTTGTTGCATCCCATAAGTTTTGAACTGTCATATTTTCATTGTCATTTGTTTCTAGGTACTTTTTTGATCTCCTCTTTGATTTCTTCAGTGATCTCTTTGTTATAGAGTAGTGTAATGTTTAGCTTCCTTGTGTTTTATTTTTTTACAGTATTTTTTCCTATAATTGATGTCTAGTCTTATAGAATTGTGGCCAGAAAAGACACTTGATATGATTTAAATTTTCTTAATTAACCATGGCTTTATTTGTTACCCAAGATATGATCTATCCTGGAGAATGTTCCATGAACACTTAAGAAGAAATTGCATTCTGTTTTTTTTTTTTTTGGGTGGAATATCCTATAAATATCAATTGAGTCCATCTTGTTCAATGTATCATTTAAAGCTTGTATTTCTTTATTTATTTACATTTTGTTTGACCTCTCTATTGGTGAAGTGAGGTGCTATTAAAGTCCCTGACAATTATTATGTTACTGATGATTTCCCCTTTTACGGCTTTTAGCATTTGCCTTATATATTGAGGTGCTCCTATGTTGGGTGGATATTTACAATTTTTATATCTTCTTGTTGGATTTGTCATTATGTAGTGTCCTTCGTTGTCTCTTGTTATAGTCTTTATTTTAAAGTCTATTTTGTCTGATATGAGAATTGCTACTCCAGCTCTCTTTTGATTTCCATTTGCATGGAATATATTTTTTTATCCCCTCACTTTCATTCTGCCTCTGTCCCTAGGCCTGAAGTGGGTGCCTTGTAGACCAAATATATATGGTCTTGTTTTTTATCCATTCAGCCAGTCTATGTCTTTTCATTGGAGAATTTAATTCATTTACATTTAAAGTTATTATCAGTATGTTGATATTCCTATCAACTAATTGATGTTCCTATTACTGTTTTCTTAATGTTTCTATTACCATTTTCTTAATTGTTCTGGGTTTGTTATTGTAGGTTTTTTCCTTCTCTTGTGTTTCCTGCCTAGAGAATTTCCATTAGCATTTGTTGTAAAGCTGGTTTTGTGGTGTTGAATCCTCTTAGGTTTATCTTGTCTGTAAAGGTCTTAATTTCTCCGTTGAATCTAAATGAGATCCTTGCTGGGTTGCGTAATTTTGGTTGTAGGTTTTTCCATTTCATCACTTTTAACATATCCTGCCATTCCTTTTTTTTCTTTTTTTAAGATGTTATGGGTAGGAGTTTATTAATTTATTTTATTTATTTTTGCTGCATTGGGTCTTTGTTTCTGTGTGAGGGCTTTCTCTAGTCGTGGCAAGCATGGGCCACTCTTCATCACAGTGCATGCGCCTCTCACTATCAAGGCCTCTCTTTTTGTGTAGCACAGCCTCCAGATCCGCAGGCTCAGTAGTTGTTGCTCATGGGCCTAGTTGCTCCACGGCATGTGGGATCCTCCCAGACCAGGGCTCAAACCCATGTTCGCTGCATTAGCAGGCAGATTCTCAACCACTGTGCCACCAGGGAAGCCCTGCCATTCCCTTTTGGTTTGCAGAATTTCTGCTGAAAATCAGCTGTTTTTAACCTTATGGGGATCTCCTTGTATGTTATTTGTTGCTTTTCTCTTGGTGCTTTTAATATCTTTTCTTTGCATTTAATTTTTGGTAGTTTGATTAATATGTGTCTTAGCATGTTTCTCCTTGGATTTATCCTGCATGAGACCCTCTGTGCTTCCTGTACTTGATTGACTAT
The DNA here is from genome assembly GCF_026419965.1 of Kogia breviceps. Classification (NCBI taxonomy): domain Eukaryota; kingdom Metazoa; phylum Chordata; class Mammalia; order Artiodactyla; family Physeteridae; genus Kogia; species Kogia breviceps. The sequence goes on from NC_081320.1 coordinate 22,579,793, forward strand.
TTCCTTTCCCATATTAGGGAAGTTTTCAACTATAATCTCTTCAAATATTTTCTCACTCTCTTTCTGTCTTCTTCCTTTGTGACCCCTATAATTCAAATGTTGGTGCATATAATGTTGTCTCAGAGGTCTATGAGACTGTCCTTAATTCTTTTCATTCTTTTTTCTTTATTCTGCTCTGTGTTAATTATTTCCACTATTTTATCTTCCAGGTCACTTATCCGTTTTTCTGCCTCAGTTATTCTACTATTGATTCCTTGTAGAGAATTTTTTATTTCATTTATTGTGTTGTTCATCAGTGTTTGATGCTCTTTAGTTCTTCTAGGTCCTTGTTAAGTATTTCTTGTACTTTCTCCATTCTATTTCCAAGATTTTGAATCATCTTTACTATCAATACTCTGAATTCTTTTTCAGGTAGGCTGCCTAATTCCTCTCCAGTTGTTTGCTCTAGTGGGTTTTTACTTTGCTCCTTTATCTGCTGCATATTTCTTTGTCTTCTCATTTTGCTTAACTTACTGTGTTTGGGGTCTCCTTTTTGCAGGCTGCAGATTTGTAGTTCTCATTGTTTTTGATGTCTGCCCTCAAGGGTAAGTTTTGTTCAGTGGGTTGTGTAGGTTTCCTGGTAGAGGGCACTTATGCCTGTGTTCTGGTGGATGAGGGTGGATCTTGTCTTTCTGGTGGGCAGGACTGCATCCAGTGGTGTGTTTTAGAGTGTCTGTGAACTTAGTATGATTTTAGGCAGCCTCTCTGCTAATGGGTGGGGTTGTGTTCCTGTCTTGCTAGTTGTTTGGCATGGGGTGTCCAGCACAGGAGCTTGTTGGTCATTGAGTGGATCTGGGTCTTAGCGTTGAGATTGAGATATCTGGGAGACCTCTCCCCAATTGATATTATGTGGTGCTGGGATGTCTCTGGTGGCCCAATGTCCTGAACTCAACTTTTCCATCTCATAGGCTGAGCTTGAGTCCTGGCTCCCAGCTGGAGCACCAAGACCCTGTCAGCCACATGACCAGGTACTTGGGGAGTTTCTTGTGTTTTTGGAAGTCTGGAAGTTTTCTGCCAGCATTCAGTAGGCGTTCTGTAGGAGTTTTTCCACATGTAGTTGTATTTTTTATGTATTTGTTGGGAGGAAAGTGTCTCCACATCTTACTACTCCATCATCTTGAAGGTCCTCCCAATAGTTTTTTTAATGTTCCTGAAATAATAATTAAAAAACGTTTACATAAAGGGTTCCTTTGAATGATGTCAATTTCTTCTTTTTGTCCTCATTTTGAAGCTATTTTAGATTTTGTAAATTACTCATATTTCCTGCATGTTAGTGATTTATAGCAAATATTACCTGAAAAGTTATCAAGAGATTTATTATGAAATTTTTCTAGTGTATCTTTAGAATAAGATGAAAATAATTGTTACATGAATGTTGATAAATGTAATAATTTCTCCTGATGATAATAATTTTAGTTATAATTCACCATTTATTACCTATCACCATTGAGCAAATAGCAAAGAAGGAATTAACCTTTGAACACAATTAAATGAACATGAAAGAGCTAAATGCTATAGGAGAGAAAATATTTATACAAATGTTATATAAGTATTTGGCATTTAAATTAAATGGCAAAAATAATGTGTTCCTTAGGCAAGGATGGAAAAAAATACCATGAAATCCATATTTATAATCTTTATGTAGGCTAAACATTAAAGGGCCCAAATTTGGAAAAGATTTTTTTTTTTTTTATTAAGACTGAGGCTATGGGGCTTCCCTGGTGGCGCAGTGGTTGAGAATCCACCTGCCGATGCAGGGGACACGGGTTCGTGCCCTGGTCCAGGAGGATCTCACATGCCGCGGAGTGGCTGGGCCCGTGAGCCATGGCCGCTGAGCCTGCACGTCCGGAGCCTGTGCTCCGCAATGGGAGAGGCCACAACAGTGAGAGGCCCGCATACCGAAAAAAAAAAAAAAAAAAAAAAAAAAAGACTGAGGCTATGGATGAAGTTCATGTCTCAGTACCTTGCAGTTATATGTGACCATATGCACAAATGCATTTCACAATACTGACTGTCAAAATACTCTATGATATGTTCCACCAAAATATTCAAATTATTACTCCTGAGTTATGTTTGAATAATACCAGAAAAACTCTGACTCATTCTTTCAAAATCCAATATAATCTGTCTAAATTAAAAAAAAAAAAAAAAAAACTCAATTGATTTTTTTCAGTCATTTGTGTGTGATTCTATAGAAACAGCTAAACCAAAAATTGTTCATATGACTGATTAAAAATACAAAAAATGTTAAAATCCACTCATAAGCAAAGTAATATTAGTTCAGCTTCTGAAACACTTTTGGTGTAGGTAATTGGTTTACATATAAATACATCTCTCCCATAAGGTTTTAAGCTTTTGGAAGGAAGGCTGAGAGTGGGTATCAGTTAGAGTTAGGCTTAGCTGCAAGTAACAGAGATCAAAATTTTTGGCTACATAAAATAAGGTCTTTCTTTTTTCTTCCAAGACCAAGTCCAGGTATAGGCAATCCAGAATCTCAGAGGAGTAAAGGGCTGTCAAATTGTAACCAGAATCCTGTTCTGCCTCCTTGGTTTCCCACAGCCTCATCTCCCTTTAGGCTTAGCCTCATCTTAATTGTCAACCATCTCTACACTAGAGCAGAAGATACCTACATACTTCAGACCAACATGCAAACTAAAAATATGTCAGTTCTTGAAGCCTACATGCCTCTCCCTTATACCACATCATTACTTAACAAAGTTTCCAAAGACCAATTATCAGAACATATCCTTGATCTGATCAAAGTAGAAAATGCATCACTCTAAAATACCGATTTTAAACATCATACTGACTGAGAGCAATTTTTTATTACTAGCACTTTCTTGCTAATTACACTCATTGCCATAATTGTCTGACCTCAGCATCCTAAAATGTCTGTTTATACCCTCAATGGATGATTTCACATTAAAAAAATCAATGTTTTATCAATTAAATAAGAAGACAGAAGCCCTTACCTTCCCATACCTATCTTTACATCTATCTTCACCTTCATCTCTATTACAATAGAGAAAGTGTTACTCCTCCTAACAGGAAGAACTACTTGTGCTCTGCCTCCCTTCTCTTGCCTTCTAAAGATTTAAATTCTGTCATTCCTTTCTCTCTCATGTATCTACTTTTGTCTCTCTTCTTCTACTGATCTTTCCCAAGGGCACACAAACATGCTCCAATATCTTCCTTCCATATTTAAATATATATCCTCCATTGACATCACTTCCTCCTCCAGCCACCATTCCAAGTCCACATTCTCTTTCAGAGCCAAAGTTCTTGGCAGTTTCCACACACACTATTTTCATTTTTTAAAATTTTCACTCTAGTATGACTTCTATCTCCATTACACTGACTATGTTCTAGTGATCACCCTGTTGAAAATGCATTCTTTATCTTATTGACACATGATATATAAGAAGCATTCAAAACAATTGACCTTTTTCTTTCTCAAAATGCTCTTTCCTCTTAGTTTTGTTAACCAGAATTTCATAAATGGAGACCAAATTGAAATAAAAAGGTGTTTATTTGGGGTTTGTTAGGACAACAGCCTGGGAGACACAGATTCAGGAAGCACTTGAATTGTATTTTACCAGACTACAAAATGGGGTAGGCTTGTAAAAGCAAAAAAGTGTAAAGTTACAGTTAGTTACATGAGTTGTTTATCAAGAATTATAATTGCAACTGGCAAGAAGTAAGGGTACTTATTAAGTAAGGCTTGGTTGGTGTCCAAATGGTTGACCTTGAGATCATAATGTTGCAGCTGACAGTGTTCTGAATATAACTAGTGATGTCCTTGGGTCTGGCACATTTCATAGAAAGTTAAAGTTCTCAGTGGTGCAGAGATGTGTGTGAGACAAATCTTCAGTTGCTTCCTGACTGCAATTTTATATGCCTGAACTGTGATTACTCCATTAAAATTCCTCTTTGGCATCAGTTTCTGGAATAGACTTACCCCCACCCAATTGTTTTTTTCTCTTTATTTGCTGCACCTTTTAAGTCTCATTTGCTCTTTTTTTTTCCTCTATTGTACCGCTAAATGTTAGCATTTTTCAGGACTCCCTGCTTGTCCATTTTTCTCTTCTTAAGTGATCCCATTATTCTAATGGATTTACATTTCACCCTAGGGCTAATATTTCTCTAATATATTTGTATTTTTCTTATCTGAATTCCCCTTAGAGAAGTAGTGTAGCTCCTTAAAAAAAATTGCCTAGTTTTGAACCTTAGTACCATCATTTTCTTGACTTGCTCATATTGATTAACTTTTCAGTGACTAAATTTCTCCAATTATAAATTTAAAATAATAAAATTACCTACCCATAAAAGTTGTGAAATTAAATGAGTTATTATGTGTGATGTTATTAAAACTATGACTTGCACAAGGTAATCTGTCAAAAAAGATTAGCTATTTTTAGAGTATGATTATCATTATTATTGGAACTGAATAAATATAAGTGAAAATAATAAGTTAAAATAGGGAATTAGGCACACTTTAGCTGAGTAAATGTTAGACTCAGACAGAAGTTATGCTATAGACAGAAGCTGAGGCAGTTAAAAGGAGAGCAATGGATGTGAACTTCTGAAAGTCAGGCCAATAGGACGACACTGAGTCACTAGAGGTTTGGTTGAGAATAGTGACAAAGCTCTGAATGCTTCCCAGTGCTGAGAGGGTCTTCTGGGCTTCTTTGTTTCCACATCTTAACAACAGCTCCCATCAACTTAGATACCTGAGTATGTCTCTTTTTTGCAATGTAAAAGAGCCTGACATTGTCTATAGCATTTCCATCTGTTAAATTATTTAGTTAGGACACATTCCTGGGGTATGATTATTGGGTAAATAATAAATACTTTTTATGTTTCTTGACAGCATATTTATATATGTTTTCCATAAGAAATAATCCAATTCACATTGCTTCTCAAAGTGTATGCATCTACAACTTTACTCACATTGGATATTAACAAAGATCAAATATTTATTGCATGCTTATTCTGCTTTAGTAGGAGGCTATAAACTGTGGTTACTATTGTGATGACTGAGTAAAGGGAAGTACTCTGTCTCAGGCCTTAGGCTTGCTCTGCTAGGACCCTTTGTAGAATTCACATAACCTTTCATAGGAAGAATTTAGAAAATCAATTTAATTCAAAGGTTCTGAGGTTTAACAGTGTGAATAAACATGCATGATTAAAAGAGTTTGTGTGCTAACCGAGTATTTTACATATTTGGCAACATTTTTCTCAATTTATAAACTTACCCTGAAATGACATAATGGGTTTTATTTTAGATATATTTTTAATAGAACTGATTCACTAATACTTTAATAGAAAGAAAAGGGTCTTTATTTCAAACAAACTCCAAATAAAGATTCATCACTTTCCAGCAGTTTGAATCAAAACTATTTTCTAAAAATATTCTACTTAAAATAGAATAATAATGCCTATTCCTACACTTTAATGTGATAATTAAATAAAATAATACACTTGCAAATATTTGATATATTCTTGCTCACTGATGCTTTTGGGGATTTTCTCTCTTGGTGCATTATCTTTTCTCTAAACTCCTGCTAGTCATTTACTCAATATGCATATCCTGCTTTTGCCTCTGGGCAGGGGAGAAAAAAAGATCATATAATTTTCCTATTTCAAATTGGCAAAGCAAAACACTGTCCTACTACTTGCATACAGAAGGTTGTTGGCTCTGCAATTTGTCAGCAAACTTCCTGTGATACAGTATCTTTGGTTAAATTCATTTATTCAACTGAAACAGATTTATAGACCATGAAACATCCATCAATGATAATATTTTTTCAGAAAGAGAAAAATGAAAACATACATATCTTAGGAATAATACCTCCAAAAAAATCTTAGGTTAAAAATAAGAAAATAGGGCTTCCCTGGTGGCTCAGTTTTTCAGAGTCTGCCTGCCGATGCATGGGACATGGGTTCGTGCCCCGGTCCGGGAAGATCCCACATGCCATGGAGCAGCTGGGCCCATGAGCCATGGCCTCTGAGCCTGCGCATCTGGAGCCTGTGCTCTGCAATGGGAGAGACCACAACAGTGAGAGGCCCACGTACCACAAAATTTTAAAAAAACAAAAAACAAAAGAAACTAAAAAATAATTATGTCTTCTTCCTCACTCCACTTGTTACTGGAGAGTAGGTTCTTATCTCATTGCAGAAAGAATTCAGGGACAAAACATGGAGGACAAGGAAGCAAAGCAGGGACTTATTATTAAGCAATAGTACACTCTCAGGAGGGAAAGTGAGCAGGCTCAGGTGAGCAGCTGATCTGATTTCCTTTGACAAGCTGATTATATGAGGTATAAAAATTATTTGGTGGAATATTCATTGAGGAGAGAGGGCGTCTGCATCGTATTTTCTAATTTTCATTCCAGCATCACCTTCCTGAGTGGAGGAGGGATTTCTGTCCTTATTTGGTCTGGATTGGGAGTGTCAAGGTGTCAGTGCATAATGGGAACTTCTTATTTGCAAGGCTAATTTTTTTGTAATGAGAGCATAATGAGCAAAAGGTTATATTTGGACATAAGAGATTCCTGTCTTTTCCCACCTTTCTTTGTCAACATATAAAACCCTTATAGCCACAAGATATATGGTTTCCTGTCAGCCCAGAGATTCCTGCTTTTCTTTGTCTGCTCAAGGACCCCATCATTCACAAGATCTATGGTTTCCTGTCACCTGGCCTGTGCTCCCCTTTCTCTACTCATATCTAGCTAACTGCATGCTTTAACACATTCATTAAAATCCAGTCTATCTCAGATCTTCTTGTCTTTGTAGTTTTACCTGCCCTTGTAATGACTATTCCCATTCTTATTATATGTATCATTCATGAAGTCCTGATGAAAAACTGATCTATACTATTTTTCTAATCTAGGTTTCATTTCTCCAAATATAATGTCTGGAGAACAAGGATACTTTTATATATTTTGTATCACTTGCAGCAACTAAGCAGTGACCTGTGCTCATAGTAGATATGCAAGTTTAATTGATCATCATGACTCTGATTCAAACTTAACATTTTATGAATATTTCTTACAATTGGAGAATGCTGTTTCTATAACTTTAATAAACTTGAGACTGCAAGCAAAAACCTCAGTATTGAATAAATAGTTCATTCACAGATATTCATATAATGCAATAACATTCAGGTATTAAAATTATGTTTATGAAATTTGTAGTGATGTAAGAAAGGCTTATGACATAATGTTGAAAATAGGCAGAATATCAACATTTATATTCAATTCGTACTTCAATTAGTTTCAGGAAAAATCCTACCAATAAGGTAAGGACTTCCAATGCTGGCTATGACAAACTAGCTTATAGAAGACCTTCCACCAAAAACAATAAAAAATATGGTTAAAAAATAAATGTGAAGAAAAGTCACCAAGGTAGCCAGAATTTGAGGAGTCTTTGGGCTTTCTTTTCCCTCAAAGTATTCACTTATTCTTAAAAATAACAGGGCCAAGTGTCCAAAAAGTTGAGCATAAAGGAGCAGCTAAGAGACAGAGAAACAAACCAAAACTGTTAGCAATTTCACAGAGCTAGAAGGACATAAAAAGGAGTATGGAGCTACTATGACAGCCAGAACTTTAAGGACCAAGATCCCAGAAAGAAAGAAAAAAACTGTGATATAACATTTTATACCTCTTTGCAGCTTGAAGCATTTGTGAATTGTAAGCTGAATAAATCACAAAAACTAAGCCAACAGAAAGCGGCAACTAACAAGCTAAAAATCAAAGAAGAGCTTTGGGAAGACTCAGTGTTCTTGAGACAGAAATTGGAGATCAGGGTCTGCCAATGAGAAAGAAATCTTGTCAGGACACCAAGGTCTCAGTTGAAACTATGAATGTATAAACTCAGTTTGAAAACAGTTCAATCCCAGAATGGATAAAAGTGATCTATCCTCACTACATAAGCTGCCTGACAAAAGCAAAAGTAAGTCATGTGTGGAGGAGGTGTCTTTTAGACCCTCAATATTTTTTTATAATAAAGTCCAACATTGAATTAAACACACACACACACACACACACACCACACACACACACTAGCAAACCAAGATTTTAAAAAGATAACAGAAATAGGATATCCAGATATTAGAGTTATATCAGAAATATAACTTAAAATGTTTTATTATTAACTTTGAAATGTGATTACTATGTTTCATTATCTACACTCAAAAACATAGAAGGAGAAAGTGGCAAATTTCTCCCATAGAAATAGTATCCATCAAAAAAGAACATTTTCAAAAAAGAAAAATCCCTTCAAGTTAAGAACTGAATAATTATATTTAACCACAGATAAGAAAGAAGAAAAGAGGGTTAGGAAACTAGAATCGAGGCTAGAAAAACTTATGCAGGCTGAAAAATGTAAGTTAAAATATAATGGGTAATATCTTAAAAATAAGAGATATATGAGGTATAGAAAAGACCTAACATATGTATAATTAGAGTTCCAGAAGAAAATAAGAGAGAAAGAGAAAGTAAAAATATTACTTTCGAACATTTAATGTATCCAAATTTATACAGCCACCAGCAGAGTAGTAGAGTTTCAGTTTCTCCATATTCTTGTCAATACCTGATATTTGTCAGTGTTTTACATTTAACTCTTGGTGTACATTGCTATCTTATTCTGGCTCTCATTTTAATGTCCAGTACTACTGAACATTAATTGATGTAATTTAATGCCACTCCTGTCAAGAAATCTCTTAACATAACATAAAAGAGTTTATCTCAAAGTAACAGCCTACATTATAATTAATGGTTAACAATTAACTAATAAACGCATGAAAGTCAGCCCCTGAAAAATGCCAGCATTTAGAGGTATAACAGAGGAGAAACTAAAGTAAAAGAGACTTCTAAGTAATAGCATATGAGATAGCAGAAACCCTTTGGTGGGTGTTCCAATATCTGAGATAAAAGAGCATTACAAGCAGCAGAAAATGGCCAACTGTTTTAATTGTTTCTGAGAGATCAAATAAGATAGAAAGAAGTATATCCATTAGATTTCTCAACAGGGTGATCTCTGGTGTCTAGAGTATGGTCAGTGTAATGAAGAGAGAAGAAGTCATACAAGAATGATCTGGATATAAGGAAATGGAAATAATTTATGCAGAAACTCTTCCAAGGAATTTGTCTATAAAAGAGAGTATGGGCTTGGAATGATAGCCAGATGAAGCAGCATCAAAGAAGGTCATATACTGTTCATAGAAGCATAAGAGACAAAATTAGCTGTTATAATCTTAATGAAGAAAAATAAAGATACTAGATAATAAGACATAAAACTACAATAATTAATAGAATATGAAATTGGAACAAAATAGAAAAAAGTCCAATGTAATAGAATAGAGAATATATTTCTTATGGAAAGAAATGGAAACTTGACCTTTCTTATACTGTACACAAAATTCTTTTGCATGTGGATTTAAAATCTAAACTCAAAAGAAGGAAAATAAAGTTTCTAGAAGATATCATAAAAGAATGTCTGGGCTTCCCTGATGGTGCAGTGGTTGAGAATCTGCCTGCCAATGGAGGAGACACGGGTTCGAGCCCTGGTCTGGGAAGGTCCCACATGCCGCAGAGCAACTGGGCCCATGAACCAAAACTACTGAGCCTGCGCATCTGGAGCCTGTGCTCCACAACAAGAGAGGCCGTGACAGTGAGAGGCCCACACACCGTGATGAAGAGTGGCCCCTGTTTTCCACAACAAGAGAAAGCCCTCACACAGAAATAAAAACCCAACACAGCCAAAAATTAATTAATTAATTAATTTTTAAAAAATGTCTTTTTTATTCTAGGGTATTTCTTAACACTAAAGATAATATCCACAAAAAAAAGAGAAAATGATGGATTGAACTCTGTTAAAATCAAGAACTACTATGTATCAATAGGTATCATTGAGAAGTTAAAAGAGAAAACCACATAATGGGAAAAGATATTTGCCATACATAAAGCCTACAAAAGATTTTATCCAGAATACATAAAGAATTCAGAGAAATCAATGACAAAGCAATAGGTAGTACAATATAAAGGTGAGCAAAACCTTGAATGGGCACTTTACCAAAAGAAAACATCCAAATGGACAAAAAATATATATAAATGTGTTCAACAGTAGTAGACATTCAAATTAAAGCCACAATAAATTACCCCTACATATACTCCAGAAAGGCTAAAATGTAAAACACTGACATATATACTGCACGTTCTCAATGATGTAGACCAACTAAAACACTACTATACTGTCGGTGGAAGTGTAAATGAGTACACCACTTTAAAAAACTGGTTGGAAGTATCTACTAAACTTGAATATATGCATATAGTCTGGCTCAGAAATTTCATTCTTGGAATTTACCTAAATACACACACACACACACACACACACACACACGTATTAGAAGAAATGCATAAGATGATTTATAACAATTTTATTCATAATAGTTAAAAACAATAGAGTTTTAAGAGTTTATTAGCCTTAGAAGAGATAAATACATTGTGGTATATTACTGCAATAGAATATCATACTGCATTAAAAATTATCACACTACTGCTATGCACAGTAATGTGGAGAAACCTCACAAATAAAATGTTGAGTGAAAGATGTTGGACCCCAAAGGTTAAATTTATATAAAGATTACATTTATATAACATTCAAAAATAGGAAAACCATTCTATATAATTAAAAGGCAGGACAATGGTCATTGTGGTAGACAGGAAAACACCCCTCTAAAGATACCCATGTCCTAATCCTTAGAACTGTGAATATGTTTCCTTACATAGCAAAAGGATCTTTGCGCATATGATTAAGTTAAGAACTTTGAGATGGGGAGATAGTCATGGATTATCTGGATGGGCCCAATGTAATCATGAGGCTCCTTATCAGAGAGAAACAGGAGGAGTCAAATTTAGAAGAAGGAGATGGATGTGATAATAGAATCAGAGTTTGGGATGATGTGTTTTGAAGATGGAAGAAGGGGTCACAATCCAAAGAAAGCAGAAGCTAGACTCCAGAAGCCAGAAAAATTAAGAAAATTGTTTCTGCCATGAAGCCTCTAGATGGTATACAATCCTGCCAAATTACTGATTTTAGAATTCTGCACTATATAAATGTAAAAAAAAAAATTTTGTATCATTTTTAGCCACTAATTTTGTGGTAATTTGTTAGAATAGCAGTAAGAAAGTAATGCAGTTATTTTTGAGGAGGAGAGTGAAGTAGAGATTGGGAGAAGAAATAAAGGGATTTCTCTGTTGTTCAATCTCTTGATTTGAGAGATTGTTACACAAAGATGCTCCCTTTGTGGAAATTTATCAACCTGTGCTTTGTGAAAATGATATTTAATGTATACATATAAGGTGTGTGCTTTTGATTGGTACACTTCTCTTCAGTAAATATTTTTAATATTTTATCAAAGTGATTACTCTAATATAATAACTCTGGTTGATTTTTCTCCAGTTTATACTTTCCTTTTCCTCAAAATTGCGTGATAATCTTCTATTTGCTTGACAAGCTAATAAAAAATAAAAAGCTTTAAAGTACATAAACTTCAGTGTGAGATACTTACATGGGGGCTCTTACAGGTGGTGTGGGAGATTTACACAGATGGAAATACATCTCGCATTCTCAAAACCATATGCTTTACCAGGAAAGAAGATATATGTGTAAACAAATTTGATCTTTAAAAATTAAATGTGGCGGTATAGAATGGCAAAGGAACAAGGAAAAGGCAAAGTTTAAATAGAGATATTAGAAAATAATACTTGAGATGCAATATTGATAAAGAAGATGAGACGTGGTCACATGAACCCCAGTGTGTGTTTTACCTATGCTTGTCATTTAACCTTTATAAAATCCTATGAAAGAGGTACTGTATTGCAGATGAGTAAACGGAGCCTCAGAGATGTTAAGGACAAAGTCTTGTTTACACTCAAAGTCATGGAGAAGAAGCTATGTGTAACTGACCCCAGGATCTGAGCTCTATGTGCAATGTGTTAACATGCAGGACTAGGGCTACATGAATGAATAAATATGAAATTACAAGGAAAAATTTCTAAGTAAAGGAAAGCAGAAAACTACAAACATCAATGTAACAAACTAATGTTTAGAAATATTCATTTTTCCCTTTGTTTTCCTTTGCTTCCTTGTACATGGTCTTTCCCCTGGTCAATCAAAGAAACCCATGTGGTTTCAGAAAGAGTTGAGTCTGTAAATAGCAAGAAAGCAAATGTTGAATCATCAATACTCAAGATGGTTACTTTTGTTTGGCTGATTTTTTGACATCCAAAATAGAGGGGTTTTTAAAAAATTTTTTATACAGCAGATTCTTACTAGTCATCAATTTTATACACATCATTGTATACATGTCAATCCCAATTGCTCAATTCAGCACACCACCATCCACACCCCCCTGTGGTTTTTCCCCCTTGGTGTCCATATGTTTGTTCTCTACATCTGTGTCTCAACTTCTGCCCCACAAAGCGGTTCATCTGTACCATTTTTATAGGTTCCACATACATGCAATAATATATGATATTTGTTTTCTTTCTGACGTACCTCACTCTGTATGACAGTCTCTAGATCCATCCAAGTCTCAAAAAATGACACAATTTCCTTCCTTCTTATGGCTAAGTAATATTCCATTGTATATATGTACCACATCATCTTTAACCATTCATCTGTCGATCACCATTTAGGTTGCTTCCATGATCTGGCTGTTGTAAATAGTTCTGCAATGAACATTGGGGTGCATGTGCTTTTTGAATTATGGTTCTCTCTGAGTGTATGCCCAGGAGTGGGATTGCTGGATCAAATGGTAATTCTATTTTTAGTTTTAAAAGAACCTCCATACTGTTCTCCATAATGACTGTATCAATTGACATTCCCACCAACAGAGCAAGAGGGTTCCATTTTCTCCACACCCTTTCCAGCATTTGTTGTTTGTAGATTTTCTGGTGATGCCCATTCTAAGTGGTGTGAGGTGATACCTCATTGTAGTTTTGATTTGCATTTCTCTAATTATTAGTGATGTTGAGTAGCTTTCATGTGCTTCTTGTCCATCTGTATGTCTTCTTTGAAGAAATGTCTATTTAGGTCTTCTGTCCATTTTTTGATTGGGTTGTTTGTTTCTTTAATACTGAGCTGCATGAGCTGTTTATATATTTTGGAGATTAATCCTTTGTCTGTTGATTCATTTGCAAATATTTTCTCTCAATCTGAGGGTTTTGTTTTCATCTTGTTTATGGTTTCCTTTGTTGTGCAAAACCTTTTAAGTTTCATTAGGTCCAATTGGTTTATTTTTGTCTTTATTTCCATTACTCTAGGAGGTGGATCAAAAAAGATCTTGCTGTGATTTATGTCACAGGGTGTTCTTCCTATGTTTTCCTCGAAGAGTTTTATACTATCCGCTCTTACACTTAGGTCTCGAATTCATTTTGACTTTATTTTTGTGTATGGTGTTAGGGAGTGTTCTAATTTCATTCTTTTACATGTAGCTGTCCAGTTTTCCCAGCACCACTTATTATAGACTGTCTTTTCTCCATTGTTTTGCCACCTTTGTCATAGATTACTTGACCATAGGTGCATGGGTTAATCTCTGAGCTTTCTCTCTTGTTTCATTTATCTATGCTTCTGTTTTTGTGCCAATACCATATTGTCTTGATTACTGTAGCTTTGTAGTATAGTCTGAAGTAAGGGATCCTTATTCCTCCAGCTCTGTGTCTTTCCCTCAAGACTGCTTTTGCTATTTGAGGTCTTTTGGATCTCCATACAAATGTTTTGATTTTTTGTTCTATTCCCATAAAAAATGACATTGGTAATTTGATAGGGATTGCATTGAATCTGTAGATTGCTTTGGGTAGTATAGTCATTTACACAATATTGATTCTTCCAATCCAAGAACATGGTATATCTCTGCATCTGTTGGTATCATCTTTAATTTCTTTCATCAGTGTCTTATAGTTTTCTGCATTCAAGTCTTTTGTCTCCCTAGGTAGGTTTATTCCTAGGTATTTTATTCTTTTTGTTGTAATGGTAAATGGGAGTGTTTCCTAAATTTCTGTTTAAGATTTTCATCATCAGTGTACAGGAATGCAAGAGATTTCTGTGCATTGATTTTGTATCCCACAATTTAACCAAATTCATTAATTAGCTCTAGTAGTTTTCTGGTGGCATTTTTAGGATTCTCTATGTACAGTATCATGTTATCTGCAAACAGTGACAGTTTTATTTCTTCTTTTCCAATTTGTATTCCTTTTCTTTCTTTTTCTTCTCTGATTGCCAAGCTAGGAAGTCCCATACTATGTTGAATAATAGTGGTGAGAGTGGACATCCTTGTCTTGTTCCAGATCTTGAAAACTCAAAGAGGAAATGTTTTCAGTTTTTCACCATTGAGAATGATATATGTTGTGGGTTTGTCATATATGACCTTTATTATGTTGAGGTAAGTTCCCTCTATGCCCACATTCTGGAGAATTTTTATCATACATGGGTGTTGAATTTTGTCAAAAGCTTTTTCTGCATCTATTGAGATGATCATATGGTTTTTATTCTTAAACTTGTTAATATGGTGTATCACATTAATGGATTTGTGTATATTGAGGAATCCTTGCATCACGGGGATAAATCCCACTTGATCATGGTGTATGATCCTTTTAATGTGTTGTTAGATTCTGTTTGCTAGTATTTTGTTGAGGATTTCTGCACCTATATTCATCCGTGCTATTGGTGACTAATTTTCTTTTTTTGTAGTATCTTTGTCTGGTTTTGGTATCAGGGTGATGGCGGCCTCATAGAATGAGTTTGGGAGTGTTCCTTCCTCTGCAATTTTTTGGAAGAGTTGGAGAAGGATTGGTGTTAGTTCTTCTCTAAATGTTTGATAGAATTCACCTGTGAAGCCATCTGGTCCTGGACTTTTGTTTGTTAGAAGATTTTAAATCACAGTTTTAATTTCATTACTTGGGAATTGTCTGTTCATATTTTCCATTTCTTCCAGGTTCAGTCTTGGAAGGTTATACCTTTCTAAGAATTTGTCCATTTCTTCCAGATTGTCCATTTTATTGGCATAGAGTTGCTGGTAGTAGTCTCTTAGGATGCTTTGCATTTCTGTGATGCCTGTGGTAATTTCTCCATTTTCATTTCTAAGTTTATTGATTGGAGTCTTCTCAGTCTTTTTCTTGATGAGTTTGCCTAATTGTTTATCAATTTTGTTTAACTTCTCAAAGAACCCGATTTTAGTTTTACTGAACTTTGTTATTGTTTCTTTGTTTCTATTTCATTTATTTCTGCTCTGATCTTTATGTTTTCTTTCCTTCTGCTAACTTGGGGTTTTGTTTGTTTTTCTTTCTTTAGTTCCTTTAAGTGTATGGTTAGATTTTTTATTTGAGATATTTCTTGTTTCTTGAGGTAGGCTTGTATAGCTATAAACTGCCCTCTTAGAACTCCTTTTGCTGCATCCCATAGGTTTTGGATCATCATCTTTTCATTGTCATTTGTCTCTAGGTATTTTTTGATTTCCTCTTTGATTTCTTCAGTGATCTCTTGTTTATTTAATAACATATTGTTTAGCCTCTGTGTGTTTGTGTTTTTTACATTTTTTCCCCTGTAATTTATTTCTAAATCATAGTGTTGTGGTCAGAAAAGATGCTTGATATTATTTCAATTTTCTTAAATTTACTGAGGCTTGATTTGTGACCAAGATGTGATCTATCCTGGAGATGTTCCATGTGCACTTGAGAAGTTTAATCTGCTGTTTTTGTATGGAATGTGCTATAAGTATCAATGAAATATATCTGGTCTATTGTGTTATTTAAAGCTTCTGTTTCCTTATTTATTTTCATTTTGGTCCATTGGTGTAAGTTAGGTGTTAAAGTCCCCCACTATTATTGTGTTACTGTCGATTTCCTCTTTTATAGCTGTTAGCAGTTGCCATAATTGAGGTGCTCTTATGTTTGGTGCATATATATTTATGATTGTTATATCTTCTTCTTGGATTTATCCTTTCATCATTATGTACTGTCCTTCCTTGTCTCTTGTAACATTCCTTATTTTAAAGTCTATTTTATCTGATATGAGTAAAGCTACTCCAGCTTTCTTTTGATTTCCTTTTGCATGGAATATCTTTTTCCAGCCCATCACTTTCAGTCTGTATGTGTCCCTAGGTTTGAAGTGGGTCCCTTGTAGACAGCATATATATGGGTCTTGTTTTTGTATCCATTCAACAAGCCTGTGTCTTCTGTTTGGAGCATTCAATCCATTCATGTTTAAGGTAATGATCGATATGTATGTTCATATGATCATTTTCTTAATTGTTCTGGGTTTGTTTTTGTAGGTCCTTTCCTTCTCTCATGTTTCCCACTTAGAGAAGTTCCTTTAGAATTTGTTGTAGAGCTGGTGTGGTGGTGCTGAATTGTCTTAGCTTTTGCTTGTCTGTAAAGCTTTTGATTTCTCCATTGAGTCTGAATGAGATCCTTGCTGGGTAGAGTAATCTTGGTTGTAGGTTCTTCCCTTTCTTCACTTGATGTATATCATGCCACTCCCTTCTGGCTTCTACATTTTCTGCTGAGAAATCAGCTGTTAGCCTTATGGGTATTCCCTTATATGTTATTTGTCATTTTTCCCTTGCTGCTTTCAATAATTTTTCTTTTTCTTTAATTTTTGCCAATATGATTACTATGTGTCTTGGCATGTTTCTCCTTGGCTTTATCCTGTATGGGACTTACTGTGCTTCCTCGACTTGGGTGGCTATTTTATTTCCCATGTTAGGGAAGTTTTTGACTATAATCTCTTCAAATATTTTCTCTGGTCCTTTCTCTCACTCTTCTCCTTCTGGGACCCCTATAATGCGAATGTTGTTGTGTTTAATGTTGTCCCAGAGGTCTTTTAGGCTGTCTTCATTTCTTTTCATTCTTTTTCCTTTATTCTGTTCCACTGCAGTGAATTCGACCATTCTGTCTTCTAGGTCACTTATCTGTTCTTCTACCTCAGTTATTCTGCTATTGATTCCTTCTAGTGTATTTTTCATTTCAGTTATTGTATTATTCATCTCTGTTTGTTCTTTAATTCTTCTAGGTCTTTGTTAAACATTTCTTGCATCTTCTCGATCTTTTTCTCCATTCTTTTTCTGAGGTCCTGGATCTTCTTCACTATCATTATTCTGAATTCTTTTTTGGGAGGTTGCCTATCTCCACTTAATTTATTTGTTTTTCTGGGGTTTTCTCTTGTTCCTTCATCTGGTACATAGCCCTCTGCCTTTTCATCTTTTCTATCTTTCTGTGAATGTGGTTTTTGTTCCACAGGCTGCAGGATTGTAGTTCTTCTTGCTTCTGCTGTCTTCCCTCTGGTGGATGAGGCTATCTAAAAGGCTGTGTAAGTTTCCTCCACAATAGAGTTTTTTTTTTTTTTTTTTTTTCATTTTTGCAATACATGGGTCTCTTACTGTTGTGGCCTCTCCCATTGTGGAACACAGACTCTGGTCACGCAGGGTCAGCGGCCATGGCTCACAGGCACAGCCACTCCGCGGCATGTGGGATCTTCCTGGACCAGGGCACAAACCCGTGTCCCCTGCATCTGCAGGCAGACTCTCAACTAGTGCACCACCAGGGAAGCCCCACAATAGAGTCTTAATGATCACAAATAAAAATTCTTTTAAACTTCTGAACTTTTTTATTTTCAAAAATTGTTTCTTCCTTTTTGTCTAAGATTTTTATTATAATAACTGAGAGACTGCAATTGAATGCATCACTGTGTTTATCATTAGAGATTGGAAAATAGAATAATTAAATTTATATTTTAAAAATCATGGTAAATTAAAAAGACCTTAGTCCTCTTATTTAACTTTCAAGAAAGAATTGACAAGTTAAGGCCCAGCTTTTATATACATTTTATTTTGGCAGTTAGTTAATTTTTTAGTTTTAATTGTGTGTGTCTTTGGCTTCTATTTTTTTATTTTTAAAATTTTTATTGGAATATAGTTGATTTACAATGTTGTATTAGTTTCAGGTGTACAGCAAAGTCAATCAGTTATACATATACATATATCCACTGTTTTTTAGGTTCTTTTCTCATATAATCCATTACAGAGTATTGAGTAGGGTTTCCTGTGTTATACAGTAGGTCCTTGTTAGTTATCTATTTTATATATAGTAGTGTGTACATGCACATTTTTTCTTTTTGGTTTTATGCAGATATAATTGACATACCATACCGTTTACATTTAAGGTGTACAGCATAATGATTTGGCTAGTATACATCATTAAATGATTATCACAATAAGTTTAGCAAACATCCAACATTTCATAGAGTTACAAATTAAGAGAAAAATATGTATTTCTCCTTGTAGTGAGAACACTCAGCATTTATTCTCTTAACAACTTTCATGTATAACACACAGAAGTGTTCATTATATTTATTCACGTTTTAACTTTCATTCCTAGTACTCATTTATCTTATAACTGGGATTTTGTACTTTTTGACTACCTTCATCTAATCACCCCACCCCCATCTCTGGTAACAACAAATCTGATCTCTTTTTCCATGAGTTTGTTTGTTTACTTCTTTCTGAAGTATAATTAACTTACAATGTTATGTTAGTTCCCGGTGCACAACATAGTGATTCAATATACATTTCCAAATGATCACCTCCATAAATCATCTGTTACTATACAAAATATTACATTATTATTGACTATATTCCCCATGCTTCCCTCCACACACCTCCCCTCTGGCAACCACCTGTTTGTTCTCTGTATTTAGGACTCTGTTTCTATTTTGCTATGTTTTTTCAATTGCTTTCTTTTTCATACTCCACATATAAGTGAAATCATGCAGTATTTGTTTTTCTGTTTGGTTTATTTCACTTAGCATAACACTCTCTAGGTCTATCCATATTGCAAATGGAAATATTTCATTTTTGTATGGCTGAGTACTATCCTATTGTATATATATAGATACGTGTATATATACACGTATACATATCTATATCTCTATCTATCTATCTATCTATCTATCTATCTATCTATCTATCTATCTATCTATCTATCTATCTATCCATCTTCTATACCCATTCCATTATCCATGGACACTTGGGTTGCTCACATATCTTGGCTATTGTAAATGATGTTGTAATGAGTATAGGGGTTCACATATCTTTTCAAATTAGAGTTTTTTATTTCTTCAGATAAAAACTCAGGAGTGGAACTGCTACATCACTAGTGGTTTCATTATTAATTTTTTGAGGAATCTTCACACTGTTTCCTACAGAGCTTGCACCATTTATTTTCCACCAACAGTGTACAAGGATTCCCTTTTCCCTAATCCTCACCAACACTTGTTTGTTGTCTTTTTTTATAATAGCTATTCTGACAGGTGTAATATCACCTTGTGGTTTCAATTTGCATTTCTCTGATGATTAGTAATGTTGAGCATCTTTTTGTATGCCTGTTGGGCAACTGTATGTGTTCTTTGGAAAAATATCTATTCAAATTGTCTGCCCATTTTTAATCTTTTTATTTTTTATTTTTTTGCTATTCTATTGTATGAGTCTTTGTATATCTTGGATATTAATGCCTTGTCATATAAATCATTTGCAAATATCTTCTCCCATTCAATAGGCAGTCTTTTCATTTTGTTGTTAGTTTTTATCACTGTAAAAAGCTAAAATGTTTGATGTAGTCTCATTTCTTTATTTTTGGTTACATTTCCTTTGCCTCATTGAGGAGACGTATCCCCCAAAATATTGCTAATACCAATGTCAAAGAACATACTGCCTATCTTTTCTTCTAGAAATTGTATGCTCTCAGGTCTTACATTTAACTCTTTAATCCATTTTGTGTTTATTTTTATATATGGTATGAGAGTGTGGTTAAGTTTGATTCTTGAGCATGTAGCTTTCCAGTTGTCCCAAGACCATTTATTGAAGAGGCTGTCTTTACTCTATTTATAGTCTTGCCTCCTTTATAGTATATTAATTAACCATATAAATGTGGGATTATTTCTGGACTCTCTATTCTGTTCCACTGACCTATGTGTCTGTTTTTGTTCCAATACCATACTGTTGATGACTATAGCTTTGTAGTATAATTTGACATCAGGGAACATGATACCTTCAGCTGTATTCTTTCTCAAGTGTGTTTTGGCTATTTGGTGTCTTTTGTGTTTCCATACATATATTAGAATTCTTTGTTATATTTCCTGCAAAATGTCATGGGTATTTTTATAGGTATTGCCTTGAATCTATAACTTGCCTTGGGTAGTACGGTTATTTTAACAATATTAATTCTTCCCATCCATGAGCACAGTATATCTTTCTATTTGTTAGAGTTCATCTTCACTTTCTTTCATCAGTGTCTTATAATTTTCTAAGTACAGTTCTTTCACCTCCTTAGTTTGGTTTATTACTAAGTATGTTATTCTTTTGGAAGCTATTGTAAATGAGATTATTTTCTTAATTTCTCTTTTGTTAGTTGTTTGTGTATAGAAATGTAAGATTTCTGTATATTAATTTTGTACCCTGCAACTTTACTGGGTTCATTGATGAGTTGTAATAGTTTTATGGTGGTGTCCTTAAGATTTTGTATGCATAGTATGATGCCATCTGCAAATAGTGAGAGTTTTACTTTTTCCTTTCCAATTGTGATTCCATTTATTTATTTATCTTGTCTGGTTGCATTGGCTAGTACTTCCAATAATATGTTGAATGAAAGTTGCAAGAGTGAGCATCCTTATCTTTCTCCTGACCTTAGAGAAAATGCTTTCAACTTTAAATCATTGAGTATGATATTGGCTGTGGGTTTGTCATATTTGGCCTTTATTAAGTTGAGGTATGTTTCCTCTATACCCACTTTGTTGAGAGTTTTTATCATAAAAGCATGCTGAATTTTTTCCATAGATTTTATTATCTATTGAGTTGATCATATGACTATTATTCTTCAATTTGTTAATGTACTGTATCACATGGTTGATTTATGGATATTGAAGCATACTTACATCCCTGGGATCCACTTGATCATGGTCTGGGATTTTAATGTATTGTTGAATTTGGTTTGCTAGTATTTTCTTGAGGATTTTTGCATTTAAGTTCATCAGTGATATGATGTCTAATTTTCTTTTTGTAATGTGACTTTGGTTTTAGTATCATGGTGATGCTGGCCTTGTAGAATGAGATCAGATGTAATCCTTTTTCAATATTTTGGAGTAATTTGAGAAGGGTATGCATTAACTCTTCTTTAAATATTTGGTTAAATATACGTGTGAAGCTGTCTGGTCATGAATTTTTGTTTATTCATAGTTTTTTTTTTTATTGATTCAATTTCATTACCAGTCTGTTTATATTTTCTATTTGTTCTTGATTCTGTTTTGGAGATTGTATATTTCTAGGAATTTATCCATTTCTTCTGGTTGTCTATTTATTGATGCATAACTGTTTGTAGTAATCTTATGATCCTTTTTATTTCTGTGATATTAGTTGTACCTTAACTTTCAATTCTGTTATTATTTATTAGGGTCATCTCTCTTTTTCTAGATGAGTCTAGCTAAATATTTATGATTTTGTTTATCCTTTCAAAGAAATTGCTCTTAATTTTTTCCTCCAGTTTTCTTTATTTCTGCTCTGATTTTTATTATTTCTTTCTTTTTACTAACTTTGGATTTTGTTTGTCCCTCTTTACCCATTTCCTTTAGTTGTAATGTTAAATTGTTTGATTTTTTTCTTATTTCCTGAAATAGGTTTGAATCCCTATAATCTTTTCTCTTAAAATTGTTTTTGCATCATCCCATAGATTCTGGATCTTTGTGTTTCCGTTTTTATTTGTCTACAGGTATTTTCCTATTCCCTCTTTGATTTCTTTGATGAACCATTTGTTATTTAGTAGCATATTGTTTAGTTTCCATGTCTTTGTGTTTTTGCAGTTTTTTTCTTCCTGTACTTGATTCTTAATTTCATATATTTTGGGTTGGAAAAGATGTTCCATATGATTTCAATATTCTTAAATTTATTGAGACTTGTTTTGAGGTCTATCATGTGATCTATCCTGGAGAATGTTCTTGTTCCATGTGTACATGAAAAGAATATGTTATCTGCTGCTTTGAGATGGAGTTTTCTGTATACATATATTAAGTCCAACTTATCTAATGTTCCTTTAAGGACAATGTTTTTGTTTTGATTTTCTGTCTGGATGATTTGTCCATTCACTTAAGTGGGGTATTAAAGTCTGCAACTATTCTTGTATTATTGTCAATTTCTCCCTTTATATTTGTTAATATTTGCTTTATGTAGTCAGACGATCCTATGTTCTGTGAAAACATATTTACAATTTTTATATATTCTGTTGGATCAATTCATTATTATGAATTGCCTTCTTTTACTCTTGCTACAGTCTTTGTTTTCAAGTCATTTTGCCTGACATGAGTACTGTTACCATAGCTTTCTTTTCATTTCCTTTTGCATGGAATACATTTTTCTATTCTCTCATTCTCAGTCTTTGTGTGTCTTTAGATCTGACCTGAGTCTCTTGAAGGCAGTATATATGTGGATCTATTTTTTTTAATCCATTTAAACACTCTGTGTTTTGATTGTAACATATTGAGTCTATTTACATTTAATGTAATTATTGATAGTTATTTACATATGCCATTTTGTTAATTGTTTGGGGGTTATTTTTGTAGTTCTCTTTTGTTTCTTTCTTCTTCTTTTGCTTGTCATTTGATGTCTATCAGTGTTATGTTTAAATATCTTTCTTTGTGTGCTTGTGTGTGTGTGTGTGTGTGTGTGTGTGTGTGTGTGTATCAACTATTGGATCTTGGTTTGTGGTTACCATGAGGTTCATGTAAAATAACATATATGTGTGAGTGTGTGTTTAAAGCATATTTGTTTTTATTTATAGATAGTTATCACATGAATTATAAAGAAAAAAAGTATATCAGAATGGAACTGATAGATGTATGCATGCTATGGCTAAGAATAAACAATGTTTTTACATATTATGTTTAGCAAGAACATTATCAGTATAATGGAATTGTGATTACCTAAAATATGTAGAAGTTATTTAATCTGTGCTTTAGAAATAACTGTATATAGTTTTATAAGCTGAAAAGAATTCAAAAGAATAATACCAAATATACACCTGTTTATAAGAATTCAGAAAAGGCTTCATTCTGTAAAGTCAATCAGCTGTATTATAGATAGATAGATGATAGATAGATAGATAGATAGTAATTTGACACTATCTTATTGTAAGTTGATATTCTCTTAATTCTTTTTTTTTTTTTTTTTTTTTTTTTGCGGTACATGGGCCTCTCACTGCTGTGGCCTCTCCCGTTGTGGAGCACAGGCTCCGGACGCGCAGGCTCAGCGGCCATGGCTCACGGGCCCAGCTGCTCCACAGCATGTGGGATCTTCCCGGACCAGGGCACGAACCCACGTCCCCTGCAATGGCAGGCAGACTCTCAACCACTGCACCACCAGGGAAGCCCGATATTCTCTTAATTCTGAGCACAATTTAACCACCCCACTTTTCCCCCCAATTTCCGTGGTTTAATCTTTTTGATGTCATATTTGCATCTTTTTGTTTTGTGTATCCTTCAACTACTTATTGTGGATATAGACAATTTTACCACTTTGTCTTTTATCCTTCCTACTAACTTAAAGTGTTTGATCTACATTAACTGTATGTTTTCTTTTACCAGTTATATTTTTCTTTCATAATTTTTGTATTTCTAGGCATGGCCTTTTCTTTTCCACTTAGAAAATTCCCTTTAATTTTTATGGTAAACCTGGTTTAGTGGTAAAGCTGGTTTAGTTTTTGTTTGTCTGCAAAACTCTTTATGTCTCCTTCAAAGTGAAAGATAGCCTTGCTGAGTAGAGTATTCTTGGGTTTTATATCCTTTCATCACTTTGAATATATCATGCATCTTCTTCCTGGCGGGCAAATTACTGCTGAAAATTCTTCTGACAGTCTTATGGGTGTTCCCTTGTAAGTAACTAGTGGATTTTATCTTGCTGTTTTTAAGGTTCTCTCTTTAATTTTTGCCATTTTAATTATGTCTTGGTGTGGACTTCTTTGAGTTCATCTTTTTTCAGACTCTTTGCTTCCTTGACCTGGATTATTTTTCCTTTCTTAGGTTAGGGAAGTTTTCAGCTATCATTTCTCTGAGTAAATTATCTGCCTTTTTCTCTTTTCTCCTTCAGGGAACCTATAATGGTGAATGTCAGTATGCTTGATGTTGTTCTAGAGGTCTCTTAAATTGTACTCATTTTTAACAATTTGGTCATTGTTGTTCAGCTCAATTGATTTCCACTGCTCTGTTTTCCACTATTCTAATCCATTCCTCTGTATCATTTAATCAACTATTGATCTTTCAAATGTGTGTTTTTTTAAACATAACAGTTTTCTTGAAATAAAACACACATATCACAAAACACACCCATTTAAAATACTCAATTCAGTGGATTTTAATACATTCATTGAGTTGTGCAAGGCATTACCACAATGGATTTTAGAAGATTTTCATCACCTCCCAGAAGAAACCAAGTACATATTAACAGTCAGTCCCCATTTCCCTCAACCCCTCTGACTACCCCTGGGCAACCACTAACCTACTTCCTGTCTCTACAGATTTGTCTATTCTGGACTTTTCATGTAAATGGAATCATATAGTAAGTGGTCTTTTGTGACTGGCTTCTTTCATTTAGCATGTTTTCACAGGTCATTCATGATGTAGTATATATCAGTACATCACTCCTTTTTAATCGCCAAATAATATTCCATTGTATGGCCTATACTACACTTTATTCACCCATTCATCATTTGATGGACTGACAAACGAACAAATTTGGGTTATTTCCCCTTTTGCTATTATGAATAATTCTGTTATGAACATTTGTTGGTAACTTTTGTGTGGATGTAGGTTTTCATTTCTCTTGGATATATATTTAGGAGTGGAATTGCTGGGTTATATGGTAACACCTATGCTCAATCTTTTGAGTAACTGCTAGATTGTTTCCCAAAGAAAATGGATCATTTTTGAAGATTCCAATTTCTCTACATCCTAACCAAATATATATATATATATATATTTGTTTGTCTTGAGGATTCCAATTTCTCTACATTCTCACCAACACTTACTATTTTTTTTAAACTTTAGCTATCCTAGTGTGTGTGAAGTGGTATATCATCAAAAATCATTCTGATTTGAATTTCCTTGTGCTTTTGGGGTAATATCCATGAAATCAGTACCTAATCCAATCCAAGGTCATAAACATTTACATTTAGGTTTGCCTATGTTTTCTTCTAAGAGTTTTACAGTTTTAGCTCTTATATTTAGGTCTTTATTTCATTTTCAATTAATTTTTGTATAGATTGCAAGGTAATTATTTTGCAGGTGAATACCCCTTTGTCCTAGCACCATTTGTTTAAAAGACTATTCTTTCTCCATTAAATTGTCTTGGTACTCTTGTTGAAAATCAGTTGATCACAGATATATGGGTTTATATCTGGATTCTCAATTCTATTCCATTAATCCATATGTCTATCCTCAAGCCATTCTCAGTACATCTTTCTCTACAACTCTAACTTCAGAAAGATTGAGTCTTCCAACTTTGTTCTTTTCTATCAAGACTGTTTTGGCTATTTTGTGTCATTGTGGTTTTGATTTGACAGCTAATGATTTTGAGCATATTTTCTTTAGCTTATTGAACATTTGTCTATCTTTTTGAAGAAATGTCTATTGATAATCTTTGCTCATTTTTTAATTAGATTATGTGTCTTTATTGTTGAGAGGTCAGAGTTCTTTATATATTCTTTTTTTCTATTTAATTTCATTTTTTTTTAATTTATGCAAATTAACGTATTGCCACAGAAATTAGAACGCTCACTAACAGTTTCCAAATTCTGGAGGGATCAGATAGGGAGATAAATGTAAATGTTTCATCTTTGTTCACAAAGGGGCATTTTAGCAAATTACTGATAGCTTAAGAGAAAAGAGAAAAGATTTTCTTAAATCTGGAAAAACAAAGCACAGAACCAACAATGTTTCAAACAGAAAGTCACAAAAATTATAATCACCCTCATCAGTTCACTCACTCCCATGTAATTTTTTTTTCCATCTTGATCTTTTGTTAGCACTTTTATGAATTCAACAGTTTTCCATTAGAGTTCTGAAAATGCTTACTCATTCACTTCAGCAGTATAGTTAGTTTCCAGAAACCTGTAATTGGCAGAGTCTTTTCCATGAATTCCCTGAAGATAAAAACCTTTTATAAGAACATTTTTGCAAAAGCATCAGAGTACAACCAGAACTGTCTGTAAATGACAAAAGACTTAAAAATGACCACGGTAAAAGATTTGATGAAAGTTCAAAATAATGCAACTGAAAAGGAAATTTAGCTATTTCTGAGATATACATTTTAAAATAATAAATAGAATTATGACATAACATTATACCAGAACATATAAGATTTTTAGGAATTTCAAGTAATATCTGAAGCATTTACATTAACATATTTCCATACAAATAACCCAAAGAAAATTGTTATAGTTTTTTTTAAATTTTTAATATAATTTTATTTATTTTTTTAAACAGTGTGTTCTTATTAGTCAGCCATTTTATACACATAAATGTATACATGTCAATCCCAATCGCCCAATTCATAACACCACCAACATCTCACCCCATGGCTTTCCCCCTTTGTTGTCCATACGTTTGTTCTCTACATCTGTGTCTCAACTTCTGCCCTACAAACCGGTTAATCTGTACAATTTTTCTAGGTTCCACATACATGCGTTAATAGACGATATTTGTTTACTCTTTCTGACTTACTTCACTCTCTATGACAGTCCCTAGATCCATCCACGTCTCAACAAATGATCCAATTTCATTCCTTTTATAGCTGAGTAATATTCCACTGTATATATGTACCACAACTTCTTTATCCATTCATCTGTCAATGGGCCTTTAGGTTGCTTCCATGACCTGCCTATTGTAAATAGTGTTGCAATGAACAAAGGGGTGCGTGTGCATTTTGAATTACAGTTTTCTCTGGGTATACGTCCAGGAGTGGGACTGCTGGTAATTCTATTTTTAGTTTTTTAAGGAACTTCCAAACTGTTCTCCATAGTGGCTGTATCAATTTACATTCCCACCAACAGTGCAAGAGGGTTCCCTTTTCTCCACACCCTCTCCAGCATTTGTTGTTTGTAGATTTTCTGATGATGCCCATTCTAACTGGTGTGAGGTGATACCTCATTATAGTTTTGATTTGCATTTCTCTAATAACTAGTGATGTTGAGCAAATTTTCATGTGCTTCTTGTCCATATATGTCTTCTTTGGAGAAATCTCTATTTAGGTCTTCTGGACATTTTTTGATTCATTTGTTTATTTCTTTAATATTGAGCTGCATGAGCTGTTTATTTATTCTGGAGATTAATCCTTTGTCTGTTGATCATTTGCAAATATTTTCTCCCATTCTGAGGTTGTCTTTTCATCTTGTTTATGGTTTCCTTTGCTGTGCAAAAGCTTTTTAGTTTCATTAGGTCCCATTTGTTTATTTTTGTTTTTATTTCCATTATTCTAGGAGGTGGATCAAAAATTATCTTGCTGTGACTTACATCAGAGTGTTCTTCCTATGTTTTCCTCTAAGAGTTTTTTTGATCATTACCTTGAATTCCTTTTAGGTAGATTGCCTATCTCTATTTTCTTTTCTTTTTCTGAGGTTTTGTCTTATTGTTTCATTTGAAACATATTCCTCTGTCTCCTAATCTTGCCTAATTTTCTGTGTTAGGTAGGTCAGGTACATTTTCCACTCTTGGAGATGTGACCTTATGTAGGAGTCATTCTAAGTGACCCATCAACACACTCTCTCCTTTCACCAGAACTATATGCTTCAGGATGCTCTCTATGTGGGGTGCATAGGCTTTCCTCTTGTGGGAGGGCTGGCTACTATGCATGTGTGCTGGTATGTAAGGCTGGCCCCAGTTCAGCTGGTTTGCAGTTTCTGTCTTGTGTGGTGGCTAATTGTCTCTGGTAGGCAAATCAGTGTCCTGGGTGACTGGTTTCACAGGCTTGGTATTCCCATGTCTGGAGCTGGTCACCAGTAAGCAGGGCTGGGTCCCAAGGTGGCTGCCTGTGGGTCCACAGTGTTCCAGGGCTAACCCAGTTTAGCAGGACTGAGTCCCAATGTAACTAACTGCATAACATGAGGGATCTCAGGTCTGGTGTTGGCTTACTGGTGGGTGGGACTGGTTCTTGGGGTGACTGGATGTGGACTGGGGGATCCCAGAGCTGGTTCTTTCTTGTTGGTGTGTATTACCTGTTCCTGAGGCAGCTGGCTGCATAGCCAGAAGTGGTGCGGGAATGGTCTTGTTCTGGGCCACTGATGGGCAGGTAAGCCTCCAGCATTATTAGGTTAGATGAAGGAATCCAGAATGGCACTTGCCGGCACCAGTTTCCTCATGGTAGAATGATCCCCTCCACGCACACCAAATGGCTGCTATTAACATCTCTGAAGTTCTCCTATATCAGCAAGTTGTTACTACTCAGGCTCCTTTCAAATGATTTCCTTTGTGCTGGAACTGGGGTATATGAGATTTGCACATGCCCTTTAATAGCAGAATTTCTGTTTCCCACAGCCCTTTAATTATCACATACTCAACTTAAGTCTCACTGGTCTTCAAAGCCAGACATTCTGGTGGTTCATTTCCTGGTACAGGACCCCTGGACTAGGGAGCCTTATGTGGGTTTGCTCCTTAGGGAGAACCTCTGCAATTGTGATTATCCTCACATTTGTGGGTCATCTACCCAAGAGTGTGAGTCTTGACTATACCATGTCTCCACCTCTTCTACCTGTGTCATTGTGGATCCTTCTTATATCTTTAGTT
Organism: Kogia breviceps; assembly: GCF_026419965.1. Taxonomy (NCBI): domain Eukaryota; kingdom Metazoa; phylum Chordata; class Mammalia; order Artiodactyla; family Physeteridae; genus Kogia; species Kogia breviceps. The sequence continues at coordinate 22,608,707 of NC_081320.1, forward strand.
GTAGAGAATCTTTTTTGCTGGTCTTCAGGTTGTTCTCATAGATAGTTGCTCTGTAAATAGTTATAATTTTGGTGTGCCCATAGGTGGAGGTGAGTTCAGGGTCTTCATACTCCCCCACCTTTGCCACACTCCTCCAAAGGGTGTTTCTGTGAGTTTTTCTTAAAGAAAAGAGAAAGTTGATTTTTTAGAATTAAATGTGAAGCATCAAAGGAGGCAAGTTATAGTGTTTATTGCCATGACAATATATGGCTACAGGCTAGAAGTCACCTGGCCTGAGAGTAGTTCTGGAGATCGAGTAGAGCATAAACTTAAGAGTGGTTGAAGGAACAGCAAGAAGAGAATCTGCCCCTTGGTTGAACAACTGGGTTGGAGGTGTATTGTGTAGAGATAGCCAAGCATGTGATGACTGTTAGCTGAGGACCTTATTCAGTCCAGTGCCAAGTCCAGCATGTCATCACTTTCCTTTAAGTAGAGGTTGCTTGTGGCTGAATAGCCATGTGGACAATTCTTATTCCTATTGCAGAGAGGCAGCTATCTATAGCTTTCCACAGACCACTCACAAATCTTATAGTAAAATTTATGCTCATCCTCAGCCTAAGATTTTTTGAATCCTATTAGAACTGCCTTGCATGGGAACCCCTCCAACTTTTCAAAAGACTTGAGATACCCCAAGTAGGGAACAGAATCCATGACCTAGAGCAGAAACTTCCTGATCTTTCATTGTTAGTGTATAGAAATGCAAGAGTTTTCTGTGCATTAATTTCGTATCCTGCAACTTTACCAAATTAATTGATTAGCTCTAGTAGTTTTTTGGAGGCATATTTAGGATCCTCTATGTATAGTATCATGTCATCTGCAAAGAGTGACAGTTTACTTCTTCTTTTCCAATTTGTATTCTTTTTATTTCTTTTTCTTCTCTGATTGCTGTGGTTGGGACTTCCAAAACTATGTTGAAAAATAGTAGCAGAGTGGACATCTTTGTCTTGTTCCTGATCTTAGAGGAAGTTTCAGGAAATGCTTTCTGTTTTTCACAATTGAGAATGATGTTTACTGTGGGTTTGTCACATATGGCCTTTATTATGTTGAGGTAGATTCCCTCTATGCCCACTTTCTAGAAAGATTTTATCATATATGGATGTTGAATTTTTTCAAAAGCTTTTTCTGCATCTATTGAGATGATAATATGGTTTTTATTCTTCAATTTGTTAATATGGTGTGTCACATTAATGGATTTGTGTATATTGAAGAATCCTTATATCCCTGGGATAAATCACACTTGATCATGTTGTATGATCCTTTTAATGTGTTGTTGGATTCTGTTTGCTAGTATTTTGTTGAGGATCTTTGCATCTATATTCATCAGTGATATTGATCTCTAATTTTCTTTTTTTGTGGTATCTTTGTATGGTTTTGGTATCAGGGTGATGGTGGCTCCATAGATTTAGTTTGGGAGTATTCCTCCCTCTGCAATTTTTTGGAAGAGCTTGAGAAAGATGGGTGTTAGCTCTTCTCTAAATATTTGATAGAATTCACCTGTGAAGCCATATGGTCCTGAACTTTTGTTTGTTGGAAGATTTTTAATTACAGTTTCAATTTCATTTCTTGTGATTGTTCTGTTCATATTTTCTATTTCTTCCTGGTTCAGTCTTGGAAGGTTATACTTTTCTAAGAATTGTCCATTTCTTCCAGGTTGTCCATTTTATTGGCATAGAGTTTCTTGTAGTTGTCTCTTAAGATGATGCTTTGTATTTCTCTGGTGTCCATTGTAACTTCTCCTTTTCATTTCTAACTCTATTGATTTGAGTCCTACCCCTCTTTTTCTTGATGAGTCTGGCTAAAAGTTTATGAATTTTATTTATCTTCTCAAAGTACCAGCTTTTAGTTTTATTGATCTTTGTTATTATTTTCTTTGTTTCTATTTCATTTATTTCTTGTCTGATCATAATGATTTCTTTCCTTCATTTAACTTTTGGTTTTGTTTGTTCTTCTTTCTCTAGTTCCTTTAGGTGTAACATTAGATTGTTTATTTGAGATTTTTCTTGTTTCTTGAGGTAGGAGTGTATTGTTATAAACTTTCTTCTTAGAACTACTTTTGCTGCATCCCACAGGTTTTAGATCATCATGTTTTCATTGTCATTTGTCTCTAGGTATTTTTTGTTTTCCTCTTTGATTTCTTCAGTGATCTCTTTTTTATGTAGCAATGTATTGTTTAACCTCCATGTGTTTGTGTTTCTTACGTTTTTTTCCCTGTAATTTATTTCTAATCCCATAATGTTGTGGTCAGAAAAGTTGCTTTATATGATTTCAATTTTCCTAAATTTACCAAAGATTGATTTGTGACTCAAGATGTGATTAATCCTGGGGAATGTTCTGTTTACACTTTAGAAGAAAGTGTAATCTGCAGTTTTCAAATGGAATTTTCTAGAGATATCAATTAAGTCTATCTTGTTTAATGTGTCATTTAAGACTTGTGTTTCCTTATTAATTTTCTGTCTGGATGATCTGTTCATTGGTGTGAGGTGTTAAAAGTCCGCACTATTATTGGGTTACTGTCGATTTCCTCCTTTATAGCTGTCAGCATTTGCCTTATGTATTGTGATGTTCCTATGTTGGGTGCATATATATTTGTAATTGTTATATCTTCTTCTTGGATTGATCCCTTGATCATTATGTACTGTCCTTCCTTGTCTTTTATAACATTCTTTAATTTAAAGTCTACTTTATCTGATATAAGTATTGTTACTCCAGCTTTATTTGATTTCCATTTTCATGGAATCTCTTTTTCCATCCAGTTTATATGTGTCCCTAGGTCTAAAGTGGGTCTCTTGTAGACAGCATATATATGGGTCTTGTTTTGGTAGCTATTTAGTGAGCCTGTGTCTTTTGGTGGGAGCTTTTAATTCATTCACATTAATTAGAGATATGTATATTCCTATTATCATTTTCTCAATTGTTTTGGGTTTGTTTTTGTAGGTCCCTTTATTCTCTTGCTGTTTCTCACTTACAGTACTTCCTTCAGCATTTGTAATATAGCTGGTTTGGCATTGCTGAATTCTCTTAGCTTTTGCTTGTCTGTAAAGCTTTTGATTTCTCTGTCTAATCTGAATGAGATCCTTGCCGGGTAGAGTGATTTTGGTTATAGGTCCTTCCCTTTCATCATTTAAAAATATATCATGCCACTCTCTTCTGGCTTGTAGAGTTTCTGCTGAGAAATCAGCTCTTAACCTTATGGAGTACCCTTTTATGTTATTTGTCATTTTTCCCTTTTTGGTTTTAATTTTTCTTTGTCTTTAATTTTTGTCAGTTTGATTACTTTGTGTCTTGATGTGTTTCTCCTTGGGTTTATTCTGCCTGGGATTCTGTGTGCCTCCTGGACGTGGGTGGCTATTTCCTTTCCCAGGTTAGGGAAGTTTTCCACTATAATCTCTTCAAATATTTTCTTCGGTCCTTTTTCTCTCTCTTCTCCTTCTGGGACCCCTATAAGGTGAATGCTGGTGCATTTAATGTTGTCCCAGAGGTCTCCTAGGTTGTCTTCATTTCTTTTCATTCTTTTTTCTTTATTCTGTTCCTAGGTAGTGAATTCCACCATTCTGTCTTCCAGGTCACTTATCAATTCTTCTGCCTTCGTTTTTCTGCTATTGATTCCTTCTAATGTATTTTTCATTTATTTTATTGTTCATCTTTATTTGTTGCTTAATTCTTCTAGGTCTTTGTTAAACATTTCTTGAATCTTCTTGATCTTTGCCTCCATTGTTTTTCCAAGGTCTTGGATCATCTTCACTATCATTGTTCTGAATTCTTTTTCTGGAGTGTTGCCTATCTCCACTCCTTTTAGTTGTTTTTCTAGGGTTTTATCTTGTTCCTTCATATGGTATATAGTCCTATGCCTTTTAATTTTGTCTATCTTTCTGTGAATTTGGTTTTCATTCCACAGGCTGCAGGATTGTATTTCTTCCTGCTTCTGCTGTCTGCCCTTTGCTGGATGAGGCTATTTAAGAGGCTTATGCAAGCTCCCTAATGGGAGGGAGTGGTGGTGGGTAAAGCTGGGTGTTGCTTTGGTGGGCAGAGCTCAGTAAAACTTTAATCTGCTTGTCTGCTGATTGGTGGGGCTGAGTTCCCTCCCTGTTGGTTTTTTGGCCTGATGCAAGCCAGCACTGGAAGCTACAGGCTCTTTGGTGGCACTAATGGAGGACTCTGCTAAGCCTCATGCCAAGGAGTACTTCCCAGAACTTCTACTGCCAGTGTCCCTGTCCACATGGTGAGCCACAGTCACCCCCCGCCTCTGAAAGAAACCCTCCAACACTAGCAGGTAGGTCTGGTTCAGTCTCCTATAGGGTCACTGCTCCTTCCTCCTGGGTCCTGATGAGCATATTACTTTGTGTGTGCCCTCCAAGAGTGAAGTCTGTTTCCCTCAGTCCTGTCAAAGTCCTGCAATGAAATCCCACTAGCCTTCAAAGTCTGATTCTCTGGGAATTCTGCCTCCTGTTGCCAGACTCCCAGGTTGAGAAACCAGAGTTGGGCTTCAGAACCTTCACTCCAGTGGGTGGACTTCTGAGGTATAATTGTTCTCCAGTTTGTGAGTCATACACCCAGGATTTATGGGATATGATATTATGTGATTGTGCTCCGCTTACTGTCTCATTGTGGCTTCTGTGTCTTTGGATGTGGGATATTTTTTTTGTGAGTTCCCGCATCTTCCTCTCGATGATTGTTCACCAGTTAGTTGTGATTCTGGTGCTCTCGCAAGGAGTGCTGTTTATCTCTATTTTATAACTTATAAAACTATTACCATATTGAGTGTTTTTTTTCTGACAAACTCTGTAATAGAAATAACATGAACTTATAGACCTTCAATCAACCAAGGCACAATAAAGTTGAGATATGTCTGTATTGTATAACTTAACAAGCTTAAGCTAGCTTTAATACCAGGTAGTAATTTACTATTAAATATTTCCCAGATCACATGAACCTGAAATTCATTCTGGCCTGTTTCTTTTATATTTAGAAATATTTAGTTTGTAAGTGCTTAGTTTTAAGTCAATTAAATTGCATTCTTTTATAAACTTAATTTTGATAATATTTTCCAGATGTAGAGACATCTCATATAATGTACACACAGATGTATAAACAGACAAAAATAGAGATCTCAAAGCTTCAGTTTAAGAACTTAGTTATTAATCAGTTATATAAATTTACTAGTTTATAAGTAACAGTTTGAATAAGTTAAATTTGTTTGCTCATGGGACTGAGGCTTTGCTATTTGCGGAAAAGACTTTTAAGATTTGTATTTGTCCTTAATAAACCCTTAAGGAGGCTCTGAATCAGATTTTGGTTGAGGGAGCCTTTCCAATGGTTTGAGTTTAAAAGGGACTTTTCTCCATTTTTTTGACCTTAGTTTCAGGTTTTACCTAATTGAACTAATTATGCTCAGTTGTAGGTCACTGTAAGCTGTATACACATTTCTGATTTGTAGACATTTACAAGACAAACACAATTGCCTTTGATTCTCCAAAGGACCAGTGTGCCACCTAAATGATATTAAAGGATTGATTTGCCCAACTACCCTTTCTTTAACTTGCCTTTCATGTCAGTGAGAAGATTTTCAACTAAATTAAAAATTAAGAGTTCCATATTCTAGAATTTTAGGGTTTAATTTGTCATACCTTCAAATGTTTGCATAGGCCTGCAACATAGTCCTTCTTTCCGAGTACACGGGTTAGACCCAGAGCAAAATCTCTATTCTTATTTTTATTAGCTGAAAATTAGCTCTCAGTTTTACTTTATATTGTATGGGCTCAGGTAACCCTATGGGTTTCCTTTAGTATGTTTAATTAATATTTCCTGAGGGGCAGATTCATATGAACTGTCTTATAATGCCAAGCAGGGGAAGCATTCCCCAGTGAATGGTCTATCCCACAATATAATTAGGCAAAAGAGATGTAACTACCTTATATAAAGCCTATTTAAATATACCAGTTTTTGCAAACTTTTATCTCAATCCATCAACTTTTATGTCTTTAACTGTAGTTTCCACTAGAATCCAATCAACAAGTCTTGATCTTACAAGAAATCCCAGAAGGTTTCCTTACTTTTCATCCCCAGACTGTTTAATCTATTTTGTATAAAATATTCTGGGGTCCCCAGTGAGGGTTTGAGCCAAGGGAATCAGGCTCATTTGTCAATCTTTTAACTTGATTAATTGGCCTAACTATTGCCCCAAATAATTGTTGGTCAGGTATTTCAGTTTAATTTTCTTCCAGCCTTTTAAATATATATATATATATATATATACACATATATAATATTTAAAATATATATATAATATTTTAAATATATATATACAATATTTTAAGTATATACAAATTTTAAAAATATATGTAAATATACATAATATTTTAAATATATATATATTTTAAATGGGGGTAAATAGAGTGAACTTGTTTCAGGCCCTTTAATGTTGGAAGCCAATAGGGGGGGTCCCTTTGGCCCATCCAAGCCTAGGTAGTGTTCTACCAAACCTTTGTTTTAATCCCATTAACATTCATTTTATTTATTCCATTTTTAAATAACCATCTAAAGATTTCTTTATCCATTTGGAATGAGTCCCTTTAAAATTTCTACCTTTTTGTGAAGTCTTGACTTTCTCTTCAGTTTTTTTCTTACTTCCCAGTTAATCAACTTAATTAACATTAATATGCTAATGTTTTTATTAACATCTGTAAGACCCATTGATGGGAAGCAGAGACGATAAATTAGGTTACCCAAACTGATTTTTTAGTTTGTTTTAAATTAAAGGAGTTCTTAGGTTAACCATTATATCATTTTATATATTTTTCCATATTTTCATTTCTTTTTAAAATAGGTACCAATAAAATAGCTGTTTATCATGAGAGCTCTCTAAAAATTTACAAATTTAGAAATTCCTCCAATTTAGAGGATCCATCATCTAGCCATTAATGAGATATATCTTAATAGTGATTCAAACAAGTAAGATGCAAGAGGCATTCTCCAGAAGAGAGTGCAAAGGATGTCATCTAAACAAGATCAGAAAGTTAACTCCCAAAAATTGTCTAACAATGTAAAGGCCTTCACTGTACAGGTTGATGCAATGAAGGTTAAGATGGCAAAAAGCTCCTGAGAGTTGGCACAGTCATACAAAAGACTGCTCAGAATCCCTCTATTCGACTGGCTGCCAAATGTACACCATATGTGTATATTTTGGATGGCAGAGATCAAGTTCTCAAAACACATATACACACTTGCAATGCCTAAGAAGATCAGGTAGAACATTTACGTCTCACAAACATGGGGAGATAAATGCAAGTTCCCCTAGGAAGGCTTTTGTGTCTTTTTTTTTTTTTTTTTTTTTTGTGGTACGTGGGCCTCTCACTGTTGTGGCCTCTCCCATTGCAGAGCACAGTCACTGGATTCACAGGCTCAGCGGCCATGGCTCACAGGCCCAGCCGCTCCGCGGCATGTGGGATCTTCCCAGACCGGGGCACGAACCGGTGTCCCCTGCATCCGCAGGCGGATTCTCAACCACTGCGCCACCAGGGACGCCCTGGCTTTTGTGCCTTTAAGGCCAAAATTCTGAAAAGATGTTTTATCAAATCAGTTTTCTCCAACTTAACTGTGTACACAATGAAAGAGCACGATCATAGTTATTTTCAAGGTGAGATTGCCTTTAATTCCCAGTTAAGTAAGTACTTGTAAGTGTAAATGTTTTATATACATAAACCTGACTGAGGTATTAGTTGGGGGCTGGCAATCTGTCATTCCTTTTTCTTTTGTTTTGAAAAATTGTTTCCCCATTCCAAGGTTGATTTGTTGAGATAAAATCACTAGTGAAGATTGTGTGGTGAGCCAATGTGCTGTTTGTGAGCTCAACTCCTCTAGGTTTGATCTTAGAGTTGTTTCAACCTTGTTACATACCTCTTTCTCCCCTCAGTAGCCTAAAACCAACATGGGTCCTCATATCACAGTGGCCAGCTCTTATGTGTGTTCCTGCCAGAGCATATTTTTAACTAAAATGTGTCCATTTCCCTATAAGGATGGCTGCACAGAATGAGGACTTGCCTCCACCACTCCTACAAGTTTCTCAGTTGTCTGAGAAAGACTTAGCCAGCCAGGAGGAGATGTCCCTTCTTTTAAGCTGAAAGCTCGCATGAGATATCTTCAATTTATTTCAACACAGTCTATCAAAGTAGCCAATTCAAGGAAAAATGACAAGCCAGTCTTCCACCTAATTACCCAGTCCAAACGTACTCAGTGTCTTTCAACTGAGCAAAGTCTTCCCAGTCTTGCAACTGATGATAACCTGCTCAGTGCCTAAACTGAGCAAAAACCTTCCCAGTGTCTTTCAACTGAGCATAACACACAGTGTCTAAACTGAGCAAAATCTTACAGTGTCTTTCAACTGAGGATAACCTACGTCCCTCTTTTTGAAACTAAGTTTCAAGGATAATCTACTCCTCCAGAGAGAAGTTTAACACCACCAAATAAAACTTAGGATCATCAGCCAATAATGTGAGATCTGAGAACCAGGAGAGATTTACACAAATTCATCTGGGCTCACTGAGGAGCAGGATGGGCACAAGAGGCCTCTGCTAGTACCAGGCTCCAGATCTTCATAAGCTTCAGGCAAAGAAGAGAAGTCTATTCTGGGCCCCTTTTCTGGTCATCAAAACTGTCAACTGAAAAAAAAAAAAAAAAAAAAAAAACAAAAAACGGCACAAGCTAAAAGTTAAGAATTATGTTTTATTTGGTGGATATACTGAGGACTTAAGCCCAGAAAACAGCCTCTCAGATAGCTCTGAGGGGCTGCTCCAAAGAGGTAAATGAGGAACAAGGATATACAGAAGTTTTTTTCAAAAAAAAAAGCAAACAAACCAGTAGTTGTAACATCAAAAGATTACTGTTAAAGAAAAACTGATAGGGACAGAGTAAAGGGACAAAGTAGGTGATTAAGTAGTCAATCCCACTAGGGGATTGTAAGTAGAAAAAAAAAAATATGGGGGACCTCTGTAAGTTAATGATTACTCAAGAAAGCAGGTTTGCTTAACCACAAAACCAAGCAGGCTTGCTTAGCAACAGAACCCTGAGACATGCCCCGAAACAATAAAACAATGATGGCATGAGACCCACATCCTGTCCAGTGAGCTCAGCAAGTTAATAACCCCTAGGACATGCTCTTTGCACACATAAAAAACAATTAAATATGGAAAGGTGACATTTCAAAATGAAAGACCCTCACTGTACTGAGACCTGAAATAATTTTTCCATAGTGCCATGACAGCCCAGCTTGACCATGTAGGGACAAGAAAACTCCCTTACCCAACATGGAGGAGGAACTGATGATGGAAATGTGAAATCTACTCAAGAATAAGGAATAAGGTAGGTTTCTCCCCCTCCCCACTTTTCCTTTGATTATAAAACTTCAGCCCATTAAATCCTCAGGGTGTGGCACTCTCACCCACCATCTTGTAAGCCTCACAAGCATCTTATTCTAATGAATCACTTCTTACCTATCACTCTGCCACTAGTTGAATTCTTCCTGTGCTGAGACATAAAGAACCAGAGCTCCTTAGAGCCCTTCAAAATGCCACCTAGTGGTTTCAAAACCAGACACCTCAAGTTAATGAATTTAGCACTTTTCTATGTATGGGAAGATGCAAGAGTCTGGACTCAATGAAAATGTTCCTTTGATATACACCTTAACTATCTAGGGGCAGTAAATTATTTTCTCTATCCTGAATCCCCTCAGGGTCTACCATCAGCCAGGGTGGGAAGGGGTGGCTGCAGTGGCTGATGGCTTGATGGCTGCAATATCATTTGTTTATTGATATGGCAGGCAATATTCTTTTTATAATAGTATGATAAAAAAAAATTTATCCAAAAAATAGGATTCTTTTGAGAGTAAAAGTGGGAAGTATAAATTGGGGCTATCCTATACAAATCAGAATATATGATCATCTACTTATTAGCCAATAATGATTTTTTAAGAATTAAACCCATACTGTTTGAAATATTCTGCAAAAAAGTTTGGTTTTACTCTTATAATATTTAATGTATTTTTAACTGAACAACCAATATCATGATAAGAATGAAATAATACTAACATAAGATATATAATATAGGGAAGAATTTCCTAAAGTATGTTTCTGAAAAACTTGGCTATACATTTTATTAAAAGGTATCATACATAAAACACATAACACAACATTTATTAGTCAAAAAAGTTTGAGAGCTGCTACCTTGAAACATGTATATCAAGGCTTCCCTGGTGACACAGTGGTTGAGAATCTGCCTGCTAATGCAGGGGACAAGGGTTCGAGCCCTGGTCTGGGAGGATCCCACATGCCACGGAGCAACTAGGCCCGTGAGCCACAACTACTGAGCCTGTGCATCTGGAGCCTGTGCTCCGCAATGAGAGGCCGTGATAGTGAGAGGCCCACGCACCGCGATGAAGAGTGGCCCCCCCACTTGCCACAACTAGAGAAAGCCCTTGCACAGAAACAAAGACCCAACACAGCAAAAATAAATAAATTAATTAATAATCTCCTACCCCCGCATCTTAAAAAAAAAATGTATATCAGTTTCCAAGAAAGGTGAAAAAATATTTTAATCATACACCAACATCAGATCATATTTAATATCATTTTTGAGTAAAATAGATGCTTTCAAGTTTCTCCTTCCCTATCATCATTTTTCAGCAATTAATACATTTATTCAAAATAATTTGGATATCAAGGAAAAATTTCAGATACCATCTCCCCAACAGAAGTCATCTGCCAGCCGTGTAATATTTGTAGGATTTTTAATGGTTTGAATTTTTCTGGGTGTATCTTCTAACATCTGACAAGCAGCGTTTAACCTAAGGTATATTTGAATCCATATAATGACTGAGGTCTATTGAGTAAATGAATATATAGATTAAAATCTAAGCCTTTTCTTAATTGATTCCAAACATCATAGCCTCTGATCTTAAAGATCATTAATAAGTGGTTCAGAACCATTAACAGGCACACTTTCTCATGAAATTTTCTTCTGTTTTTTTTTTCTTGAAAGTCATAGAGGTTTTTTCTAATCACCCTATTAAATTAGTTTTTTTATTTCAGTTTTGTTTTATTTCTTCCCCAAAATGATTTCCTTTATAACATTGACCCACTCATCTTGATTTGTAATTTTACTGCTTTATTTATTTGTTTCTTCCATTATGTCTTAAGTTTCATGAGGTCAAGGAACAGGTATGTTTTATTTTACTATAGAATCCTCATGGCCTAATATACCGCCAGGCACAAAATGGTCAACAAAAAGGATTTAAATTGATTAAATAATTGATTAGAATAACACTGAAAATTAATTATAAATTTTATCCTAATCTAATCAAAGGCATCTAAGAATACTAATGAGAAATTATTATGGAATTGAGAGTATAAGAATTTGGTTATAAATTTAGCACTTGTGGGTTAAGGCCTAGAGTTGTATTATTCTTAAGGTCTGAAGACTTTACTGAGACTTACCTGAAGCAGGAAAACTAACACCCCTTACTTAATAAACTGCTGCACTCAAATTTCTATCTATCTATCTATCTATTTATTTTTAATTGAAGTATATTTGATTTGCAATGTTGTGTTACTTTCTGGTGTACAGCAAAGTGATTCAGTTATATATAATACAGAACTGCTCTGTGGGGTCACTTTCAAAAGGGATGGTACCCTGACTGTGGAGGACTTCGTAGCCTCTTAGAAGAACGAGAGAAACTGTCAAGAAGAGAAGCTAAGAGTGTAAGAATGAAAGCAGAATACGTAGGGGGCATTTGAAGTAATCTAAGAGAAACAGTACAGTAGTGGCTGCAACAAGTTAGTCAATGGTCATGGTGGTGAAAAATGGTGGAATTTAGTACATATTATAAAGTTTGATCAGACAGGATTTGCTGATAGATAAGATATGGCATATGAGAGAAAGAGACGAGTCGGTGATTTTTTAAAAGTTACTAAGAAATGACCAAAATTAATTGGACATAATAACAAATACCAACTATTTAAAACAAGAGTTGAGATAACTACTAAGAGAAATTAAAAAGCAATAGTGAGCAATTCTAACACATCTTTCTTAGGAATTGATAGAATTAGCAGAACCAAGTTATTAAAGCTAATGAAATATGAAATTACAATAAACAAGCCTGACAATAAGCATATATTGAATTCCACATAAACAAATATACAAAGCATTTTTCTTCAAGCACTCATGGAGCATGAACAAAATAGATTTATACCATAAGGTAAGTCTCAGTAGACTACATTTTCTGACCACAGTGCAATTAATTTTGAAATCAGTCACAAAGAGATGGTTAAAATGATAGTGTACTCATATATTTGTTTTGTTTTCCTGATCCTTAGAATAAATAATAAATACTAATTTAGTCATTGAGATATGATGTTTCACTATGGATTTTAGGGAACTTTTTTTTTTTTTTTTTTTGCGGTACGTGAGCCTCTTACTGTTGTGACCTCTTCCATTGTGGAACACAGGCTCCGGACGTGCAGGCTCAGCGGCCATGGCTCATGGGCCTAGCCACTCCGCGGCATGTGGGATCTTCCCAGATCAGGGCACGAACCCGTGTCCCCTGCATCGGCAGATGGACTCTCAACAACTGCGCCACCAGGGAAGCCCTAGGCAACATATTTTTTATGTCACTGTTATTATTATCCTTCTAAGAGAAAGAGACCTCAAATAAAAGATTGGTACTAGTGCCAATTCCATTGATCAATATGTTTTTAAACTTAATAATATTCTCCAAGTTAAACAAACTCATATATATTTATGAGTTTATTTAAAAGTTCCAGATATATGTACCCAGTCTGCTATTGATGTTTAAACTCTGTTGTCCTAATTAATAATAAATTCCAGATTTATCGTCATTACAATGTTCCTTTTGCCTCAGAAATCTTTGTGTAGCTCCTAACACAATGTAGCACTGAATCATTTGCTGCTCTCAGAAATTCTAAACAAAAGGAAATGTTTATATCCAAGACTTCGGAAAGAAGAGACCTTTTGACATTACTTTGAAAGTGTGAGATTGCTTTTTTAGACAATATTTTGATAGCTGGGACTCATTCTTCGAAGTTCCACAAAATGGCATACAGGACACGAGAGTCTTACATGTGAAGTTAGGACCTATGGTGGCCCTATGCCTAGTAAACCTTCTGACTTCTGACTCCCACAGTTATCACAGCTGACTTCTGTTATTCTCATCGCCCCTTTTGCCTCATTTTTTACAAAAAACTTCTAGATAACTTATTTATATCTTCACTATATCTAAAGAAATTTTCCTTGTTTCCACTTTACTCAATTTTTGTCTGGAATGTTTCACTAGAGACCAATTAAGAATAACCTGTTTAACAGCAAAGCATTCTTCCTGGAATGGGAAAAATCTCACAGGTGATAACCTCTTAATCCAGAAACAAAAGAGGAGTGGTATTTGAAAACTCATCTTTTTAGAAACTTGAAACTGATCTTGAAGTTTCAAAAGATTTCTAATCACAATTATTTAGTAGGTTTAGAGAATATTGGGGAATATCATACTAAATTTACAGCAGTTTTTAACAGCAATACAATATAAATTATCTGGGCTGAGTAACATCTAAACTATTAAAGCTGTTTAAAGCATTCTTTGGAAATTATACATTTACCAAAACTAAATGATTGAGATATTTCTATTTTAGAAATTTATTACATGAAATCACAACTCGAGTTCAAATTTTAACAGTCATAGAAATGGTACAGATTTGATACAGAAGGCCTCAAGGATAACACATTTCTGTTATTGTTTTGTCTCATTTATATGTTCTATTGTGACTGTATACAAGCAATGGATTCAAACCCATTAGTCTACCTGATTTGAATTTTTAAATTGTCTGAATTATGATGGAAATGACAAACATAGGTGACATAAATTCTAAAATAATTGAAAAAAAAGTTTAAAATGCATCAATTCCAGTGATTCTAAAAAAGCTTTAATGTTTTAATTGGAGTTATTTATTTATCCACTGTATCAGGGTTCAGGAAGAGAAAATTGGTACACTTAAAGGCATTAATGAAAGATAATATAATGAAGGGGTAATTTCTGAAAGTATGGATAAGTCCCCTATTAAGGGACTACTAGTGGATGGTGAAGCACCACCCAGGTTATAGAAAAGAGGAGTGCTGCCATGATCGCTAAGCCAAAAGAGGAGTGACTATTATCCGAGGCTAGAGATCACTGTAGCCATGAAGAGGGGCTGGCCTATGGACCTGCTGTCTCAGAGCACTGATTGTCAAATAGATGTTTCTGGATCAGTATCACCATTACCTGAGAAATTATTAGAAATGCAAAGGTTTGGGCTTCACTACATATCAACTGTATTAGAAACTCTTGGGACAAGACCTGGAAATTTATATTTTAACAAACCCTCCAAGTGATTCTAATGCATATTTAAATCTGAGAACCACTAAGAACCACAGTCACCACAGTGGGAGGAAAATAATAAATACCCTGAAATCTTTCTCTTCCAGACATCCAGTCATTGGCTAGTGACACTCATTGGCCAAACTAATTGAAAGGCATAGTTAAGGGAGTCCAGGTGATGTACTTTCTATATGTCAGCTTCCCAGGGCAGAGAGTAGGGTCCAGAAAGGCAAGGAATGGGAGGTGGTGGAGAGATGAAACTACAGAATAATCAGTAAACCTAACATTCAATAGAAGCTTACTTTTTAAATTATATTATCTATGTATCAAGATTAATGTTTTCATTAGGAGCCTAAACTAGTTAGGTTCTAGGTGGGTGAATAAGATTATCAAAAGCATGTTTAATATGCTTTTTATCATACATATATAATATGTATTATATATAATATATTTTTTTCTTATATATAAATATATATATATTACATATATATAATTACAACAAATCTCAATTGTTGAAAATATAGTATGTTATCTATACTAGGAGCTTTTTTATCATTACTACATCTGAATTAATAATTACAAAAGTACTTTAAGTGTCCTCATTATAATGATGAGGAAATTAAGACTCAGAGAGATTAAATAACTTGCCTGAAGTCCCTTAGCTAGTAAAGTGACAGATTTGAGATTCAAATCTAGATCCTTTTTTATGCCAAAGCCTTTCCATGGCAAATAGTACTACTTATGCAAAAGTAGCCAAGCTATTCTATGCTTAATCCATTGATGGATTGTGCCCAGGGAGTAAATTGGCTTTCTCTCATATGGAGGGTGACCTCAGTAGAGTCCCAACTTATGCATGTTGTCCTGGAATAGCTAAAAGGTCCAGATTTTGATAATAAACTATATGGTCACTCTCTCCATATGACATATACATATGATTCCTTTTAAAAATGTAATCCTGATATATAGAGAAAAAAATAGTTGGATATCTAGGTTGGAGGCACTCCTCATCACACTTGTCAAGTTTATCAATTCTACTAGAAAACACAAATGAGACTCCAATCTCAAAAAGCATTGACTTCCTGAAAAAATGATTTAGAGGGAGGAATTCTGCATGTTCCAGACTTGAGGCCATATCTTGCTAAGGTTGCAGAAATTTAAGATGGCATTCACTACAAAAAAACTAATAATAAAAATACCCTCTTGTCATTACTACTTAAGATAGAATATTTATTACCATTTCCCTGATACAGACAATCCTTGTGGATGGTATGCAGAATATATAATTAAGAGTCTCTAGGCTTGGAGGTGTTCCATGATTAATGCCTCAAGTAGGCATTTTGATTCCTGTACTAATAGAACCTGACTGACTCTGAAATGCTGGTATTCTTCAGGTACCTCAGGAGTAATAAAAAGTTGTTCTTGGCTTATTATGAAATTCCCTGAGTCATTAATTATAGCTGTCCAAATTAGAAAGTTTATAATTAAACATATAATTTACTGTTCTACTTTTGTATAAAGTAAATTGAGGCAATTAAATTTCTTTTGATTAAGCATATGGAGCCAGTTACAAAGTACACAGGTGTGAACAAGCAGAAGGTGAGCTACAAAAACACCTATGTTTCAAGTGTGTTTTGTCACTTTGCTGTCATTTCCTGGCCAAAGTAATTATGTTAATCCATTTGAAGTGGATTTCTTCAGTTTTTCTGGTTTGCTGATGCTTTGTTTATTCTTTTGCACTGTTAGATGCTTAACTAGCAGCAAGTAATGATCAGGTGTAAGTACCAGCTAATAACAAAGATAATTTTTTCTAGGAACACCCACACAATACCATTTTGGTGAACATCTTCTGTGCCATTCAACCTCTGCCTAAGTCCCACAATGCATGTGACATTTGAAAAACTACAATTGGAAACAATTATGTATTTTTCTCAGTTTTATTGTATAAGTAATCTCTTTCACTGTTTGCAGTCTTCAAGAGAATTATATCTACCTTCCCCACTGTTTGTGTTATATTGTGTATATTATAGTTGAAACTCAAAGTGTTTTCTTTTTTATTCAGCATTTATCTTTCTGGGAAGGAATTTCTCCATTGTTCACTAGGGAAATTGTTTTCATGTTAAAGACAAATAGTCCCTGAGTATCAACAAAATTATGATAATGGTTTCTAAGTATTTCAACCATGGTTTGTAAAATTAATAACATTACCTAGTACATGAATATGCCATTTTTTTCAAAATGTATGTATGTTCTGTTTTAAATAACAAAATAAACATCCCTTTAAAATAGCTAATGACTTTATAGTGATTTTTTTGTCGTTGCATATTTTGTAAATCAATGGCTAAGAAATGTATAATTACTATTAATATGTAGTCCACATTTTTTAATGTTTCAATTATTAATTTGAGTGAAAGAAGCATCTCATTTCTTTGTGAGCCTTACTTTTAGCACTCTACAACTTTACCAGATATAGCCAGTGACTGTAAACATTACATAAAAGGAAAACTACTTGTTGTGGACAGACTCTAAGATCATGCCTGTGATCTCTGTCTCTTGGTATTTATGCCTTTGTGTAACTCTTTCACTTAAGTGTGGGCAAGGCTGTGACCCATTTTTAACCAATAGAATGTGGCAAAAGTGATAGGGTGCCACTTTAATGATTATCTTATATTATTATTATTATGTTATTATATTATATTATTATAGTATTATCACATTATATCTGTGACCTCTGTCCTTTGAGAAGATTCTGTCCCTGTCTTTGAAGAAGCAAGTTGCCATGTCAGGTGGTCCGTACAGCAGGGAATTAGGGGCAGCTTCCAACTGATAGCCATCAAGAAACTGAAACACTCTGTTCTACAACCACATAAACTGTGGGAACTAAATTGTGCCAGAACCACATAGGCTTTAAAATTGATCCTTCTCCAGTTGAGCCTTGAGATGAGAATACAGCACTGGCCAACACTTTGATTGTAGCCTTGTGAGACTCTAAGCAGAGAACTAAGCTAAATCATATCCAAACTCCTTGACCTCAAAAACAGAGATATATTAAATCAATGTTGTTTTAAGCCACTGTTTGTGGCAATATCATTACACAGCGATAGAAAACTAATATTCTGGATAAGGATGCATCAACAAAAGAAAGCAATCAATGTTGGAGAAGCAGTAAACTTCCCACCAATCAACCCAGCCAAGTTGGAGAAAAGAAGATTGCATGCTTTAGTTCAGTGCAATAGATATCAGTAAAGATAAATTCCTGTTAAAACCTGCTAGAGTTTACTACAATTTGGCTTCTGACCCCATTCCACTCAAATTCTTCCTGAGGATGACTCAAAGTCACCTGGGTTCGTGAAAAATTTTCAGCAGATGGAATTACATTCAGCAAAGTCTTGATACTCTCAGACATCATCAAATAGTTCCTATCTCAAAAGGCAAGATAGAAATTGTGGAAAGTCCTAATAATCCCCACCTATTTGTAGAGCTGGAAATATATAAACTCATCAGTGCTATTCTAGCTAGGACTTCTGCAGGGGCAGAATGGGCTGCTTCAGAAGATGAAGCTTTTCTGTGGCTTCTCTAATACATGGCCCAATCATATTCTTAGCCTAGATTATCCTTAGGAGATGCACTAAATCCTTGATGAATAACAAGGGTGAGAATGTGTAGCCAAGAAAGTATACTAACCCTTATGGTATGTACCACATTTAACAAAGAAATAGTCATAGAATTAAGATCTCACTCCCAGGGTATTCTTTGTTACTAATGAAACATAAATTCCTGGCTCCCAGTTTCAGCTCCAACATGTAAAGAGCTTGAAGTAATCACTCCTGTCCTCACAATAAGGAAAAAATGAAAAATCAAGAACTTTTCTTTGACCCATCAAAGAACTGAGTTTGACAAACTGAGTTTGTCACCCTGAAACCCTCAGAGACACATGAAAACATTGTCATAGAAAACATCTAATTACATCATGCAGTGCTACTGGAGTCATAAACTGGTAGCAACACTTAAATAGTAACTTTGACAAATTTCTGGAGTACGAGTGTAAACTAGCATAAAATGAGAAATTCCTGAGGACAAAAATTCTGTACATTTTATCTCTAGGAATGCCTCCAGGTTGCAACAGTGAAGAGCTGCAAAATATTTCCAGGATTAAACAGGAAGAGGGGAAAATTAACCTCTGAGAAATACAATACCAAGAAGGTTCTTCATAACAATGCCTACACTCCAAGCAAAAAACTTTCCCAGAGTTTTGCCCCACCTAGGGGAAGAGTACTCAACTCTAACTTCCTCTAGGTTTTTTGTCTCAACAAAGGGAGGGCAACAAAAGCTGAGAAACACTAGTGAAATTCATAGCACAAGGATACAGTCCCAATAAAAGAGAAAGTTACAGTCAAGGGAAATGGGCCTACTAAAAGACTGATATTTAATCATAAGATTATTGAATGCTTCCCCTCCCCCATACCTTACCACCATATCAACAGGCTCCAGTATAACAGTGGATTACAACTGAAAATGGTGCAAATGCAAACTCTACCTAAGAAGGAGTTCTTAAGGAAGCCAGATACAATAAAGAAGACAAAAAACAAGGACACTAGAGTAATTTGAAGTCTTTGGTGTCTACAGCTACAGGCAAACATTAAATGCAGCCTAATTCCTAGGCAGATTAACATAAAATTTCACACTAATGGTCTTTTAACTCAATTCCTATTATTCAATACATAATGTGCAGCTTTCAAAAAAACTTAAAAGGCAAGCAAAAAAGCAGCCAATAAAGAAAAAGCAAGCATTACAATTAGACTGACTGAGATATAGCACACATTTAGGAATTACCAGGCAGGGAATTTAAAATAAGTGTAATTAATATGTTAAAGGGTTCTAGTGGGAAATTTTAGATAATATGCAAGAACATAGGAGTAATGTAAATAGAGAGAAAGAAACTCTGAGAAATAATCAAAAGGAACACTAGAACTCAAAACTACTGCTGCAGAAATGAAGAATGCCTTTGATAGGCCCACAAGTATGCTAGACACAGCCAAGGAAAGAATCACTGAGCTTGAAGGTACATCAATGGAAACCTCCAAAACTGAAATGCAAAGAGAAAAAATTGTTACATAGGTAAAATTGGAATTGCCAGGAAAATGAAAAACAAAATGCATACACCTAGGCATATCATATTCAAATTGTAGAAAATCAAAGAAAAAGGGAAAAAGCAGAGAGGAAAAAGACTGTCTCTATAGAGGAAGAAAGAAAAGAATAACATCAGAATTCTTGTCAGAGACATGCAAATAAGAAAAGAATGGAATAAAATATTTAAAGTGTTGGGACTATAAAACCACCAACCTAGAATTCTATATTTAGTGAAAAAATTACTCAAAATGAAGAGGAAATAAAGACTTCACAAACAAACAAAATAAAACTAAGAAATTAATTTGCACCACACCTGCACTAAGATAGATAGATAGACAGATAGATAGATAGATAGCTTTATTGAGATATAATTAACATACAACATTATGTAAGTTTAGGGTATACAACATGATGATTTGATACACTTATATATTTCAGAATTATTATCACAGTAGGGTTAGTTAACACCTCCATCATATTACATAATTTCCACCTCTTTTTTGATAAGAATATTTAAGATGTACTTCCCTAGCAACTTTCAATAGCAAAAAAAGAAACAAACATCATATTCCCATGTTCATAGCAATATTGTTTACAATACTATTTACAGTATTATTTACATTATTATTACATTATCCTCATCTTCCAAACAACCACATCATGATAGAAGCTGGACCAGTCTCTGGAAGTTTCTTCATGGTGGAAGGTTTGCTCAGTATCAGCACAGCTTCTCTCTCTAAGATCTCACATCACCAGTTCGCCCCTCAAGGATCAGGATAAACTGTCTGAAAGGTCAAGTTTATTCTTGGTTCTCTAGAGTGGTACTCCTTGGGCACTCGATGCTTCCAGTCTGCTTGGGTGGCTCCTTCCATGAGTAACAAGGTCCCATGATCTTGTTACTATAGTATTGTTAACTATAGTCACCATGTTGTACAGTAGATGCCGAGAACTTATTCACCTTTTAAATGTAAATTTGGCTGACATCTCCCCATTTTCCCCACTCCCCATCCCTGGAAACCACTTTTCTACTCTTTGTTTCTGTGAGTTAAGCTTTTGTAGATTCCATATATAAGTGATACCACTCAATATCTGTCTTTCTCAACCTGGCATATTTCACTTAAAAAATGTCCTCCAGGTTCATCCATGTTGTCACAAATGGAAGAATGTCTCTCTTTCTCATGACTGAATAATGTTACATTCCATATATATTATTTTTCCACCCATCCATGGACATTCAGTTTGTTTCCATACCTTGGCTAATGTAAATAATACTGCTATGAATGTGGGAGTATGATGTTTGTTTCTTTTTTTGCTGTTGAGCTGTATGAGTTTTTTAATATAAATTTTGGATAGTAAACATTTATCAGATTGGTGATTTTCAAATATTTTCTCCCATGTAGATTGCTCTTTCCTTATCTAAATTCTCATTCTGTGCAGAAGCTTTTCAGTTTGACTGTAGTCACATTTATTTATTTTTGCGTTTGTTGCATGTATTTTTGGTGTTATAGTCAATACACTGGAGTTAATTTTTGTAAAAGGTGTAAGATAGGGGTGCAATTTTATTCTTTTCATGTGTTCATACAGTTTTCCCAACACCATTTATTGAAGAGATATCCTTTCCCCATTGAGTATTCTTTGCTCCCTTGTAAAATGTTAGTTAACTATATATGTAAGGGTTTATTTCTAGGATGGATTCTGTTCCATTGGTCTATGTGTCAAATTTTATGCTCCACCATATATGTTTTGATTTTGAAATGTAGTTTGAAATTAGGAAATGTGGTACCTCCAGCTTTGTTCTTTCTCAGAATTGCTTTGGCCATTTGGGGTCTTTTGTGGTTCCATTACAAATTTGGGGATTTTCTTTTTCTATTTCTGTGGAAAATGTCAATGGAATTTTGATAAGGATTGAATGACTCTATAGATGGCTTTAAGTAGTATGGACATTTTAGCAATATTAATTCTTCCCAAATCATGAATATGGGATATCTTTCCACTTGTTTGTGCCTTCATCAATATCTTTCATCAAAGTAAAACAGAAAACTATAAAATTTCTAGAAGAAAACATAAGAGAAAATCTAGGTGATACTGAATTTAGTAATGAGTTTTTAGATACATAAACAAAAGCACAATCCTTAAAAGAAAAAAATAAATGATATTAGACTTTCTTAAAATTAAAAACATCTGCTCTGGAAATGATACTATAAAGAGAATAAAAAGACAAGCCATAGACAGGGAGAAAATATCTATAAAACACTTATTTGTTAAAGGACCTGTATCTAAAATATGCAAAGAATTCAAAGTTCAAAAATAAAGAAACATAAAACCCAATATTAAAATGTTCAAGGGCTTCCCTGGTGGCACAGTGGTTGAGAATCTGCCTGCTGATGCACGGGACGTGGGGTAGTGCCACAGTGCAGGAAGATACCACATGCCATGGAGTGGCTGGGGCCGTGAGCCATGGCCTCTGAGCCTGTGCATCTGGAGCCTGTGCTCCGCAATGGGAGAGGCCACAACAGTGAGAGGCCCGTGTACCACACAAAAAAAGAAAATCTAAAAACAATAACAACACTGACAATACCAATTGCTGATGATGTGGAGCATCAGGGACTCTCATTCATTGCTGGTGGAAATGCAAAATGGTACTGCCACTTTGGAAAACAGTCTGTCAGTTTTTTACAAATGTAAACAATCTTTCTATATGATCCATCAATGGAACTTCCAGATTTTTGAAAACTCCTGTCCACATAAAACCTGCATGGAAATATGTAGCAGCTTTATTCTTGAGTAACCCAAGCTACAAGAAACCAAGATGTCATTCAATCAGTGAACAAGATAAACTGTGATTCATCCATATAATGGAATATTATTCAGTGATCAAAAAGATCTATCAAGCCATGAAAATATATGGATGAAACTTAAATGCATAGTGTTAAATGCAAGAAGCCAGTCTGAAATGACTACTATATATATAAATATATATATATATATATTCATATATCAAATTATATGATATTCTTGAAAAATATATCTATAGAGACAGTAAAAATATTAGTAGTTGCCAGGAGTTCAAGGGAATGAAGGGCAGGATTAAATAGGTGACACAAAGAAGAATTTTTATCATTGTGAAACTATTCTCTATGATACTGTAATTATAGATACATAACACTGTGCTTTTGCCAAAACCCTCAGATATGTATAGCACACAAAAATTTTAATGCATGCAAATTTAGTAAAAAGATATTTAGATGATCAGGGAAACCTCAGAATAAAATGCAGAATGTGACAAAGCAATCTAAACATATTACAAATGTATGAAACAATCTCACTGAAGAGAGCTGGAAAAAGGTGCTGATCTAAATGTATTTGTAAATGAGTGAAATCTGTAAAACTAAAGGAAAAATAAAATTACCATAAACACTGTGTTCTAGCTAATAAAACTGTTTCCCATGGGGATAAAGTTAACAATTATGATGCTGTTATGTATGTATACTGGAACTAAACAATTACATAAATGGATGATAAATAGTGGGAGTAGGTTTTCTCACTTAGTGGAGTAGGATTTTACCGATAAGTGAGGGAAAGAGGCTAGAATGATAAATGTGATAATGGGTATAGTTGGAGACATCAGTATGAATTTATATTAACTTACTATAGATACAGGTGGTTACATATTAGAAATATTTACAGATACGTGTATATACAAGGGTTAGTATACACTCATACA
This sequence comes from Kogia breviceps, assembly GCF_026419965.1. NCBI lineage: Eukaryota > Metazoa > Chordata > Mammalia > Artiodactyla > Physeteridae > Kogia > Kogia breviceps. The sequence goes on from NC_081320.1 coordinate 22,632,007, forward strand.
TTTTCTTGGTCTGTCATCTGAGAGACCCAAGAAATCATCATACCTCAGTAGCAAGGAGAATAGCTGAAATCCAGACCTTGTTTCTAATATCCAGTTAAAAGAGAAGCAGACCTCCTTAAAGAAATAGCTGATTCTAGGACAGGGACAGGAAAAATACAAAATGAGTCTGCAGCAAGGAAAGTAGAATAGTGCTTTTAAAAAAACCCACAATGATAGGACATGTCAAAGGGACACAGGAGTCAACTGAGAGAGCTCACAATGGCCACTGCTGGAACATTTGAGCAACAGGATAAAGTAGTATGGGATCATAACTGAAATATCCATGAGGCCATCCTGATATAAATAAACTGTATAGAACTGACAAATTTCCCATATAGAAGAATTATTTTTATGTAGATACTTTGTCCTCAAGGAAATGGAGCATAACTGCCTACTCCTAGGTATGGGATGTGTGTAATAATTTTTTTCCAAAGAGCACAGGATAGAGAAGAGAGAAAAAAAGATTAACTTTACAATGGAGAAAATTGACAAGCACTACTTTAGCTTGTTGGTCAAGATCAACATCAATGGCTGATGTTATCCTATCAAAATAAATCATGTTGGTAGTGTATACTTGATTGATGGGCTGAAAATGAAAATCTCTGTAGTTGTTAACCATAATCCCATAACATTTATCACAAGAAAAATATCAGATACATTTCAATAGCAGAAAATTCTATAAAGTGCCTGATAGACCAAACAATGTCTTTTTGTTTGTTTGTTTCTTTTGTTTTTTGTTTTCCCCATGGCTTGGTGGAGGGGTTTCAAATCTCATGATGTCTAGAGAAAATGGATGCTTTTTCTGCTATCTTTCTCTGCTTGTAATTAAGGTAATTTCAGCAAAACCACATAGGCATGGCCACAGTATTTGGTTATATTTTTAAATTGGTGCTTTAATTTCTGTTAATCCATTTTCTTTCTGAATGGCTGGAAGAATCGGGATAAATATGAGCTATCTAAGACAGTGTTAATGGCATTATTTCTTTTCAGAATCAACCTTGGCAGATAAATAATAAAGCCTCTTCTCTTAATGAGATTTCTAAACCACATCATTCTTTTCAATATTTTTCTTCCCTATCCATAACTTCACTTCTCTTTATTTTTTTTATTTTTTTATTTTTTTGCGGTATGCGGGCCTCTCACTGCCGTGGCCTCTCCCGCTGCGGAGCACAGGCTCCGGACGCGCAGGCCCAGCGGCCATGGCTCACGGGCTTAGTTGCTCCGCGGCATGTGGGATCCTCCCGGACCGGGGCACGAACCCGTGTCCCCTACATCGGCAGGCGGACTCTCAACCACTGCGCCACCAGGGAAGCCCGTCTTTATTTTTTTAACATAAAAAATAAAATGCTAGTGACAAAAGGCTTGTTGTAAGTGCATCATAAAGACATATATATTGGCCTCCAAGGCACATTTATTGTTAATGAATGACAACTATGTAGAGAGAAAGGGTTTATGTTTGCTTTTTCCCCTCCCCCAAATAGCTGACAGTTTCTAAAAATCTTAATAGATCTTGAGTATAATAATTAATAACAAAAACCTATGGATGCATTGAACATAGTTCTTCTACCTTGGCTTTGACTGCCCCACTTTTTGGTGTTGAGTAATTGATCAAACTAGTTTATTAACCAGAATGAGGGCATATAGGTGTAGTTATTGCTTATATCATGGCCCAGCAAAGAAGGAAGAAGGTTGTTAGGTGGAATGGATGTTAATTCAGTTCACTATGATTTCACCAGTTCTGAGTTAAAGATAATAAAAACAGTTCATTTTATGCCTCCTAAAATATTAAAAGATAATCTACAGCTCATTTGTCATATATTAAGACAGATATCTTAGCTGTATAACTAAATTAAAGCTAACAAAACCTAACACTCTGTAGTCACTTCTGATATTCTCTCCACTACTTTTCCCCCAAGGAAATGTTACAGAATCTCATTTTTAATTCTGAGATGAAGACATGGTTAGAGTCATATATTAAACAGCTCATCACATTCACAAAAGGCATAACTTGACCATAGTATTACAATAACTGAGGCATAGCAGGTTCTCCTGGGTAATAGTCATAATCCCTAGAATTAGTCTGTAGTGCCTGATTTTTTTCAGAGCTGTAAAGTTGTTTTAAATTCTTTATTCTGTTTTCTTGAAACAGTTCATAAGGGTTGACCACTTTATTTTTATATTTAATTGACAGAAAATCAAAAGACAAGTAGACAAACTAGATGGCAGACTGGAGCTTGTCAAAGGTATAAGTAGGCATTTAATTCTCTTGTTACCCTGTTCAATGCATGAATCTCAGCATCTTCCCTCTTGCTTTATTTTCTTACATCATTAAGTATATTGACTATTCTTCTGATAGTTATAGTAACTATGACTATATCTTCTGTTGATGACTTCTGAATCTGCTACCGAACCAAACTTGACTCTGCTTGCCCATGCACAGTAAAGCCAATTTACTGACACTGCGTTGTGGTAAAGGAAAGTGGAGCATTTATTACAGGGTGCCAAGCAAGGAATCGGAGACAGCTCATACTAGAAAAACCCAAACTCCTTTATGGGTTTTAGGAAAGCATTTTTAAAGGCAAGATGAGAGAATGGAGTAGTAAGGTCTGTGACCAGCCCATGCACAATTCTTTGATTGGTTGATGGTGAGGTAACAGGGTAGTGTCACAGGGGTTAACATTATCAATCTTCAGGCTCCATTGATCTGCGGGCTACATGTTCACAGTCATCAAGCAGTTAACTTCTTCCATTTGGTGGATGTTTTATCATCATAAAATAACTCAGGAAGTGTACATCAGATACTGTTATCTATGTACTTCTGAAAGGAGCAAAAACAGAGGACCTGGAGGGAGGGGTTTCTCCCAGGAAGGCCCCATAGGGTCCTCCTCGATTACAAATCTAAATCTTCTGTCACCATCTTGCATTTAAATTAAAATCCAATATTTCCAGCATCTCATTAGACATTTTTGGAGTTAATCTGTCACCACGAAATCAATACATAAGAGATTGAGGTCCCCTAAATTGGCTCTTCTCTCCATCCCTTGTGTATACCAATGACATCAAAATTTTTGGAATCACCCAGGCTTGAAAATGTCAAGTTGCCTTTGAAGTAGATAAAGTGTAAGCATGTTACTTCCTTCAACCCATTAATTCTATAGATCACAAAGAAGATTTTTGCTTTGGGGGTTTGGGGAAGCAACTATTTCCTCATAATCGCCTTCATATTAATTGCTTTCCTCTTTTACACCACTGACACCACTTTGTACTAGAACAGAGGTGAGCAAACTTTTTCTATAAAGGGCTGTAGAGTAAATACTTTCATCTTTGCAGGTTAGTTGGTCTCTGCTACAACATTCATCTCTGCATTGTAGAACAAAATAGTCATAGAAAATATGTAAACAAATGGGCATGGCTTTGTCCAATAACACTTTATTTACAAACACAGGTGTCTGGCAGGATTTGCCCCATGGACAGTAGTTTGCCAATTCCTGCAATACCTTTGCCAACACATAACTGGATCACCAGACATCTTCTCATTGCCTGGCCTGAAAAATGTTCTCCCTCAAGCGTATCTGTCTACAAATAGCTATTTGATCAACATTCTTCAAGGATTGTTGTTTCCATAATACTGTTCTTTTACTAAATTTTTTCAAGTGGTCCTCAAACAGAAGTTGGCATTGACCATTAGTTTTGTAATAAGGTCTGCATATGGTTATAAAGAAAAAACAAAAACAGAACAGTTCTTGCCCAAGTAGAAATACCCCCTTAGTGGCAAGTTTAAGTCAAGTTAAGGCTTGAAGTCTTCTTCCACTCTCTTATTTCAATTCTCTTTCAACTACAACACTTTGCCAGTCTACAATTCCTTTAAATCCTCAAGGTGCATGCTCTGTATTAGAGAATACCACATTCGAATGCACATATAAATATGTGTAAATATTGAAATCTATTTTTCTATATATTCATAAGCACATAAGTTATTACTTTGTGGGTTTGATATTATTTCATGTGTATTAGTAGTATCCTTAAATATACTCTATATTATTCCTAGAGTATAAGGAACCAAGTCATATACTTTCCTGTGAGAACAGTTGACCCTCTGAATACACATAGCTTAACCATCAGGGCTTAGGCATGAGACTATTTATGTCAAGATGACTTTTCTTTTGTTCCAAGAAATTCTAGCCTGAGAAAATAAGACTTGAAACTAATTAGTAACTTCATTGTTTTTTTCAATTTGTTTCAAAAGATTAGTGTGTCCACGTCCAGGTAAACAGTTTCCTCGTCTATGCAAACACCCCCTTCTTAAGATTGTTCATGTCAGCAAACAGCTGGCTTACCAAGGAACAGTTTATTTATCAAGATCTATTTCAACATCCTCAACTCTCTTTTCTCCCCAATATTATGTGATGAACTTTGCCAAATTCTAATTGCTCCCTGGCATGAAAAACCTTAAACTACATGAGCCCAGAACCCAATACAGGATTTTTGTAATTTTGTTCCTTTACATTTTTCTGTAATATAGTTTTGTTTTATTTTGCTGTCTTTACCCAATTTTGAATACATGGCTAGAGTCCAGATGGTTTCCGTTCTTGGATTGCTGATTAAGTCGACATTCCAACCACTTCCCTTATGAGCCCTCATAATCCTAGCCACTATGCACCTTCCCTAATCACTCCAAGGACATGTACCAGACAACTAGAGACAATTCCTTTGTCTTGGATTCCAGGAAATTATTCAAATTAGCTAATCCACATGGAGCCCATAAAACCACCTCCCACTTGCCATATCTAAACTGCACCCAACAGCTCCAGCTTGCTGTTACCCTGTCCTCTGGTACATATGTGTCCCTGCCTGGCAGCCTTCTCTCATTTGCAGTTGTAAGCAACAAAAAGTTCTGCCTTTCATATATTTGAGTGTCACTGTATCCTGCCATCAAAAAAACCTTTAAATCTTAAAAAATACCCTCAATAAGACACTACTAGAAGTCTGTCAGGAAGGTGTTCTCCTCACTACAATAGGCATTGATGATGAACCGGTTATTCCAATGGCATTTTCAAGAGTTGGCAGCCAACACCTCTGTCCTCCAGATCACATTTCCCAAGGCTGGAAACTCTGTTAATTAATTGATGGTAGGCTGTATTTTCTCTCATGTTCTTTACTCTTCTTTTCTACAGGCACAATTTTTCCCCCATAGAATAGGCATATTCTGAATTTCTGAGCCACTTGACCCTTAATTTAACTTGCCACAGAATGTGGACCATTAATTACAAACTAGTTCTTCAGAAAATATTGTTTTAGTATATTTAAGGTACTGTTAAAATGTTTCATTAATTAGAACTTTAAACACAAGCACCAAGTCACTAAGAAAACATTTATTTCCCAAATCTGTAAGTGAAGAGAAGGAGGGGAAAGAAAGCTTCATTTACTGCCTATGATCAATCAGGCTCTGTGTGAGGCACTTTCATATACTCCACTGATTTAACCCTCACTACAGCACAGAGAAGAGGGTTATTATACCTGACTTACAGGTGAGGAAAATGAAATCTCAGTTTGTGGCTTCTTACTTGCCTGAGCCAGTTTTAAATTCTCTTATTAACATTCAAAATTCTTTCCTTTTATTGAAAGCCTGCTCCGCATCAGCACTGTGATCAGCACTTTACACAACGATGCAAGACAGATATATTTATCTCTCATTTACAAGGGAGGAAATAACTTTCCAGGTACGTAAAGTGAAGGGCCTTAAGAGCAACTTAATGTATTCTAAACCATTTCTTTATCTGCTCCCCTTGCCATATTGGGAATGACATTTAAAAGCAAAGCATCTTATACTCTATGACCATATTTAGTCCAAGTGCTTGAGAAATTCTGCTTCTCCAGTAGCCATTTTCCAAGTATAACTCAAGAATTCTTTTTGTTTTTTCTGCAACAATTAACTTTTCTCTTTTCCTTTAAACAGCTAAATTCATTTCCCTTCCCTGAGATTTAATTTCAAACCCTGGTTCTCTTTGTTCCCCATATAACAAATAGGAAGTAATAATGATACTTTAACTTAGTCACTTGAATGGAGAAATAATCTTACATTTTCAAAACTTAGCATATTTTGAAATAACACAACTTGCTTATTAGGAGCAGTGACAATTAAGAGTAAAAAAGATACAAAAGGAAAGCAAATGACGTCAATTGCTTCAATGACTTTAGTCACTGACCATCTAAAACTCACCTTCATCTGTGATCATAATATATGAAGACCGTTGAACTGGCGACACCATTGGTAATTGAAAATCACCCATGTGTGATGACAATGTTTTCAGAAGATTCAGGAGTTCTTGTACAAAAGTTGAATATGTCCCCATTAAAATGTGACTAATATTTACAAAGGAATGAGGTCATTTTTCAATACTGAGCAAGAAACTTTTTTCAGTCAATGAAGCACATTTCCACACTTAACAAACAATAAATTTAAAAATGTATATCAATAAAACACACTGATGTTTTCACATTAAAGGAAGGGTGATATTTTTGCAAACTTTCATATAAGAAAATATTGTCTAATTTTCAAACAAAATATTGTTGATAAGTGACCTCTGTGTCTATCACCACCGCTGTGCAAATTTTAAAGATCTAGTCAACTCTTGAGGATGAGGCTGGGGACAATTAAATACATTTTAATTGAGCTTTACCAGAATGATTCAGACCACAGTGGACTGTCTCTTCTCTAAACCCAAAGTTCTACTGTTTGCATGACTTATTTGGCTATGAACTATCATTAGAACAGTGCATCATTATCTTGCTCTTTTTTTTTACATTTTCAAGGTGTTTATTTTTCTCTCAACAGCCAAAATGAATTTTTTGGTATCCTTGAGAGTAAATTTAATACACAAGAAAAAAAAAATTTTTTTTGATTTTTTTTGATTTTTTAATATAAAAATTCAATTGTATAAAGTTATAAATTTAAAATTATAGTCTTCTTAACCTTTAATGTGTACCTTAAAAATCTTATTCTTTACTAAATTTTGAAAATCACTTTTAGAGGGCTTTAAACTTAATTAAATAAGATACTTTAAACATATTCAATTTATAAGTATAATAAACCTTTATTTTTTTAGCTACTTCAATTGTCTAACAAAAACCTTCCCCCCAAATTGTTATTCTTATAAACCTCACCAATTAAACTTATAGATATATTAACTTCATTCTTCTTAGCATTTCAGCATTATTTACATAAGTAAAAGTGCCTTATGCTTTTCAATTTAAAATATTAGTCTAAGTCAGCTACTCAAATATATATTTAGTCTTGTAGGTAGTAAAATATACCAAAATTTTCTCAATCATTACATTTTAAGCACTGAATATATACCATTTATAACTAAAATTAAGAGATAATACTAAGGTTTTTAAATTACGTTCACTATTTCTGTCCTGAATTACAATGATCTCAAGGGTAAAAAAAAACACATTTATTCACTAATTCATCATACCCAGTAGTCCGAGTGACTCAAAGGCTGCAGACTTCAAGAGCAATTTTTCCTGAGCCCCAGAGATGGTGTCTCAGCACTTCCTGTAGTTGTTTTTTTACCAGGTGGACACACAATGTGTCAAATAGCTTCAACCGAGGAGGTCAACAGAATACCAAACCAGCAATCTTGGTCTTTGTGATAGCAAGCAAAGAATTGCAGACTACCACTTCAGGTTTAAGTGCAAAAACAATGTTTATTAAAGCATAGTTACACTCTCAGAGGGAGAGCGGGCTGTTTCTGCGAAGTGAAACCAGCCCTCTTGTATAGGCTTAAGGATGCTTATAAGGAGTGATCTGTGAGGAGGCGGAGTGAAATCATGGGTAAGTGACAGGGAATCATTATTTGATTGACAGTCCTGAGTTATGTAACAAGTTCATTATTGGGCATGACCTTACCCTTGATTTGCTAAGAAAAGCCAGGGCAGGGATGTGTGGACAAAACCACCTACAGTTCTTATTATAGTGATGGTATAACGATCTTGGGTTTACTATAGGTTATACACCTGTCTAGTCTGGGCATGCACAGCCTGGGGAAGTTCCCTCATGTTATTGCGCTTCCTCTTTATCAGGATAAGTTGTCCACCACCCGACCATAATTTCACCCATTCTGGGTGGGGCCAGAGGAAGGTCCTCAGATGGTTGGGGTGTAACTTGACTACTCCCCTCTTGTATTTCCACCACTGTCACCTCCTTGCTGCTAAAGTCTGACTAGCTACCTAACATTCCCCCTCAAGAATATAGGACCCAATTCTTTGGGAAATGGGCAATGTCTTCTCCTGCTGGTAAGGGGTGGAGTTTTGATTGAGTCCCTCCTCTTGCTCTTTTTCAGCTAGGAGGTGGGCTGGAGTGATGACCATCAAGGGGTCCCACATAAATCTCAGTCTCAGGGCCAGGCTGAACAGGCCAGTAACCACCTCACAGAACCATTTGGAATGAAACAACAGTCTGTATGGGTTCTGAAAAGAGTCGAACAAGTAGGTTAATGATACAAAGGCCTAACAACAAAACAAAGGCTATCAGGACTAATGGTCCCAACAAGGGCAACAGCCATGTCCATACATGGGTCTCCATAGAGGAGATGAGGGTAGAAAGCCAGCTAGGGCCCTATCCTACTCTCTCTTTCAGATCTTCAATTAGTTTAATGTTTTTCTTTAAAACGAGAAGGTTTTCTTCAACCTGGCTGGAGGTATTAACATAGAAGCAGCATGTTTCATTTAGCAGGGTATAGACAACCCTGGCCTCAGGTGTTATAACATTGAGGGTCCTCCTATTTTGTAAAACCACCTTGATCAGAGAATCTAGTGTTGACTGTTGCACCTCAATGGCTGCTACCATATCCTTCCAGGATTCCTGGACTATGATGTTAAGACTGAGAATGCTTCTCTCTAAGAAGGGTATAACTGCAAACAAAATATTCCTCTAAAGACACTGTGGATCACTTCAGGCCAATCAAGAATTGGGTTATCATGAGCATGCCCCCCCCCACCCAGTCAGTGGTTCACTTTTGTCTCTTTCAGACAGATCTCAAGGCTTCTTTATGGAATGACCTTAAAGGAATGACCAAAGTTAGGAATGTCTCCTGAGGAAGCTAAATCCTTTGTAGTCACAATTGTTGCCTCCAGGACAGCAGCAATGATCATGCAGGTGCCCCTCTGAAATGTGGGAAGATCTAGATATACCCCAGTACCACATAGAAATGAAAATCTGGTACCCCTCAAGTATATCCCCGTCATGGGTTCCCAGAGCCAGGCCTTAACCTGTTGAGAGTTTTCCTCTGGAAGTAGGCTGGGGTCCCATGACCTAGGATTATATTCAGAAGGCCAAACCCTGAGGAAGTAATCATCTATACACAGAGGGGATAATCCAGGTTCTGACTGATTATGAGTGTGTTGGGGGGATTGACATAACAAATTTCTGAATATTAACTGGATTATATTATATTTTGGAAGGGAATCTTGCAGGGAGTTTAGGTTAAGTAGTTGTCTGGTGGTCATGCCAATCCCTGCATATTAAGTTCCCAGGTCCGTTTATGGTGATATGGTCCTCATTAATGTATTGCTTAGTTGCATTCTTCCTTGAGGTTCCCCAATACAAAGTGAAATTACCTTTGTGTACACCGTATTTGTCCTCTTCTGACCAGGGATCCCAACACACGCTAGTCTGATTAAAGTTGAGGGTAAAATTACAAAAGGAGTCATTTAACCAGCCCAACGAGGGTCCCCATCCATCCATGTTCTGGAACAAAGCTGTGCCTTTCCTGGAAGATTGGAGGCTATACCTATGCAGACAGCTAGGCCTGAGGCAAGAGAGTTAGGGTCTACTTGCTTTTGGTCCCCATATGAAAGGTAATCCATCCCATAATATTGACCGGATAAGTTATACAGCTGTTCAGTAGAGGTGGGGGGGGCAATAAGTAGATTTCCTCTAGGTTTCGGGTTTCCTTGGTGCATACCCAATAGTCTGTTTTATTGGTTAATTTTGCAACTTGATTTATACTGGGTGTCAGTGGATGATGAGAATATGAAGAAATGAAGGGAAAGGAGCAAAGTCCAATAACTGCAAGGAGAGATGCCATATTAGGGAAATAAGAGGCAGCATGTGAATTCATTTTGTGACAATAGGCAGAAGAGAATGAGAACAACCACAATAGGAAAGATCAGGAGATACAGTAGTCCTATTACTTCTGCCAGCTGTGGGAATGGTGGGTTAATGGATTTAGAATGTACTTATTTTGTGGTTTTTATTTGAACAGGAGCCGGATGTCCTCCCAAGGCTCACAGGTGTATTCAGCTGGAGAGTTGTCCTCGGGCTCAGTCGCTGTCCAGGGCTTTACCCAAGAATGATGAATCCAACTGATGATCCTGGTACTTTAACAGCTGTAGGAGAAGAGAACAAGACTGGATAGGGTCTATTCCAGGTCAGCTGAATTTGAGAACCAGGGGAGCTGTCCTTCCAAGTTTTGATGAGTACTTGTGTTCCTGGACAGTAGAGGCAAGGAGCAGACTCTGGTGAAGGAAGCTTTCTTACGTCATATTTCTGGAGGGCTTGTTGGAACTGTCCAAGGGAGGTGACATAAGAGATAATGGCAGAGGTGTCAGAGTCCATCAGTAAGTCCCCTTATAAGAAAGGCTTACCAAACAGCATTTCATAAGGGCTAAGGTTAAGTAAGGCCTTTGAGGCTGTTCCAATCCTTAAAAGAGCAATAAGGAGGGCTTCCTTCCAACTGAAGGAGGTCTCTTGGGTTATTTTTCTTAAGGTATTCTTTAAATGTCAGTTGGCTTTTCTACCTTTCCTGAGGATTGAGGTCTCCAGGAAGAATGAAGGTGGTATTCAATATCTAGAACCTTGGATATCTGCTGAGTAATTTGAGAAATGAAAGCAGGACTGTTATCACTCTGAAGAGACGACTGGAGGCCAAACCTAGGGATGATTTCAGTTAAAAGCTTCTGGGCTACCTCCGAAGCTTTTTCTGTCATGGTGGGGAAAGCTTCCACCCAGCAGGTAAAGGTGTCCATGAACAGCAAAATGTACTTATATCCTCAGTAGGGAGGGACCATTCTACAGTCCATTTGCCTATCTTCCCCTGGATATGTTCCGTGTCTCTAAGCTGGAAGGGCCAACAGGGGTGGCTTAATTCCCTGAGGATTGTTAGTCAGACAAGTAGGGCATGATAAGGTTACCTTATTAACTACATTGTAAAGGCCTTTCCCAGAGAAGGTAGAAGAAACAGTATGGGATAAGTCATCTCTCCCTAGTTGACAGGCCTCATGCAAAGATTTACTAATTTTCCATTGGAGTGATTGGGGCAGAAGAGTTAGGCCTTCTCTCTTGTACCATCCATCTAGGTCAAGGTGGTACCTATGATTTATGGCCCATTTGATTTCCTCAGGCAGGTGAAATGGGAAAGGGAGAGAACTAAGGGAAGGAACTAAAGCACCCTCCATCACAAAGGGCTGAAGGACTGCCTATTGGGCAGCCTGATCGGCTAGCCAATTTCCTTTTGTTATTTCATCATCGCCCTTCTGTTGACTTCTGCAATGAATCACTGCTACCTGGGAAGGCTTGAGAACTGCCTCCAAATGGGAGACAATTTGAGGTCCATACTTAATTGGGCTCTTTCAGGCTGTCAGGTAGCCATGTTCCTTCCAGATAACAGCATGAGCATGCAGAACCAGAAAAGCATCTATAGAGTCAGTATATACATTAAGGGCCTTATTTTCAGCCAGGGTTAAGGCTCGAATTAAAGCAATTATTTCTGCCAATTGGGCTGAGGTCCCTGAGGGAAGATTCTGGGCCTCAATAACCTGTGTCAAGGAGACCACCGCATATCCTTCCCTTCTATATCCTTCAGAAACAAAACTACTTCCATCAGTGAATCAAACCTCCTTGAGGTTTTGTAGTGGAATATAGGTTAGATCTGGTCAGGACAACAAGGAATGAGATATTATATCTTCACATTGGTGAACTGGTAGACCTTCTTCATATAGGGGGAGCAGGATAGCTGGATTTAAAGAGGAGCAGACCATGACACATATGTCTGGATTCTCCAACAGTAATGCTTGATATTTAAAGATCCTGCTATCCATGAGCCGGAAATGGTCTTTCCCTTCCAATACAGAGGTAACCTGATGGGAGGTATATACTGTCAGGGGTTGTCCCAACATAAACTTGGAGGCTTCTTCCACCAATAAGGCCAAGGCTGCAACTACCCTAAGACAGCTGGGACATCCAGTGGTCACCAGGTCCAGTCTCTTTGACAGATATCCTACAGGTCTCTGGACAGGGCCAAGTTCCTGAGTTAAGACTCCTAAAGCCATCCCTTGTTTTTCTGCCACAAATAGTTAGAAAGGTCTATCAGTTCTGGGATTCCTAGGCTGGGGCCTGAGATAGTAATATCTTTAGCTGTTGGAAAGCTCAGATTTGGTTAGGGACCCAGAGCCGAGGTTTAGAGTCATATTTTCCTTTCAGGGCCTCATAAAGAGGTTGTACTTTTAGTCCATAGTTAGGAATCCATAGTCTGCAATACCCCAGGAGGCCTAAAAAGGCTCAGAGCTGTTTTCGTGTAGTTGGTTCCAGCAGATCTATAATCCCTTGTATTCTATCAGGGGAGATCCTTCGTTCCCCTGGGGAGAGAATTACTCCCAGATATTTGACTTCCTGCTGCATGAATTGGACCTTGGACTTAGAGACTCTATAGCCTCATTCGGCCAAAAAATTGAGTGTCTGGGTAGAGTGAGTTAGGCTCTCTTGTGGTCCAGGGAGCAAATAAGAAGGTCATCCACATACTAGATGATAGTCCCTTCCTCCAAGTGTAGATCTTGGAGGTCTTTGATCAGGGCCTGGCCAAAAAGGTGGGGACTGTCTTGGAACCCTTGGAGTAGGACTGTCCAGGTGAGTTAGTTAGTTTAGTCCCTTCCTCATGACACTCAAAAGCAAAAGGTAGTAGGACAGGGTGTCCAGGGGTATGGAAAAGAAAGCATCCTTTAGACCTAACACATTAAACCAGTAGGCTGTGCCTGGGATGGTCCCAAACAAGTTGTATGGGTTGGGAATTACTGGATGGAGTGGGACTACTGCCTGACTGATAGCTCTTAAGTCTTGGACCAGTCTGTATTCTCTGTTTGGCTTCTTAGCAGGTAAGATAAGAGTGTTGCAAGGAAAACTGTAAAGAATAAGTAGCCCATGTTGTAAAAATTTGGATATGAGAGGCTGAATTCCCTTTCCGGTCTCCGGAAGAATTGGATATTCTCTCTGATTGGGGAAAGAGGTTGGGTTCTTTAAAGTGATAAGAACTGGGGAGGCAGTTATAGTTCTTCCCAGCATTCTGTCAGCCCAGACCTGAGGGTCTACTGGCAACATAGCTAAGGCTGGTGTGCCAGTACTCAGAGAGGGCTGTGTCTTTAAAACTAAGAACTGGAGGGGCATTACTGGGGTTGTTCCCCCAAGTTCCTGTCTGGTTCCCAGCTTGTTTATGATGTCCTTACCTAACAGCAGGAGGGGGCATTCAGGTATGACCAGGAAGAAATGAGAGAAGGTATATCCTTCCCAGTAACAACATAAAAGGACAGTAAAGGGCTTAGTAGTAAGTTTACCTGAAACTCCTGTAACCTGACAGAAGTAGGAGGAGAAGGGTTCAGAGAAGGAAACTAGGACAGAGTACGTGGTCCCTGTATCCAATAAGAAGGATATGGTCCTGCCTGCCACATCCAGGTTCACCCTTGGCTCCAGTCCAGTAATAATGACATTAAAGAGGTGAGCCAGCTGGAGCAGAGGGTCCCGTCAATTCAGGGCATAAAGGCCACTTTTTTGTCATTTTGGACAGGGTGTCTTAGGAAGCTTGTCCTTTTGGGGGCATTCCCTCACCCAGTGGCCAGGCTTTCTGCAGACCTGGTGTCGGTTTTAGCTTCCATTGGGATGGATCAGGGTTTCTCTGGATGGGGGTTGCTCCTGTAAGACTGTCAATAATTGGGCCTGCCTATTTTCTTTTCTCTTTTCTTTCTCCCAAGCCTTGACCTCCTCCTCCTGGTACTGGATATAAAAGGTAGTGGTGGCTATAGCTAGAAGTTCATCTAGATTAACATTGGTCTCCTGCATAAGGTTTTAGAGCTTCCTCCTGATATTCAGAGTGGACTGGGTAAGGATCCTATCCTTTAAAATGTTTTTTTTTCCTTCAAGGGAGTGCAGGTCTTGGTGGGTATATTTAATTGTTGCCTCCTTGAAACTTTCCAGGAAAGCTGTAGGGTTTTCATTGGGTTCCTGGCTGATGGCCGAAAGCTTTGAGTAATTAATGGGTTTCCTTCTGCTTGCTTTGAGTCTCCAGGTTTTACACAGATTATAAAATGTTCCTTTTTCCATTGCTCATTGGGGTTATTGTAATCCCAGTGAGGGTCTTTACTGCGAATGGTGGTTTTCCCCACTGGGTATACTGAGCTGGATAAATGGAGGCCATCAACAAAGGTGTGGGTCTCCTTCAGGATCTTTTCCTTCTCAGTATCTGATAGAGTTTGCCCCCAAATTATCACGACATCCTTCCAGGCTAAGACAAAAGCCAAGGTTAAGTGTTGGAAGTTGTCAATGTCGTGGTCAGGATCATCGGGAAGTTTACCTAGTTCCTGTTTGATCTGCTTTAACTCTAGAAGAGTAAAATCTTCTGAATAAGTTGGGGTCAGAATTTGCCCATTGCTTCCACCAAAGGGCAAATTCTAGGGGGAGGCCTTGTGGGAGTCAGGTAGCAAAAGGGGATAGGAGGAGGATGGGGTGGTTTTCGGGCTATCCCCAGGTTTAAAGATTTTCTCTCTTTTGCTTTTATCTGGCTCAGATTCCCTTTTGGCATGGCCCAGCTCAGACGGATCCTCTTGAGGAGAACATGGGGGCTGTCCCATCAGGGTCAGCACAGCAGACTCAATTTTACAAGTCTTGCAGAGGTCTCCCCTATCTCTTAGAGAGAAAAAGGTCTTGAACATAGGGAATCTCACTCAATTTTCCTTGTCACTTGCAGAATAGATCTAGTTGAAAGACGGTATTAAAGTTAATGCAACCATTTAAGGGCCATTCTTCTTGGTACCCCAGCTTATAGTGGGGCCAAGCAGTGTTGAAGAAAAAGATCATTCTCTTTTTCTTTAGGGTGACTCTTTTTCTTTAGGGTCAAAAGCAAACCAGTTCTTGAGGATGCAGCCTAAAGGCGTGTCAGGTGGTGGGAGGCCAGAGGTTTGGTTACCCAACTGGAAAGAGAGAATATACAACATTGAGGTCAGGGGAGTCTCAGCATCCTGATATCCCTGACCATCTGCAGGAGAGGGCATCCCCTCCTCCTAGTATCAGTGGAGGGCCCTGACAATAGACCCTCCAGGACTACTGTCTGTTCCCTCTGGCTCCAAAGGCAGTGTCACAAATAGAGATTCCCCTGCCTTCTCAGCAGTGAGGACACACAACATTCAGGGAGAGTAACAGACAGAGTGCCAATGTTTATGTCACCTATAGAGATTCTCTCACCTGGATGAGCAATTTGCCTGGTAGAGGGAGTACACAGCATTGAGGCTGTGTCACCAATAGAGATTCCCTGACCTTAATGAGCAGTTTGTTTGTACTCTCTGGCTCCTCAATCTCATAATAACATAGTTATTCCTCCTTTCCCATTGCCAGTGGGCCAGGGCTCCTATGTGGGTGATCAGGACTGTAAAAGCAAGTCCCTGGAGATTCCCGACAGTCTGGCAATTGGCAAGGTCTGAGTAGTGATGGAAATTGTTCTGGGTGATCGAGTGGAGGAAGAGTTGATTCTCCTTAGGAACCATGCAAAACAGATGTTTGAGACAACAAGGAAAAGAATGAGAATGAGGAGATCTCAAATAAGAGCTGTCTGGCCAAAAGGGGGTCTCTCCTCGAGGTTGGGGCACATGGAACTGCTGAGAGTCCTCACAAATACAACAGATTGGGTGTTTGGGGCAGCCATCAGCCTGATCTATCAACAGAAGAAAGCTCCTTTGAGTCTCAAAAGAGGAAAGAAGGGCTTTGAAAAGAAAGTAGAAAAACCTCCCAGAGTCCCACAATTGATCTCAGTTCCAGCCAATGATAGAGAAAATTATTAGGAGGTCCCAATAAGTTGAGCTGGAGAGAGGTTCAAAGCTTTCTTATAGCCATATTTCAAGGAAACTTGTCAGGGAGGTCAGTTTGACAAGAGAGGTGTAACTATGTAACAGAGTCAGAAGGTGCCAGTTCGTCCAATGTCGCTGCCGGCAGTGGTGAAGGATGCAAGCGAGAGGCCAGAGAGGAGAGTTGTGGGTAAGAAAATAATGGGTATAGATCTCCGGGGAACAGCATTTGAATCATCTCAGGTTAGCACCAGCACACACACGGCAGCCCTTTCTCAGGCATATTAGGCAAGGAGCAGAGGCATGTAAGACAGAGGAGATAAAGCCAGGCAAGACAATTGTCATGCAATGGTCAAAAGCCGGAGGAAGCTGCAAGGCGGTCTGACTCATGGCACCAAAGATGTTGCCGTATTGGCATGCATTGTGTCAACTAGCTTCAACCGAGGAGGTCAACGAAAGACTCAGACGAGCAATCTCAGTCCTTGTGATAGCAAGCAAGAGTTTGCAGACTACCACTTCCAGCTTAAGCGCATCCTTTTTAGGATGGTTATTTGCAAAATGATAAGAGATAACAAGTGTTGGAGAAATGTAAAAAAATTGGAATCCTTTTACACTGCTTGTGGGAATGCAAAATTGCACAGTCACAATGGAAAACAGTATGGAGGTTACTCAAAAAATTAAAAATAGAACTACCAGCAATCCCACTTCTAGGTATTTATCGAAAAGGATTGTAATCAGGATCTCAGAGATGTATTAGACCAACCATGTTCATTGCAGCATTATTCAAATTAGCCAAGATGTAGAAACAATCTAAATTTTCACGGACAGATGAATGGATAAATAAAACGTGGAATATACATACAATGGAATACCATTTGGCTTTAAAAAAGAGGGAATTCTGCAATAAGCAACAACATGGATGAACCTTGAGGACATAATGCTAAGTGAAATAAGCCAGTCACAGAAATACTAATACTACATGATACCACTTATATGAGCTATCTAAAATAGTCAAATTCATAGAATCAAGTAGTGGAATGGTGGTTGCTAGGGACTGAAAGAGAGAGAAATGAGGAGTTACAAAACAATGGGCATAAAATTTTAGTTAAGATCAATAACCTCTAGGGATCAGCTGTTCAACATTGTACCCATAGTCAATAATGTACTGTCCACTTAAACATTTATAAAAAGATTAGATCTCATGTTAATGTTAAGTGTTCTTATCACAATAAAATGACATTTTAAAACATTGGTTGGAATTATGTCCTTTTAGGTACTTTTTGCATATTTGTCAAGAATTAGTGGTGGGAATAGAAACAATGTTCCCCATCCCTCAATGATGACTCTAGAATTTTAGAAATTATTTTTATTTAGATTTTTAAAATATTTCTCTAAATGGAAAGAACTTTTATGAACCTTAGGTTATAACATATTTCAAAACTGTTCAGCATTAATGTTTATTATTCAAAATTATTTTCTGATTTATTTTTAGCTGAATGGGCCTGGTCTGCTTATTTAACCATATATTTGTGATTACAAAATATGTACAATGACTTCTTTGACTTGATACAATTTTTCTGAAGGCAAATAGGACAAAAATGAATATTCAAGTCATTAGCTTACTTTTACCCTCTTGGCATATTAGATTGATTTTACAACTTATTAAAGACATCTTAAAGTAACTATGCCCAACAAGTGATTTCCCTTAGGAAAATAATTAAATTTATTGTATTTTAGTGATACTTATTTCAAGTTTACAAAGATAGAAATTAAAATCCCAAAGTAAATGCAAAGCTTGTCTTCTCTCCAAATTCTTCAAAGTTTTTAGAACTTCCAAAATTAAAATTTCAATACAAATTTCTCATGTCATACATCTCCAAAGTTTCCAGAATACCAGCATATAATAGCTTTCCCACATCTTCAACATTAAAAACAAAAAAAAAAACCATGAAAATATCCCACTGTCAAGTTGGAATGGCTGTAAAAAATTATAGTCAGTCCCAGCATTAGAAATGAATCCTAATCTTTGCTTCTACTGATTACATCACTTCATAAGAGATATTTTCAACTAGATTTGCAACCTGGATTGCAATTTGAAATTCTGGGCAACCCTGTACTGGCTCTCATAATAAACCCAAACTTACACTAATACAAGATTCCATCTGCCATAGCCATAACCACAGCTTGAGAACTTTGCCACCTTGCAGGATTTTGGAGCACATAAGCCAGATTTTCCCATAGATGAAATTGCTGAGTGAGCTGGCTTTGCCTGTAGAAAATAAATGTATCCCCATAATTATCATATCCTGCTGACTAAATAGGATCTGGTATAGCAGTTCCACAATTGCACTTGCAGTTGGAATATAACTACTAGAGGCTTTTCCCATCACCTTAATTTTGATCTCCCCATTTCATTCCACTCCCGTGTGTGTGTGTGTGTGTGTGTGTGTGTGTGTGTGTATACATATACATATCTCCAAGTCTTGGTATGCCAAATCCAGCAAAAGTTATCTTTTTTCTCTTAGAAGAGAGAGATTGACAGATGACTGGAACCCAAGATCTCTAAAATTCAAATTCCATTTTACCACACCCATCCTCTGTAAGCTTCCCAAGTTCATCCCAGGGAGTTATGTGCAAGGAAGAGGATGAGGCAGCACCAACAAATACTTAATTACTGCTCCAAATGCTAGTGTAAGGTCTTGGTTAATGTAATCATATATTCCAGTTTGCCTGATACTGCCCTTAACTTGGGGAATCAATAAATATGTACTTCTTTAGCTTTCAGAAGTGTCAAGATTTTGATGCTATATTATATGGCCCCCCTATTGTTCACAGGTTGCGTTGGTCCACACTGGGTTGCAATGTCAACTTTGTCTGGGTGTGGAAGTCCAAGTGACAGAGATAAATACTCTAAGCTTCCCCCGGGCCACTTTCTCTCTAAGCCATACCCAAATCACGCTAGAAGCAAGTAAATATGAGTCCAAGGCAAAGTACTTTTGAAACTGCACAACTTGTTTTGGAACTTGGTAGATCATATGCTGTTAAAACAGCAAAACACATCTCAGGACTTAATGAACCTTGGGATTTTGTTTTGTCTTGGCACAGAAAGAATTCAGTGAGAGGTAAAGTGACAGGCAACAAGTGATTTATTAGTATAGGACAGTTGTGAGAGATACAAGTGATACAGGATACACAGCAAGGATATACCACACTGAGAACTTGGTAGACTACAGTTTTATTATAAAAGGAAAAGTGGGGAGTCTTCTTTCTCATTCTTGGAAGCTTCCATCATTAACTACTCCTACACATAAGGAGGGGGAGTTTTTGACAATCTATGGCCCAACCAGTGAAGTCATGGCTCTATGGAAATGAGCAAAAAGGCGGTAACATATACTAAAATCATCTCAGATTTCAGTATAATGTCAACCTTCACCTATATTTCTGCTCTTAGTACATGCAGAAAAGCCCCTTATCAAGAATCATTAGCTTGCTGACTCCAATGGGCAGGATGTAAGTCTCATTCCACCATTGTTTTATTGTTTGGGGCATGCCTTGTGCTTCTTTTGCATAGTTTTGTTTCTAAGCAAGCCTGTTTGGTTTTGTTGTCAAGCAAGCCTGCTTTCTTGAGTGATCATTAACTTACAGGGGTCTCTCATACTTTTCTCTCTACTTAACATCACTTAGTGGGATTAAATATTTAATCACCAACTTTGTCCTTTTACCATGTCTTTATCATTTTCACTTTAGTAGTTTAGTGATGGGTTGGGAAATAGTGGTCTTTCCAGGACAAAAGAGCAGTGAGAATTACCAATAACCTTATTACCAACGTGTAGTAATAATCTTCTTCCTTAACATTTACTCAGCACATCAGCCATTTAATTCACTGGATATGTCAAGATAGTTGGCAAAATGTAAAAAACTGAACAAATCATTCACACACAAATTTCTCTTCTAAACTTCTTACTGGTCTAAGACAACTTTTGTCTTTTTCCTAAATAGATCACAGTTTGACTACTCACAGAACAAATAATGTATGCACTAAAAATAAAGGTATATTGTTCTGTAGTCTTGTGTATATCCTGTAGATACTTTCCTTGTGTATAGTTCATGAGACACTTTCATACTTTTCTGATAATTAATGCCACTGCTTGCTTAGTCAGTGATAATGCTTTGCCACTGCCTTTTCTGACAAATAAGTTGCATGTTTAATGGACCCATGCTTAATGGATGAGTGGCTGGCCCTGGACTGGCAACTCCATAGCCATTCTTCTCTTGACATCAAGGGGAATGGCATCCAAAGTTCTGTAAATGAAAATGCATATAAATCAGAACTAAGTTTCAGACTAATTATTTGGTAATACCATATCACAGATGCCAGCACTCAATTTGCTAAAAAACTAAGCAGCCAATCCCCCACCATCTAGCAACTTGTTTATATTTTTCTGCAATAAGACCTTGGTATGATTATTATATTTTACTTTGATTTAAGATGACAAGTTTTGCATTCCCTAAATATTAATTATGGCTGAACTTTCCTCTTTTCTGCAATAGCAAATAGGTAGTTAGATGATCAATTCCAGAATCCTGCCACTTATCTCACTGGAATCATTAAAACATTAGTTCATCTACCTTTTCCCTTTAAAGTATACGAAGTGCGGCTCCTTGTGTTTGTATGGAGGAATTATCACTAAAGGTATCAAATGTGGGAAATAAAGTGCAGGGTAGCATATAATGGGGTAGAATTCACAGCCAACAAGATGTTAGATTTGAGGGAATTCCCAAATGGCTCCAAAGTCTCCCTCAAAGGTACAGGATTCAGGGAGATTGAAGAGATACTGAATGATAAAAATAAATTTCTTTAGTAATTTGCCATTGCTATTTTTTTAGAATTTAAGGCTGCAAGTTTTTACTGTAGAGTCTTGGCAAGATAATGAAATATAAACATATATTTTGGAAAAACTAAAAATTTTTAAAATTGAATAAAAAATAAAAATAAATTATAAAAAATACAGAATCTGTCTCCATTCCATTCAAATTTACTCCAAACAAAGATTTGTAGATAATCTAGTAATTCAGAAAGAAGAAAGTACTGATAATAAGGAAATATTCTGGGGGAATATTTAAATAATTTTGAAATTTTGTTTTTGTTGTTGCATCTTTATATAAACTGGACTGTTTGCAAGGATTTTTAAGGTGTGGAGTTTCATGGGATGCAGATGTATAACAGGTAACTTCTGTTTTAAAATTGGCTTTCTTTGACCATCTTTAATTGCCAAAGGAACTATGTAGAAATTTTCTTCCTTGAAAAACCTCTTGTTTTCCTAGTTTCATTGATGTAAAAGTTTAAAGCTTCTACTTCTTCTCCTGGGTCACTACATCAACTGATACCTTCAAAGAGGACAGACACACTGCAATTCATTTTTTAAAGTTGTAGAGAGGATATGTTCTGGGGAAAAAAAAAACACACACTCACAAGGTTTGAAGGGTTTTCAAGGGTGAAAAAAATGCTTTCTGTACAGTCTAAGAACTGAATCAGTGTTGTATTTACCCAACTGATGGCTTCCATTGTGTGGTTTAAGGAGTTCTTGGAAAACTAATCTGCTTAAAAATATCCTTTCTTCATAAGCCAGGACATTTACCTTTGGGTTCTCGTTTGGAGTTTTGGATGATTTTCAGAAATTTTGTAAAGTGAAACATAGTGCCTTAACAACGTAACATCCAAACTGTTGTTTACTTTCCAGCTTAGCAGTTACTGGAGAGAGCAAGTCCTTGGGGATAACTGGGACATAGGATTGGAAGGAGGAAATAAACACTGAGCAGAAAAGTCAAGTGCCAATTCACTGTCTTACTTTATGTTTCTTCAAGGACAAGATTGTTAAAACTCTTGAAAGTAGAAATTTGTTTGTTTCTGCATTTCCCCAGCTGTATTAGTCTCTCTAATAAACCCTAATTAGAAGATGGGGAGGTTCCCGTATCTGCCATCAATCATTTGCGTATGGAATAGAACAAGGTGAGGGGGACAGAACAGCGTCTTCAGTATCAAACTGAGTTTCAATCACTACTTTGAATTTTCTATCTGTATGACTCATAGAAGTTGTTTAACGCCTCTAGGATTTGTTTACTTTCTAAATAAATGTATAATTTGACAGCTATATGCAAAGTGTATAGGATTTAACACATAAGTATTCAGGAAATGTTAATTAATAGACAGGAGTAACAGACAAGAGTTGGCTGGATGGAAGAGGAATGAAATGTACCACTCCCTTAAATATTTGGGAGTAAAACTGTAATCCTATTATTTCTATCAGCCAAAGGTAGTAGCCTCAGTCTCAGAGGTACTGCTAAAGCAAATAATAGTTGAATAAATTCCTTGAAATAAAGATATGTTCAGAGAATCACTTTACTAAGAAGTTTTACTTAAAACTAGTTTAACAGATATTGGAAAGAAATGAGTCATGAAATGATTAGGGTAATTGGAAATTTAAATGTGTTCCCCTGCTAAATTTAGGATGTTTCCTCATAAATGTGTTCTTCAGACAGTCCATCTTGCTGATTTCAGTTTATAGAATCTATGGGCCTATTCTAGATGCAAGTGTTAATTCATCTCTCAGTGTTTTATGATTTCCCCTTTCAGTCATTATATTCTGTCATTTCATTGTGGATTGCCCAGTGATAGATATCACTAGTTTTTCCTTCTTTTAAACTTTTAAAATTATAATTTGAGAAAAATTATTAATATTGCTCTATTATCAGCACCTGGTCTACTCTTTTCTGGAAAGATCTGTCATTTCTCTTCTGGAAATATCTTCCAGCAAGGACCCTCTTCTTCTGTGATCTGAAAAACCTCACTTTCATCTCTCACTAATATCACCAACATCTTCCAGGGTATGTTTCCATTTCTTGACCATCTGCCATTCCTTCCAACTTATAAATCACTGACACTCTTTATTGTATATAAAAACAGAACTTCCTTCCCTACCATGTCACTAAGTCCACTTTATCTGGCCTTCAGTGAACTTTCCTTGTGTAAGCCCAATGATGCCATCTATACTATTTTTAGTACCAATAAACAATCATCATTTTAATTACCTTTCCAAAGATCATTTTATTTTCTTGTATTTCTCATAGTTATTTCTCCAAGCATTCATAAAATGGTATTTATTTGTTATTAACAGATAATATTTAAACAAGATGAATTGACTATTATAACTACTACATATTTTGTTGTTTTTTTTTTATTAACTTGTGAAGTTACTTTAGGCAAGTCAATCAGTTTTCTAGTAACCAAATAAATCCTTATAGTCATAAGGTAGCTATCTTGAAATTCTTTGGAATTGTAGACTACAAGTTTGGAAGATCATCTAAAAATAGTTTCCAAGAATAGTCTGGAAACCAATGGTTTTCAACACTATTCCTATGAAAAACTTCAAGTTTGTTTCTGGTATTGTTTTATCTTAATGTGACTCTGTTTATGCTTTTTATTTTGGGTTAAATGAAGAATTTAGTTAGTCTTTAAATAAATTCCAGATAATCCTCACTAGTTTCTCAGCAAAAGCACTGTCAAATTGGAGATAGTCTGATTTTTAGCAGGAAAAATCAGAGTTGGATAGAGCTGAATCGTTAATCAGAGTTTGGGACTTGAGGCCTATACAGATCTTCAACCATGACTAAACCACAAAGTGCAGCTGAAAGAAGAGTGATTTCCTTAATTACACTTCAAATAAGAGACTCTCTAACCTAACCTCCCCAACTCACTCTGTTTTATCTGACTGAATATTAAATTTGACAAGTACTTTTAAGAAACGGGCTTATGAATATCCTATCATTAAAACTTCATCTTCTATGGGACAAGATCTTTCTAGAAAACTTCAGTTTGAAGTAACTGATTCTAAAATGCATTCTTTTTACAGAATCATAACATTGAGAAGGCCCTTGGGTTTCATCTATTTAGCTCCATTTTTTTTTTTAATAAGAGAGTTCTAACTCATAGAGGATAAGTGATATTTTTCAAGGTCATAAATATCATTAATGACAAATTTTGACAAGAAACCAGGCTTTCCGACAACACAGTCTCTATACTTGCTCAAAATGGAATTACCTGCATTTCTTTTGTTGTTACTATGATACTAAATGACTCTTCAGATCTATGTTGACATTGAATGGACCACTGACTAAGAGTTACTTAATAAGAGTATTTCTAAAAGTTACAGATTTCTACTCTTACTTATGGTCTTATTTTAAATTCTTAACAATGAATTTTTTAAACTCTCTTATTTTCCATGCATAATTCAGGTCAATCTCTTGAGACTAGGCTCTGACATCTCTACAGATAACGGAAAATGTTTTTTTCTACACTACTATGTGTATTTTTGCCATTGATTTCCAACCAGTAATAGGAACATGCAGAAGATCAATAAACCATTCTATTTTTTTTTTTATTTAGCCAATTACAACTCAATTTTCCCTTTGCTTATCATCTTCATATACATAATGAGGCACCACTTACACTAGTTTCAATGTAATATACTGACTCCAGTCAAGCTGCTTGGAAACATGCTAGGCTGCTGAACCTCATTAGAGTTCATCTTTCCAGAACTCCTCTGAAGCTCAAGTATTTTCAGTCATAAAAAAATGATCTTAATAAGAGTGAAAGATTTCAACAAGTGCCTGTTCACCAAGTCTCAACTCATATATTTAAATTATTTTAAAAACTTCCATTTCATCAACTTATTTTTAGAATTGTACTTTTTCAATACTTTATTGGCGACAAGTCTGAGAACAGTAGGTTTAATATAGCACATGGTAGAGTTAGCCCATCTGTTCAGGTTTCCATCCAACCATGTCATTTTATGAGCTCTCTCTAGGAGATTTTTGGTTATCCAATTTGTAATACTCTCTAATATAAATAGCCTGGTATCACTCAAGAAGTTCAGTGAGCCAAGCCAAATGATAAGAAACTGCTGGCAGCAAGTACAATTAAATAAAAAATGTTTTAAACTATATGTATTATATATTATTTTCTCTTCGTTTTACATTTGAAAGAGGTAATACATGTTTATATAGAAAAAAATTGGAAATACAAAAAGAAGAAAGGCCTTGAAATCACTATAATTTTACCTCCAAGAGTAAAGCATTATTACCTTGTTCGTATGTGTTCTCCCAGATTTAATTAATTTATATGTAGAAATGTATAAAAATGGATGTATAAAAGTTGCCTATATGAATTTTTAAAATAATTTTATTTTTATCGCACAAGGTGAATATTTTCTCCTGTAAATAAATATTTCTTCCTAAATAATAAAATAATTTTAAAATTATTAAACAAATTGAAATTACTGGGTAATTTTATTAATATGTATAGGTTACTACTACCCATTTTAGTTGAATATTTTTCTAAAATATTTCAATATAGATAGCTTTTAAATCATAAATGTAAATATCTCCTGAATAAGCCCTAACACTGATAACAAGTAGTTTGGGATTTGTGATTCTAGCTGAATTTAAAGATGAATGAATGGACTGACATGTGGATTGCTTAGCATGATAAGTTAGACCTGTGATTCTACACCTTTCTTAACTTTAAATGTTTTTCTTGGCACACAATTGGTAGTGCAGACATTTTCAATCACAGGTCTAGTAGGTTTTGATTGTGGGAATGCTAAAGGAAGCCCATATTGGATAAAACAGATTATATGGAGGAATGCAGTTAAAAAATTTTTAATAAAATATTAGCAAACTGAATTCAACAATATTTTAAGGGATCATATGCCATGATCAAGTGGGATTGATCCTAGAGATGCAAGGCTGGTTTAATAATGGCAAATCAATCATGTGATACACCACATTAACACACTGAAGAATAATAATCATATCATCTCAGTAGATCCAGTAAAAGATTTGACAAAATTCAATATAAATTTATGCTAATCTCTCAACAAAGCTGGTATAGAGAAAACATGCTTCAACATAATAAAAGCCACATATGACAAACCCATAGCATTACAACATAATACTCAATGATGAAAAGCTGAAAAACAGAAACAAGACAAGAATGTCCATTCTAACCACTTTCACTGAACATAGTATTGGAAGCCCTAACCACAATAATCAGAAAAAAAAAAGATAATTAACAGGCATCTAAAAATGGAAAAGAAGTCAAACTCTCACTGTTTCTTGATGACATGTCTATACATAAAAAATTCTAAAGAAATCACCAAAACACTATTAGAACTAATAAAATAGTTCACTAAAGTCACAAGATACAAGATCAAAATACAACAACAAAAAAACCTGCTGCATTTCTATATACTAACAACAAACTATCTAAAAGAAAAAAAATCTCATTTACAATTGCATCAAAAAGAATAAAATACCTATGAATAAGTCTAATGGAAGTAGGTAAAATACATGTACTCAGAAAACTATAAGAAATTACTGAAAAAATAGAAGGTGACACAAACAAATGGAAAGATATAACATGCTCATGCATTGGAAGAATTAATACTGTTTGAATGAACATACTACCCAAGTCAATCTAGAGATTCAATGCAATCCCTATCAAAATACCCATGGCATTTTTCACAAAACTGAAACAAATAATTCTAAAATTTGTATGGAAGCACAAAAGAAAGCAAACAGCTATAACAATCTTAATAAGGAAGAACAATGCCCACACACCCAGGCATAAAATGTATGCCAATGTTACAGTAGTCAAAACAGTACAGTATTAGCACAAAAACAGACACATAGATCAGTGGAACAGAATAGAGAGCCCAGAAATGAACCCATGCACTTATGGTCAATTAATCATGGCAAAGGAGGTAAGAATAAAAATAGGTAAAAGACAGCCCTTTTTAATTTTTTTTTATTTTTTATTGAATGAAAATTCCTTAACTTCTATAGTGCTTTACAATTTTCAAAATCTTACACACATGAATTCATATAAATCCATAATAACCCTTTTTTCTCCTATTCCTGTTTTGACCCTACCCCATTCCCTCTCTCCACTGGTAACCAATAGTTTGTTCTCTATACCTGTGAGTCTGCTTCTTTCTTTGTTATATTCACTAGTTTGTTGTATCTTTCATAGTCCACATATAAGTGATATCCTACAGTATTTGTCTTTCTCTGTCTGACTTATTTTGCTTAGCATAATGCCCTCCAGTCAATCCATGTTGCTGCAAATGGCAAAATTTTATTTTTTAAGGCTAGTAGTACTCCATTGTGTGTGTGTATGTGTGTATACACACATGTGTCTGTTGATGGACACTTAGGTTGCTTCCATATCTTAGCAATAGTAAATAATGCTGCTATGAACTTAGGACGCATGTATCTTTTTGAACTAGTGTTTTTGATTTTTTCAGATATATACCCAGGAGTGGAATTGCTGGGTCACATGGTAGTTCTCTTTTTAGTTTTTTGAGAAAACTCCATATGGTTTTCCATAGTGGTTACACCAATTTAGATTCACACCATTGGTGTATGTGGGCTCCATTTTCTCCACATCCATGCCAACATTTGTTATTTGTGGGGTTTTTTAATTTTAATTTTTTTTTGAAATATAATTGATTTACATATTTGTGAGGTTTTGATGATAGCCATTCTGATAGATATGAAGTGATATCTCATTCTGGTTTTGATTTGCATTCCCTGATGATTAGGGATGATACTATACATCGATGATATTATACATATACTATACTTAGAAAATTCTAAAGGTACCATCAGAAAACTACTAGAGCTCATCAATGATCTCAGTAAAGTTACAAGATACAAAATTAATATACAGAAATCTGTTGCTTTTCTATACACTAAAAATGAACTACCAGAAAGAGAAATTAAGGAAACTATTCCATTTACCATCACATCAAAATGAATGTATAGGTATACCTAGGAATATACCTACCTAAAGAGGTAAAAGATCTGTACTCAGAAAACTACAAGACACTGATGAAAGAAATTGAAGGTGACACAAACAGATGGAGAGATATACCTTGTTCTTGGATTGGAAGACTTAGTATTGCCAAAATGACCATACTACTCAAGGCAATTCAATGCTACAAATTCAGTGCAATGCCTGTCAAAATACCAATGGGATTATTCACAGAACTAGAAAAAATGATTTAAAATTTGTATGGAAACACAAAAGACCCTAAATAGCCAAAAAAATCTTGAGAAAGAAGCTGGAGGAATCAGACTCCCTGACTTCAGATTACACTACAAAGCTACAGTCATCAAAACAGTATGGCACTGGCACAAAAACAGACACACAGAACAATGGAACAGAATAGAGAGCCTAGAAATAAACCCACACATTTATAGTCAATTTATCTATGACAAAGCAGGCAAGACTATACAATAAAGAAAAGACAGTCTCTTCAATAAGAGGTGCTGGAAAAACTGGAGTGCTACTTGTAAAAGAATAAAATTAGAACATTTTCTACCACCATACACAAAAATAAACTCAAAATAGATTAAATACCTAAATTTAAGACTGAAACCATAAAACTCCTAGAAGATAGCATAGACAGAATACTCTTTGGAATAGTTTGTAGTGATATTTTCTTTGATCTGTTCCCTAAGGTAAAAGAAATAAAAACAAAATTAAACAATGGGGCCTAATTAAACTTAAAAGCTTTTGCACAGCAAAGGAAGCCATCGACAAAACAAAATTACAATCTACTGAGTGAGAGAAACTTTTTGCAAATGATATGACCAGTAAGGGATTAATATGCAACATATATAAACAGCTCCTACTACTCAACATCAATAAAACAAACAATCCAGTTAAGAAATTGGCAGAACTGAAAAGACATTTTTTTAAAGAGGAAATGCAGATGGCTAACAGGTACATGAAAGGATAGGCATTTTGATAAATGGTGTTGGGAAAACTGGACAACTGCATGCAAAAGAATCAAACTGGATCATATTCTCACATAATATACAAAAAAAAAAATTGAAATGGATTAATGACTTAAATGTAAGATCTGAAATCATAAACTCCTACAAGAAAACATAAGAAATAAACTCTGTGACATCAGTCTCAACAATAATTTTTTGGATATGTTTTCTCAGGAAAGGAAAACAAAAGAAAAAGTCAGCAGATTGGACTGCATGAGACTAAAAGACTTTTCCACACTGAAGGAAATTATCAACTAAAAGGAAAGGCAACCTCTTGAATTGGAGAATGTATTTGCAAATGATACATCTGATAAGGGATTAATGTCCAAAATATACAAAGAACTGAACAACCAACACCAAATAAACACAGACAACCTGGTTAATAAATGGGCATAAGACCTGAATAGACATTTTTCCAAAGAAGATATGCAGATGAACAACAGACCCATGAAAAGATGCTCAACATCACTAATCATCAGGGAAATACAAATAAAAACAACCTCACACCTCTCAGAATTAATATAATCAAGAAGATAAAAATTAACAAGTGCTGGCAAGAATATATAATAAAGGGATCCCTCCTGTACTGTCATGGGATTGTAAATTGGTACAGCTGTTATGGAAAACTGTATGGAGGTTTCTCAAAAATTCAAAATAGAACTGCCATATGATCCAGTAATTTCACTTCTGAGAATTTTTGAGAAGAAAAAAAAAAAAACAAAGTCACAAATATATATGCACTCAAGTGTTCACTGTAGCATTTACAATAACAAAGATATGAAAGCAACCTAAGTGTCCATCAACAAATGAATGGATAAAGAAAAAAAAGAAATAATATATACAAAATAGAATATTATTCAGCCATAAAGTAAGAAATCTTGCCATTTGCCACAATATTATGAATCTAGAGGGTATTAGGATAAGTGAATAAAGTCAGAGAAAAACGAATACCATGTGATCTCATTTTTGTGCAATCAAAAACCAAAACAAACTAACTAACAAGATCAAAACAGACACATAGATACAGGAAACAAACAGGTGGTTGACAGAGAGGAGAGAAGTGGGAAAGTAGGTGAAATAAGTGAAGGGATTAAGAGAGGTACAAACTTACAGTTATATAATAAATAAGTCATGGTGATGTAATACACAGCATAAGGAATATGGTCAACAATATTGTAATAACTTTGTATGGGGACAGATAATTATTAGACTTTTTGTGTTGATCATTTTATAATGTAAGCAAATATCAAATCATTTATTATACCTGAAACTAACATAATATTGTACATCAACTATATTTCAACCTTTTAAAAATATGTAATGAAAATAAACTTAAAATACCACTAAACCCCATTCTCTCCAAACGTACTGTGGTTTCTTTGATCTCAGAAGACAGGTAAGACTTTTGGCTTTTTCCTCAAAGAATCATCCAAAAATCTGCAAGATCAAATATATTACTCATACAAAATTCTTGTTGGAGTTGACCACATGATATAGAAAAGAGACTTTTCAGAAACATTCAATAGGAAATTTTTCACTCATGCTGTTAGGAAAATTCCTGAGAGATATTTTTACCAACATTTATGTTCATCTGCTATTCCAAATCCTACCATCCAGTTGAAACTTTGATTTGTTATTTTGTAGATACTGCTCATTTAAATATTTTGAAATATATTTTTATAATTTTATATGTATTTTTCACATCCTGATTTGCCAGTTTTTTATTAAGAGTTAAATAAGAGGACTAAGGTCTTTATAACACTGTAATTTTTAAAATATTCTTTTATTTCCCAGTCTCTAATGAGAAATATGGTAATTCACTCATTTGTATTTCTATGAATTATTATAATAAATGTCTTAGGTAAAACAAACAAAAAAACAACTTTTGAAAATAAAAGAGTTCAGAATTTTAAAACAATTTTTTGTCTCTGTGGGC
Source organism: Kogia breviceps (assembly GCF_026419965.1). Classification (NCBI taxonomy): domain Eukaryota; kingdom Metazoa; phylum Chordata; class Mammalia; order Artiodactyla; family Physeteridae; genus Kogia; species Kogia breviceps. The sequence continues at coordinate 22,662,986 of NC_081320.1, forward strand.
ACTGAGATCCTATTTTGGATGTCAAGAAAATCATCCAAACAAAAATAGCTATATCAAATAATAATGATTCTGTTTTCTCTTTGCTTTCCTGCTATTTACAAGCTTGGTTCTTTTTGAAGTTACATGGGTTTGTTGATTGACCAGGGGAAGGATAGTGTACAAGGAAGCAAAGAAAAATTAAGGAAAAAATTAATATTTCAAAACACCAGTTTATTTCATTGATATTTTTAGTGCTCTGTTTTCCTTTTCTTAGAAATTTTTCCTTGTTGTTTCATATTTATTCACTCATGTAGCCTCAGGCATGAATGGTAACACATATGCATATAGAGGTCAGATTCTGGGGTCAGTTACATATAGCTTCTTCTCCATGACATTGAATGTAAACTAGACTGTCTTTAACATCTTTGAGGCTCAGTTTACTCATTTGAAAATTTGGGCTAATAACAGTACCTATTTCATAGGGTTCTATATAGGTTAAATGATAAGCACATGTAAAACACACTGGGTTGCATATGAGCACATCTCATTTTCTTTATCCATATTGTCTCTCAAGAATATTTTCTAATATCTTTATTTAAACTCTGGATTTTCCTTGTTTCTTTGCCACTCTGTATCACCACATTTAATTTTTAAAAATCAAATTTGTTTATACCTATATCTAATTTCCAGGTAGAGCTTATAGTTTTGAGAAGAGGAGGTATGTGTTTCCATCTGTGTAAATCTCCCACTCTTCCTATGATATACCCTAGGCAAGTATCTTTCACTGGAGTTTATTTATCTTAAAGCTTTTTACTTTTTTATTTTTAATTTTTTTAATTTTTAATTTTTATTCTTTGGGAGTGCAGAATGTAGTATCTTATTTCCCCAGCCAGAGATTGAACCCACACCACTTGCACTGGAAGTGCAGAGTTTCAACCACTGAACTGCCAGGGAAGTACCAAAGCTTTTTACTTTTTACTAGCTTGTCAAGAAAATACAGGATTATCACACACAATTTTGAGGAAAAATAAAGTATAAACTGGAGATGATCAACCAGAGTTATCATTTTAGAATAATCACTTTGATAAAATATTGTTTTAAAATTTTACTGAAAATAAGTGCACCAATCAAAAGTGCACAGCTTATACACATGTATTAAATATAATTTTTAAAAAGCACAGGTTGGTGAATTTCCACAAAGGGTGCACCTTTGTGTAACAATCTCTCGAACCAAGAGATTGAACAAAGAAATCCCTTCATTTCTTTTCCCAATCTCTACTACACACCCCCCCTCAAAAATAACTGCATTACTTTCCTATTGCTATTGTAACAAATTACTACAAAATTAGTGGCTTAAAATTTTATGTATATTTATATATATACATATATATATGTTACATTTTGAGAGTGTAGATGCTAAAATCAGTAAATTGGCAGGGCTGTATCCCTTCTAGATGCTTTAGGGGAGAAACAATTACCTTAATTTTTCTAGCTTCTGGAGACTAGCTTCTGCTTTCCTTGGATTGTGACCCCTTATTCCATCTTCAAAACTCATTATCCCAACCTCTGATTCTGTTATCACATCTCCTTATTCAAACTTTGACTCCTCCTTTTTCCCTCTTATAAGCCTCATAATTATATTGCCCCCCCCCCCAGATAAACCAGGATAATCTCTCCATCTCAAAGTCCTTAACTTAATCATATGTGCAAAGTTCCTTTTGCTAGATAATGAAAAATATTCACAGTTCTAAGGATTAGGACATAGGTATCTTTAGGGAGAGCATTATTCTCTCTACCACAATAACTATTGACCTGACTTTTAATTATATAGATTAATTTTCCTATTTTTGAATGCAATGTAAATGCAATCTTTATATAAACTTAACCTGTGGTGTCCAAAATCTTTCACTCAACATTGCATTTGTGAGGTTTATCCACATTACTGTGTAGAGCAGGAGTTTGACAATTTTTAATGCTGTATGGTATTCTACTGTAGTAATATACCACAATGTATTTATCTGTTCTACTGCTGATGAGTTCTTAAATTTGTACTGTTTTTAGCTGTTATGCATAATATTGTTATAAATCATCTTGTACTTCTAATACCTGTGTGTGTACGTTTGTGTGTGGCGGGGTAAATATCCAATAGTAAAACTTCTGGGCCAGAGAATATGCATATATTCAAGTTCAGTAGATGTTTCCAACCAGTTTTTTAAAAATGATATAGTATTTATACTTCCACCAACAGGGTAATAGAGTTTCAGTTTCTCCACATAGTTAACAATGTGTAGTATGTATCAGTATTTTACATTTTAACCACCTAAAAAGTATCAGAAGTAATAAATGCATTCAATAAAGTTTCAGGGTACAAAACTAATACAGCTGATCCTTGAACAACATGAGGGTGGGGTTGCTGACACCCATGCCCTCAAAATTCCATGTATAATTTAACAGGCCTCCCTTGTATTTATGATTCTGCATCTATGGATTTAAACAACTGTGGATAGTGTAGTACTGTAGAATTTATTTATTGAAAAAAGAATCCACATGTGACCTACACATTTTAAACCCATATTATTCATAGGTTAACTGTATACAGAAATCTGTTGCATTTCTATACACTCACAATGAACTATCAGAAGAGAAAAAAGAAAAGAATCCCATTTACAATTTCATCAAAAAGAATTAAATAGACCTTCAAGATGGTGCAAGAGTAAGACATGGACATCACCTTCCTCCCCACAAATACATCAGAAATATATATACATGTGGAACAACTCCTACAGAACACCTACTGAAAGCTGGTAGAAGACCTCAGACATCCCAAAAGGCAAGAAACTCCCCCACGTACCTGGGTAGGGCAAAAGAAATAAGAAAAAGAAGAGATGAAAGAATAGGGATGGGACCTGCACCACTGGGAGGGAGCTGTAAAGGAGGAAAAGTTTCCATATTCTAGGAAGCCCCTTCACTGGCAGAGATGGGGTAGTGTTGGAGGGGAAACTTCAGAGCCACAGAGGAGAATGCAGCAACAGGGGTGCAGAGGGCAAAGCTGAGAGATTCCCGAACAGAGGATCAGTCACAACCAGCACTCACCAGCCTGAGAAGTTTATCTGCTCACCCACTGTCCTGGACGTGTTGGGGGTGGGTTCTGAGGCTCCGGCTTCTTGAGAGGTCAGATCCCAGGGAGAGGATTGGAGTTGGCTGTGTGAACACAGCCTGAAGGGGGTTAGTGTGCCACAGTTACCTCGGAGGGAGTCTGGGAAAAAGTCTGGACCTGTCTATGAGGCAAGAGACCATTGTTCCAGGGTGTGCAAGGAGAGGGGATTCAGAGCACCACCTAAATGAGCTCCAGAGATGGGTGCAAGTCATGGCTGTCAGTGTAGACACCAGAGGTGGGCAAGAAATGCTAAGGCTGAAGCTGCAGCCACCAAGAAGCCTGTGTGCAAGCACAGGTCACTATCCACACCTCCCTTCCTGGTAACCTGTAGAGCCTGTCACTGCCAGGGTCCCGTGATCCAGGGACAACTCCCCAGGGAGAACACACGGTGTGCCTCAGGCTGTTGCAACTTATGCTGGTCTCTGTCACCACAGGCTCACCCTGCGCTGCATTCTGAATGTGTCCCTCCCCACATGACATAGTGAGCCAGAGCCCCCTAATCAGCTGCTACTTTAACCCCGTCCTGTCTGAGCAAAGAACAGATGCCCTCAGATGACCTACATGAAGAGGCAGGGCCAAATCCAAAGCTGAACCCCAGGAGCTGTTCGAACAAAGAAGAGAAAGGGAAATCTCTGCCAGCAGCCTCAGGAGCAGCAGATTAAATCTCCACAATCAACTACATGTACCCTGCATCTGTGAATTACCTGAATAGACAATGAATCATGCCAAAATTCAGGCAGTGGACTTTGGGCACAATGATATATATATATTTTTTCCTTTTTCTCTTTTTGTGAGCGTGTATATACATATATGCTTCTTTGTGTGATTTTGTCTGTATAGCTTTGCTTTTACCATTTGTCCTAGGATCCTGTCTGTCTGGTTTTTGTTTGTTTGTTTGTTTGTTTGTTTTTTAGTATCATTTCAGCACTTCTTATTCTTGGTGGATTTCTTTTTTGGTTTGGTTGCTCTCTTTCTTTTTCTTTTTTATTACTTTTTAATTTTTTAAATTTTTACTAATTATTTTTTATTTTAATAACTTTATTTTATTTATTTTTTCTTTCTTTCCTTTTTTCTCCCTTTTCTTCTGAGCCATGTGGTTCACAGAGTCTTGGTGCTTTGGCTGGGTGTCAGACTGGTGCCTCTGAGGTGGGAAAGCTGAGTTCAGGACATTGGTCCACCCGAGACCTCCCAGCTCCACATAATATCAAATGGTGAAAGGTCTCCCAGAGATTTCCATCTCAACATTAAGACCCAGCTCCACTCAATGATCAGCAAGCTAGAGTGCTGGACGCTTTATGCCAAACAACCAGCAAGACAGGAACACAACCACACCCATTAGCAGAGAGGCTGCCTAAAATCATAATAAGGCCACAGACACCCCAAAACACACCACCAGATGTGGACCTGCCCACGAGAAAGACAAGATCCAGCCTCATCCACCAGAACACAGGCACTAGTTCCCCCCACCAGGAAGCCTACACAACCCACTGAACCAACCTTAGCCACTGGAGGCATACACCAAAAACAACGGGAACTACAAACCTGCAGCCTGTGAAAAGGAGACCCCAAACACAGTAAGTTAAGCAAAATGAGAAGACAGAGAAACACACAGCAGGTGAAGAAGCAAGGTAAAAAACCACCATAGCAAACAAATGAAAAGGAAATAGGCAGTCTACTTGAAATAGAATTCAGAGTAATGACAATAAAGGTGATCCAAAATCTTGGAAATAGAATGGAGAAAATACAAGAAATGTTTAACAGGGACCTAGAAGAACTAAAGAGCAAACAAACAATGATGAACAGCACATTACATGAAATTAAAAATTCTCTAGAAGGAATCAATAATAGAACAACTGTGGCAGAATAATGGATAAGTGACCTGGAATATAAAATATTGGAAATAGCTACTGCAGAACCAAATAAAGAAAAAAAATGAAACAATTGAGGACAGTCTTAGACACCTCTGGGACAACATTAAACACACCAACATTTGAATTATAGGGGTCCCAGAGGAAGAAGAGAAAAATAAAGGGACTGAGAAAATATTTGAAGAGATTATAGTTGAATACTTCCTTAATATGGGAAAGGAAATAGTTAATCAAGTCCAGGAAGTGCAGAGAGTCCCATACAGGATAATTTCAAGGAGAAACATGCCAAGACACATATTCATCAAACTATCAAAAATTAAATACAAGGAAAACATATTAAAAGCAGTAAGGGAAAAACAACAAATAATATACAAGGGAATCCCCATAAAGTTAACAGCTGATCTTTCAGCAGAAACTCTGCAAGCCAGAAGGGAGTGGCAGGACATATTTAAAGTGATGAAAGGGAAAAACCTACAACAAAGATTACTTTACCCAGCAAGGATATCATTCAGATTTGACAGAGAAATTAAAACCTCTACAGACAAGCAAAAGCTAAGCAAATTCAGCACTACCAAACCAACTTCACAACAAATGCTAAAGGAACTTCTCTAAGCAGGAATCACAAGAGAAGGAAAAGACTTACAATAACATGTGTCCGTTGACAGATGAATGGATAAAGAAGATGTGGCCCATATATGCAATAGAATATTACTCAGCCATAAAAAGAAATGGAATTGAGTTATTTGTAGTGAGGTGGGTGGACTTAGAGTCTGTCATACAGAGTGAAGTAAGTCAGAAAAAGAAAAACAAATATTGTATGCTAATACATATATATGGAATCTAAAAATAAGAGTTATGAAGAACCTAGGGGCAGGACAGGAATAAAGATGCAGACATAGAGAATGGACTTGAGGACACAGGGAGGTGGAAGGGTAACCTGGGACAAAGTGAGAGAGTGACATGGATTTGTATGTACTACCAAATGTAAAATAGATAGCTAGTGGGAAGCAGCCGCATAGCACAGGGAGATTAGCTCACTGCTTTGTGACCACCTAGAGAGGTGGGATAGGGAGGGTTGGAGGGAGACACAAGAGAGAGGAGATATGGGGATATATGTATATGTATAGCTGATTCACTTTGTTATGAAGCAGAAACTAACACACCATTGTAAAGCAATTATACTCCAATAAAGATGTTTTTAAAAAGGAATAAAATACCTAGGAATAAATATAAACTTGGAGGTAAAAGACCTGTACTAGGAAAACTATAAGACATTGATTAAAGAAATGGAAGACAACACAAACAAATGGGAAAATATACTGTGCTCATGGATTGGAAGAGTTAATATTGTTAAAATGAACATTCTACCTAAGGCAATCTACAGATTCAATACAACCCCTATCAAAATACCAATGGGATTTTTCACAGACCTAGATCAAATAATTCTAAAATTTGTATGGAAACACAAAGTTTCTTGAATAGCGCAAACAATCTCTAGAATGAAGAACAAAGCTGGAAGTATTATGCTCCCAGAATCGAAACTATGCTACAAAGCTACATCAATCAAAACTATATGATATTGGCACAAAAATAGACACATTGATCAACAACAAGATAGAGAATGCAGAAATAAACCCACACTTATCTGGTCAATTATGACAAATGAGGTTAGAATATACAGTGGAGGAAAACTGGACAGCTCCATGCAAAAGACTCAAAGTGGACTACTTTCTCACCCCACACACAAAAATCAACTCAAAATGGATTAAATATTTGAATGTAAGACCTGAAGTCATAAAACTCTAAGAAAACAAAGGCAGTATGCTCTTTGACATTGCTCTTTGACTTTAACAATATTTTTTGGATTTGTCTCCTCAAGCAAGAACAACAAAAGTAAAAAGAAAAAACAAAAAAACAAAACCCCACAAATGTGATTACATCAATCTAAAAAGCTTTTGCACTGCAAAAGAAGCTAACAACAAAATAAAAAGGCAGCCTACTGAATGGGAGAATATATTTCAACTGATACATGTGACAAGGTTTTAAAAGCCCAAGTATAAAAAGAACTCATAGAATCCAAAAGCAAAACAACAACACAGTTTTAAAAAGGTCAGAGGACTTAAATAGACATTTTTCAAAGAAGACATATGGATGGTCAACAGACATGTGAAAACATTCTCACATCACTGATGATCAAGGGAATGCAAAACAAAACCACAATGAGATATCACCTCACCCCTGTCAGAATGACTGTTACCAAAAAGGCAAAAAATGACAAGTGTTGACAAGGATTTGGAGAAAAGGGATCCTTCATGCACTGTTTGTGGAAATTTAAATTCATGCAGCCACTATGAAAACATTATGGAGGTTCTCAAAAAATTAAAAATAGAACTAGCTTAAGATTCAGCAATTCCACTTCTGAATATTTACCTCAAGAAAACAAAACACTAATTTGAGAAGATATATGCACCCCTATGTTCATAATGGACTGTTACTCAGCCATAAAAAAGAATGAAATCTTTCCATTTGTGTCAACATGGATGTACCTAGAGGGTATTATGCTAAGTGAAATAGAGTCATAGATACAGAGAACAAAGTGGTGGTTGATGGGGACAGTGGATGAGTAAAATAGGTAAGGGACATTAAAAGTTATAACTTCCAGTTAAAAGTAAATAAAACACAGTGATGTAATGTACAGTGTAGGGAATATAGTCAATAATATTGTAATATTTTTGTACTGTGACAGATAATTACTAGATTATTTTGGTGATTATTTTGTAATGTATAAAAATATTGAATCACTGTCATTCACCTGAAAGTAATGTAATAATGTAAGTCAATGGTACTTCAGTAATTTAAAAAATAACATTTTATTAATGAAGTAAAAATATTGTCTTGCAATATTCAAAACTGACATTGAAACAAGTCAGGATGAAATGGCCTGTAGAGGCATTGCCCTATTTATTTTCTCATAGAACTTTTTCTTGTGCCCAGTTATAGACAAAGCATACCTACATTTATTTATTTATTATCTTGTTTTCACATGAGTTACCTACACAAAAGTTGAGATGTAGGAAATAATTTTAGACATATGATTTTGGGTAAATGTATATCCCTATTTTAGCTGTTGGAAATTATTTTTAATAGAAGCAAGAATCAATGATAATTAGAAAATGCTATTTTTGTATAACTATCTAGATAATAGTATTGATGATTCATAAGATGATCCAAAATTTTTGCCTACTGATGGATATTGATATAGATAGCTGATATTTGAAATTCCAAAAAGGTCTGTATGTACAAAATTAAATAATGAGAAGAAATAATGATAGATAGATAGATAGGTAGATAGATGGATCTATATACATATTATAACAACATGGCTCTTACAGAACAGTTTTCCAAAATAAAGTAATGGATAAGATCAAGAAAAAGTGAGTTTTCAAGCAGCTAAAACAGATGTCATAAATTCCGTTCATTTTTTTTCTGTAATATATGTTAGAAAAATTTTTATGTAAAATGGAAAAAAACTTAATTCCAATCAAATTCATTAATAATCAAATTTATACAACTAGGGTGAGTGTTAACTCTTGTTCTGTTTCCTTGAAGTCTTCCATATGTCTTACACAGCCAAATTTCATCATTTCCATATTTACCAGCTATCAAATGACATTTGATAAAAAGGGTCCCTCCTCTCTTGGATTGCTCTTAAGTAGGCATAAACTTCTTTCCCAAAACTTCTCAACAAGATTTGCCTTGCATATCACCAAACTCAAATGAATCAGAAGTAAGAGTAACAGAAGAAAAGAGTGTAATTGTATAATTTTTAGTGAATGGGTAAAGAGTACTGCCTTCTGAAGTAACCGTGAGGTTACTGAGGGCCTTCCATCATTAAAATGTTTTATTACCCTAAAGAAATTCAACCATAAAGAAAGTATTAAATTCTATAACGTGTACTCTGTTTAAGAGAACAGGTTAGGATGAATTAAGCTTTAGAAATATTTCCCCCAAAATGACTAAAAACTAACATTAAAGGTAGAAAGCTTGTAGTATTTGGAAATATACGTTTATTTAGTATAAGTTATATTTCAATTTTTGATCATGGCAGATAAATAATGTAATAGAGCATTAAATAAATATAAATTCTACACCCTCCAAAATCAGATGCCATGGACAATCTCAAATTACTGTTAGTTTTAGTCACATTAGTCACATTAGTAAATTGATAATCAAGAAAATTCACAAATTATATCAAGATGGAGGTGTTTTAATTAAGAAATGGCAAAGAACTAATAAAAGTTCAAGTCACAAAGTGTCTGCTTTTGTGGAAAAATTAAAAATCAAATGAAAAGGAAACTAACTGTAGCACAAAGTCTGCTCAAGATTGAGAGAAAATATTGATTGCTGTTTTTGTTTGCTTTTGTACAGGGAAAAAAACAGTTCCCCCTTCTGTGCTTCTCCTTTATTCTCACACTACTACCACATCACAACTCATGTGATACCAAATGAATTGAGTTTTTTCCACCAAGAAATTCTCTGCAGCACCAGCCGTGTGTCCTACAATTTAACTCAATTCAAATATTATCTACCTGGAGATAGCATCAGGTCCTTCAGTGTAAGGATCAGTCCCATGAGAATGATCCCCACTTCCAATGCCAATCATAAGTAGTAGGTCTCCAGGTTACCCACAACTTCTGTTTGACTTGGTTACAAATCAGAGGTTTCCATGACTCCCATCTTGGACTTGATTCTTTGCTAGAACAGTTCACAGAACTCTGGGAAACATTTACTTAGTTTAGCAGCTTATTAAAGAATATGATAAAGGGTGCAAATAAAGACATATATAGGGAGGTCTGGGAGGGCTCTGATCACAGGAGCTTCTGTTCCAGTGGAGTTGGGTGGATCACTCTCCTGGTATGTGAATGTGTTCACCAACCTGAAAGCTCTACAAACTCCCTAATGTTTGGATTTTTATGAAGATTTCATCACGTAGACATGATTAGTCGTTAACTCCAACTCTACTCCCTATCTTTTCTCTGGAGAATGGGGTAGTAGTGAAGGTTGAAAATTTGGTCTTTCTGGACTAGCTTTCATCCAGGAGCCCACCTAAAGTTGCTTCATTAGAACAGAATGTGTGCCTATTTCTCTTATCTCTTAAAAATTTACAAGAGTTTAGAAACCCTGTGTCAGGGACTGTGGTCAAATACCAAATATTAGAGCAAGAGATGCTCTTAGCACTCTTTACCACTTTAGAAATTTAAAAGGGTTTTAGAAGCCCTGTGTCAGGAACTCGGGGGTAGAGACAAATAAAAATGTATATATTTTTTAATTTCACAGCTTTCTTTAGTTTTATTTTTCCCAAAAACTGGCAAAAATGATGTTTGTCTAAAAGAAAGAGAAATCTAAAGCGTGTGTGAGAGAGAAGAACTAAACCTGACATTTAGGCATTTACAGGAAAAGGACTGTTTATTAATCCAAGATGAGATAAAAGAGACTATTTATCTGAGAGGGACATATTTGGAGGTAGAGGGTGGTAAAACGTATACTAACTGTTTCTTTTAAATAAGATAATATGGCTGCTATTTATAGAGCTCTAAATTGGTGCCTGAAGCTGTACTAAATGATTTTAAATGCATTATCTCTTTTAGACCTTATGCTAGTCAACAATTATTCCCATTTTACAGATGATTAGTCTAAAGCTCAGAGAAGTTAAATAACTTTATCACCTTTTCAAAACTATCAAGCAGTGAGGCCAGGATTGCAGCCAATTTCTACTTTACTCTAGGGTCTGCTCTCATGTATCTTGTTACAATGCAAAAACTTTGGCAAGGAGCAGTCTTATGACAAATACTTTCTTAGTAATGTCCATGAAGACCAAAGTGAATCACCTGAAACATGGAAGAATTTCTAATATTATCACCAGGAGCACTGTTAAAGTCCCAATTTTATTTAAAAAATTGAATTATTATGGCAGAAAACTGCCATAGTTAGAAAATCCTGAACAATATCTTGTCTTTGGGAAGAATTCTTCCCTGGGAAAATAATATGTCATCCAAAAAATAGAAACCTAAATAACCTACCATGCAAAGTCCTCTTGGATCTCCAGAAGGAAGTCTCTTGAAATAATTTTTCTCCTGCCTATATACTCAATACCTTTATGTAGGCTGTCATAACCCTAACTTGCAAAGACTGTGCCTGGAGAACTTAGCTGAATCCCACATTGTCCTACAAGTTGGCTCTGGCTGCCATAACAAAGTACCATAGACCAAGTGGCTTAAACAATAGAACTTTATTTCTCATAGTTAAGGAGACTGGAAAGTCCAAGATCAAGGCACCAGAAAGTTAAGTTTCACTCTGAGGCTTGTAGGCCACCACATTCTCCATGTGCACTCACATGACCTCTTCTTTGTACATGCAAAGAGAGAAATCTCTCTATTCTTCTTAGAAGGCCACTAATACTATTAGATTAGGGTCCAACCCTCATGACCTCATTTGAACTTAATTACCTCCTAATGATACTATCTATGAATATAATCACATTGTGGGTTAGGGTTTTACCATATAAATGAGAGGGGGGATACAATTCAGTCCATAGTAGTCCCAAAATTTTATTTATGCAGTCACACTGATTTCTATTAATATGATTGTGTGAGAAGCAGAACTGCCAAGTAGGTAAGACCTTATAAAGGAATCTAATAAGTAAAACTGATATTGTTCACTAAAATAAAAGTTTATATTCTATAATAAAAGGGGCTTCTAAGTGAGATTGTTTCTTGAGCATAGATGTCTAAAGGCCACATTTGATTATAAAAATTAACAAGATCAAAGGAGGGAAGAGAGAAAAAATGGCTGGGACCATTATCTTCCTTAAGAAATAGAGGACTTCTAACATACTGCAAGTGGGGAAAAATGAAGAAAAACAAGGAAGAAATCTCAACTCCACAAGAAAAAAATATGTGTCAATGAAATACACAGAGGAAAATTGGCAAAAGTAACTACTGGCTTCTGCTAGAAGGAAAGCTAAAGAATGAGGATGGCCCATAGGACAAATGAGATCACAACAGCATAATATGTAGATTTCCTTTCTTTGCTGTATAATAACACTATTAACTAGTAATTGTGCTAGAGGCTCAAGTCATTATTGTAATCATGTCAAGTCAACTGGCAATGTGACTTTTTACCTTATTAAGGAAGGACTCCTCTCTCACATGGTAGCAGTAGCACCAAAAAGGAGTTTAGATATAGCAACAAAGTATACTTGGAATAAAGGCCAGGTTGAAGTAAAGAGGCTTGTATTAATTTCTTATTGCAGCTCTAATAAACTGTGTCCAACTTAATGGCTTAAAACAACCCAAATTTATCATTTTAGAGTTCTGTAGGTTTAAAGTCTCACACAGATCTTGTTGGGTTAAAATGAAGGTGGTAGCAAAGCAATATCCTTTTGTGGAGGCTGTAGTGGAGAATATGTTTCCTTGAACTTCTGGGTTTCTAGAAGCCACCAATGTTATTTAGCTCATGCCTCCCTTCCTCTATCTTTAAATCCAGTAGTAGAGCTACCAGAATAATCCAGGAAAATCTCCTTATTTTAAGTTTAGCATCCTTAATTCTATCTGCAGACTGAATTACCCTTTGCTAGGTAGCCTAACATATTTACTGGCCCCAGGAATTAGGATGTGAACATCATTGGGGACCATTATTCTGACTACCACTGGAGTTAAATTCAAGTAGAAAATTTACAAAAATTTAAACATTCATATTGTAACTGTTCTCAGGCACAGACCAATACCTACTCCTCAGAATGAATAATGAAAGTTTAACATGATATATCCCTGTTTATAACTGAATAAAAGAAATTCAGCTACACCCAGGTGAAAATAAAGAGATTCCAGGAAAATTACCCACATTATATTGAACAAAAATTAAACCTAGACTGATGAGAAACAGAAAAAAATCAACATGAAGGCTCTGGAAGAAATTGGAAAAAAGAAAAGAATACTTAATATACTGTTCAAAAGGATCAGGAAGAATTGAAGGGAGGGGCAAGATTTAATATGGAAAACAAAAGTACATTTTAAACAGAATCTACTTTTGCCATTGTTCTCAATAAAATTTAAAATATATAAAAAAAAGAGAATGACAGATGAGATGAGAAAGCAAACTGAGATGAAAAGAAGCTTTAAAAATTTTATTACTTTATTTTTATTGAAATACAGTTGATGTACAGTATTATTTTGGTTTCAGGTGTGCAACATATTGATTCAACATTTAAACACATTATGAATGATCACCATGATAAGTCTAGTAACCATCTGTCACCAGAGCTATTAAAATATTATTGACTATATTACATATGCTGGATATTACCTCCTCAAGTCTTACTTATTTTTAAGTGCAAAAATCTACTTCAGATATCCATGAAAAAAGAGTAAGATTTCAAACATAACTTTAAATAGCCCCATCAAATCACAAGGATATAGAGCAAAAAAAGCAGAAAGGAACAAAAGAGAACTAGAAAAACCACCCCAGACAATTAATAAAATGTCAAACAATATACAAACCTATCAATAATTAAATGTAAATGGACTAAATGCTCCATCAAAGGGCATAGAGTGGCTGAATGGACACAAAAACAAAACCCATATTTACGCTGCCTACAAGACACTTCAGATCAATAGACACACACATACTGAAATAGTGGGGATGGAAAACAGTTTCCATGCAAATTAAAATGAAAAAAAAAGCTGAGAGAGCATATTTATATCAGACAAAATAGACGTATAAAAGACTGTAACAAGAGACAATGAAGGATATTAAATAATGATCAAGGGCTCAATTCAACAAGAAATTATAGCAATTGTAAACCTATATGTACCCAACATAGAAGCAATGCAATACATAAAGCTAATATTAACAGACACAAAGGGAAAAATTGACAGTAACATAATAATAGTAAGGGGCTTTAATACCATGCTTACTTCAATGAACAGTCCTTCCAGACAGAAAATTCATAAGGTAACACTGGCCTTAAAAATGCATTACATTAGAGGGAATTAATAGATACATATATAAATTATTCTATCCAGAAACATCATAATGCACATTCTTTTTAAGTGCACATGGACTTTTCTCCAGGATAAGTCATGTTCTAGGCCACGAAACATGTTTCAGTAAATTTAAGAAGATTGAAATTATATCAAGAATCTTTCCAACATTAACATTATGAATCTAGAAATCAATCATAATAAAACTCCAAAACAAACACAAATATGTGGAGGCTAAACAATATGCTACTAAGCAACCAATAGGTCATGGAAGAAATCAAAGAGGAAATCAGGAAATACCTGGAGACAAAACTGGAAACAAAAATTTTAAATCCTTAAAATGCAACAAAAGCAGTATTAAGGTGGGAAGATTATAGTGATACAAGCCTAGCTCAGGAAACAAACAAAAAAATCTAAAATAAACCTTACATCAAAAGGAACATAAAAAAGAAGAAAAAGTCAAAACTCAAAGTTAGTAGAGGAAAAGATATAATAAGATCAGAGTAGAAATAAATGAAATACAAACTGAAAAAAACCCCAGAAAACCTCAATGAAACTAAGAGCTGTTGCCTTGAAAAATAAACAAAATTGATAAGCCTTTAGCCAGATTCATCCAGAAAAAGAGAGCTGGAAATCAGAGTAAGGAAAATCACTGCAGCTGTTTAGAAAAAATAAAAAAGAATGAAGAGAAATTAGGACAGTTTAAGAGACATGTGGGAAAACATCAAAATCACTAATATTCACATTATAGGGGTCCCAGAAGGAGAAGAGAGATAAGAGGCTGAGAACATATTTGAAAACATAATAACTAAAAACTTCACTAACCTGGAAAAGGAAAGAGTCACCCAAATGTAGGAAGTGAAGAGAGTCCCACACAGGATGAACCCAAAGAGAAACACACAAAGACACATTGTAATTAACATGACAAAAATAAAGATAAAGAGAGAATATTAAAAGCAACAAATAATATACAAGAGAACTCCCATAAGGCTACCAGCAGTTTTTTCAGCAAAAAACTCTACAGGTCAGAAGGGAATAGAATAGAAAATAGTAAAAGCTACAACTAAGGATACTCTACCCAGCAAGGATCTCATTCAAATTTGATGGAGAGATCAAAAGCTTTAACAGAAAAGCAAAAGCTGAAAGAGTTCAAACCATCAAACCAGGTTTACAACAAATGCTAAAAGAACTTCTGTAAGTGAAAAAGAAAAGGCCACAGCTTTCAGAAACAAGAAAATTATGAAATGATAAAGCTCACCAGTAAAGTCAAAAATAAAATAAAGGTAGGAAATAATCCACAGAGAAAGCTAGTAAGGATACTAAAAGATAAAATCAGTAAAATAATTTATATCCACAATAAACTGTGTTAAGGGATACACAAAAACAATTAGATGTAAAATATGGTATCAAAAGAGCAATTGTGTGGAGAGGAGAGTACAAATGCAGGATTTTAAAATGCATTTGAAATTAAGAGGTCAGCAACTTAAAACAATCATATATATATATATATATATATATATGTGTGTGTGTGTGTGTGTGTGTACTGCTATACAAAAACCTCATGGTAACAGCAAACCAAAAACCTATAATAGACTTACACACAAAAAAGACAAAGAAATCCAAAAATTACACTAAAGTTACTCATCAAAGCACAAGAGAAGAAAACAAAAGAAGAAGAAAGGAAACAAAAAGACCTACAAAAACAAACCCAAAACAATTACCAAAATGGCAATAAGAAAGTACATATTAATAATTACCTTAAATGTAAATGGACTAAATGCTTCAACCAAAAGACACAAAGTGGCTGAATGGATATCAAAAATAAGACCTGTATGTATGTTGCCTACAAGAGACTCACCTAAGATCTAGAGACACACAAAGACTGAAAGTGAGGAGATGGAAAAAATGTATTCCATGAAAATACGAATCAAAAGAAAGCTGGAGTAGTGACATTTAGATAAAATAAACTGTTAAATAAAAACTGTTAAAGGAGACATAGAAGTACACTACATAATGATCAAGGGATCAAACCAAAAAGAAGGTATAATAATTGTAAATATATATATACACTGAACAAATAAGGCAAATATTAACAGACATAAAAGGAGAAATCAACAGTAGCAAATAATTGTAGGGGACTTTAACACCAAAATTACATCAATGGACAAATTATCCAGAGAGAAAATCAATGTGGAAATATTGTCCTTAAATGATGCATTAGATTAAAAAGCTTAATAGATATGTATAGAACATTCCATCCCAAAACAGCAGAATACATATTCTTTTCAAGTGCCCATGGAATATTCTTCAGGATAGGTCACATACTAGGCCACGAAGCAAGCCTTGTTAAATTTAAGAAAATTGAAACTGTATCAAGCATGATTTTCCCAGCACAATGCTATGAGACTAGAAGTCAATTACAAGAAAAACACTGCAAAAAAACAATCACGTGGAGGCTAAACAATGTGCTACTAAACAACCAATGGAACACTGAATAAATCAAAGGAAATAAATAAATACCTAGAGGTAAATGAAAACAAAAACATGACAATCTAAAACCTATGGGATGCAACAAAAGCAGTTCTAAGAGGGAATTTTATAACAATATAAACTCACCTCACGAAACAAGAAAAATCTCAAATAAACAACCTAACCTTACCTCCAAAAGAACTAACAAAAGAAGAACAAACAGAACCCAATGTTAGTAAAAGGAAAGAAATCATAGAGATCAGAGCAGAAATAAATGAAATAGAGATTAAAATAACAATAGAATAGATCAATAAAACTAAAATCTGATTCTTTGAAATGATAAACAAAATTGATAAACCTTTAGACAGTCTCAACAAGAAAAAGAGGGAAAAGGCCCAAATCAATAAAATCTGAAATGAAAAAGAAAAATTTATAACTGACACCACAGAAATACAAAGAATTATAAGACACTACTACAAATGACTAGATGCCAATAAAATGGACAATCTAGAAGAAATGGACAAATTCATAGAAAGATACAATCTTCTAAGACTGAACCAGGAAGAAATAGAACATATGAATGGACAAATTACCCATAATGAAATTGAATCAGTAATGTAAAAACTCCCAAAGAACAAAAATCCAGGACCAGATGGTTTTATAGGTGAATTCTACCAAACATTTAGAGACGAGTTAACACTTATTCTTTGCCAACTAGCCCAAAATATTGCAGAGGAAGGAACACTTCTGAACTCATTCTATGAGGACAATATCACCCTGATACAAAAACCAGACAAAGATATCAAAACAAAGAAGAAAAAAGAAGTAAAAGAAAATTAGAGGCCAGTATCACTGATGAACATAGATGCAAAAATCCTCAACAAATATTAGAAACCTAATCCAACAGTACATTAAAAGGGTCATACATGATGATCGAGTGGGATTTATCCCAGGGCAGCAAGAATGGTTCAATATTCACAAATCAACCACCACATTAACAAACTGAAGAATAAAAATCATTTGTTCATCTCAATAGATGCATAAAGAATATTTTGATAAAATTCAACAACCATTTATGACAAAACTCACCAACAAGTGGGCATAGAAAGAACATACCTCAACATAATAAAGGCCATATATGACAAACTGCAGGTAACATCATACTCAACAGTGAAAAGCCTAAAGCATTCCCTTTAAGGTCATGAAAAAGACAAGGAGGCCTACTCTTGCCCTTTTATTCAACATAATTTTGGAAGTCCTAGCCATAGCAATCAGGGAATAAAAAAATAAAAGGAATCAAGTTAAAAAGGAAGAAGTAAACTGTCACTGTTAGCAGATAACATACTATACATAAAAAATCCTAAAGACATCTCCCCAAAACTGTTAGCATTTGTCAATGAATTCTGTAATGTTGCAGGATACAAAATTATCATACAGAAATCTGTTGCATTTGTATACACTAAAAATGAACAGTCAGCAAGAGAAATGACAAAAATAATCTCACTTATAATTGAATAAAAATAATAGAATACCTAGAAATAAACCTAACTTAAATAAACCTAAATAAGGAGAACAAAATATACACCATGCTCATAAATTGGAAGAATTAATATTGTTAAAATGACAATACTACCTAAGGCAACCTACAGATTCAATGCAATCCTTATCAAAATAACAGTTCACGGAACTGGAACAAATAATTCTAAAATTAGTATGGATACACAAAAGACAGCAAATAACTATTAAAATCCTGAAAAAGAAGAAAGCTGGAGTAACACACCCCTGATTTTGTAGCACAAACCTACAGTAATCAAAACAGAATGATACTGCCAGAAAAACAACACATAGATCAATGGAAAGGACATTTACATACAATCAATTAATCTGTGTCAAAGTGGGGAAGAATATACAATGGGGAAAAACAGTGTCTTAGAGAAATGATGTTGGGAAAACTAGATAGCTAATGCAAAAGAATCAAATTGGACTACATTCTCACACCATATTAAAATATAAACTCAAAATGAATCAATGAATTGAATGTAAAACATGAAACTATAAACATTTGAGAAGAAAACTTAGGCAGTGTGCTCTTTGCCATCAGTTTTAGCAATATTTTGTATTTGACTCCTCAGGTAAGAACAAAAACAAAAAGAAACAAGTGGGATTACATCAAGCTAAAAAGCTTTTGAGGGAGGAGTTTCAAGATAGTAGAAGTGTAAGACGTGGAGATCACCATCCTCCCCACAAATACATCAGAAATACATCTACATGTGGGACAAATCCTACAGAACACCTACTGAACACAGGCAGAAGACCTCAGTCCTCCCAAAAGCCAAGAAACTCCCCAAGTACCTGGGTGGGGCAAAAGAAAAAAGAAAAAAACAGAGACAAAAGAATAGGGATGGGACTGCACCAGTGGGAGGGAGCTGTGAAGGAGGAAAGGTTTCCACACACTAGGAAGCCTCTTCGTAGGTGGAGACTGCAGGTGGTGGATGGAGGAAGCTTCAGAGCCATGGAGGAGAGCACAGCAACAGGGGTGCAGAGGGAAAAGCGGAGGGATTCTGCACAGAGGTTTGGAGCCAACCAGCACTCACCAGACTGAGATTCTTCTCTGCTCACCCACCAGGGCAGGTGGGGGCTGGGAGCTGAGGCTCAGGCATTGGAGGTCAGATCCCAGGGAGAGAACTGGGGTTGGCTGCATAAACACAGCCCAAAGAGGGCTAGTGCACCACAGCTAGCCAGGAGGGAGTCTGGGAAAAAATCTGGACCTGCTTAAGAGACAAGAGACTTTTTCTTGCCTCTTTGTTTCCTGGTGTGTGAGGAGAGGGGATTAAGAGCACCACTTACAGGAGCTCCAGAGATGGGTGCGAGCCATGGCTATTAGCATGGACCCCAGAGACGGGCATGAGATGCTAAGGCTGCTGCTGCTGCCACCAAGAAGCCTTTGTGCAAGCCAAGGTCACTCTCCACACTGCCCATCCCAGGAGCCTGTGCAGCCCGCCACTGCCAGGGTCCCGTGATCCAGGGACAACTTCTCTGGGAGAACACACAGTGCATCTCATGCTGATGCAATGTCACGCTGGCCTCTACCACCACAGGCTCGCCCCACATTCTGTATCCCTCCCTCCCCCCAGCCTGAGTGAGCCAGAGTCCCCAAAGGAGCTGCTCTTTTAACCCCATCCTGTCTGGGTGGGAACAGATGCCATCAGGTGACCTACACAGAGGTGGGACCAAATCCAAAGCTGAAACCCAGAAGCTGTGTGAACAAAGAAGAGAAAGGGAAATTTCTCCCAGCAGTCTCAGGAACAGAGGATTAAATCTCCACAATCAACTTGATATACCCTGCAACTGTGGAATACCAAAATAGACAGCGAATCATCCCAATTTGAGGAGGTGGACTTTGGGAGCAAGGATATATGTATTTTTTCCCCTTATTCTCTTTTTGTGAGTGTGTATGTGTATGCTTCTGTGTCTGATTTTGTCTAGGGTGGTCATTTGTCCTATGGTTCTGCCTGTCCATTATTTGTTTGTTTGTTTGTTTGTTTGGTATAGTCTTATCAGTTGTTATCATTGGTGGATTTGTTTTCTGGTTTAGTTGTTCTCTTCTTTCTTTCTTTATTGTTTTCCTTTTTTTATTACTTAAAAAATTTTAATAATTATTTTTTCTTTTAATAACATTTTAATTGTATTTTATTTCATCTTCTTCTTTCTTTCTCTCTTTATCTCACTTTAATTCTGGGCAGTGTGGATGACAGGCCCTTGGTGCTCCAGCCAGGTGTCAGGGCTGTGCTTCAGTGGTGGGAGAGGCAAGTTCAGGCCATTGGTCCCAAAGAGACGTTCCAGCTCCATGTAATATCAAATGGCCAAAATCTCCCAGAGATCTCCATCTCAATGCTAAGACCCAGGTCCATTCAACAAACAGCAAGCTACAGTGCTGGACACCCGATGCCAAACAAAAAGCAAGACGGGAAAACATCCCCACCCATTAGCAGAGAGGCTGCCTAAAATCATAATAATGCCACAAACACCCCAAAACACCACCAGACGTGGACCTGCCCACCAGAAAGACAAGAACTAGCCTCATCCACCAGAACACAGGCACTAATCCCCTCCACCAGGAAGCCTACACAACCCACTGATCTAACATTACACAATCCAACGCACTGATCTAACCTACACAACCCAACCTATACAACCAAGCTCACTGATCTAACATTAAACACTTGGGGCATACACCAAAAACAATGAGAATTACAAACCTGAAGGCTGTGAAAAGGAGACCCCAAACACAGTAAGTTAAGCAAAATGAGAAGACAGAGAAACACACAGCAGATGAAGGAGCAAGGTAAAAAACCACCAGAACTAAAAAATGAAGAGAAAATAGGAAGTCTACATGAAAAACAATTCAGAATAATGATAGTAAAGGTGATCCAAAATCTTAGAAATAGAATGGAGAAAATACAAGAAACGTTTAACAAGGACCTAGAAGAAATAAAGAGCAAACAAACCATGATGAACAACAAAATAAATGAAATTAAGAATTCCCTAGAAGGGATCAATAGCAGAAAAAATGAGGCAGGAGAAAGGATAAGTGACTTGGAAGATAAAATAGTGGAAATACCTACTGCAGAGTAAACTGAAGAAAAAATAATGAAAAGAATTGAGAACAGTCTCAGAGACCTCTGGGACAACATTAAACGTACCAGCATTCGAATTACAGGGGTCGCAGAAGAACAGGAGAAAAAGAAAGGGACTGAGAAAATATTTGAAGAGATTATAGTTGAAAATTCCCTTATAAGGGAACGGAAATAGTTAATCAAGTCCAAGAAGCACAGAGAGTTCCATACAGGATAAATCCAACGAGAAACACACCAAGACACATATTAATCAAACTATCAAAAATTAAATACAAAGAAAAAATATTAAAAGCAGAAAGGGAAAAACAAATAACATACAAGGGAATCTCCATACAGTTAACAGCAGATCTTTTAGCAAAACTATTCAAGTCAGAAGGGTGTGGCAGGACATATAAAGTGATGTAGGAGAAACACCTACAACCAGGATTACTCTATCCAGCAAGGATCTCATTCAGATTTGACAAAGAAATTAAAACCTTTACAGACAAGCAAAAGCTATGAGAACTCATCACCACCAAAGCAGCTTTACAATAAATGCTAAAGGAACTTCTCTAGGCAGGAAACACAAGAGAAGGGAAAGACCTACAATAACAAACCCAAAACAATTAAGAAAATGGTAATAGGAAAATACATATTGATAATTACCTTAAATGTAAATGGATTAAATGCTCCAACCAAAAGACATAGAATGGCTTAATAGATACAAAAACAAGACCCATATATATGCAGTCTACAAAAGGCCCACTTCAGACCTAGGGACACATACAGACTGAAAGTGAGGGGATGGAAAAAGATATTTCATGAAAATGGAAATCAAAAGAAAGCTGTAGTAGTAATTCTCATATCAGACAAAATAGATTTTAAAACAAAGACTATTACAAGAGACAAAGAAGGACACTACATGATGATCAAGGGATAAATCCAAGAAGAAGATATAACAATTATAAATATTTATGAACCCACCAAAGGAGCACCACAATACATAAGGCAAATACTAACAGCCACAAAAGGGGAAATGGACAGTAACACTATCATGATAGGGCACTTTAACACCCCACTTTCACAAATGGACAGATAATACAAAATGACAATAAATAAGGAAACAGAAACTTTAAATGATACATTAAACAAGATAGTTTCACAGGCAAATTCTATCAAACATTTAGAGAAGTGCTGACACATATCCTTCTCAAACACTTTCAAAATATAGCAGAGGGTGGAACACTCCAAAACTCATTCTTTGAAGCCGCCAGCACCCTGATACCAAAACCAGACAAAGATTTCACAAAGAAAGAAAACTACAGGCCAATATCACTGATGAACATAGATGAAAAAATCCTCAACAAAATACTAACAAACAGAATCCAACAGCACATTAAAAGGATCATACACCATGATCAAGTGGGGTTTATCCCAAGAATGCAAGGATTTTTCAATATATGCAAATCAATGTGATACACCATATTAACAAACTGAAAGAGAAAAACCATACAATCATCTCAATAGATGCAGAAAAAGCTATTGACAAAATTCAACACCCATTTATGATAAAAACCCTGCAGAAAGTAGGCATAGAGGGAACTTACCTCAAAAAAATAAATGCCCTATACGATAAACTCACAGCCAACATCATTCTCAATGGTGAAAAACTGAAATCATTTCCACTAAGATCAGGAAAAAGACAAGGTTGTCCACTGTCACCAGTATTATTCAATATAGTTTTGGAAGTTTTAGCCACAGCAATCAGAGAAGAAAAAGAAACAAAAGGAATCCAAATCAGAAAAAAAAAAGCAAAGGTGTCACCATTTGCAGATGACATGAAACTATGCATAGCAAATCCTAAAGATGCTACCAGAAAATTACTAGAGCCAATCAATGAATTTGGTAAAGTAGCAGGATACAAAATTAATGCACAAAATTTCTTGCATTCCTATACACTAATGATGAAAAATCTGAAAGTGAAATTAAGAAAACACGCCCATTTACCATTGCAACAAAAAGAATAAAATATCTCTGTATAAGCCTACCTAAGGAGAGAAAAGACCAGTATGCAGAAAACTATAAGACATTGAAGAAAGAAACTAAAGATGATACAAATAGAAGGAGAGATATACCATGTTCTTGGACTGGAAGAATCAACGTTGTGAAAATGACTCTACTACCCAAAACAATCTACAGATTCAATGCAAACCCTATCAAACTACCACTGGCATTTTTCACAGAACTAGAACAAAAAATTTCACAATTTGTATGGAAACACAAAAGACTCAGAATAGCCAAAGCAATCTTGAGAAGGAAAAGTGGAGCTGGAGGAATCAAGGTCCCTGACTTCAGACTCTACTACAAAGTTACAGTAATCAAAACTGTATGGTACGGGCACAAAAACAGAAATATAGAACAATGGAACAGGATAGAAAGCCCAGAGATAAACCCATGCACATATGGGCACCTAATCTTTGATAAATGAGGCAAGAATATACAGTGGAGAAAAGACAGCCTCTTCAATAAGTCGTGCTGGGAAAACTGGACAGCTACAGGTAAAAGAATGATATTAGAACACTCCCTAACACCATACACAAAAATAAACTCAAAATGGATTAAAAACCTAAATGTAAGGCCAGATACTATAAAACTCTTAGAGAAAAACATAGGCAGAACACTCTATGACATAAATCACAGCAACATCCTTTTTGACCCACCTCCTAGTGTAATGGAAATAAAAATAGAAATAAACAAGTGGCACCTTATAAACTTAAAAGCTTGTGCACAGAAAAGGACTCCATAATCAAGACCAAAAGACAACCCTCAGAATGGGAGAAAATATTTGTAAATGAAGCAAATGACAAAGGATTAATCTCCAAAATTTACAAGCAGCTCATGCAGCTCAATATCAAAAAGACAAACAACCCAATCCAAAAATGGGCAGAAGACCTAAATAGACATTTCTCCAAAGAAGATATACAGATTGCCAACAAATACATGAAAGAATGCTCAACATCATTAATATTAGAAAAATGCAAATCAAAACTCCAATGAGATATCATCCCACACTAGTCAGAATGACCCTCATCAAAACATCTACAAACAATAATTTCCAGAGAGGGTGAGGAGGAAAGGGAACCCTCTTGCACTGTTGGTGGGAATGTAAATTGATACAGCCACTGTGGAGAACAGTATGGAGGTTCCTTAAAAAACTAAAAATAGAACTACCATATGACCCAGCAATCCCACTACTGGGCATATACCCTGAGAAAACCATAATTCAAAAAGAGTCATTACCACAATGTTCATTGCAGCTCTATTTACAATAGCCAGGACATGGAAGCAAACTAAGTGTTCAGCAACTGATGAATGGATGAAGAATATGTGGCACATATATACAATCGAATATTACTCAGCCATATAAAGAAACGAAATTGAATTATTTGTATTGATATGGGTGGACCTTGTGTCTTTCATACAGAGTGAAGTAAGTCAGAAAGAGAAAAACAAATATGATATGCTAACACATATATATGGAATCTAAAAAAAAAAAAAAATGGTCATGAAGAACCTAGGGACATGATGGGAATAAAGACACAGACCTACTAGAGAATGGACTTGAGGATACAGGGAAGGGGAAGGTTAAGCTGGGACAAAGTGAGAGAGTGGCATCGACATATGTACACTACCAAATGCAAAATAGATAGCTAGTGGGAAGCAGCCACATAGCACAGGGAGATTAGCTCTGTGCTTTGTGACCACCCAGAGGGATGGGATGAGGAGGGTGGGATGGAGAGAGACACAAGAGTTATGGGGATATATGTATATGTATAACTGATTCACTTCATTATAAAACAGAAACTAAAACACCATTGTAAAGCAATTATACTCCAATAACCATGTTTAATTTTTTTTAATAAAACCTGTTTTACAGCAAAACTATCAACAAAATGAAAAGGCCATCTACTGAATAGGAGATACTTAAGATAGATCTGATAATGGTTTAACATGCAAAATATACAAAATACTTATACAACTCAACTGAGAACATCAAATCTATTATAAAACATGTGGATGATCTAAATACACATTTTTCCAAAGAAGACATCCAAATGGCCAACAGACACATGAAAAGTTGCTCAGCATCTCAGTAATCTCCGGGGAAATATGAATCAAAACCAAAATGAGATGTTACCTTACATTGTCCAAATGGCTATTATCAAAAGAGTAATAATAATTGTTGGCAAGGGGCTTCCCTGGTGGCACAGCAGTTAAGAATCAACCTGCCTATGCAGGGGACACGTGTTGGAGCCATGGCTGGGGAAGATTCCACTAGCTGAGGAGCAACTAAGCCTGTGTGCTTCAAATACTGAGCCTGCACTCTAGAGCCCACGAGTCACAATTACTGAGGCCTGTTTGCTACAACTACGGAAGTCTGCACATCTAAAGCCCATGCTTTGCAACAAAAGAAGCCACTGCAATGAGAAGCCCATGCACTGCAATGAAGAGTAGCCCCCTCTCTCAGCAACTGGAGAAAACCCGCATGCAGCAGCGAAGACCCAAGACAGCCCAAAATTAAATAAATATATTTATTTTTAAAATAAATAAATAAACGTTGGCAAGGATGTGGAGAAAATGAAAACCTCATACACTGTTGGTGGGGATGTAAATTGGTGAAGCCACTATGGACAATAGAATAGAGGTTCCCCCTAAAATTAAAATATAGCTACCACACAATCCAGTAATTCTACTCCTGGGAATTTTTCCAATGAAAACAAAAACACTAATTCAAAAAGATATGTGTACCCTTAGGTCATTGAAGCATTCTTTACAATAGCAAAGATATGGAAGCAACCTAGATCCTCTTTGATAGATGAATGGATAAAGAAGATGCAGTATACATATACAATGGAGTATTAGTCAGCCATAAAAAAATGAAATCCTGCCATTTGTGACAACATAGATGGAGCTGGAGGGTATTATGTTAAGTGACATCAATCAGGCAGAGAAATACAAATACTGCATGATTTCACTTATATGTGGAATCTGAGAAAAGCAGAACAAATGTAACAGAACAGAAGCAGATTAATAGATACAGAGAACAAACAGGTGGTTGACATAAGGGAGGAATGTCAGAAGATGAGAGAAATTGGTGAGGAGATTAAGAGGAAAAAAACACAACAGATTTTTTCACATTAATTTTGTATTCTACAACTTTACTGAATTTATTAGTTGTAATCAACTTTGTCCCAAGGAATATTAAGGGTTTTCCATACATAGTATCATGTCTTCTGTAAACAGTGAGAATCTTACTGCATCCTTTCCAACTGGATGTCTTTTACTTTTTTGTTTTCTCAATTACTGTGGTTACGGTTCCAATACTATGTGTATTAAAAGTGGTGAGAGTGGGTATTCTTGTCCCTGATCTTAAAGAAATGCTTTCATATTTTGCCATTGAGTATAATGTTAGATGTGGGCTTCTCATATATGGCCATTATTTTGTTGAGGAATTGTTCCTTTATACACACTCTTTTGAGATTTTTATCCAAAATGGATGTTAAAGTGCTCAAAAGCTCTTTCTGCCTCAATTGGGATGAGTATTTGATTTTTATTGTTCAATTTGTTAATGTGGTGTATCACAATTTTTGATTTGAAGATTTTGAAACATCCTTGCATCCCTTGGATAAATCCCTTTTGATGATGGTGTATTATCATTTTAATGTATTGGTGGATTAGATTTGTTAATATTTTATTGAGGGATTTTGCATCTGTATTTATCTGTTATTGACCTGTAATTTTCATTTTTGTGGTGTCCTTGTAAGAATTCTTTTCAATTTTTTATAATAGTTTGAGAATGTTTTGTAGAATCACCAATGTAGACTGGTCCTGGAATTTTGCATGTTTGGAGGTTTTTGATTATTGATTTAATTTCATTACTAGTGATCAGTCTGTGCAGATTTTCTATTTCTTCCTGACTCAGTTCTTGAAAGATTGTACATTTTTAGGAATTTATCCATTTCATCTTTGTTGACCAATTTGTTGACATGTAATTATTTGTAGCAGTCACTCATGATCTTTGTATGTCTGTGGTGTCAGTTGTATCTTCTCTTTCACTTGTGATTTTATTTATTTTGGCCCTCTTTCTTTTTTACATGATGAGTATGGCTAAAAGTTTATCACTTTTTTTTATCTTTTCACAGAACCAGCTCTTATTTTCATTGATCTTTTATATGGTTTTAGTCTCTATCTCATTTATTTTCACTCTCAACTTTATTATTTCCTTATTTCTACTAACTTTTGATATTGTTTGTTCTTCTTTCTGTAGTTTCTGTTGGTGTAATTTAGTTTTTTTTTTTCTTTTTTGAGATATTTTTGTTTCCTTATGTAAGCCTGTATTTCTATAAAGTTACCTCTTAGATCTTCATTTGTGTATCCAGTAGATTTTGGATCATTGTGCTTCCATTTTTATTTGTCTCAAGGTTTTTTTTTTGTTTTTTTCATTTCTTCAATGACCTATTCGTTGTTTAGTAATGTGTTATTCAGACTCCACGTTTGTGGTTTTTGCAGTATTTTCCTTGTAGTTGATTTCTAGTCTCATATTTTTGTCATGAGAAAAGATGCTTGGTATGATTAGAATTTTCTTAAACTATGTGAGACTTGTTTTGTAGCCTAACAGTTGGTCTATCCTGGAGAAAATTTCATGTGTACCTGAAAAAGAATGTGTATTCTTCTATTTTTGTAGCAAATGTTCTGTGTGTCTCTATTAAGACAGAGTTGTCTAAGGTGTCACTTAAAGCTGATGTTTCTTTTTTATTTTCTGCCTGGATCCATTGATGTAAGTGGTGTTAAAGTCCTCTACTATTATTGTGTTATTGTCAGTTTCTCCCTTTGTGTCTGTAAATATTTGCCTTATGTATTTAGGTGCTCCTATGTTGGGTGTATATATGGTTACAAGTGTTATATCTTCTTGTTGGATTAATCCCTTTATGTAAAGCTTTTCTTTGTCTTGTTAATCTTTGTTTTAAAAATCTGTCTTGTCTGATATAAGTATTGCTACCTTAGCTTTCTTTTCCTTTTCATTTGCATGTAATATTGTTTTTCACCTCCTCACTTCCAGTCTATGTGTAACTTTAGATCTGACTGTATTTCTTGTAGGCATTGTATGTATATATATATATATATATATATATATATATATATATATATATATATACATCTTATACTGTATCCACTCAGTCATTCTATGTCTTTTGATGGTGCATTTAGTCCAGTTAAATTTAAAGCAATTATTGATTTGTATGTACTTACTGTCATTTGTTAATTGTTTGGGGGCTTTTTTGTAGTTCTTTTTTGTTTCTTTTTTGCTCTCTTCGCTTGTGATTTGATGACATTTTTTTAGTGTTATGCTTGTTTTCCATTCTCTGTTTTTTGTGTATCTCTTACAGATTTTTTTTTTTACCTTGAGGTTCTTATATAGCAGCCTATTTATATTGTCTTCTATTTTAAGCTCACTTAAGTTTTAGCACATTCTAAAAGCACTACATGTTTATTTACCCCCCATGGTTCATGTTTTTGATATCATATTTTATGTTTTAAAATTTTTATTTATTCCTTATCCTATTTTTGTACATATAGACAATTTGACTACTTTTGTCTTTTAACCTTCATACTAGCTATATAAGTAGATGATTCAAAATCCTTTACTATGTTTGAATTTTCCAGTGAGTTTTTAAAAATTATTTTTATATGTGTAGTTATGATCTTTTCTGTTTAAAGCTTGTTTAACATTTCTTCTAATGTTGGCTTAGTGGCAAGGAATTCCTTTAGCTTTTGCTTGACTGAGAAGCTCTTTATCTATCCTTCAATTCTGAATGATAATTTTTCCAGGTACAGTTTAAAATTTAAGTTTTTTTTTTTTTTTTCTTTTCAGCACTTTGAATTAGTCCCACCACTCCCTTTTGGCCTTTAAAGTTTCTCCTGAACAACCAGTTGAAATTCTTGTGGGGGTTTACTTTTATGTTTTTCTCATGTTGCTTTTAAGTTCTCTGTTTAACTTTTTACATGTTAATTACAGTGTGTCTTGGTGTGTGTTTCTTTGGGTTTAACTTGTTTGGGACTCTCTGCTTCCTGAACTGGAATGTCTCTTTCTTTTTCCAGGTTAGGGACGTTTTCAGCCATTATTTCTCCAAATACATTTTCTCTCCCTTTCTTTTTCTCTTCTAGGACTTCCTCGATGTGAATGTTAGCACTGTTGATTTCCCAGAGGTCTCTTAAACTACCTTCATTTTTAAATTTTTGATGTTTTTATTTGGTGATTTTTACTACCTGTCATCCAGTTCACTGATCTATTCTTCTGCATCTTCTAATATGCTGGAGATTGTATTCTTTATTTCAGTTATGGTATTCTTTAACTTTTTTTTGTATTTTTTTATCTCTTTCTTGAAGTACTCACTATGTTTCTCCATTGTTCTCCTGAGTTCAGTGAGTATTTTTATGACCATTATTTTGAACACTTTATCTGGTAGGTTACTTATTTCTGTTTCATTTAGTTCTTTTTCTGAGGTTTTCTCTTGTTCTTTCATTTGGGACATACTTCTTTGTTTCCTCATTTTGCTTAACTCTGTTTCTATATATTAGGTAGATCAGCTATATATCCCAGTTTTGAAGGAGTAGCTTTATGTAGAAGATGTCCTATGGGGCCCAGTAGCACAGTCAGCCCTGGTTGCAAGGTGCTCCAGGAGTGTCCTTTAAGTGGACTGCATGCACCTCCCTTTTGTAATTAAACCATGATTTTGTGAGTGTGCTAGTGTGCCCAGTTGCATGCTGGTATGCCTGGCATATGCATTGGCCATTACTGTTTCAGGTGCTCTGCTGTGTAGGACTGGCCACCAGGGAAATAATTACTTTCCCAGGATTCCACTGCTGGCCAAGGGAACCCACCACGTGTGGTGAGGCAGGGGACAGTTTGTAGGGGTTCTGCTGTGGCTAAGATTGCCTGCCAGGTATGGTGGAGGAAAGACTGCTTTGGAGGGGCTCTGGTGTTGGCCAGGGATGCCCACCAGGAGTGTGAACTGGGCAGCCACTTTGTAGGAGTATCAGCTAGGGTGAATTCATAGGTGAGCCTGATGCACACAAGCAGTGCTAGTAGAATAGATGTTGTGAGTCAGGAATGATGCCCAGCAGTGTCGGGCCAACTAAGCAGAAGTTGTACAAAATCTCTGGTGTCTACCAGCACCTCTGTACCTGGAGAAAGATCCAACATAGCCCTGTCTCCCCAGCACCTGCCCCCAAATTAGTCACTGAGTCTCCTACTTGTACGAGCTGTACACCTTTCAAACAGCTGCCTCTGCACTGGAACTCCAAGTGAGTATATTTTGGCCTGCACCCTTTAAGAGTGGTGTCTTATTTCTTACAGCTCTCTGGATCTCTTGGACATAAGCCCCACTGGTTTTCAAATCCAGATGTTATGGGGGCTCATCTTCCTGGTGCAGGTCCACTTGGCTGTGGATACTGATGTGGGGTTTGGACCCCTCACTCCTCAGAGAGGACCTCCATGGCTGTGATATTCTTCTGACTGTGTGTTGCCACACCAAAGGTGTGGGTCCCATTCAAACCACATCTCTGCCCCTCCCATATGTCTCAATGTATTTTTTTTGGTTTATCCTTAGTTGTATAAAATCTTTTCTGCCAGTCTTCAGATAATTCTCAGAGAGTCACTCTATGTGTAGTTGTAGTTTTAGTGTGTCCCTGGAAGGAGGCAAGTCCAGGATTTTCCTACTCTACCATCTTGTTCCCTTCCCTCAGAAAGTCAAAAGGAAACATAATGTAATGTAAGCAGGAATCAAAAAAGTAAGATGGTTGAGATATAAAGTTTTAAATAAATTAAAAATGCCACCACAATATTATAAAATATTAGCAACAGTACTGAAAAATGTTTCTGCTGTTTGAAAGAAGCATCAGAATTTTTCTCATAATGCTGATAAATAGGACAAAGTACACAATTTAGAGTATAATGGAAAACATAAAGCTCTTCCAAGGAAAGACTAGAGAAGTTATAATTTTGCATAAAATTTAAAAGTTCATGGATTCTCAAAAATAAAATATAATTTATGGGCCTCAGGTGAAGATTTTCTTATACTAAAATAAATTATTAGAAAAGCAGTACAAGTACCTAGATATACCTACATAAAACATCTGCATTTTGCTGTTAACAAAGGAGTATTATAAGCATCCAGGCAAAAAACAAGAAAGCCCAAACTGCAAAGCTGCAGTGCTAACTTCAAACCAGGGTGTTCAGGGAGTACTCAGAGGTGTCTGTATTTGTAAGGCTCTGTTTGGCATCTGTTTAAAATATGGATAAGGAAGAATATTTCTTCCTGAGTTTAGGGAAGCATAAAGACTGCCTTACTTAAGAGTTATTCTATTTATTTATAAGGTAACCATCTTTCCTCCAAGACAAATTTCCCCTTTGTGTGTCTACTCTTTAACTACCCTGAAGTCATCTGAAGCAAGAATCAAGTTGTCTTTATCACTTTATTCCTCTATACTTTAGAAATATTTTCTGGTAGTTTCTAACTCTGATAATAGTGGCCAGATAGCAAAGAAGGGAAGTAATACACGTCTCAGTAATCAGAATTTCTGGGGCAAACAAGGTCTGATTTTAGATGAAGCAACAGGTGAAGCTTAGAGCAGTGGATTACTATTGACTTTGTCCATCTAGCAAGTCTATTATTTTTTTGAAAACCTGGCTCCCTCACTCTGGTTTCATGTTGTTCCTAGTGTAACTGTCAATTACAGTGTCTTTCTCCACCTTAGCCCCAAGGATTGAGATGGAGCCTTCACTGGGTCAGACATAGACCTCCAACATACTAGGAAAATGATTGGTTTGAGAATAATCATGTGAGCAGATAAAGTTAATATGAGTTTAGTGGGTTTTGGATATATTGGAGACAAAAATTTGTTTTCCTCTGCCAGTGCTAAAGTGAATAATATGAATCTTGCTCAGAGACCAAACACCCTTTTATTTGGAAAGGTAGAAACAATGCAAATGTCCATCAATGGATAAATAAATAAATTGTGCTATATACATACAATGGAATATTATTCAGCCATAAAAAGCAATAAAGTACTGATACATACTACAACATGGATGCACTTTGAAAACATTATGCCAAGTGAAAGAAGCCAGACACAAAAGAACACACATTGTAGATTTCTTTTATATGAAATACCCAAAATAAGTAAATCCATAGAAACAGAGAGCAAGTTGGTAGTTGTCAAGGATGAGAAAGAGGAAAGAATGGGGAGTAACTGCTTTTTAGATATGGGATATTATTTTGGGGTGATCAAAATGTTTTGGAACTAAATAGAAGTGGTGGTTCCACAACATTGTGAATAATAAATGCCACTGAACTATTCACTTTAAAATGGTTAATTTTAAGTTATGTGAATGCTACCTCAATTAAAGAAAAGAGAAACCAAAACTGCAGCTGCCAACAGATCCATGCATAGAACCTGGATCATCTGGCTTCCACTACATTGTACAGCAGAGTCTTGATTACCTGGCTAAACAGTTTAGAATTAATCTGGTACGAAATATGGTGCCAGTTGATATTTTTAAGAGAGTTAAAAATATTTTATGATTGATTGTTTAGATGACTTTGCTGTACTGCTTACTATGTGTTAATCCCTGGACACTCAGTGTCCTCATCTGTAAACAAGAAATACCCTATACTCTTCAGTTATCTAGAGGAGCAAAACATAATAATTCATGTACATTCCAAGGACATGTCTGACACTTGGCAGACATGTCCATGGATATGTCTGAATTGCTACAGCACACACAGTTGCCACCATAAAATTCCATGATATTTTCTGGTTATTTCATGCAGATAAACCTTCTTTTCCCAACAACATAGTTACTACCTTAAAAGCAAAGGTTATGGATTATACTTCTTTAATCTTTGGCAATATTAAAATCTGTAATAAACATGAAATAAGTTTTTAAAGATTAGTTATTTTCTAACTTTTATCCTTAGTTTTTTTAATAGTGAATTTTATTTAATGGACTTTATTCCTATCTTGTAAGGCAACTTTCCCTGACTTTCCCACTTATTTATGGATTTCCTTCACGTCCATTAATTCACAAAGAAAAAGAGTGGCAAATGAAAATGTGACAATACAAAGAACCTGTGTTTTTCTTATTACATCTCAACTCTATTTTCTTCCATTTATTCCTTTTCTTGTAGGCTCATTAATCACAAGTCTTAAAATAGTATTCCAATTCTTTGTATTCTCTCAGCTTCTAACAGGATAATTCTAGGTGAGCTTATGGCATATACACTTCTTGATTCCCTTCCAGTTTGCCCATCCTCCTAACTCTCCCTGTTCTTAGATCTAAGTAGAGAGTGGGTGTATACTGAGAGCCAAATCCCTGTACTCAGAGTTACTAAAGGTTGTAAACTATGTCCCCAAAAGGATGTCATTTTCTTTTCTTTTTTTACTGCAGCTTTTTTACCCAAGAACCAGCTTTCTTAGGAAAAGAGTCAATTCAATTAAACAAATACATAAGTTTAAATATAAACTTAACTTCTAGAAGTCCAGGGATAAAAATAGTCTCTTCATCAAGAATCAGACACTCTGGAACTTCCCTGGAGGTCCAATGTTAAGAATCTACATTACAATGCAGGAGACGCAGGTTTGATTCCTGGTCAGGGAACTAAGATCCTATATGCCACGAGGCAACTAAGCTCACGTGCCACAACTACTGAGCCTGTACATAGCAACTATTGAACCTGTGTGCTCTAGAGCCTATACACCACAGCTAGAGACACAACGTGCCACAACTACTGAGCCTGCACACTCTGGAACCCATGTGCCACAACTAGAGGGAAGCCAGTGTACTGCAATGAAAGATTCTACATGTTGCAATGAAGATCCCACATGCTGCAACTAAGACCTGATGCAGCCAAATAAATAAAAAAATAAATATTTAAAAAATAAACCAGACAGTCTAAACCATGACATAAATAACTCTAGGGCAAAAATAGAGGTACATGTGAGTTAACTCAACTCTGCTTATAATTACAAGGTGGTGAAAGTAATGAAGGACTTGGACATGCTTAAGAAAATAAGAAGTTTGAAAATAGATTCCAAGGCTGTGTGGACACTTCAGGCAAATGCTAAGGTTGGAATGCAGAAGTAGTGCAATGGGTGAAAGTAAAGGGAATAAGTGTGGATGGGGAGGTAAAATGGTAAATGATGGAAGGTAATGGGATTGTGATTTCTGAGTAATATATGCGTCTTAGGGTGATTGTGAGGACCAATGTGAAAATATTGTTATCTTAATGTCTAGCACTTGATAAGCAAGCAATAAATGTTACATAGGGTCTCAGTATACTCACAGGAATTTAATTATCAGTTCTGATGTTCACTTTTAATATCTAGAGTAGTCAAATTTTAGCATTCCATTACCATGTTTAGCAAGTACAATTAAAATTACTTTCCTTTAATGACAATGATATGCCTATAAACAAGAGAGAGATTTCTTAATATTTACCTTCTTATATGTGTCCCCTATAAATATATAAATATATAATATATAGAGATATATAACATATAATTGTATGAAATGTAAACATATGTGTATATAATACATAATTTATGTATGGTGCATACAGTATGTCATATGATACTTATACAGTGTATATATATTACAGTAGGATGCTACACATATATGAATCCTACTGTATTACTCTTCTGCAACTTGATTTTTTAAATTCAACATTATGCTTTTAAAATCTATTCTTGTTCATGTGTGCTATGATTGATTTATTTGTACTGCTGTTTACTATTCCATTACATGAATATACCACAGGGGAGGTATCAAATGTATTGTTAATGTTTTACTTCTCAAACTGGGTATGTGTGCACAAGCATTAACTGTATTATTCATTTTACCTCTTTGTAAGTGGTAAATATTTTCTAATAAATTTAATAGAAAAAATAAGTTATCCAATATCTGATTTCATTCAGTCTTCCATAGAGACAAAAATCATGTACTGTGCAAACTTTTCGTGTCACCTAAGACTTCTCTGATTTATCTTGGGAGATATTCCTTTAAAACACCTCCATATGCTCCTGACATCTTTGGAGCTAAGATGGTGTGGAGCTTTATTTCAGGTTGTGGAGGCAAGGAAGAGAGTTAAAAAGGCAAGTTAATCAAAATGGGGGAAAAAAGCAGATATATTCAAAGGTTTACAATGACTCACACATAAAACTAATTTTTTTAAACTGGTTAGATTCTACTTATTCTTCTTGTTCAACTTAGGTTTCATATATGTTTGTACATTAGGAAAATATTTGGTTTTGTTAAATTTACATTTATTGGGGATTTCTTGAAAGATATGTAAAGAAAAAACAAATGCAGTAATATAATACTGAAATTAAAAAAAAAATAAGGTTGCAAATGCCACTGTGTATAGAAATGCTCCTTATAAGATTAAATTTACCAGATACAATAAATTTATCTTTGGTCATACAAGTTAAATAACTTTAATACAGGAAAGAAAATAAATAGGCTAGGAGTGATCAAGATAAGCGAGAGAGGATTTACCAATGCTCCCACTGAATTTAGATCTGTGTTACTTATCTGTTTATCTCTGTTGAGGATATAATATGGTCATGTAATTTCAGTCATAATTTGTCTAATTATTATTTTGCTCTTCTTTGCTTCCTCAGTTTCCTCCAAAATTAAGCATTTATTTTTGTCTTAGTTTAATGTCCATGGTGATCTGTACCTTTCTGGATGATTCCTGATTCTAACATTTGCTTTCAACTGTATTCACTGTTAGTAGCATATTAAAAATCCCCATATGCCGAGAGGGACAGTTCTCCTTCTTGCTCTGGATGACTAACCAAAATTAATTCAAAGAACAGAAAAGGAATAATACATCTCTTTGGATATTATCTTAATAGAATTTCATATCAGCGTCACACATTTTTCTCTAAAGTTTTCTATAAAGACTTATGTATAATATTTTCAAAATGTTTCTCAGGGAATGTTTTATGGATATTGAATGGCACCTACAAATTAAATGGTCGTGTGTGTGTGTGTGTGTGTGTGTGTAAAAGCTAAATGTTTATGTTTATGTTTTTAAAATGAATCACAGTATGTTACAGAATAAACTCCTAACATTTACAAGAAATTTTTTTAGTGGTTATAAGAAACAATATCTTTCTTTCCTGCAGTGCTGATTGAGTGTGTTCCATGGAACACTAACAGTTCCCCAGCTTATCTGCAGCCTTGTTTATGTTCCAAGGTAATGTACATGGCAATGCAGATATCTCTTCTTTGCAAGATTTAATAATTCACTAATAATGTTTAATCAAAACTAGACACCACCTCAATGTGATTTCATCACAAACTATGCTGGTCTTCCCAGTAACACTGACAAGTTTTTTTTTTAATGCAGGAGAAAATAGATGCAGTGGACAAAATTTGAGAAACACCATCCTAAATCATGATGTTTTGTCCAAAATTACAAGTCAAGAAATTATTTTTTTAAAAAAACCCACGAAGTTCAGAAGCCTGTTTTTTGACAATTCCCATCAAAAAGTCTAAAA
This sequence comes from Kogia breviceps, assembly GCF_026419965.1. Classification (NCBI taxonomy): domain Eukaryota; kingdom Metazoa; phylum Chordata; class Mammalia; order Artiodactyla; family Physeteridae; genus Kogia; species Kogia breviceps. Next base: position 22,699,743 of record NC_081320.1, read on the forward strand.
ATGATGCATATCTTTTCACTTGGCAATTCCATTTCTAGAAATTTATTTTAAGGATATTATCCCACATATACAGATTTACAACAGTGGGATGTTCATCACAGTCTTCTTCATAAGAGTGAAAGCTTTAAAACAACTAATGTCCAACACAGGGACTTGGTTAAATGTTAGTGTTAAATATGAACCAAAAAAAAGTGTGGCTGTAGAAAAATATTTAATGGTAAAAGGAAATAGCATAGACTGCTATTTGGCAGTATCCATGATCCCTTGCTCTCCTGTAATAAAACCTTGATTTTATTTAGGATTTTAAAAAAGACAAGATAAAAACTAAAAGTACTGACCAATGATATGTAAGTGAATGTTGTTTGAAAGCTCTCCTCTTCAAGGAGAGCTTTTTAAAGAATACAGATATAGCTTCCATCTGAAGCTCCTTTTGTCTCCTTGCGTTTTTCTCTAATTCTAACCTGTAAAGCAGACTGAGTTATGGCTGAGTTTTAGCAATTATTTTGTGACCTAGAAAATAGAGTCCACATGTAAAAACATAATAAAGCCAAAAAGACAGATGAAGCCTAGATTCCTGAGAGTTTGTGGAGAACTACTCAATTCTGGAATTATTTATGTGAAAAGAAAAAACCTCCTAATTTACTTAAACAACAATTATTATGTCCCTGGTAAAAGAAATTTAATGAAATTTTTAGTTGACATAACGGACTACCTGTTATGTCAGAAAGTAATAATGTAATAATTAACAATATAATAAAAATTAATAATATAATAATTCAATTTTATTTTTGAAAACATGTATATATACATATATACATAAACATATGCATTATTTACACATACACTACACATAGACTAAAGCATGGTAAGAATTGTATAAAAATGTTGATTGTAGTTAAGGAGACTACAGGTAATTTTTTTAATGATTTTTGTTTATTTGAAAACATACTAAAATTGAAACTTTATATAGATGTAAAAATATATATGACTATAATTTTAAATTCACCAATAAGATTAAACTCACAAAACACTAAGCACCCCAGTCTCAGTTGCAATAAAGGCAGAACCTCAGGTCTGTTCTCCTGCTCTTTCCACAACCTTGCTGTGTGTCCTCAGGCATGCTGTGTATCCTCCAGGACCTATGAGCAACAAACCTTGTTTTCTCAAAGTCCCCTGACAGTTGTTGCTGAATTTCATCTTATAGTCATCATAAGAACCACAAGGGATGGTCCAACGACAATATTGGCTTCAGTTGGGGAAATGTCAATGGGGGCCTGTCACAATTAGTATGGGCCCAGGTGAGTGCTTCAGGCAATTCTAGCCAATAGCATCATTATCAATAGGTTGAGACCAACAGAAAATAGAATTACCAAACAGCCAGGAATCAATTAACAAAATGTAATAGTAAGTCCATAGCTACCAATAATTACTTTAAATGTAAATGGACTAAATTCTCCAATAAAAGACAAAGAGTAGAAGAACTTCCCTCATGGCAAAGTGGTTAAGAATCATCTGCCAATGCAAGGGACATGGGTTCAAGCCCTGGTCCAGGAAGATCCCACATGTCACAGAGGAATTAAACCTGTGAGTCACAACTACTGAGCCCAAGTGCCTCAGCTACTGAAGCCCATGCACCTAGAGACTGTGCTCTGCAACAAAGAGAAACTACCACAATGAGAAGCCTGTGCACTGCAATGAAGAGTAACCCCCACTTGCCACAACTAGAGAAAGCCCACACACAGCAGCAAAGACCCAACATGGCCAAAAATAAATAAATAAATAAATTTAGATTGAAAAAAAACAAAGAGTAGATGAGTGGATTTTATTTAAAAGCCCCAACTCTGTGCTGCCTACAAGAGGTTCACTTCAGCTTTAAAGATATACACAGAATAAAAGTGAAGGGATAGAAAAAGATATTTTATGTGAATGAAAGTCAAAGAAAACACAGGTAGTTATATAGACTTTAAGCCAAAGACTGTAACAGGAGACAAACAACATCATTATATAATGACAGAGGGATTAATCTATCAAGAAGATATAATGCTTTTAAATATTTATGCAACCAACATTGGAGCACTTATACATATAAAGGAAATAACAAATCTGAAGGGAGATATAGACAGCAATGCAATACTAGCAGGGCATTTCAACATCCCACTTTTAACAAAGGATAGATCATCCAGACAGAAAATCAATAAGGAAATGTTGGACGTAATTTACATGTTAGACCAGATAAACCTAACAAACATATATAGAACACTTCATCCGGCAGCAGTAGAATACACATTATTTCAAGCAAACATGGAACATTCTCTAAGATAGATCATATGTTAGGTCACAATACAAGTCTTGGCAAATTTAAGAAGATTGAAATCATACCAAATAAATGTCATTATTTAGGATATGGTATATATGGCTTGTTAAATCTACCAAAAATTGAATTGGTTTACTATTAAATTATATTTAGGAAAAGGAAAGTTCTATGTCTGCCATTCTCTTTGTGTATAAATAAATTTCAGATCAATTAAAAGTTTAAGTAAACATGAAACTATCAACTATTTAAAAATACAGGTAAATATTTTCCTTTGGAACGGAGGAAGTAACATCAGCAAAATCACAGATGAAGAGATCAATATACTTCTGCACAAAAATTGTATAAGTGCTATGCATTTGTGTATAAACAAAATTAAAATACAGACAGAAGAAGACTGTAACACATATGAAGTTTTAAAATCTTAAAACTCAATACATAAAATAAATTGGAGCATGACATCAATAAGATGGTAGAATAGGAAGGCCCCAACAACAATAATTCAACAATACCCAGACCAATCCAGAAACCAGTTAAGAGGCTTCTGCACCCCACATGTGTATGAAACCAGCCACATTAGAGCCAGCAAAAAAAAAAAAAAAGAAGAAGAAGAAGACTAGTGGCACTCCTATAACTCAACAACTAAAAACACAATCTAGCTAAAAGTGGACAAAGGACTTAAGTAGATGTTTCTCCAAAAATAGAAATATAAATGGCAAACAGGTTCATGAAAAGATTCTCAGCAACATTAATCATCAGGGAAATGCAAATCAAAGATACACACCTGTGAGAATGGGCATTAAAGACAAACAAACAAAAAAACAACAAAAGTTTACAAGGATTTGGATAAATTGGCACTCTTGTGCACTATTAATGTGAATGTAAAATGGTGCAACTGATATAAAGAACAGTACAGTGGTTCCTCAAAACATTAAAAGTAGAACTACCATATGATCCATTAACCTACTCATGTATATTTTTTACAAAAGAATTAAAAATAGAATCTCAAAGAGATATTTGCACCTTCATGTTCATTGCAGCATTATTCACAATAACCAAGATATGGAAACAACTTAAATATCCATCATGGATGAATAGATTAAATGTGGTATTTACATACAAAAAATATTATTTAGCCTTAAAAATGAAGGAAATCCTGTTATATGCAGCAACACGGATCAACCATGGGGATGTTATGCTAAGTGAAATAAGCCAGTCATAGAAAGACAAGTACTGCATGATTCTACTTATATGAGTTATGTAAAGTAGTGAAACTTAAAGAAGCAGAAAGCTGAATGGTGGTTGCCAGGGGCTGGAGGATGGGGAAATGGGGAGTTTTGTGCAATGCCCACAGAGTTTCAGTCACACAAGGTGAAAAATTTCTAGAGATCTGTTGTATAACATTGTTTATATAATTAATAATGTTATATTGTGCACTTAAATTTTTGTTATTTGGGTAGGTTTCATGTTAACTATTTTTTCAAAAATTAAAAAACAAAATTAGATTTCATTAGAAAATGGGTAAAATTTATGAATGGATAAGAAATAACTAGTATAGAGTCTATAAATGGCAGAAAAATGTTCAGCTTCAGTATTAATCAGAGAAATCTAAATTAAACAATAAAGATATATCTCACATTTCAATCATGAAAATTGAGAAGAAAAAGCGGAATAGTTGAAGTTAATGAGAACAGGAGGGACTAGGTATTCTCCAACCCTGGGGATGGGAGTTTAAATTAGCACAGATTTCCTACAGGACAATTTAGCATAATATATGAAAAATCATGAAAGCATACAAATGTTTTAACACAGAAACCCCAATTTTACTTCTTATTCTACCCTAAAGAAATACTTTAGCACCATTTCTGACATTTTGCTATAAAATTAAAATATTTAAATAATTTGATCATAACAAAAAAATTGAAAGCCACCTAAACTACATGAGCAAGTATTTACTTAACTCCTATGCATCCTATGCATCCATTTTGTTCCACATGGAACAAAATATTATGATTTTAAATGGTTATATAAAAATTATTTAGAGAAAATAGAAAATCAATGAATTATAAAGCAGTACATAGTATTGCAATCATTTTTGGAATTAAATGACAATTCAAAAATTAACCAAGGTTATTTTGAATGATGAAATTACAAAAGATTTTAATTTTATTTTGGCTTTATCTGGTCTTCAAATTTTTATTATTAAAATGTGTTATCTTGGCAGTAATTTTAAAATAAAATAATACAGCATGAAAAAAATCTTAAGTAGAAAGCAGAGTTTGCATCTCATATCTCCACTTTTAACATTTAATTTAGTTTATGGGGGCTTCCCTGGTGGTGCAGTGGTTGAGAGCTTGCCTGCTGATTCAGGGGACACAGATTCGTGCCCCAGTCTGGGAAGATCCCACATGCCGTGGAGTGGCTGGGCCCGTGAGCCATGGCCACTTGGTCTGCACGTCTGGTACCTGTGCTCCACAATGGGAGAGGCCACAACAGTGAGAGGCCCACGTACCACAAAAAATAAATAAATAAATAAATAAAAATTAATTAATTAATTTAGTTTATGGGAGTTAATAGTGTAATTCTCCATGTGGCATTTGTGAATTTGCATTAAAAATTATTGTGATTATTTCCCTTTGATTTTGACTAATGTCACTTTTTATCCCCAGGAACAAAAACAAGTTGTCAAAGATTATGTTTCCTGGGGCTTCCCTGGTGGCGCAGTGGTTGAGAATCCGCCTGCCGATGCAGGAGACACAGGTTCGTGCCCTGGTCCGGGAAGATCCCACATGCCGCGGAGCAACTAAGCCCGTGAGCCATGGCCGCTGAGCCTGTGCGTCCGGAGCCTGCGCTCCACAACGGGAGAGGCCACAACAGTGAGAGGCCCGCATACCGCAAAAAAAAAAAAAAAAAAAGATTATGTTTCCAAGATTTGTAGAATATCCAGAAATATATGTATCTATTCTAGTTTGAAAAACTTTGCCTTGTTCCTTTAGGTCCTCAGGTGTAAATCAGTGTCTTTCTTAAGTTTAACACAAAGGAAAATAGAGCACCTTGATAGATGTTATTTTACCCAACAACATATTTGATTTCAGTCCTCATCTTTCATGCATCACTTCATTGCAAACCGTGTGCATAATTTTTATGCCTGTCATTACAGAAATGTATAAATTATTTTCACCTTCCATATTTTGCTAGCATTTTAATTACCCATTGCCATCTGTCTACAAGTTCAAAATTGGTTTAAGACCAGAATGTAATAAAAGAGGAGGTTAAGTGTAATGCATATCTTCCCAATAACTTTCTTTTCACTTTTGACAAATCTATGGAGTTCTTCAGATATTGCAGTTTGCTTACTTTTGATTGATTCATACACATGAAGCCTTGAGTACTGCTTATCATTCTCTAAGGAAAACTTACATTTGAAAGGGAGATTATGCTGCAAACTTCCTGTTAAAATGATGCAAAACTGAGTAATCCGGGCTGCATTTTGATGCCTTGAAGATAGTGAATTCTTGCTTTATTCATCAATCCAAATGATATGATATAGCATCTTAGCAGGATGCAATTTTTCTAACAAACATTGTTCATCAAATGATGTAGAAAAACATATTGCAGACAGCCTGGCACAATTTCAGGGTGTTGGGGCAGGGGCAGGTATTGGGGTAGAGAAAATAAAGTATCTCAGAGGTCAAGCAACATTTTCCAAATACAGATCACATATCCACATCTTTGGTTTTCATTCATTTATCTTCCTTACTCCCATTCCTCCAAGTAAAGCATGTTAAGATTCTCTAACCCCTAAATCTCTTAATAACTTGCTCAGGGAAATGTTGATCTTTCTTGGAAGCTGCCACATTAGAACTCATTTACAATGTTTAGTGTTCCCTGCATAAATTCTAAGGGAAGGAATTGGAGAGTGAAAAGGATGTCTTTTTATTTGCTCTGATCTAAGCCAGAGGCATCTGTCCCAGAGACACATTTGATGTATTTGTTTGGCCCACACTCTCATTTATTTAATATTTAAGTAGTTCCAAAAATATTTTTAAAAATAAGAGATACACATAGATATCAAGATGTCTGGCTGCTCTTAAATATGGGAGAGCCAGACACAATGGGGACGGCAACAGTAGGAAGGATTTGATTAGCAGTGGTCATCTTTAGAAAGGGCATTTTGTCACAGTCTCCACCACTCTCCTGTCACCACCTCTGTTGTCTCTCTAGCCACATTATGCTTTCCCTGACATAAATCTTCAGGCAATCTCTGGCAATAATTTCCTGAATATGCTTATAATGATGTAATTGGCCTGGCTGTTTATCTGAATAGGTGTTACTCAATCAGTTCAAAAACATTTAACACTGGTTGGAAAAGTGAGATTAGAAAAGATATAGGTGCGCAAAAAAAAAAAAAAAAAAAAAGCGCTTCCCTGGTGGCACAGTGGTTGAGAGTCCGCCTGCCAATTCAGGGGACACGGGTTCGTGCCCCAGTCCAGGAAGATCCCACATGCCGTGGAGCGACTGGGTCCATGAGCCATGATGGCTGCTGAGCCTGCGTGTCTGGAGCCTGTGCTCTGCCACGGGAGAGGCCACAACAGTGAGAGACCCGCATACCGCAATAAATAAATAAATACATAAAAAATAAAGAAAGAAAAAAAGAAAAGATATAGGTGAACATATTGCCCAAATTCTACCAGAGAAATATCTCTTATTAGTTTCAAAACATTGATATAGGTATCATAAAATCATTAATATAAAAGTTTTGTGAAAATCACATAATTTTTACCCATATAAATAATAAAAATAATTAAAAGTCATGGATGCTGTATTGTATGAACTGAATTGATAACACCTTATTCATGCTATTTCTTACCAGCTCAGCTGATTTTCTTCTTGTCTACTGTAAAAAAAAAAAAAAAAAGTGTTTCCTTTTTAAAAGCACACTTGAATAGCTTTGAATATTTGGTACACACATTTCTCTTCAGGTTTCTTTCTTAGTAAACAGAATCACTTAAAAACCAAAATAGAACAAAACTCTTCTATTTTCTTCCAGTCAATAGCTCTCTCTCTCAACTTGTCTCTCTCTATCTCTGTCACTGTCTCTGCCTCTCTCTCTCCCTTTTGTTATTTAATTCAGAATTTTTGAGATACAGTGAAGAACCATCTATGACCCTAGGAAACTGGGCCCCTAACAGTGGGTGACAAGCAATATTTTCAGCATGATCTGTTAAAAACACATGTTAAGGCTGCACCCCAAACCTAATGAATCATAATCTCTGATTGCAAGATTGGGTATCTGCATGTAGTGATTCTGATGCTTATCAGATTTGCACACAAAGTTCTAGAATATAAGGACAATTTAGCATCAAGATTAGAGCACGTGCCCTCCTCAAATACTGAAGTCACTCTGTTAATGATAGTCTGTGTTTCTGGCAACTATGTATTGAAGAAATCAGAACAAATGGTAACTATATATGGCAGAAGTCAGAAAGCAGAAAAAATATTCAAGTAAAAGCATTTGACCCTACTTCTCAAATCACTTATTTATGCTCCTCTCCAAAGCATTCTCCAAAAAAGTTGATAATCACTTAGTACAAATTATGTGACTTCTGTGAAATTTTCAAGGTGGTCTTTGGCAGATACATGATCTCAAGGTCAACTTGTTTTTCTCTTTGATATAAAATTCAATCTTGATTATAAAAGAGGCAAGCTAGTAAAAAATATGAAACTCAGAAAAACATAAACAAGTAATTAAAAATCACCCTTAATCTTTATTTTTAGCATATATTTCCTCCTAATCTTTTTAGAAATTCATAGAAAGAGTAATTTTCCGTTTGGTTTATAGTTTTTCTTTAATTGGGGTATAGCTGATTTACAACGTTATGTTAGTTTCAGGTGTACAGCAAAATGAATCTGTTATATGTGTGTATATATATATATATATATATATATATATATATATATATATATATATATATATATCCACTCTTTTTTTAGGTTCTTTTCCTATATAGACCATTACAGAGTATTGAGTAGAGTTCCTTTTGCTATATACTATGTCCTTACTAGTTACCTATTTTATATATAGTAGTGTGTATATATCAATCCCAGTCTCCCAATTTATCCCTCTCTCCCTTACTCCCTGGTAACTATAAGTTTGTTTTCTACATCTGTAACTCTACTTCTGTTGGTAGATAAATTCATTTGTACCACTTTTAGATTCCACATATAAGTGATATCACATGATATTTGTCTTTCTTTGTGTGACTTACTTCACTCAGTATGACAGTCTCTAGTTCCATCCATGTTTCTGCAAATGGCATTATTTTGTTCTTTTTTATGGCTGAATAATATTCCATTGTATATATGTACCATATCTTCTTTATCTGTTCCTCTGTTGATGGACATTTAGGTTGCTTCCATGTCCTGGCTATTGTAAATAGTGCTGCAATGAACATTGGGGTGCATGTATTTTTTTCGAATTATGGTTTCCTCCAGATATATGCCCAGTATCACTATTGCTGGATCAAATGCTAGCTTTATTTTTAGTTTAATAAGGAACATCCATATTGTTCTCCATAATGGCTATGCCAGTTTACATCCCCACCAATAGTATAGGGGTGTTCCCTTTTCTCCACACCCTCTCCAGAATTTATGTTTTGTTGAATTTTGATGATGGCCATTCTGACGAGTGGGAGGTGGTACCACTTGTAGTTCTGATTTGCATTTTTCTAATAATTAGTGATGTTGAATTTCTTTTCACGTGCTTTTTAACCATCTGTATGTCTTCTTTGGACAAATGTCTATTTAGATCTTCCACGCAATTTTCAATTGGGTTGTTTGTTTTTTTGATATTGAGCAACATGGGCTTTTTGTATGTTTTGGAGATTAATCCCTTGTTGGCTGCTTCATTTGCGAATATTTTCTCCCATTCTGAGGGTTGTCTTTTCATTTTGTTTATGGTTTCCTTTGCTATGCAAAGGGTTTTGAGTTTAATTAGGTCCCATTTATTTATTTTTTGTTTTTATTTTCATTACTCTAGTTGATGAATCAAAAAAGATCTTGCTGCGATTTATGTCAGAGACTGTTCTGCTTTTGATTTCTTCTATGAGTTTTATAGTATCCAGCCTTACATTTTGGTCTTTAATCCATTTTAAGTTTAGTTTTGTGTATAGTATTAAAGAATGTTTTAATTTCATTCTTTTATAGTAGCTGTCCAGTTTTCCCAGCAACATTTATTGAAGAGATAGTCTTTTCTCTATTGTATATTCTTGCCTCCTTTGTCATAGATTAGATAACTATAGGTGTGTGGGTTTATCTCTGGACTTTCTATCCTGTTCCATTGATTCATAGTTTCATTTTTGTGCCAGTACTATAGTGTTTTAATTAGTGTAGCTTTATAGTATAGTCTAAAGTCAGGGCACCTATTCCTCCAGCTCCGTTTTTCATTCTCAAGATTGCTTTGACTATTCATGGTCTTTTGTGTTTCCATGCAAATTGTAATTTTTGTTCTAATTCTGTGAAAAATGCTCTAGGTAATTTGATAGTGATTGCATTAAATCCATAGATTACTTTAACAATATCAATCATTTTGACAATATTGATTGTTCCAATCCAAGAACATGGTATATCTCTCTGTCTGTTTTTGTCATCTTTTATTAGTTTCATCAGTGTCTTATAATTTTCTGAGTACAGATCTTTTACCTCCTTAAGTAGGTTTATTCCTAGGTATTGTATTCTTTTTGTTATAATGGTAAATGGGATTGTTTTTCTGATTTCTCTTTCTGATCTTTAGTTGTTAGCGTATAGGAATGCAAGAGACTTCTGTGTATTAATTTTGTATCCTGAAACTTTACCAGATTCATTGTTGAGCTCTAGTAATTTTCTGGTATCATCTTTAGGGTTTTGCATGTATAGTATCATGTCATCTGTAAACCACAACAGTTTTACTTCTTCTTTTCCATTTGGATTCCTTTTATTTATTTTTCTTCTCTGATTGTCGTGGCTTTCAAAACTGTGTTGAATAAGAGTGGCGAGAGCGGACATCCTTGTCTTGTTCCTGATGTTAGAGGAAATGGTTTCAGTTTTTCACCATTGATAACCATGTTTGTCATTGGGAGTTTTTCATATGTGGCTTTTATTATGTTGATGTATGTTCCCTCTATGCCCACTTTCCGGAGAGTTTTTATCATAAATGTGTGTTGAACTTTGTCAAAATATTTTTCTGCATCTATTGAGGTGTTCATATAGTTTTTATTCTTCAATTTGTTGATGTGTTATATCAGACTGATTGATTTGCAGATATTGAAATATCCTTGCATTCCTGGGATAAACCTCACTCGATTATGGTATATGATCCTTTCAGTGTGTTGTTGGATTCAGTTTGCTAGTATTTTGTTGAGGATTCTTGCATCTAAGTTCATCAGTGATATTGGTCTGTAATTTTCTTTTTTGTGTGTGATATCTTTGTCTCATTTTGGTATCACAGTGATGTTGGCCTGTAGAATGACCTTGGGAGTATTCCTTCCTCTGCAATTTTTTGGAAAAGTTTCAGAAGGGTAGCTGGTAAGTGTTCTCTAAATGTTTATTAGAATTCACCTGTGAAGCCATCTGGCTCTGAATTTTTGTTTGTTGGAGGATTTTTTTGTTTTGTTTTTTGGCTCTGCCATGTGGCATGTGGAATCTTAGTTCCCCAATCAGGGATCAAACCCATGCTCCCCGCATTGGGAGAAAGGAGTCTTAACCACTGGAATGTCAGGGAAGCCCTGTTTGTTGGAAGATTTTTAATCACTGTTTCAATTTCAGTACTTGTGATTGATCTGATTATATTTTTTATTTCTTCCATGTTTAGTCTTGGATGGCTGTATCTTTCTGAGAATTTGTCTACTTCTTCTAGGTTGTCTATTTTATATTGGAATATAGTTGCATGTAGTAATCTCTTCTGATCCTTTGTATTTCTGTGATGTCTGTTGTAACTTTTCCTTTTTCATTTCTAATTTTATTGATTTGAGCCTCTCCATTTTTTCTTGATGAATCTGGATAAAGGTTTATCAATTTTGTTTATTTTCTCATAGAACCAGCTTTTAATTTCATTGATGTTTGCTATTGTTTTATTTATCTCTATTTCATTTATTTCTGTTGTAATCTTTATGATTTCTTTCCTTCTACTAACATTGGGTTCTGTTTGCTCTTCTTTCTCTAGTTGCTTTAAGTGTAAGAATAGGTTGTTTATCTGAGATTTTTCTTGTTTCTTGAGGTAAGATTATATTGCTATAAACTTCCTTCTTAGAACTGCTTTTGCTGCATGACAAAAGCAGTTCTAAGAAGATTTTGGATTGTCATGTTTTTGTTGTTATTTGCCTTTACTTGTTTTTTGATTTCCTCTTTGATATCTTCAGTGATACATTGACTACTTAGTAACATACAGTTTAGCCTCCATGTGGTTGAGTTTTTTACAGATTATTTCCTCTAATTGATTTCTAATTTCATAGTATTGTAGTCAGAAAAGATTCCTGATATGATTTTAATTTTCTTTAATTTACCAAGACCTGATTTGTGACCCAAGATGTGATCTATCCTGGAGAACGTTCCATGTGCATTTGAGAAGAAAGTGTATTCTGCTGCTTTCAGATGGAATAGCCTACAGATATCAATTAAGCCTATCTGGTCTAATGTTTCATTTAAGGCTTGTGTTTCCTTATTAATTTTCTGTCTTGATGATCTATCCATCGGTGTAAATCGGATGTTAAAGTCCCCCAGTATTATTGTGTTACTTACGGTTTCTCCTTTTGTGGCTGTTAGCATTTGCCTTATGTTTTGAGGTTCTCCTATGTTGGGTGCATATATATTTACAATTGTTATGTCTCCTTCTAGGATTGATACCTTGATGATTATAGTGTCTTTCCTTGTCTCTTGTAACAGTCTGTGCTTTAAAGTCTATGTTGTCTGTTATGAGTATTGCTAATTTAGCTTTCTTTTGATTTCTCTTTTCATGGGATATCTTTTTCCATCTCCTCACTTTCAGTCTGTATGTGTCCCTAGGTCTGAAGTGGGTCTCTTGTAGATAGCATATATATGGTTTTGGGTTTTTTTTATCCATTCAGCCAGTCTGTGTCTTTTGGTTGGAGCATTTAATCCATTAACATTTAAGGTAATTATCAATATGTAAGTTCCTATTGCCATTTTCTTAATTGTTTGGGGCTTGTTTTTTAGGTCTTTTTGCTTTTCTTCCTCTCTTTTTCTCTTTCTTGTGTTTCTTGCCTAGAGAAGTTCCTTTAGCATTTGTTGTACAGCTGGTTTGGCAGTGCTGAATTCTCTTACATTTGCTTGTCTCTAAACATTTTGATTGCTCTGTTGAATCTGAATGAGTGCCTTGCTGGGTAGGGTATTCTTGGTTGTAGGATTTTCCTTTTCATCACTTTGAATATATCATGTCACTCCCTTCTGGCCTGCAGAGTTTCTGAAAAATCAGCTGATAACTTTATGGACATTCCATTGTATGTTATTTGTTGCTTTTCCCTTGCTGCATTTAATACTTCTTCTTTGTATTTAATTTTTGTTTGATTAATTTGTGTCTTGGCATGTTTCTCCTTGGGTTTATCCTATATGGGACTTTCTGCACTTCCTAGACTTGGATGACTATTTCCTTTCTCATGTTTGGAACGTTTTCAACTATAATCTCTTCAAATATTTTCTCAGACCCTTTCTCTTTCTCTTCTTCTTCTGGGACTCCTATAATTTAAATGTTGGTGCATTTTATATTGTCCCAGAAGTATCCAAGACTCTCTCATTTCTTTTAATTCTTTTTTCTTTATTCTGTTCCACAGAAGTGATTTCCACCATTCTATCTCCCAGATCACTTAGCAATTCTTCTGCCTCAGTCATTCTGATATTGTTTCCTTCTAGTGTATATTTCATTACAGTTACTGTATTGTTCATCACTATTTGTTCGTTTGTTCTTCTTGGTCCCTGTTAAGCATTTCTTGTATCTTCTATTCTGTGCTTCCATTATGTTTCCAAAGTCTTGGATCATCTTTACTCTCATTCTTCTGAATTCTTTTTTGTGTAGATTGCCTACGCAATCTAATGTCTTCTCATTTTGTCTAATTTACTGTGTTTGTGTTCTCCTTTTTGCAGGCTGCAGGGTCATAGTTCCTCTTGCTTCTGGTGTCTGCCCCACTGGGGTAGGTTGATCCAGGGGCTTATGTAGGCTTGCTTCCTGGTGAGAGCGAGTACAGCCTGCACTCTGTTGAGTGGAGTTGGGTCTTGTCCCTCTGGTGGGCAGGGCTATGTCAATGAGTGTGTTTTGGGGTGTCTGTGAGCTTAGTATGACTTTAGACAGCCAGTCTGCTGATGGGTTGTGTTGTGTTGCTGTCTTGCTGATTATCTGGCCTTAGGCATTCCATCAGTGGAGCTTACAGGCTACTGGGTGAAGCCATTTTGGTGCTGAGATTGGGACCTCCAGGAGAGTTCACGCTGATTAATATTTCCTGGGATCAGGAATTATCTGGTGGTCCAGCAGCCAGGACTCAGTGCTCCTACCACAGGGGCTCAGGTTGGACCTCTGGCTGGGGAGCCAAGACCCCACAGCTGCACAGCATTGCCAAAAAAGAAAAGAAAACAAACAAACGAAAACCAAGACAAACAATAAAAATAAAACCAACCAAACAGAAGCAAACAAAAAACAAAGAAAACAAACAAACAAAAAAAACAAACAGAAAAACACAAAAACCAAAGCAAATAAAACAAAACAAACAAAAACAAAAAAGGAAAGAAGACAAAAAACAAACAAAAATGAAAACAAAAAAGAGAAAACAGAAAATCACAAAAAACAAAACAAACAAAACAAAACAAAAATATATATATTAAACATTTTTTAAATAAAAATAAAAAACAAAACAACAATAGCAACGACAAAAACACAAAACAAAAAATTTCCCTGGGACCTCCACTATCAGTGTCCTTGTCCATGCAGTGAGCCACAGCCAATCTCCACCTCCCCAGGAGGCCCTCCTCCAAACCTCCAAGTAGGTCTCTGGACATGGTGTCTTCACAGTGGGGGCAGCTCAGCCTCTGACCTGGCCCAACTCCCATGAGTATGTGACCACAAAATCCAAAGCTAGACCATTCTCAGTTGTGAGAGCATTCATTCTTCATTCAAATGTTCTGCAGACACTAGCTTTACCAAGCCAATCGTGGGGGTTAAATCCATGACTTGTGTAGCTGCACAGAGATATTTCACATAATCCCTGGGGCTCAACTTTGCTTTTGGCCCCACCTCTGCATGTCGACCACTCTCAGGGATCTGCTCCCTGCCAAGGTGAGAGTGGGCAAAGGCAGCAGCCGACTGGGGTACACTTGCTTCTTAGGTGGGAGGGGCAAGAGCTGGCAACTGACTGGGGCATGTGCACTTGCTCTGGTGGGAGTCCCTCCCATGGCCTGCAGAGATAGGGGCTGACATGTGGGAAGAAATGCTGCAATGGCAGCACCACCTCTCACATGACGCTCAACAATGGCTCCTCACTTCCAAGGCAGTCCATGCTTCCTGTCTATGGAGCAACTCACTCCTGTCCCCTGAGGACATCACCACACAGCCAATAGCAGTCCACTTCCAGGGTCCACTCTCCAGATACTATTCAGCACCCAGCCCCTGCCAGCACTGGCAGACACCCATCAGCCTGGAGTGCACAGGGTAGTGACATGGGCCATCCATACAAGTCTTGCTCTGTCCTTCCTGACACAGACTGGCTGCTGCAGTTTCTTCAGATATCCCCAAAGCCCGGCCTCTATTTCAGCTGATATGGTTACCTGTGAGAAGTTTTCCCTCGGTACAGTAACCTCCCCTCTCCTTCAGTTCCCCCCCAGAGGTGCAGGTTCTATCTCATTTCCTCTTTTCTTTTTCTTCCTTTCTCTCTTTTGTCCTACCCAGTTATGTGGGGATATTTTCTTTTGCTCTTGGTGTCCAAGGTCCTCTGCTAGTGTTCAGCAGGTGCTCTGTGTGTATAATTCCACTTGTAGATGTATTCTTGATGTACTTGTGGAGAGAGGCAAACCTCAGGTCCTCCTATTCTGCCATCTTGACCTCTTCTCCTGTTTTGTAGCTTTTATTGTTGCTTTTGCTCAGTGAACTGAATGAGACAATTGTCTCATTTCAAAATTTCAAAACATACTTTTTTCAATATTTTATTGTTTATTTACTCTCTGTAAATATATAAAAATATTTTATATTCATGTGCATATAAGACCAACACATGAATGTTCTCAAATATATTAAAATAATCATTTATGTTTCATACATATTATTTTCCAAATTTCCTTACTATAAATATTTTTGTAATAAACATATTTAGAAACATATTGTTATGCATTTGTCTAGTTCCTGAGATTAAAATTCAAACTGTGAAGTTGCTAAGATTATGCTTTTTATTTGGGTTACAAGTCACAAAATTGACTTTTGAAAAGTTATAATAACTTTCACTTTGAACATGATATTTCCATTACCCCTCACCTTCACCAGTACTGACAATAATAATATTTTAATCTTTCCTTATATGTGAAAAATAGCTCATTGTTTAAATTTTCATCTTTTCAATTCCAATAATGTTGAACATTTTCCCATGTTAATTGCTGGTCTTTTAAAATTTATGTCTTCACTGAATTTGATGTGCATGTCCTTTGCCTTTTTTTTCATACGGTGGTATCTGTCTTTTTTCCTATTGATGTGTAAAACTCTTTGTAAACAACACTTTACTGAGCATTCCCACTGTATATTTTTTTTTTTTTTTTTTTTTTTTTTTTTTTGCGGTATGCGGGCCTCTCACCGCTGTGGCCTCTCCCGCCGCGGAGCACAGGCTCCGGACGCGCAGGCCCAGCGGCCATGGCTCACGGGCTTAGTTGCTCCGCGGCATGTGGGATCTTCCCGGACCAGGGCACGAACCCGTGTCCCCTGCATCGGCAGGCGGACCCCCAACCACTGCGCCACCAGGGAAGCCCCCCACTGTATATTTAACATAGCTTGGTTTATAGTAATATTGATATTTGAGATGCAGAAGTTTTAATTTTTATAATAGTCTAATAAATAAATCTTGCTTTTTTACAGTTTCTGTTTTGGCTCCAGGATAGCTCTTTTTAAGTTTGTTATGGATTTGTCAATATTTACATTACTTTTGGAGTCATTCTGGGTAAAATATTTTATGAGAAATAATTTATTGCATCTGGTGGTAAAGTTTTGGAGAGACATGAAGGTCCCTTCTCTTTTGGGCACCAATTGACATCCCAGATAGATATCAAAATATCATATTTTGGGGGGCAGGTGTATAAAACAGATCTGTCATGTCTGTGGTTTGAGGACACAATGAACCTTCTAATATTTTACATGATTTAAAATTAATGTTTCAGTGTTCAGAAAAATAAAATCCATGAAAACTAAAAATAGATTAGTGCTTTTCTATGGCTTAGGACAACAGAGGGATATAGCTAAAGAGTACCAGGTTTCTATGGGGGTGATAAAAATATTCTAAAACTAGAAAACAATAAAATCTAATAAATTGTACATTTCAAAAGGGTGAATTTTGTGATATGTGAATTATACCTTTAAAATCTTTAAAAAAATTATCTTTCAGAGCCAGGCATAGTTGAAAGATCTCAGGCCTCCCACCACACGTAGTATATTCAGTGCCTAGAATGAAGGCTGACCAGAAAACACCCTATTTGCAAGCATGCAGAGGAAAACAAAAATGTGTGGGAAAACATAAGTACAGCATGCTCGGTTCTATCTCCTAAGCTCTAAGTTCAAAAAAGCCCAGAAGGATTGAGGAAGTGAACCAAAAGACACGTGAATGTACCTCAATCTGCAACCTGGAGTTTCCATTCTATTGAAACATGAGAATTTTCCAGTTAAAATCCCAGTTTACAAATTATATAATGGGATAAAACTAATATTTTATTCTAATTATTCCTAAATTGTACTGGATATCAAAATCCCTTCAGGAGCTTTTAAAGAGTTACAATACCTCAAAGATTATGATTCAATACAACTACAGAAGGACCTGAGTATCAGGTTTTGTGGAAGCTCCCCCATGATTAAAATGGGTATTCAAAATTGAAAATCACTGAATTAAAGACTTTGTTTCTTCTGTTTCTGTGGTTATTTACCTAATTGGATGTTGTTTTACCTAATTATTATTTACCTAATTGGATTTTTTTCCTCTTTCTTTTTTCTGCTTTTATACCAGCTAGTGGCTTCTCTGTTTCAGAACTTCTTTTAGTGTATTCCTTGGTGCAGCTATACTAACTTCGTCTGGGAAATTGTTGGAAATGCATTGCTTGGATCTGATGAAGTAAAATTTATATTTTAAGGCAGGACAAGAAAAATTAAACACAAAATTCTCTGTGTGTTCACTTGGACCTCCTCCTTCACTCCCTAATGTGCAGTGTGCATCTGCATTACACATTAACCAGAACTGCTCAAAGAGGGTAGTGCCTATCTGACCAGAAAGATCAGGTGGTTTTTCCTACCTTCTGAAAAGAATTCTGTTCCATCCCAACTCTGTAGGATATCATGGTGACTGGCTGCTTGCTTTGTACCTGCTTAACTGTAGAATGTATCCTTGGTGAACTTTTTGTAAAATATTAGCATTTATTTTGATACAATTATTTGTCTTGTAAATGTATGTGACTGTGCCTTCTACTTCTAATAGGTGGAACAGTTCTCAGGGTTTTCTGAGAGTCTGCCTCCCAGGTTATAATCCCCAATTTGGATTGAATAAAATTCCTTTTTTTCCTTCTTAACTTGATTGTTAATTGAATTTTTGTCAGCAGGCCACACCCCAGACCTTCTAAATCAGAAACTCAAGATCAGTTCCAATAACCTCTGTACAGTCTTCCTTCCATATCCCATGTTTGGTATCTGATAATACAACTAACCATGAATGGAAAATATTTTTTTTAATGGCACAATGTTCCAAAAAGCAAAACTTGAATTTTATTTTGTCTACTAAGTATTTGGTCCCTCCTTCTTTTTACTAGATCCATTTTCTTGATATTTTTCCCCAATTTTTAAACTTCTTTGGTCTCCTACCTTTAGATTTTATAAAGTAATTGGGTTAAAGTTTTATTTCTGGTTTTGTTTGGGGCTCAAAATTAATGTTTACATTTTAATAGTTAAGGACTTATTCACAATTTATTTATTATTCTATCAATTATCTAGGTAAACTCAAGATCCCTTTATTCTCACCCCTCCTACTTCCCCAAAGCAAATTTTTTGCTAATATAACTGGCAAAGTCCACTTTCATAGAGACTTTTGTGAGGGTGAATCCTTTTGGGATTCTTCCTCTCTCATTCTCTTCTTTCTCTTGAAGCATCTGTATTAGTATCACCTAGAGCTGCCTCCCACCTGAGAAGGGGTTTCTTACGAACCCACAGCACAGGAAAAATGGAATGAGCAGTTTTGAAAAACTGTGCTATACCTTGGAGGATGCTATTCTCTTTCCTCTGATGTGCTTTATCTATAGGTTATATTTCCATTATGTAGGAAAAGTATGATGGAAGGAAACATATTAATACATATTAATTAGTATATATATTAATATATACTCAGTGTGGAGGAGTTGGTTAAGGAAGGGATCATGGCTTGTTTCTGGCTTAGATATCAAACTCTCTGCCACTTTTGAAATGTCTTTTTTTCTCTCCATGTGTTCCAACTCAGTTCAGCATGAGAATGCATGGGAATTTAGAACCCAAATCCCGTTCAGAGGAAATATCACTTTTCCATTTGTAACTCTCTTATAGAACTGGCATGGTGCTAACTGACTGGTCAATAATCACTTGAATTACCCTTTTGGTTTTTTTTTTTTTTCCTCTCCATTTTGTGTCTAACACCCTTGGAGAGGATTGAAGATTTCCTGAGTTCTCTAGAAATAGCTATCAAAATCCTTCAAAAGTTTACTCCAACCAATCCTTCTAATATTATAGCAAACAGAAGAATTACTAGTTTTGTGTCTGTCATTCAAGTTTAATGGCTATTATGTGTTTTTTTGTTTTTTTTTTTTTTTGTGGTATGTGGGCCTCTCACTGTTGTGGCCTTTCCCGTTGCGGAGCACAGGCTCCAGACGTGCAGGCTCAGCGGCCATGGCTCACGGGCCCAGCCGCTCCACGGCATGTGGGATCTTCCCGGACTGGGGCACGAACCCGTGTCCCCTGCATCGGCAGGCGGATTCTCAACCACTGCGCCACCAGGGAAGCCCAGGCTATTATGTTTTGGAGAGCTTTGATGGATTCTCTTCTTCAGCATTAAAAATAAAAATAGCATTCTGAAAACTGTTTTCCAGTTTTAATGAGACATAATTGACAAGATTGCATAAGTTTATGGTGTACAACATATTGATTGGATATACTTATACATTGCAAAATGCTTACTACCATAGTGTTAGCTAATAAGTCAATCATGTCATGTAATTTATGTGGTGAAAAATTTAAGATCTAATCTCTTAGCTTTCAAGTATATAACACAATATTGTTAACTATAATCACCATGTTGTGCACTAGATCTCCAGAATTTTATCTTCTAAGTGGAAGTCTGTTTCCTTTAACTAACATCTTCCTATTTGCCCCACCCCAAACACCTGGTAGACACATTCTAAAATCTTTTACAAGTTTGGCTTTTTTGTAAGATTCCACATATAAGTGATATCATACAGTATTTGTTTTTTACTGTCTAATGTTTCACTTAGTATAATGTCCTTAAGGTCCATTCATATCATGACAAATGGCAGAATTTCTACTTTCTTTTGGCTAAATAATATTCTATAATTTATATATACACATATATTTTTTAATCTCCCTCACCTATTTCACTCACTTTCCCCCAACAACCACCAGTGTGTTCTATGTATCTATTTCACTTGACAAAATATCCTCTAGGTCCATCCATGTTGTCACAAATGGAAATACTTTATTCTTTTTTATGTATGAATAATATTTCATTATATATATATATATATACACCATTATATATACCATATACATAGTATGTATGATATATATGGTATAAATATGATATATATATGGTGAATATATATATATATATATATATATATATAGTATATACCATGTCTTCTTTATCCATTCAGTTACTGATGGGTACTTAGGCACTTAGGTTGCTTCTATATATTGGCTATTGTAAATAATGCTGCAATGAACATGGGGGTACATATCTCTTTTCAAATTAGTGTCTTTGTTTTCTTAGGAAAGATATCCAGAAGTGAAATTTCTGGGTTGTATGGTAGTTCTATTTTCAAGTTTTTGAGGGACCTCCATATTTTCTTCCATAGCAGCTGCACCAATTTACTTTCCCACCAACTGTGCAAAAGTTTTTCCTTTTTTCCATATCCTTGCCATCATTTGTTTTTTGCTGTCTTTTTAATAATAGCCATTCTGACAGGTGTGAGGTGATATCTCATTGTGGTTTTGATTTGTTATTTCCATGATTATTAGTGATGTTGAGCATCTTCTAATGTATTTGTTAGCCATCTCTATGTCTTCTTTGAAAAAATATCTATTCAGGTCCTCTACCCATTTTGTAAACAAATTGTTTGCTTTTTGTTGTTGAGTTGTATAAGTTCTTTGTATATTTTGTATATTAACCACTTATTAGATATAACATTTGCAAATATTGATATCATCTCCCACTCTGTAGGTGGTGTTTCTTTATGTTTCTTTTGCAGTATGTGGGCCTCTCACTCTTGTGGCCTCTTCTGTTGTGGAGCACATGTTCTGGACATGCAGGCTCAGCAGTCATGGCTCACAGGCCTAGCCACTCCGCAGCATGTGGGATCTTCCCAGACCAGAGCATGAACCCGTGTCCCCTGCATCGGCAGGCGGACTCTCAGCCACTGCGCCACCAGGGAAGCCCATGTTTCATTTTGTTTAGTTTCTTTCAATGTGCAATAGCTTTTTAGTTTGATGTAGTCCTGTTTGTTTATGTTTGTTTTTGTTTCCCTTCCCTGAGGAGACATA
Source organism: Kogia breviceps (assembly GCF_026419965.1). Classification (NCBI taxonomy): domain Eukaryota; kingdom Metazoa; phylum Chordata; class Mammalia; order Artiodactyla; family Physeteridae; genus Kogia; species Kogia breviceps. Next base: position 22,721,066 of record NC_081320.1, read on the forward strand.
TGCAAAAAAATATATAAAGATTGATGTCAAAAACATACTGCCTATATTTCCTTCTAGAAGTTGTATGGTTTCAGGTGTTAGATTTCAGTCTTTAATCCATTTTGAATTTATTTTTGTGCTTGGTATGAGAGAGTAATTCAGTTTGATTCTTTTGCATGTAGCTGTCCAGTTTTCCCAACACCACTTGTTAAAGAGACTGTCTTTTCCCCACTGTACACTCATGCCCACTTTGTTATAGATTAATTGTCCACATAAATGTCAGTTCCTTTCTGGGCTCTCTATTCTGTTTCATTGATCTGTGTGTCTGTTTTTGTGCCAGCACCACACTGTTTTAAATACTATAGCTTTGTAGCATACTTTAAATCAGGCAGTGTGATACCTCCAACTTTGTTCTTCTTTTCAACACTGCAATGGCTATTCACAGTCTTTTGTGTATTCATACTAATTATAGAATATTTGTTCTAGTTCTGTGAATAATACCATGCATATTTTTATAGGGATTGGATTGAATCTATAGATTTCTTTAAGTAGTATGGTCATCTTAACAATATTAATTCTTCAACTCAATGAGCATGGTATCTATTTTAAACTGTTTGTGTTATCTTCAGTGTCTTTGGTCACTGTCTTATAGTTTCCTAAGTACTGTTCATTTACCTTTTTAATTAGGTTTATTACTAGTTATCATTTTTTTATTCAATTGGAAATGGGATTGTTTTCTTCATTTCTCTTATTGTGCATTCTAGGAATAAACTTACCTAAGGAGACAGAAGACCTGTATGCAGAAAATTATAAGCCACTGATGAAAGAAATTAAAGATGATACAGATAGATGGAGAGATATACCATGTTCTTGGATTGGAAGAATCAACATTGTGAAAATGACTCTACTACCCAAAGCAATCTACAGATTCAATACAATCCCTATCAAACTACCACTGGCATTTTTCACAGAAGTAGAACAAAAAATTCCACAATTTGTATGGAAACACAAAAGACCCCTTATAGCCAAAGCAATCTTGAGAACAAAAAATGGAGCTGGAGGAATCAGCTCCCTGACTTCAGACCATACTACAAAGCTACAGTAATCAAGACAGTATGGTACTGGCACATATACAGAAATATAGATCAATGGAACAGGATAGAAAGCCCAGAGATAAACCCACGCACATATGGTCACCTTATCTTTGATAAAGGAAGCAAGAATATACAGTGGAAAAAAGACAGCCTCTTCAATAAGTGGTGCTGGGAAAACTGGACAGCTACATGTAAAAGAATGAAATTAGAACACTCCCTAACACCGTACACAAAAATAAACTCAAAAAGGATTAAAGACCTAAAAGTAAGGCCAGACACTATCAAACTCTTAGAGGAAAACATAGGTAGAACACTCTATGACAAAATTCACAGCAAGATGCTTTTTGACCCACCTCCTAGAGAAACAGAAATAAAAACAAAAATAAACAAATGTGACTTAATGAAACTTCAAAGCTTTTGCACAGCAAAGGAAACCATAATCAAGACCAAAAGACAACCCTCAGAATGGGAGAAAATATTTGCAAATGAAGCAACTGACAAAGGATTAATCTCCAAAATTTACAAGCAGCTCATGCAGCTCAGAATCAAAAAAACAGACAACCCAGCCCAAAAATGGGCAGAAGAACTAAATAGACATTTCTCCAAAGAAGATATAGATTGCCAACAAACACATGAAAGAATGCGCAACATCATTAATCATTAGAGAAATGCAAATTGAAACTACAATGAGATATCTCACACCAGTCAGACTGGCCATCATCAAAAAATCTAGAAACAATAAATGCTGGAGAGGGTGTGGAGAAAAGGGAACACTCTTGCACTCTTGGTGGGAATGTAAATTGATACAGCCATTATGGAGAACAGTATGGAGGTTCCTTAGAAATCTACAAATAAAACTACCATACGAACCCACAATCTCACTACTGGTCATATTCCCTGAGAAAACCATAATGCAAAAAGAGTCATATACCAAAATGTTCATTACAGCTCTATTTACAATAGCCAGGACATGGAAGCAACCTAAGTGTCCATCAACAGATGAAAGGATAAAGAAGATGTGACACACATATACAATGGAATATTACTCAGCCATAAAAAGAAACGAAATTGAGTTATTTGTAGTGAGGTGGATGGATCTAGAGTCTGTCATACAGAATGAAGTAAGTCAGAAAGAGAAAAACAAATGCCGTATGCTAACACATATATATGGAATAAGAAAAAAAAAGTCATGAAGTACCTTCAGGTAAAATGGGAATAAAGACACAGACCTACTAGAGCATAGACTTGAGGATATGGGGAGGGGGAAGGGTAAGCTGTGACAAAGTGAGAGAGTGGCATGGACATATATACACTACCAAACATAAAATAGATAGCTAGTGGGAAGCAGCTGCATAGAACAGGGAGATCAGCTAGGTGGTTTGTGATCACCTAGGGGGTGGGAGAGGGAGAGTGGGAAGGAGGCAGATGCAAGAGGGAAGAGATATGGGAACATATGTATATGTATAACTGATTCACTTTGTTATAAAGCAGAAACTAACACATCATTGTAAAGCAATTATACTCCAATAAAGATGTTAAAAAAATAATAATAAAATAAAATAATAAAATTTAAAAATGCTAAATATTTCTATACATTAATTTTGTATCCTGCAACTTTATCAAATTCATTGATTATTTCTAGTGTTTGGCAGCATTTTTAGGATATTCTATGAATAGCACCATGTCTTCTGCAAACAGTTTTGCTCATTTCTTTCAAAATTGGATGCTTTTACATTCTTTTCCTTGTCTGATTGCCATCACTAGGACTTCCTCTGCTATGTTGAATAAATGTGGCAAGAGTAGGGCATCCTTGTGTTGGGCCTATCTTACAAGAAATGCTTTCAGGTTTTGGCTATTGAGTATGATGTTAGCAGTGGGTTTATTATATATGACTTTTATATATGATCTCTGTTATGTATAACCACTTTTTTCTTGTTTTTGTATCCATTCAGCTACTTAATGTCCTTGATTGGAGTATTTAGTCCATTTACACTGAAAGTAAATTTTGATAGGTATGTATTTATTGTCATTTTGTTAATTATATGGGTTTCCTTTTAAGTTCTTTTTTGTTCCTTTCTTTTTCTTTTGTTCTCTTCCCTTGTGATTTAATGGCTATCCTTCATGTTATATTTGGATTCCTTTCTCTTTTGTGCATGTGTATCTTTTATAGATTATCAGTTTGTGGTTACTGATAGGTTTATATATAGCAATTTACATATATATATCTAAATCTACATATATAACTATAAACTTAAATCTGCATATACATACATACACACACACACACACACACACACACACACACACACATATATATATATATAAAGTTGCTGATCTCTTAATTTCAAACACATTTTAAAGACCCTGCATTTTTACCTCCTTTCCCCATGGTTACTGTTTTTGACATCATATTTTACATGTGTTTGTTCTCTGTATCCCTTAACTGCTTATTGTTAATATAGATGATTTTACTACTTTTGTCTTTTAACCTTCCAACTAGCTTTATATGTGGCTGATTTACAACCTTTACTCTATATTTACCTTTACCAATGAGATTTTTCCTTTTGTAATTTTTATGTTTCTAGTTGTGACCTTTTCTTTTACACTTAGAGAAGTTTTTTAACATTTCTTGCAAAGCTTGTTTGGTGTGCTGAACTCTTAGCTTTCACTTGCCTGTAAAACTTTTGATCTCTCCATCAAATCTGAATTATAGTCTTGCCAGGTAGGGTATTTATGTTTCAGGTTTTCCCTTTTATAACTTTAAATATATTTTGTTACTCCTCTCTGGCTTGCAGAGTTTGTACTGAAAAGTCAGCTGTTGAACAGGGCCTTGTCCTGGGGTGGCTGTGGGTTCAAAGGGTCTTAGGGTAGGCAGCCTGTTGTTGTGTGGAGTTTTGTCCCCTTCTGGCTAGTTGCTTGGCCTGAGGTTTCCTGGTGCTGACAGGCTAATGAGTGGAGCTGATTACTGGGTCCTCTGGCTGCAAGGTCCTGGCCCAGGGCTAGTGTTGGTGCACTGGTGAGTGTCTGGTCCTGGGTCTTCTGGTAAACATGGCTGTGTCCTTAGCTGACTGTGGGCTCAGGGGTTTTAAAAGCAGCCAAACTGATGGTGAGTGGTGCTGTGTCTCTGCCCAGTCAGTTGCTTGGCTTAAGGCATCCCAGTATTTGTGCTGACAGGCTAGTTGGTGAGGCTGGGTCCCTACAATAATAAGCCAGAGGGAAAATTCCAAAATGGCACTTGCCTGTACCAGTGTCTTATGGTAAAATGAGCTTCCAAGAATGGCTGCTACCAGTGTCAGTATCCCCAGGGTGAGCTCCAGTGGCCTTCTGCCTTTCCAGGAGACTTTATAATCAGCAGGTAGGTCTGACGCAGGATCTTTTCATATTACAGCTTCCGCCTGTGCTCCAGGATGTGCAAGTACCCTTTAAGAGTGGAGTCTCTATTTTCCACTGCCCACTTGGTCTCCCAAAAATAAGCCCTACTGGACAAACATTCTGGGGGCTCATCTTCCCAGTGCAGAAACCTCAGTGGGGAGCCCAATGTGAGGCTTGGACCCTGTTCTCCTTGGGGAGAACCTCTGCAATCGTAATTATTCTACCATTTGTGAGTCACTCACCGTAGGGTATGGGCCTTGACTCTTCAGTGTCTCCAGCCCTCTTACCCCTCTTATTGTGGTTCCTTCTTTCTATCTTTAGTTGTAGAAGGTTTTTTCTGCTAGATTTTTGTCTCTTTCATCAGTAGTTACTCTGTATATAGTTGTAACTTGGTGTGCCTGTAGGAGGAGGTGAGCTCAGGGTTTTCTTATTTCTCCATTATGTCTTCCATAAGATTGCAATGAATCAATAAAAGACTCTGGGTATTATGGACATTTTAACAATATGAATTCTTCTGATTCATGAACACAGGCTATTTTTCCATTTGTTTGTGTCTTCGTCAATTTCTTTCATCAAAGTCTTGTACTATTCAGTGTACAGATTTTTCAACTCCTCGATTAAATTTATTACTAAGTATTGAATTGTTTTGGATTCTATTGTGAATGGAATTATTTTATTTCTTTTTGAGATATTTTGTTGTCAGTGTACAAAAACTCAACTGATTTCTATATGTTGATTTTAAATCAGGCATCTTTACTGAATTCATTTATTAGTTCTAATAATTTTGATGGAATCTTAAAGATTTTCCATATATAAGATCATGTCATCTGCAAGCAAAGATAATTTTACTTATTTCTTTCCAATATGGATTATTTTTATTTCTTTATCTTGCCTAATTTCTCTAGCTAGGACTTCCAGTAGTATGTTGAAAAAGAGTGTTGAGAGTCAGCACTCTGGTCTTCTTTCCAATCTTAGAGAATAATCTTTTGACCTTTCAACATTGAGTATGATGTTAGTTGTAGGCTTGTCATATAGGACCCTTATTATGTTTAGGTAAGTTCCTTCTATAGTTAATTTGTTGAGAGTTTTTATTATGAAAAGATGTTTTATTTTCAAATGCTTTTCCTGCATCTATTGAGATTATTGTAAGATTTTTCTTTTATTAATGTGTATCACATTTTTTATTTGTGTGTGGTGAACAATCCTTTCATCCCAGAGATAAATCCCACTTTATCATTGTGTATGATCCTTTTCATGTGCTATTTAATTTGTTTTGCTAATATTTTGTTGAGAATTATTGCATCTATATTTATCAGTGAAATTTTTCTGTAAGTTTATTTTCTTGTACTGTCTTTATCTGACTTTGGTGTCAGGCTAATGCTGGTCTTGTAAAATGAGTTTGGAAGAATTTGAGAAGGATTGACATGGGTTCTTATTAATTGTTTAGCATAATTCACCAGTGAAAACACTTGGTCCTGGGCTTTATTTTTGAAAGCTTTTTCATTACTAATTCAATCTCTTTACTTGTTATTGGACTGTTCAGATTTCTATTTCTTGATGATTCAGTCTATGTAGGTTTTATGTTTCTAGGTATTTATCCATTTCTTTTAGGTTATCCATTTTGATGATATATAATTGTTCATAATAGACTCATCATCTCATGTATTTCTGTGGTATCAGTTGCAATATCTCTTCTTTCATTTTTTATTTTATTTGCATCTTCTCTCTTTTCAAAGGTTGTCAGTTTTGTTTATCTTTTCAAAATACCAGTTCTTAATTTCCTGGATCTTTTCTAGCATTTTTCTGGTCTTTATTTTACATTTTTCTGCTCTGACCTATGTCACTTACTTCTTTCTGCTACCTTTGGTGTTACTTTGTTCTTTTTCTAGGTTCTCAAGGGGCAAAGTTAGGTTATTTCTCTGAGATATTTCTTTTTTCTTAAGGTAGATGTTCATCCCTATAAACTTTCCTCTTCTGCATACCATAAGTTTAGTACAGTGTGTTTCTTTTTCAGTTATTTCCAGGTTTTAAAAAAAAAAATTTCCATCTGATACTTCTTTGATCCATTGATTGTTTAGGGGTATGTAGTTTCCTCATATTTATGATTTTTTCTGCTTTCTGCATGTGTTCGTTTTCTAGTTTTATACTACTGTGGTCAGAAAAGATACCTGGTATAATTTCAATCTTCTTTAATTTTCTAAGACTTGTTCTATGACTTGTCATATGATCTAACCTGGAGAATGTTCTGTGTGTACTTGAGTAGAATGTGTATTCTGCTGCTATTGGGTGGAATATTCTGTATATTTTGCATAGGTCCATTGGTCTAAAGTATAGTTCAAATCTAATATTTTCTTGCTGATTTTCTGTCTGGATGATTTATACATTGTTGAAAATGTGTTATTGAAATCTACTAATATTGTATTATCTATTTGTCCCTTCAGATCTGTTAGTGTTTGCTAAATATATTTAAGTGCTTCAATGTTGGGTGCAAATATAATATAATTGCTATAGCTTCTTGGTATATTGACCCCTGTATGGACTATCTTTTTCCTTCCCTTTATTTTGAAACTATTTGTGTCCTTAAAACTGAAGTGAGTCTCTTGCAGTCAGTGTATAGTTTGTTCTTTTTTCCAATCCATCCAGGCACTCTGTGTCTTTTGATTGGAGAATTAAATCTGATAAATAGGAACTTGTGAATGCCATCTTATTAATTATTTTCTGCCTGTTTTATAGTTTCCCTGTTCCTTTCTTCCTCTCTTGCTGCCTTCCTTTGTGAATTTATAAGTCTCCATAGTATTATACTTTGATTCCTTTCTCTCTATCTTTTGTGAATCTAGTGTAGATTCTTACTTTAAAACATGTCACAAATAACCATCTATTTTATGCTGGTAACAATTTAACTTTGATCACATCCAAAACTCTATCCTTTTACTCCCCTCTTTTTACATTTTTGAAGTCACAATTTACCTCTGTTATATTGTGTATTCATTAACAAATTATAGCAACTATAGTTATTATTAATACATTTGTTATTTAACAAGTGCTTAACACACCACTATTTTACAAATTGTATCAGAGTATTCTGAGTTTACTGTATTTATTTTATTATTATTTTATGTTTTATTACATATATACACACTAACTTTATGTGTGTTGTATATATTCATTTATTTTCATGGATTAATTATGATCTCTATTTCAGCCTGAAGAACTCCTTTCATTATTCTTTTAAGGCAAGTCATGTGGTGATAAATTACCTCAGCTTCATTTGTCTGGGAGTCTTTGATTATCTTTCATTTCTGTAGGATAACTTTTCCAGATAAAGTACTCCTTGTTGGCATTTTTTTTTTCTTTCAGCACTCTGAATATACCATCCTACTCTGTGCTGACCTATAATGTTTCTGTTGAGAACTCTACTGATAGCCTAACGTCAGTTCCCTTGTAGGCTACAATATTCTTTTACTGTTTTTAAGATTCTCTATTTATCTTTGGTTTTTGACAGTTTTATTTTAATGTGTCTTGGAGAGGACTTTTTTAGATTAACTTTGTTTGTTATCTTATGTCATTAACATTCATAAACTTGGATAGTTCAAATGTCTCCCCAGATTTGGAAAGTTCTCAGCCATTATTTCACAAGAAACATAAGCTGTTCAAACACCCAAGGAAGTCCTCCAGAGGCTGAAAGTATGAGAAATATCATAAGTGATTTATTGTCCCTCAATAAATGGCTAAGCTGAACTCATACAGTCATCTGCCTTAATTCTACACTACTTTTTTTTTCTATTCAAATATTTAGGTTTCCCTTTGTTCTGTCACACTTCACTTAGCCTTTTTTTCTATATTTCTTGTGTTGGTGTGTGTGTGTGTCCGTGTGCATGTACAAGTGCACATGTACTATCTCATGAGGCATTAATCCATTCTTTCTTCTATCTTCATCATGTCTATTCTGTGTTAAGAGTACTGCATATGTCCAGTAAATTTTAGAAGCAAATATGCTGTTGTATGTCAAGTAAGAATATATTTTACAACCTTGTCAACTGATTAATAAAAACTTATTGTTTATAGCCAGGTGTGGAGAAAAGTATCTACAGAGACTCAATAGATTCATTAAAAAGTAAATTTATTGTGGAGAGAAAGCCATGCTTTTACAGAGTAGAGAGTGAAGAAAGAATATGTCTTTAGTCTTTTATTTAACAGGAGTGTGTCTAAAGAAATATGATTTTTGATTATAACACACACTGGATAAAGTTAGTCAATTATCCTAGGCTTTTTCCTCACTTTTTCTACTTTCTGATAAAACTCCTTTACCATTCTGAAATATGTTTAAAATGATGTAAGAAGTGAAGTAGAATCCATCAGAATTATCAATAGATCTAAAACGGCAAGATTTTCTGGCCCTTGAGCTTCTATCAAGCATTATATAATCATTTAAGAATATTTCACAAGGTTTTTAAAGAACATATTAACAATTTATGTAATGATTTTGACCTTTATTATGTATAATATTGTTAAAATGTCAAGATGTCTATTCATCTAATTGTTAATTACCCTCTTTATATAAGAAAATAAATGTAGCTTTCCAGTGATTTGTTCTTATTGGAATTATGATAAATGGATTTATATTATTTTGCTAAGAAATTTTCTTTAAAAATTTAAAGCTTGTTCAATTTACTTTTCTCTGAATTAAAGGAAACACATTATAAAGGACATTGAAAATAGGAGTCTAATGAAGAAATCAAAATCATCTTTAAATCTATATGTATGTGTATATATATATATCTACTTTTTATTCACAGAATTAATTTTTATTGACTAAAGGGTTCTGTCTATTCACAATATTAAGCTTATTACTTTGTTATTCAATTCCTCCATACCTTTAATTAGGTCTACTTTATATGTAAATTTAACAAGGTGTGTTAAGCTCTTCCATTATTAAAGGATATGTTATCCTTTAATAATTACATTTTATAGGTTAATTTATACAACAAATATTTATTGGGCTGCAACTATTGACAGACATTGTTCTTGCTTCCAAGTGTATACCAGTCGAAAAATCTGACAACTCATGAAGTTCATATTCTAGTAAGTATGAGAAAAGCAACAGATACCTGCAAATGGGTATGTTAGATGGTTATATGTGCTATGAAATAAAGTAAAAGCAATGGGAAGGTATAAGGAGAGTGAGGAAGAGTAAACGTTTAAATAACATTCTCAAAGAAGTCCCACTGCAGCTATCTGGGGGATAACCTTCAAATAATAAGAAGCAAGGGTAAAATCCCTGAGGTGGGTACAGACCTAGCATGTTCAAGGAACAGCAGTGAGACCAGTGTGACTAAAGAAAAATGCCCAAAAGATAGTGAGAGGAACTGAGGTCAAACAGGTAAAAAGATGTCAGATGGTTAGAACCTTGAGTTTTAATAAATTTAAATCTAAAATCTGAATCAGTGTAAAATAATTCTCTTAAAACACAAAGTTATTGTTTTCAGGACTATATTTCACTTTAACTACTGCATTGTGTTGTTGTATTATACTGTGAATATCAAGCATATGCACTGTTTCTAGTATTACACATAAACACATCTCTGATCTAATCCATGTCAACAAATTGTTCAGTCAGAATAACTTTTTTCTATTCAATCATGTAATATTAAATATATTTATTTGAATATTTTAGGCATACAGCATGAGTTACTGTGATACCTTTGTAAAATGTAACTGGCAATTACATTGAAACACTTATTTCTGAAATAATACCATAATTAAATTATGTTTCTAGTTTTAAAAATAAATAGGAGAGTTATGTTTTACTTTAAAACATTTTAGTATAATATTGGTGCAGAATCTAATGGAGATGCAAAAGCTAGTACTGCAATCAAAACAGTAAAGAGAAAAGGGACTAGGAAGAGGTACCTCACAAATTTCAAAATAAGTGGTATTGTAATTTGCCAGCAGAGAAAAATTTAAAAGCTGTTTAGAAAATAAGAAGTATGTTTGGAACAACTATGGTATGAGAATCTACTTTTCAACTAAGAATTTTATGAAACATAAAGCTGATTAAGTAATTCCAATGAAAATGTAGTATCCAAATTGAGATGATCTTTAAGTATAAAATATACATTAGACTCCAAAAATTTAGGACAAATGAAAATATATGATAGTTCATAAATAATTAGTATATTGATTATCTGCTGAAGTGACAATATTTTTAAAATATTTGGTTATATAACATATATTACTAGAATTAATGTCACGGATTTCTTTACTTTTTTAACATGGTTAGAAAAATTAAAATTGTATATATTGTAAGCACTGTATTTCTACTGAAGAGTTCTAGTCTACATCATTTGGGTGAAGATCATACTGCTTTGTGCAGGGGTCTCCTATGTACAGCAAGATATTTGGCATTCCTGGCACCTGGTTATTAAATGCCAGTAGAAACCCCCAGTCAATTCAACAACCAAAAATCTTCTACCTCCAAATGAGAACAACTGTTTACATTGAAATATATGGGAACTCCCACAGCTAGAGCCTACAGGCAGAGCATTCACTTAGTTTAGAATAGAAACCTAGGAGTTTTAAGCTAGAGAAAGATGCATGTGTTATCAGATGCTGAGAAAAAAAAAAAAGTCTTTATTTTTCAACATCTTTATTGGAGTATAATTGCTTTACATTGTTGTGTTAGTTTCTGCTGTATAACAAAGTGAATCAGCTATACGTATATATATATATCCCCATATCCCCTCCCTCTTGCGTCTCCCTCAACCCTTCATATCTCACCCCTCTAGTTGGTCACAAAGCACCAAGATGATCTCCTTGTGCTATGTGGCTGCTTCCCACCAGCTATCTATTTTGCTAGTGTATATATGTTAATGCCACTCTCTCACTTTGTCCGTCTTACCCTTCCCCCTCCCCATGTCCCCAAGTCCATTCTCTATGTCTGTGTCTTTATTCCTGTCTTACCCCTAGGTTCTTCAGAACCTTTTTTTAAAATTCCATATATATGTGTTAGCATATGGTATTAGTTTTTCTCTTTCTGACTTACTTCATTCTGTATGACGGACTCTAGGTCCATCCACCTCACTACAAAAAAACTCAATTTAGTTTCTTTTTATGGCTGAGCAATATTATGTTGTATATATGTGACCCATCTTCTTTATCCATTCATATGTCAGTGGACCCTTAGGTTGCTTCCATGTCCTGGTTATTGTAAATAGTGCTGCAATGAACATTGTGGTACATGACTATTTTTGAATTATGGTTATCTCAGGGTATATGCCCAAAAGTGGGATTGCTGGGTCATATAGTAGTTCTATTTTTAGTTTTTTTAAGGAAACTCCATACTGTTCTCCATAGCGGCTATATCAATTTACATTCCCACCAAAAGTGCAAAAGGGTTCCCTTTTCTCCACCTCCTCTCCAGCATGTATTGTTTGTAGATTTTTTTGACAATGGCCATTGTGACTGGTGTGAGGTGATAGCTCATAGTAGTTTTGATTTGAATTTCTCTACTGATTAGTGATGCTGAGCATCCTTTCATGTGTTTGTTGGTAATCTCTATATCTTATTTGGATAAATGTCTATTTAGGTCTTCTCTCCATTTTCTGATTGGGTTGGTTTTTTTTTTTGATATTGAGCTGCATGAACTGCTTGCATATTTTGGAGATTAATACTTTGTCAGTTGCTTCATTTGCAAATATTTTCTTCCTTTCTGAGGGTTGTCTTTTCATCTTGTTCATGGTTTCCTTTGCTGTGCAAAAGCTTTTAAAGTTTCATTAAGTCCCATTTGTTTATTTTTGTTTTTATTTCCATTTCTGTAGGAGGTGGGTCAAAAAGGATCTTGCTGTGATTTATGTCATAGAGTGCTCTGCCTCTGTTTTCCTCTAAGAGTTGTATAGTGTTTGGCCTTACACACACACCTTTAGGTCTTTAATCCATTTTAAGTTTATTTTTGTGTTATGTTAGGGAGTGTTCTAATATCATTCTTTTACATGTAGCTGTACAGTTTTCCCAGCACCGCTTATTGAAGAGACTCTTTTCTCCATTGTATATTTTTGCCTCCTTTATCAAAGATAAGGTAACCATATGTGCATAGCTTTATCTCTGGGCTTTCTAACCTGTTCCATTGATCTATATTTCTATTTTTGTGCCAGTACCATACTGTCTTGATTACTGTAGCTTTGTAGTATAGTCTGAAGTCAGGAAGCCTGATTCCTCCAGCTCTGTTTTTCTTTCTCAAGGTTGCTTTGGCTATTTGGGGTCTTTTGTGTTTCCATACAAATTGTGAAATTTTTGTTCTAGTTCTATGAAAAATGCCAGTGGTAGTTTGATAGGGATTGCCTTGAATCTGTAGATTGAAAATGATTATACTACCCAAAGGAATGGCTTTGGTTGACCTAGCTCCTTAACCAATTATACCAACAATTTTCCTGTGTTCCCCTGCTTGTGACTATTGACTTTAGGCTTGATTTTTTTCTAGAAATCTGTGGGTTAAGATTTGTTTTTACTTCTCCTATATCTTTCATTTATAAGTTGCATGCTTTTGCTTCTGCTGGATGTTTTTGTCCATCAATCAAATTCTATTTTTTATCATCAAAAATTTTCTCAAAATAATTTCTTAGATTCCTCTACTAGGTTGTATTTTAAAAGTGTTGTTTTAACGCTTTTATATATTATCCTCTTCATAGCCTCTTTGTAAGGAGGAAGACCAATGTATATGCTCTGTGCACTATCTTATTCACTAAACTTTCTAACTGCTAATTGGGCATGCAGTAAAGTTGAATTTTTGATAATTTTTAGTTGCAGCCACCTTGCTCTTACTTATGCTACTGGTTTGTAACTGGATTACTTTGGATTTTCTTGAGAAATAATAATAAGAACTACCAAAAAATATTATTTTTTATCTATTTCTAATAGAACACTTTCTCCCCATATTATTGTATTAGATAAAACTTCCCAAGCAGTAGTTGATAATAATGATGATAGAAGGCAAATTTACCTTCCTTCTGGTTTTTAACAAAGGTTACCTTCTGGATATCTGAAGTTCAAATTCAAGTCACAAATATGTCTTGTTATGCTTGCCTAAATTTTAAATTTAAAACTAAGCTTTTTATTTAAGATTTTGCTCTCCAGTTTACCACAGGGCTGGTCATTTTCAATGACTTTATACCAGATCTATTTCTTTTTTTTTCCTTATTTATTCCTTGAATGAAGCTACTGCATTTTTCTTAACTATTTTATTCTTGTATTAGCCATGAAGAAAACATTGGCTTGAGATTTATTTTATTTTCAAAGTAGTTTTGTTGTTTTATTGAAAAGTAAAAGATATAAAATAAAACAATTTTTTAATACAGACAAGTAAAATCAGGATAATTAAAACTGTTGTGAACTCAATCCTTAATAACTACCTTTAACATCTTGGTATTTATGTTCTAAAATCTCTCTCTTTCTCTCTCTCCCTCTCATCCTTGCACTCTCACTCTCTCATCTCTAAAATATTTTTACAAACAGATATCTCTCCTCTTATTATTTTCTTTATTCTTATATTTATCAGTCCATTCACTTATACAGTAAGTGAGAGCATCTTAAGTCCTAGAAATCATTGTATACACAAAGGTAAATGGTGGTGGTCCAGGTAGACAAACAAGGTGGAACTTAAAGTCAGGAGACAGAATATATTGAAGTAAACAGGCAATTATAATACATTGTGATAAGTGCTATGACAGACGGAATACATGTGTTATGTGAGCACAAAAGAAAGGCCTACAACATAGTTTTGGTAAGTTAGTAAATGTTATTTATCATATATAATATCTACACTGAAACCTTACATATAAAGAAGAAAGAGATGACAGCATCAAAAATACATGCAATTGAAACACATTAATGTATACTACCAATATGCATTCCAGAAAGATAACATTATTTAAATTGCTATAAAGAATGTAAAACAATTTATCCACAGCATCAATAATATTAACACATGCCAATTTGGGATGAAAATAGTATCTGTCTTACTCTGATTTGAATTTTTTGACTACTAAGTAACATTGAATTTATTTTCATTTCTTCATGAATTTTATGTTGCTCTCCCAAACCTTCTGTATTCTCTAGAAGAACTCTTTTGTGGTAAATGAAGTCCTGTAAATAATTAATCTATTCTCAAAACAGTTTCTCCATATCCTGGCTCTATCAACCTTAAATATTTTCAAAGCTGATGTAAACTTTCTTTCTGATTACTAAATATGATTTCAGGCTCCCTTATTCCTACCCACTTTTAAAATCCTTTGTTCCTTGATGCTTGTTCCATTCAAAATCATCAACTCATCACTGCTCTTACTTTCATTTCCATCTCACATTCTTCCCCTTCTTAACCAAGTCCTACTATTGTTCTGGGTAAATAGAATGTCCTTTGGATAGTACAAATGACATACTAGCTTCTTAGAACCTAACTCCAATATCTTCTCTCTTTCCTTCTCTCTTTTTGACTCACCATTTTTGCCTCAACCTCTTATATTCATTCCTTAGATCTTATTATTTCCTATAGCTGGTCATTCTCAAAAATAAATGGCTTAAATACTAATATATAATTCTCTGACCAAAACTTCTTTATAATTCAGTATTCTCAAGTCGACTACATAATTTTATTTCATCAAGAACCTCAGTCATTGAATCTCCATTTTCTCCTAATCACTTTATTCTCTCACATGCCACATTCTAGCCTCTAGTTCCTAGACTATGATCCATCACATACTGGTATGTTTCCAACAGTAACACTTATGTTAAATATGTATAAAAAAGTATAACATAAAATATATTTAATTATGGGTTGCAAATGAGTTGTTTTTCTCCCTCAGATTTTTGTATGTATTGCTGCACTGACATCCTGCCTTTAATGTTGCAAGACTAAGGACTGACAATATTTTATATTTTGGAAGAAATAATCTTTTCTGCTTAAATCCTTATAGGCTATCTTATCTTTAGCCTTAAAAATCTAAATGTATTTTCCACAAAACATCTATGCCTGAATTAATTTTCATTGACTCTGTCTAGAATATACTGAGATTTCCCAATCCAAAAATACCAATGAAGTCATTAATTTTTTCTATCACTTACATTCATTGATTTTTTTGTTGTCTTCTCCTTCAGGTATAAATATTATTTATACTTTACATCATCCATCCCAATGTTTTTAGCTCATCATTTTTCTCTTATCTTTTTCTCTTTAAATTCTTGATGCTTTCTTGAAGTTACCTTAGACATCCCTGACTGATTTTCCTGCAGCTTCAATTCTTTATAGTTGAAAATATAGATTTTACTTGTGTGTTGGGTTTTTATTTTCTAATTCTAATTAGAAATTTTTTTCTAATTCTTTTTTTTCTAATTCTTTTTCTAATTCTTTTTTCTAATTCTACTGCTTTTTCATCACCCTTTCTTCTCTCCTAATGAGTGTCTGCCTCTGTTTTACAGAGACAGAGCATTAGTGTACTCCAGAGATGCTAAAGACTTGCCTAAATATGACATCTAGAAATTTCAGTAGATCTATAACAAAAATAAGTTCTTCCTATGAGCCTTCTGGATATGATTCCCATTTCTCTATCCTGTAGCAGATTTCCTCATGCACAAGAGGAGGTTTCTACTTTTTTCTTCCAGTTTCATTGAGATATAGTTGACATACAACACTGCATAAGTTTGAGGTGTACAGCATAATGATTTGACTTTCACACATCATGAAATAATTATCATGATAAGCTTAGTGAACATTCACCATCTCATATCGATGCAAAATAAGAGCAAATGAAAAAATATATGAATCTCTTAGAATTTACTCTAACAACTTTCATAGATGAGATACAGCAATGTAATTATATTAGTCATTTTGTATATTATACTTCTAGAACTTATTTATTTGACAACTGGAAGTTTGTACCTTTTGACCACTTTCATCCAATTCTCCCACCCCTCCTATAAACCCCTCCTGTGGTAACCATAAATCTGACATTTTTTCCTACAAGTGTGCCTATTTGCTTTTTATTTTTTTGAAGTATAACTGACCCACAACACTATGTTAACCCCTGGTGTACAAGATAGTCATTTGATATTCCTACACATTGCAAATCATGGCCACAATAAATCTAGTTACCATCTGTCATCATGCAAAAATGTTACATTATCATTGACTAACTATATTTCTCACTATATACATTTCATCCCCATTACTCATTTATTTTGTGATGGAAGTTTGTATGTTTAATCTCCCTCACCTATTTCACTCATTCTCCCACCTCCCTCCCCTCTGGCAACCACCTGTTTGTTCTCTGTATTTATGACTCTGTTTCTGTTTTATTGTGTTTGTTCATTTGTTTAGTTATTTAAATTCTACATATAAGTGAAATATATAGTATTTGTCTCTCTCTATCTGACTTATTTTCCTTGTTATATACTCTCTAGCTCCATCCATGTTGTCGTAAATTGCAGGATTTCATTCTTTTTTATGCCTGAGTAATATTTTGCTATATATACACACCACATATTCTTTATCCATTCAACTATTGATGGGCACTTATATTGCTTCCATATCTTGGCTAGTGAATATGCTGCAATAAACATAAGAGTGCATATATCTTTTCAAATTAGTGTTTTTGTTTTCCTTGGACCCCTGAGCCCTGCAGGATCTAACACCACACATCAGTGAGCCAATACCAGCCCCAGGACCCCTAGGCCACAGCAAGCTGTGCCAAAACACTTTTGCCCACCAGCAGGATGGCACCAGCCCCAGTTCTCCTTGGGATGTGCAGTCAGCTGCACTTGAACCTGACCCCACTTACCAGCTGCAAGCTGCCTCCATACTAGGCAGAACCTGGAAGCCCACCAACCCAGAGCCCAGCCCCACCAACCAGCATTCTCACAGTATTTGGCCCACCACAACATAAGGGTCCACTCAGCCCACATAGGGGGTACCTGTAGATCATATAGCTCTGGTGGCCAAGGGAAGTGTGTTGTTGGGCATCGTAAGATGTCTCCAAAGGCCATATCTCCAAGATCAGGAAACATGACCCACCTAATATAAAGAAATAAAAAAGTATGTATAAGGCAAAATGAGGTGTAATGGCTGGCTACAGGGTTCACAGGTCCCAGGGATGGTGCCAGCTCACTCACGAGTAATGGCAGGTCTCACCATGCTGGCTGTGGTCTTTGGGGGTCCTGGGACAGCTGCTGTGGGGCCTGTGTTTTCCAGGGGCTGGTGCTGGGTCACTGATGGGTGGGACCATGTCCCACTATGGCTGGCTGTGGGCCCTGGGACATCCTTAGCCAGATAGCTGTGGGACCCAGAGGGTCCCAGGCTTGGTCCTGGTCCTCTGGTGGGCAGAGCTAGGTCCTGGTATGTCTGGCTGTGGGACAGTGATCTACTTACTCTCTCTGAATAAAGCAGAGCTAGAAAATTGCCTATTTCACTTACCCACATATGCAATTAGATTATGTCTATATCTTTCTCAGGTTACAGATGACTGGAAGATTTATGTGCTTCACTCTAAACCCAAATAAAAATTTCTAGCACACTTTGGTTCAGTGAAACTCTGTAGGAGTTTTAATTACTTAGATCCCTGACAGTGGGAACTAATGAAAAATTTTTTAAAAAATAACTTAGATGACAAAAATATGTGTAAAAATTACAAGAGGAAAAATCTCATTGGCAAAGACAAATATACAATAAAGGTAGTAGATCAAACCACATATATATCTAACAGGAAGGTTAAAAGCCATAGTAGTAATATCATCTATAGCTATAATAATTAGTTAAGGGGAAAATAAAACAAAAAGATGTAAAATATGATGTCAGAACCATTAACATTAGATGGTTTTAGTGAAAATTCAGGGTTACTAGAATGCATTTACACTGAAGAGATCATCATCAACTTTAAATAATCATATATATACTTTAAATATATTAATAATCATATAATGGTAATCACAAACCAACAATAAATAGATACATGCATCAAAAAGAGAAAGGAATCCAAACATAGCACCAAAGAGTCATCAAATCACAAAGGAAGAGAGCAAAAGAAGAGGGTACAAAAAAAAACTACAAAAACAACCCCAGAATAATTCACAGAATGGAAACAAGTACACAGCTATCAATCATTACTTTAAACATAAATGAACTAAATATTTCATTCAGTTGCTGAATAGATAAAAAAATAAAACCCATATATTTGCTGCCAACAAGAGACTAATTTCAATCTAAAGACACACAGAGACTGAAAGTAAGGAGATGAAAAGTATATACCAGGAATATGAAAACAAAAAGAAAGTAGCAATGCTTAGACAAAATAGAATTTAAATCAAAGACTGTAACAAGAAACAAGCACATAAACAAAAGGCACTATAATAATAAAGGGAATGATCCAACAAGAAGATATAACAATTGCAAAACTGTAAATATGTAAGCACTCAACATAGGAACACCTGAATACATAAAGCAAACATTAACAAATACTAAGAAAGAAATTGTTGGTTACACAATAAGAGTAGGGCATCTTAACACACATTTATATCAATAATAGATCATACAAATAGAAAATCAACAAGCAAACATGGGTCTTTGATAACACATTAAATCATATGGAATAGCAGATATATACAACTCTTTCAATCCAAAAGCAGCAGAATACACATTTTTTTAAAGTGGACATGGAACATTCTCCAGGATAGATCACATGCTAGGCCACAAAACAATTCTTGATAAGTTTAAGAAGATTTAAATCATATCAAGCATCTTTTATGACCGTAACAGTATGAGACTAGAAATCAACTACAAGAAAAAAACTGCAAAAAACACAAACACGTGGAGGCTAAAAAATATGCCACCAACCAATGGATCATGGAGAAATCAAAGAGAAATCCGAAAAGTACTTGCAGACAAATGAAAACAAAAGCATAATAATCCAAAATCCATGAGAGGCAGCAAAAGCAGTTCTAAGAGGAAAGTTTATAGTGATTAAAAACTTGTGCCAGGAAACAAGAAAAATCTCAAACAACCTAACTCTATATCTAAAGGAACTAGAAAAAGAGGAAAAATCATAATCCAAACCTAGTAGAAGGAAAGAGATAATAAAAATCAGAATCGATATAAATCAAATAGACACTAAAAAAAACCCAGAAAAGATCAATGAAAGTAAAATCTCGTTCTTTGATATATATGTATAAGTGAATCACTTTGCTGTACCGTAAAAATTAACACATGGTAAATCAACTGTACTTCAATAAAATAAGTTTAAAAAAACAATGGACATTGATAGTAATTAATATTGGGGCTAGTTAAGCAAATAATACTTGTGAGACAATATAACAATATTTTTATCATGTGGCTTTCTGTCCCCAGATATACCAGATTATTTTAACTCATTTTAAAAATCTTTATTGGCTTTAAATATGTTATGCTACAATAATGTGCATTTCTTAAATATATAAACATAAGAAATCTGAAAATGATTAAAACAGGACTAATTGAACAGATATGACCTGTGATTAATAAAAAAATATGACAATGAAACAACTTTTGGTTCGTTGAAAAGATTAACAAAGTTGATAAACCTTTACCCAGACTCATGAAGAAGAACAATAACAACAACAACAACAACAAAAAACAGGACAGATGTAGGGACCAAATCAATAAAATAAAAAATGAAGATGGAGAACTTACAACAAACAGCACAGAAATGCTAAAGATCATAAGGGATTACTACAAGTAACTATATGACAATAAAGGACAACCTAGAAGAAATGGGTAAATTCCTAGAAACATACAATCTCCCAAGACTGAATCAGGATAAATAGAAAATATAAACAGAACATTTATCAGAAATGAATTTGAATCAATAGTTTTAAAATTCCTAACAAAAAAAAGTCCAGTGGCTTCACAGGCGAATTCTACCATGAATTTAGAGAAAAATTAATGCTTATCCTTCTCAACCTGTTCCAAAAAAAAGAAAAGAATGAAGAGGAGGAATGCTTCCAATCACATTCTACTTGGCCAGCATGATCCTGAAATGAACTGGACAAAAAGACACCACAAAAAATGAAAATTACAGGCCAATATGACTTATGAAACTCATGGAAAAATTCTCAACAAAATACTAGCAATCCAAAATTACCAATACATAAGAAATACCATACACAATTATCAAATGGGACTCAACCCAGGGATTCAAGGATGATTAGACATACACATTCAATCAATGTGGTATACCACGCGAACAAATTGAAGAGCAAAATCTACATGATCATATCTATAGATGCAGAAAAAGGTTTCAAAGTTCAACATTTATTATAGTAAAACACTCAACAAAGTGGATATGAAGGTAACATCTTTCAACACAATAAAGACAATATACAACAGAGCTACAGCCAACATTATACTCAACTGTGAAAGGCTGAAAGCTTTTCCTCTAAGATGAGGAGCAAGACCAGGATGCCCACTCTTGCCACTTTCATTCAACATAGTATTGGAAATCATAGCCACAGCAATCAGATAAGAAAAAGAAATAAAAGGAATCCAAATTGGAAAGGAAGAAGTAAAACTCATGTTTGGAAATGATACTATATATTAAAAAATCTTAAATATGCCACCAAAAAAACCTATTAGAATTCACCAATTAAGTCAGTAAAGTTGCAGGGTACAAAATTGACATACAGAAATCTGTTGCATTTCTACACAGTATAAAAATTATAGGAAAAAAAGTGGAGAAAACAATTCTGTTTATAGTTGCATCAAATGAAAAAAATACTTAGAAATCAATTTAACTATGGAGGTAAATGACCTGTATTTGGAAAACTGTAAGACACTGATGAAATTGAAGATGACACAAACAGATGGGAAAATGAGCATACTCATGGACTGGAAGAATTAATATTGTTAAAATGATTATACTACCCAATGAAATCTACAGATTAATGCTATCTGTATCAAAATACCCATGGCATTTTTCTCAGAACTAGAAAAAATAATTCTAAGATTTTTATGGAATCAAAAAAGACCCCAAATAACCAAAGGAATCTTGACAAAGAAGGCATACCTGGAGGTATCACACTCCCTGATTTCAAACTATACTATAAAGCTACAGTAATAAAAACAGTATGGTACTGGCATAAAAATGGAAACATAGATCAGTAGAACAGAATAGAGTGCCCATAAATGAACCCATGTTTATATGATAAAGTAGGCTAATTAAAGTAGTCTATGATAAGGTAGGCAAGAATATACAATAGTGAAAAGACAGCCTCTTCATTAAGTGGTATTGGGAAAACTGGACAGCTACATGCAAAAGAATCAAACTGGACAATTTCTCACACCATATACAAAAATAAACTCCAAGTCAATTCAGGACTTTAATTGAAACCTGAAACCATAAAACTCCTAGAAGAAAACATGAGCAATATACTCTTTGACATCAGTCTTAGCAATATTTTGGGGGGGGGGGTATGTCTCCTCAGGCAAGAGCAACAAAAGACAAGATCCAGCCTCATCCACCAGGACACAGGCACTACTCCCCTCCACCAGGAAACCTACACAACGCACTGAACCAACCGTAGCCACTGGGGACAGACACTAAAAACAACGGGAACTAAGAACCTGAAGCCTGTGAAAAGGAGACCCCAAACACAGAAGATAAGCAAAATGAAAAGACAGGAAAAACACACAGCAGATGAAGGAGCAAGGTAAAAACCCACCAGACCTCACAAATGAAGAGGAAATAGGCAGTCTACCTGAAAAAGAATTCAGAATAATGATAGTAAAGATGATCCAATTTCTTGGAAATAGAATAGAGAAAATGCAAGAAACATTTAATAAGGACCTAGAAGAACTAAAGAGGAAACAAGCAATGATGAACAACACAATAAATGAAATTTAAAATACTCTAGAAGGGATCAGTAGCAGAATAAATGAGGCAGAAGAATGGATAAGTGAAGATGAAATAGTGGAAATAACTACTGAAGAGCAGAATAAAGAAAAAAGAATGAAAAGAGCTGAGGACTGTCTCAGATACTTCTGGGACATCATTAAATGCACCAACATTTGAATTATAGGGATCCCAGAAGAAGAAGAGAAAAAGAACGAGACTGAAAAAAATAGTTGAAGAGATTAAAGTTGAAAACTTCCCTAATATGGGAAGGGAAATAGTTAATCAAACCCAGAAAGCACAGAGTCCCATACAGGATAAATCCAAGGAAAACACAACAAGACAGATATTCATCAAACTATCAAAAATTAAATACAAAGAAAACATATTAAAAGCAGCAAGGGAAAAACAACAAATAACACACAAGGGAATTCCCATAAGGTTAACAGCTGATACTTCAGCAGAAACTCTGCAAGCCAGAAGGGAGTGGCAGGACATATTTAGACTGGTGAAGGAGAAAAATCTACAAATAAGATTACTCTACCCAGAAAGGATCTCATACAGATTTGATGGAGAAATTAAAACCTTTACAGACAAGCAAAAGCTGAGAGAGTTCAGCACCACCAAACCTCCTTTACAACAAATGTTAAAGGAACTTCTCTAGGCAGGAAACACAAGAGAAGGAAAATACCTACAATAACAAACACAAAACAATTATGAAAATGATAATAGGAACATACATATGGATAATTACCTTAAATGTAATAGGATTAAATGCTCCCACCAAAAGACACAGACTGGCTGAATGGACACAAAAACAAGACCTGTATATATGCTGTCTACAAGAGACCCACTTCAGACCTAGAGACACATAAATACTGAAAGGGAGGGGATGGAGAAAGATATTCCATGTAAGTGGAAATCAAAAGTTGGAGTAGCAATTCTCATATAAGATAAAATAGACTTCAAAATAAAGACTATTACAAGAGACAAAGAAGGACACTACAAAATGATCAAGGGATAGAGCCAAGAAGAAGATATAACAATTGTAAATATTTACGAACCCAACATAGCAGCACCTTAATACATAAGGTAAATACTAACAGCCATAAAAGGGGAAATCAACAGTAACACAATCACAGTAGGGGACTTTAACACGCCATTTTCACAAATAGACAGATCATCCAAAGTGAAAATAAATAAGGAAACACAAGCTTTAAATGATGCATTAAACAAGAAAGACTTAATTGATATTTATTGGACATTGCATCCAAAAATAAGAGAATACACATTTTTCTCAAGTGCTCATGGAACTTTCTCCAGGATAGACCATATCCTGGGTCACAAATCTAGCCTTGGTAAATTTAAGAAAATTGAAATTGTGTCAAGTATCTTTTCCGACCACAATGCTATGAGACTAGATATCAATTACGGGACAAAATCTGTAAAAAATACAAACACGTGGAGGCTAAACAATACACTACTTAATAACGAGGTGATCACTGAAGAAATCAAACAGGAAGTGAAAAAATACTTAGAAATAAATGACAATGGAGACATGACAACCTAAAATCTATGGGATGCAACAAAAGTAGTTCTAAGAGGGAAGTTTATAGCAATACAATCCTACCTTAAGAAACAGGAAATATGTCAAATAAACAACCTAACATTGCACATAAAGCAATTAGAGAAAGAAGAACAAAAAAGAACCCAAAGTTAGCAGAAGGAAAGGAATCATAAAGATCAGATCAGAAATAAATGAAAAATAAATGAAGGAAATGATAGCAAATATCAATAAAACTAAAAGCTGGTTCTTTGAGAAGATAAACAAAATTCATAACACATTAACCAGACTCATCAAGAAAAAAGGAAGAAGACTCAAATTAATAGAATTAGAAATGAAAAATTAGAAGTAACAACTGACACTGCAGAAATACAAAGGAATGTGAGATATTACTACAAGCAAAAATATGCCAATAAATTGGACAACCTGACAGAAATGGAAAATTCCTAAGAAATGCACAACTGCCAAGACTGAAATAGGAAGAAATAGAAAATATGAACAGACCAATCACAAGCACTGAAATTGAAACTGTGATTAAAAATCTTTCAACATACAAAAGCCCAGGATCAGACGGCTTCACAGGCAAATTCTATCAAACTTTTAGTGAAGGGCTAACACCAATCATTCTCAAACTCTGCCAAAATATAGCACAGGGAGGAACACTCCCAAACTCATTTTACAAGGCCACCATCACCCTGAAACCAAAACCAGACAAAGAAGTCATAAAGAAAGAAAACTACAGGCCAATATCACTGATGAACATAGATGCAAAAATTCTCAACAAAATACCTGCAAACAGAATCCAACAGCACATTAAAAGGATCATACACCATGATCAAATGGGGTTTATTCCAGGAATTCAAGGATTCTTCAATATATGCAAATCATCAATGTGATACACCATTTAAAAAAACTGTAGGAAAAAACCATATGATCATCTCAATAGATGCAGAGAAAGCTTTCCACAAAATTCAACACCTATTTTATGATAAAAAAAACCCTGCAGAAAGTATGCATAGAGGGTACTTTCATCAACATAATAAAGGTCATGGATGAGAAACCCACAGCAAACATCGTCCTTAATGTTGAAAAACTAAAACCATTTCCACTATGATCAGGAACAAGACAAGGTTGTCCACTCTCACCACTCTTATTAAACATTGTTTTGGAAGTTTTAGCCACAGCAATCAGAGAAGAAAGGGAAATGAAAGGAATCCAAATCAGAAAAGAAGAAGTAAAGCTGTCACTGTTTGCAGATGACATGATACTATACATAGAGAATCCTAAAGATGTTACCAGACAACTACTAGAGCTAATCAATGAATTTGGTAAAGTTGCAGGATACAAAATTAATGCACAGGAATCTCTGGCATTCTTATACACTAATGATGAAAAATCTGAAAGTGAAATTAAGAAAACCCTCCCATTGCAACAAAAGAATAAAATATATAGGAATAAACCTACCTGAGGAGACAAAAGACCAGTATGCAGAAAATTATGACACTGATGAAAGAAATTAAAGATGATACAAATAGATAGAGAGATATACCATGTTCTTGGATTGGAAGAATCAACATTGTGAAAATGACTCTACTACCCAAAGCAACCTACAGTTTCAATACAATCCCTATCAAACTACCACTGGCATTTTTCACAGAAGTAGAACAAAAAATTTCACAATCTGTATGGAAACCCAAAAGACCCCGAATAGCCAAAGCAATCTTGAGAATGAAAAATGGAACCAGACGAATCAGGCTCCCTGACTTCAGACTATACTACAAAGCTACAGTAATCAAGACAGTATGGTACTGGCACATATACAGAAATATAGATCAATGGAACAGGATAGAAAGCCCAGATATAAATCCATGCACATATGGTTACTTTATCTTTGATAAAGGAGGAACGAATATACAGTGGAGAAAAGACAACCTCTTCAATAGTGGTGCTGGGAAAACTGGACAGGTACATGTAAAAGTATGAAATTAGAGCACTCCCTAACACCACATACAAAAAAGAACTCAAAATGGATTAAAGAGCTAAATGTAAGGCCAGAAACTATCAGACTCTTAGAGGAAAATGTAGGCAGAATACTCTATGACATAATTCACAGCAAGATCCTTTTTGACCCACCTCTAAGAGAAATAGAAATAAAAACAAAAATAAACAAATGGGACTTAATGAAACTTAAAAGCTTTTGAACAGCAAAGGAAACCATAAACAAGACCAAAAGTCAACCCTCAGAATGGATGAAAATAGTTGCAAATGAAGCAACTGACAAAGGATTAATCTCCGAAATTTACAAGCAGAACATGCAGCTCAATAACAACAAAAAAAACCCACCCAATCCAAAAATGGGCAGAAGACCTAAATAGACATTTCTCCAAAGAAGATATATATATATTGCCAACAAGCATATGAAAGAATGCTGAACGTCATTAATCATTAAAGAAATGTAAATCAAAACTACCATGAGATATCTCACATTGGTGAGAATGGCCATCATCAAAAAAATCTAGAAACAATAAATGCTGGAGAGGGTGTGGAGAAAACAGAACACTATTGCACTCTTGGTGGGAATGTAAATTTTTACAGCCACTTTGGAGAACTGTATGGACTTTCCTTAAAAACTACAAATAGAATTACCATACAACCCAGCAATTCCACTCCTGGGCATATACCCTGAAAAAACCATAATTCAAAAATAGTCATGTACCAAAATGTTCATTGCAGCTCTATTTACAATAGCCAGGACATGGAAGCAATCTAAGTGTCCATCAACAGATGAATGGATAACGAAGATGTGGCACATATATACAATGGAATATTACTCAGCCATAAAAAGAAACGAAACTGAGTTATTTGTAGTGAGGTGGATGGACCTAGAGTCTGTCATACAGAGTGAAGTAAGGCAGAAAGGGAAAAACAAATACCATGTGCTAACACATATATATGGAATCTAAGAAGGAAAAAAAGAAAGTCATGAAGAACCTAGGGGTAAAACAGGAATAAAAGCACAGACCTACTAGAACATGGACTTGAGGATATGGTGAGAGGGAAGAGTTAGCTGTGACAAAGTGAGAGAGTAGCATGGACATACATACGCTACCAAATGTAAAATAGATAGCTAGTGGGAAGCAGCTGCATAACACAGGGAGTTCACCTAGGTGCTTTGTGACCACCTAGAGGGGTGGGATAGGGAGGGTGGGAGAGAGGGAGATGCAAGAGGGAAGAGATATGGGAACATATGTATATGTATAACTGATTCACTTTGTTATAATGCAGAAACTAACATACCATTGTAAAGCAATTATACTCCAATAAAGATGTTTAAAAAATAGAGAAATATATATATATATATACACACACACACATATATATGTATATATACATATATAGTAGAAAAATAGTAGGTAAAAAATATATATGTAATGAAATATAGATGATCCCTGTAAGATAGTAACATAGGAAGACCCCAAGCTCACCTCCTCTAATGGGCACTCCAAAATCAGTTATTTACAAAGCAACTATTCAAGAGAAAGACCAAAAGCTAGCAGAAAAGATCTCTATAAATAAATTTATGCTAAATATGTAAAGAAGGAACCACAATGAGATAGATAGAAGGGGAAGAGTTGCAGTATAGTCAATACCCATACCCCCTGTGTGTGACTCAAAAGCAGGAGAACAATTACAATTGCAAATTTTCTCCCCAGGGAAGTAGGGATCTGAGTCCCACATAAGGCTCCCTAGCCTGAGAGTCCTGCACAGGGAAGAAAAGACCCCAGAGAGTTTGTCTTTGAAAGCAGGTGGAATTTTCTTTCAGGAGGCCCAGAGAATAGTGGGAAATATAGACTTTACTCTTAAGGGGCTCACAAAATTTCACATGCTCTGGGATCCAAGGCAGAAACAGTAATCTGAAAGGTACCTGGGTCAGACCCACTTGCTGCTCTTGGACATAATTCTGGAGACGTAGGAAGAAACTGGAGCTCACCCTGAGGATATAGACACTGGTAGAAGCTATTTTGGGGAGCTCCCTCTCCCACATGGACACTAGTGCTGGCAAGAACCATTATGGAATCCTCCTTCTAGCTTAGTGACCTCAGGACCCAGGCTTGCTCCCATTCACTAGCCTCTAAGCACCAGTACTGAGATGCCACAGTCAAGCAACTAGTTGAGTTGGGACACAACCCCTCACCCCACCAAGAGACAGGCTGCTTTAAGACCTCCTGAGCCCACCATTGTCCCTGGACATGACCCTGCCCAGAGAGGGCCCAGCAATTGGCCCCACACACCAGTGTGCAAGCACTGGATCCAGAACATGCAGGACCCTGCAGCCAGAAACCCCAGGACATAACTTCACACACCAGTGGGCAGGCACTAACCCCAGGACTTTCTGGGGCCTGGATCTGCCCCCCACCAGTGTGTGAACTCCAGCTCCAAGAATACTACCCACCCACCAGCAGGCCTGTTCCACCTTTAAGATAACTTAAGCCACCTTAGACAGTGACCCATGGAGACAGACTCAACCACCAGAAGGATGATGCAAATCTTTGGAACCCCCATTGTAACCAGAGACCCTAGGGCCTGGATCCACAAACCTGTGAGTAGGCAGTAGCCCTACAACCATCTGGCTCCAGTCCTGGCCATCAACACGACAACCCCAGCCCTGAAATACCCTGGACTAATCAGCTGACTGACTCAGCTGCCCTGGGATCCAGCTCCACTCATCAGTAGGCCAGCAACAGCTTTGGGACACACTGGAAGTTGCCACCAGCCATGTCAAGTGCTGGACCCACTCACCAGCAGCCCAAAACTAGATCCAGGAGCCCAATCTCACAACCACCCACCATTGAACCTGACTCTGTCCACCAGTGAGTCAGCACTAGCTCCAAAGCCTCTGAGGATTCCACACCCAGCAGCCTTGTGCCCAGCATCATCAACCTGCTGTGGAAGACTCCACACAAAGCAGGACCTGAAAACCAACCAGACCAGGGACCGACCACTCCTAACAGTCTGTCCACAGTAGTCAGCCTGCCACAGTAGAAGGACCCATGCAATCCACATGGGCGACTGTGCTGTTGTGACAAATAGGAAATCTGCTACAAAAGGCCACTTCTCCAATGTTGAGAAACATAACCAACCTACCATATGCATAGAAATAAAAACAACAAATTAGACAGAATGAGATGACAGAGAACATTACCTAATATAAGGAATAAGATAAAACACCAGAGGAACAAAGTGAAATGAAGAGAGGAAATCAACCCAATAAAGAGTTCAAAGTATTGATTCTAAATATGATCAAAGAACTTGGGAGAAGAATGGCTGACACAGTAAGAAGAAAGAGTTAGAAGATATAAAGAAGAGTTAAACAGAGATAAGGAATACAATAACTGAGTTAGAAGATATAAAGAAGAGTTAAACAGAGATAAGGAATACAATAACTTGACTGAAAATACATTACAAAGAATCAACAATAGATTAATCAGAGGAACAACAGATCAGCAATCTGAAAGGCAGAGTAGTGCAAATCACTGACACTGAGAAGAAAAAAAAAAGAGTAAAAGAAATAAGGACAGTTTGAGAGACCTCTGGCACAACATCAAGCATACAAACAATCACATTAGAGGAATCCCCAAAGGGGAATAGAGTGAGAAAGGTACAGAGGACATATTTGAAGACATAATAGCTGAAAACTTCTCTATCCTGGGAATAGAAACAGATATTGAGGTCCAGGAATCACAGAGAATCCCAAAAAGATAAACCTGAGGAAGACAACACCAAGATAATAAATGTAACAAAAATTAAAGATAAGAAAAGAATATTAAAAGCAAAAGGGGAAAAGTAACAAGTTACATACTCCCATGAGGCCATAATCTAACTTTTCAGCAGAACACTATAGATCAGAAGGGAGTGGCAAATATATGTAAAGTGATGAAAGGAAAACCTAAAACCAAGAAAAATCTAACCAATAAGGCTTTCATTCAGTTTTGATGGAGAGATAAAACATTTAACAGACAGCAAAACCAAAAAGATTTCAGCACCAACAAACTAGCTTTATAAGAAATATAAAGGAAATTCTCTAAGGAATAAAAAAGAAAAGGCCACAACTAGACACATAAAAATTAATAAAGCAAAAAGCTCATTGGCAAAGGCAAACATACAGGAAGATAGTAAATTATCTATGTACAAAGATAGTAGGATATTAAAAGACAAAAGAAGTAAAATAATCTATATTTGCAGTACATAGTTAAGGGATACATAAAACCAAATGATGTAAAATATGACATCAAAAACAGTAACCATGTATTGAAGGGAATAAAAATGCAGGGTTCTGAAAATGCATTGAATTTTTTTAAAAATAAGCTTATTATAACAATTATATATATTTTAAAGAAAGAGAGATGTCTATATATATATATAAACCTCATAGTAACAATAAATGAAATATCTGTAATAGATACAAACATAAAAAAGAGAAAGGGATCCAAACATAACCATAAAGAGTGCAATCAAATGACAGTGGAGGGGAAGAAAAGAAGAAAAGACCAAAAAAGAATTACATAAACAACACCCCACAAAACTGTTAGTGGCAGTTTGGCAATAAGGGCAAATGGCAATAAGGGCATACCTATCAATAATGACTTTAAATGTAAGTAAACTAAATAATGCCATCAATAGACAAAGACTGACTGAATGGATACAAAAATAAGTCATATATACACTGTCAACAAGAGACTCAAATCAGATCTAAAGACTCACACAGGCTGAAAGTGAGGTTATGGAAAAAGATATTTCATGAAAATAGAAATGAAAAGGAAGCTAAGGTAGCAATATTTATACTAGACAAAATAGACTTTAAAACAAAAACTGTAACAAGGAACAAAGAATGACATTATATAAAGATCAAGGAATCAGTCTAACAAGAAGATAAAACAATTATTATAAACATAAATGCTCCCAACCTAAGAACACCTAAATATGTAAATCAAATATTCACAGGCATAAAGGAGAAATTGACAGTAACACAAAAATAGTAGGAAATTTAACACTCTACTTACATTACTGAACAGATCATCAACACAAAAAATCAATAAAAAATCACTGGACATAAATTATCCCTGAGACTAAATGGAATATATATATATATATATATATATATATATAACATTCCATCCAAAAAAGGAGAGACTATACATTCCTTTCAAGTGCACATGGAACATTCTCCAGGATAGATCATATGTTAGGTGACTAAAAAGTCTCAGTAAATTTTTAAAAATTTGAATCATATCAAGCATCTTTTTTGACCACAAAGCCATGAGTTAGGAATCAACTACAGGAAAAAATAAAACTTAAAAAACCAAAAACACATGAAGGGTAAACAATATGCTTCTAAACAACCAATGGATCTCTGAAGAAACCAAAGAATAAATACCTGGAGACAAATGAAAACCAAAACACAATGACAAAAAAATCTATGGAATGCAGCAAAAACATTTCTAAGAGAGAAGTTATAGCAATACAAGTCTTCCTCAGTAAATTAAAAAAAATCTAAATAAACAACCTAACCTTACACAAAAGTAACTTGTAAAATGTAAACAAACAAAGTCCAAAGTTAGAAAATACATATTAGAGCATAAATAAATAAAATAGAGAATAAAAATTATATAAAAGATAAGTGAAACCAAGAGCTGATTCTCTGAAAAGATAAATTAAATTGATGAAATTTTAGCCTGACTCATCAAGAAAAAAACTGAGTCCAAATCAATAAAATCAGAAATGAAAAAGAAGTTACAACTGACACTGTAGAAATACAAATCATAGAAATTACTATCAACAGCTACATGCCAATAGAATGGACAATCTAGAAGAAATGGGCAAATTCCTAAAAATGTACAATCTCCCAATAGTGAACCAAGAAGAAATAGAAAATGTAAGCAAACCAATTATTAGTATTGAAATTGAATCAGTAGTAAAACAACTCCCAACAAACAAAAGTCCAAGACCAGATGGCTTCACAGGTGAATTCAGCCAGATATTTAGAGAAGATTTAACTCCTATATTTCTCAAAATATTCCAAAAAAATCACAGAGGAAGGAGTGCTTCTGAACTAATTTTATGAAGCCAGCATCACCCTGATACAAAAAGTAGACCAAGACTTCACAAAAATAAAAGTTACAAGCTAATATAACTGATGAACACAGATGCAAAAATCCTCAACAAAAGAAAGAAAAAAACAAATATTGTATATTAATGCATATATGTGGAACTAGAAAAATGGTACAGATGAACCGGTTTGCAGGGCAGAAATAGAGACACGGTTGTAGAGAACAAATGTATGGACACCAAGAGGGGAAAGTGTCAGGGGTGGTGGTGGTGGTGGGATGAATTGGGAGATTGGAATTGACATATATATACTAATATGTATAAAATAGATAACAAATAAGAACTTGCTGTATAAAAAATAAATAAAATAAAATTCAAAATAAAAATAATAAATTTTTAAAGGATTCTACACCATGATCAAGTGATATTTATCCCAAGAATGTAATATCTATCTGCAGATCAATCAAATACATGACATTAAGAAATTGAAGAAAACCCATATGATCATCTCAGCAGATGCAGAAAGACATTTGACAAAATTCAACATATATTTATAATAAAAACTCTCCACAAAGTGAGTATAAAGGAAATGAGCCTCAACATAATAAAGATCATATAGGATAAGCCCACAGCTAGTATTTTTCACTGATGAAAAATTGAAAGTATTTCCTCTAATCAAGAACAGGACAAGGATGCCCACTCTTGTCAGTTTTATTCAACATGTAATGGAAGTACTAACCACAGAAATCAGAAAAGAGAAAGAAATATAAGAAATCCAAATTGTAAAGGAAGAAGTAAAACTGTCACTCTTTGTAGGTGAGATACTATACATAAAATATCCTAAAGATGCCTCCCAAGGACCACTAGAATTCATCAATGAATTTGGTAATGTTGCAGGATACAAAATTAATACACAGGTATCTGTTGCATTTTTATACATTAACAATGAACTAGCAGAAAAAGAAATTAAGGAAACAATTCAATTTACTGTCACATCAAAAAGATGTGATAGTAAATGGAATAAATTTATCTAAGGAGGTAAAAGACCTATACTCAGAAAACTACAAGACACTGATGAAAGAAATTGAAGATGACACAAAAAAGATGGAAAGATATACCATATTCTTGTATTGGAAGAATTAATATTATTAAAATGGCCATACTACCCAAAGCAATCTACAGATTCCATGCAATCCTTGTTGAAATACCAGTGACATTTTTCGCAAAATTAGAGCAATTAGCTTTAAAATTTGTATGGAAACACAAAAGACCCCAAATAGTCAAAATAATCTTGAAAAACAGAGTTGGAGGAATCAGGTTCCCTGACTTCAGACTATACTACAAAGCTACTTTAATCAAAACAGTATCGTATTGGCACAAAAACAGACACATAAAACAATGGAACAGAATAGAGAGCCCAGAAGTAAACCCACATACATATGGTCAATTAATTTATGATGAGTGAGGCAAGAATATACAGTGGAGAAAAGGCAGTCTCTTCAACAAGTGCTGCTGGGAAAACTAGGCATCTACATGTGAAAGAATAAAAGTAGAACATTTTCTTACACCAAATACAAAAATAAACTCACAGTGGGTTAAAGACCTAAATGTAAGACCAAATACCATAAAACTGCCAGAGGAAAACATAGGCAGAATGCTCTTTGATACAAATCATA
Source organism: Kogia breviceps (assembly GCF_026419965.1). Taxonomy (NCBI): domain Eukaryota; kingdom Metazoa; phylum Chordata; class Mammalia; order Artiodactyla; family Physeteridae; genus Kogia; species Kogia breviceps. The sequence goes on from NC_081320.1 coordinate 22,754,757, forward strand.
GCAATATGCTTTTGGATTCATTTATTAAAACATAGGGATTAAAAGCATAAATAAACAACTGGGACCTAATTAAACTTAAAAGCTTTTGCACAGCAAAGGAAACCATGACAAAACCAAAAGACAACCTACTGAATGGGAGAAAAATATTTGCAAATGATATTATTGAGAAAGGGTTAATTTGCAAAAAGTATAAAGATCTCATACAACTCAATATTAAAAAACAAAGAACCCAGAGAAAAATGAGTGGAAGACCTGAATAGACATTTTTTCAAAGAAGACATACAAAAGCTTAATGGCACGTGAAAAGATACTCAACATTGTTACTCGTCAGAGAAATGCAAATCATTACCATCAAAGAGACCCAAATAACAAATGTCTGTGAGAATGTGATAAATAGGGAACCCTTTGTATACTGTTGGTGTGAATGTAAATTGGTGCTGCCACTATGGGAAACAGTATGGAGTTTCCTCAAGAAACTAAAAATAGAGCTACCATATGATCCAGCAATTCCACTCCTGGATATATACCCAAAGAAAAGGAAAACATTAATTTTAAAAGACACATGCACCCCAATGTTCAGAGCAGCATTATTTACAACAACCAAGATAAGGAACAACCTAAATGTCCATCACCAGATGAATGGATAAAGAATAAGTGGCATATGTATATATATATATATATACACACACACACACACCAGTAAAAAATGAAATTTTGCCACTTGCAACAACATGGATTGGCCTGGAGGGAATTATGTTATTATGCTTAGTGAAATAGGTCAGACAGAAAAAGACATATACTTTATGTTATCACTTACATATGGAATCTAAAACATAAAACAAATAAATATCACAAAACAGAAACAGACTGACAGATATATATAGAAAATAACCTGGTGATTACCAGAAGAAAACTAGTGGAGAGAGAAGGAGAGAGGTGCAAGATAAGAGTAGGAGATTAAGAGGTATTAACTACCATGTATAAAATAAATGACTTACAAGGATGAATTGTACATCACAAGGAATATAGCCAATATTTTATAATGAAGTGTAATCTATAAAAATATTGAATCACTATGCTGTACACCTGAAACTAATTATAATATTGTAAATCAAATATACCTCAGCAATAAAAAATTGAGTCTACACCTACCTAAAAATTTTTGCACAGCAAAAGTAACAATCAACAAAATCTCAAAGCTACAAAAAGAAATGAAGAATTTCAAAACCATATATTTGATAAAGAGCTAATATCTAAAATATATATGGAACTCATACAATTCAATAGCAAAAAAAAATCCAATTAAAAGTGGATAGTGGGGCTTCCCTGGTGGCGCAGTGGTTGAGAGTCCGCCTGCTGATGCAGGGGACATGGATTCATTTCCCGGTCCAGGAAGATCCCACATGCCACGGAGTGGCTAGGCCCATGAGCCATGGCTGCTGAACCTGAGCGTCTGAAGCCTGTGCTCTGCAACGGGAGAGGCCACAACAGCGAGAGGCCAGTGTGCCACACACACACACACAAAAGTGGATAGTGGAATTGAATACATATTTTTCCAAAGAAGACATTAGAATTGCCCACAGGTACATGAAAAGATGCTTGATGTCACCAATCAGAATGGAAATGCTACTCAAAATCACAAGATATCACCTCACACCTGTAAAAATGACTATTATCAAGAAGACAACAAATGTGTTGGTAAGGATGTAGAGAAAAGGAAATCATGTACACTGTTGATGGGGATGTAAATTGGTTCAGCCACTATGGAAAAACTATGGTTACTTAAAAATTTGAAAATAGATCTGCCACATTCTCCTGCAACCACACTTTCTGGTATATATCCAAAGAAAATGAAAACAGTATACTAAAAAGATATCTTCATGCACACATTTGTTGCAGTGTTAATCACAATAGCCAAGATATGGAAAAAACCTAAGTGTCTAATGCAAGGAATATTATTCAGTCATGAGAGAGAAGGAAATCCTGCCATTTGGAAAATTACAGATGGACCTTGAGGGCACTATGCTTAGTGAGATAAGCCAGACAAAGAAAGACAAATATTGTATGATATCACTTACATATGAACTCTAAAATAGCTGAAGTTCATAGAAACAAAGTGTAGAATGGTGGTTATCAGGGGCTACGAGGGGGAGGAATTGGAGAGATTTTGTTAAAGGGTATAAACTTGAAAGTAGAATATAATTAAGTTGTGCAGATCTAGTAGCACAGAGATCACAAGCAACTGCATTTAAAATTGCTAAGACACTAAATCATAATGTACTCACCACAAAAAAAATACAGTTGTGTGACAATTACAATCATATGATAGAGGTTTAGGTAAAGCTATAGTGGTAATCATATTGCTGTATATAAATGGATCAAAAGAACATATTATAGACCTTTAAACATTAAAAGTAGAACTGTATAATCTCTCTTATATGTGTAATCAAAAGAGCCAAACTCATAGAAATGAGACAGGGACCCTTTGCTGCAGTGCTACAATGCTTGCACCTGGACAAATGTCTCCACAAGTAACAAAATACAAAGAAACTATAAGGGACTAAAAATAACTGTGTGATTATAGAGTTGGGGTAAATTCTAGACAAAACATATAAAAGACCAAGAAAGCCCAGCTGACACTTCTGAAGAGCCAGAACCAAAGCAGGGAGTTGGAAGCAAAAGCAGCGTACTGTGCATACCCCTTACATACAACACCACAAAGGGGTTGGCAGACCACCTCCGGGAGCAAGCTAGCATGGGAACCTCTTACTTGTTCTAGCTCCCTCCTGCTGCACCAGGGGCCTCAATAAAGCTTTGCCTGAATTTCTTGTCTGGCCTTTGATCAATTTCTATTGATTAAGGAGGTCAAGAACCCTGGTCAGTAACAGAAACAGAGAATAGAATGGTGGTTGCCAGGGGATAGGGAGTGGAGGAAATGAGAAGATGTTGATCAAAGGATACAAATCTCCAGTTATAAGATGAGTAAGTTCAGGGAAATCTAATGACAGCATGGTCACTACAGTTAACATTACTGTATTATATACTTGAAAGTGGCTAAGGGCTTCCCTCGTGGCACAGTGGTTGAGAATCCACCTGCTGATGCAGGGGACACGGGTTCGTGCCCCGGTGTGGGAAGATCCCATATGCCGCGAAGTGGCTAGGCCCGTGAGCCATGGCCACTGAGCCTGTGTGTCCGGAGCCTGGGCTCTACAATGGGAGAGGCCACAACAGTGAGAGGCCCGCATACCGCAAAAAAAAAAAAAAAAAAAAAAAAAAAAAAAAGTGGCTAAGAGAATAAATCTCAAGTGTTCTCACCACACACACAAAAAATGTAACTATGTAAGGTTATAGAAGTGTTAGCTAACCTTATTATGGTAATCTTTTCACAATATATATGTGTATGAGATCACCACCTTAAATATATACCATGTTATATGTCAATTATATCTACACAAAGTTTCAGGAAAGGGAAAAAAGGACAAACTATAAACCGAGCTACAAGGAAAGAAAGTGAGAGACTCAATGAAAATTCCTTTGAAAAATATCTTACCTGTCATCTGTGGCGAGCATTGCCCTCTGAGGAATGCGCCATTAAGACCCTCATAAGCCTCAGGGCCCGATTGTACTCTCCTTGGTATGCATCCTGGACTTTATGGTATGAACGTAAAAAAGGGGATGGCCTTTGGCCATCTCGCTCCAGGGACCTGCTCAGATAATGAGAGTCCCTGGTTGTTCCCTAAAGCTAGGAAAAGCAACCCTGGAGGGTAAATTGGTGCCTTTGTGGAACAAGCAATAAACCCGCTGATGCAGATATGGTGGTGACTAAGCCTAGATGAAAGACTAGTTCTATAGAACAATGACTATGCAAAGTCCCTGCTTTACAATGTCTATGCAAAATCCCTGCTTTAGAGGTATATATATGGCTATGCTTTGTTATTAAATTTGCCTTGCAACCATCAGTTGCTTGTGCCCTTCTGATCCCATACCTTGGTGCTTTCCGTTCCCTACCCCCTCTCGTCGTCAATTGTTGTTGCACTTTGAGGACCCACCGCGGTGCGGTTGGCAGCAGTCATCCCATGCTAACTTTTTACAATCAGATATATCATCTAACATTCCAAGCTTAGCAAGAATAAAAATAAAAGTATGTCTCTGACAATACACATCCCAATCTTGCCCTGGGGAGCTGGTTACAAATAGAGTGTTTGTCCCCACTAAAGAGTGACTAAATCAGAACCTTTGAGAATAGGGCCAGAAATTTGCTTTGTTAATCAACTCCTTAGGTGAAATAAATGTCTTTAAATTTTAGTTCACTAGTTAAATCTTTCCTCCCCCAGGAGCGTGCAGCACAACTACAAAGGGGGAGACTTTTAACAGGAAGATTCATCTCATTAGACTTTACCACAAACATTGTATGAATTGAATGAAACAGAATAGTGAAGCACTACCTACTGGTAACACCAACTGTGTTTTAAAGATGAGTTAATATCCACAGAGAAATAACACATTTTTAGAAATACTACCAGTCAAATCGTTTCCTAACACATAAAATCCTTTTATAATACATTTAGCCTGATACAAATGCATAAACACCAGACATGACTGTTTTAAAAGAATTATACCATATTTAAGAGCTGAACCAGGCCATTTGTGATTTTTTAAAGGTATATCATCAATCTTAATATATTATTCCAAAAAGCCAGAACTCTTTTGCTATCGTTATCTACTTAAAATCTAACAACGATTGTTGTTTTTTGCATGATTGGCACACTGCTAAAAGGTAGAGAAGTGAAGGTGAATAGGATTCACATTTATTGGGTGCCTACTTTACATTAGGCAACTGGGCCTTTATTCTAAATTGGGTTATAATGCTTTTTGAGAACACTTTACTTGCTTAAAAGATACAATGGTAATATTGGAAATGCAAAATCATTTTTACAAAAATAATTACAAGGGAAAATGTCCTTGCTATAATTTTATGGGAGGTAAAAACCATCTGAATTTAAACTTAGAAAAATATACTGAAAGTAACATATCAAATATTAACCATTATTGCCTACGAGTTGGGGGGTTATACTATCCAAATTTTGAATAATAATTTTTAAAATTTTAAGAATAAAATAAATATAGTATGTAAAAACTAATACAAAGCATTCTAGCTTTATGTGATCAATCAGCTAATATGTGAAATTTTATTTTTTTAATTTTTTTCTCCAACATTCTTGTCTTCTTGGAATCCAATAATGTTTCTGGATTTGTGTCATGCTTTTCCTTTTATAATACATTTTATTCATCCTTTTGTGTTAGGATTCTTTATTATATTGCTAAATATAAACTATGACTATCAAATATATGCGTTTCAAAAGTACTATCTATTCTAAGTTTTCATTTAACTAGCTCAACATTTTCCCCTCTAAACATGATTTTTGGACTCCCAGGATAATATACAAAAGTTAGATGCCTCTCTAATTTATGGATCACTGAATTTACTAATCCTGTCTTTCCTCCTATCATTGTGGGAGCAGTATTCCTTGCTTCAATTCCTCCCTCAAAAAAGCCAACATTCTTATGAAATTTTTACATGAGTTCCAGTAGGGAAATCTTTAGGAAAATTCTTCCTAAAAACATAAAATTATTCTGGTGTGAGACATTTTGGATTTGCCTCTCTGTTGGTAAGGAGGAACCATTGTTCCCAAGTGTGTTATGTCATAGGTAGCTATACCCTTTCTTGTAAAGACAGTTCTTTCTTTGTACAAGAAGAATGAACAGCATATGCAAATTCCATACTCTCACTTAGGGGTCCTGCTGCCTACACCTATGCAATGGGTATCTCCTGAATATATTGATGTAGAAATGTGTTTCTTTGTTTAAGATTTAGTAAAATTACCTGGCAAGGATCTCCCCACCACCCCACCCCCAACCAATTATAATGAGGTTAACCCCTGGAAAGATGAAGATAGATTTTATCATTGCTCCAGTATTTCTGTCCTGTCAGCCCTGAAACTCAGAGCCTTGCAGATCATGGTACCTCTCTCCTCTTTCACCCCCAATTACCAAAGGAAGAAAAGGAAGTTAGAACACAAAACCCTTTAAAAGAGTCAAGTCCTTCACCAGCAGGTCTGAAAGTAGTGTTGATAACATTCATAAGTCATTTGGGTATTGCATTTGCTAGAGAATAAAAGGGCATGTGACTACATCTGACCACTGCCAGGTCTCTTGAGGTTCTAAAACCTCTATCAGATTTCAATTCAATAAGATACAGTCTCATCTGGAAAGTGCATTCACCCCCTGACTTGAGGCAATTCCTAAAACAATGCTACCTAATTAATACTACAAAATATTCTCCAAGCTCCTCTCATCATTTACCCTTCTGTCTCAAGACTTCTAAGGGTCTTAAAAATATACCCCATTATCTACATCACCACCAATCAGGCAACTTAGAATTTCTTTAGTCATATAAAATTCTGAGTCCTTTATGTATGCAAAAACTCCCAAATTACATAGATTTTTATAAGTAATTTTTACCTTTCCCTCATCTATCACAGTAGTTGTAAGCAACCACAAGCAAAACTTTGATGCACAAGGTCTTCATCATTGTCATAGGAACAAATATAGAATGTGAAGAAATAGCCACTATCAAATAAAAGTTTTTGGCTAATAAAGAGTCATAATGCACACAAAGGTACTCAGTCTCAGAGAAAGTGTAACTCTTTATACTAATTTGTAATTAAAACACACAAAAAAGTGGAAGTGGTAAATGTTTCTAAACACTTATTCCCTTTAGAGCAGCTCACCTTGATTGCATTTGAATTAGATCACTATAGCATTGGACCTCTCCCATACTAATTCTTATTAACAGTCTAGAGGGAGTTATTTCTAACTATCACTCTGCTCAGAAACTTGTTACTCACACTAGGTTTTTCAAAGTACAATTTCTGGGAACGAATACAGATGCTGAAAGAAGGGTAAATGTTAGCTAAATGAATAAAGCTGATGTTAAATTGTCTGAGCATTATTGGTTTGCTTCTCTTCTTCAGAGGACCTAAAGAAATTCCTGCAACAGCAGAAATTTTGAAGAATCCAACTGCAAATACAAAAATAATTTATTAGGAACCAGTTTTTTTCTTACCTTTTCTTTAGAATATATTAATTAATTAGTAACAAAGACATGTTTAAGGGGGAATAAGAAATGCCATTGCAATAAGTAAATTATCAGTGATAATGCGATGAGCCATAAATCATATGAATAATTTTGTAATTGTTGAAGTACTAAACTTGAAATCAGTTCAACTAATTCTTGTCCAGAATACATCTTGGGGAATATGATAAAAATCAATCAGTGAGCATCTATTGAGCACCCAGCATGTGCACAGTAATATCATAGGTACAGTTAAGAAAAGAAAAATATCAGACATGTATGCATAAATGAATACGAACAGCATATTAAATTGAATAGAAAAGTCTAGAGGTGCAAAAAAAGCTTAGTAAATGTGTGAGTAATCCAAAGGAAACTGACAAACCATCATTATAACAGAAGAATTTGACATAGAGCTCTTGGCCTTTAAAAATTCAGAAGAACAAATATAAACAATTAGATACCTATAATTATAACACTATGAACTAAATTTAATAAATTTATCTACATTAAATTATAGATCATTTGGGACTTCCCTGGTGGGGCAGTGGTTAAGAATCTGCCTGCTATTGCAGGGAACACAGGTTTAGCCCTAGTCTGGGAAGATCCTACATGCTGTGGAGCAATTAAGCCCATGTGCCACAACTACTGGGTCCGCACTCTAGAGCCTGAGAGCTACAACTACTGAGCCCATGTGCCACAACTACTGAAGCCCTCATGCCTAGAGCCTGTGCTTCATAACAAGAGAAGCCACCACAATGAGAAGCCCGCACACTGCAACAAAGAGTATCTCCCACTTGCTGCAACTAGAGAAAAGCCCACGTGCAGCAATGAAGACCCAATGCAGCCAAAAAAGAAAATAATGATAACTATAGATCATTTACAGTTTGTATTTACATTCTATTCAAATGTCAATGGAACATTTACAAAAATAGTTTAATATTCAGCCATAAAGCAAACCTCAAAACATCCCAAAGTGTAGAAATTTTTACCATTTATATTTGTTGACTTTAGTGTAACAAAATGTAAATAATGACAAAAATCAAATAAAAATAGCAAATGGAGTACAGTAGTATATTAAAGAGCAATACAATTTCACAAAATGAGCTTTGTTTCAGAAGTATGAATGGTTTAATATTCTGAAATCTATCAATATAATTCATTACTTTAATAAATCAAGGAGAAAAATTCAACATTCTCTTCTAATTTTTTACAACTTTAGACAGTTACAGATTAAAAATACTTTTGTGATCTAATAAATAAAATCAATATCAAAAAAGCAACTAATATTATAATTAAAGGTAAAATCCATAACTTTTTCCATTGAATTCAAAAAGGAACAAAGAAGATGACCTAAATACAACAGTATTATTCGATGTTGCTCTGGAATTGAAGATAAATAATAAGCAAAATAAAGATACAAAAATTATTTATAGTATTAATAGTTGATAATTAAATATTAGCAATAATGAGATACATATAAAATTGCAGTCTTTTATTTTTTTAATTATTTAATTTAATTTTTTATACACATGTTCTTAACAATTATCTATTTTATACATATTAGTGTATATAGGTCAATTCCAATCTCCCAGTTCATCCCATCACCAGCACCACCCCCAGCCACTTTCTCCCATTGGTGTCCATACGTTTGCTCTCTACATCTGTGTCTCTATTTCTGCCCTGTAAACAGATTCATCTGTACCATATTTCTAGATTCCACATATATGTGTTAAAATATAATATTTGTTTTTCTCTTTCTGACTTACTTCACTCTGTATGACAGTCTCTAGATCCATCTGTGTCTCTACAAATGACCCAATTTCGTTCCTTTTTATGGCTAATATTCCATTGTATATATGAACCACATCTTCTTTAACCATTCATCTGTTGATGGGCACTTAGGGTGCTTCCATGACCTGGCTATTGTAAATAGTGCTCCAATGAACATTAGGGTGCATATGTCTTGTTGAATTATGGTTTTCTCTGGATATATGTCCAGTAGTGGGATTGCTGGGTCATGTGGTAATTCTATTTATAATTTTTGAAAGAACACCCATACTGTTCTCCATAGTGGCTGTATCAATTTACATTCCCACCAACAGGGCAACAGGGTTCCATTTTCTCCACACCCTCTCCAACATTTGTTGTTTGTAGATTTTCTGCTGATGCCCATTCTAAGTGGTGTGAGGGGATACCTCATTGTAGTTTTGACTTCATTTGATTTGCATAATTAATGATGTTGAGGAGCTTTTCATGAACTTTTGGGACATCTGTATGTCTTCTTTGGAGAGATGTCTGTTTAGGTCTTCTGCAGATTTTTTGATCAGGTTGTTTGTTTTTAAATATTGACCTGCATGAGCTGTTTATATATTGTGGAGATTAATCCTTTGTCCGTTGATTCATTTGCAAGTATTTTCACCCATTATGAGGGTTGTCCTTTTGTCTTGTTTCTAGTTCCCTTTGCTTTGCAAAAGGTTTTAAGTTTCATTAGGTCCAATTTGTTTATTTTGGTTTTTATTTCTATTACTGTAGGAGGTGGATCAAAAAAGATCTTGCTGTGATTTATGTCAAAGAGTATTCTTCCTATGTTTTCCTCTAAGAATTTTATAGTGTCCAGTCTTACATTTAGCTCTCTAATCCATTTTGAGTTTATTTTTATGTATGGTATTAGGGAGTGTTCTAATTTCATTCTTTTACATGTAGCTGTCCAGTTATCTCAGCACCACTTATTGAAGAGACTGTCTATTCTCCACTGTATATCCTTGTTTCCTTTGTCACAGATTAGTTGACCATAGGTGCATGGGTTTATCTCTGGGCTTTCTATCCTCTTCCATTGATCTATATTTCTGTTTTTGTGCCAGTACCATACTGTCTTCATTACTGTAGTTTCATAGTATAGTCTGAAGTCAGGGAGCCTCCTTCCTCCAGCTCTGTTGTTTTCCTCCAAGACTTCTTTGGCTATTCGGGGTCTTTTGTGTCCCATAAAAATTTTAAGATTTTTTGCTCTAGTTCTGCAAAATATGCCACTGGTAATTTGATAGGTATTGCATTCAATCTGTAGATTGCTTTGGGTAGTATAGTCATTTTCACAATATTGATTCTTCCAATCCAAGAAAATGGTATATGTCTCCATCTGTTTGTGTCATCTTTCTTTCATAACTGTCTTATGGTTTTTTGAGTAGAGGTCTTTTACCGCGTTAGGTAGGTTTATTCCTAGGTATTTTATTCTTTTTGTTACAATGATGAATGGGATTGTTTCCTTACTTTCCCTTTTTGGTATTTTGTTCTTAGTGTATAGGAATGCAAGAGATTTCTGGGCATTTATTTTTCATCCTGCACCTTTACCACATTCATTGATTAGCTCTAGTGGTTTTCTGGTGGCACCTTTAGAATTCTCTATGTATAGTAGCATGTCATCTGCAAACAGTGACAGTTTTACTTCTTCTTTTCCAATTTGTATTCCTTTTATTTCTTTTTCTGCTCTGATTGTTGTGGCTAGGACTTCCAAATCTATGTTGAATAATAGTGGTGAGAGTGGATATCCTTGTCTTGTTCCTGATCTTAGAGGAAATGCTTTCAGTTTTTCACTGTTGAGAATGATTTTGGCTTTGTGTTTATCATATATGGTCTTTATTATGTTGAGGTAGGTCCTTTCTATGCCCACTTTCTGGAGAGTTTTCTTCATAAATTGTGTTGAATTTTGTCAAAAGCTTTTTCTGCATCTATTGAGATGATCATATGGTTTTTATTCTTCAATTTGTTAATATGGTGTATCACATTGATTGATTTACATATATTGAAGAATCTTTGCATCCCTGGGATACATCCCACTTGATCATGGTGTATGATCCTTTTAATGTGTTGTTGGATCTTGTGTGCTAGTATTTTGTTGAGGATTTTTGCATCTATATTCATCAGTGATATTAGTCTGTAATTTTCTTTTTTGTGTGGTATCTTTCTCTTGTTTTGGTATCAGGGTGATGGTGGCCTCATAGAATGAGTTTGGGAGTGTCCTTTCCTCTGCAATTTTTTGGAAGATTTTGAGAAGAATGGATGTTATGTCTTCTCTAAATGTTTGATAGAATTTACCTGTGAAGCCCTCTGGTCCTGGACTTTTGCTTGTTAGAAGATGTTTAATCACAGTTTCAATTTCATTACTTGTGATTGGTCTGTTAATATTTTGTATTTCTTCCTGGTTCAGTTTTGGATAGTTATATCTTTCTAAGAGTTTGTCCATTTCTTCCAGGTTTTCCATTTCATTGGCATAGAGTTGCTAGTAGTAGTCTCTTATGATGCTTTGTATTTCTGTGGTGTCCGTTTTATCTTCTCCTTTTTCAATTCTAATCTTATTGATTTGAAGCCTCTCTCTCTTTTTCTTGATGCATCTGGCCAAAGGTTTCTCAATTTTGTTTATTTTCTCAAAGAACCAGCTTTTAGTTTTATTGATTTCTGCTGTGCTTCTCTTTGTTTCTATTTCATTTATTTCTACTCTGATCTTTATGGTTTCGCTCCTTCTACTAACTGTGGGTCTTCTTTGTTCTTCTTTCTCTAGTTCCTTTAGGTGTAAGGTTAGATTGTTTATTTGAAGTTTTTCTTGTTTTTTGAGGTAGGCTAGTATTGCTAAAAACTTCCCTCTTAGAACTGCTTTTTCTGCATCCCATAAGTTTTGGGTCTTCTTGTCTCCATTGTCATTTGTTTCTAGGTATTTTTTGAGTTCCTCTTTGATTTCTTCAGTGATCACTTAGTTATTAAGTAGTGTATTGTTTAGCCTCCATGTGTTTGTATTTTTTACAGATCTTTTCCTGTAATTGATATCTAGTCTCATAGCGTTGTAGTCATAAAACATACTTGATAGGATTTTGATTTTCTTAAATTTACCAAGGCTGGATTTGTGACCCAAGATACGATCTATCCTGGAGAATGTTCCATGAGCACTTGAGAAGAATGTGTATTCTGTTGTTTTTGGATAGATTGTCCTATGAATATCAATTAAGTCCATCTTGTTTAATGTATCATTTAAAGCTTGTGTATCCTTATTTATTTTCATTTTAGATGACCTGTCCATTGGTGAAAGTGGGTATTAAAGTCCCCTACTATGATTGTGTTACTGTTGATTTCCCCTTTTATGGCTGTTAGTATTTGCCTTATGTATTGAGGTGCTCCTATATCGGGTGCAAAAATATTTACAATTGTTATATCTTCTTCTTGGATCGATCCCTTGATCATTATGTAGTGTCCTTCTTTGTCTCTTGTAATAGTCTTTATTTTAAAGTCTATTTTGTCTGATATGAGGATTGCTACTCCAGCTTTCTTTTGATTTTCACTTGCATGGAACACCTTTTTCCATCCCCTCACTTTCAGTCTGTATGTTTCCCTAGGTCTGAAGTGGGTCTCTTGTAGACAACATATATACAGGTCTTGTTTTTGTGTCCATCCAGCCAGTCTGTGTCTTTTGGTGGGAGAATTTAATCCATTTACATTTAAGGTAATTATCGATATGTATGTTCCTATTCCCATTTTCTTAATTGTTTTGTGTTTGTTATTGTAGGTCTTTTCTGTCTCTTGTGTTTCCTGCTTAGAGAATTTCCTTTAGCGTTTGTTGTAAAGCTGGTTTGGTGGTGCTGAACTCTCTCAGCTTTTGCTTGTTGGTACAGGTTTTAATATCTCCATCAAATCTGAATGAGATCCTTGCTGGGTAGAGTAATCTTGGTTGTAGGTTTTTCTCCTTCATTACTTTAAATATGTCCTGCCACTCCCTTCTGGCTTGCAGAGTTTCTGCTGAAGTATCAGCTGTTAATCTTATGGGAATTCCCTTGTGTGTTATTTGTTGTTTTTCCCTTGCTGCTTTTAATATGTTTTCTTTATATTTAATTTTTGATAGTTTAATGAATATGTGTCTTGGCATGTTTCTCTTTGGATTTATCCTCTATGGGACTCTCTGTTCTTCCTGGAGTTGAGTAACTATTTCCTTTCCCATATTACAGAAATTTTCAACTATAATCTCTTCAAATATTTTCTCAGTCCCTTTCTTTTTCTCTTCTTCTTCTGGGACCCCTATAATTCGAATGTTGGTGCATTTAATGTTGTCCCAGAGGTCTCTGAGACTGTCCTCAGTTCTTTTCATTCTTTTGTGTTTATTCTGCTCTGCAGTGCTTATTTCTACTATTTTATCTTCCAGGTCACTTATCCATTCTTCTGCCTCATTTATTCTGCTATTGATCCCTTCTAGAGAAATTTTACTTTCATTTATTGTGTTGTTCATCATTGTTTGTTTACTCTTTAGTTCTTCTAGTTCCTGTTAAACGTTTGTTGTATTTTCTCTATTCTATTTTCAAGACTTTGGATCATCTTTACTATCATTATTATGAATTCTATTTCACATAGACTGCCTATTTCCTTTGCATTTGTTTGGTTTGCTGGGTTTTTACCTTGCTCCTTCATCTGCTGTGTCTTTTTCTGTCTTTTCATTTTGCTTATCTTACTGTGTTTGGGGTCTCCTTTTCACAGGCTTCAGGTTCATAGTTCCCGTTGTTTTGGGTTTCTGTCCCCAGTGGCTAAGTTTGGCTCAGTGGGTTGTATAGACTTCCTGGTGGAGGGGACTAGTGCCTGTGTTCTGGTGGATGAGGCTGGATCTTGTCTTTTCTGGTAGGCAGATCCACGTCTGGTGTTGTGTTTTGGGGTGTCTATAGCCTTATTATTATTTTAGGCAACCTCTCTGCTAATGGATGAAGCTGTGTTCCTGTCTTGCTAGTTGTTTTGCATAGGGTGTCCAGCACTGTAGCTTGCTGGTTCTTGATTGCAGCTATGTCTTGGTGATGAGATGGAGCTCTCTGGGAGATTTTGACCATTTTATATTATGTGAAGCTGGGAAGTCTCTTGTGGACAAGTGTCCGGAAGTTGGTTCTCCCACCCCAGAGGCACAGTTCTGATGCCTGCCTGGAGCAACAAGAGTCTTTAATCCACACGGCTCAGAATAAAAAGCTGAAAAAAATGAAAGAAGAAAGAAAGAAAAAAGAAAGAAAGAAAGAAAGAAAGAAAGAAAGAAAGAAAGAAAGAAAGAAAGAAAGAAAGAAAGAAAGAAAGAAAGAAGGAAAGAAAGAAAGAAGATAAAATAAAGTAGGATAACAAATAAAGTTATTAAAATAAAATAATAATTATTAAGAAGAAATGTTTTTAAAGTAAAAAATAAATGGGACAGTCAGAACCCTAGGACAAATGGTAAAAACAAAGCTATACAGACAAAATCTAACACAGAAGCATACACATACAAACTCACAAAAGGGGAAAAGGGGGAAAAATAATATATCTTGCTCCCAAAGTCCACCTCCTCAGTTTAGGATGATTCATTGTCTATTCAGGTATTCCACAGATGCAGGGTACATCAAGTTGATTGTGGAGATTTAATCTGTTGTTTCTGAGGCTGCAGGGAGAGATTTCAATTTCGCTTCTTTTTTCACAGAGCTGCTGGGGTTCAGCTTTGGATTTGGCCTCGCCTCTCCATGTAGGTCACCTGAAGGCATCTGCTCGTGGCTCAGACAGGACAGGTTTAAAGGATTAGCTGGGAAGACGCGGAGATCTCCTTCCTCCTCACAGAGACATCAGAAATACATCTACACGTGGAACTTCTCCTATAGAACACCCACTGAACCCTGACAAAAGACCTCAGACCTCCCAAAAGGCAAGAAACTCCCCATGTACCTGGGTAGGGCAAAAGAAAAAAGAATAAACAGAGAAAAAGAATAGGGACAGGACCTACACCAGTGGGAGGGAGCCATGAAGGAGGAAAGATTCCCACACACTAGAAGCTCCTTCACGGGCGGAGACTGCAGGTGGTGGAGGGGGAAGCTCCAGAGCCACGGAAGAGAGTGCAGCCACAGCGTGCGGAGGGCAAAGTGGAGAGATTCCCGCAGAGGATCGGTGAGGACCGGCACTCACCAGCACGAGAGGCTTGTCTGCTCCCCCGCCTGAGTGGGCGGGGGTCGGGAGCTGAAGCTCCGGCTTCAGTCAGATCCCAGGGAAAGGTCTGGAGTTGGCAGAGTGAAAACAGCCTGAAGGGGTTAGTGCACCATGGCTGGCCGGGAGGGAGTTGGTTGAAGTCTGGAGCTGCCAAAGAGGCAAGAGACCTTTTCTTCCCTCTTTGCTTCCTGGGCGTGAGGAGAGGGAATTAAGCACTCTGCTTAAAGGAGCCCCAGAAATGGGCACGAACCGCGGCTGTCAGCACGGACAGTAGAGACGGGTGAGGGACGCCTAGGCTGCTGCTGCCACCACTAACAGGCCTGTGTGTGAGCACAGGTCACTCTCCACACTGCCCCTCCCAGGAGCCCATGCAGCCCACCACTGCCGGGGTCCCGGGATCCAGGGACAGCTTCCCCGGGAGAATGCGTGGCGCGCCTTGGGCCGGTGCAACGTCACGTTGGCCTCTGCTGTCGCAGACTCACCCCACACCCGTGCCACTCCCTCCCCCCAGCCTGAGTGAGCCAGAGCCCCCAAATCAACTGCTCCTTTAAACCCGTCCTGTCTGAGCAAAGGGCAGATGCCCTCGGACGACCTACACGCAGAGGCGGGGTCAAGTCCAAAGTTGAACCCCAGGAGCTATGCGAACAAAGAGGAGAGGGGAGGTCTCTCCCAGCAGCCTCAGAAGCGGCGAATTAAAGCTCCACAATCAACTTGAAGTCCCCTGCATCTGTGGAAAACCTGAATAGACAACGAATCATCCCAAGTTGAGGAGGTGGTCTTTGGGAGCAAGATATACTATTATTTTCCCCTTTTTTTCTTTTTGTGAGTGTGTATGTGTGTGCTGCTGTGTGAGATTTTGTCTGTATAGTTTTGTTTTCACCATTTGTCCTAGGGTTAGACCGACCCGTTTTTCTGGGGTTTTTTTAATAGAAATTTTTCTTCTTAATAATTATTTTTTATTTTAATAAATATACTTTATCCTACTTTATTTGGTCTTCTCCCTTTCTTTCTTCCTTTCTTCCTTCCTTTCTTCCTTCCGTCCCTCCTTTCTTCCTTCCGTCCTCCCTTCTTTCCTGCCTTCTTTCCTCCCTTTCTTCCTCTCCTCCTTCCTTCCTTCCTTTCTTGCTTTCTTCTTGCCTTCATTTCTTCCTTCATTTCTTCCTTGCTTTCTCACTTCCTTTCCTCTTTCCTCCCTTCATTCCTTCCTTCCTTCCTTTCTTCCTTCCTTCCTTCCTTCCTTCCTTCCTTCCTTCCTTCCTTCCTTCCTTTCTTTTCTTTCCTTTCTATTTTTTCTCCCTTTTCTTTTGAGTCGAGTGGATTAAAGTCTCTTGGCGCCCCAGGCAGACACCAGGGCTGTGCCTCTGAGGTGGAAGAACCAACCTCAGGACACTGGTCCACAAGAGACCTCCCAGCTCCACACAATATCAAATGGCGAAAATCTCTCAGAGACCTCCATCTCAACACCAAGACCCAGCTTCACTCAAGGACCAGCAACGAACAGTCTGGACACCCTATCCCCAACAAAGAGCAAGACAGGTTTACAGCCCGATCCATTAGTAGAGAGGTTGCCTAAAATCATAATAAGGCTAGCAACATCCCCAAACACACCACCAGACGTGGACCTGCCCCCCAGAAAGACAAGATCCAGCCTCATTCACCAGAAGAGAGGCACTAGTCTCCCCAACCAGGAAACCTACACAACCCACTGAACCAACCTTACCCACTGGGGACTGCCACCAAAAACAGAGGGAACTATGAACCTGCAGCCTGCAAAAAGGAGACCCCAAACACAGTAAGATAAGCAAAATGAAAAGACAGAAAAACACACAGGAGATGAAGGAGCAAAGTAAAAACACACCAGACCTAACAAATGAAGAGGAAATAGGCAGTCTACCTGAAAAAGAATTCAGAATAATGATAGTAAAGATGATTCAAAATCTTGGAAATAGAATAGACAAATTGCAAGAAACAGTTAACAAGGACCTAGAAGAAGTAAAGAAGAAGCAAGCAACGATGAGCAACACAATAAATGAAATGAAAAATACTCTAGATGGGATCAATAGCAGAATAACTGAGGCAGAAGGACGGATAAGTGACCTGGAAGATAAAATAGTGGAAATAAGTACTGCAGGACCGAAGAAAGAAAAAAGAATGAAAAGAACTGAGGACAGTCTCAAAGACCTCTGGGACAACATTAAATACACCAACATTCGAATTATAGGGGTCCCAGAAGAAGAAGACAAAAAGAAAGGGATTGAGAAAATATTTGAAGAGATTATAGTTGAAAACTTCCCTAATATAGGAAAGGAAATAGTCAATCAAGTCCAGGAAGCACAGAGAGTCCCATGCAGGATAAACACAAGGATCAACACGCCAAGACACATAATAATCAAACTGTCAAAAATTAAATACAAAGAAAACATATTAAAAGCAGCAAGGGAAAAACAACAAATAACACACAACAGAATCCCCATAAGGTTAACATCTGATCTTTCAGCAGAAACTCTACAAGCCAGAAGGGAGTGGCAGGACATATGAAAGTGATGAAGGAAAAAAACTCACAACCAAGATGACTCTACCCAGCAAGGCTCTCATTCAGATTTGATGGAGAAATTAAAACCTTTACAGACAAGCAAAAGCTGAGAGAGTTCAGCACCACCAAACCAGCTTTACAACAAATGCTAAAGGAACTTCTCTTGGCAAGAAACATGAGAGAAGAAAAAGACCTACAAGAACAACCCAAAACAATTAAGTAAATGGTAATAGGAACATACATATTGATAATTACCTTAAATGTAAATGGATTAAATGCTCCCACCAAAAGACACAGACTGGCTGAATGGATACGAAAACAAGACCCATATATATGCTGTCTACAAGAGACCCACTTCAAACCTAGGGATACATACAGAGTGAAAGTAAGGGGGTGGAAAAAGATATTCCGTGCAAATGCAAATCAGAAGAAAGCTGGAGTAGCAATTCTCATATCAGACAAAATAGACATTAAAATAAAAACTATTACAAGAGACAAAGAAGGACACTACATAATGATCAAGGGATCGATCCATGAAGAAGATATAACAATTGTAAACATTTATGCACCCAACATAGGAGCACCTCAGTACATAAGGCAAATACTAACAGGCTTAAAAGGGGAAATCGACAGCAACACAATCATAATGGGGGACTTTAACACCCCACTTTCACCAATGGACAGATCATCCAAAATGAAAATAAATAAGGAAACACAAGCTTTAAATGATACATTACACAAGATGGACTTAATTGATATTTATAGGACATTCCATCCAAAAACAACAGAATACACATTTTTCTCAAGTGCTCATGGAACATTCTCCAGGATCGATCATATATTGGCTCACAAATGTAGCCTTGGCAAATTTAAGAAAATTGAAATCATATCAAGTATCTTTTCTGACCACAACACTATGAGACTAGATATCAATTACAGGAAAAGATCTGTAAAAAATACAAAAATTGGAGGCTAAACAATACAATACTTAATAACGATGTGATCACTGAAGAAATCAAAGAAGAAATCAAAAATACTTAGAAACAAATGACAATGTAGACACGATGCCCCAATACCTATGGGATACAGCAAAAGCAGTTCTAAGAGGGAAGTTTAGAGCAATACAATCATACCTTAAGAAACAGAAAACATCTCGAATAAAAAATCTAACTTTGCACGTAAAGCAATTAGAGAAAGAAGAACAAAAAAACCCCAAATTTAGCAGAAGGAAAGAAATCATAAAGATCAAATCAGAAATAAATGAAAAAGAAATGAAGGAAACAATAGAAAAGATCAATAAAACTAAAAGCTGGTTCTTTGAGAAGATAAATAAAATTGATAAACCATTAGCCAGGCTCATCAAGAATAAAAGGGAGAAGACTCAAATCAATAGAATTAGAAATGAAAAAGGAGATGTAACAACTGACTCTGCGGAAATACAAAAGATTGTTAGAGATTACTATAAGCAACTGTATGCCAATAAAATGGATAACCTGGAAGAAATGGAAAAATTCTTAGAAATGCACAACCTGCCAAGACTGAACCAGGAAGAAATAGAAAATATGAACAAACCAATCACAAGCACTGAAATTGAAACTGTGATTAAAAATCTTCCAACAAACAAAAGCCCAGGACCAGATGGCTTCACAGGCGAATTCTATCAAACATTTAGAGAAGAGCTAACACCTATCCTTCTCAAACTCTTCCAAAAGATAGCAGAGGGAGGAACACTCCCAAACTCATTCTATGAGGCCACCATCACCTTGATACCAAAACCAGACAGAGATGTCACAAAGACAGAAAACTACAGGCCAATATCACTGATGAACATAGATGCAAAAATCCTCAACAAAATACTAGCAAACAGAATGCAACAGCACATTAAAAGGATCATACACCATGATCAAGTGGGGTATATTCCAGGAATGCAAGAATTCTTCAATATATGCAAATCAATCAACGTGATACACCATATCAACAAACTGAAGGAGAAAAACATATGATCATCTCAATAGATGCAGAGAAAGCTTTTGACAAAATTCAACACTCATTTATGATGAAAACCCTGCAGAAAGTCGGCATTCAGGGAACTTTCCTCAACATAATAAATGCCATATATGACAAACCCACAGTCAGCATTGTCCTCAATGGTGAAAAACTGAAACCATTTCCACTAAAATCAGAAACAAGACAAGATTGCCCACTCTCACCACTCTTATTCAACATAGTTTTGGAAGTTCTTGCCACAGCAATCAGAGGCAAAAAAGAAATAAAAGGAATCCAAATAGGAAAAGAAGAAGTAAAGCTGTCAATGTTTGCAGAAGAAATGATACTATACATAGAGCATCCTAAGGATGCTACCAGAAAACTACTAGAGCTAATCAATGAATTTGGTAAAGTTGCAGGATACAAAATGAATGCACAGAAATCTCTGGCATTCTTATACACTAATGATGAAAAATCTGAGAGTGAAATTAAGAAAACACTCCCATTTACCATTGCAACAAAAAGAATAAATTATCTAGCAAGTTCTGTATGCAGAAAACTCTAAGACACTGATGAAAGCAATTAAAGATGATACAGATAGTTGGAGAAATATACCATGTTCTTGGATTGGAAGAATCAACATTGTGAAAATGACTCTACTACCCAAAGCAATCTACAGATTCAATGCTATCCCTATAAAATTACCACTGGCATTTTTTAGAGAACTAGAACAAAAAATTTCACACTTTGTATGGAAACACAAAAGATCCCGAATAGCCAAAGCAATCTTGAGAATGAAAACTGGAGCCAGAGGAATCAGGCTCCCCCACTTCAGACTATACTACAAATCTACAATAATCAAGACAGTATGGTACTGACACAAAACCAGAAATATTAGATCAATGGAACAGGACAGAAAGCCCAGAGATAAACCCACACACATATGGTCACCTTTTCTTTGATAAAGGAGGGAAGGATATACAGTGGAGAAAAGACACCCTCTTCAATAAGTGTTGCTGGGAAAACTGGACAGCTACATGTAAAATTATGAAATTAGAACACTCCCGAACTCCACACACAAAAAGAAACTCAAAATGGGTTAAAGACCTAAATGTAAGGCCAGACACTATCAAACACTTAGAGGAAAACATAGGCAGAACACTCTATGACATAAATCACAGCAAGATCCTTTTTGACCCATCTCCTAGAGAAATAGAAATAAAAAGAAAAATAAACAAATGGGACCTAATGAAACTTAAAAGCTTTTGCACAGCAAAGGATACCATAAACAACACCAAAAGACACCCCTCAGAATGGGAGATAATATTTGCAAATGAAGCAATTGACAAAAGATTAATATCCAAAATTTATAAGCAACACATGCAGCTCAATAACAAAAAAACAAACAGCCCAATCCAAAAATGGGCAGAAGAACTAAATAGACATTTCTCCAAAGAAGATATACAGATTGCTAACAAACACATGAAAGAATGCTCAACATCATTAATCATTAGAGAAATGCAAGTCAAAACTACAATGAGATATCATCTCACACCTGTCAGATTGGCCATCATCAAAAACTCTAGAAACAGGGCTTCCCTGGTGGCGCAGTGGTTGAGAGTCCGCCTGCCGATGCAGGGGACACGGGTTCGTGCCCTGGTCCGGGAAGATCCCACATGCCGCGGAGCAACTAAGCCCGTGAGCCATGGCTGCTGAGCCTGTGCGTCCGGAGCCTGTGCTCCGCAACGGGAGAGGCCACAACAGTGAGAGGCCCGCATACCGCAAAAAAAAAAAAAAAAAAAAAAAAAAAAAAAACTCTAGAAACAATAAATGCTGGAGAGGTTGTGGAGAAAAGGGAACCCTCTTGCATTGCTGGTGGGAATGTAAATTGATACAGCCACTATGGAGAACAGTATGGAGGTTCCTTAAAAAACTAAAAATAGAACTACCATACGACCCAGCAATCCCACTACTGGGCATATACCCTGAGAAAACCATAATTCAAAAAGAGTCATGTACCAAAATGTTCATTGCATCTCTATTTACAATAGCCAGGACATGGAAGCAACCTAAGTGTCCATCAACAGATGAATGGATAAGGAAGATGTGGCACATATATACAATGGAATATTACTCAGCCATAAAAAGAAATGAAACTGAGTTATTTGTAATGAGGTGGATAGACTTGGAGTCTGTCATACAGAGTGAAGTAAGTCAGAAGGAGAAAAACAAATACCGTATGCTAACACACATATATATGGACTCTAAGGAAAAAAAAATGTCATGAAGAGATTAGTGGTAGGACGGGAATAAAACACAGACTTACTAGAGCATGGACTTGAGGATATGGGAAGGGGGAAGGGTAAGCTGTGACAAAGTGAGAGATTGGCAGGGACATATATACACTACCAAATGTAAATTAGATAGCTAGTGGGAAGCTGCCGCATAGCACAGGGAGATCAGCTCTGTGCTTTGTGACCACCTAGAGGGGTGGGATAGGGAGGGTGGGAGAGAGGGTGATGCAAGAGGGAAGAGATATGGGAACATATGTATATGTATAACTGATCCACTTTGTTGTAAAGGAAAAACTAACACAATATTGTAAAACAGTTATACTCCAATAAAATGTTTTAAAAAAATAAAAATAAAGGAGTAGCTGGTTCAGGGCTCTTGCTCACACAGGCTGGGGGGAGGGAGGGGCAAGGAGTGTGGGGCGAGCCTGTGGTGGCAGAAGCCGGCGTGGTGTTGCACCAGCCTGAGACACACTGTGCGTTCTCCCGGGGAAGTTGTCCCTGGATCATGGGACCCTGGCAGTGGTTGCTGCACAGGCTCCTGGCAGGGGCAGTGTGGACAGTGACCTGTGCTCGCACACAGGCTTCTTGGTGGCTGCAGCAGTGGCCTTAGCGTCTCATGCCCGTCTCTGGGGTCCGCTCTGATAACCACGGCTCATGCCCGTTTCTGGAGCTCCTTTAAGTGGCACACTTAATCCCCTCTCCTCTCACAGCAGGAAACAAAGATGTAAGAAAAAGTCTCTTGTCTCTTTGGCAGCTCCAGCCTTTTCCTGGACTCCCTCCTGGCTAGCTGTGGCGCACTAACCCCTTCAGGCTGTGTTTGCGCTGCCAACACCAGTCCTCTGCCTGCACCCGACTGAAGCCTGAGCCTCAGCTCCCACCCCCCGCCCATCCCAGCGGATGAGCATACAAGCCTCTCCGGTTGGTGAGTGCTGGTCGGCACTGATCCTCTGTGAGGAAATCTCTCTGCTTTGTCCTCTGAAACCCTGTTGCTGCGCTCTCCTCCATGGCTCTGAAGCTTCCCCCCTATGCCACCTGATGTCTCCACCTGCGAACGGGATTCTAGTGTGTGGAAACCTTTCCTCCTTCACAGCTCCCTCCCACTGGTGCACATCCCATCCCTATTCTTTTATCTCTGTTTATTCTTTTTTCTTTTGCCCTTCCCAGTTATGTGGGGAGTTTCTTGCCTTTTGGGAGGTCTGAGGCCTTCTTCCAGCGTTCAGTGGGTGTTCTATAGGAGCAGTTCCACGTGTAGATGTATTTTTGATGTTTCTGTTAGGAGGAAGGTGATTTCCTTGTCTTACTCTTCTTCCATCTTCTCTCCCCTTCTCCAAGACTTATTATTAAATGCTATAAAAATATAGAGGAAGCTAAACAGACAGACCAAGAGAGAATGATAAAGCAAATGTGGTCAAATGACAACAACAGTGGAATCAAAGTGAAGGGGATGTAGGTGTTGTACTGTTCTTGCAACTTTTCTGTGATTTTGGAATTGCTTCAAAATAAAAAAGTAAAAAAAAGAGAAAGATAACAATCTCATATTCATCATTATAAAATGGCAACATGAATCCTGGTGCAAGCAATAGCATCATTCTATGCCAATTACAAGAGATACATCTAATACATAAAGTCACAGAAGTGTTGAAAGTCAAAGATATGTCTGGCAAATACTAACCAAAAGAAACATATATGCATACTAAAAATAAACAAAGGAAGTGTTATGTAAAAAACATTATAAGAAATAAGGGAGAGGGCATGATAAGATGTTTAGTTTATCCGTTCTAAATTTATATATGCACCTAATTGCATAGCATCGAAACATAAGATATAAAGCAAAACAAACAGAACCATAAATAGAAATAGAATTCACATTGAAAATGCGAGATTTTAACGTAAAACCTGAAACCAATAGATCAAGCAGAAAAGAGTCAGTAAAAAACAACATGGAAATTTGCACACGTTAGCACGCTTGATCTATGAACTTACATAGAATATTAAACCCCATACCTACAGAATACACATTATTTTTAAGTACATATGGAATACTTACAAAAATCTCCCAAATATTGCACCACACCTAACAGGTCTCATTACTTTTAAAGGTTTGGTGTCATACAGACCATACTAACCAAAATTCAACTAACCAAGAAATCAATAACTAAAAGATAATTTAGTAAATTATACATGCTTGTAATCTCTTTCATGTGGTAATTTCAGTTCTAGTTTACCAGATTCCCCATTACTCCCAGAAACTGAGGCCAGAATAAAGTGATTATTTATTATTATGCTACTTGTTCTGCTGGTTTGTAAACAGTTTTTCTTGATACCCATGCTACCTTCTAAAACAGGGTGCATAGAGATAATCCAATTGGAATATTTCATGAAAATATGTATATGATGTGTTCACTATGCTAAGAAAGTGAGTGCATAGTGAATATGACTTAATACAGGAAAATATGATTTAATATGCCATTATGAGACAAGCCATAACAAGAACAATGATCAACATATAGAAAAGATGAGTGATGAAAAATAAAATTTTAAAAAGGGACTTAATTTTCCAAAGCTTTTAAAATAAATAAAATAAACATTGCTATAATGCTATGTCATTATGTATTAAGTGAAAATTTCCTCAGGCTTTAAAACATTTTTTAGGTGTTGAGCTTATTTTGTAAAAGTGTCTACAGAATGCATCAGAATTATATGCATTAAGCAGAAATAACCAATTGCAAAAACACATCTATACAGAAATGCTGTCACTCAATGTATTGTAGAGTTGGCTAAGCAGTTATAGGACACAATGCAGGAAAACTTTAAATTTCTTGTGGTTCATTCTATTGCAGTTGATGAAAGCACACATATAAACAACACCACACAGTTACACAGTTAGCTATATTTATTCACAATGTCAAAAGGAATTTTAACTTTGGAGCAGAATGTTCATGATAGGAATAACATCTGGAAATGACTTTTTGTGTGTATTAGGAAAATGTTCATGTTGAGCAAATTCAAAATTAGTATTCAGGACTACATATGGTGGTCCTATAATTGTCAGTGGTATACAAATTTAATTCAAGGTAACAACATGTTCTTAGATTATAAAACATAGCACCATTCACTAGGGAGATCTTTGTGGTGAAAGTTTAAAATTTGTGTTAAAAGTTAAAACTCATTGTCAAGGTAGCAATTACCTCAGACTATTTGAATTTCAGACAATCCAACACTTGGCTTGATGAAATAGATACTGTACTGCTTGAAAGTATCTGGCTTAATGGTGACATGGAGTTGAGGATACTTTTAAAACTATTCAAAGAGATCTACCTCCTTGTGTCATTGAAGGAAAATCCCCAGGTTACTGTATCAGTCAAAACTAGATCAGATTTGATCTTTTGGGTTGACATTACCACCTATCTAAACTCTGTATATATCGTTGAATGGGTATTCATATGTATTTACACAAAAATGTATGATTCTTTCACTTATTCCTCAAAAAATTGTGGCTTTAGGAAGCTCTTGGGCAAGGAATAATAACTAGCCTGACTTCCTATCCTAAAATTGGTTTCTAGATATGAATGTATTGCCTAAACTACATTATCAAAATTGTGGAGTTGAGGACTGAATTCCAAAAGGTATTATCTGACTTCACTTTTTTTTAATGATAAATGTCCAAACCTGATTTATTTCTTTTCCCTGATATTGGCTGTATTTTGTCATACATACAAACACACATATGTAACTTAACAGATATAAAAGAAGCTAGAACAAACTATCAAAATGACATTTCCAACTAATATTTTACTCTCCAGAAAAATATAGAAATTATGAAAAAATCAAATATTTAGAGTTCCAAACAGAAGTGCCCTCTACCCATAAATGTAATTTTTATTTATGTGGTATAAAATTTATGTTAAGATTGGAAACATTTAATTTAGAAGAAGTTTATTTTCTCATGGAAGGATGTTGTTTAATTCAAACATGGAATATTAAAGATGATCATGAAAATGTAACTCTTCCATATGCAAGAATCTGGTCTTACTGTCAAGTTCTTTTTGAGCTTCATTTTTAAAAAAAATTTATATTGGAATACAGTTGACTAACAATGTGCTAGTTTCAGGTGTATAGTAAAGGCATTCAATTATACATATATCTATCCTTTTTCAAGTAATTTTCCTTTTTAGGTTATTACAAAATATTGAGCAGAGTTCCCTGAGCTATAGGTTCTTGTTGGTTTTCTATTTTAAATATAGAATTGTGTATTTGTCAGTCCTAAATTCCAAATCTATCCCTCCCTCTCACCCTTCCCCCTGGTAACCATAAGTTCATTGTTGGTGAGTCTGTTTCTGTTTTATAAATAAGTTCATTGTGTCTTTTTTTTAAGATTCTACATATAAGCAGTATCATATGATATTTGTCTTTCTAAGTCTTACTTCACTTGCTATGATAATCTCCAAGTCCATCCATGTTGCTGCAAATGGCAACATTTCATTCTTTTTAATGGCTAATATTCCTTTGTATATATGTACTACATCTTCTTTATACATTCCTCTGTCGATGGACATTTAGTTTGCTTCCATGTCCTGGCTATTGTAAATAGTGCTGCTGTCAACATTGGGGTGCATGTATCCTTACGAACCATGGTTTTTCCAGATATATGCCCAGGAGTTGGACTGCTGGATCATATGGTAGCTCTATTTGTAATTTCTGAAGGAATCTCCATACTGTTCTCCATAGTGGCTGTACCAATTTACATTCCCACCAACAGTATAGGAGGGTTCACTTTTCTCCAAATGCTCCCCAGCATTTATTTTTTGTAGACATTTTGATGATGACCATTCTGATAGGTGTGAGGTGATACCTCATTGTAGTTTTAATTTGCATTTCTTTTATAATTAGCAATGTTGGACATCTTTTCATATGCCTCTTGGCCATCTGTATGTCTTCTTTGGAGAAACGTCTCTTTAGGTCTTCTGCCCTTTTTTGATTGTTTTTTTTTTTTCTTTTTTGATATTGAGCAGGATGAGATGTTTGTAAATCTTGGAGATTAAGCCCTTGTCAGTCACATAGCTTGCAAATATTTTCTCCCATTCTGTGTGTTGTCTTTTCGTTTTGTTTATGGTTTCCTTTCTTATGAAAAAGGCTTAGAATGTAATTAGGTCCCATTTGTTCATTCTTGATTTTATTTCCATTGCTCTAGGAGAAGGATGGAAAAAGACATTGCTGTGATTTATGCCAAAGAGTGTACTGCCTATGTTTTCTTCTAAGAGTTTTATATTATCCAGCCTTATATTTAGGTCTTTAATCCATTCTGAATTTATTTTAGTGTATGGTGTTAGAGAATATTCTAATTTAATTTTCCATTTATTGAAGAGACTATCTTTTCTCTATTGCATAGTCTTACCTCCTGTGTCATAGATTAATCAACCATAGGTTCATGAGTTCATTTCTGGGCTTTGTATCCTGTTCTATTGATCTATATTTCTGTTTTTGTGTCAGTACCATACTGTTTTGATGACTGTAGCTTTCTAGTATAGTCTGAAGTCAGGGAGCCTGATTCCTCCCAGCTCCATTTTAATTTCTCAAAATTGTTTTTGCTATTCAGGGTCTTTTGTGTTTCCAAACAAATGTTTTATTCTAGTTCAGTGGAAAATGCCATTGGTTATTTGACAGAGATTGCATTGAATCTGTAGATTGCCTTGGGTAGTATAGTCATTTTGAAAATATTGATTCTTCCAATCTAAGAACATGGTGTATATTTCCATCTGTTTGTGTCACCTTTGATTTCTTTCACCAGCATCTTATTGTTTTCAGAGTACAGGTTTTTGTCTGATTATGTAGGTTTATTCCTATGTATTTCATTCTTTTTGATGCCATGATAAATGAGATTGTTTCTTTAATTTCCCTTTCTGATCTTTTGTTCTTAGTGTACAGAAATATAAGAGATTTCTGTATATTAATCTTATATTTTGCAACTTTATTAAATTCATTGATGAACTCTTAACAGTTTTCTGGTACCATCTTTAAGATCTTCTATGTAAGTCTTCATCTGCAAGCAGCAAGTTTTACTTCTTCCTTTCTAATTTGGATTCCTTTCATTTCTTTTTCTTCTATGATTGTTGTGGCTAGGACTTCCAAAACTATGGTGAATAAAAGTGGCAAGAGTGGACATCCTTGACTTGTTCATGATCTTAGAGAAAATGATTTAAGCTTTACCCCATCAAGTATGATGCTAGCTGTAGGTTTGTAATATATGGGCTTTATTATGTTGAGGTATGTTCCCTCAGTGCCCACTTTCTGGAGGGTTTTTAACATAAATGGGTGTTGAATTTTCTCAAAAGCTTTTTCTGCATCTATTGTGATGATCATATGGATTTTATTCTTCAATATGTTGATGTGGTGTATCACACTGATTGATTTGCAGATATTGAAAAATCCTTGGATCCATGGGACAAGTGCCACTTGATCTTAGTGTATGATCCTTTTAATGTATTGTTGGATTTGGTTTGCTAATATTTTGTTGAGTATTTTTGCATCTATGTTCATCAGTGATATTGGCCTGTAATCCCCTTTTGTGTGATATCATTGTCTGGTTTTGGTAATAAGATGATGGTGACCTCATAGAATGAGTTTGGGAATTTTCTTTCCTCTGCATTTTTTTGAAAATTTTCAGAAGGATAGGTGTTAACTCTTCTGTAAATGTTTGATAGAATTCGCCTGTGAAGCCATCTGGTTCTGAACTTTTGTTTGTTGTGATTTTTTAAATCACAATTTCAACTTCAGTACTTGTCTTAGTCTGCTCATATTTTCTATTTCTTTGTGGTTCAGTCTTGGGAGATAGTACTTTTCTATGAATTTGTCTAATTCTTCCAGGTTGTCCATTTTATTGGCTTATAGTTGCTTGTGGTAGTCTCTCATGATCCTTTGTATTTATGTGGTGTCTTTTGTAACTTTTCATTTTTCATTTCTGATTTTATTGATTTGAGCCCTCTCCCTTATTTTCTTGATCAGTCTGGCTAAAACTTATCAATTTTGTTCTTTTTTTCTACTAACTTTGGGTTTTGTTTGTTCTATCTCTACTTGCTTTAAGTGTAAATTTATGTTGTTTATTTGAGATTTTTCTTGTTTCCTGAGGTAAGATTGTATTACTATAAACTTCCTTTTTTGAACTGATTTTGCTGTGTCCCATAGGTTTTGGATCATCATGCTTTCGTTTTCATTAGTCACCAAGTATTTTTTGATTTCATCTTTGATTTCTTCAGTGATCCATTGCTTGTTTGGTAGCATATTGTTAACCTCCACGTTTTTGTGATTTTTACAAGCTTTTTCTTGTAGTTTATTTCTAATCTCATAGTGTTGTGGTTGGAAAAGATGCTTGATATGATTTCAGTTTTCTTAATTTTACTGAGGCTCACTTTGTGACCCAGCATATGATCAATCCTCGAGAAGGTTCCATGTGTACTTGAGAAGAATGTGTATTCTGCTGCTTTTGGATGGACTGCTGCATAATCAGTTAAGTCCAACTGCTCCAATGTGTCACATAAAACAAGTGTTTCCTTATTGATTTTCTGTCTGGATGACCTGTTCATTAATGAAAGTGAGGTGTTAAAAGTCCCCTACTATTACTGTGTTACTGTTGATTTCTCCTTTTTTGGCTGTTAGAATTTGTCTTATATATTGAGGTTCTCCTATGTTGGGTGCATATATATTTACAATAGTTATATCCTCTTCTTGTACTTATCCCTTCATGATTATGTAGCGTCCTTCTTTGTCTCTTATAACAGTCTTTATATATATATATATATATATATATATATATATATATATATATATACACAACAGGTTACTATTAGTTATCTATGTTATACATATTGGTGTATATATGTCAATCCCAATCTCCCAATTCATCCTAACACCACCACCCCTTTTCCTCCTTGGTGTCCATATTTTTTTCTCTACATCTGTGTCTCTATTTCTGTCTTGCAAACCAGTCCATTTGTATCATTTTTCTAGATACCACATATATGTGTTAATATATGATATTTGTTTTTCTTTTTTTGACTTACTTCACTCTGCATGTCAGTTTCTAGGTCCATTCTAGTCTCTACAAATGACCCAATTTCGTTCCTTTTATGGCTGAATAATATTCCATTGTACATATGTACCACATCTTCTTTATCCATTTGTCTGCTGATGAGCAGTAATTTGCTTCCATGACCTGGCTATTGTAATTAGTGCTGCAATGAACATTGGGGTGCATGTGTTTTTTTTGAATTATGGTTTTCTCTGGGTATATGCCAAGGAGTGGGATTTCTGGGTCATATGGTAATTCTATTTTTAGATTTATAAGGAAACTCCATAGTGTTCTCCACAGTAGTTCTATCAATTTACATTCCCACCAGCAGTGCAAGAGGGTTCCCTTTCCTCCACACCCTTTCCAGCATTTGTTGTTTATAGATTTTCTGATGATGCCCATTCCAACTGGCATGAGGTGATACCTCAATGTAGTTTTGATTTGTATTTCTCTAATAATTGGTAATGTTGAGCAGCATTTCATGCACCTCTTGGCTATCTCTATGTCTTCTTTGGAGAAATGCCTATTTAGGTCTTCTGCCCATTTTTTGGTTGGATTGTTTGTTTGTTTGTTTTAATATTGAGCTGCTTGAACTGTTTATATATTGGGGAGATTAATCCTTTGTCGACTGATTCATTTGCAAATATTTTCTCCCATTCTGAGGGTTGTCTTTCCAACTTGTTTATACTTTACTTTGCTGTGAAAAGCTATTAAGGGTCATTAGGTCCCATTTGTTTATTTTTGTTTTTATTTATATTACCCTAGAAAGTGGGTCAGGGAAGATCTTACTATGGTTTATGTCAGAGTGTTCTTCCTAAGTTTTCCTCTAAGAGTTTTGTAGTGTCCGATCTTACATTTGGTCTTTAATCCATTTTGAGCTTATCTTTGTGTATGGTGTTAGGGAGTGTTCTACTTTCATTCTTTTACATGTAGCTGTCCTGTTTTCCCAGCACCACTTATTGAAAAGACTGTCTTTTCTCCATTGTATATCCTTGCTTCCTTTGTCATACATTAGTTGACCATAGGTGCATGGGTTTATCTCTGGGCTGTCTATCTTGTTCCACTGAGTTATATTTCTGTTTTTGTGCCAGTACCATATAGTCTTGATTACTGTAGCTTTGTAGTATAGTCTGAAGTCAGGGAGTGTGATTCCTCCAGGTCCTTTGTTTGTTTGTTTGTTTTTGTTTATCACAGACACACACACACACACACACACACACACACACACACACACTGTATTTTATTTTTACAAGAGATAAATAAACTGATGCCAAGCTTTGTAAATGGATGACCACAACAAAAACTAAAATGATTGCAATTACCAAACATGAAACACACTCATACTATGTCATACTCCACTGTAACAGCTTCTTTACTTTGCAGTTTAAGTTGATATGTATATTTTTGCCTCTGAGTCCTTGTGGGATTTTTATTTTAATTCAAACAGAAAGTCACATAAATTATAATCATCCTCATCAGTTCACTCAGTCCCATGTAATTATTTTTTTATTTTGATCTTTTGTTAGCACTTTTATGAATTCATCAGTTTTCCATTAGAGTTCTGAAAATGCTGATTCATTCAGTTCAGCAGTATAGTTACTTACCAGAAACCTGTACTTGTCAAAGTCTTTTCCATGAATTCCTTGAAGATGAAACCCTTTCATAGGAACATTTTTGCAAAAGCATCAGAGTACACCCAGAACTGTGTGTAAATGACAAAAGACTTAAAAATGACCATGGGTAAAGATTTGATGAACGTTCATAATAATGTAATTGAGAAAGAAATTTAGTTATTTCTGAGATATACATTTTAAAGTAATAACTAGAATTATGTCTTATAACATTTTATCAGAACAGATAAGATTTTTAAAAATTTCATGTAATGTCTGAAACATTTATATTAACATATTTCCATACAAATAACCCAAAGAAAGTTTAGTATTATTGTGGGTTTTTTTGTCTTTTTTTTAATACTGGAGGTTCTTATCAGTCATCCATTTTATAAACATCAGTGTATACAAGTCAATCCCAATCGCCCAATTCAGCACACCACCATCACCACCCCACTGCAGTTTTCCCTCCTTGGTGTCCATACATTTATTCTCTACATCTGTGTCTCAATTTCTGCCCTGAAAAGCAGTTCATCTGTACAATTTTTCTGGATTCCACATACATACATTAATATACAATATTTGTGTTTCTCTTTATGACTTACTTCACTCTGTATGACAGTCTCTAGATCCAGCCATGTCTCAACAAATGACTCAATTTCATTCCTTTTTATGGCTGAGTAATATTCCATTGTATATATGTACCACAACTTCTTTATCTATTCATCTGTCGATGGGTATTTAGGTTGCTTCCATGACCTGGCTATTGTAAATAGTGCTGCAATGAACATTTGGGTGCATATGTCTCTTTGAATTATGGTTTTCTCTGGGTATATACCCAGGAGTGGGATTACTGGGTCATATGGTAATTCTATTTTTAGTTTTTAAGGAACCTCCATACTGTTCTCCATAGTGGCTATATCAATTTACATTCCCACCAACAGTGCAAAAGTTTTCCCTTTTCTCCACACCCTCTCCATCATTTGTTGTTTGTAGATTTTCTGATGATATGTATTCTAACTGGTGTGAGGTGATACCTCATTGTAGTTTTGATTTGCATTTTTCTAATAATTAGTGATGTTGAGCAGCTTTTCATGTGCTTCTTTTCCATCTGTTTGTCTTCTTTGGGGAAATGTCTATTTAGGTCTTCTGCCCATTTTTGGATTGGGTTGTTTTTTTTCTTTAATATTGAGCTGCATGAGCTGTTTATATATTTTGGAGATTGATCCTTTGACCATTTATTTATTTGCAAATATTTTCTCCAATTCTGAGGGTTGTATTTCCGTCTTGTTTATGGTTTCCTTTGCTGTGCAAAAGCTATGAAGTTTCATTAGGTCTGATTTGTTTATTTTTGTTTTTATTTCCATTACTCTAGGAGGTGGGTCAAAAAAAGATCTTGCTGTGATTTATGTCAAAGAGTATTCTTCCAATGTTTTCCTCTAAGAGTTTCATAGTGCCTGGGCTTATATTTAGGTCTCCAATCCATTTTGAGTTTATTTTTGTATATAGTGTTAGAGAGTATTCTAATTTCATTCTTTTACCTGTAGCTGTCCAGTTTTCCCAGCACCAATTACTGAAGACACTGTCTTTTCTCCATTGTATATCCTTGCCTCCTTTGTCATAAATTAGTTGACCATAGGTGCATGGGTTTTTCCCTGGGCTTTCTATCTTTTTCCATTCATCTATGTTTTGGTTTTTGTGCCAGTACCATATCATCTTGATTACTGTAGCTTTGTAGTATAGTCTGAAGTCAAGGAGTCTGATTCTTCCAGCTCTGTTTTTTTCCTTCAAGACTGCTTTGGCTATTCATGGTCTTTTGTGTCTCCATAAAAATTTTAAGATCATTTGTTCTAGTTCCATAAAAAATGCCATTGGTAATTAGATAGGGATTGCATTGAATCTGTAGATTGCTTTGGGTAATATAGTCATTTTCACAATATTGATTCTTGCAATCCAAGAACATGGTATATCTCTCCATCTGTTGGTATCAGCTTAATTTCTTTCATCAGTTTCTTAAAGTTTTCTGCATACAGGTCTTTTGTCTCACTAGGTAAGTTTATTCCTAGGTATTATTTTTTGTTACAATGGTAAATGGGAGTGTTTCCATAATTTCTGCTCCAGATTTTTCATCATTAGTGTATAAGAATGCAAGAGATTCCTTGCCTTAATTTTGTATCCTGCAACTGTACCAAATTCATTGATTAGCTCTAGTGGTTTTCTGGTGGCATCTTTAGGATTCTCTATGTATAGTATCATGTCATCTGCAAACAGTGACAGCTTTACTTCTTCTTTTCTGATTTGGATTCCTTTTATTTCTTTTTCTTCTCTGATTGCCATGGCTAGGACTTCCAAAACTATGTTGAATAGTGGTGAGAGTGGACGTCCTTGTCTCATTTCTGATCTTAGAGGAAATAATTTCAGTTTTTCACCATTGAGAATGATGCTTGCTGTGGGATTGTTGTATATGGCCTTTATAATGTAGAGGTAGGTTCCCTCTATGCCCAATTTCTAGAGAGTTTTTATCACATATGGGTGTTGAATTTTTTCAAAAGCTCTTTCTTCATCTATTGAGATGACCATATGGTTTTTATTCTTCATTTTGTTAATATAGTGTATCACATTAATTAATTTGCTTATATTGAAGAATCCTTGCATCCCTGGGATAAATCCCACTTCATCATGGTGCATGATCCTTTTAATGTGTTGTTGGATTCTGTTTTCTAGTATTTTGTTGAGGATTTTTGCATCTATATTCATCAGTGATGTTGGTCTGTATTTTTCTTCTTTTGTAGTATCTTGGTTTGGTTTGGGTATCAGTGATGGTGGCTTCATAGAATGACTTTTGGAGTGTTCCTTCCTCTGCAATTTTTTGGAAGAGTTTGAAAAGGATGGGTGTTAGCTCTTCTCTAAATGTTTTATAGAATTCACCTGTGAAGCCATCTGGTCTTGCACTTTTGTTTGTTGGAAGATTTTTAATCACAGTTTCAATTTCATTACTTGTGATTGGTCTGTTCATATTTTCTGTTTCTTCCCAGTTCAGTCTTGGAAGGTTATACCTTTTTAAGAATTTGTCCATTTCTTCCAGGTTGTCCATTTTATTGGCATAGAGTCTTATAGTCTCTTAAATGCTTTGTATTTCTGCGGTGTCTGTTGTAACTTCTTTTTCATTTCTAATTTTATTGATTTGGGTCCTCTCCCTCTTTTGCTTGATGAGTCTGGCTAATGGTTTATCAATTTTGTTTAACTTCTCAAAGAACCAACTTTCAGTTTTATTGATCTTTGCTATTGTTTTCTTTTGTTACTATTTCATTTATTTCCACTCTGATCTTTATGAGTTCTTCCCTTCTACTAACTTTGGGTTTTGTTTGTTTTTCTTTCTCTAGTTCCTTTAAGAGTAAGGTTATAGTGTTTATTTGACATTTTTCTTGTGTTTTGAGGTAGGTTTGTATTGGAATATACTTGCTTCTTAGATCTGCTTTTGCTTCATCCCATAGGTTTTTTGATCGTCGTGTTTTTGTTGTCATTTGACTCTAGATATTTTTTGATTTCCTCTTTGATTTTTTCAGTGCTCACTTGGTTATTTAGTAACGTAACATTTAGTCTCTAGGTGTCTGTGTTTTTTACGTTTTTTCTCAGTAATTGATTTCTTATCTCATAATGTTGTAGTCAGAGAAGATGCTTGATATGATTTCAATTTTCTTAAATTTATCAGGCCTTGATTTGTGACCCAAGATGTGATCTATCCTGGAGAATGTTCTGTGTACACTTGAGAAGAAAGTGTAATTTGCTGTTTTTGGATGGACTGTCCCATAAATATTAATTAAATCTATCTGATCTGTTGTGTTACTTAAAGCTTGTGCTTTTTTATTAATTTTCTGTCTGGATGATCTGTCCATTGGTGTAAGTGAGGTGTTAAACTCCCTCACTATTATTGTGTTACTGGCAATTTCCTCTTTTATAGCTGTTAGCATTTGCCTTATGTATTGAGGTGCTCCTATGTTGGGTGTATATATATATATATATATATATATATATATATATATATATATAATTGTTATATCTTCTTGGTTTGATCACTTGATCATTATGTTGTGTCCTTACTTGTCTCTTGTAAAATTCTTTATTTTAAAGTCCATATTATCTGAAATGAATATTGCTACTCCATCTTTCTTTTGATTTCCATTTGCATGGAATATATTTTTCCATCCCCTCACTCTCAGTATATACGTGTCCTTAGGTCTGAAGTGGGTCTCCTGTAGACAGCATATGTATGGGTCTTGTGTTTGTATACATTCAGTGAGCTTGTTTCTTTTGGTGGGAGCATTTAATCCATTCATGTTTAAGGTTATTATTGATATGTATATTCCTATTATCATTTTCTTAATTGTTTTGGGTTTGTTTTTGTAGATCCTTTTCTTCTGTTGTGTTTCCCACTTAAAGAAGTTCCTTTAGCATTTGTAGTGGAGCTGGTTTGGTGGTGCTGAATTCTCTTAGCTTTTGTTTCTCTGTAAAACTTTTGATTTCTTAGTTGAATCTCAGTGAGATCCTTTCTGGGTAGAGTAGTCTTGCTTGTAAGTTCTTCCCTTTCATCACTTTAAATATATCATGCCACTCCCCTCTGACCTGCAGAACTTCTGCTGAAAAATCAGCTGATAATCTTATGGCAATTTCCTTGTATTTTATTTGTTGCTTTTCCCTTGTTGCTTCTAATATTTTTTCTTTGTCTTTAATTTTTTCAATTTGATTACTATGTTTCTCAGTGTGTTCCTCCCAGCATTTATCCTGCCTGGGACTCTCAGTGCTTCCTGCACTTGGTTGGTTGTTTCCTTTCCAATGTTAGCTAAGTTTTCAGCTATTATCTCTTCAAATATTTTCACAGACCTCTTTGCTCTCTCTATTCTCTTTCTCTTCTCCTTAGTTCTTCTAGGTCTTTGTTTAAAATTTTTTGTATCTTCTCAATCTGTGCCTCCCTCCACCCTTCTTCTGAGATCTTGGACTATCTTTACTATAATTACTCTAAATTCTTTTTCAAGTTGATAGCCTTCCTCCACTTCACTTAGTTGTTCTTGGTTTTTATCTTGTTCCTCTATCTGGGACATATTCTAATGTCTCATTTTGTCAAACTTTCTGTGATTGTGATTTCATTCCCCAGGCTACAGAGTGGTCATTCTTTTTGTTTCTGCTATCTGCCCCCTAGTGTGTGAAGATATCTAAGAGGTTTGTGCAGGATTCCTGGTGGAAGGGACTGGTTCCTGCCTACTGGTGGGTGGAGCTGGTTCTTTCCTCTCTGATGTTCAGGGCAATGTCAAGTGGTGTATTTAGTGGGCAGCTCTGTACTCAGGAAGACTTTAAGCCCTGTAGCTGAGGGGCATGACTGCATTCCTGCCCTGTTAGTTGTTTGGGCTCAGGCATTCCAACACTGGAGCTTGCAGGGTATTGGGTGCAGCCAGGCCTTTGTGAGAAAATGGCAGCCTCCAGAAGGCTCATGACAATGAGTACACCCCAGAACTAGTGCTATCAGTGCTGCCAGTGTCTTTGTCCTCACAGTGATCCACAGCAACCCCTGCCTCTGCAGGTGATCCTCCAACATTATCACGGAGATCTGGCCCAGGCTCTTATGAGAAGACTGCTTTTCTTCCTGGGTCCTATTGTGCATGAGACCTTGTGTGCCCACTCCAAGAGTGGAATATCTGTTTCCCCCAGTCCCATGGAATTCCTGCAATCAAACCCCACTGGCCTTCAAAGTCAGATTCTCTGGCGTCTCCTCCTCCCATTGCCAGACCTTCAGGCTGATGAGCCTGATGTGAGGCTCAGAACTTTCACTGCTGTTGGAGAATTTCTTCTGTGGTATAATTATTTTCCAGTTTGTAGGTTGCCCACCCTGTGGGTATGGAATTTATTTTATTGAGTTTTGCCCCTTACCATTTTGTTGTGACTTCTTCCTTGTCTTTGGACGTAGGGTATCTTTTTTGTAGGTTCCAGCTTTTTTGTTGTTGTTTTTGATGGTTCTTCAGCAGTTAGTTGTGATTTGGGTGTTTTCTTAAGAAGAGGTGAGCTTATGTCCTTCTACTCCACCATCTTGTCTCTGTGTGACTTTACATTTTATAAAAATGATCTAACATTTTGCAATTAGCCTTCCTTAGTGAATGGAGAACAAAAGAGAATATACTAAACTGGAGTACAACAAAGAACTAAAAACCAAATATGATGATATTAAAATTTCAGAATTCTACAAGCTCCTCCAATGAAGTCACACTAAATATGAAAGCAACTATACTAAAATACTATCCATATTCAGAATCACCTATATTAGTTGTTTTCAAATTATGAAAATGAATAAAACTAAGCATTATCCCCACTTAAAATATTACAATTGAATATTTATTTTACTTTGAAATTCAAAATGCAAGAATAACAGTCCTATATTCATTCTATTTTTAAAAACCTTAAACGTTTGGGTTTCAAATAAAAGAAAAAACAAACTATGAAAGACAATAAATAATTATGATGTATTTGTATTTTTCATTTTTGAATTTAAAAAATCTCTAGTTCACATATTTCTATGTTATCGATTTTCATCCTTTATTACTTATTTATGTTTCCCACCTGACCACATTAACTCTATATGTCATCTCAGTCACTTTTTTTACCTTTTGATCTACCTCCTAGATGTCAACATCTTTAGGTGTCTACAGTGTATCAAATTGGACTTAGAATACTTGCCTCAGGAATGCAGGCATAATAGCCACTACTTTTGACCAGCCATTTAAACTGATTCCAAATCTGCAGCCCACATAGAATATCTCCTTCTCCAGTACCCAGTTCATTCAACTTTCTTCACAATAGCTCTCATATTTATCTTCTTCCTGGTCACATTGTCTTGGTTTAGTTCTCAGTCACTGTCACATCAAGTGTTTGCATTTTCCTCTTTGAAAGGAGTCCTGCCTGTGGATTCTCCACCCTCAGTCCATCCTCTAAAATATTCCAGAGTAAATCTGTTTCATTATACATATGATCAGGTCCTTCATCTGCTCACATGTTGTTATTAACCTTGCACGGCTTTTGACCACCCACAGTATAAAGATTGTGCTCCCAGCCTGTCAAAGAGTCCTTGTGGTCTCTTCCCACCTTAAATCTCACAGTCCTGATCCTTATTCCTCCTCACCACCATATTTTCAAATAGTTAACTGATTATACAATGCACTGCAATGGTATTTACCTTTCCCCCACGTTATTTTCTTAGCTCATGACTAGAATGCCCTTCTGCTCCATTTCCATTTGTTGAAATATTAGCTTCCTTCAGGGTCCATCTCAAAAGCTCTCCTCAATTAGGTGTACATTGAACTTCCCTATTGAAACAACTATCTATTTTTTAGGTAACCCTATTATAAGTAACCATATATTTAACTGTTACCTGTCACTTTATTACAGTAACTTTTGTAAATTTCCTCTTGCCCTATCAGATGAGAAATTGTTTAGAGACAGGAATTGTGTCACCTTAACTTTGAGTCATAGTGATTCACTCTTCATGGCTTAATGGAATTGAGGTTGTATGTTAAAGGAGGAGAAAATGGACCTTTAAAGGATCCATAAGTAAGTTTTTGTCTATAAAGTCCTGGAAAGATTTCCAAAATTCTATTGATATTGTAGGTATGTAACTACAGAGGGCATTTGTCATTATTCAGCTATTCTGCAATTTCCCCTTTC
Organism: Kogia breviceps; assembly: GCF_026419965.1. NCBI lineage: Eukaryota > Metazoa > Chordata > Mammalia > Artiodactyla > Physeteridae > Kogia > Kogia breviceps. The sequence goes on from NC_081320.1 coordinate 22,794,043, forward strand.
TATTATCACCTTGGTTCTGTCTGGGGTAATCACCCCCACTCCATTATATGCAGTCTTCATAGATGGGTAATTCAAAAATGTGGCTTCTCTGTTCCTTCTGGCTGTGTCTGAGCCAGAGCAAAGTGCCTAATGTTAGCCAGTTGGATGGTTCCTCTTGGGGCTTAAATGTTGAGCCAGGGATGAAAGGATGGAGAGAAGAGTGTTAAGTTATTCACTGCAGTGGTGGCAGCAGAAGCAATAAAGCAATGGTGGCAATAGTTTCATCCTGGCAAGAGTGCTAGCCCCAAGGCCACTTCTATGTTTCCAACATCCTTCTCAGTTCTCCAGATTCACTTAAATTCATGCTTGCTTTGCCAGGTGTCCATGGCTTCCATAATGCTGTCAATATCCTGCTAGTAAATTCCCTTTTTCTTATTTCTTAGGGTTGATGTCTATCGTTTACAACTAAGAGTTCTAATGTATCACATATATTTATTTTCTGGGAAGAAATTTGTAGCTATTAGTCAAATTCTCAAAAGAATATATGCTTCCTTCCAAATACCAGAACTACTATGTTAAAGTTTCCAGGCTGTAGCTTGCAAAGAGAAGAATCTGATGATTTCATGATTCCATGCACATGGCAGCTATTCAGTAATTATTTTTTGTCATATTCTAATTACTCATTAGAAATGATTTATAGATAGCTGTGAGTAACAGCCAAGAAAATGGTGATCAATTTAAATAAAATGACGTCTCCATTTCTTAGTTATTTTATAGACTAAGATCTCCTTTACAGAATACATGGAAACTGCTGCTTAACAATATCTGGTGACCTGAAGCAGCAAAGAAGTATAAAAGCACCAAAATATTTGCATAATCTGTCCCTTTCCCTCTGCTGTTGATAACAGAAAAGTGAAGAAATCACACTTTGAAACAGAAATCCATTGGCTTCTCTTTGAATTTCTTTCTTCTCATCACATATTTTGTCATGCTATAACATTGACTCCTGCTCATAGAAATCTAAAACTGTTAGGATGTTAAGTTCAAGGTGAATCTGCAAGGTCCATATGAGCTTAAAATTCAACTATGTTTAACATACTTTTATTTCAAGTTTAGAAAAATGTTATATCTGACTCAGGTTTTTTTCTCACACCCTTTTATGGCAGGAGAAAAATAAGTTTAAAAAAAAGATTTTATGAACTGAACTTCACAGTTGTAAAACATGTTTGATGGATCCTAAGAATTTGATTTCTTATAGAGTTCTAGAAAATCTTGGGTGTTTTCCCAATGAAAATAATTTGTTTCTCAGGCCTTCAGTATAAAGTCTAACTTTTTTCCAAAGTGTAACACAAATTGGGGACTGGACTTCTAAATAATCAATACTTGATTGACCAATTAATTGATCTATTAACATCTTGATTATGATATGAAGGTCCTGTGCCTATGGCTTGAGGATACCCTTATACTAGATCTGAATATTTTCTTACAACTGTGGTAAAGTGAAAGAGTGTATCTAATTACATGTTCCATATTTCCAACCATGTAATTTCCATGCCCTATCTTGTACCTAGAACAGGGGATGGTAACCTTTAGTTCATGGGCTACAATTGGCCTGCCATTTTCTTTTGTAAATAAAGTTTATTGGAAGACAGCCATACTCATTCACTTACATATTGTGCATAACTGCTTTTGTTCTAAAATGGCAGAGTTAAGTAGTTGCAACAGAGACAATGTGACCCAAAAAGCTAAAAAAAATTTTATTATCTGACCTTTACAGAAAATTCTTGCTGTACCTTTGCCTAGAACATTGTCTCTCCATCAAGAATATAATTACACCCAATGAGGGTGTTATTCAGCCATAAAAATTAAGGAAATCTTGCCATTTGGGATAACATGGATGAACCTGGAGGACATTACATTAAATGAAATAAGCCAGTCACAGAAAGACAAGTACTGCATGATATCACTTGTACATAGAATATAAGAAAGTTGAACTCATAGTAACAGAGAGTAAAATGGTGTTTATCAGGTGCCGAGGAGGTGGGGAAAATAGAGAGATTTTGATCAAAAGGTACAAACTTTCAGTTATAAGATGAACAAAGTTCTAAAGATCTAATGTACAGCATGGTGACTATAGTTAATAATAACATATTATACACTTGACATTTGTTAAAAGAGTAAATCTCAAGTGTTCTCACCACACTAAAAAGTAACTACGAAATGATAGGTATGTTAACAATATCAAAAACAACACATTTATACCTTAAATACAGCAATTTTTATTTGTTAAAAAAGAAAGAAAGAAACCTGTTTCTCATAGCTAGAATGAAAGTAAGACATGGATTTCTGTGTCAGTTTTGTTTATTTCCATATATATACAGCATCTAGACTGCTGTCTGGCCTGTAATAATATTCAACTAATATTTGTTCAATGGAAATAAATGATATGTAGAACTTCTGGGTTAATAAATTATTTCCCGATAATCTAGAGAAGGTCATTTTTTCAACCAACAAATAGTTTTTATTGTATTTCATTGATGATTATGGGACTGTGCTAGTATTTATAGTGGGAAAAAAACAAAAATGAAAACATAATCTTACCTTCATGGGGATTATAGTATAGTGTGGACTCACTGCACAAACAACCAAAAACACAAAAATTACATGCACACAAACACAGTGGTCAGCAAGAAGCTGTTCAGATCACACATGAAGTTGCAAAGTAATATCTACAAGCACCTTGTTCTCTGTTGTTCTGCAGTGAGTCTTTCCATGCTGCCCTGAAGGTGAAGGGGGAAAGAAGGGTGGGACTGATACAGCCAAACCAGTTCCTCTTCCTTTTGAATTAAGTTAAGCAGCAGGTAGGAAGCACAAGTAAAGTATTTTCCTGGAGAATGCTAGAGTTTAGATTTGGGATATGGCAGGAAGGTAATTTTTCTGAACAACTTCCATGGCTGCTTTCAGTAAGGTTCTCATCAGCCTTGATGCCGGTTTCCCTTGATGATGTCTTTAACCCTGACTTGGAGAGACTGCAGCATTTAAAAAGGCAGTTCATTCCCACCAACAGTGCAAGAGAGTTCCCTTTTCTCCACACACTCTCCAGCATTTATTGTTTGTAGATTTTTTGATGATGGCCATTCTGATCGGTGTGAGATGATACCTCATTGTAGTTTAGATTTGCATTTCTCTAGTGATTAATGATGTCGAGCAACCTTTAATGTGTTTGCTGGCAACCTGTATATCTTCTTTGGGAAAATGCCTATTTAAGTCTTCCACTTAGTTTTGGATTGGGTTGTTTGTTTTTTTGATATTGAGCTGCATGAATTGCTTGTATATTTTGGAGATTAATCCTTTGCCAGTTGCTTCATTTGCAAAAATTTTCTCCCATTCCAAAGTTGTATTTTCATCTTGTTTATGGTTTCCTTTGCTGTGCAAAACCTCTTAAGTTTCATTAGGTCCCATTTGTATATTTTTGTTTTTATTTCCATTTCTCTAGAAGGTCGGTCACAAAGGATCTTGCTGTGATGTATGTCATAGTGTTCTGCCTGTTTTCCTCTAAGAGTTTTATAGCGTCTGGCCTTATATTTAGGTCTTTAATCCACTTTGAGTTTATTTTTTGTATGGTGGGAATGTAAATTGATACAGCCACTAGGGAGAACAGTATGGAGGTTCCTTAAAAAGTTAAAAATAGAACTACCATATGATCCAGCAGTCCCACTACTGGGCATATACCCTGAGGAAACCATAATTCAAAAAGAGTCGTGTATCAAAATTTTCATTGCAGCTCTATTTACAATAGCCAGGACATGGAAACAACCTAAGTATCCATCAACAGGTGAATAAAGATGTGATACATATATACAATGGGATATTACTCAGCCATAAAAAGAAATGAAATTGAGTTAGTTGTAGTGAGGTGGATGGACCTATAGCCTGTCATACAGAGTGAAGTAAGTCAGAAAGAGAAAAACAAATATGGCCATCATTTTGTAATGGCAGGGATTCTATGACAGAGATAGATGATAGATAGAAAGAAAGAAAGAAAGAGAGAAAGAAAGAAAGAAAGAAAGAAAGAAAGAAAGAAAGAAAGAAAGAAAGAAAGATAAATGATAGGTATCTAAATATAGATAAAAGAGAGCAAGAGGAGAGAGAGAAGAAAAAAGAGGGACAGGGAGAGAGGGAGGGAAGACAGGATGGAAGGAAAAATACACCAGTTTATTTAGCAGTCTCCAATTTGGGGGATATAAATATACATTTTATTTAAGTCAAAAATTTCACTGACTATGCTAAATCACATTTTTATTTTGTAATGATATTTTTGATTCCATACATTTTCAATTATATTTAGTTATTAAATGTGTTCAATTAAATTGAAAACTTTAGTCTCCTGTTTTTTCCAAAGTTCCATCCTCCAGTGCAGAGTAGGCACGCATATGGTTGGTAAAGCCTGAGGTGGGGAAAAGGACATGACACACTTCCATTCCCTTGTGTAAGCAACATGCCTCCATTGTTAGATAGGGGCAGTGAGACAAAATGGGACAGAACAGGGTGGTCTTTTGTAACATGTGAGAGTTCAGGATGGTGCTGAACTCTCTGGCTACACATATTTCCATTTACTACTGGTGGCTCAAGCTGGTGTGGTAGCCTCTGACTGTATTAATTAGTATGATGTTCAGTATCACCAAGTTTCCTTCTTCATTAGGGATATTTTTAGAGAAAGACAACTATATCCTTCCACAAGTCCTGCCAGAGAATACCACTATTCCCTAAGCAGCTATCCAGACTGGTCTGTGCCTCAGGCCCCTTCTCTAACTTCCAGTCTCCTACACATGGGCCCATTAGGACTGCTGGAATCCTCTGTACCACCTCTGGGAGCCAAAGGGGTTGGACACAGTACACAGCCTTCTTTGTAAGTCCTGTTTTTTGAGCTACTTGGCACAGATCTTTATTTCAGAGCTATTAGGTCAAAGTGAATATCAGCATCAATCTTTATGATCACATTTATCCCCAAACTTTAAGAAGACTCATGAAAGTCTCCTTAGAAACTTTCCCACCTACCCTACTAAGGCCAAGACAGCACTGAGTGAGTGGCAAGCCACCCATACAATAACATTTGGTTGGGGATAGTTACCAATCTCTGCATATGGCACCACCCTCAAACTTTATGACTGATTCTATTTGAACCCCCTTTGTTTGTTTCAGGTGATGGAGAGGTCTCTCACTGCAACACTGTCCTCTACATAAGGCCAAAGTCCCCCAATCTCACACACCCCCATAACACCTGCTTCTCAGATTTCTCCTCATGTGGACTAGACAGAGGTGGCAAAGTTGTGGTCAATTGTTCTGGACTAAGATCTCATCTCTCAGTAAGTCTTATAAAGGAAGTGTCTGGCAGCTTGGCAGGGAAGTACTTGTGTGTTGGGGGCTTTGTGCCTGTGGTAGAAGAGGTCCCCAAACCTCAGATTCAATAATTTACTAGACGGATTCACAGAGCTCAACAAAGCTGTTATACATATCTTTATGGTTTATTACAGCAAAAGCATATAGATTAAAATCAGCAATGAGAAAAGGCACAGAGAGCAGCTTCTAGGAGAGTTCTAGGCACAAGCTTCTAGCAGTCCTCTCCTATGGAGTTGTGCAAACAGTGCTTAAGTCTCCCAGCAATGATGTGTGACAAGATGCACAGAGTATTGCCACCCAGGGAAACACACTCAAGCCTTGGTGTTCAAGCATTTTATTAGAAATTGCTTATATACACATAGTTGGCCTTAGTCCCCAACATTTCCAGAGGTCAAGTTGATACTCTGTGGTCATCATAGCTCATATTGTTAGCATAGACTATCTGGCATGTCCCCTGGTCCCCAGGTAAATAAAGACACTCTTATCAGACAGGATATCTCAGGGTTTAAAAGTTACATCCAAGGAGCTGGGCAGAAAGGCCAAAACTTTCTTTGGGTAAAGTTTGTCCTTTACTGTACGATGCTTTACCTGCAATTTTCAAATAATCGGAAAAGTTCACTTGAAATCCTGCTACACATAGAATTTTTACAGTCAGACTTTGAAGAAATTTAAAGACCTTCAATTTCAGAGCACTCCTGAACAGTTTAGGTCTCCTGCAGCCAAACTCAGCCAATTTCTGTTTTAGATGCAAACCTCTGCCTACTAGTTTGCTTGAGAAAAGAGGGATTCTGTACCTATAAGTCCAGACTTGTATATAAAAATTGGTACAGAAATGAAGCTTAGAGCATTTACAGTGCAGATTGGAGCAGAACAAGGAGTAGAATACAGATGTTCTGATACCAGGCTTATGCTTGCACTACCTCAGAAAGTGTTATGCTTCCTCATGAGAAAGATGGCTTGATCACCTACCATGGGCCTCACACTGAACTAGCTGATAAATGCATGCAAAGGGAAAGTATAAGTTATAGTTTGTGCCTTTAGGGTGCCTTTGTGGTAGTAAGCACCAAACAGATAATGAGAATAAAAAAATATACGTTTTAGAAAAATACCAAAATAAATTAGAGAAAGGGAACACCACCAAAGACAGTAGTTTCCCAAAGGAAATGACAACTTCATCTGCAGTTTTATTCCTCTACAAAGAAGAATAAGCACCAACTTTTTTCTCAACCGTTCAAAACCGACAAGTGCACATAATCTTCAAATAACTAATCATTTTCTTATTTCTATCTCAATTAACTCAACCCTATAGCGTCTCTTTTTAAGATTTTCAGATTTTTTTCTGATCTCATATCTTCTGTGTGTCTCTTAAAATTTTGTGATAATATTTATTATTACTGACTTTCAATCACATTTGCTTCAGCTGGTATTTCTCATGGCATTCATCATGAGCTACATTTAGCTCACTTTGGACCATCTACTTTCACAAAAGTATTAAATTTTCATCATTCTTATTCATAAGACTCAACCTGGAACCTCAACATTTTAAATTAAACAGTTGAAGGTATAAAGAGAAGTATTAATTAATATATTAGGCTTTCAAATGGGGAAAAATATTTGTTATTGATGATCCATAATCTTCTTGCAATAATCTAACCTTCATTGATTCAACAGATATTTATCACAGGCCCATTAGATTTAAGATATTACTCTGAATTCTGGATATATAGCAGAAGCATGACTAAGACAGATTGAGTCTCAGCTCTCATAGAGCTTATTTTCTCTTTGAAGGAGTCAGAAAATAAACATATAAACAAATAAATAAACAAGATGATTTCAGACAGAAATAAGTCCTGGGGAAGGGGTAAATTAGGGGTTTGGAATTAAGAGATACACACTGCTATACATAAAAAGATAAACAATGACCTACTATACAGCACACAAAACTATATTCAATATCTTATAATAACCCATAATGGAAAAGAATCTGAAAAAGAATAGATAGATAGATTAGATAGATAGATAGATAGATAGATAGATAGATAGATAGATAGATAGATAGATAGATAGACTAGATAGATATACCATATATATGTTGTAAGATGTTATGGAAAAACCCCAAATGAATTTTTTGGCCAATCATATGTGTGTGTGTGTGTGTGTGTGTGTGTGTGTGTGTGTGTGTGTGTGTGTATTTGAATCACTTTGCTGTACACCTGAAACTAACTCCACATTGTAAATAAACTAGACTTCAATTTTTAAAAAAGTACAAGTCTTAATAAAGACCATAAGTTAGAGTGACTGAGAAGTAGGAGAGCTAATATAGATCTGACCAATGAAACACCTCTCTTAGAAGGTAACATTGAACTTAGACCTGAATGATGAGAAAACAAGCAAGGGAAAATTAAATCTGGAGACATAACAGCTAAGCAGAGGCAAGCCTGTAACGGAATAGTTTGTGAGTCTGAGAGCCAGAAAGAGTTCGTGTGTCTAGAATGCATTGAGTAAGGGACAGAGAATGATAAGCTGAAGTGAGATCACAAAAGTAGGCAAAGATCTACTTAGTTAAGGCTTTGTAGACAATGTATAGGAGCTTAAATTTTATCCTAACTGCAAAGGGAAGTCACTGGAGAGTTTTGTAATCAGATTTCCATTTTCAAAAGTAACTGACTGCTCTGTAGTGAGTAAGTTGAATGGAGATAAACGTGAAAGCAGATGGCTAGTTGGAAGTCTACAGCAATAATCTAGGTCACCTAGGCTAGGGTGATAGCAATGGAGATGCAGATGTGGGTTAAGAATAATTATGGGGGTAGGACAAAAGAACTAGCTGAGAGATGGATTTGAGGGATGGGAGTAAAAGAGGAATTGAGAATAACTTCTAGGTTTAGAGCTTGAGCAACTCAATAGGTGGTGGTGACATTAACTGAGATGGAGAAAACTTGAAGTAAAAATAGGTTGAGCAAAAGTGAAAGCAGCAGCTTTGTGTGTTTGTTTTGTTTTGATGGTTTCATGTGTTTTGATTTGTTGGTGATTATAAATTTGAAAGCTAAAGAGATATCAAACAAGCATATCAACAGACATATGAGTTGGAGTTGGAGTCAAGAGAGGAGGACATTATCAACATAAGAATTACACTTAATTCCATAAAATTGGTAAAGGTCACCTAATTTGTTTATAAATGGAGTAAATTCCGTTAAATTAAACCATGTGTTGTTTTTATATTAGTGGTACTGGATTTTGCATTCATATACTCTAACCCCCTCTAAGTGTCTATTAAGATAATTGGTTCACAGTCATAAGTCAACTCACCTGGGTTAAAAGTGTAATTGAGGCTGTACAAATTTAGAGCAAATTTACTGGTGTACACTCACATAAAACCTGTGATTTTGGCTTCATTAAATGTTACCCTCTAGCCAGCTGTCAAATTATTAAACTCAGACAAATTATGTGAGGGAAGCATTTGTCCTCTTTAGCTTTTTAATATTTAAAGCCTAGCATAAGAACAATTATTATTGAATAGGATTTTCAAATAAGCAGAGACAGCAAGCTATTGATTACTGGATTTATAGGAGGATTCTGCTTTCCATGAAACATGACATGATTTCCAATATAGTATCAATGCTCTCCAAACCTTGATCACAAGACCTAGACTTGCTTTACTCTATTTTAAATCGTAGCTCACTGCTTTAAATTATAGATGATGTTTCAATGAGAAAATGCAACAGAATCGGACCACTGCAGACGAAGATGAACAAAAAAAGACTTACAAGTGGAAAAAAATGAAACATTTATTAGCAAACTACCACATTTTAACATTGACTTCTTTGAATCTTATCCACGAGGCTTTACCATTAAAGCAGTGTTTGTACTTCAGGGAAAAACTAAGCTGTGGGTTAGTCTTGAGGTTTGAGAGGACCTATAAATTACAGTTATCTTCTACTCCCAAATTTATAACCAATTGAGAGACAGAGGAAGAAATGGGTAGAGAGGTCAGGTATGTTGCTCAAGAAATTCCACCATACCTAAACATGAGGAAAGGTAAAAATTTCTTCTTCTTGTAATAATAAGAAAAAGGTGGTAAATACAGAAGATGTAAGGAAAATAATACAGGTAATCAAATATGTACTGAAGACATAAAAATATTGTTTAAGATTAAAGGCTCTGATATAATACATGTAACGAGATACATGAGATACATGTAATACGTATAGAAGAATATAAAAATATGAGTCATCACATCTGGCCAACAAGATTATGTGCTGTGTATTCCAAGGAGTATAATTCACTTAGAACAGAATGTGAGTAGCATCCTTGGAGTTATGAATATGAATATGGATATTCCAAAAGAATAACCTGAAGATATGACACCTCAGAAGAGGGAGTGACTCTTTCTAGAGAGATTAAATAAAAATCATAGAAGAGGTAAAATTTGAACTGCTTCTTGAGGATGGATAGATGTTTTCTAGAGTAAAAAATAAAATAAAAATTTAAGAGCTATCAAGAAGAACTCTCATGAAATTTAAAAATTGGTGGAGGCATGAGAGAACATGGTTTTGTTTACAAAACAACCATGGTGATTTACAGCCAGTTAATCATAAGTTTTTCGGAGTATCCAAAGGATTGGGAGGTGGGTGGAGTTTTTTTGAAAAGGTATACATAATAGAAAGTGAGATTATAGTTCAAAAGTTACCCCATGTGTAATATGCCAAGGGTACAAATTTTATTGCATAGGAGCAACAAAAAATTATGAAAGGATTTCAACTAACATGTGAACAGAAGGGTTACACAAGCAGTACACCTTGGTTCAATTAACCTTCTAAACAAGGAGGAAAAGGCTTCCTTGTTTAACAGTTAGCCTGCTTTGTGGCTAAGCCTGCATCCCTCAAAATGTCAGAGAAACCAAGACAATAGGGTGGATGGAGGCTTAAAAGCTCAACCCCAACTCACCCTTGTGCTGAAAACCAACGTGCAGCACTTGCACTCACATATATACACAAATGACACATATATACTGAAACATATACACAAAAGCTTAACACACATCCTTTAGAGTTAATTAAGGTTATTGGATTTTTTTCCACATAATTTTCACTTTTCTTATCTTACAGATGAAATTGGACATACAGAAAAGACATATATGAGGGTAGTAAGAGTTTTCTCCCAACCTACCTGGTCTGTGCAGGCCTCCTGCAAGAGATGGAATTTGTGAAGATTTCTGAATGAGAGTAGAAAGGTGGCTTGGAAAATAGGAGGATGGAAACAGTCCTAGTGATAGTGAGGCTTATCACTCATTATAGAAAAAAATGGAATAAAAATGTTTTAACACTTTAATATGTTCAAAGGTGATTTGACCTACATAATTTCATTTGACATTTACATAAACTTTATATAGGCCTCTTTCCTCATTCATTATTCAAGTCATTCATTAATGAGTATTTATAGAGCCAGGCACTCAAAAGAAAACTGTAAGAAGAAAAACCTCTTCCCAGCCCAGGGAGCATAGCTATTAAAGAGGGAACAATACACAAAATAGGTTAAGGGCCAATAAATAATTATAAAACAGTAGTTGTAACTCCCATGAAGAAAAAAGGAAATGCTGAGATGGACAATAATAAATTGGGGACCAGGAATACACTTTATTTCAGTTATGGTGGTTAGAAATATCCTTTTGGTGATATTTGTTTAAGTTGAGATCCAAAGTAAGAGGAAAAAAACTAATTATACAATAAGTGACAGAAGGGATTCTAAACCAACAGTGCATGCCAGCATCCTGAGGTAGGAAATAATTTAGCAGGATCTGGGAGGTGAAACTAGATCAGCATGACTGAGCCACAAACAGACTTGAGAAGAGTGCATAAAATTCAAATGGAGAGCTAAATCATGCTCAAAGTAGACCATTTTAAAGAGTTTGGGCTTAATGTAAGTGTAATGGAAGTCAACAAGAATTTTTCAGCAAGAGAATGGCATAGATTTACTGGACTACGTTCAAATATGACAACTAGGTTTTGGTTTGAGAAACAAGGAAGATAGTATTGCCATTTACTAGGAAGGGAGGTTACAGAGTTATAGGTTTGAGGAGATGGGAGGCGAGTTTAATTTTCCTTGTTAATATTTATAGATTAAAGTTTCTGTTAAATTAAGGGTATCTCTAAGACACCCAAGTTGAAGTGAAAAGCAGGAAATTGAATGTGTAAACCTAGAATTTCTGCTGATATTTTTTTATTTCTCAACATAGTGTTAAGAAATTCAAGGAAAGAAAAAAGATCACCTGATGAAAAATAAAACCAAGGAAGAAGGACCAGGATGGTACTCCAAACTACTCCTACATATGGTCAGGGGGAGAAAGAAGAGCTAACAAAGGAGCTGAGAAGGAATGGCCAGTGAAATAGAAGGAGGACAGATGGCAGTAGTGTAATAGAAGCCAAGTGAAGAGGGTGTATCTAGAAGAAAAGCATAGTTAAATGTGTTGCATTCTGGGAGAAATGGAGTGAGATAAAGACAGAAATGTGTCAATTGAATTTAGCAATAAGGAAGTTGTAAAATATATGACCTGGTAGAGAAAAAAAAGAAATAATTTGTTTTCGGTAGAAGAGAGCAAAGAGAAGATGGAAGTAAATTTAGGAAAGTTTGTAAAGTTCCTGATGGGAAAATACAAGAGCTTGTTTCTTATGGTTTCTAATTTCTTCATAGTTTGAGAAAAGGTCTTCAGCTGAATGTGAGAGTTTTAGAAATAGGTATTAGAGATTTGAACAGACAGATAGTACTTGAGGAATAGAAAATTAAACCTATTAGAGAAACATAGTTGAATTTAGGGGCTATATTAAATGTCAAATTGAGAATTGGAATGGTTATTTTTGTTTAATTGAAGCATAGCTGAATTATGCTATCATTTTAGTTTCAGGTGTACAACATATTGATTCAATATTTTTGTAGATTATACTTCAGTTAAACTTATAAAATATTGGCTATATTCCCTGTGCTGTATAATATATCACTGTAGATTATTATTTTATGCATAATACTTTTTTTAAAACATCTTTATTGGAGTACAATTGCTTTACAATGGTGTGTTAGTTTCTGCTTTATAACAAAGTGAATCAGCTATACATTACATATACATATATATCCATATATCCTTCCTCTTGCATCTCTCTCCCACCCTCCTTATCCCACCCCCCTAGGTGGTCACAAAGCACTGAGCTGATCTCCCTGTGCTATGTGGCTGCTTCCCACTAGCTATCTACTTTACATTTGATAGTATATATTAGTCCATGTCACTCTCTTACTTTGTCCCAACTTACACTTTCCCCTCCCCATGTCCTCAAGTTCATTCTCTATATCTGTGTCTTTATTCCTGTCCTGCCCCTAGGTTATTCATAACCTATTTTTTTAGATTCCATATATATGGGTTAACATACAGTATTTGTTTTTCTCTTTCTGACTTACTTCACTCTGTATGACAGACTCTATGTCCATCCACCACACTACAAATAACTCATTTTTGTTTCTTTTTATGGCTGAGTAATATTCCATTGTATATATGTGCCACATTTTCTTTATCCATTCATCTGTCAATGGATACTTATGTTGCTTCCATGTCCTGGCTATTTATACATAGTAGCTTGTGTCTCTTAATTCCCTACCTAAGAGATGCTTAATTTAGAGTGAAGCAATAATTATGTGATTTGTCCCCCAGCAATGTTGCACTTGCATAAGAACAGATGTAAAAAAGATACGTAGTAATGTTTATCCAAGCTTTGAGTTTTTCTCAGAAAATATATTAAAGGAAAATGATACAAGAGAACTATGATATTCTGTAAGGGATAAAACTAATGGAATGTGGAATTTAACCTGAGAAAGGAGAAAAAAATGAATCCAGGAAAGTATGGATAGATAGTAAAAAATGGTGTGATCAAAAGATTGGAAATCTTGCAGATCATAGAGGGGATGTAGGAGGAAATTTGGGAGTACAGAGCAGAGAGATTGGGGAAGGTAAAAGGTAACACAGGAATGAGGGTCAGAATAATGATAGATGAGACAGGTGTTCTGGGCCCTGGTAGTGGCCCTGGCAGATCATAGAGGGGATGTAGGAGGAAATTTGGGGTACAGAACAGAGAGATTGGGGAGGGTAAAATGTAACACAGGAATGAGCATCAGAGTAATGATAGAGGTGCCCTGGGCCCTGGTAGTGACTGACTGAGGCAAGCACAGATATTATGCATGGCAGAGTTAGTCCTCATTTCTTCTCAAAAAGTCCTATAACCACATATATTTAATCCTAATTTTCTTCACCATCCTAATATTTACTGAATGAAGTACAGTAAGACCTGGGCAGGAAAAGGGAGATCAAGTTTTCTTAATGAGAAGAACAATATATTTAGACTTTAAGTGGGGAAGGGTCTACTCACTTCAATGTCTTTTTTTTTTTAATTTTTGAAATTTGTCAACAACTCATTTTGCCAAAAGGGAAACTGAGGCAATAAATGCTGGAGAGGGTGTGGAAAGAAGGAAACCTTCCTACACTGTTTTGGGGAATGTAAATTGGTACAGCCTCTATGGAGAACAGTATGGAGGTTCCTTTAAAAACTAAAAATAGAGCTACCCAATGATCCTGCAGTCCCACTCTTGGCATATATCCAGACATAAACATAGTTTGAGAGGATACATGCACCCCAATGTTCATTGCAGCACTGTTTACAATAGCCAGGACATAGAAGCAATCTAAATGTCCATTGGCAGAGGAATGGATAAAGAAGATGTGGCACATATATACAATGGAATATTACTCAGCCATAAAAAGAAACAAAATTGAGTTATTTGTAGTGAGGTGGATGGACAGAGTCTGTCATACAGAGTGAAGTAAGTCAGAAAGAGAAAAACAAATACCATATGCTAACACATATATATGGAATCTTAAAAAAAAAAAGGTTCTGATGAACGTCGGGGCAGGACAGGAATAAAGACACAGATGTAAAGAATGGACTTGAGGACACAGAGAGGAGAAAGTGTAAGCTGGGATGAAGTGAGAGAGTGGCATTGATATATATACACGACCAAATATAAAATAGATAGCTAGTGAGAAGCAGCCACATAGTACAGGGAGACCAGCTCAGTGGTTTGTGACCACCTAGAAGGGTGGGATATGGAGAGTGAGAGGGAGACACAAGAGGGAGGGAATATGAGGGTATATTTATACGTACAGCTGATTCACTTTGTTATACAGCAGAAACTAACACAACAAGGTAGAGCAATTATATTCCAAAAAGATGTTAAAAAATAATCCAAATAAACAAAATAAAAAATGAAAGAGGAGAAATAACAACCAATAACACAGAGAATTAAAAATCATTAAAGAATATTATGAAGCGCTATATGGTAACAAATTGGAAAACCTAAGAGAAATAGACAAATTTCTAGAAACATACAGCCAGCTGAGGCTGAATCAAGAAGACACAGGCAAATTGAAAACACTGAGCACTAGAAGTGAAACTGAATTTGTAATTGAATAAACCCAGCAAATGAAAATCCAGGAACAGACAGCTTCCCAAGAGATTTCTATCAAACTTACAAAGAAGAAATTATACATATCCTTCTCAAACTATTCAAAAAAATTGAAGAGAAGGCGATCCTGCCACCTTCATTCTATAAGGCCCCAATTACCCTTATACTAAAGCTAGACAAAGAAACTACAAAAAAAGAGAAAATTACAGGCCAATATGTTTGATGAATATAAAGGCAAAAATCCTCAACAAAATATTAACAAACCAAATGAAACAATATGTAACTAGGATAATACACAACTATCAAGTTGGATTCAATTCCACGGTCACAGTGATAGCTATGCAAATCAATCAAAGTAATACACCACATTAACAAAAAGAAAGACAAAAAACACATGATCATCCTGATATATGCCGAAAAAGCATTTGACAAAATTCATCACCTATTCATGATAAAAACTCTTGCCAAAATGGGTATAGAATAAATATATGTCAAACTAATAAAAGTCATTTACAACAAACCCAACATAGCACTCAACAGTGAAGTGCTGATAACTTTCCCACTAAATTTAGGAAGAAGACAAGGATGCCCATTCTTAGCTCTTATTTTCAACATCGTATTGGAAGTCCTGGGATTCAGACAAGGAAAAGAAATAAAATGCACCCAAAATGGAAGGGAAAATATACATTTGTCACTATTCACAGATGACTGATACTCTATATGGAAAACTCTAAAGTCTTCACACAAAATCTGTTATAACAAATAAAGACATGCAGCAGGTAGCAGAATATAAAATTAATATACAGAAATCTGTTACATTTCTTTACACTAATAATGAAATATCAGAAAGAGAAAGTAAAAAAAATCATGTTAAAAACAAACAAACAAGGAATAAACTTAACCAAGAGGTGAAAGAGCTGTTTGCTGAAAACTATTAAACATTGATAAAGGAAATTGAAGAAGATTCAAAAAAATGAAAATATATCCTGCATTATTGTTAAAATGGATATACCATCCAAAAAAATATAAAGTGTTATGCAATCCTTATCAAAATACCCATAAAATTGTGGCAGAACTAGAAAAATAATCTTAAAATTTATATAGAACCACAAAATACCCAGCATTCCCAAAGCAATCTTGACAAGCAAACAAACAAAACTGGGGGTATAACCGTCCCAGACTTCAGACTATACTAAAAAGCTACAGTAATCAAAACAGCATGGCACTCCACAAATACAGACAAATAGATCAGTGGAACAGAATAGAAATCCCAGAAATAAAACCCCACACACCTATGGTAATTAATCTCTAACAAAAGAGACAAGAATATACGATGGAGAAAAGACAGTCTCTTCAAAAGGTGGTGTTGGGAAATTGGACAGCCACATGTAAAAGAATGAGATTAGAACATTCTCTCCCATAATATACAAATAAACTCAAGATGGTTTAAAGACCTAACTATAAGACTGGAAACTATAAAACTCCTAGGAGAGAATAGTCAGAACACTCTTTGACATAAATCACAGCAATATTTCTTTAGATCGGTCTTCTAAGGCAAAAGAAATAAAAGCAAAATAAGAAAACGGAACCTGATTACACTTAAAATGTTTTGCACAGCAAAGGAAAACATCAAAAAGGAATAAGACTACCTGTGGTATGGGAGAAAATTTTTGCAAATGATGAGACTGACAAGCAGTTAATATCCAAAATATACAAACAGCTCATACAACTCAATATTTTAAAAGCAGCCCAATCAAAAAGTGGGCAGAAGACCAGAATAAACATTTTTCCAAAGACATACAGATGATTAACAGGCACATGAAAAGATGCTAAACATTAATAATTATTAGAGAATTAGAAATCAAAACCACAAAGAGATATCACCTCACACGTGTCCAAAGGGCTATCATCAAAAAGTCTACAAATAACAAATGTTGGAGAGGAGGTGGAGAAAGGGGAGCACTTGTACATTCTTGGAGGGAATGTAAATAGGTGCAGCTACTATATGTGCAGGAAAACACTTTGAGCTTCCTCAAAAAACTAAAAATAGAACTATCATATAATCAAGAAATTCCACTCCTGGGTGTACATTTGAAAAAGTGAAAATATTACCCCAGTATTCACAACAGCACTATTTACAATAGCCAAGACATGGAAGCAATGCAAGTTCCCACAACACATGATAGGATTAGACACTTGGTATATATATAAACAGTGGAATATTACTCAGCCATAAAAAGGATGAGATTCTGCTATTTACAGCAATGTGGACGGACACAGAGAATATTAAGCTGAGTCATATTAGTCAACAAAGACAAATACTGCTCTTGATACCACTTATATGTGAAATCTTAAAAAAAAACAAAATAATGTATGTGTGAACAGAAACAGACTCACAGATACAGAAAAATACTTGTAATTACCAAAGGGGAGAGGGAAGAGGGGGAAGGATAAATTAGGGATATGGGATTAAAAGACACAAAATACTATGTATATAATAGATAACCAACAGGGAAATAATGTATAGCACAGGGAATATAGTCATTATCTTGTAATAACTTACAATGAAGTATAATCTGCAAAAATATTGAATCACTATACTGTACACCTGAAACTAATACAATATTATAAATTAACTATACTTCAATTGAGAGAAAAAGAAGAAGAAGGGGAACTTTATTTGTGCTGAATTGAGGATTATAACCCAGGATATAGACACTCAGAAGCTCTGAGAATGGTTCCACCTGTTAGAAGTCAAAGGTACATTTACATACATTTTGTAAACAACGGATTGTACATCAAAATGACATACTTATATTTTACATAAAGTTCACCAAAGATTCATAGTCCAGGTAAGCACATAACAAAGTGAGAAGCAAGTCACTATGACTCCTTAGAGAGCTGGAAGTAATCTAATCTTTTCAGAAGTTAATTTTCTAGCCCCAGAAGAAACAGAGAAATTTTATTTTTACGTTTGAGCAAGCATCTGTTTAATGTGCAATGCAGATGCACATTGTACATTATGGAGGGAGGGAGGAGGCCCAACAGATGAAGAGAATTTCATATTTAAATTTTCTTGTTCTGCTTTAACATATAAATTTTATTTCATCAATTTCACTTTTGTTTATTAATCTTTCAATAGAAAGTGTTAGGTGATCAAATATGTGGTCCTCTGGTGCCAGGGTAGTTGCTTACCTGCCCTGGATCCATCGTGTCCCTCGATACTGGGTCTTTATAGCATGGTTCTTTCTTTTTACACCAGTTATACCAGTTACATGCTTTGCAAGGACTGATAGTCAATTCCAGACTGTCCAAAAGGACTTCTGTCAATTTTACCCTGTATGTATATTTTGCATGCCCATTATCTTATGTAGAATTATAGATGTGATCAAACAGTTTCAAGTTGTTTAGGCATCATTATTTTAGTCAGTTATTTAAATACATATCAAGAGGCAAAAGAGATTATTACTCTGTAAACAATACAGAACACAATCAATATAGCCAACAACAATAAGTCATAAGCAGTGATTTAAACTATGAACCCCCAGAGCTCATCTATTTACCCAAGATTGCACTTAGACTAGAAAGAGGATCCTTTCTAGGAATTTGTTTGTCTTGTGAATCTTTAAATGAGTTATATAGAGGATTCATCCTGTGAGAAAACACAACTCACAGTCTGGATTACAGCACAAGTTTCCCCTTGTAAAATAATTTTAAAAATCAAAAGCCATTTGGTTTTGCAACATCACTTCCCCATCATAGAATCTTCAGAATTGGTCAAATGTAATAAACAAATGTAGAGGTGTATGTTGGGGAAACATTTTATTGATTATAAAATTTCTAAGCCAACTCTATTATTTAAAGGTGACCTAAGGAATTTAGGGATGTCTGTTGTGCTACAATTATCTTTTTTTTCTTTTTTTGTATTGAAGTGTAGTTGATTTACCATATTCCAGGTGTACAAATAATGATTTAACATTTTTATAGGTTATACTCCATTTAAAGTTATTAAAAATAGTGATTATATTTCCCTGTCCTATATAATATATCCTTGTTGCTTATTTATTTTAAACATAGTAGGTTGAATCTCTTAATCATATACCCTTATCTCACTTCTCTTAATCCAATATCCCTATCTCACCCACTTGCCTTCCCTCTTCTCACTGGTAACCACTAGATTGTTTTCTATATCTGTGAGTTTGTTTCTGTTTTGCTATATACATTCATTTGTTTTAATTTTTAGATCCCATATATAAGTGGTATTATACAGTATTTGTCTTTCTCTGTCTGAATTATTTCACTAAGCTTAATACTCTCTATGTCCATCCATTTTGTTGGGAATGGCAGAAACTCATTCTTTATGGCTTGGTAATAGTCCATGTTACATAGATACCAAATCTTTATCCATTCATCTGTTGATGAGCACTTAGGTTGATTCCATATCTTGGCTATTAAGAATAATGCTGCTATAGTGTTACATGTATCTTTTTGAATGAGAATTTTCACTTTCTCAGGATATATGTCCAGGTGTGGAACTTCTGGATCATATGGTAATTCTATTCTTAATTTTTTGAGGAACCTCCATAGTATTTTCCATAGTATCTGGATCAATTTACAACTCCACCAACAGTATACTAAGCTTCCCTTTTCTCCACATCCTTTCTAACATTTGTTGTTTGTAGACTTCTTATAATAGCCTTTCTTACAGGTGTGAGGTAAGATACTGTAGTTTTGATTTGCAATTATCTGATGATTAGCAATGTTGATCATTTTTACATATGGCCATTGGCCATATGTATATCTTATTTGGAAAAATGCCTAATCATGTTTTCTGCCCATTTATAAATTTGTTGTTTATTTTTGGGTTATCAAATTGCATGAGCTCTTCATAAATTTTGGATATTGACCCTTTAGTGATCACATCATTTGCAAATATTTTCTCCAATTCAGTAATTTCTCTTTTGATTTTGTCAATAGTTTCCTTCACTGTCAAAAGCTTTTAAGTTTAGTTAGGTCTCATGTTTATTCTGCTTTTTAAAAAAACTTAAGAGACAAAATACTGCTACAATTCAGGTTAAAAAATGTTTCACCTGTGTTGTCTTCTAGGTGTTTTATGAATTCAGGTCTATATTTAATCCATTTTATTTTTGTATATGGTGTGAAGAAATGTTCTAATCTCATTATTTTACATGGAGCTATCTAGTTTTCCTAACATCACTTATTGAAGAGACTGTCTTTTCTCCATTATATATATTTCTCTCCTTGCCATAGATTGACCACAAGTGTGTGGGTTTATTTCTGGCCTCCCTATTATTTTCCATTGATTTATGTGTCTGTTTTAGTGATAGTACCATGCTGCTTTATTTAAGTAGATATGTAGTACAATCTGAAGTCAGGGAGCATGATACCTCCAACTTTGTCCTTTTTCCTCATGATTGCTTTGGCAATTTGCAGTCTTTTTTGTTTCCATATAAATTTTAGGATTTTTTTTGTTGTACTTCTGTGATAAAAGTCATGAGTATTTTGACAGGGATTGCATTAAATCTGTAGCTTGCTTTGGGTGTTTTGGCAATTTTAGCCATATCAAATCTTCTAATCACAAGAGTATGGGATGTATTTCCATTGCTTTGTACCATCTTTTATTTCTTAAATCAATGTTTTTAGCTTTTAGAGTATAGGTTTCTCATCCTCTTGGTTAAGTTTATTCCTAGGTATTTTATTCTTTTGGATGTGATTGTAGATGTGATTGTTTCCTTAATTTCTCTTTCTGTTGTTCATCATTAGTGCATAGAAAATCAACCAATTTCTGTTTATTAATCATATCTTGAAACTTTACTGAATTCATTTATTAGTTCTAGGCATTTTGTTGTGGAGACTTTAGGGATTTCTAGTTATAGCATCATTTCATCAGAATATAGTGGCAGTTTTACCTCTTCCCTTCCAGTTTGGATGCCTTCTCTTTCTTTTTCTTGTCTGTTTGCTCTAGTTAGGACTTCCAACACTATGTTAAATAGATGTGATGGGAGTGGGCATCCTTGACTTTTTCTGATATTACAGAAAAATCCATCAGCTTTTGAGTATAATGTTACTTGTGGGTGTGTCACAAATGGCCTTTATTATGTTAAGATATGTTGACTCCATACCAACTTTGATGAGGGTATTTATCATGAATCGATGTTTAATTTTGTCAAATGATTTTCTGTGTTATTGAGATTATCATGTGATTTTTATCCTCACTTTTGTTAGTGTGGTGTATCATGATGATTAATTTGTGAATTTTAATCCATTCCTGCATCTCAGGAATAAATACCACCTGATCATGGTGTATGAGCCTTTTTATATATTGTTGAATACAATTTGCTAAAATTTTATTGAGAATTTTGCACTTATATCCATCAAATATATTGGCCTGTAATTTTCTTTTTTGCAGTGTCTTTGTCTGGTTTTGGTATCAGGGTAATGGTAGCCTCATAGAATAAATTTGAGAGTGTTCCCTCCTTTTCATTTTTTTCAGAATAGTTTGAGAAGTGTAGGTATTAGCTCTTCTTTATGTGTTTAGTAGAATTCTCCTGTGAAACTGCCTGGTCCTAAACTTTTGCATGCTGGGTTATTATTATTATTATTATTATTATTACAAATTCAATTTCACTACTAGTGATCAGTCTTTTCAGATTGCCAGGTTCTTCCTGATTCAGTCTTGGAATGTTGTATGTTTCTAGAAATTTATCCATTTCTTTTAGGTTGTACAATTTGTTAGCTTATAATTATGCATATTATTCTCTTATGACTATTTGTATCTCTAGGTATTGGTTGTTATTCCTTCTATTATTTCTTCTTCTGTTTATTTGGATTCTCTCTCTTTTTTTCTTGACTTGTCTGGCTAAAAGTTTATCAATTATTTTATGTATGCAAAGAATCAGCTTTTGGATTTATTGAACTTTTCTATTCTTTGTTTTGGTCCCTATATTATTTATTTCCCCTCTGATCTTCATCATTTTCTTCATTCTGCTGATTTTTGGTGTTGTTTATCTTATTTTTCTTATTTCTTTAAGTGGGAGATTATGTTATTTATTTGAGTTTTTCTTATGTCTTCAGATAAGCCTGTATCACTAAACTGTCCTTGTAGAACTGCTTTTGCTGCATCCAATAGATTTTGGAAAGTTGTGTTTTTCTTTTCATTTGTCTCAAGGTATTTTCTGATTTCCTCTTTGATTTCTTCATTGACCAACATTATTTTAGTAGCAAGTTGTTTCATCTCTACTTCCCCCCACCCATTTTGCTTCCTGCAATTGATTTCTAGCTTCATATTATTGTGGTCAGAAAAAAAAAAAAGCAAGATATAATTTCTATCCTCTTAAATTTGTTAAGGTTTTATTTTGTGACCTATTATGTGATCTATCCTGGATCTATCCTATTATGTATCTATCCATGTGCACTTGAAAAGAATGTGTATTCTGCCTTTTTTGGATTTAATGTACTGTAGATATCAATTAAGTCCTAACGATCTATTGTGTCATTTAAAACCTCTGTTGCCTTATTGATTTTCTGTCTGGATAATCTGTCCATTGATGTCAGTGGAGTACTGAAGTCTTTACTATTGTTGTATTATTACCAATTTCTCCCTTTATGTCTGCTATTTTTTGCTTTATATATGGGTGCTCCTATATTAGGTGTGTGTATATTAATGAGTGTAATATCCTCTTCTTGTATTAATTCCTTTATAATTATATAATGCCTTTCTTTGTCTTTTGTTACAGACTTTGTTTTAAAGTCTATTTTCTCTCATATTAGTATTGCTACACCAACTTTCCTTACTTTTCTATTTGCATGAAATATCTTTTCCTATCCCCTCACTTTCAGTCTCTGTGTGTCTTTAGCTCTGAGTGTCTATAAGCAGTATTTAGACTGGTGGGGTATTTTAATCCAATCAGCCACCTCATGCCCTTTGATTTGAACATTTACTCCACTGACATTTAAAGCAATTATGGATATGAGTATACTTATTCCCATTTATTTTATGTTTTCCTGTTGTTTTTATAGTTCTTCCCTATCCTTTTCTTATTGTTTTAGTTTATTCCCTGTAGTTTGATGATTTTCTTTAGTGATGTGCTTGTCTACATTTCTCTCTTGTTTTTGTGTATCTATTGTTGGCTTTGATTTGTGCTTACCATGAAATACAAATAAACAACATCTATTTGTTTTAAACAGGTAGTCCTTTAAGATCAAACACATCCTAAAAGATCTACATTGTTTACTTCCTTTCCCCACATTTTGTGTTTCTGATGTAATATTTTACATCTTCTTGCTTATCACTTTACTAATTATTATAATCAGATAATTTTATATCTTTTGTCTTTTCATCTTCATACTAACTCATTTAAGTATTTGATCCTTAGCCTTTACTATATATTTGCCTTTCTTAGTGTGATTTTTCCTTTCAAGTGGATACTTACTTCTTATTATAGCCTTTTCTTTTCCACTTAGACAAGATCCTTTAACATATTTTTAGGGTTTATTTAGTATTGCTGAAATCTTTTAGTTTTTACTTATCTGAGAAGTTCTTTATCTCTCCTCCTATTCTAAATGGTAATCTTGCTGGGTAGAGTATCTTAGGTTGCAGTGTTTTTCAAAACTTTGAATACATTATACTACTCCCTTCTAGCCTGAAAAGTTTCTGCAAAGAAGTCAGCTTATATCCATATGATGATTCCCTTGTATATGACTCTTTGTTTTTTTCATGCTGCCTTAGAATTTTATTTTTAAATTTTTCCATTTTAATTATGATATATCTTGGAGTGGGTCTGTTTGGGTTTACCTTGTCTGGGATTCTTTCCCATTCCTGTACTTGGATATCTGTTTCATACTTTAGCTTTGGGAATTTTTCAGACATAATTTTATCAAACACATTTTTTACCTTTTTCTATTTTTCTTCTGGAACCCATATAATATGATGTTATCCTAGAAATTGTTATCCTAGAAATGTTATGTTATCCTAGAAATCTCTTAAATTGCTTTTATTTTTAAAAATTTGTTTTTCTTTTTGTTGTTGTGATTGGTTGATTTCTATTCTTCTCTCTTCCAGGTCACTTATGCATTCTTCTCTATCACTTAGTCTGCTATTCCTCCTTTCTAGTGTGTTTTATATTTCAATTATTGAATTCTCCATTTCTGTTTGGGTGCTTTTTATATTTTCTAGTTCCTCATTAAAGTGTTCTCTGTGTAGATCAATTATTTTTCATAATTCAGTTAGCAGTTTTATTACCAATGCTTTGAATTCTTCAGTGAATTCTTTATGTCTGTTTCATTATTTACTTTTTCAGGAGTTTCTCTTACTCTTTCCATTGAGAGTAGTTTCCTTGCCATTTCATTTTGCTTAATTTTCTCAGCCTCTATGAATTTATATGAAACAGTTACCTATTGCAGCATTGAAGTAGTGTTCATATGTGGGAGAATCACTATACAGACTGTGTGTTCCCAGTGGTTTTGTGGGAGAGCCAAATCTGATGTGAACACAAATCATGGTTTCCTCAGGGTATTTTGGAAGTTCTTAATTTGGTAGGAGGTGGGCTTGAGAAGGAGGGGTCAGGACTGGAGCCAGGTGTGAGGTGGGTCTTTCCTTCTCCTCAGTGGCTGTCACCACACTATCAGGAGCATGATTAGGTCCCAAGATGCTGAAGTAGAAACGCTGAGGTTTGGGTCTTAGCTGGCTGAGTTCCCTTTAAGTGTGTGTTCCTCCCCTTCTCATCACAAGCACATACAACCCTGAAGGGAAGCAGTGCTGGAGCAAGAGGTGCTGGTGTGGATAATCAGTGAGGGTTGGGGCACTGGGTGTGTCTATCTGAATACCATTCAATACCTGATCAGTCTCTGAAGCACCATCTATGCATTCACAAGTAATGGATTCCCTCTCCATGCTCACACACCCCTTAGGTTTTATGCCACCACAGCATCACATGACCAAGCTTTATCTTCTACCATGTCAGTTCTCATGAGGTAAATGGTGCTAGAGTATTAACTCAACTCAAGCTGGAGCACATGCCAGGGATTTCATGGGAAACCAGTCATATGGCTGTACAATTTCAATCTGGCTTTTCCACTCTCACCACCCTTCTTCAGGAACAGGTGACTGTTCATGCACACTTCATGGGTAGAGTCAAGGTTTTGAACAACCCTAGTTGCACTGGCCTTCCAACCAGGCAAAAGGGCTCATGTTTCCTTTCTTGAACCCCAGGGCAGTGTACAATATGTGGCTTGAACTTCTCACACTCCAGAGAGTCTCTGCCTATGTATACACCCTTTTTCTCTGCTTCCCCTCCCAGGGGCATAGGTTCTCATCCTGATTGTTTCTATTCTCTTCCTACGTGATTCTGTATGTATTTTTCTTACAGTCTTGGTTGTACAGGAGTCTGTCTGATATTCTCCACTTAGTTTTCAGTGAAAATTGTTCATATATAGATATATTTTTTTAATTTCTTCTTCCTTTTCTGCAACATTTTCTTATTTTTTTGAATTTTATTGATTTATTTTTCATACAGCAAGTTCTTTTTAGTTATAATTTTATACATATTAATGTATATATGTCAATCACAATCTCCCAATTTATCTCAACACCACCCCCCACTACCACTTCCCCCTTGGTGTCCATATGTTTGCTTTCTACATCTGTGTGTTTATTTCTGCCTTGCAAACCTGTTCATCTGTACCATTTTTCTAGATTCTACATATATGCATTAATACACCATATTTGTTTTTTTCTTTCTGACTTACTTCACACTGTATGACAGTCTCTAGGTCCATCCATGTCTCTACAAATGATGCAATTTCATTCCTTTTTATGACTGAGTAATATTCCATTGCATATATGTACCACAACTTCTTTATCTATTCATCTGTGGATGGACATTTAGGTTGCTTCCATGACCTTCCTACTGTAAATAGTGTTGCAATGAACATTGGGGTACATGTGTCTTTTTGGATTATGGTTTTCTCTGGGTATATGCCCAGTAGTGGCATTGCTGGGTCATGTGGTAATTCTATTTCTAATTTTTGAAGGAACCTCCATACTGTTCTTCATAGTGGCTGTATCAATTTACATTCCCACCAACAGTGCAAGAGGGTTCCCTTTTCTCCACACCTTCTCCAGTGTTTGTTGTTTGTAGATTTTCTGATGATACCCATTCTAACCAGTGTGAGGTCATACCTCATTGTAGTTTTGATTTGTATTTCTCTAGTAATTAGTGATGTTGAGCAGATTTCATGTGCCTCTTTACCATCTGTATGTCTTCTTTGGACAAATGTCTATTTAGGTCTTCTGCCCATTTTTGTATTGGGTTGTTTGTTTTTTTTAATATTGAGCTGCATGAGCCGTTTATATATTTTGGAGATTAATCCTTTGTCCGTCGATTCATTTGCAAATATTTTCTCGAGTTCTGAGGGTTGTCTTTTCATCTTGTTTATAGTTTCCTTTGCTGTGAAAAAGCTTTTAAGTTTCATTAGGTTCCATTTGTTTATTTTTGTTTTTATTTCTATTACTCTAGGATGTGTTTCAAAAAAGATCTTGCTGTGGTTTATGTCAAAGAGTGTCCTTCTTATGTTTTCCTCTAAGAGCTTTATAGTGTCTGGCCTTACACTTGGGTCTTTAATCCATTTTGAATTTATTTTTGTGTATGGTGTTAGGGAGTGTCCTAATTTCATTCTTTTACATGTAGCTGTCCAGTTTTCCCAGCACCACTTATTGAAAAGACTGTCTTCTCTCCATTTTATATCTTTGCCTCCTTTGTCATAGATTAGTTGACCATAGGTGTGTGGGTTTATGTCTGGGGTTTCTATTCTGTTCCATTGAGTTCTATAGTGTCAGGTCTTACATTTGGGTCTTTAATCCATTTTGAGTTTATTTTTGTCTATTGTGTTAAGGAGTGTTCTAATTTCATTCATATCCAGTTTTCCCAGCACCACTTATTGAAAAGATGGTCTTTTCTTCATTATATATCCTTGCTTCCTTTGTCATAGATTAGTTGACCATAGGTACGTGGGTTTATCTCTGTGCTTTCTATCCTGTTCCATTGATTTATATTTCTGTTTTTGTGCCAGTACCATGATGTCTTGATTACAGTAGCCTTGCAGTATAGTCTGAAGTCAGGGAGTCTGATTCCTCCAGCTCTGTTTTTTTTTTTTTTTTTCCTTGAGATTGTTTTGGCTTTTGGGGGTCTTTATGTCACTATATACATTTTAAGATGTTTTTGTTCTAGTTCTGTAAAACAACAACAACAACATTGGTAACTTTATAGTGAATGCATTGAATCTGCAGATTTCTTAGGGTAGTATAGCCATTTTCACAATACTGATTCTTCCAATCTAAGAACACGATATACCTTTCCATCTGTTTACATTGTTTTTGATTTCTTTCATCAGTGTCTTATAGCTTTCCGAGTACAGGTCTCCTACCTCCTTAAGTAAGTTTATTTCTAGGTATTTTATTCTTCTTGTTGCAGTGGTGAATGAGATTGTTCCTTTCATTTCTCTTTCTGATCTTTCTTTGTTAATGTATAAGAATGCAGGAGATTTCTGTGCATTAATTTTGTATCCTTCAACTTTACTGATTCATTGATGAGCTCTAGTAGTTTTCTAGTGGCATCTTTAGGATTATCTATGTATAGTAGGAGGTCATCTGAAAACAGAGACAGTTTTACTTATTCATTTCCAATTTGTATTCCTTTTATTTCTTTTTCTTCTCTGATTGCTGTGGCTCGGACTTCCAAAATTATGTTGAATAATAATGGCGAGAGTGGACATCCTTGTCTTGTTCCTGATCTTAGTGGAAATGCTTTCAGTTTTTCACCATTGAGAATGATGTTTGCCTTGGGTTTGCAATATATGGCCTTTATTATGTTGAGATGGATTCCCTCTATGTCCACTTTCTGGAAAATTTTTGTTATATATGGGTGTTGAATTTTGTCAAAAGTTTTTCTGCATGTATTCAGCTGATCCTATGGTTTTCATTCTTCAATTTGTTAATATGGTGTATCACATTAATTGATTTGTGTATATTGAAGAATCCTACATCCCTGGGTTAAGTGCATCCCTGCACTTGATCATGGTGCATGATCCTTTTAATGTGTTGTTTGATTCTGTTGCTAGTATTTTGCTGAGGAGTTTTTCATCTATATTCATCAGTGATATTGGTCTGTAATTTTATTTTATTTTATTGTAGTATCTTTGTCTGGTTTTGGTGTCAGGGGGATGGTGGCCTCATAGAATGACTTTAGGAGTGTTCCTTCCTCTGCAAATTTTTGGAAGATTTTGAGAAGTATGGGTGTTAGATCCTCTCTAAATATTTGATGGAATTCACCTGGTCCTGGACTTTTGCTTGTTGGAAGATGTTTAATCACAGTTTCAATTTCATTACTTGTGATTGGTCTGTTCATATTTTCTATTTCTTCCTGGTTCAGTTTTGGAAGGATACACCTTTCTAAGAATTTGTTTGTTACTTCCAGGTTGTCCATTTTATTGGCATAGATTTGCTTGTAGTAGTCTCTTATTGTGCTTTGTATTTCTGTGGTGTCCATTGTAACTTCTCTTTTTTCATTTCTAATTTTATTGATTTCAGCCCTCTCACTTTTTCTTGATGAGTCTGGCTAAAGATTTATCAATTTTGTTTATCTTCTCAAAGAACCATTGATATTTGCTATTGTTTTGTTTGTTTCTATTTCATTTATTTCTGCTCTGATCTTTATGATTTCTTTCCTTCTGCTAACTTTGTGTTTTGTTTGTTCTTCTTTCTTTTGTTCCTTTAGGTGTAAGGTTAGATTGTTTATTCGAGATACTTGATATAGGATTGTACTGCTATAAAACTCTCTCTTAGAACTCTTT
Organism: Kogia breviceps; assembly: GCF_026419965.1. Taxonomy (NCBI): domain Eukaryota; kingdom Metazoa; phylum Chordata; class Mammalia; order Artiodactyla; family Physeteridae; genus Kogia; species Kogia breviceps. Next base: position 22,822,789 of record NC_081320.1, read on the forward strand.
TTGATGCATCCCATAGCTTTTGGATCATCGTGTTTTCATTGTCATTTGTCTCTTCATATTTTTTAGTTTTCCTTTCAATTTATTCAGTGATCTCTTGGTTATTTAGTAATGTATTGCTTAGCCTCATGTGTTTGTGCTTTTTACTTCTTTTCCCCTGTAATTTATTTCTAATCTCATAGAGTTGTGGTCATAAAAGGTGCTTGATATGATTTCCATTTTCTTAAACTTACTGAGGCTTGCTTTGTGACACAAGATGTGATCTGTGCTGGAGACCAATCTGTGTGCAGTTGAGAAGAAAGAGTAATCTGCTGTTTTTGTATGGAATGTCCTGTAATTATCAATTAAATCTTTCTAGTCTATTGTGTCATCTAATGCTTGTGTTTCCTTATTAATTTTCTATCTGGATAATCTGTCCATTGTTGTAAGTAAGGTGTTAAATTTCCCCATATTATTGTGTTACTGTCAATTTCCTCTTTTATAGCTGTTAGCATTTGCCTTATGTATTGAGGTGCTCCTGTGTTGGATGCATATATATTTATAATTGTTATATCTTCTTCTCAGATTGATCACTTGATCATTACGTAGTGTCCTTCCTTGTCTCTTGTATCAGTCTTATTTTTTTTTTCTTTTTTTTTGTGGTTCGTGGGCCTCTCACTGTTGTGATCTCTACCATTGCAGAGCACAGGCTCTGGACACGCAGGCTCAGCGGCCATGGTTCACGGGCCCAGCTGCTCCGCGTCATGTGGGATCCTCCCAGACTGCGGCACAAACCCACGACCCCTGCATTGGCAGGTGAACTCTCAACCACAGTGCCACCAGGGAAGCCCCATTCTTTATTTTAAAGTCTATTTTATCTGATATGAGTATTGCTACTCCAGCTTTCTTTTGATTTCCATTTGCATGGAATATCTTTTTCCATCCCCTCACTTTCAGTCTGTATGTGTCCCTAGGTCTGAAGTGTGTCTCTCGTAGGTAGCATATATATCAGTCTTGTTTTTGTATCCATTCAGCGAGCCTGTGTCTTTTGGTAGGAGCATTTAATCTATTCACGTTTAAGGTAATTATCTATATGTATGTTCCTGTTACCATTTTCTTGTTTTTGGTTTGTTTTTTGTAGATCCTTTACTTCTCTAGCATTTCCCACTTAGAGAAGTTCCTTTAGCATTTGTTGTGGAGGTAGTTTGGTGGTGCTGAATTCTCTTAGCTTTTGCTTGTCTGTAAAGCTTTTTATTTCTCTGTCAAATCTGAATGAGATCCTTGCCGGGAACAATAATCTTGTTTGTAGGTTCTTCCCTTTCATTTCTTTAAGTATATCATGCCACTCCCTTCTGGCTTGTAGAGTTTCTGTTGAGAAATCACCTGTTAAGCTTATGGGAGTTCCCTTGTATGTTATTTATCATTTTTCCCTTGTTGCTTTTAATAATTTTTATTTGTCATTAATTTTTTTCAATTTGATTACTATGTGTCTTGGCCTGTTTTTACTTGGGTTTATCCTGCATGAGACTCTCTGTGCTTCCTAGACCTGGGTGCCTATTTGCTTTCTGATGTTTGGGAACTGAAAGTCTGCCCCCGCCTTTGCAGGAGACCCTCCAACACTAGCAGGTTGTTCTGGATCAATCTCCTATGGGGTCACTGCTCCTTACCCTTGGGTCCTGATGCACACGCTACTTTTGTGTGCCCTCCAAGAGTGGAGTCTCTGTTTCCTCCAGTCCTGTTGAAGCCCTGTAGTCAAATTTAACTCTCCTTCAAAGTCTGATTCTCTGGGAATTCCTCTTCCCATTGCTGGACCCCCAGGTCGGGAAGCCTGACATGGTGCTCAGTACCTTCGCTCCAGCGGGTGGACTTCTGTGGTATACTTGTTCTCCAGTTTGTGAGTCACCCACACAGTGGTTATGGGATTTGATTTTATTGTGATTGCACCCCCTCCTACCATCTCACTGTGGCTTTTCCTTTGTCTTTGGATGTGGGGTATCTTTTTTGGTAAGTACCAGTGTCTTCCTGTCCATGATTGTTCAGCAGTTAGTTGTGATTCTGGTGCTCTCACTACTCCACCATCTTGAATCAAATATAGATGTATTTTTGATGTGCTAATGGGAGAAGGTGAGTTCTGCATCCTCTTAGTCTGCCATCTTGATATATGTCCTGTGCTGCAATGCTCATTGCAGTCTCTTATAGCTATTTGGCCAATGGTGACTGACAGATTTCTGACATTATCTCTGTTTATATATATTCCCTCCTGGATTGCTCTCATTGTTAGCTTCATTAACTGGAAGTTTTGTTAACACAGTATTAAACCACAGGTCACTTTTTTTGCAGCTATCTTTATAATATTTATTGTGAGGCTGTTGCTGGAACACATGACTTTTATTTCTCCCTTTAAGGCATCTGTTAATCAAGACAAAGACAGAGTGAGGGTGTCCTAGGGTAAGTTGTATCTGGTCTCCAAGGACTGAGGATAGTGTCAGAGAAGGGATGGTCATATTAATATGTTGGAAAATTTGAATCTGAAAGGTTAGGCCAGAGGGAGGTTGATCACATTTCAAGAATTATGAGATGCCTATACTGGTGTTATATTGTGTTGATTGAGGAATTTGATGATAGATCCAACAATTGGTTAAATTGCCTTGAGTGGCTATCCACTGTGACAACTTAACTAAAGAATTTTCTTTTCATCCTAAACACTGGGACAAAAGTATGGTTAGAAGTAAAAAAACAAAGAACTTTCAATTTTGACAGAGGTACAGACATTTGATAAAATAGTACAATTTGAACTAGTGGGATGGGTATTAAAGGCCTGGTCTGGAGTCTTGGGTTAGCTGTCTGCTGATGTTGTTTTCCTCTTCTTATCTTAGCTTGGTGATGTTTGTCTTAGTAAGTCAAAGTGGGGTGTCAGAAACGGGAGTTGAAGTCCATTCAGGTGGAGGAAACTTTTCTAATGAGAGATGTGAATCCATGAATTTACATCTTTCAGTTTGCCTGTATATGGATTAAGTAATAATACCTGATAAGGTCCTTTCCATTGTGGCTGAAAATGATCTCTTATTTGATATTATTTTCAATAAACAGAATCTCTAGGTTGTAATTCATGATCCTTGAAATTTTTGTCTCCTTGGAGCTTGCTGTCAAAGTAGTTAGCTACCAATTATTTATTTCTTTTAAGTGCCTCAATAAGACCCTGACAATAATGTCATATATTTCCCTTGAACCATGGTGGATGAAAGTTTCCAAAAATATTGTTTTCCCAACAAAATCATTTTCTCAGGTGTCCAATCAGTTAAAGAATGTACACGCTGGAGTAACAGCAATTGTGATACAACAGACACTGTAGTTTTGCTTTGTTTTATTTTTAAAAATCAGTTCCAAACCATTTTGTGTTGTGGGGTCAAAATTCCCCCTTTTTGTTGCCATATATGTTTGTTTTCTTTAGTGGCAATTTCCTGAGCCTGTAGAAGGAAATATTTTACTGGATTAGCAGGGTTAATGGAGAGCAGGGAACATTCTCAAGGCTGGACAGGATGAGTAAAGTTGCAGTTTCAACTGCAGCATCAGCAAGCTGATTTCCTTTAGCTTCCATAGTGTCAGATTTGAAATGCCCTGGTGTTTAAATAATTCCTAACTGTTTTGGCAGTTGTGTAGCAATTAATCACTCTGCAACCAGTTTTCCATTGTTTTTCATAGATAGTCCTAATGAGGTTAAAAACCTCATTGTTTCTATAACATTCCAAATTCTTGTGCCACTCCAAAGGCATGATGATTCTTAATATAAATATTTGCTATCTGGTATTATCTAATTGATAAGCTTGGGTTAAAGCAATTATTTTGGCTCATCCTGACTTTGTTTCTGGTAAATGAAAGCTTTCAGTTATGTCCACTGTGGGCATTACTGCATATCCAGCTCAGTAATGTCCTTGCTCATCTTTTAAGTAGGAACCATCTGTAAACTAAATTAGATCAGCCTTATCAATAGGAGCTTTTTGTAAATCATTCTTGGAAGGAAGAAAATAATTTGTTAATAAAATTCAATCATGGTTTCTTTATTCCTGTAATGCAGGAAGAAGTTGTAGGGTTAAGGTTATTATAGCAAACAACAGTAGTATTTGTGCTGAAAGAAACAATACTTCATGAGAAGTTAGCTCACAGAATAGTGCTAAATGTGGTGAAAGATCAGGAGAGACTCAACTGAGTCTGGGACACAAATAGTTAAAGGAGACACCATTACTATTTCTTCAGTAGCCTTACGGTAAGAGAGCCATTTCTGAAATAGCCCTCATAGAAGGTAAAAGTCATTTTGTTACTCAGTCTAATTTTGTTTTGAAGCATAAGAGCAAATCGTCTACCAGCATTTTTGTAAAAGCATCAGGGTAAGACAATAACTCTCTATAAATAACAAAGGATTTAAAGGGAAATACCTGATTACAATGCAATTGTCAAGGAAATTTGGCAATTTCTGTAACATACAGTATTTAAAAATATAACTAGAATTATGACTGACAACATACCAGGACATTTTAAAGTTTAAGAACTTCATATAATTTCTAGAACAAGTATATTAATATTTACCCATGTAACTTGAGAAGATTTATCACTACTCATTTGACAATGTTTTCCAGGTAATTTAACATACCAAATGGGCCTAGTTAATTTAATATTTCTCTTTGAGATGTTTAGGGGTTCTCTGAGGCATGCCACAGTTAGCTAGAGGTCAAAGGAACTTCTTTCAGAATTTGATTTTAGGAATTTTTTCAAAGATATCAAAAGGTTTAAAATATTTGGCTAAGTAGGATCATAGGTCACTGTGAAACAATACTTATTTATTTAACCACAGTGACAATAAAAGATTTCAAAGGCGAATACAGAAAGTTTTAACAAATTACTAAAAAGATAAACTTTGCAATCTGTCATCAAAAGGAGATCAATATTTCAAGAAAACTTTGTCCTCTGAATGAAGAAAAAAATAAATTCTAGTGTTGTACCATTTTACCTTTAATATTAAAATTCATTCATTTAATGACATTCAATCTATTCTTATTTAGTCCTGACCATCCATAAAATTATTTTCTCTGGGTTCACTCTTTTTTTGTTCTTGAAATATGTTTCATTTCATAGTACTTCTTTCAATGAAGCACAAAATATACTTATTAATAGTGTCAAACATATTCAGTCTCTCTAAATACAGTCAAATATGATCAAAAATAGGTAAATATAGACTTCTTTAGCAATTAAAGTTCCAGTATTTTGTCTTATTAAAAATGATCTAGACATTTAATGAATTTCCATCATTTAAATTAATTTAGCAGAACTCTAAAATTTCAAGTTACCAAAAATCTAGAGAAACTATTTTTAGATAGACATACCATAAATCATAATTATTCTTAAAGAGTTCACCCCAAAATTTTTATCCCATTTATCTCTACTTCATTGCTTATGAAATATTGTCATACCAATTTAATTTTCTGGCTGACAAATTTTGTAACAGAGAACACATGAACTTATAAACTTTCAGTAAACCTAGGTAACATAAAATCATTATACTTCATGTTGATGAATCTAAAGACATGTCTATGTTAATCAAATTAAACATGTTTTCATTCATTAAAGATTAATCCTAGAATATGTGATCCTTTAAAAATTGGGAGTAGTTTAAGTTACTTCTAGAAATATTTGATTTTTAATCCTTTACTTTTAAGTCAATTAAATAGAGCTCTCGTACAAATAAATTTTGATAACACCATCGAGATGTAGAGACATATTTATATATACACATAGACATACATACATTCAGAGAGACACAGAGATTGCATAGTTTTCCTGCTTGAAGGTAAAAAGGACTCTTTTTCCAATTTTTTTTTTCTCAGTTTTAGGTTTTACTAACTGAAACAAAGCTGTAGCCTCAGGCAATGTGGGCTGTGTTTACATTTCAAGCACATGATAAGAGTTATAACTTCAAGCTTTCTCCTAAGAATACTTTTGTTCTCTCAAGGTCAGAATTTTGAAATGATTTTTTTTATCAACCTGGCTTTCTCTAACTACATATACAAAAAACAATTTTGAAATATCAAAAAAGCCCCCATCTTGGCCATTTAAGAAGACATACAGGTGGCCAACAGACACATGAAAAGATGTTCAATACTGCTAATTATTAGAGAAATGCAAATCAAAACTACAATGAGATATCACCTCATACGAGTCAGAATGGTTATCATCAAAAAGTCTACAAATAATAAATGCTGAAGAGGGTGTGGAGAAAAGGGAACCATCCTACACTGTTGGTGAGAATGTAAATTGTGCAGCCACTATGGAGAACAGTTTACAGGTTCCTTAAAAAACTAAAAATAAAGTTACCATAAGATCCAGCAATTCCACTCCTGGAGTATCTGGAAAAAGATGAAAACTCAATTTGAAAAGATATATGCACCCCAATGTTTATATAGCAACAGTTTTTTAAATAAAATGTCAGTATATCCCCAACTATCTTAGTACAAGTAGCAGATATGTGAGTAAAACACCATGTTGGTCATTCCAGTCTCAGCAGATAGGAAGTACAGAAGAACTGAGGTCCAGTCTTACGGCTCCCATTGAGCTGTCTCAGCCACCACCAGCTGCTTGAATCTCCTCAGCTCATCATGGAGCAAAGATGGGACTTCTACTTTTCTTTAAAAAAAATTATTGGAGTATAGTGGCTTTACAATATTGTGTTATTTTCTGCTGTACAGCAAAGTAAACCAGCTATATGTATACATGTATGCCTTCTTTTTTGGATTTCCTTCCCATTTAGGTCATCACACAGCATTGAGAAGAGTTCCCTGAGCTATACAGTAGGTTCTCATTAGTTACCTATTTTATACATAGAATCAATAGTGTATATATGTCAATCCCAGTCTCCTAATTCATCCCACCCCTCTTTCCCTCTTGAGATCCATACGTTTGTTCTCTATGTCTGTGTCTCTATTTCTGCTTTGTAAATAAATTCATCTATATCAATTTTTTCAGATTCCATATATATGCATTAAAATATGATATTATCAAGGACCCTGATTCATCCAGCTCTGTTTGTTTCTCAATATTGTTTTTGCTATGCAAGGTCTTTTGTGTTTCCATAAAAATTGTCAATTTTTTTGTTCTAGTTCTGTGAAAAATGCCATTGGTTATTTGATAGGGATTGAATTGGATCTGTATATTGTTTTGAGTAGTATAGTCATTTTCACAACATTGATTCTTCCAATCCAGGAGCATGGTATATCTGTCTATCTGTTTTTATTGTTTTTTTATTTCTTTCATCATTATCTTATAGTTTTCTGCATACAGGTTTGTCTACTTAGGTATATTTATTCCTAGATATTTCCTTCTTTTTGGTGCAATGCTAAGTGGGATTTTATCCTTAATTTCTCTTTCTGATCTTTTGTTGTTAGTGCATAGGAATGCAAGAGATTTCTGTGTATTAATTCTGTATTCTACAACTTTACCAAACTCACTGATTAATTCTAATAGTTTTCTAGTGGAATATTTAGGATTTTCTATGTATAGTAACATGTCATCTTCAAACAGTGATGGCTTTACTTCTTCATCAGTTTGGATTCCTTTTAATTCTTTTTCTTCTCTGATTGCTGTTGGGACTCTGATTGCTTAGGACTTCAAATACTGTGTTGAATAATAGTGGTGAGAGTGGGCACCCTTGTCTTATTCCTGATTTTAAAGGAAATGCTTTCAGTTTTTCACCATTGAGAATAATATTTCCTGTGGGTTTGTAATATATGGCCTTTTATTATGCTCCGGTATGTTCCATCTATGCCCAATTTCTGGAGAGTTTTATCTGTTGAATTTTGTCAAAAGCTTTTTCTGCATCATTGAGATGAACATATGGTCTTTATTCTTCAGCTTGTTAATATGGTGCATCACATTGATTGATTTGCATATATTGAAGAATCCTTGCATTCTTGGGATAATACTGCTTGATCATGGTGTATGATCTTTTTAATGTGTTGTTGGATTTGGTTTGCTAGTATTTTGTTGAGGATTTTTGCATCTATGTTCATCAGTGTTATTGGCCTGTAATTTTCTTTTTCAGTGATATCTTTATCTGGTTTTGGTATCGATGTGATGGTGGCCTTGTAGAATGAGTTTGGGAGTGTTCCTCCCTCTGAAAATTTTTGGAAGAGGTTGAGAAGGATGGGTGCTAGCTCTTCTCTAAATGTTTGATAGAATTTGCCTGTGAAACATCTGGTCGTGGACTTTTGTTAGAAGATTTTTAATCACAGTTTCAATTTCATTACTTGTGTTTGGTTTGTTCATATTTTCTATCTCTTCCTGGTTCAGTCTTGGAAGGTTGTACTTTTCTAAGAATTTGTCCATTTCTTCCAAGTGGTCCATTTCATTGGCATATAGTTGCTTGTAGTAGTCTCTGTGTATTTCTGTGGTGTCCATTGTAACTTTTCCTTTTTCATTTCTAATTTTATGTATTTGAGTCCTCTTCCTCTTTTTCTTGATGAGTCTAGCTAAAGGTTTATCAATTTTGTTTATCTTCTCAACAAGCTTTTAGTTCCACTGATCTTTGCTATTGTTCTTTAGTTTCTATTTCATTTATTTCCACTCTGTCACTCTGATTTTTATGATTTATTTCCTTCTACTAAATTTGGGTTTTGTTTGTTCTTGTTTCTCTTGTTGTTTTAGGTGTAAGGTTAGCTTGTTTATTTGAGATTTTTCTTGTTTCTTGGGGTGGGATTCTATTGCTATATATCCATCTCAGAACTGCTTTTGCTACATCCCATAGGTTTGGGGTCATCATGTTTTCATTGTTATTTCTTCTAAATTTCCACTTTGATTTCTTCAATGATCTCTTGGTTATTTAGCAGCATATTGTTTAGCCTCCATGTGTTTCTGTTTTTTAGGTTTTTATCCCTGTAATTGATTTCTAATTTCATAGTATTGTGGTCAGAAAAGATGCTTGATATGATTTCAATTTTCTTAAATGTACCGATGCTTGATTTGTGACCCAAGATGTGATCTATCCTAGAGATAGATGTTCCGTGTGCACTTGAGAAGAAAGTGTATTCTACTGCTTTTGGATGGAATGTCCTATATGTAACCATTAAGTCTATATGGCCTAATGTGTCATTTAAGACTTGTGCTTCCTTATTAATTTTCTATCAGGATGATCTATCTATTGGTGTAAGTAGAGTGTTAAAATCCCCCAGTATTATTGTGTTGCTGTTGATTTTCCCTTTTATGGCTCTTAACATTTTCCTTGTGTATTGAGGTGCTCCTATGTTGGATGTATAAATATTTACAATTGTTATATCTTCTTCTTGGATTGATCCCTTGATCATTATGTAGTGCTCATCCTTGTCTCTTGTGATAGTCTTTATTTTAAAGACTATTTTGTCTTATATGTGTATTGCTACTGCAGCTTTCTTTTGATATCCATTTGCATACAAAATCTTTTTCCATTTCCTCACTTTCATTCTGTATGTTTTCCTAGGTCTGAAGTGGGTCTCTTGTAGACAGCATATATGTGGGTCTTGTTTTTGTATCCATACAGCCAGTCTGTGTTTTTTTGTTGGAGCATTTATTCCATTTACATTTAAGGTAATTATTGATATGTACATTCCTATTACTGTTTTCTTAATTGTTTGGGGTTTGTTTTTTGAGGTCTTTTTCTTCTCTCATGTTTCCTGCCTAGAGAAGTTCTTTTAGCATTTGTTGCAAGGCTGGTCTGGTGGTGCTGAATTCTCTTAGTTTTCACTTGTTTATAAAGCTTTTTATTTCTCTGGCAAATATGAATGAAGAACCTTGGTGGTTAGAGTAACATTTGTTGTAGATTTTTCCCTTTCCTCACTTTAAATATATACTGCTACTCCCTTCTGGCCTGCAGAGTTTCTGCTGAAAGATCAGCTGATACACGTATGGAGATTTCCTTGTATTTGTTGCTTTTCCCTTTCTGCTTTTAATAATTTTCTTTACATTTAATTTTTGTTATTTTGATTAATATGTGTCTTGACGTGTTTCTCCTTTTGTTTATCATGTATGGGGCTCTTTACACTTCCTGGACTTGATTGAATATTTCCTTTCTGATGTTAGGGAAAATTCGACTATAATCACTTCAAATATTTTCTCACAGCCTTTCTCTTCTTCCTCCTCTGGGACCCCCATAATTCGAATGTGTTCCATTTAATTTTGTCCCAGAGGTCTCTGAGACTGTCCTCAATTCTTTTCATTCGTTTTTTCATTTTTCTGCTTTACAGCAGTTATTTCCAGCATTCTGTTTTCCATCTCACTTCTCTGTTCTTCTGCCTCAGTTATTTTGCTATTGACTCCTTCTAATGTATTTTTAATTTTAGTTATGATGTTGTTCATCACTGTTTATTTGTCAATTAGTTCTTCTAGGTCCTTGTTAAAAGTTTCTTGTATTTTCTCCATTCTATTTCTGAGATTTGGGATCATCTTTACTATCATTGCTTTTAATTCTTTTTCAGGTAGATGGCCTACATCATCTTCATTTATTCAGTCTTGTGCATTTGTATCTTGCTCCTTTGTTTTTAATGTATTTCTCTATATTTTCATTTTGTCTAACTTACTGTGTTTTAGGTTCCCTTTCCTCAGGCTGCAGGGTTGTATTCCCTTTTGCTTCTTGTGTCTGTCCTAGGTGGACGAGGTTTGTCCAGTGGCTTGTGTGGGCTTCCTGGTGCAAGGGACTGGTGCCTGTGTCCTGATTGGTGGAGCTGGATCTTGTCCCTCTGATGGACAAAGCTTGGCCAAGTGGTATGTTTTGGAGTGACTGTGGGCTTAGTATGATTTTAGACAGCCTATCTGCTGATGGGTGGGTGTGTGTTCCTGTCTTACTTGTTTGGCATGGGATGTTCAGCAATTCAGCCTGCAGAAAGCTGGGTGTATCTGGGTCTTAGAGTTGAGATGGAGACGTCTGGGAAAGCTTTCCTCATATAATATTCCCTTCTGCTGGGAATTATCTGGCATGCCAGCATCCTGGATGTGGTGCTGCCACACCAGAGGCTCAGGCCCAGTGCCTGACCTGGGAACAAAGGCCCTGTAAACCACACAGCCCAGCAAAAATCTGGGAAAAAAGTGCAGGAAGAAAACAAATAAAAACAAACAAACAAACAAAAACCCCGAAGACAAATAACAAAGACAAAAGTAAGCAAACAGGAGCAACAACAGTTAAAAACAAAAAACCAAACAGACAGACAAAACTTCAAACAAATTGTAAAAGAAAAAACAGGAGTTGAGGAAGATGGCAGAAGAGTAAGACAAGGAGATCACCTTCCTCCCCACAGATACATCAGAAATAAATCTACATGTGGGACTGCTCCTATAGAACACCCACTGAATACTGACAGAAGACCTCAGACCTCCCAAAAGGCAAGAAACTCCACAAGTACCTGGGTAGGGCAAAAGAAAAAAGAAAAAAACAGAGACAAAAGAATAGGGATGAGACCTGCACCAGTGGGACGGAGTTGTGAAGGAGAAAAGGTTTCCATACACGAGGACACCCCTTCGTGGGTGGTGGCGGGGGGAAGCTTCAGAGCTGTGGAGGAAAACATAGCAACAGGGGTGTGGAGGGCCAAGTGGAGAGATTCCCACACAGAGGATCGGTGCCAACCAGCACTCACTAGCCCAACAGGTTTGTCAGCTAACCCACCAGGTCAGGTGGGAGTGGGGGGGCTGAGAGCTGAGGCTCAGGCTTTGCTCAGATCCCCAGGAGAGGACTGGGGTTGGCTGCATGAACACAGCCTGCATGGGTTAGTGCAACACGGCTAGCTGGGAGGGAGTCTGGAAAAAGTCTGGAGCTGACGAAGAGACAAGACACTTTTTCTTGCCTGTTTCCTGGTGTGTGAGGAGAGCTCTGATTAAAGGAGCTCCAGAGACGAGCACAAGCTGTGGCTATCAGTGTAGAACACTGAGACGGGCATGAGACACTAAGGCTGCTGCTGTCACCATCAAGAAGCCTGTGTGCAAGCCCAAGTCACTCTCCACACACCCCTCCCGGGAGCCTGTGCAGCACACCACTGCCAGGGTCCCCTAATCCAGGGACAACCCTGGGAGAATGCACAGTGTGCCTCAGGCTGCTGAAATGTCATGACGGCCTCTGCCAGAGCAGGTTCACCCCACATCTGTACCTGACTCACTCCTGGCCTGAGTGAGCCAGAGCCCCCGAATCAGCTGCTCCTTTAACCCCATCCTGTCTGAGCAAAGAACAGACGTCTTCAGGTGACCTACACACAGAGGCGGGGCCAAATCCAAAGCTGAACCCTGGGAGCTATGAGAACAAAGAAGAGAAAGGGAAATCCCTCACAGCAGCCTCAGGAGCAGTGGATTAAATCTGCACAATCAACTTGATGCACCCTGCATCTGTGGAATATCTAAAGAGACAACGAATCATATCCAATTGAGGAGGTGGACTTTGGGAGCAAGATGCATTATTTTTTCCCCTTTTCCTCTTTTTGTCAGTGTGCATGTGTATGCTTCTGTGTGACATTTTGTCTGTATAGCTTTGCTTTTACCATTTGTCCTAGGGTTCTGTCCGAACTTTTTTTTTTAAAATTAAAAAAAATATTTTTCTTAATAATTATTTTTATTTTAATAACTTTATTTTATCTTACATTACTTTATTTTATCCTCTTTCTTTCTTTCTTTCTTTCTTTCTTTCTTTCTTTCTTTCTTTCTTTCTTTCTTTCTTTCTTTCTATTTTTCTCCCTTTTATTCTGAGACGTGTAGATGAAAGGCTCTTGGTGCTCCATCCAGGAGTCAGTGCTGTGATTCTGAGGTGGGAGAGCCAACTTCAGGACACTGGTACACAGGAGACCTCCCAGCTCCATGTAATATCAAATGGTGAAAATCTCCCAGAGATCTCCATATCAACACCAAGATCCAGCTTCACTCAATGACCAGCAAGCTACACTGCAGGACACCCTATGCCAAACTAGCAAGTCAGGAACACAACACCACCCATTAGCAGAGAGGCTTCCAAAAATCATAATAAGGCTACAGACACCCCCAAACACACCACCAGATGTGGATCTGCCCACCAGAAAGACAAGATACAGCCTCATCCACCAGAACACAGGCACTAGTCCCCTCCACCAGGAAACCCACACAATCCACTGAACCAACCTTAACCACTGGGGACAGACACCAAAAACAGTGAGAACTACCAACCAGCAGCTTGCAGAAAGGAGACTGCAAACACAGTAAGATAAGCAAAGTGAGAAGACAGAAAAACACACAGTAGATGAAGGAACAAGGTAAAAACCCACCAGACCTAACAATTGAAGAGGAAATAGGCAGTCTGCCTGAAAAAGAATTCAGAATAATGATAGTAAAGATGATCCAAAATATTGAAAATAGAATAGACAAAATGCAAGAAACATTTAAAAAGGATGTAGAAGAACTAAAGAGGAAACAAGGAACAATGAACAACACGATAAATGAAATTTAAAATACTCTAAAAGGGATCAATAGCAGAATAACTGAGGCAGAAGAATGGAGAAGTGACCTGGAAGATAAAATATTGGAAGTAACTACTGCAGAGCACAGAAAAGAAAAAAGAATGAAAAGAACTGAGGAAAGTCTCAGAGACTTCTGGGATAATATTAACCACAACAACATTCGAATTATAGGGGTCCCAGAAGAAGAAGAGAAAAAGAAAGGGACTGAAAAAATATTTGAAGAGATTATAGTTGAAAACTTCCCTAATATGAGATAGGAAATAGCTAATCAAATCCAGGAAAAACAGAGAGTCCCATACATGATGAATCCAAGGAGAAATGCTCCAAGACATATATTAATCAAACTATCGAAAACTAAATACAAGGAAAACATATTAAAATCAGCAAGGGAAAAACAACAAATAACACACAAGGGAATCCCCAAAAGGTTAACAGCTGATCTTTCAACAGAAATTCTGTAAGCCAGAAGGGAGTGGCAGGACATATTTAAAGTGATGAAGGAGAAAAACCTACAACCAAGATTACTCTACACAGCAAGGATCTCATTCAGATTTGATGGAGAAATTAAAACCTTTACAGTCAAGCAAAAGCTGAGAGAGTTCAGCACCACTAAACCAGCTTTACAACAGATGCTAAAGGACTTCTCTAGGCAAGAAACACGAGAGAAGAAAAAGACCTACAATAACAAACCCAAAACAGTTAAGAAAATGAGAATAGGAACATACATATGGATAATTACCTTAAATGTAAAAGCATTAAATTCTCCCACCAAAAGCCACAGATGGGCTGAATGGATACAAAAACAATACCCATATATATGCTGTCTACAAGAGACCCACTTCAGACCTAGGGACACAAACAGACTGAATGTGAGGGGCTGGAAAAAGTTACTCCATGCGTATGGAAATCAAAAGAAAGCTGGAGTAGTAATTCTCATATCAGACAAAATACACTTTAAAATAAAGACTATTAGAAGAGACAAAGAAGGACACTACATAATAATCAAGGGAGTGATCCAAGAAGAATATATCACAATTGTAAATATTTATGCAACCAATATATGAGCACCTCTATACATAAGGCAAATACTAACAGCCATAAAAGGGGAAATGGACAGTAACACAATCATAGTAGGGGACTTCAACACACCACTTCCACTAATGGACAGATCATCCAAAATGAAAATAAATAAGGAAACACAAGTTTTAAATGATACATTCCACAAGATGGCTTAATTGATATTTATAGGACAGTCCATCCAACACCAACACAATACACAGTTTTCTCAGTTGCTTACAGAAGCTTCTCCAGGATAGATCATATCGTGGGTCACAAATCAAGCCTTCATAAATTTAAGAAAATTGAAATTGTATCAAGTATCTTTTCCGACCACAAAGCTATGAGACTAGATATCAATTACAGGAAAAGATCTGCAAAAAATACAGACAAATGGAGGCTAAAAAATACACTACTTAATAACCAAGAGATCACTGAAGAAATCAAAGAGAAAATCAAAAAAATACTTAGAAACAAATGACAATGGAGACACGATGATCCAAAACTTATGGGATGCAGCAAAAGCAGCTCTAAGAGGTAAGTTTATAGCAATACAATCCTTCCTTAAGAAACACGAAACATTTCAAATAAATAACCTAACCTTGAACCTAAAGCAATTAGAGAAAGAAGAACAAAAAAACCCAAAGTTAGCAGAAGGAAAGAAACCACAAAGATCAGATCAGAAATAAATGAAAAAGAAATGAAGGAAACAATAGCAAAGATGAATAAAATTAAACCTGGTTCTTTGAGAAGATAAACAAAATTGATAAACCATTAGCCAGACTCATCAAGAAAAAAGGAGAAGACTCAAATCAATAGAATTAGAAATGAAAAAGGAGAAGACTCAAATCAATAGAATTAGAAATGAAAAAGGAGAAGTAACAACTGACGCTGGAGAAATAAAAAAGATCATGAGAGATTACTACAAGCAATATTATGCCAAAAAAATGGACAACCTGGAAGAAATGGAAAATTCTTAGAAATGCCCAACTTGCTGAGACTGAATCAGGAAGAAAGAGAAAATATGAACCAACCAATCACAAGCACTGAAATTGAAACTGTGATTTAAAATCTTCTGACAGGGCTTCCCTGGTGGCACAGTGGTTGAGAAGCAGCCTGCCGATTAAAGGGACATGGGTTCGTACCCTGGTCAGGGAAGATCCCACATGCCACGGAGCAGCTGAGCCCATGGGCCATGGCCGCTGAGCCGGCGCATCCAGAGCCTGTACTTCACAACGGGAGAGGCCATGACAGTGAGAGGCCCGCGTACCACAAAAAAAAAAAAAAAAAAAAAAAATTATTCCAACAAACAAAAGCCCAGGACCAGATGGCTTCACAGGCGAATTCTATCAGACATTTAGAGAAGAGCTAATGCCTATCCTTCTCAAACTCTTCCAAAAGATAGCAGAGGGAGAAACACTCCCAAACTCATTCTACAAGGGCACCATCACCCTGATACCAAAAACAGACAAAGATGTCACAAAGAAAGAAAACTACAGGCCAATATCACTAATGAACATAGATGCAAAAATCCTCAACAAAATACTAGCAAACAGAATCCAACAGCACATTTACAGGATCATGCATCATGATCAAGTGAGGTTTATTCCAGGAGTGCAAGGATTCTTCAATATACACAAATCAATCAAGGTGATACTCCATATTAACAAACTGAAGGAGAAAAACCAAATGATCATCTCAATAGATGCAGAGAAAGCTTTCAACAAAATTCAACACCCATTTGTGATAAAAACCCTGCAGAAAGTAGGCATAGAGGGAACTTTCCTCAACATAATAAAGGTCATATATGAGAAACCCACAGCCAAAATCATCCTCAATGGTGAAAAACTGAAACCATTTCCACTAAGATCAGGAACAAGACAAGGTTTCCCACTCTCACCACTCTTATTCAACCTAGTTTTGGAAGTTTTAGCTACATCAATCAGAGAAGAAAAAGAAATAAAATTAATCCAAATTGGAAAAGAAGAAGTGAAGCTGTCACTGTTTGCAGATGACTTGATACCCTACATAGAGAATCATAAAGATGCTACCAGAAAACAACTAGAGCTAATCAATGAATTTGGTAAAGTAGCAGGATACAAAATGAATGCAAAGAAATCTCTGGCAATCCTATACACTAGTGATGAAAAATATGAAAGTGAAATTAAGAAAACACTCCCATGTACCATTGCAACAAAAAGAATAAAATATCTAGGAATAAACCTACCTAAGGCGACAAAAAACCTGTATGCAGAAAATTATAAGACACTGATGAAAGAAATTAAAGATGATACAAATAGATGGAGAGATATACCATGTTCTTGGATTGGAAGAATCAACATTGTGAAAATGACTCTGATAACCAAAGCAATCTACAGATTCAATGTAATCCCTATCAAACTACCACTGGCATTTTTCACAGAACTAGAACAAAAAATTTCACAATTTGTATGGAAACACAAAAGACCCCGAATAGCCAAAGCAACCTTGATAATGAAAAATGGAGCTGGAGGAATCACGCTCCTTGACTTCAGACTATACTGCAAAGCTATAGTAATCAAGACGGTATGGTACTGGCACAAAAACAGAAATATAGATCAATGGAACAGAATAGAAAGCCCAGAGATAAACCCACACACATATGGTCACCTTATCTTTGATAAAGGAGGCAGGAATATACAGTGGAGAAAAGACAGCCTCTTCAATAAGTGGTGCTGGGAAAACTGGACAGGTACATGTAAAATTATGAGATTAAAACACTCCCTAACACCATACGCAAAAATAAACTCAAAATGGGTTAAATACTTAAATGTAAGGCCAGACACTATCAAACCCTTAGAGGAAAACATACGCAGAACACTCTATGACATAAATCACAACAAGATCCTTTTTGACCTACCTCCTAGAGAAGTGGAAATAAAAACAAAAATAAACAAATGCAACCTAATGAAACTTAAAAGCTTTTGCACCAAAAGGAAACCATAAACAAGACCAAAAGACAACCCTCAGAAGGGGAGAAAACAGTTGCAAATGAAGCAACTGACAAAGGATTAATCTGCAATATTTACAAGCAGCTCATGCAGCTCAATGACAATAAAACAAACACCCTCATCCAAAAATGGACAGAAGAACTAAATAGATATTTCTCCAAAGAAGATATACAGATTGCCAACAAACACATGAAAAGATGCTCAACATCATTAATCATTAGAGAAATGCAAATCAGAACTACAATGAGGTATCATCTCACAACTGTGAGAATGGCCATCATCAAAAAATCTAGAAAAAATAAATGCTGGAGAGGGTGTGGAGAAAAGGGAACACTCTTGCACTTTTGGTGGGAATGTAAATTGATACAGCCACTATGGACAACAGTATTGAGGTTCCCTAAAAATGCAAATAGAACTACCATATGACCCAGAAATCCCACTACTGGGCATATACCCTGAGAAAACCAGAACTCAAAAAGAATCATGTAATAAAATGTTCATTGCAGCTCCATTTACAATAGCCAGGACATGGAGGCAACCTAAGTGTCCATCAACAGATGAATGGTAAAGAAGATGTGGCACATATATACAGTGGAATATTACTCAGCCATAAAAAGAAATGAAATTGAGATATTTGTAGTGAGGTGGATGGACCTAAAGTCTGTCATACAGAGTGAAGTAACTCAGAAAAAGAAAATCAAATACCATATGCTAACACATATATATGGAATCTAAGAAAAAAAAAGTTCATGAAGAACCTAGGGGTAAGATGGGAATAAAGACACAGACCTACTAGAGAATGGACTTGAGGATATAGAGAGGGGGAAGGGTAAGCTGTGACAAAGTGAGAGAGGGGCATGGACATATATACACTACCAAACATAAAATAGATAGCTAGTGAGAAGCAGCCACATAGCAGAGGGAGATCAGCTCTGTGGTTTTTGACCACCTAGAGTGGTGAGATAGGGAAGGTGGGAGGGAGAGAGATGCAAGAGGGAAGAGATATGGGAACATATATATTTGTATAACTGATTCACTTTGTTATAAAGCAGAAACTAACACACCATTGTAGAGCTATTATACTCCAATAAAGATGTTAAAAAAATAAAAAAACAAACAAAATAACCCCATACATATAAAAAAAACCCCGACAATACAGAAAACAAGAGAACAACCAGACAAACAAAAGAACCCCAAAACGAAATCAAACAATTTAATACAAAATTAACACACACAAAAATGAAAAACAAAAGAAATGCTGACTCAAAATTAAAAGAAAAAGCAAAGCAAACAAAACAAACACAGAAGAATGTTTTTAAAAAGATAAAAAGCATCAGAAAAAATGGAACAAAGGAAAAAAAGATTTAAACAAAAATAAAGGAAAGAAAAAAGAAAAGAACAAGAAAAAGCAAAGAACCACAAAAAGTAAAGTAGAAATAGAAATGTAAAAATTATCAATATATTAAAAAATTTATAAAACATAATAAGAACAACAGAACTGAAAAAATGTTAATAATATTGTAATAATTATATTTTCCTGGGGTCTCAGCTGTCAGTGTCCTTGCCCCTATTGTGAATCACAGCCAACATCTGCCTCCCCATGAGGACCTCCACAACCTCTAGGTAGGTCTCTGCTCCCCCTCAGGGCCCTATGGGGGCAGCTCAGACTGCCCTTGCCCAAGTCCCAAGTGTGCTAGTCCTCTAAGTCCACAGCTGCTAGAGCTATATCAGTTTCATTTGTGGGAACACTCATTGTCCATTCAGATATTCCATAGATGCAGGGCTTACCAAGTTGGTTGTGGGGATTTAATCTGCAGCTTGTGCAGCTGCATGGAAAGATTTTTGTTTATCTTCCTTAGTTGCCCCATCCCTGGGGCTCAGCTGTGGTTTTAGCCTCACCTATGCATGTGAGCCACCCATAGGAGTCTGCCCCCAAGGATACCCTGGAGCACTCAGGTGTGCCCCAGTGAGGACAGGGCACAGAGGTGGCACAAATTCTTGGGTCTCAGGAGCCCTGGCAGTGACAGTTGAATGGGGAAAGCCAGTGGCCACAGGAACGAGAGATCTTGTCCTAACTCCTGGCAGCTGGTTCAAGAAGGTCAGCCCTTAAGGGGGCTTTTCTTAGCACCTGTAGGCAGGCACAAGGAGGTTAGCCCTGGTGAGGGCTTTTCTTAGTGCCTGGCAGAACAGGGGGTTGGTGCGTGGACAGAGAGGCTGCAATGACAGCTCCACCCCCTGCACATCACTCAAAAATGGTACCTTGGTTCTATGGCAGTCCAGGTTTCCTCCACAAGCATTCTTGGTTACAGATTTCCTCCCTCCCATCCCCTCAGGCTGTCTTCTTGCAGCCAACAGCAGTGCGTTCCCCAGGTTTGCTCTCCAATCCCCATATTCCAGCTCTCAGCCCCTGTGTGCACTGGTGGACACACTTCCCAGGCTGGGGCATGCAGGGCTGTGGCACAGACCATCTGTGTATGTCTCACTCTGTCCTGTCTGCCATAGATCAGCCATTTCACCTTCTTCCAATAGCTTCAGATGTTCCCCTTCTGTCCCAACTGATTTCCCCATCAGTGAGGGGCCTTCCCCATGTGTGGGAACCTCTCCTCTGCTTCAGCTCCCCCTCATGGGAACAGATCCCATCTGCTTCCTCTCCTCTTCTTTTTCCCTTCTTTCTTTAGTCCTATTCTGTTATGTGGGGACCTTTCTAGTCCTTTCTGGTGTCCAAGGTCTTTTGTAGTATTCTGTGAGAATTGTCCCATCTGTAGATGTATTCTTGATGAATTTGTGGAGAGAGATGAACTCCATGTCCTCCTACTCCTCTGCCATCTTGGTCCTTCAGGGACATCTCTTTTATGAACTTCCCAAATTGCTGACCTACAAATAGTAAAATAGCTCTTGTTTTACTTCACTAAGTTTTGTAAGTGGTTTATTTTGCAGCAATAGATAAATGAAATAAACACACACAGAGAGAATTATTTCCCAAGGCATGTCTATGACTAGCATTCAGAATACCCCTCATTCTTCTATTTCCCCCAACACTCACCTCCCCTCCCCCCAATAGCATGGCATCAGCAGACTTTCAAATGTCTATGATTTAATCCAGAATCATGTTTTGGTATAAGTGATCTTTCCCTCACCTACCCAAAAGGGCAGAAAAAGCTCTCCTACAAATGTCAAGAGAGGATCAGAATGAATCCCCAACTGAAAAATCCTTCGACTGTAAAAGTGTGATTGTTGAAATGGTGGCAGCAGCATGTTTGAAACCTCTACTAGCAGAGATATAAATTGGGGTGAAAAAGTAATCCAAATTTCCCAAAGCCATAACTAAAGTAAATTGTCAGAGCATAATAAGTGGTTTGAGACCTAGCTATTTTCTGAAATTTTCTCTGTGCTTAGCATAGAACAAAAACTAGCAATCCATTTTCTTTGACCTGTTTTCCCAGTAAGTGGGAATTTCTCTCTAGCCAATCAAGGCTGTAGCTAAATATCAAAAAATCACAAGGAGGAAGATGCTCCTTTAAAGCATAGTAAAAGCTGAAATTGCATATTGGAAATTGAAGGCTAATTATTACATACTTTCTGAGTGATGGTTTAAAATTGGCACTGCTCTATGTTGTTTAAAAAACATATGAAACAAAAAAAAAAGGAATAGGGCAATTAAATTGGGACTTTTAAAATGTGTGACATTTAAAAATTTAAATAATTCCTCTTTCTGTCCTTTTAAGGGATTTCTTTGTTGGTGTTCATTAGGTAGAGAACTTTTTATTAATAAATATATGTTCTCGATACCATAAACAAGACCAAAAGACAACCCTCAGGATGGGAGAAAATATTTGCAAATGAAGCAACTGACAAAGGATTAATTTCCAAAATTTATAAGCAACTCATGCAGCTCAATAACAAAAAAACAAACAACCCAATCCAAAAATGGGCAGAAGAACTAAATAGACATTTCTCCAAAGAAGATATACAGATTGCTAACAAACACATGAAAGAATGCTCAACATCATTAATCATTAGAGAAATGCAAATCAAAACTACAATGAGATATCATCTCACACCGGTCAGATTGGCCATCATCAAAAACTCTAGAAACAATAAATGCTGGAGAGGATGTGGAGAAAAGGGAACCCTCTTGCACTGCTGGTGGGCATGTAAATTGATACAGCCGCTATGGAGAACAGTATGGAGGTTCCTTAAAAAACTACAAATAGAACTACCATATGACCCAGCAATCCCACTACTGGGAATATACCCTGAGAAAACCATAATTCAGAAAGACTCATGTACCAAAATGTTCATTGCAGCTCTATTTACAATAGCCAGGACATGGAAGCAACCTAAGTGTCCATCAACAGATGAATGGATAAAGAAGATGTGGCACATATATACAATGGAATATTACTCAGCCATAAAAAGAAATGAAACTGAGTTATTTATAATGAGGTGGATGGACCTGGAGTCTGTCATACAGAGTGAAGTAAGTCAGAAGGAGAAAAACAAATACCGTATGCTAACACATATATATGGACTCTAAGGGAAAAAAAAAAAAAATGTCATGAAGAGGTTAGTGGTAGGACGGGAATAAAACACAGACTTACTCGAGCATGGACTTGAGGATATGGGGAGGGGGAGGGGTGGGCTGTGACGAAGTGGGGGAGTGGCAGGGACATATATACACTATCAAGTGTAAATTGGATAGCTGGTGGGAAGCTGCTGCATAGCACAGGGAGATCACCTCTGTGCTTTGTAACCGCCTGGGGGGGTGGGATAGGGAGGGTGGGAGAGAGGGTGATGCAAGAGGGAGGAGATGTGGGAGCATGTGTGTATGTATAACTGATTTAGTTTGTTGTAGAGGGAAAACTAACACACTATTGTAAAACAATTATACTCCAATAAAGATGTTAAAAAATATATATATATATGTTCTCAGAGGACAGCTTGCAGCTACCTTAGAATCTAAAACTTGGGATGTCAACACAGAGTGCTAATGATATGACAACATGCACATAAACTACATGAACTTAAGAAATGCTAAATAATGGGTGGGCTGCAATTTTGGTGTTTGATTTTTCTTTGGCCATTGTTTCTGGGATTATTCCAAGCTTGTCTAAGAATTATTCACTGCAGTCTTGGGTGATATCTAAATGTAATGTGAGTTTGGGACTGGAGTGGAGATATGCTGGCTCAGCACACTGCCTCACATCTGCGTTTCAGCTGCACCTGAGAACTCTGAAGGACAAGATTTTCCACGCTAGTTTTAAACTAAATTTTCTACTTTGATCCTTAATAATCTGGGTGATATCAGATGCATTTAAAAATGCATAGGTTTATACAAATTTTCCAATTTATTCTGTTTGGTACAGTGCATTAAATGTCTACTCTTGGCTTTGTTTTGTTAATCCTTTATTTGGTTAAAATTACAGTTTATGGTCTATAGGTAACTATCACAAAACTTGTAGTGGTTTAAAGCAAACATTTCATTTTGGTTACAATTCTGTACTTCAGGAATTCAGGAATGACTCAGATGGGCAGTTCATCTCTGATCTATGTGACATTAATTGGGTGACTGGGGCTGAGGGACCAACTTCTGATCTGACTTTTTCACTCACTGGGGCTCTGAATCTGCTTGGTCACTCTGTCTACATATGGTGGCTCATCCTTCTAGGGATTATTCATTTGGGTCTGGATACTGGCAGCCTGGTGGACTCAGGATAAAGACATTTCCTACGAGACATCTGGCTTCCAGGATTCCTGGGCAGAACTGCAAAAATTCTTAAGACTGAGCCTCAGAAATGTCAGAGTAGCATTTCTGACACATCCTATTGGCCAAACAAGGGGAAGGGAATTTTACCCTACTTCTAAAGTAGAGGGATAGTAAAGACTTTGCAGCCACCTTTAATTTACCAAAATTATATTTTATAATATCTACCACTTTATCTTTCAAAGTATTTACAGAGTGCTAAACTGAGATAAAAGTATTTTTCCTAAAGCCCTCTAAGAAACTGGAGTCATGGTAGCGATATGTCTATAGACACTTAATATCCACAAGGAGTTCCTCTGTTATTCATCTGACTTATACTGTTGGTTAATTCCAAAGAGGAACCATTTTATGGAATCCTCAGAGTGGTCTCTAGCTATTTTCCTTTCCAGCTCATTCAGTTTCCTGAAAACCTCTACAGAAGAAACTGATCTATATGTTTCTGAGATATGGATTTTAACTTTTAGAAAATTCCTTTCTGCAAAGGACCAGATATCCATGAAAAAGAAAAATCCCAATACACGGGGTGGGGTGGAATGCTATGTGCAGGAATAGGCTAACTCCATTAAATGTAGTTTGTTTAAAACAAGAATTAAATGAAAAATGTTGAAAGATTTTCTAAGATTTCCAAAGAAGAAATAGGGTCAGTAACAGATCATCCTATGACAGAGGAGGGAAAATGTCACCAGTGAAGAAAACAAAATGTAAAATGCAAATGCAAGTTTCTAACAGGAAGGGCTTTGTTTGTACAACAGTCAGCCCTTCTGAAAGAAGAATGAGAGAAGGATTTTGGCAATTCACCAAAGATAATATTTTCCTCAAGTCTATTTTGCGAGTTCTTGTGTCCTTGGAAATTTTATCATGTTCTCTGGGAAAAAGCTGAGATTTCTCTTATCTGGGGAGACTGCTATTTTGTGGTATTATATTTTCTGGATGCTGCATGAATATTAGCACCATTGAATCAATACCAAGACACTTTGTAAGGTTTATTAAAAATTAATTCGTAATCACCCGACAGTCCCCCTGCTCAGGATATACCCTGGGATTCATTTGCACATTAATTCTCATTTGTAAACTACATTAGTCTTTCCTGCAAGCAAGAGTAGACTGAAGAATATAATCGTTTATAATTTAATGGACTTTAATACAAAGAGAAATTTTCTAAAGTGTTATAGCAACTCAGAGCACACATTCCAAGAGAAGAGGAAGAAATAATAGGAAGTTAAGATAATGCTGACTCTAAATCTATCCCAAAACCACAGAAGAGTAGCGAGGTGATAGGTAGTATACTCACCTACAGTGGAATTAAACCCCACTCTACAGCACCCCTCCAAAAAAAAAAAAAAAAAAAAAAAAAGATTCTGTGCCTGTACGTATTTCTGCTAAGCTTCTGTTCAGATATATGTTATAGAATATGCATACCAAATTTACATATGGATATTCCATCCACAGAGAGTATATGAGAAAATTAATGACCATACCAGGTACTCATCTAAATGCATAATAAATAACATATTGGTGGAGCATTTATCTGCTCCAACTCTGAATCACAGCAACCATGAGGGATATACTACGATAACTTGGCCACATGAATGTTGGAGAATGGCTTTTGGTATCATATTTGAAGGATCCATGAACATAACAAATGAAAATACTGTGATCAAATATTAGAAATTCTACATATGCCTTCGAATACAGAGCCTTGGAAGATTCGAACAAACAAAAGTTGACTTTAATTTGAAGCCTCAGAGCTCTTCTTTCAAAAGGCACTTTTCAGCTGTGTAGGGTTTCTGTTAGAATGACTTTTCGTTTGAGCTCAGTGCATTTAGATATGAAAAGAAATAAATTACCTAGTGATTCCATTCCAAATTTGAGCACACATGATGTATTCTGTATATTACAAAATTGCTAATTCTGTGCTCACAAATGGAAATTGTATTTGAGAGAAGTATTTGATGTCTCTGGCTTAAGACGATGATGTAGACCCCTGAGTTTACTGTTCCAAAAAATCGAAGCAGAGAAAAATGGCAAATAATCTGTATTATCCTTGGAAACTAAAGAAAGGCCTATACATTCTCAAAAAACTTTTACAATGTCTATAAAAATAAACAGGTACTAAAGTGATAAAAGGTATAGTCAAACCACAATTCACTTCAGGAGAAAACATCTGCTTGGAAATCAATCTCAAGAGACTTCCTAAAAGGGATTGAAAGGAAGAAAATATTTGGTGGCCTTTTCTAGACGGTCAAACTCAATTACATCTAAATGCAGGATTAGTTCTGGAACAGAATATAATTAGATGCTAGCTTAGATTCTGGAACAGAAAAAGGACATAAATGAGAAAACCGATGAAATCCAAATAAAATCTGTAGTTTAGGTAATAGTATTATACCAGTGTAAATTTCTTGGCTGTGACAAATGTACCTTGATTGTATAAAATGTTAACATTAAGGGAAGCTAAGTGAAGAGTACACAGGAACTCACTACTATTTTTACAACTTTTGTAAATTTAAAGATATTCCAAAATTAGAAGTATTCTTTTAGAAACCTAAGTCATATGAGCACAAATAAGTTAGTTACAGGTACTCAAAACAACATAAGGTCAGGATACATTTTTAATACCTATTCCTGGTTGAAACTTACCCAGAAAGCAGAGGTAGGTAACAGAGAAGCACCACTGGTGCTCACTCCTAAAAAGCACTGACTGCCATTCCAGTGAGAGAATTGTGAGCCCTGCATCAGCTAACTTACTTCAGGCACCCATACAATCACCAAAATGTAATAAGTCAACACAGAAGTGATGCTCTCTGTTACCACAACTACCATCTGCAGTTCAGTCACCCTCTCTCCTCTTCCAAATCAGATCATCTGAATTAAGGATCAGTAAGCTACATCTAAGCAATTGCCCATCTCCCTTCATCTGTACCTGTAGTGCTCAAAGTGCAACCCAGAAAATAGTTGATAAAAGTGAACTAAAAGCCAAAAAGGGAAAGAAAATTACTGGATATAAGATAAGATTCAATACCAAAAGGATTAATTCTATGAACTAGAATACTTTCCTTATAACCAGAGCTGTTAGAAGAAACAGGAGAAAATTTTGGAAATTTTTTAATTAATATTTTCATACACATTCTAAGGAACTTTATATCTGTGGAACAAGAACAAGCAGTCATGGAGCCAGGAAAGTTGGATATTGATTAAGATTGTTTGGAAATGAATAACATAAATGCAGAATTTAATATTTCCATTAGTGAATACAAGATTAAATATTATAGGAATTGACTTAGCAAATTAGAAGATAAGTGTAAAACATTCTCTGAGAATTTGGAAGAAAATTGCTATTATGATATTTTAGATAATGAAAACAATGGGAGAAATTATAAAATTATAAAATATTCAGAAGAGAATAGAGTTATAGATATAGACATGTAACTATACACATACACACATATTCTTGTTTCTCTACCTCCTTAATGATAGTAATTTTTGTTAATTTGATGGGTAAATAAAATGCTATCTGACTGCTGGTGACCTGTTTTCTTTTGCTTACACATTCATAAGATTTTTCAATATATCCTTGAAATGCAATTTTTATCACAATATGTCTTTCTTATTGTTTTTAGAGTTAGAAATAGAGACAGAGATATAGACACTGGATATATAACTATCCAGTGTGCATGTGTATGTAAGTATGAATATATTGTTATGTAATTATCACTTTTCTTCTACTGATTTCACATACATTAACATATGAATGCATGTATATATGTGTATACATTAGGATTTCCTCAAAAAAGAGAATAAGATAAATAACAAAGATATACTTTGTAAAACTTTAAGTATCAAAGATAAATTTTAAAATCTTATGAATACATAGGTAAATGGCAATTAGATATGATTTTTCACCAGGTAATTCAATTCTAGAAATTTATCATAAAAAAATAAGAGTATTTGTTGCAACATTATTAAAAGTGACAAAAAATTAGAAACAAATTAAACACCCCAAATTAGAACATTTCTTATATATTACAGGCCATTTGTTTGATAGAATATTATGCAATCATTAAAATTGATATAGTAGACACTACCTAAAAAAGAGTTTAAAATATATTTTATAAACAGATTGCAAAACAGCATAAATAGAAAGATTATTTTTACTTTATGGTATCTTTGCATATGTATTACATATATATACATAGAATAAAATATTTAAAATATAGAACATTTTAACCATACTTATCTTTGAGAAGTACGGCTATATGTGTCTGCATTTCTTTTTTCTTTCATCTGTATTTTCTAACTTCACTGTAATAAATATATGCATTTGTCAATTAAAAACATATATGTGTATTTTCCATGAGAAAATAATATTTCAAAATATATCATCTACAGAAGGACAGAATCTCTAGAATTCTGCTGTGTTTGGTTATTATAGTTAGATCCTTCTTCCCTTAGCCTAAAAGTAAGGGAGATATTTGGACGTTTGTGTGTCCTTTTCAAAGTGCAACTTTTTAATTTTCTTTTTGACATAGGTGTATTATGTTGCTAGCAGTAAGCAAATATTTTTCTTCTTACCATTTCATCTTTTCTTTCCACTTTGGGATTCATATGAACACTTAAGAGTTCCTGGGTGCTTTTTTTCCCTCCAAACTGGATTATTTAGATCATATCTCAAAAAGTCTTACATAATTCAAAACCCTTATGTGAATAAAATATCAACACGGTTTCTCTATAACCTCTCAGGAAACCAGTGTCAAGCATGTTGCCACTGTTGGATGGAGAGTGAATGATTTTTAGACATTGTGTGGTTTTATTCTGTAACAAAGGCTATGAAAGGAAATTATTTTCTCCTTCTCCTCTTTTCCCTTCCCCCAACATTTTTCTTTTGTCCTCCTCCAGTGTCCTTGAAGGCTGTATTGAATCTGATAAAGGATAAAGTAGCAGGGAGTGGGAAAAACTGAAACTACCAGGAGGCTCCAACTGCCTGTCTGAAAATCTGTTTATATAGCACCTGGGTCACTCTCATCTGATAGGCTTTTCTCTACATGTTATTGTGTTTATATCTAGAAGAAAAGGCCAGCATCCCTTGATGCTGAGCGCTGCTCTATAGATAAATTCTACCACCTTCATTTTCCACTTGCTACTTCATTTTCTATGAAAGAGTTTGCCTTTCGAGCTTCACCTGTGATCACCAAGAACACACAATCTCCCTTTTGTTCATTGAGTGACCTTTATATTTCACTAGAGGTGAAACGTGTCTTGAAACCTAAACCAATTTTATCAAAGAAGTCTTTAGAAAAAATGTAACTGAGACTGCCACATACAAAAATTAATGATGCTGGTTTCATTGTTATTCATCAAGTGTTTCTCGGGGTGCATTTTGTTTGGGAATTCAAAGTACAATGCATTTTTCCAAAATAAATACAATATCACAGACAGGAGCTTCCCTGGGGTATGGTGAACTGGTGACAGCCCAAACGCTGTGGTGTTATTTTTATTTCTTGGAAGGGGAGTGGGTTGGGAAGGAGTCACTCACTCCTGCCAAAATCAAGTGGCTTTAAGAATCAGGCAGCTGGACAGTCATCCAGGGAGGTGAAAATTGATAGAAGTTTGGCACAGAGACCTGATACAGGAGATAATATGAAGTTTATACACATAACCTATAACTAGTACAGAAGTCCTAATAATCTTTGTTACCTAGGAATATCAAGCAGAATTGTCCTTTACATATACACTCTGCCTTGAAGGAGTGTATTTTAAAGCAAAACAAGCACCAAAGAGTGAAGATAGGGCCTTCCTGAGCAATTGTGGTTCTCTCTTTCCTTCCCCCTCACCTCCCCTACCCTCCTCCTATGCCCTATATGCTTATGTGTAGGTGAAAACAAACAGAAATTTGAGGAGGATAAATGGTCAAAGGGGGACACTTTCAACGTGTTTGGGTTTAAAAAGGTGAAAGGACAGGCACAAAGTCTAATTTACCCTCATCCCATGCTCTCTTCAGGGAAGATCTTGGACTCCATACTTTCCCTGGACTTGACCAACAGATGGTCAGCCTTCTTCTCAGGAGAATAGTAATGCAACTTGGCTAGTAACTAAATATTAGTAACAAAATATTGAACTAGAGCAATTTAAAATGGTCACTGAGATGTCCATTCAAAGAAAAAAATCAAGGTGGTGCTATAAAAACACACAAGTGTATGATAGATGAATATTTTGAATAATGTCCAGAATATGAATTATTAACTTTCTTTTAATTTCTACTCTGTGAATTATACCCCATAAGAAAAGGTACATCTGAACAGTATAAATATATTTTTTTGCTTAAATTCTAATATTACGTGTGAAAAAACACAGAAATGTGCCATGCTAAAGAGTGTAAAGAAAAGTTTCACTGATGAATCCCAAAATCTCACAATGAAAGTCATAAGGCCAAGCGCAATACTTAGGGGTGCCCCATGTTGCATTCAGAGCCCCAGACTGAAATCTGTTATTCTCAATGCATGGTTCCTAAAGGCACATTGGGCATCAACATCTGGCCAACAGATTAGTGAAGACAATGTGGAGGGTTGCAGAGTGAAAGGTGTTGATTATGGACCAGGTCTGGGAGTAGTATCCATGCACCTCACCCTACAGTGCATTGGCCAGAATCTAGTCACAGTGGCCTTACCCCAGTGAAAACTGAAGTTGCCATGTACTGAACTGGAAAAAATTGTAAGTAGACCAAGGCTAGGGGGTGAGATGTTAGAAGTACAGTTTGGACATATAAGTATGAGATACCTATCAGATGTCTGTATAAGTCAGTTTGGGCTGCTATTACAAATACATCATAAACTGGGTGGCTTAAACAACAAACATTTTATTTCTCAGAGTTCTGGAGGCTGCGAAGTCCAGGATAAAGTGCTGGAAGATCTGATGTCCAGTGAGGGCCTGCTTCCTGGTTTGTAGGATCTTGAAATGGGGAGATTATCTTAATATAAGCATGTATTAGTCAGGGCTCAGCCAAAGAATAGAGGTAATGCTGATATATATATTAAAGATTTATTTCAAGGAATTGGCTGATTTGATAGTGGGAGCTAACAAAGAGGGTCGAAAATCCATAGGACAAAGGATGAGAAGGAAATGTGACCACGAAGGCAGAAATTGGAATGATGAAGCCACAAGTCAAAGAATATCTGGAGCCACCAGAAGCCAGAAGACGCAAATAAGGAAATCTCCCCTATAACCTTCAGAGGGAATGCAGCCCTACAGAAACCTAAATTTCTGTTTTCAGGCCTCCAGAACTTTGAGAGAATAAATTTCTGATGCTTTAAACTACCTAGTTTGTGGTAATTTATTACACTAGCCCTAGAAAAGTAAGACAGTACGCTAAACCTTCATCTATTCCAGAATCCTTGTACAACATCTGTCAAAAAGGTACCGAAGTCAAAACATTTGAGAACTGTTGTTTTTCAGTACTGTTATTTTGTTTTTGCTTTCATATACAACCAGACCCAACTCTCTAGAAAATTTTGATAGATCCCTTTAAATAATCCCTCCATATTTATTTCAAGTTTATTCTTTTTATTAAAGATTTTTAAAAAATTGTTTTGCGGGATATTAGTTCCCCAACCAGGGATTGAACCCACGCCCCCTGCAGTAGAGGTGCAGAGTTTTAACCACTGGACCTCCAGGGAAGTGCCTATTTTAAGTTTATTCTTAAGAAATTTTATATTTGCTACTGTAATTAAGATATTTTACATTCATTATACTTCCTAACTAGCTATTGCTGTATAAAAAGTGATTAACTTTTGTATATTTAAAAACATACCATCTTAATAAACTCTCTTAGAAATTTTAATAGCTTTTCAATTTATATTCATGTGTTTTCTGGGTAGACAAACATAGCACTTGCAGATAAAATAATTTTCTATCTTCCCAATATTTAGATCATTTATGTCTTTCTGTACCTTATTGTTTTGCTCAAAATGTCTAGAACAATAGATATTATTATAGTTATCTTTGCCTAATTTTAGGTACTTCTTTGAGTGTGTCATTGTTGAGGATGATGTTGAGTGATTATTTCAGATATTCTTGTCATATAAATGAAATATTCTTTTCCTGGTATTACCAAGATTTTCCATTTAATCAACAATAGTGTTTAAATTTATCCAGTGTCTATTAAGAAGAGCCTGTGTACTTCTTTCTTTTTCATATTCCTTCTTTGCTTCCTGGACTAAACTCAGCTTGTCAGTTTATTATCACTTTATGAATTTTATTTGTTAATATTTTATTTAGGACTTTTATATCAGTATAATGCAATGAGGCTGAGATTTATGTGTAGTTTTTCTGCTTTGTATTATCATCTTAAGTTTTTAAGAGGTTTCTTTAGTAAAATGATTTAGAAAGTTTTCCACCTTCTTCAATACTCTAAAACATTTTTTATTCATTTCCCTCTTTAAGTTTTTTATCTTTATCAAATCATGCATTATGTATTTAAAATTTAAGAAAAAATTATTGGAAGGCTTCTAATGTAATAAAGCAGTCCTCTGACCAACGATTTTGCTTAGTCCCATTCTTACTTTTAACTTTCTTAGAATTTTGGGGGGGGCTATTTATCTCCACATTTCCATATAATTGTTTATAATATTGTTTCTTGATTTATAAAATGTAGATATTATTTATAAACTTCTAGTTATGAGAATTATGCTTTACACAATCCTCCACCTTTCCTTTCTCCTAAACTCCCAACATAATTATGGCAAAATTAGATTTTTAATAAATAGTTCATGGTTGTATATTATTTATAGTTGAGAAAGAGTGGTCTATGATTATGCATATTTTCTAATACAATTTTTGTTGGTATCAATAATTGTTTTTGTATTGCTTTCTCTGGGCTTTTCACATTTTAAAAAATATACCCATTGATCTGTCAATTATTTCCCAAATGCTTAAATACAGACCCATGACATTTCTTTGTAGGTCTGATGCACAGCTGTCATCTGGGAACTTCCTTCATTACTCCTGTTGATTAATGCCCTATTTCTTATCTTCTGTCTTTCTCTGTCTTGTTTATCCACATCACTTTACTAAAGAAAAATTAAATCATTTCTGAAAATGAGTACATGAGAAATAAAATTTTTAGTACTCTCATATTTTATGACTGGATTGATAGGTTGCCTGGGTATACAATCATGCACTAAAAATAATTTTCACTCAAAGGTGAAGGCTTTATTCAACAGACTTCTAGTATGCAGTTATATTTTTTAAAATTATTGTGTCATCTGATTACCACTTACTTATAGGTTATTCTTTTTTTATCTTCAGAATAAGCCTAAGATTTTGCTCTTTACCGCTGATGTTCTAAAATATCATGATGATATGGCATGGTAAATTTTTTCATTCATTACACTGGACACATGGGTCCTTACTACCTAAAGACTTAGATCCTTCACCTCTGGGAATTTTCCCTATATTATTTCTTTGATATTTTCCACTTCTCTGTTTTCTCAGTTGTCTCTTCTTAAACTGTTATTTGGATATTGGACTTTATATATTGATTCACAAATTTTATCTTTTGCACCTTTGTATTGTGTTCTAATTTCTAAAAGAGTCCCTAGGGTTTATCTGTCAACTGTTCAATTAAATTGTTTGGGTTGCTCTATTTGACATTTCTAAGAGCTGTTATGTTCTAAAAGTCCCTTTCATATAACATCATCCATTTTCTCATGAATGCAATGTTTTATCACATAATATTTTCTGCTATCTACCTGAGCATATTAATGACTCTTTTATATTTTGAGAGGGCAGCATATCTTTATTCTACTCCCTGATTTGTTTTTATTTTCTCCAAGGTCATTTTACCATTTATTTGCTTTTCTGCTTTTTTCTCTGTCTTTAATGTTAAAAGCACTCCTTAACCATCTGGTATTCTTTGGTTGTCTCTTCATCGATAATTGAGTCAATAAAAACTTCATTGGGAGCTCTGTGGTAAGAACATGCTAATTGAGTGGTGGGTCAGTATAATGCAATGAGGCAACATTCCATATTTTTCACTGAGGAACTCTCAGGCCCTTTCTCGGGGACTATTTAGTTTCTCCAAAGGATAATCTTCCACCCTCCTGTATAAGGAGTAAAGCAGCTTTGTCTCTGATTGTGTACATTCTGGAGACTAGGGTCAGGGAGGGGCAAGAGAAGAGCTGAGTAGAAGAAGGTGGGAGAACTCGCCAATGCACATCTGTTCTGATTTTAGTCTATCCCTTATCTCGCTTTCTTCACCATTACCACTGTTCTTGAGTCCATAGTGTCTCTTGAGGCAGTAATCAGGAAGTGATGAGTAGCTACTTGCTGTTATGTGGGTATGAAACCACTATAAACACAGCATGGTCAATTAGCAGGTATTCAGCACTAAACTTTCTACAGGATGCAAGGTCTTCTTGAGTTCTGCCGGGTAAATCACTGAGCATCTCTTCATTTTTCATCTTCTGCCAAGTCTTAAGATTTCAGCTTTCCTCTGCTCTGCCAAGACAATTTCTCCTTTGAAGCCATTCCAGCTTCTAAAAACAAGTTGACATTTCTCACCTATTCTATTACTGTCCTTCCTTCCATTGTCTTTATGCTCATAGATTTTCTGTCTTTTTATTAGTAATTCTTAATATCATTGTGTTGGAATTTGGAGTGGGTGTATGTGTTCAACAGTTTGGTTTAATCTGAAATCTCCTGAAACATTTTAAAATATTATGGGAAATAACTTTTCTTTATTTTTTTCGGTACACGGACCTCTCACTGCTGTGGCCTCTCCCGTTGTGGAGCACAGGCTCCGGACTCGCAGGCTCAGCGGCCATGGCTCACGGGGTCAGCCATTCCACGACATGTGGGATCTTCCTGGACCGGGGCACGAACCCGTGTTCCCTGCATTGGCAAGCGGACTCTCAATCACTGTGCCACCAGGGAACACCAAGAGAAATAACTTTTCTTTCACAGTTTGCTAGAAATTGCCCATTATATCACTTAGGCCAATATTTTTTATGGGGCTAAACACATTGATTATTTCTTCACTCTATTCCATTTGTATATTTACATTTTATGCTTTTGATTCAACTTTGCTCATTAATATTGGCCTAGAAAATCTTCCATTTCTTCAACAATTTTGAGTATCTTTGTGTAGTTTTTGAATTGCAAATATTTTTGTATATTATGTGCTGGTTTTACATTCCTAGTTTACATGTATTCCCCCATTTTAATTAGCTCTATCACAGGTTTTTATTTTGAGTGGATGTTTTATATAACTAGGTAATAGATTAAAAACATATAAATATTTGGGTTTTGTTTCATTTCATTTTCTGGTTATCTTTAGCTTAAGTCAAGATATTTTTCTTATTCTTCCTAAAGTTATCTTATTACTATTTTAATAACTTTTTAAAGTAAAAAGCCTGGTGTATTTTCTTGTCCTCTTATTATATAATAATAAAAGAATTTAAGGCTACATGTATTATCTGTGTCATTTATTTCTAGTTGGTAAATGAAGTTTTGATTTTTTCTTTGACTTAAGAATTATTTATGAAAGTCCATTCTCTACATCTGTGTCTTTATTCCTGTCCTATGCCTAGGTCAATCAGAACCATTTTTTGTTTGTTTGTTTTTTAGATTCCATATATATGTGTTAGCATACAGTATTTGTTTTTTCTTTTTCTGACTTACTTCACTCTGTATGACAGACTACATGTCCATCCACCTCACTACAAATAACTCAGGTTTGTTTCTTTTTATAGCTGAGTAATATTGCATTGTTTAAAAGTGCCACATGTTCTTTATCCATTCATCTGTCGATGGACACTTAGGTTGCTCCCATATGTGAAATTTTTTGTTCTAGTTCTGTGAAAAATGCCAGTGGTAGTTTGATAGGGATTGCATTGAACCTGTAGATTGCTTTGGGAAGTATAGTCATTTTCACAATGTTGATTCTTCCAATCCAAGAACATGGTATATCTCTCCATCTGTTTGTATGACCTTTAATTTCTTTCATCAATGTCTTATAGTTTTCTGCATACAGGTCTTTTGTCTCCTTAGGTAGGTTTATTCCTAGGTATTTTATTCTTTTTGTTGCAATGGTAAATGGGAGTGTTTTCTTAATTTCTCTTTCAGAATTTTCATCATTAGTGTATAGGAATGCAAGAGATTTTTGTGCATTAGTTTTGTATCCTACTACTTTACCAAATTCATTGATTAGCTCGAGTAGTTTTCTGGTAGTGTCTTTAGGATTCTCTATGTGTAGTATCATGTCATCTGAAAACAGTGACAGTTTTAATTCTTCTTTTCTGATTTGGAATCCATTTATTTCTTTTTATTTTCTGATTGCTATGGCTAAAACTTCCAAATATATGTTGAACAATAGTGGTGAGAGTGGACAACCTTGTCTTCTTCTGGATCTTAGAGGAAAATGTTTTCAGTTTTTCTCCATTAAGAATGATGTTAACTGTGCATTTATCATATATGGCCTTTATTATGTTGAAGTAAGTTCCCTCTGTGCCTACTTTCTGGAGTTTTTTTTATCATAAATATGTGTTGAATTTTGTCAAAAGCTTTCTCAGCATCTATTGCAATGATCATATGTTTTTTCTCCTTCAACTCATTAATATAGTTGATCACATTGATTGACTTGTTTATATTGAAGAATCCTTGCATTCCTGGGATAAACCCCACTTGATCATGGTGTACAAACCTTTTTAATGTGCTGTTGGATTCTGTTTTCTTGTATTTCCTTGAGGATTTTTGCATCTATGTTCATCAGTGATATTGGTCTATAGTTTTCTTTCTTCGTGACATCTTTGCCTGGTTCTGGTATCAGGGTGATGGTGGCCTCGTAGAATTAGTTTGTGAATGTTCCTCCCTCTGCTATATTATGGAAGAGTTTGAGAAGGATAGGTGTTAGCTCTTCTCTAAATGTTTGATAGAATTCGCCTGTGAAGCCATCTGGTCCTGGGCTGTTGTTTGCTGGAAGATTTTTCTCAGTGTTTCAATTTCAGTGCTGTGATTTGTCTGTTTATGTTTTCTATTTCTTCCTGGTTCAGTCTCAGGAGGTTGTGTTTTTCTAAGAATTTGTGCATTTTTTCCAGATTGTCCATTTTATTGACATATAGTTGCTTGTAGTAATCTCTCATGATCCTTTGTATTTCTGCAGTGTCAATTGTTACTTCTACTTTTTCATTTCTAATTTTATTGATTTGAGCCTTTTCCCTTTTCTTTTTTCTTGATGAGTCTGGCTAATTGTTTATCAATTTTGTTTCTTTTCTCAAAGAAGCAGATTTTAGTTTTATTGATTTTTGCTGTTCTGTTTTAGTTTTTATTTCATTTATTTTCTGATCTGATATTTATGATTTCTTTCTTTCTTCTAACTTTGGGGGGTTTTGTTCTTCTCTCTCTAATTGTTTTACGTATAAAGGTAGGTTCTTTACTTGAGATTTTTCTTCTTTATTGAGGTAGGGTTTTATTTCTATAAACTTCCCTCTTAGAACTGCTTTTGCTGCATCCCATAGCATTTGGGTTGTGTTTTCATGGTCATTTGTTACTAAGTTTTTAAAATTTCCTCCTTGATTTCTTCAGTGATCTCTTGGTTATTTATTAACATATTGCGTAGCCTTCATGTGTTTGTATTTTTTACAGTTTTTTTTTCCTGTAATTGATATCTAGTCTCTTAGTGATGTGGTCACAAAAGATACTTGATACATTTTCAATTTTCTTAAATTTACCAAGGCTTGATTTGTAACCCAAGATATGATCTACCCTGGAGAATATTCCATGAGCACTTGAGAAGAAAGTGTATTCTGTTGTTTTCAATTGAATATCCTTTAAATATCAATTAAGTCCCTCTTGTTTAATGTATCATTTAAAGCTTGTGTTTCCTTATTTCTTTTCATTTTGGATGATCTGTCCATTGGTGAAAGTAGGGTGTTAATATCCCCTGCTATGTTTGTGTTACTGTTGATTTCCCCTTTTATGTCTCTTAGCATTTGCCTTACGTATTGAATTGCTCCTATGTTAGGTGCATAAATATTTACAATTGTTATAGGTTATTCTTAGGTTGATCCCTTGATCATTATGTAGTGTCCTTCTTGGTCTCTTGTGACAGTCTTTATTCTAAACTCTATTTTTTCTGATATAAGAATTGCTATGCTAGCTTTCTTTTGATTTCCATTCACATGGAATATCTTTTTCCATCCCCTCACTTTCAGTCTGTATGAGTCCCTAGGTCTGAAGTGTGTCTCTTGTAGGCAGCATATATACAGGTCTTATTTTTGTATCTATTCAGCCAGTTGGTATCTTTTGGTTGGAGTATTTAATCCATTTACATTTAAGGTAATTATCAATATGTATGTTCTTATTACTATTTTCTTAATTGTTATGTTTTTGTTTTTGTATATCATTTCCTTCTCTTGTGTTTCCTGCCTAGAGATGTTCCTTTAGCATTTGTTATAATGCTGGCTTTGTGGTGCTGAATTCTCTTAACTTTCACTTGTCTGTAAAGGTTTTAATTTCTCTGTCAGATCTGAATGAGATCCTTGATGGGTAGAGTATTCTTGGTTGTAGGGTTTTCCTTTTCATCACTTTAAATATGTCCTACCACTCCCTCTTGGCTTTCAGTTTCTGCTAGAAGATCAGCTGTTGACCTTATGAGGATTCCCTTGTATGTTTTTTGTTGCTTTTCCCTTTCTACTTTTAATATTTTTCCTTGTGTTTAATTTTTGATAGTTTAATATGTGTCTTGGAGTGTTTCTCTTTGGATTTATCCTGTATGAGACTCTCTGTGCTTCCTGGACATGATTGACTATTTCCTTTCCCATGTTAGTGAAGTTTTCAACTTTTCAACTTTCTTAGACCCTTTCTTTTTCTCTTCTTCTTCTGAGAACCCTATAATTCCAATGTTGGTGCATTTAATATTGTCCCAGAGGTTTCTGAAACCTCTGAATATTTTCATTTTTTTTCTTTATTCTGCTCTGCAGTAGTTATTTCCACTATTTTAAGTTCCAGGTCACTTATCCATTCTTCTCCCTCAGTTATTCTGCTATTTATTCCGTCTAGAGAATTTTAAATTTCATTTATTGTGTTGTTCATCAGTGTTTGTTTGCTGTTTAGCTCTTCTAGGTTCTTGTTAAACATTTCCTGTATTTTCTATATTCTATTTCCAAGATTTTGGATCATCTTTACTATCATTACCCTGAATTCTTTTTCAGGTAGACTGCTTATTTCCTCTTCACTTGTTTGGTCTGGCGGGATTTTACCTTTCTCTTTCGTTTGCTGCTTATTCCTTTGTCTTCTCATTTTGCTTAACTTACTGTTTGGGGTTTCCTTTTCACAGGCTGCAGGTTCGTAGTTCCCATTTTTTTTGGTGTCTACCCCCAGTGGGTAAGGTTGGTTCAGTGGCTTGTGTTGTCTCCTGTGCAAGAGAACTAGTGTCTGTGTTCTCCTTTATGTCACTAGATCTTTTCTTTCTGCTGGGCAGGGCCACATCTGCTGGTGTGTTTTGGTGTGTCTGTGAAATTAATATGATTTTAGACAGTCTCTCTGCTAATGGGTGGGGTTGTGTTCCTGTCTTGCCAGTTGTTTGACATTGGCATCCAGCACTGGAGCTTGCTGGCTGTTGGGTGGAGCTGGGTCTTAGCACTGAGATGGAGATCTCTGGGAGAGCTCTTACTGATTGATATTACATGGGGCTGGGAGGTCTCTGGTGGTCCAATGTCCTGAACTTGGCTCTCCCACCTCAGAGGCTCAGGCCTGACACCAGGGTGAAGCACCAAGACCCTGTCAGCCACACGGCTCAGAAGGAAAAAATAATAATAATAAATTTACAATTTTTTAAATTAAGTTATTGAAATAAAAAAGAATTTATTAAATAATAATAAAGAAGAGAGCAACCAAACCAATAAACAAATCCACCAATTATAACAAACACAAAAAATATAGTAAGATAAACAAAAATCAGAAACAAGTCAGTCGCAGACAGCACAGTTCCCAGTCTACAGTTGCTCCCAAAGTCCACTGCCTTAATTTTGGGATGACTCATTGTCTATTCTGGTATTCCACAAATGCAGGGTACATCAAGTTGATTGTGGAAATTTAATCCACTGCTCCTGTGGCTGCACAGAGAAATTTCCCTTTCTCTTTTTTGTTCTCACATCTCCTGATTCAGCTTTGGTTTTTGCCCCACCTCTGCTTTTAGGTCATCCTCAGACATCATTTCCCCTCCCAGATAGGAGGGGGTTAAAGCAGTGGCTGATTAGGGAGCTCTTGCTCACTCATGCCATGGGGAGGGAGGGCTATGGTACTTATAACTGGAATGTGGGGTAAGCCAGACATGGCAGAAGTTGGTGTGACTTTGCAACAGCCTGAGTTGCACTGTGTGTTCTCCTGGGGAAATTGTCCCTGGATCATGAGACCCTGGCAGTAGTGGGCTGCACAGGTTCCTGGAGGGGGTGGGTGGTGTGTGGATAGTGTTTGCACATAGGATTCTTGGTGTCTGCAACAGCAGTGTTAGCATTTCATGCTTGTATGTAGCATTTCATATCAGCCTCTGGTGTCTGAGCTGACAGCCATGGCTCAAGTCCATCTCTGGAGCTCATTTAGGTGGTGCTCTGTCTTCTGTGGGCAGACAAGGAAGGAATACCCTCTTCTCACGTGCCCCAAGACAATGGTCTCTTGCCTTTTAGGCAGGTCCAGAATTTTTCCCAGACTCCCTCTCAGCTAGCTGTGGTGCACTAGCCCCCTTCAGGCTGTGTTTCCAATCCAAGAACATGGTATATCTCTCCATCTGTTTGTATCATCTTTTATTGCTTTCAGCTGTGACTTATAGTTTTCTGCATACAGGTCTTTTGTCTCCCTAGGTAGGTTTGTTACTAGGTATTTTATTCTTTCTGTTGCAATGGTAAATGGGAGTATTTCGCTAATTTCTCTTTCAGATATTTCATCATTAGTGTACAGGAATGCAAGAGATTTCTGTGCATTCATTTTATATCCAGCAACTTTACTAAATTTATTGATTAGCACTAGTAGTTTTCTGGTAGCATCTTTAGTATTCTCTATGTGTAGTATCAGGTCATCGGCAGTGACATCTTTACTTCTTCTTTTCTGATTTGGATCCGTTTTATTTCTTTTTCTTCTCTCATTGCTGTGGCTTAAAGTTGCAAAACAATGTTGAATAATAGTTGTGAGAGTGAGCAACCTTGTCGTTTTCCTGACCTTAGTGGAAATGATTTCAGTGTTTCACTGTTGAGGATGGTGTTGGCTGTGGGTTTGTCATATATGGCCTTTATTATATTGAGGTAAGTTCCCTATATGCCTACCTTCTTGAGGGTTTTTATCAAAAATGGGTGTTGAATTTTGTCAAAAGATTTTTCTGCATCTATTTAGATGATCATATATTTTTTATTATTCAGTTTGTTAATATGATGTATCCCATTGATTGATTTGCATATATTGAAGAATCCTTGCATTCCTGAGATATACCCCACTTGATTGTGCTGTATGATCCTTTTAATGTGCTGTTGGATTCTGTTTGCTAGTAATTTGTTGAGGATTTTTGCATCTATTTTCATCAGTGATATTGGCCTGTAGTTTTCTTTCTTTGTGACATCTTTGTCTGGTGTTGGCATCAGGTTGATGGTGACTAAGTAGAATGAGTTTGGGAGTGTTCCTCCCTCTGCTATCTTTTGGAAGTGTTTGAGAAGGATAGGTGTTAGCTCTTCTCTAAATGTTTGATAGAATTTGCCTGTGAAGCCTTCTGGTCCTGAGTTTTTGTTTGTTGGAATATTTTTAATCACAGTTTGAACTTCAGTGCTTGTGATTTGTCTGTTTATATTTTCTATTTCTTCCTGGTTCAGTCTCAGGAGGTTGTGCTTTTCTAAGAATTTGTCCATTTCTTCCAGGTTGTCCATTTATTGGCATATAGTTGCTTGTAGTAATCTCTCATGATCCTTTGTATTTGTGCAGTGTCAATTGTTACTTCTACTTTTTCATTTCTAATTTTATTGATTTGAGTCTTTTCCCTTTTTTTCTTGATGAGTCTGGTTAATGGTTTATCAATTTTGTTTCTTTTCTCAAAGAAGCAGATTTTAGTTTTATTGATATTTGCTCTTGTATTTTAGTCTTTATTTCATTTATCTTCTGATCTGATCTTTATGATTTCTTCATTCTCCTAACTTGGGTTTTTTTTGTTCTTCTCTATGTGATTGTTTTAGGTGTAAGGTTAGTTTCTTTATTTGAGATTTTTCTTCTTTCTTGAGGTAGGATTTTTTTTCTATAAACTTCCCTCTTAGAACAGCTTTTGCTGCTTCCCATAGGATTTGGGTCATCATGTTTTCATGGTCATTTGTTTCTAGGCTTTTAAAAAAATTTCTTCCTTGATTTCTTCAGTGATCTCTTGGTTATTTCTTAGCGTATTGTGTAGCCTGCATGTGTTTCTATTTTTTATAGCTTTTTTCCTGTAATTGATAGCTAGTCTCTTAGTGATGTGGTCACAAAAGATACTTGATATATTTTCAATTTTCTTAAATTTACCAAGGCTTGATTTGTAACCCAAGATATGATCTATCCTGGAGAATGTTCCATGAGCACTTGAGAAGAAAGTGTATTCTGTTATTTTAGATGGAATGTCCTTTAAATATCAATTAAGTCCCTCTTGTTTAATGTATCATTTAAAGCTTGTGTTTCCTTATTTCTTTTCATTTTGGATGATCTGTCCATTGGTGAAAGTAGGGTGTTAATATCCCCTACTGTAATTGTGTTACTATCGATTTCCACTTTTACGGCTGTTAGCATTCACCTTATGTATTGAATTGTTCCTATGTTGGGTGTATAAATATTTACAATTGTTATATCTTCTTCTTGGATTGATCCCTTGATCATCATGTAGTATCCTTCTTTGTCTCTTGTAATAGTCTTTATTTTAAAGTCTATTTTTTCTGGTACAAGAATTAGTACTCCAGCTTTCCTTTGATTTCCATTCACATCGAATATCTCTATCCATCTCCTCACTGTCAACCTGTATCTGTCTGGAGGTTTGAAGTAGGTTTGTTGTAGACAGCATATATATGGCTCCTGTTTTTGTATCCATTCAGCCAGTCTATATCTTTTGGTTGGAGCATTTAATCAATTTTCATTTGAGGTAATTTTCGATATATTTGTTCTTATTACCATTTTCTTAATCGTTTAGGGTTTGTTATTGTAGGTCTTTTCCTTTTCTTGTGTTTCCTGCTTAGAGAAGTTCCTTTAGCATTTGTTGTAAAGTGGATTTGGTGGTGCTGAATTGTCTTAGCATTTGCTTGTCTGTAAATTTTTTAATTTCTCTGTCAAATTGAATGAGATCCTGGCTGGGTAGAGTAACCTTGCTTGTAGGTTTTATCCTTTCATTACTTTAAATATGTCTTGCCACTCCCTTCTGGATTGCAGGGTTTCTGCTGAAATATCAGCTTTTAACCTTATGGGGATTCGCTTCTATGTTATTTGTTGCTTTTCCCTTGCTGCTTTTAATATTTTTTCATTGTATTTAATTATTGCTAGTTTGATTAATATGTGTCTTGGCATATTTCTCCTTGGGTTAGCCTGTATATGACTCTCTGAGCTTCCTGGTCTTGATTGACTATTTCTTTCCCATATTATGGAAGCTTTCAACTGTAGTCTCTCCAAATATTTTCTGTTCCTTTCTTTTTCTCTTCTTCTTCTGTGACCCCTATAATTCTAATGTTGGTGTTTTTAATGTTGTCCCAGAGGTTGCTAAGACTGTCATTAATTCTTTCATTCCTTTTTCTTTATTCTGCTCTGCAGTAGTTATTTCCACTATTTTATCTTCCAGGTCACTTATCTGTTCTTCTGCCTCTGTTATTCTGCTATTTATTTCTTCTAGAGAATTTTAAATTTCATTTATTGTGTTGTTCATTATTGTTTGTTTGCTCTTTAGTTCTTCTAGGTTCTTGTTAAATGTTTCTTGTATTTTCTCTATTCTATTTCCAAGATTTTGGATCATATTTACTATAATTATTCCAAATTCTTTTTCAGGCAGACTGCCTGTTTCCTCTTCATACAGAGCCCTGTAACTTTTTTGGTCTGGTGGGTTTTTACCTTTCTCTTTCATCTGCTGTGTGTTTCTCTGTCTTCTCATTTTGCTTAACTTACTGTGTTTAGGGTCTCCTTTCACAGGCTACAGGTTTGTAGTTCCAATTGTTTTTGGTGTCTGCTCCCAGTGGTTAGTTTGGTTCACTGTGTTGTGGAGTCTTCCTGGTGCATGGGACTAGTGTCTGTGTTCTGGTGGATGAAGCTTGATCTTGTCTCTCTTGTAGGGAGGTCTGTCTCCGGTTGTGTGTTTTTGGGTGTCTGTGACCTTATTATTATTTTAGGCACCCTTTCTGCTACTGGGTGGTGTTGTGTTCCTGTCTTGCTAGTTGGTTGGCATAGCATGTCAAGCACTGTAGGCTGCTGGTCATTGAGTGGACCTGGATGCTGGTGTTGAGATGGATTTCTCTAGGAGATTTTTGCCATTTGATATTATGTAGAGCTGGGTGATCTCTGGTGGACCAATGTCCTGAACTCAGCTCTCCCACCTCAGAGGCATAGGCCTGATGCCCCACTGGAGCACCAAGACCCTGTCATCTACATGGCTTAGAATAAAAGGTAGAAAATAGAAAGAAAGAAAGAAAGAAAGAAAGAAAGAAAGAAAGAAAGAAAGAAAGAAAGAAAGAAAGAAAGAAAGAAAGAAAGAAAGAAAGAAAGAAAGAAAGAAAGAAAGAAAATAATAATGTTATTAAATTAAAAATAATTATTAAAAATAAAAAAATTTTAAGTAATAAAAAATGATAGAGATAGAAAGAAAGAAGAGAACAACCATACCAAGAAACAAATCCACCAATGATAACAAGCATTAAAAGCAATTCTAGGGCTTCCCTGGTGGCACAGTGGTTGAGAGGCCACCTGCCAATGCAGGGGACACAGGTTTGTGCCCCAGTCCAGGAAGATCCCACATGCTGCGGAGCAGCTGGGTCTGTGAGCCATGGCCGCTGAGCCTGTGCGTCCAGAGCCTGTGCTCCACAACGGGAGAGGCCACAACAGTGAGAGGCCCACGTAACGCAAAAAAAAAAAAGCAATTCTAAAAGAAAGAAAAAAAGGACAGAGAGAACCCTAAGACAAATGGTAAAAGCAAAGCTATACTGACAAATCACACACAGATGAATACACATACAAACTCACAATAAGATAAAAAGGAAATAAATATATATATCATTGCTCCCAAAGTCCACCACCTCAATTTGTGATGATCTCTTGTCTATTCAGGTATTCCACAGATGCAGGGTACATCAAGTTGATT
Organism: Kogia breviceps; assembly: GCF_026419965.1. Lineage (NCBI taxonomy): Eukaryota > Metazoa > Chordata > Mammalia > Artiodactyla > Physeteridae > Kogia > Kogia breviceps. Next base: position 22,867,378 of record NC_081320.1, read on the forward strand.
GTGGAGATTTAATCCACTACTCCTTAGGCTGCTGGAAGAAAGTTCCCTTTCTCTTCTTTGTTCGCACAGCTCCTGGGTTCAGTTTTGGATTTGGCCCCGCCTTTGCATGTAGGTCACCTGAGGGCATCTCTTCCCCACTCAGACAGGATGGTGTTAAGATAGCAGCTGATTAGGGGGCTCTGGCTCACCCAGGCCTGGGGAGGGAGGGGTACAGAATGTGCAGTGAGCCTGCAGCAGCTGAGGCCAGCATGATGTTGCAACAGTCTGAGGTGCACTGTGTTTTCTCCTGGGGAATTTGTCCCTGGATCACAGGACTCTGGCAGTGGCATGCTACACAGGCTCCCAGGAGGGGAGGTGTGGATAGTGACCTGTGTTTGTACACCAGTTTCTTGTTTGCTGCGGCAATAGCCTTAGTGGCTCATGCTTGTCTCCGGTACCTGCGCTGATAGTGGAGGCTTGCACCCATCTCTGGAGTTCATTTAGGTGACACTCTTAATCCCCTCTCTTCATGCACTATGAAACAAAGGGGGGAGAAAAAGCCTCTTGCCTCTTCAGCAGTTCCAGACCTTTCCCCAGAGGACACACTCCCAGCTAGCTGTGGTGCACTAGCCCCCTGCAGGCTGTGTTCAACCCCAGTCCTCTCCCTGGGATCCTACTTCTGAAGCTGGAGCCTCAGCTCTCAGCCCCCACCCACCCCAGCAGGTGATCAGACAAGCCTCTTGGACTGGTGAGTGCTTTCCAGCACTGATTCTTGTGCAAGTGTCTCTCCACTTTGCCCTCCGCACCCTTGTTGCTGTGCTCTCCTCTGTGGCTCCAAAGCTTCCCCCTGGCCACCCATCGTCTCTGCCAGTGAAGGGGCTTCCTAGTGTGTGGAGACTTTTCCTCCTTCACATTTCCCTCCCCGGGGTGCAGGTCCCATGCCTATTCTTTTGTCTCTGTTTTCTCTTTTTTCTTTATCCCTAACCACGTACATGGGGAGTTTCTTGCCTTTTAGCAGGTCTGAGTTCTTCTGCCAGCATTCAGTAGGTGTTCTGTAGGAATTGTTCCACATGTAGATGTATTTGTTGGGAGGAAGGTGATCTCCACGTCTTACTCTTCTGCTATCTTGAAGGTCTGGAGAGAGAACAAGGAGGTGGGGCCAGGTTCTGTCCCTACTCCTTCCCCGTGTGGACAGGTGCACACACGTCCTCTCACTGTCTCTTCTCTTGGAATGGCAGCCTGAAACACAAAATGGATGTGTGGATTTGGGTGTGTGGGAGGTTTTCCAGGGGCACCAGCTGGCTGTCCCCACCCTACACACATCTCTTCAGGCACTGAACCCCCCTCTTAGTTGAGCACCACCCTGTGGTTCTTGCCTGGGCACAGTCTCACATTGCTGCTGCCAAGCGCTGCTGCTGCTGGTGCTGCAGGAGGAGGAGGTGGAAAGACACGGGGGACAGTAATTGGTCTAGAGCATCCCCACACTGCAGCTTCTCCAGGAATGGAACTTTTAACTCTTAGTGTCAATCACCTATTTCTCTCATCTTTCTACCCTCCTACTCTCTGGCAACCACTTTTTAGTTTTCTGTATCTATCTGTTTCGTTTTTTAATTTGTTTTGTTTTTAGTTTCCACAAGTATGTGAAATCATACCATATTTGTCTTTTTCTGTCTGACTTATTTCACTTAGTGTAACACCATTTAGGTCCATCAATGTTCTTGCAAATGGCAAGATTTCTGTCCTCTTTATGGCTGAGTAATATGACATGTGTGTGTGTGTGTGTGTGTGTGTGTGTGTGTGTGTTTGTGTGTGTGTATCACTTCTTTATCCATTCATCTATTGATGGCACCTAGTTTGCTTCAATATCTTGGCTATTGTAAATGATGCTGCACTGAACACTGGGGTGCATATATCTTTTTGAACTAATGTTTTGTTCTCTGGATAAATATCCAGGAGTGGAATTGCTGGATTGTACCATAGTTCTATTTTTTTAATTTTTGATGAACCTTCATACTGTTTTCCATAGTAACTGCATAAATTCACATTGCCACCAACAGTGCACTGTATTTCCTTTTCCCCAAGTCCTCACTTTTTTTATATTGAGTTGTATGTGCTGTTTGTATATGTTGCATATTAACCTCTTATTGGATATATCATTTGCAGATATCTAATTCCATTCAGGAGTCTCTCTCTTCATTTTGTTGACAGTTTCCTTCCCCGTCAAAAAGCTTTTTGTTTGGTGTAGTCCTATTTGTTTATTTTTACTTTCATTTTCCTTGTCTGAGGAGACATATTTAAAAAATATTGCTAAGACCAATGTCAAAGACAATGCTGATAAGTAATCTTTGTCAACCAAAAACAAAATGCACAACCTAAAACTTGAGAGTTATGTTTCATTTGGTGGACATGCTGAGGACTTAAGCCCAAGAGACAGGCTGTCAGATAACACTGAGGGACCATTCCAAAGGTGTAAGGGAAGAACCAGGATATATAGAAGTTTTTTGGGTAAAAAATAAAAATGTGGTGTCAAAAATCAAAAGGTTACTGCTAATTAAAGAAAAACAGACATCCAAATTTAATGAATTTAGTGTTTTACTGTGTATGGGAAGATGGAAGAGTCTGAGCTTAATGAAATCATTCCTTTGATATGCACCTTAACTATTTATGGTGAATATCCCATTTTTCCCCCATCTTGAATCTGCTCAGGGTGCACTATTGGTGTTGGTTACAGAGACTAATGGCTTATTGGCTGAAACATTCTTTGCTTACTGATTTGGCAGGTGACATCCTTTGTTCACATCTTCTGAGAGTTAACTTCAGGTCTTACATTTAAGTCTTTAATCCATTTTGAGATTGTTTTTTTACATGGTGTGAGGAAGTAATCCAGTATGATTCTATTACATGTGACTGTTTGATTTTCCCAACATCAACTATTGAGGAGGCTATCTTTTCCCCACTGTATATTCTTGCTTCCTTGTTGTAGATTAATTGACTATATGTGTGTGGGTTCTTTTCTCAGTGATGTACTTTGAAATCAGAGAGCATAATGCTTCTAGCTTATTAAACTTTCTCAATATTGTTTTGGCTATTCAGGGGTTGGAATTTCCACAAATCTTTTAGAATTTTTTTATTTTAGTTTCTGAAAAATACCATGGTTATTTTTATAGTGATTGCATTGAATCTGTATATTTTTTTTTGAGTACTGTGGTCATTTTAACAATGTTAATTCTTCCAATCCATTAACATGGTATATCTTTCCATTCTTGTCATCTTTTAAATTATTTCATCAGTATCTTATAGTATTCCAAGTATAGGCCTTTTATCTCTTTAGTTAGGTTTATTCCTAGGTATTTTATTCTTTTGATGCAATTTTAAACTAGATTTTTAAAATTTCTTTTTCTGATAGTTTGTTGTTAGTGTATAGAAATGCAACAGACTTAAGTGTATTGATTTTGTATCCTGCAAATTTACTGAAATCATTTATTAGTTCTAATAGTTTTTTGGTGGTGACTTTAGGATTTGCTATATATAGTAACATGTCATCTGCAAAAATGACAGTTTTACTTATTCCTTTGCAATTTGGATTCCTTTTCTTTCTTTTACTTTTTTGGTCTGAATTCTGTGTAGCAATTCCAATACTATGCTAAATGAAAGTGCTGAGAGTGGGCATCCTTGCCTTGTTCCTGACATTAGTGTAAATGCTTTCAGCTTTTCACCACTGAGTATGATGTTAGTTGTGGGCTTGTCATATATGGCCTTTATTATGTTGAGGTATATTTCCTATATACCCTCTATTTGAGAGTTTTTGTCATAAATGGGGTTGAATTTTGTTAAAAGCTTATTCTGCATGTATTCAGATGATCATATGATTTTATTCCTCATGTTGTTAATGCGGTGTGTTACATTGATTGATATAAGAATATTGAACCATCCTTGTATTCCTGGATAAATTCCACTTTATCATGTTGTATGATGTTTTTAATATATTGTTGAATTCAGTTTGTTAATATTTAGTAATTTTTTCATTGGTGATCATAGCTTGTATTTTTTTTTGTAACATCTTTGTCTACTTTGGTGTCAGGATGATGCTGGCCTTGTAGAATGAGCCCAGAAGCATTTCTTCCTCTGAAGATTTTTGGAATATTTTTGAGAAGGATAAGTATTAACTCTCTTTAAATGTTTGTAGAACTCAACTGTGAAGCTGTCTGGTCCTGGAGTTTTGTTTGTTGAGAGTATTTTTTATTACTTATTTAATTTCATTAATTGATCTGTTACTATTTTCTATTTCTTTCTGATTCAGCCTTGAGACATTATACATTTCTAGGATTTTGCCCATTTGTTTTAGGTCTTCCACTTTATTGGCATATAACTATTCTTAATAATCTCTTATGATCCTTTTTATTTCTGTGGTGTCAATTGTAACTTCTCCTTTTCTATTTCTAATTTTATTTATTTGAGCCCTGTAACTTTTTTCTCGCTAATCCTGGCTAAAGGTTTACTCATTTTGTTTATCTTCTCCAAGAAGCAGCTCTTAGTTTAACTGATCTTTTCTACTATTTTTTTCAGTCTCTGTTTGATTTATTTCTGCTCTGATATCTGTTATGTCTTTCCTTCTGCTAACTTTGGGTTTTGTTTGTTTTTCTTTTTCCATTTCCTTTAGGCATAACTTTAGGTTATTTATTTGAGATTTTTCTTGTTTTCTGAGGTAGGCTTGTATCACTATAAACTTCCCTCTTAGAACCACTTTTGCTATGTCCCGTATGTGATTTTGTTTTCATTTGTCTGCAAGTACTTTTGGGTTTCCTCTTTGATTTAGCAGTGATCCATTGTTTGCTTAGTAGCATGTTTTTAAGTCTCCATGTGTTTGTGGGGGTATTTTTGCAGTTTTTTTCTTGTATATGGTTTCTAGTGTCATACTGTTGTGGTCATAAAAGATGCTTGATATGATTTCAATCTTCTTAAATTTATTGAGGATTGTTTTGTGGCCTAGCAGATGATCTATCCTGGAGAATATTCCATATACATTTGAAAATAAATGAGTCATCTGATGATTTTGGAAGGAATGTTTTGTTTTGTTTTGTTTTCTGGTACGTGGACCTCTCACTGTTGTGGCCTCGCCCATTGCGGAGCACAGGCTCCGGATGCACAAGCTCAGCGGCCATGGCTCATGGGAACAGCCACTCCGCGGCATGTGGGATCTTCCCGGACCAGAGCACAAACCTGTGTCCCCTGCATCGGCAGGTAGACTCTCAACCACTGCGCCACCAGGGAAGCCAGGAAGGGATATTTTATATATATATATATATATATATATATATATATATATATATATATATATATATACACACATACATACATACACATATGCATAAATGTCCATTGGGTTTAAAGTGTTGTTTAAGACCAGTGTTTAGTGTTTCCTTATTGATTTTCTGTCTGAATCATCTGTCCACTTATGTAAATGGAGTGTTAATGTCCCCTACTAATATTGTGTTACTGTCAATTTCTCCCTTTAAGTCTGTGAATATTTGCTTTATATATTTTGATTCTCCTGTTTTGGGAACATATATATTTACAATGGTTATATCTTCTTCTTGGATTGATCTCTTCATTACTATGTAATGTCTTTCTTTGTCTCTTTTTATAGTTTTTGTTCTAAAGTCTATTTTGTCTTATATAAGTATTGCTACCCCTGCTTTCTTCACATTTTCTTTTGCATGAAATAAATATTAATTTTCATTCCCTCACTTTCAGTCTGTGTGTGTCTTTAGATCTGAAGTTAGTCTCTTGTATGCAGCACATAGATTGGTCTTGTTTTTTGTATCCATTCAGTTATTCTATGTCTTTTGATTAGAGCAGTTAGCCTATTTGCATTTAAAATAGTTGTTGATAGGTATGTACTTACCGCCAATTTGTTAATTGCTTTGGAGTTGTTTTTGTAATTCTTTTTGTTAATTTCTTCTTTTGCTCTCTTCCTTTGTGATTTCATGACTATCTTTAGCCTATGTTTGGATTCCTTTCTCTTTTGTGTGTCTCTACTATAGACTTTTTTGTTTGTGGTTACCATGAAGATTATATATCACAATCAATATATATACATGATTATTTTTATTGCTGATCCCTTAAATTCAAACTCATTTTAACAACCCTGTATTTTTACTCCCCCCCATATTTAATGTTTTTGACAACATATTTTACATATTTTTTGCTTTGTGTATCCCTTAACTACTTATTGTGGATATAAATAATTTTACTACTTTTGTCTTCTAACCTTCCTACTAGCTTTATAAGTGGTTGATTTACTACCTTTACTGTATATCTGCCATTACGAATGAGATTTTTCCTAATTTTCATATTTATAGTTGTGACCTTTTTTTGCCTCTTATAGAAGTCCCTTTAATATTTTGTAAATCTGGTTTCATGGTGCTGAACACTTTTAGCTTTTGCTTGTCTGTAAAACTCTTGATCTTGTCTTCAAATCTGAAGATAGCCTTGCTGGGTAGAGTATTCTTGATTATGGATATTTTCCTTTCATCACTTTATATTATGCCACTCCTTTCTGGGCTGCAGCGTTTCTGCTGAAAAGTCATCTAATAGGCTTATAGTAGTTCCCTTGTGTGCAACTAGCTGCTTTCTGCTGTTACCTTTAATATTCTCTCTTCATCTTTAATTTTTGCCATTTTAATTACAATGTATCTTGGTATGGTCCTCTTTGAGTTAATCCTGTTTAGGACTATCTCTACTTCCTGGATCCTTCCCAGGTTAGGGAAGTTTACAGCTGTTATGTCTTCAAATATGTTCTCTGCTCCTTGTGTTCTCTCTTCTCCTTATGGGAGCATTATAATGAGAATTTTAGTACACTTGATATCTTCCCAGAGATCTCTTAAACTGTCCTTACTTTTAACTTTTACTTTTATTTTGGATTGTTTCTCTTTTTAAGTTTCCTTTAACAAATTTTGGATGACAGACACAAATTTTTTTTTAAAAATCTGCTGTACACAATAGAATAGGCAAGGAAACAGAAATCAGTCAGCATGAATTCATCTCCAATTTCAATAAAATATCAAAGCATATGTATTCTTTGCTTTGTTTGTTTTAAATAAAAATAATCATATATTATCTTTTACAATTTTGGTGTGTCCAAAATTAAGGCATAGCACAGGAGAGATGGCTCTATGATAACTGGAGTCCCAGGGGGAAGGCCTGAAAGCTGGGAACTGGAATCTTCTGAAGGCTCATTCATTCACATATCTAGTGCTTGATATTGAGGTCACCATACGTGGCCTTTCTGTGTGGCCTGGGCTTCTTCCCAACATGGTATCTGGGTTATGAGTGTAAGCATTCTTTACTGTGTGCTTCCTTTTACCAGTGACCTTTTCCATTCATAATTTTCTTGTTTCTAGTTGTGGCCTTTTCCTTCCCTCTTAGAGAATTTCCTTTCGCATTTGTTGCAAAGCTGGTCTTGTGGTGCTGAATTCTCTTAGCTTTTGCTTGTCTTTAAAGCTTTTGATTTCTCTGTTGAATCTGAATGAGAGCCTTGCTGGGTAGTGTATTCTTCGTTGTAGGTTCTTCCCTTTCATCACTTTAAGTATACCATGCCACTCCCTTCTGGCCTGCAGAATTTCTGTTGAAAAATCAACTGATAACCTTATGGGAGTTCCCTTTTATGTTATTTGTCTGTTTTCCCTTGGTGCTTTTAATATTTTTTCTTTGTCTTTAATTTTTGTCAATTTGATTACTATTTGTCTTGACATGTTCCTCCTTGGCTTTATCCTGCCTGGGACTCTCTGCACTTCCGGGAATTGGATAACTGTTTCCTTTCCCATGCTAAGGAAGTTTTCAGCTTTATCTCTTCAAATATTTTCTCAGATCCTTTCTCTCTCTTCTCCTTATTGGACCCCTATAATTCAAATATTGGTGCATTTAATGTTGTCCCAACGGCCTCTTAGACTGTCTTCATTTCTTTCCATTCATTTTTCTTTATTCTCTTCTGTGGCAGTGATTTCCATCATTCTGTCTTCCAGGTCACTTATCCATTCTTCTGCCTCAGTCATTCTGCTATTGATTCCTTCTAGTACATTTTTTTTCATTTCAGTTATTATATTGTTCCTCTCTGTTTCTTTCTTCTTTAATTCTTCTAGGTCTTTGTTAAACATTTCTTGCATATTCTCAATCCTTACCTCCATTCTTTTTCCAAGATCCAGGATCATCTTCAGTAACATTATTCTGAATTCTTTATACAGAAGTTTGCCTATCTCAACTTCACTTAGTTGTTCTTCTGGGCTTTTATCTTGCTCCTTCATCTGAGATATATTCCTCTGCTGTTTCACTTTGTCTAACTTTCTGTGATTGTGGTTTCTGTGCCACAGGCTGAAGGCTTGAAGTTAGTTCTTCTTGATTCTGCTGTCTGCCCTCTTGTGGATGAGGCTATGTAAGAGGCTTGTGCAGGCTTCCTGATTAGAGGGAATGGTAGTGGGTAAATCTGGTTCTTGTCTCTCTAGTGGACAGGGTGTGCTCAGTAAGACTTTAAGCCTCTTGTCTGCTGATGAGTGTGGCTGTGTTCCTGTCCTGTTAGTTTTTTGGCTTGAGGCTTCACAGCACTGGAGCCTACAGACTGTTGGGTGGGGCTAATGGTAGCCTCCAGGAGGGCTCATACCAATAAGTACTTCCCAGAATTACTGCTGTGAGTGTCTTTGTCCCTGTGGTGACCCCCAGATGCCCCCAGCTTCCACAGGAGACCCTCCAATTCCAGCCAGTAGGTTTGGCCCAGTCTCTTATGAGGTCACTGTTTTTTCCTCTGAGTTCTGGTGCTCATGGGTCCTTGTGCATGCCCTCCAAGAGTGGAGTCTCTGTTTCCTCCAGTCCTGTGTAATTCCTATGATCAGACCCTGCTGCTCTTCAAAGCCAGATTCTCTGGGGTTTCCTCCTCCCATTGCCAGACACCCAGGCTGGGAATCCTGACATGGGGCTCAGAACTTTCACTCCAGTGGGAGAATGCCTGTGGTATAATTGTTTTCCAGTTAGTGGGTCACCCACCTGACAGGTATGGTATTTAATTTTATCACAATTGCACCCCTCTTATCATCTCACTGTGGCTTATTCTTTGTCTTTGGATGTAAGGTATCTTTTTGGTAGGTTCCAGTGTTTTTTTTGTTGATGGTTGTTCAGCAACTGGTTGTGATTCTGGTGTTCTTGTAAGAAGGGGTGAGCACATGTCCTTCTACCCTGCCATCTTGGGCTCTGTCCTCACTTTAAAAATTTTTGTTTCTTTCTTTTGTTCAGCTTAAGTGATTTCCACTACTCTGTCTTCCAGTTCACTGATCTATTGCTTTTTGTAATCTAATCTACTGTTGTATTTTTTAATTTCAGTTATTATATTTTTCATCTCTGTTTTGTTCTTCTTTGTATTTTCTAACTCTTTGTTAGAAACTTCTGTCTTCGTTCATTCTTCTCCTGAGTTATTTGAGTATCTTTATGATCATTATCTTGAACTCTTTATGAGGTAGTTCACTTAGCTCCACTTCATTTCATTCCTGTTCTTGGGTTTTATCTTCCTGGATTTTGGACATATTTCACTATCAACCCATTTTGCATAATTTTCTGGTTTTATTTCTAAATATTTGATAGGTTGTTTATGTTTTCTGATGTTGGAGAAGTGGCCATATGTAAGAAATGTCCTGTGGTGCCCAGCTGCATACTCTCTTCTGATCAACAGAGCAATATATATATATATATATATATATATATATATATATATATATGCTCTAAGGGTGCCCTCTATGTTGGCTGCACATGCCCTTTTGTTGTGGCAGGCTGACTACTGTGGGCACACTTGTAGACATTGATTGCCCTCAGCCTGGTTAGTTATGAGGCCCAGCCTAGTATGAAGGCTACTGGCTGCTGGTGGGTGGGACCAGGACAGAAGTCAGGTAGCAGTTCTGGCTGCAGAACTCAGAGAGGATGGGGATTCCTGGGCTAATACCTGCCCACTGTTGGGTGGAGCCAGGTCCTAGGATAGTTGTCAGTGGGGCTGGGAGTCCAATAACTACTGTCAACCTGCTGGCAGTTTGGTCATGGCCCCAAGGGGCTCTAGAGCTGGTGTTGGCCCCCTGGTGGAGAGTGGAAATTCCTGACATTGCTGGCTTCAAGATCCAATGTTTTCCAAGCTGATAATGACCTATTAGTGGGCTGGGCCAGGGCCCAGTGTGTCTTGTGTTGGGTGCCCACCCAGTGATGGATGAGGCCAGATCCTGTGGTTAGTGCCATCCTATTGGTGGGCAGAACCATGTCCTGTGGCCTCTTACTATGGTGCCCTTGGTGTCCAAGAACTGGTGTTGGCCTGTTGGTGGGCAGAACCAGGATTCATGGGACACCAGGGCTAGTGCCAGCCCACTAGTGGGAGGGGCTGTGTCCTGGTATCTCTGACTGCAGGGGCCTGTGGGTCCTAGATTTGGCATCAGCCATTGGTGAGAGGAGCCGAGACCCAGAAGGTCCTGATGCTGGTGCCTTCACACTGGTTGGTGTGGCTGGGTTCTGGGGTATTTTGCTGTGAGCCCAGGGTCTTGGAGCTAGGTCAGACTGCTGGTAAGTGTGGCCAGCTGCTGACACTGACTGCAGGGCACCACAGGTCCCAGGGCTAGTGACAGCCCATTTATGCTTGGGGACAAGTCTGGAGGCCTCTGGTGTGTGGGACTGGGTCCCTGGGCAGCTGGGAGCTCAAGGTGGCTAATGGTAACCAGCTTGATATTGGGTGGAATTGTATCCCAACCTGGCTAGCTGCTTTGCCTGGTCTATCCAGGTCTAATAATAAGCTAAGTCCAACTCTACTAAACTAGAGAGAGAATTCCAAAATGGAATTTGTCAGAACCAGTGTCCTCATTATAGAAAGAGCTCACCAAAATGTCTTTTGCCACTGTCTATGTCCCCAGGTTGAGTCCCAGTTGCCTCTTGTCTCTCCAAGACGTTATTTAAGTTCACCAAGTGGGTCTGATATAGGCTCCTTTGAAATTATTGCTTCTGCCATGGGTCTTGGAGCATGTGTGTGCCCTTTAAGAAACGGAGTCTCTGTTTCCTACCACCCTCTGGCTTTCCTGAAGGTAAGCCCTTCTGCCTTCAAAGCCAAACATTCTGGTAACTCTTCTTCCCAGTACATGACCCCCAGCCTGGGGAGCCCAATGTGAGACTTGGACCTCTTGCTCCTTGGGGAGAACCTCTGCAATTGTGATTATCCTCTCACTTTCAGGTTGCCTACCTGTGAGCATGGGTCTTGACTATACTGTGTCTCTGCCTCTCCTACCTGTTGAGACAGGTAGGTTCCTTCCTTATATCTTTAGCTGTACAGATATTTTGTGCTAGTCTTCAGGATGTTCTCATTGATAGTTGCTATGTAAATAGTTCTAATTTTGGTGTGCCTGTGGGATGAGGTGAGCTCAGGGTCTTCCTACTCCACCATCTTGACCACTCTCCCATTTTGTTATTATTGAAATCAAATTTAACTTATATTGCTCTCTCCCTACCCCCATCACAATGTAGCACACCATCCTCTCTCAGTTTCTTTATGGCACTTTTCAATGTCTAGATTTATTTTGCCATTGATTTGTTTACCACCTCCCCTCTATAGACTACTTGCTACTGAGATGGGAACTTGTTTTCTTCCTCATCTTGTATCTCCTGTACCTAGCACATAGTCAGCTAAATGATTATGAAATAAATGAATGTCTTTTTGTCTTTTATTTTTAGAGTGACACTGACCTAAGGAATATGTACAGCCCTACAGATCAGTATGATCTGATTTTTATGTTGTATAGACCCTTTTTGTACCACTTTGTTGCTGGTAGAGTGTTTTATAATGTAAATTATTGTTGTCTACCATTTAATCATTACTATTATTGTTAAAGAATGTTTGAATGTATCTACAACACTCTCTTACCCTCTTTCTACCAATGGCAAACTTCAGAGATAGCATATTAATAGTGTCATCTCCTCCCAGAAGCCTCCTCTGATTCTCTTTAAGTAGGTAGACATAGATTTTTTATCTTCAGTGTCCTTTTTATATGATTCCATTTTGGCACTAAGTGTATAGGATTGTCATATGTTACTTTTTTTTTCCCTTTTTTGCCACATATTGGTTCTTTTTTCTGCATTCCTAATATTGAACATATGGCAAGAAATCAATTAATATTAATGTAATAATTGACTAAATTACTGAAGTGAGAATAATATTTTTATGAGTATATTAAGTTGCTTTTCTTTGACTTTTTCTGTTTATACCATCTCCATTGTTATGCCAGAAACCCAAGAAAAATGAGGATTATCACAGCAGGAATCTGAAGGGAGAAAAAAAGTAGATTTCAATTGTTGACATATAGAATAGGATTAGTTTTATACATAGGATATGCTGTAATAGAAAGCATTTTCTATAATGAAAGGGAGCTAGCTTAGACTCCCAGACCAGGAGACATAGAAAGGAGAAAAAGAAACAGCAAAGAATTGTGATAAATTACAAACCCTCATGGGATTTATCCTAAGAGCACTTAAATAAGTGTGGGAAAATCAGGTACAGAAGCCCACTTCTCTGGGTGTAGCTTGGAGTAACTTCAAAACTTCAGATGAAGTGCTATATGCAGTTTGTTGCCTCATTGCATGGCACGGCTGGAGGGAAGGGACCTACATAGATCACCCGAGATCATGCTCCGGTCCCCCACGGTTTTTGAGTGGCCAGCAATGGATCCATGTTTTCCAGTGCAGAGACACAAAGGTGATGAGAAGGCAGTGGGAGTTGGGCCAAAATGCTACTGTGACAAGAGGCAAATGGCTGAGAACCATGAGCTTCAGTAGCTGGTATACAAGTAATACCTGCAAAGTCCAGAGGGTAGCAGTGGAATCCAGGCAGACTTGAAAAGAGGAATAAGAACAGACCTGCCTCTGCTATGAAAGTAGCAGCATAAGGGCTCCTGCCCACAACTCCAAGGCTCCCTGTCCCAGCCACCTAAGCTCATGTAAGTGTCTCTTCCAGCCACACTAAAATGCAGATGCTTTACTGGTAAGAAATAGGGAGAGGGAAAAGAAATCTGAAAGGTTGAACATTTACCTGAAAGATATTGGAGTTACTTTAAAAGACTAAATCATAAGAGGGACTTATTTTAATCACTTGGCAAATTTAAGTTTTCCTTCTTAATCCAACAGAGTCAAGTCTCTTAGAGCAGAATTCATTCAACTATTACATATAAAACATTTTTAAAAATCAAGGGGGCAGCAGTGTGCAACCTACCTTATGAAAAAAGGAACCAGAAAGGAGGGCCTCTGAGTTTTATTCCCAAATCAAGAAGAATAAGCTGTGTAACCCTGGTCAAGGGAGTATTTAGTACCTCCAGGTATTAAATGTCTCTGTTATCAATAAAATGAGCAATAATGAGTAGGTAGGATAAGGGAATCTGTAAGAAACGAACCAGTTCTAACACCTTAAGATTCATGTGAATGCTCAAGTTAATGAAATACCATCTTCATAAAGACCATTTGTGAGAGAAGTGGTTGCTTGTTTGTATGGTAGAATGATGCTCTTTGTGATTCACAAATATGTTAAAACTCAGATCTCAACCATATTAGTATGCTACCTAATGAATCTAAATGTATGCTTACCTAACTTAAGAGGTTTATTTACTATCCTCAGTCCATTAAAAAAATTCAGCAACATTTGATCTCAATATTAACCTCTAGTCCAACACTATGGGAAATATATCCTAGAATGTGTTCTGGGTCAACCAGCATGGAATTCTGTTTAAATGATATGGTTATCATCTTATGCTACACAAGTGACATAATTGAATTATTTTAATATATTTTCTAGGAAGATATTTCCTATATAATGAACAGCATTTTGGGTCAAAAATGTGATTTTACCTCATGTTAATGAAAAAACTTCCTCTTAATAATGAAAATATTTGTCATTGCCCACCATAATATGTAAAAAAGTTTAAAAAGGAAGAAGCAAGAATGGCAAGGTAGAAAGAGAGCCTGAGAGAAAGAGGAGAGAAAGAGAGAGGGAGAGAGAGTAAGAATATGAACTCATTCTAGAAGGAGTCTTTAACACACACGGGACATATTGGAATGGAAATCCACAGACACATATTAAATGGAAATGCAAAGGGAAAAAGGAAAAAAAGTCTACAGGGAAGATGAAATGAGAATGCACACTTTCCACAAGCATGCCACTAACCATCTGCTTTTCTTTAGAGTATGTCAACATCTCTTTAGCCCTTTTCTCTCTCAAAATGAAAGAGTACCAGCACTGGAAAATAGAAAAGATAATGGTGTCTGAGGAGAGAGTGCACCCAGTCATTTGTTGTTAAAGAAGTCATTTGAAAAGTAATTATATGAGAAGCCAAATGGATGAAAAAGCTGTGATATTATTGATTAAATTTTATTTTATTTTAATGTACGGTATCAAGGAGATAGGGTTTCAGTTTTAAAATGTGCTGAGTTGTAGCATCAAGCTAGTATGGAGGAGTAAAACAACAGTGTGTGTGGGAGGGGTGGGGAGAGAGAGAGATGGGGAGAAGGCATAGATGGTGTGGGAAAGCAAACCTCTTTTAGCTGAACTCTAATCAAAGGTAAAATTAGTTGCCCTAGGTTTTACTACTGGCTAATTCCAACAAAAATAAATAGTAACAGCTCCTCCAAAAAACACAAGCTCTCTCCAAATAAAATATTTCTCAGCATCTCTACTTAGCATTTATCTTACATGCTTATTTTGAGGAATTCAATATATAATTAGCAATGCCTGGAAACTTACATAATTCTCACAAGATCTGACTTTTTTTTTCAGTGCTGTTTAAGCCAGGCTCTTCTTTTTTTCTCTTAAAATACCATCTTTATATGTACTTGTCACAAAAATAATCCATATGTCCTTATCCACTGGGGCTATCATAAAAAAAACTATATACTGGATGGCTTAAATAGCAGGAATTTACTTTCCCACAGGTCTGGCTGGAAAGTCCAAGATCAAGTTTCCTGCAGTGTTCAGTTTCTAGTGAGAGATCTTTTCCTGGCTTGCAGAAAGCCACCTTCTCACTATGTCTTCACATAGCAGAAAGAAAGAAAGAAGAAAAAAAAAAAAAAAGAAAGAAAGAAAGCTCCCTGGTGTCTCTTTTTATTGGGACACTAATCCTACCAGGTCAGGGCCCCCATCTTATGACCTCATTTAACCTTAACTAGTTCCTTCGAGACCCCATTTCCAAATATGGTAACATTGGAGTTTAGGGCTTTAACATATGAATTTGAGGATGACACAAATATTTATTTCATAACACAATGTTTCTTAAAGAAAATTTACAAAGTAACAATAAGCAAAGAGACAAAAAAGTTTACTTATAATCCCAGCACCCAGTTACGTCCACCATCAACAGTATATTTACATTTGGGTTTCTTTTTAACATATACACATAAAAATATTTTTATAGTATGATATTAAAGGTAAGTTTTCCAAATGCTTCCTTCATCTAACAACATTAAGAAATTTTAACAAGGGAAATAGTAGAGAAATGGCCTAATGTCAAGAGGCCAGTAGACTGAAACCAGTAGCCATTATACAGATTTGAACACATCATGCACATCCCAGAATGAAATTATGAGGTTTGTTAGAAAACACATGGATAATTGAAATTGCCCTTCCTGATAACTTTGTAAATCTGCTCAAGGACAAATTGCCCTCCTTGATGGCTTTCAGCTACTCATTTTATCCAAGGGGGTATGGCTTTGTCTCATAGGTCATCTGTGATTCTAATTTTTGATAAGTGAAAAATAAATTTAATGGATAGCTATATTATTCAATGTTTGTCCAGAGAAGCAGGACCAGTAGGAGATCTATGAATCTATCTATCTATCTATCCATCCATCCATCTATCTATCTATCATTTGTCTATGTAGGGTTTTATTACAAGAACTTTCTTATGCAATTGTTGGGGCTGCATGAGCAATCCTGAAGTCCATAGCCACACAGGATGAAAAGATCACATGATGTTTAAAACTTCATTATCATGAGTGGGAACCCTACAAGGATGGACTGAAGCTAGCATTCATTCCTGTTGCTTTCGACCTTAATGATGAGAGTATCTTGCAAAAACCAGAGCTCTTTCATCATGAATCTGTGCACACACACCTGGCCCAGGAGTCAGAAAAATTTAAGAAAGGACCAGGAGGAAGGGAGAACAATTGCAGCCTCAGCTGCTGTTTCATACCAACAAGGTAAATCATCAGATTAGTAACTCAAAGTGATTATAGGGGTACAGGAATGCAGAAAAATTATACAGTTTTCTTTCCCCTCTGTATTTTAGAGTCCCTTAATCTCCTGTGAAGGGCTTTAGTCCCTCTTTAAAAGGATTCCAGTTCATTATGTCAAGTCCACCCAAGATATTCTCCCTTTTGATTAATTCAAAATTAACTGATTAGGAATTTTATATCTGCAAAATCCTTTCACAGCTGCACCTAGATTAGTCTTTGATTGAATAACTAGGAAAAGGTCTGCTTATGCTCACACTTTATACAAAATTGATTAAAAATGGGTCATACATAGAGACTAGACTGTTGGTTGCCAAGGGGGAGGGCGCTAGGGGAAGTATGGAGTGGGAGGTTGAGGTTAGTAAATGTAAGCTTTTATATATAGGATGGATAAACCACAAGGTCCTACTGTGTAGCTCAGAGCACTATATTCAATATCCTCTGATAAACCATAATGGAAAAGAATATAGTAAAAATGTATATATATGCATAACTGAATCACTTTGCTGTACAGCAGTAATTAATAAAACATTGTAAGTCAATTATGTTTCAATTAAACAAAATGTAAGTGAGTCATAGATCTAAAAGTGAAATGGAAAGCTGTAAAACTTTTAGAAGAATACATAGGAGAAAATCTCTGTGGCATAGCTTTAAGGAAAGAGTTTTTCCATGACACTAAAAAAAACCCAAAACAAGCAAAAAAACAAACAAAAATCCATACAACACAAAATTAATAAATTGGACTTCATCAAAATTTAAAAGTTTTGTGCTTCATAAGACCGTATTATGCGGGTGAAAATAAGCTACAGACTGGGATAAAATATTTACAACTCATATATCTGACAAAAAACTTGTATATATAATATATAAATAAAAATAATATAATACCCCAAAATACAAAAATAACTTAATTCAAAAATTGGCAAAAAAAAAAACCTGAACAGACACTTTACCAAGGAAGATATGAGGACAAACACATAAAAGGATATTCAACTTCATTAGCTATGCAAATTGAAACCATGATGAGATACCACAACATATCTACTAGAATGGTTAAATTTTAAAAAATTGACAACACCAAGTGCTAGCAAGAAAACAGAGCAACTGGAACTCTCATACAATGCTGGTGGGAAAGGAAAATGTTATTGTACAACCACTCTGGAAAACAGCTTGTCAGTTTCTTACAAAGTAAAGCATATTCTTAACATGATGACCCACCAATTTCACTCTTGGATATTTACCCTAAAGTAATCGAAATTAACTGCATTAGTTTCCTAGGACTGACATGAGAAAATACAATGTACTGGATGGCTTTAACAACAGAAATTTATTTTCTTGCAATTCTGTTGGCTAGAAGTCTGAGATCAGGTGCTGGTAGGGTTGGTTTCTTCTGAAGCCTCTCTCCTTGGCTTATAGGTGGCTATCTTCTCCCTGGGTCTTCACATGGTTTTCTCTTTATATTTTGTGTCCAAATTGTCTCTTAAAAGGACACCAGCCATATTGGGTTAGGACCCAACCTAATGATCTCATTTTAACTCTTTAAAGACCCTATCTCCAAATACAGTCATATTCTGAGGTACTGGGAGTTAGGACTTCAACATATGAATTTGGAGGGGACATAATTCAGCCCATAACACTTCACTTTCTCTCCCCCCATAACTCATGCTCTTCTCACATGCAAAATGCATTCACCTCATCCCTATAGCCACAAAAGACAACCCATTCCAGCCTCAATCCTGAGTCAAAAATGTCATTTAAATCAATTGTGAGTAAGACTTTGAGATATAATTCATCCTGAGGCAAAATTATTTCCTGGCTTTATACCTGTGAATCCAGACAACAAATTATCTGCTTTTAACATACAGTGACAAGACAAGCATAACATAGACATTCCCATTCCAAAAAGGAGAAATCTTAAAAGAAAGGGAGCATAGGTCTCAAACAAATCTTAAACCTAGCAGGGTAAATTCTATTAGATTTTAAGGCTTGATAATAATTCTTTTGCCCCAATGCTCTGTCCTTCAGCCCAATTGATGTGGCCCTGACTTTCAGGAGCACAAAAGTGGCAGCCTTGCTCCCTCATCACTAGGTAGAAGTAACCTAGTCTGATGACACTGGGGAGATAACCTCACCTTCTGAAACCTAGGAGGCGATCCTACCCTCAGGAGCTGAGGAGAAGGCTCACCCCCGACCTGTGCTCTATGTGCCCATGGTGGTAGGGAATAACCTGCTGACCTCTAAACCACCTTCATGGTAATTTTTCCCTTTTCTTGATAATAACATATGTTCATACCCAAATAGCTTTATTGGTCTCTCCTGTAGAAACCCAGAAATCCAGCATCCTTCCTTTATTTCATTCTGTTCCATCCTCTTCAGTCTAAACTGGCAGCATTTCTGCTGATATAAAATTCTCGAAATCCTTGTTGGTCTCTAATTGAAGTTACAGGAATCCAAGCCATCAGTAAAGAAGGTCCTCCGCAGATCTTTCCTGGATAACCACATCTCTACTCCTTGCTTCTGCTAGGATGATTGATTGGATACATGAGTCACACCTGCAATCTCTTTAAGAGTTGCTATCACACTCTTGATGTTCTCCCTAGAACATGCTTTCTTATATTTTACAATATAGATAGGCTAAGAATTTTCAAAATCTTCAAGTTCTGGTTGCTTTTGACTTAACAATATCTTCTTCAATTTATCTCTCTTCTCTTATATTTTACTATAAGCAGCAAGAAGAAACCAGAGCATACCTTCAACACTTTGCTTAGAAATCTCTTCAACTAAATATCCAAGTTCATGATTTACAAGTTCTACTTTCCGCAAAACACAAGAACACAATTCAACCAAGTTCTTTGCCACTTTATAACAGAGATAGCCTTTCCTCCAGTTTCTGATAATACAAACACCTGTATATAAATGCTTATAGCAAATCTATTCATATTTAGGTCAACTGGACAAAATCCACATGTTATTCAACAGGTGAATGGATAAACAAACATCCATACCATGGAATGCTACTCAGCAATAAAAAGGAATGGACTATTGACACACAACTTCAATGGATCTCAAAGATATTATGCTGAGTTAGACAAGGCAATTTAAAGTGTTTTATATTGTTTGTTTCTGCTTATATGACATTCTCCAAAAGACATAACTATAGTGGTTTCAGGGGTTGGGTGGGATGTGACCATAAAAAGACACCATGAGAAAAATTTTGGGAGTGGTGGAACTGTTCCGCATCCTGATTGTGGTGGTGGTTACATTAATTTATACATATGTTGCAATGCATTGAATTATGCATGTCAAGAAGAGAAGTCAATTTTACCAAATGGTAATTTTTTTTAATAAAATAAAACTTTCAAAATTTTCAAAATAAATTAATCTATCTTGGCCTAAAGTTCTAACTCTACCCTAAAGAAACTATGATTTACTTGACAAAATTCCCTAAACTCTTACCATATGAAATTATTACAGAGAAGAAAACTATGAGATACAAACTCACTCAACCTCTGACAGATTCTGCCTTACCCAATTCTGACTTTTCAAGGTTCTAACAAAATTAATATCAAAGACATGCTTCCAAGAAGTGTAAGCTGCACTTGCATGTATACCCAGACATACCCCTGCGTGATACCAAACAAGGAGGGAGGATAAATTGAAAATGACATAAAAGTCTGCCTTAAAGGGACCATTTCAGGTGTTTTTAATCACAAATCCTGCTCTTAAAATACAGGTGATAAAACCATGGATTCTTGTTTCAGATGTAAACACTGCTCAAGTTCTACAATCTGCATGTCTATTCCCTCTGGAGATCAAACTCTAAGGCTCACTAAAAGAAGAAGAAATAGCTGCCACAAGAGTGAATTGTAGACAGTTTAACCCAGTGACTTTTACGTCAAAATGCATGCTTAGGACAAAGAACTTACATTTAATTTGTCTTTTCTTACTGCCTGCCACTTACCCTTATGTTGAATCAGTGTTATGATTCCCCTTCCCCAGTTTTTTCTACTTCTTTCTTGGTTGTCTTTACTCCAATAAAGACTCTGAACTCCCTAATTCACCTTTCCCATTCAGAGTGACTGCCAACTTTTCCAGCTGCTGGATTTGTTTCCCCACCTCAGATCTTTCTAATAAGGATTGTATAGCCATATCCAGAAGTCCAAATAACACTACATTTCAGCCCAGAACTAAAGGGTGAATCATCACTTTCCCTTATATATTCAGCACAGGAATATTATTAACCCTGACACATCTTAATTTGACCTTAGTCCTCTAAATTACCTGCTGGTACTCATATTTCCCAGAGCCTATAAAGAAACTCAAGAAACATCAGGGTTAAGAATGATTATAGGAGACGGCTTAAAGATGGCAGAAGAGTAAGACGCGGAGATCTCCTTCCTCCTCACAGAGACATCTGAAATACATCTACACGTGGAACTTCTCCTATAGAACACCCACCGAACCCTGGCAAAAGACCTCAGACCTCCCAAAAGGCAAGAAACTCCCCTCGTACCTGGGTAGGGCAAAAGAAAAAAGAATAAACAGAGACAAAGAATAGGGACGAGACCTGTACCAGTGGGAGGGAGCCGTGAAGGAGGAAAGGTTCCTACACACTTAGAAGCCCCTTAGCAGGCGGTGACTGCAGGTGGCGGAGGGGGAAGCTCCGGAGCCGTGGAGGAGAGCGCAGCCACAGGGTGCAGAGGGCAAAGCGGAGAGATTCCCGCAGAGGATCGGTGCCGACCGGCACTCACCAGTGCGAGAGGCTTGTCTGCTCACCCGCCGGAGTGGGCAGGGGCCGGGAGCTGAGGCTCGGGCATCAGTCGGATCCCAGGGAAAGGTCAGGAGTTGGCATAGTGAAAACAACCTGAAGGGGTTAGTGCTCCAAGGCTAGCCGGGAGGGAGTCCGGTTGAAGTCTGGAGCTGCCAAAGAGGCAAGAGACCTTTTGTTCCCTCTGCTTCCTGGGCGCGAGGAGACGGGATTAAGCGCGCCACTTAAAGGAGCCCCAGAAACGGGCACGGAGCTGCCGAAGAGACAAGAGACTTTTTCTTACCTCTTTGCTTCCTCGGGCGCAAGGAGAGGGGATTAAGAGCACCGCGTAAAGGAGCTCCAGAAACGGGCACGAGCCGTGGCTGTCAGCACGGACAGTAGAGATGGGTGTGGGATGCTAGGGTTGCTGCTGCCGCCACCAAGAGGCCTGTGTGTGAGCACAGGTCACTCTCCACACCGCTCCTCCCGGGAGCCCATGCAGCCCGCCACTGCCGGGGTCCCGGGATCCAGGGACAGCTTCCCCAGGAGAATGTGTGGCGTGCCTCGGGTCGCTGCCGCGTCACACCGGCATCTGCCTCTGCGGACTCGCCCCGCACCAGTGCCACTCCCTCCCCCCAGCCTGAGTGAGCCAGAGCCCATGAATCAACTGCTCCTTTAACCCCGTCCTGTCTGAGCGAAGGGCAGACGCCCTCGGACAACCTACACGCGGAGGTGGGGCCAAGTCCAAAGCTGAACCCCAGGAGCTGTGCGAACAAAGAGGAGAGGGGGAGGCCTCTCCCAGCAGCCTCAGAAGCAGCGGATTAAAGCTCCACAGTCACCTTGAAGTGCCCTGCATCTGTGGAAAACCTGAATAGACAACGAATCATCCCAAGCTCAGAAGGTAGACTTTGGGAGCAAGATATACTATTATTTTCCCCTTTTTTTCTTTTTGTGAGTGTGTATGTGTGTGCTGCTGTGTGAGATTTTGTCTGTATAGCTTTGCTTTCACCATTTGTCCTAGGTTTAGACCAACCCATTTTTCTGGTTTTTTTTTAATAGAAATTTTTCTTATTAATAATTATTTTTTATTTTAATAACTATACTTTATCCTACTTTATTTGGTCTTCTCCCTTTCTTTCTTCCTTTCTTCCTTCCTCTCTTCCCTCCTTCCCTCCTTTCTTCCTTCCTTCCTCCCTTCTTTCCTCCCTTCCTTCCTCCCTTCCTCTCTTCCTTCCTCCCTTTCTTCCTCTCCTCCTTCCTTCCTTCCTTTCTTGCTTTCTTCCTTCCTTCATTTCTTCCTTCCTTTCTTCCTTCCTTTCTCCCTTCCTCCCTTCCTTTCTTCTTTCCTTCCTTCCCTCCCTCCCTCGTTCCTTCCTTCCTTCCTTTCTTTTCTTTCCTTTCTATTTTTTCTCCATTTTATTTTGAGCCATGTAGATTAAAGGCTATTGGCACCCCAGCCAGGCACCAGGGCTGTGTCTCTGAGGTGGGAGGACAAACCTCAGGACACTGGTCCACAAGAGACCTCCCCGCTCCATGCAATATCAAATGGCAAAAATCCCCCAGAGATCTCCATCTCAACACCAAGACCCAGCTTCACTCAAGGACCAGCAATGAACAGTCTGGACACCCTATCCCCAACAAAGAGCAAGACAGGTCTACAGCCCCATCCATTAGCAGAGAGGCTGCCTAAAATCATAATAAGGCTAGCAACATCCCCAAACACACCACCAGACGTGGACCTGCCCCCCAGAAAGACAAGATCCAGCCTCATCCACCAGAACAGAGGCACTAGTCCCCCCAACCAGGAAGCCTACTCAACCCACTGAACCAACCTTACCCACTGGGGACAGCCACCAAAAACAACAGGAACTACGAACTTGCAGCCTGCAAAAAGGAGACCCCAAACACAGTAAGATAAGCAAAATGAGAAGACAGAAAAACACACAGCAGATGAAGGAACAAGATAAAAACACACCAGACCTAACAAATGCAAAGGAAATAGCCAGTCTACGTGAAAAAGAATTCAGAACAGTGATAGTAAAGATGATTCAAAATCTTGGAAATAGAATAGACAAATTGCAAGAAACAGTTAACAAGGATCTAGAAGAAATAAAGAGGAAGTAAGCAACAATGAGCAACACAATAAATGAAATGAAAAATACTCTAGATGGGATCAATAGCAGAAAAACTGAGGCAGAAGGACGGATAAGTTGACCTGGAAGATAAAATAGTGGAAATAACTACTGCAGAGCAGAATAAAGAAAAAAGAATGAAAAGAAATGAGGACAGTCTCAGAGACCTCTGGGACAACATTAAATGCACCAACATTCGAATTATAGGGGTCCCAGAAGAAGAAGAGAAAAAGAATGGGACTGAGAAAATATTTGAAGAGATTATAGTTGAAAACTTCCTGAATATAGGAAAGGAAATAGTCAATCAAGTCCAGGAAGCACAGAGAGTCCCATACAGGATAAACACAAGGATGAACACGCCGAGACACATAATAATCAAACTGTCAAAAATTAAATACAAAGAAAACATATTAAAAGCAGCAAGGGAAAAACAACAAATAACACACAAAGGAATCCCCATAAGGTTAACATCTCATCTTTCAGCAGAAACTCTACAAGCCAGAAGGGAGTGGCAGGACATATTTAAAGTGATGAAGGAAAAAAACCGACAACCAAGAGTACTCTACCCAGCAAGAATCTCATTCAGATTTGATGAAGAAATTAAAACCTTTACAGACAAGCAAAAGCTGAAAGAGTTCAGCACCACCAAACCAGCTTTACAACAAATGCTAAAGGAACTTCTCTAGGCAAGAAACACAAGAGAAGGAAAAGGCCTACAACAACAACCCAAACCAATTAAGTAAATGGTAATAGGAACATACATATCAATAATTACCTTAAATGTAAATGGATTAAATGCTCCCACCAAAAGACACAGACTGGCTGAATGGATACAAAAACAAGACCCATATAAATGCTTTCTACAAGAGACCCACTTCAAACTTAGGGATACATCCACACTGAAAGTAAGGGGATGGAAAAAGATATTCCATGCAAATGCAAATCAGAAGAAAGCTGGAGTAGCAATTCTCATATCAGAGAAAATAGACTTTAAAATAAAAACTATAACAAGAGACAAAGAAGGACACTACATAATGATCAAGGGATTGATCCATGAAGAAGATATAACAATTGTAAGTATTTATGCACCCAATGTAGGAGCACCACAATACATAAGGCAAATACTAACAGCCTTAAAAGGGGAAATTGACAATAAAGCAATCATAGTAGGGGACTTTAACACCCCCCTTTCATCAATGGAAAGGTCATCCAAAATGAAAATAAATAAGGAAACACAAGCTTTAAATGATACATTACACAAGATGGACTTAATTGATATTTATAGGACATTCCATCCAAAAACATCAGAATACACATTTTTCTCAAGTGCTCATGGAACATCCTCCAGGATCGATCATATATTGGGTCACAAATCTAGCCCTGGCAAATTTAAGAAAATTGAAATCATATCAAGTATCTTATATGACCACAATGCTATGAGACTAGATATCAATTACAGGAAAACATCTGTAAAAAATACAAACACATGGAGGCTAAACAATACACTACTGAATAACGAAGTGATCACTGAAGAAATCAAAAATTACTTAGAAACAAATGACAATGGAGACACGACAACCCAAAACCTATGGGATACAGCAAAAGCAGTTCAAAGAGGGAAGTTTATAGCAATACAATCATACCTTAAAAAACAGGAAACATCTCGAATAAATAACCTAACTTTGCACATAAAGCAATTAGAGAAAGAAGAACAAAAAACCCCCAAATTTAGCAGAAGGAAAGAAAGCATAAAGATCAGATCAGAAATAAATGAAAAAGAAATGAAGGAAACAATAGCAAAGATCAATAAAAGTAAAAGCTGGTTCTTTGAGAAGAAGACTCATCAAGAAAAAAAAGGGAGAAGACTCAAATCAATAGAATTAGAAACAAAAAAGATGTAACAACTGACACTGCAGAAATACAAAAGATTATTAGAGATTACTACAAGCAACTCTATGCCAATAAAATGGACAACGTGGAAGAAATGGACAAATTCTTAGAAATGCACAAGCTGCCGAGACTGAACCAGGAAGAAATAGAAAATATGAACAGACCAATCACAAGCACTGAAATTGAAACTGTGATTAAAAATCTTCCAACAAACAAAAGCCCAGGACCAGATGGCTTCACAGGTGAATTCTATCAAACACTTAGAGAAGAACTAACATCTATCCTTCTCAAACTCTTCCAAAAGATAGCAGAGGGAGGAACACTCCCAAACTCATTCTATGAGGCCACCATCACCCTGATACCAAAACCAGACAAAGACGTCACAAAGAAAGAAAACTACAGGCCAATATCACTGATGAACATAGATGCAAAAATCCTCAACAAAATACTAGCAAACAGAATCCAACAGCACATTAAAAGGATCATACACCATGATCAAGTGGGGTTTATTCCAGGAATGCAAGGATTCTTCAATATACGCAAATCAATCAACGTGATACACCATGTCAACAAACTGAAGGAGAAAAACCAAATGATCATCTCAATAGATGTAGAGAAAGCTTTTGACAAAATTCAACACTCATATATGATGAAAACCCTGCAGAAAGTAGGCATAGAGGGAACTTTCCTCAACATAATAAAGGCCATATATGACAAACCCACAGCCAGCATCATTCTCAATGGTGAAAAACTGAAACCATTTCCACTAAGAACAGGAACAAGACAAGGTTGCTCACTCTCACCACTCTTATTCAACATTGTTTTGGAAGTTCTAGCCACAGCAATCAGAGACCAAAAAGAAATAAAAGGAATCCAAAAGGAAAAGAAGAAGTAAAGGTGTCACTGTTTGCAGATGACATGATACTATACATAGAGAATCCTAAGGATTCTACCAGAAAACTACTAGAGCTAATCAATGAATTTGGTAAAGTTGCAGGATACGAAATGCACAGAAATCTCTGGCATTCTTATACACTAATGATGAAAAATCTGAGAGTGAAATTAAGAAAACACACCCATTTACCTTTGCAACAAAAAGAATAAAATATCTAGGAATAAACCTACCTAAGGAGACAAAAGACCTGTACGCAGAAAACTATAAGACACTGATGAAAGAAATTACAGATGATACAAATAGGTGGAGAAATATACCATGTTCCTGGATTGGAAGAATCAACATTGTGAAAATGACTCTACTACCCAAAGCAATCTACAGATTCAATGCAATGCCTATCAAATTACCACTGGCAGTTTTTACAGAACTAGAACAAAAAATTTCACAATTTGTATGGAAACACAAAAGACCCCGAATAGCCAAAGGAATCTTGAAAACGAAAAATGGAGCTGGAGGAATCAGGCTCCCTGACTTCAGACTATATTACAAAGCTACAGTAATCAAGACAGTATGGTACTGGCACAAAACCAGAAATATAGATCAATGGAACAGGATAGAAAGCCCAGAGATAAACCCACACACATATGGTCACCTTATCTTTGGTAAAGGAGGGAAGGATATACAGTGGAGAAAAGACAGCCTCTTCAATAAGTGGTCCTGGGAAAACTGGACAGCTACCTGTAAAAGTATGAAATTACAACACTCCCTAACACCACACACAAAAATAAACTCAAAATGCGTTAAAGACCTAAATGTAAGGCCAGCCACTATCAAACTCTTAGAGGAAAACATAGGCAGAACACTCTATGACATACATCACAGCAAGATCCTTTTTGACCCACCTCCTAGAGAAATGGAAATAAAAACAAAAATAAACAAATGGGATCTAATGAAACTTAAAAGCTTTTGCACAGCAAAAGATACTATAAACAAGACCAAAAGACAACCCTCAGAATGGGAGAAAATAGTTGCAAATGAAGCAACTGACAAAGGATTAATATCCAAAATTTATAAGCAACTCATGCAGCTCAATAACAAAAAAACAAACAGCCCAATCCAAAAATGGGCAGAAGAACTAAATAGACATTTCTCCAAAGAAGATATACAGATTGCTAAGAAACACACGAAAGAATGCTCAACATCATTAGTCATTAGAGAAATGCAAGTGAAAACTACAATGAGATATCATCTCACACCGGTCAGATTGGCCATCATCAAAAACTCTAGAAACAATAAATGCTGGAGAGGGTGTTGAGAAAAGGGAATCCTCTTGCATTGCTGGTGGGAATGTAAACTGATACAGCCACTATGGAAAACATTATGGAGGTTCCTTAAAAAACTACAAATAGAACTACCATACCACCCCGCAATCCCACTACTAGGCATATACCCTGAGAAAACCATAATTCAAAAAGAGTCATGTACCAAAATGTTCATTGCAGCTCTATTTCCGATAGCCAGTACATGGAAGCAACCTAAGTGTCCATCAACAGCTGAGTGGATAAAGAAGATGTGGCACATATATACAATGGAATATTACTCAGCCATATAAAGAAATGAAACTGAGTTATTTGTAATGAGATGGATAGACCTGGAGTCTGTCATACAGAGTGAAGTAAGTCAGAAGGAGAAAAACAAATACCGTATGCTAACACATATATATGGACTCTAAGGAAAAAAAATGTCATGAATAGATTAGTGGTAGGACGGGAATAAAACACAGACTTACTAGAGCATGGACTTGAGGATATGGGGAGGGGGAAGGGTAAGCTGTGACGAAGTGAGAGAGTGGCAGGGACATATATACACTATGAAATGTAAATTAGATAGCTATTGGGAAGCTGCCGCATAGCACAGGGAGATCACCTCTGTGCTTTGTGACCACCTAGAGGGGTGGGATAGGGAGGGTTGGAGAGAGGGTGACACAAGAGGGAAGAGATATGGGAACATGTGTATATGTATAACTGATTCACTTTGTTGTAAAGGAAAAGCTAACAGACTATTGTAAAACAGTTATACTCCAATAAAGATGTTTAAAAAAAAAAGACTAATTATAGTCCAGTTATTTTATCAAGAAGCTATTTAGAAATCAGTACATGATATATTTAGTTTCATCTAAGGTGTTTGTTTTCCACAATGAGACTAATTAAATCCAGAGAGCAATAGACACTAACCTATTATCATAAACAATACATTTATGTTCCATTAATATGTACCACCAGGAATATTCTTTTTGTAATCAGATGACTCTCTCATGCTTAGCATACACAATTGAATTACCATTAGCACTCACCCACCACCTACCCTGTTACTCATTTTTCTTTAAGAGCCCAATATATGAATTCAATAGGTGGGATCTGAGATTTTAAATCTCCCCAGATTATAAAAGAATTTATATTATGGATACAAATTCATGTGCAAAAATGCATGAGCTGAAATGTTTCCCTAATTACCACCCAGATAACAAATGAAATGGCTCAAACTTTGAAATCCAGACAAGCATATACTCATTGATAAAAGAAAACCTATATAATAGATTTGTACTTGACTGTTTATTGGCCAGTCAATGCCAAGTCTGTAAAATTAATAATATATGTTATTTTGCTCATGTGAACACTTAAAGGAAAGAAATTCAAACTAAAACTAAAAGAAAGTGCCACCTAGGTTTCCAAGATTAGTCTAACTAACCCATGGAAACTGTTCTCTTGTTAGGCTTAGCCCAATTAAAACACTGGTTATGAAGTGGGTTCCAACATTTTTATTGTTGTCCCTATACTTCTTGCTTCCCTACTTTCTGATACCTTGGTACTTAAGCGTTAGTAAGTAGTGTTATCCCAACACAACATCCCCCTGATAATGGTGCATTGAAAAAGACTGAAGTTCTCACAGTCAACCCAGTATCCCTGGGAGCAGAGATTTACTAAAAGGGGATACTGAGAAATCATAACACTAGAAGTGGTATAGACCTGGCTGAACTAAATAAGGTGTTAGTATCAATGGATGGATACTTGCAGCCAAAAGATAAAAATACATCATTTATGCCCCATATCTGAATCACAGGGTTTCTTAGAAAAGTCAAAAATAATTGAAATTGCCTTTCCTGATAACTCTTTCCCTTTGCTCATAGACAAACATCCCTCTTTGATGGCTTTCAGTCTTCCAGCTTACCCAAGAGGGGAGAAAGATTCTGTTCCAGAGACATAGGCAAATTTGCCTTTTTAAATCTTTCCTACTTTAGTCCATGAAAAATCTATATATCTTGTTTCTCACTCACATATGAGTAAACCTCATGGCACTCTAAGTATACTATGTTCAGATTATCATGGTGTGGAGATAGATATATAGATAGATAGATATAGATATAGATATTCCACTGTACATCTATAACAAATTTTATTCCACCATGCATAAAGTAAAACTAGGTTACATTCACAATTATAAAACAATATTGTAGGATATATTTTTACAATTTATATTTTCCATGATTATTTCCTTTGAGGAATCTTTAGAAGTAGATATACTTAATAAATGAATATTTAAAATGTTGAGAATTCAAAAGAAATTACAAATTTGTTTTTCAGAAGGATTCTACCAAATTTACTTTTCTGCCAATAATATTTGAGACATTAGTTCACTTCATTCTTGTTAGAGACAGGCATTATTGCTCATTTTAATCTGTCTGTCTGAAAAAAGAACACAGCTAACTCTTTTTACTTTAATTTGTATTTTATTAATTATTCTTTAGCTTGAAATTTCTTATATAGCTTTTGTATGTCATTGGTCTTCTGATTTCTCATCAGCTAACTTGCCTGTTCATGTATTCTGAATATTTTATTTTTTATTATTGATTATAATAGCTTTGAACGTATGAGGGATGTTATATATATTAATTCAATGCAGTAAAATTTTATAAATTTTATAAATCTATATTTATATGTATAATCTCTATAAAAATAACAATGGGGATTTCCATGGAACTTGATGAGCTGATTATAAAATCAATTTGGGAGAAGAAATATATGAGAAGAGTTAAAACATTTTTGAAAAACGAGTGCACTTCCCTTATAGAA
Source organism: Kogia breviceps (assembly GCF_026419965.1). Classification (NCBI taxonomy): domain Eukaryota; kingdom Metazoa; phylum Chordata; class Mammalia; order Artiodactyla; family Physeteridae; genus Kogia; species Kogia breviceps. Next base: position 22,897,426 of record NC_081320.1, read on the forward strand.
TATACATTATATAGCAGCATCTCAAACCAGAACAACTGACTATCCATAAGGGAAAAAGAAAAAGGTGTTCTACTTCACACAATACAATAACAACAACAGCAAAGTCATTTCAATGTGGTCTTAAAACCTAAAACTAAAATCAAAACTATAAACATGATCAGAGACAATATAAATTTTTGTATAAACTTTTACTTTAGAATAACTTTAAATCTACAAAAAAGTTAAAAACATAATACAGAAGAATCCCATAAACTGTAACCCCCTCACCAATTTCACCTATTGTTAACCTCTTATGTTACCATGGTACATTTTTCAAAACTGATTATCAAAACATTGGTTCATTACTATTAACTAATTACCAGACTTCATTCAGATTTTACCAGTTTTCCCACTATTGCCTTTTTTTAAAATTTATTTTATTGAAGTGTAGTTGATTTACAATGTTGTGTTAATTTCTGCTATACAGCAAAGTGATTCAGTTATACATATGTAAAATTTCTTTCACATTCTTTCCCATTATACTTTATCACAGAATATTGAATATAGTTCCCTGTGCTATATAGTAGGACTTTGTTGTTTATCCATTCTATATATAATAGTTTGCATGTGCTAATCCTAAACTCCCCATCCACTCCTTCCCCATCCCCCTCCCCCTTGGTAACTGCAAGTCTGTTCTCTATGTCTGTGAGTCTGTTGCTTTTTTTTTTTCATATGATGACAAATCTCATGATGTTAGAAAAACTTCTCTAATGAAGGCTTGAAACTCAAACACCATAAAAGAAAAAAATTGATAGGTTTGGCTACATAAAAACTAAAATATTTCTATATGAAAACCCTGTATGAATAATGAAAAACCAATGAAAATGTCAATATATACTTATTAATTATTTTCATTTATTCCAAAAATTTTACTGGGAGCTTACTCAGCCCTGAAGACAGAGCTGGAAATGAAATATATAAAATATTGTGTATCCCTTCTCATGAAAGGGAGACAATATCCAAATTCCTTCATCTCCCTCTTTAGTATAATAACAATCAAGATTGGAGGACTTAATTCATAAATTTCTTTTCTAATCTAGAGGGAATCTACCTGTACTCTGATAGGCTTAGGAGGAGTCAGGAAGAGGAAAGCTATTACACAGGGAAAATGAAAGGAAACATACCCTTTCCAGGGAGGAGTTGTTTTGAAAGATGGGGATTAGGGGGTGTCAAGGGTTAAAATGGTCAGATGAGTGGCCTGCTTTGCCATTTCTGGGCTTTAACTCATAGAGGGGTAGGTATATTCTGTAACTTATTATTAACTAAAGTCTAAACGGGAGTTGTTGCCCCACACCAGTTTAGAAACTGTAGTGGTGCAGTATTATCCAGCAGGAGGCTTAGCCTTCTCAGTCCACTCCCAAGTCCCAGCTGGTATGGATACTAATAATTACCAGGCTTGCCATGGAGACCAATCCTACAACTATAGCAAGATGAAGTAGCTCTGCCACAGAAGCTGGTGGGAAATCCACTCAGTAGACTGATGGAGGGTGCAGCATTCACTCAGGGGCCTGCAGCAAATGGAATCTGAAGTAGGGCTGAATTAGTCAGGGACTTCATGGGGCCCTAACCAAGCCAAGAGAGAAAAATCTTGAGTTACACTATATCTGTAGACTCTAGCCAGGCTTAAATATCAGCAGAACAAGCAGCTGTGAGAACTGCCTGGAACACCCACCTCTGACTGCCAATCTCCAGAGTTCAGTTTTGCAACCCCTTTTGTGCATTCCCTTAAACCAGAAATTCCACTACTAGACTACCTATTCTACAGCAATTCTTACATATGTGTGTAAAACATTTCACTGTAGAATTATTTGCAATAGCAAAATATTAGGGGGAAATACAATGCACAAATAGAGGAAAATAGAATTAAATACATCATGGAAGCACCATGATACAGAGCATTATTTGAAAGTTACAAATAATGTGTAACTCTTTATATATTGACAAGGAAGATGGCCAAAAAAATATTGTTTATTGGAAAAAATCAATTTGCATAACAATATGTGTAAGATGATCCAATCATTATTTTAAATTTATATGTTTAGATTGTACCTTATATCCACATGAATAGCTTTGTGCATTGCTTTATGTATACTTTTTTTCTCTCACATGACCTACATAAGCCATAAAACTAATAAAACCTATCTATTATAACAAAAAGACCCCATAGCAAACGGCTTAAGAAATAAGTTTATTTCTCACACACATAACAGACCAAATGTGAATGGTCCGGGTAAGAACGGCCTTGCTCCTCATTTAATGAGGAACCCAAGTTCCTTTCAAGGCATTGTTCCTTATAAGTTTCAACATTGTTGCCATCTTCATGGTTAAAGCTGGATCACTTCCATGTTCGAAACAGCATGCCTGGTGTTTTAAGTTTCAGACCTGGAAGTGGAATCTGTCTCTTCTGCTCTCATTCTTTTACAAAATGATAGTCACACAAACATATATATCCAGAAGAGTTAAGTATAGTCTAACAAACAAAGTAGTCCACCATGGGCCCAGCCTCCATTTCTGTGGCAGGAGGGCTGAATTGATTTTTGTGAACAATGAACAATCCTCACCATACTACCCCACCTCCTAGCTTTTGTAGGAATAATCAGAGATAGTTTAAAGTTGTTATTTACTATTTCTTCCATTGTATCTCTATTTTTTCAATAATCCTAAAATCATAATAGCAATCACTACTTAGCTTTACCTCTGTGTTTTACAGGCTTTGTTTCTCACTGCTTTTTTTTTCCTCAATCTTACTCATTAAGTTCTTCATTTCAATGCATTTCTCAGTTAGTTGCAAATATTTTATTGATTTACATTTCCAAGAGTAGCACATTGGTAATTCACTTTCTGATTTCTTCCATCTCTCAGGATGTTTCTCTATTGTTCTTGTACATAAGTAATCTTTGGATGCATATATAATACTTGGGTCACTGTGATTCTTGCTGCAAAACTCTGGCGGTGCTGTGTCATTGTCTTCTGGAAGTGAATATTTTCAAACAAAAGTTTGATTGATAGCCGCCAGAAATTTCTGCCTGAATACAGAAATTCCAGGAAGATTTTCTAAACAGGGATAATTTTAATTATTTTTTCCCAATTACATAACTGATGTGAAGACTCAACTCTCTCTTGAGCCTTGGGAAATTTTGTAATTTTTTCTTTGATTACTGTTTCTTCAGTACCAGCTCTATTTCTCCCTCTGGAAGTCCCATTATATTTGATCTCCTGAATAAGTTCATCATGATTCTTTTTTAATTCATGGTAAACATCCTATATCATTGTGAACTTCCTCTGTGTCCTGGTGTTCACATTTACCTTTCTTCTATAGCATACAATTGCTGTATCTGTTCAATACTGATAAAATTCAAAAGCATAGAAGAGATCCATTTTTATATTATAAAGTATTTTTATATTATAAAGCAGTAGGATGTGTTTTTTATCATTTGTTAACTTAAAGTGCTCCCTTTTCATAGAGGCAATGCCCTTTTAAGCCTTTTCAAAAACACAGAATAAAGTTTCTGCAGTTATCTCTAGTACCATGTAGTAAGCTTGCTTCCTAGAAAGATTTTTACTCTGATTCTTTAAATCCCTTTCTGATGAAGGGATGAGACTTTTTTGTATGTCTGTTGATATTTCTCTACTTTTTCCATCCTTAAAATGTGGGTGGTTGGATGGGAGGAAAGAACTGTCTAGTGTCCAGAATTAGGACAGTAGACTTTTTAAAAAGATTGTCTTCTTCTTTGTAAACTCTTTGTGGTCCATATAAGGGAAATATGTCTGGTTTCAGATTTCCTGTGTCTATTTCAATACATTAGAGTTGGATTGTTTGTTAGGAGACAGAAGCTGGGGATGGGCAGAAGTTGCCTCAGGTCAGGAACTCTTTAGCTGTGGTAAAGGGTTTCTTTTCCATATGCCCTTAAGTCTCAAAATGAACAAGAGTATTGTCTTCCCTTTTCTAATTGACATGATTTATTAGAAGCAAGATATGGGGAGGATCACCTGCTATACTTAGCTCATTCTTATTGGGGACCATCAGAAAACACCAGAAGGTGCCAAAATTTCCCCTTGGCACCACCATGGAATGATTTTTCCACTTTTTGGAGAAGTATTTTTACATTATTTTATGTTAAATATTTTTATGTTTTTTGTAAAAACCATTGTCCCTAGACCAGCTATGATAAAGTTCCTGCAAGACGACTGCATGGATGTACTGAGAAAAGCTAAATCACATATGCAAATCTCATGTATGCTGTGTCTTTCATTAGGAAACATACAGATGTTGATGACTTCCTTATGGATCAAGAGGGAAGCTACTTTGCTGAAATCAAATGAGATCCAACTAGGCAGGTTTATTAGATTTTTATTTGAAAAGAGGTCTTTTGGTATTAAGCACTGAAAGTCTATAAATATATTTCAATATCAGCAAAATCTCTGCTCTCTGAGCCCAAGCAAAAGAGTTTAAGTTCAGAGCAATGCTTCCAACCTGCTGGAAGAGAAGCCCAGTCAAGCCCACTGAGATTCAGCCATCAGGTCTAGACACTCTCATCGCCTTTCTAGCACTATGGGAACATTTGTCTCTGAAGCAAAGAAACTTCAGCCAAGTAAAGACTCCCACCTTAAGCTGAGGACTAAAAGGAAAGGAAAGCGTATAATATTGTGTAGGCATTGCATTTAGTAAGAGTTACAGTGTATGAGAAAACTGTTAGACAGGTTCTGATTTTGAAACCCTGACATTCTACTCTCAATATTATAAAAGTATTACATATAAGTCTAGCCCTGAGAGAGAAACATTCCCAATGATGGCAGCTCCCTAAAACTCATGTCTTCTGAATTAAATGTTAGCTGAGAATGCTTGCAGATGACTACCACTATTTCTTGACACAACTCATCCTCACAGTTTGTGGAAGAACTAAGATTTGTTCTCCACCCTAACTTCTCAAGGGTTTGCTCCTGCTAGCTCTTACACAGTGATTCACAGTTTGGTGAGAGCCCATTCTGGAACTTGGGGTAACTTGAATATATATTACTGAAATTCCTCTGGCATGAGGAGGGCACTCTTCCTTGTTTTCCAATTCATACAGATTTTTCCATGTATATATCCCTTTGTCCATGTCAGTGGAATTTGGGAAAGAAACAGGAATTAAAATCATAAGGCCAGTTTGTCTTCTTGAAGCAGGCTTCAGACCATTTATTTTATTTTACTGTTTTATTTTATTTTTATATTTTTCCATTTTTCTTTTTAATTGAAATATGGTTGATTTAAAATAGTGTATTAGTTTCAGGTGTACAACATAATGATTCAAGATTTTTATAGATTATATTTCATTTAAAGTTACTATAAAATATTGTATATATCCCCTGTGATGTACAATATATCTTTGTAACTTATTTATTTTATTCATTGTATAAATCCCCTACCCCATCTTGCCCTTCCTTTTCCTGATAATCACTAATTTGTTCTCTATATCTGTGAGTCTATTTCTGTTTTGTTATATTCATCCATTTTATTTTTTAGATTATACATATAAGTGACAACATGCATTATTTGTCTTTCTCTGACTTATTTTGGTAAGCATAAAATTCTCGGGCCCATCCATGTTGTTGCATGGATATATATATATATATATATATATATATATATATATATATATATACACACATACCACATCTTCTATATCCATTTATCTATTTATGGATACATATGTTACTTGGCTATTTTAAATTATGCTACTATGAACATCAGGGTGCATGTATGTGTTAGAATTAATGTTTTCATTTTCTTTGGATATATACCTAGGAGTGTAATTGCTAGATCATATGGTAGTTCTATTTTTAGTTTTTTGAGGAAACTCCATGCTGTTGGCTGCACCAAACTCATTCTCACCAACAAAGTATGAGGTAAACGGAACAGAGTAAAGGGAACCTTTACTCCACATCCTCACCAACATTATTCTTTATTTGTGGGCTTTTTGATGATAACCATTCTGACAGGTGTGGTTTTAATTTGCATTTCTCTGATGATTAGCAATATTCAGCATCTTTTCAAATGTCTGTTGGCCATGCCTATGTCTTCTTTGGAAAAATGTCTCTTCAGGATTTCTGCCCATTTTTTAAATTGAGTTGTTTGGTTTTTGATATTGAGTTGTGTGAGCTGTTTATATATCTTAGATGTTAATCCCTTATTGGTCATATCATTTGTAAATATTTTCTCCATTTAATAGGTTGTGTTTTTGTTTTGTCAGTGGTTTGCTTTGCTGTGTAAAAGCTTTTACATTTAATTAGGTCCCATTTCTTTATTTTTGCTTTTATTTTCTTTGCCTAAGGAGATATCGCCAAAAAATATTGCTATGGTTTATGTCAAAGAGTGTTCTATTTATGTTTTATTCTAGGAGTTTTATGGTTTCCAGTCTTACATTTAGGTCTTTATTTCATTTTGAGTTTATTTTTGTATATGGTGTGAGCAAATGTTCTAAAGTCATTCTTTTACATGTAACTGTCCAGTTTTCCCAGCACCACTTATTGAGCTAAGTGCATGGGTTTATTTCTGGGCTCTGTTCTGTTCCTTTGATCTACATGTCTTTTTTGTGCCAGTACCTCATTGTTTTGAATAATGATATTGCCAGCTGTGTTCTTTTTTCTCAGGATTACTCTGGCTATTTGTGGTCTTCTGTTGTTTCACGTAAATTTTAAGTTTTTTTGTTCTAGTTCTGAGAAAAAGTATGGGTATTTTGACACAGATTACATTAAATTTGTATTTTATTTCTGGTAGTATAGATATTTCAACAATATTAATTTTCCAATCCATGAGCATGAGATATTTTTCCATATATTAGTATAGTCTTCAATATTTTATCAATATCTTATAGTTTTCAGAGTATAGATCTTTCACATCATTGGCTAAATATATTCCAAAGTATTATTTTGATGTGATGGTAAATAGGATGTTTTCTTGCTTTCTCTTTCTGATGGTTCATTATTAGTATCTAAAAAGCAACAGATTTCTGTATATTAGTCTTGTATCTTACAGCTGTATTGAATTAATTGATTAGTTCTAATTGTTTTGGGGGGATCTCTTTACTTTTTTCTATATATAGTGTCATGTCATCTACAAATAGTGACAGGTTTACTTCTTTTCCAATTTGGATTCCTTTTATATATTCTTGTCTGATTGCTATGGCTAAGACTTGTAATACAATGTTAAATAGAAGTGACAGGAGTGGGCATCCTTGTCTTGTTCCTGATTTTAGAGGAAAAGCTTTCAGTTTTTCACCATTGAATATGACGTTAGCTGTGGGTTTGTCTTGAATGGCCCTTATTATACTGAGATACGTTTCCTCTATACCTACTTTAATGAGAGTTTTTATCATGAGTGGATGTTGAATTTTGTCAAATGCTTTTTCTGAATCTACTGAGATGATTATGTAATTTTTATCCTTCCTTTTGTTACTATGGTGTAACACATTGAGTGATTTGCAAATATTGAACCATCCTTACATCTCCAAGATAAATCCCACTTGCTCATGGTGTATGATCAAAGGATCATAAAAATTCATATTATTTTTGGATTCAGACTGCTAATATTTTGTTGAGGTTTTTGCACCTATGTTCTTCAGGGATATTGGACTGTAATTTTCCTTTTTCAAGTGTTATTTTTTGGTTTTTGTATCAAAGTAATAATGGCCTCAAGGAATTAATTTGGAATTGTTCCCTTCTCTTCAATTCTTTGGAATAATTTGAGAAGGATAGGTATTACTTATTCATTATATGTTTGGTAGAATTCCACTGTGAAGCCATCCAGTCACAGACTTTTGTTTGGTGGGAGTTTTTTAATTACTAATTCAATTTCACTACTAGTGATTGGTCTGTTCAGATTGTCTATTTCTTCTTGACTCAGTCTTGGAAGACTGTATGTTCCTACAAATCTACCCATTTCTTCTAAGTTTTCCAAATTGTTGGCATATAACTGTTTGTAGAATTCTCTTATGATTTGTCATATCTCTGTGATATCAGTTGTAATTTCTCCTCTTTTATTTCTTATTTTCTCTATTTGAGCTCTCTGTCTTTTCTTATTGGTGAGCTTGACTAGAGGCTTATCAATTTTATTTATCTTTTTAAAACACCAGCTCTTAGTTTTATTGATTTTTGATTTTTTATTGCTTTTTTGGGGTCTCTATATTATATATATCCTCTCTGATCTTATCTCCTTCCTTCTGCTAAGTTAGGGCTTTTTTTTTTTTGTTTTTTCTTTTTTCTAATTCCTTTATATGAATAAACAATGAATTACATTGTTTATTTGAGATTTTTCTTGTTTCTTGAGGTAAGCGTGTATTGTTATTCCCTCTTAGAATTGTTATATTTGTTTCCTATAGATTTTGAAAAGTTGTGTTTTTATTTTCATTTGACTCAAGTATTTTCTAATTTCCTCTTTGATTTCTTCATTGATTCATTGGTTTACTGGTAGCATGTTGTTTAGTCTCCATTAATTTGTGTTTTTCCCAGTTTTCTCCTGTAATTGATTTCTAGTTTCATACTATTGTGGTTGGAAAAAATGCTTGATATAATTTCTGTTCTTTTAAATTTGCTAAGTCTTATTTTATGGCTAGCATGTGATCTATCCTAGAGAACATTCCCTATACACTTAAGAAAAAAGTATATTATTATCCTTTTGGATAGATGTCCTGTAGATATCTATTAACATCTAACTGTCTAATGTATCATTTAATACCACTGTTTCCTTATTGATTTTCTGTCTGGACAATCTGTTCATTGATGTAAGTGGGGTTTTAATATCACCTACTACTATTGTATTATTGTCAACTTCTTTGTTTATGTATGTTAATGTTTGCTTTGTATATTTAGGTGATCCTGTATTAGGTGCTTATCCGTTAATGAGTGTAATGTCCTCTTATTGTATTGATCCCTTTATCATTATATAATGCCCTTCTTTGTCTCTTGCTGTAGAGCTTGTTTTAAAGTCTACTTTGTCTGACATGAGTATTACTGCTCCAGCTTTCTTTTCATTTCCATTTACATGAAATACATTTTTCCATTTCCTCACTTTCATTCTGTGTGTGTCTTTGGCTCTGAAGTGTGTCTCCTGTAGGCAGCATATAGGTGAGTCTTGTCTTTTTTATTCAATCATCCATTCTATGTCTTTTGATTGGAGCATTTAGTCCACTGACATTTAAAGTGATTATTGATTGGAATGTACTTATTGCCATTTTGTTGCTTGTTTTCTCATGGTTTTTGTAGCTTTTCTCTGTTCTTCTTCTTTCAGTTTCTTCCCTTGTGGCTTGATGATTTTCTTTAGTGATATGCTTGTATTTCCTTCTGTATAATTTTTGTGTATCTATTATAGGGTTTTTTGGTTTTTTTTTTTTTTTTTTTTTGGCCTCTCCCATTGTGGAGCGCAGGCACTGGACACACAGGCTCAGCAGCCATGGCTCAAGGGCACAGCCACTCTGCGGCATGTGGGATCTTCCCGGACCGGGACACGAACCCGTGTCCCCTACATTGGCAGGTGGATTCTCAACCACTGTGCCACCAGGGAAGCCCTATTATAGGGTTTTGATTTGTCAATACCATGGGAATTATATATGTTGACCTATAACTATATCTGCTTGTTTTAAACTCACAGTCTAAGTTTATACACATTCTAAAAATTCTACTTTTTTTATTCCCCTCCCCCACTTTTTGTTTTTGATGTCATATTTTACATCTTCATGTTTACCCCTTAACTGTTTATTGTAGTTATAGTTGATTTTACAATTTTGTCTTTTTAATCTTTATATTAACTTATTTAAGTGGTTGATCCATAACCTTAACTATATATTTGCCTTTACTAATGGGATTTTACCTTTTGTAAATTCTTGCTTTTTGTTGTAGTCTTTTCTATTTCACTTAGAGAAGACACTTTAACACTTTTTTGGGGGTCAGTTCAGTATTGATGGACTCTTTTAGTTTTTGCTTATCTGAGAAATTATCTTTCCTTCAATTCTGAATGAAAATCTTGGTGGTTAGAGTATCCTAGGTTATAGATTTTTCCCTTTTATCACTTTCAATATATCAAACCACTTTCTTCTTGTCTAAAAAGTTCCTGCAGAAAAATCATCTGATAGGTTTATGGGGGTTATCTTCTATGTGACTCCTTATTTTTCTCTTGCTGCCTTTAGGATTTTTCTCTTCATCTTTAACTTGTGCCACTTTAATTATGATAGTCTTGGTGTGGGTTTCTTAGGGTTCATCTGGTTTGGGACTCTCTGTGCTTCCTGTACCTGGATATCTCTTTTCTTCTTCAGGTTCAGGAAGTTTTCAACCATAATTTTATCAAATACATTTTCAACAATTTTCTTTCTCTTTTTTCTCCTTCTGGGACCCTTATATTGTGAATGTTAGCTTGCTTGATGTCCCAGAAGTCCCTTAAACTATTCTCATTTTTAAAATTTGTTTTTCTTTTTGCTCTTCTGATTGGGTGTTTTCCATTATTCCACCTTCCAGATCATTAGATCATTTATGCATTCTTCTGTACCACCTAGTTTGCTGTTAATTCCTTCTAGTGAGTTTTAAATGTCATTTATTGTATTCTTCACCTCTGAGTGCTTCTTTTTTATATTTTCTGGTTCCTTGTTTAAATTCTCATTGTTTTCATCTATTCTTTACCCAAGTTCAGCTAGCATTCTTGTAACGTTAATGCTCTGAATTCTTTATTTTGTAATTTATTTATCTCCCATAAGTTTTGTTTTCAGGTTTTTTTACTTGTTCTTTCATTTGAAACAAATTTCTCTGCCTTCTCATTTTGTTTAATTTTCTCTGCCTCTATGAAATTACATAAAACATTACCTCTCCCAGTCTTGAAAGGGTGTCCCTGTGTGGGAGCATTCCTATGCACTCTGTGTTCCCAGTGGTTTTGGTGGGGAAGCTGGATCTGACATGATCAGATCATGTTTGCTCTAATGGGGAGCAGTGCTGGAGGAAGAGGGCCAGGGTGGGCACCTGGTGCAAGTCCAAGGTGGACACTGGGATGGTCCCAACACACCAGTCAGAGCTTGAGATAGCTCTCAATTTGACACTTCCATGAGACCTGCAGTGGCCACCCTTGACTCATTCAAATGTGTTGGGTCTGAGCCAGTTTCATCCCCAACAACTCTCCTTGACAATGGCAGTCTTTGTCCTAGAGGCAAAGAGCACCAGAGCTAGAGATGCTGGATTGGATGCTTGACACAGACCAGCACACACCCTGGAATGGTCTCAGCATGCAAGGTAGAGCTTGAGACAGCTCCCAATCTGCCACTTCCATGAATGCCAGAAATGGCTGTCCTCCCCCTGTTCAAATGCAGTGCTGGGTCTGAGCTGGCTCCATCTCCTAAAGTACACACTCTTCTAGACAATAGCTGCCTTCACCCTAGTAGGGAGATGTACTGGAACTAGAGGGGCTGGAGTGGGTACTCAGCACAGGCCAGGTCATGAACTGGGGCAGTAGCTGGAAACCAGCCAGAAACCTGGGAAATTTCAGTCTGCTTCCTCTGCCTTGTTGCTAGGAGTAAGCAAGCACATGCACACTCTTCAAGAGCAGAGCCTAAGTTTCTTATAGCCATCCTGTAAATCCCACTGATTTTCAAACCAGCTAAGGGGATTCATCTCCCCAGCATCAGAACCAAGAACTGGAATGCCCAATATGTGGTTCAAACTGCTCACTGCTCACTACCCAGGGAGAATCTCTGAGCCTCTGATATCCTGTCCTCTCTTAGGCGCTCAGGTCCCAAACTGATTGATTGCTTCTCTCTCCTTCCTACCTGACTCCATGTGGATCTCTCTTTACAGCTTTGTTTGTAGAAGAGTCTTTCTGCCAGTTTCCAGTTAGTTTTCAGTGAGAATTACTCCACATGTAGATGTATTTTTGATGTGGTTGTGAGGGAGTTGAGCTCAGTGTCCTCCTGCTCCACCATCTTGATTTCCTCCCTGACCATTTATTTTATATTCTTGTCCTGCCAGTCCTGACAGCCCATCTACAGGATGTTAAGTGCAGGTGTTTGGTACTCAGTGTTGTGATAAAGCCGTTAGGCCTGATTTAGAGAAAAGACTATGAAGCTGAGATGAGGGGAAAAAATGCTGGTATTTCATAAGACTAGGAACTAGAAAGCCATTAGTTCTTGTCTTTGGCATTGAGTCAGGCCATAACTCAAGGCCAATGTCTCCATCTCTGCATCTCAGCTTCACTGCCTATAAAATAAACAGCACAATCCAGCCCCTAATACCTTGTTCAGGGAAACAGCTGTGGACAAAGAAACAAGTGGGTAGTCTATGAATTAACATAGACACTTAGGCCAGCAAAGACAACACTAGCATGCTGAATAAGAGACAAAAATAAAGAGTGCACAGGAGGTTGTTTGCCACATGGCATAAAGATGGATTGCAAAAGAAGATAAATTCTTTAAATGTTTGCTCATTTTCCAAGTTAGAAATGATTAATGATTGTGTCTGATTAACACGATGTATTTTTATTTGTGTATCATTCTTCTATCTTCCTTCCCTTTTTTTTTAGAAAGACCTTTAAAAACTTCCAACTGCACAGAAATGTACCAGTGTAATTGATCACATACTTTAAAACATAAATGAACATAAAACATAAATAAGGAGGAAGGATAATTCTGGAATTAGAAATCTGACTCTTTCTCTGGTTTGAAAACAAAATATCAAACGTATTTACAGAGGGTCAGTCCCTTTGGCATTAAGATCTGGGTGAGTTATAAGAGGCTACAACCGGAGATTGAACCCACATTTCTCCTCTAACAACATAACATATTAGACTCTAATCACTTAGTGTTGCATTGTTATTTACTGTTTTCCTGCCATCCACATTCATGTATATTTATGTGAAGTCCAAAAATATCCAGCAGCAGTTCTTCAGATGATTATCTATGTCCTAGTGAGAAATATTAATCAGGAAACATATAACATATTCAAACACTATTGTGTAAGACCAACAGTATCCAGAATACTGAAAAATTCTGCTTAGATAAAATACTCTTTGAAGTATCTTCCACTTTTTACAGCAATAAGAAGAGAAAATAAAGACCATTTGCTCCTTATTTCTGAAGTTTGAAAGCAATAAAGTGTGAAAAATGGATCCTCTACAGAGAAGAGCAAAGATCAGTACGTCACTAGTTTAGACACACGTTTTCACCATATTTTCAATCATAGGGAATACAGAGCTGCTCAGGTCTTTGAATCCCAGGTTCAGAAAAATAATCATAGAATCTAGAAGAATTATTCAACCATTCTAAGATTTTTTACCACTGCTGACAATAGCATTGATAGCCTATGGATTTTCCTAAAAAATAAAAAAAAAACATTTGAAAAGAGGAATTACAACGTTTTGTATATTGCAAAAGTTTAACTGACTGGATTTTTCAACCCGCAAAATAATTCTGTATCTCCACTTAATGTTTCCCTTTTCTTAATTGAATAATTTTTTCTCTGACAGACTGCTGTTTAGAAAATCTTTTTTTTTTTATGCACAATCATCTCTTTAAAGTTTTCTCCAGGTGTTGACAAACAGTCACATTTGGTTTTCTTTTTTCTAGCCACAGAAGTGGAAACATCTGTATCAGAGCATTAACATCAGGAAACCTATTGAAGTTTCTAAGGCTCTCCTACTCCATGCACCCACTCAGCCACTGCTCTCCTGAGACTATAACGTAGAATTATTTTATTTTTATCTGGATTTCAGTTAAAAGGGTTTTTTTAAAGTGTGTATGTTATGTAAATTCAAATGATTACCCTTTGTACATCAAAATCTATAGCAGATCTTCCAATGGTTTTATTATTCAGAGTATATGGACATTTAGTTATCAGTTCCGCTAAAGGCAAATGCTTTTAGAAGGTGGTACAGTGTTCTTTCAAGATGCTATTTAAATAACACTGATTTATATTCATCAAGAGTTAAGATGATCACATCTTAAGAGTAAATAACTGCATGGTCAATCTAGGTGTTTGGGACTGACTCTGATTGCTCACCTCTTAACAAATACTGTTGGTTTCCATGCAATTGCTCATTGATAGAATTGAAAATCTGACATTGACTGCATCACAATAAGTACTGGCCATGGCAAGGCAACAAAGTCATAAGTGTATAGTAATTTACAGAGAACATCCTAAATTAAAATTGGAGTAAATTCAGTTTTATCCATACTGACAAGTCATTGTATGACATTTGAAAAAAATAAGCAGAGTAGCTAAATCTCTCTATGGCTTGATATATAATCTTAAAAATAGTTTTTATAATTTTATTTCTCCCATTGGTCACGATGTGAAATCATTAAGGTAAATTTGACCATTTTTAAGGTGATTTAGAAAACAATCCATCTAATGAACATTTGTGAGAAAACAAGAATGTATCTCATTCCCCAAATAATTCCACTAGTTGTAAGTGTCTCTTAATTTTCATTAGAACCCCAAAGGTTTTTAATTATTTTGAATAAGGAATCACACTTTTATAATTCAACTAATTTTGGAAAATAAATATATTAAGACCTTATTTTAAATGGCATGTCCAGTTCCCTTTCAATATGACACTTAGTCAAGAGAGGAATGCTGAAGGAATAGGACATCGGGCATGTTTTTGTGTGTAGGAACATAATGTACAGAAAACTTTAAAATATAAGGCTCCAGACAACAGGAAAAACCTGAACGACTGTATTCTTCAGTTTCACGAAAAGAAAGTGAGAAACAGAATAGGTTACTGGAAAGGACATTGAGAAGAAATGTGTCCTATTTCATAATTTTGCCTTTGGCTGATTTTCTGTGTAAGCCAAAGAGTTTTGTTTGGTCAGTTGGTTAGTGTTTGCTGGTTGGTTCTCTATGTCCCAGATCTCTATACTAAGTATTTGGAGTGCCTGATCCAAAAGCTCAAGAATTTGAGTAGTTACAAATTAGAAAAAAAAATTATCTCCAGTGTGATCTAAAAAGAGAAGAAAACTAAATTCTCAAAGAGCACAGTTATTCTTTAGCGCTAGGTCCATGTGCCTGGTGTATCCAAAACTAGATGGTGAGTTGGGAAGTGTGAAATAATTAGAACTAAACCAGGGGAACTCTGTAATAGTATTTTAAATGAACAACACATATCAAGAGCATTCCAGGTTACGAAAATTAAAGACCCCATGAACATTATTTATTTCATGCAAATGTCATTTACTGGAATGCAAAGACAGGCAAAGGTATACGTAAAACATTGGTGAAATTCAGGCCTCCAATGACTGCTACAAATAACTGATAAATAAATACAGGTGTTTGAATTGCATTTTCAGATACCCCAATATTGGATCCTTCAAAGCAACTAACAAAATATACCCAATTCTATCAATTCTTCACAGAGAAAAGAACTTTTTCTTTTTTGTGGCTGAAGACTGCCTGAAAATACAGTCTCCCAGGTGCTGATAAAAATATATCTTTCATATTAGTATCATCTGCAAAGCAGTATCCAAAGAAACAAAAAGCCTAAAGAAATGCTTCTGAAGAGGTTGTTAATTGAATTTGGTGATTTCTCCAAATAATAGGTGTTCCTTAAAAAATGTATTAAAGAATACTTGAGTGTTAAACAATTTCTTTTTAAGAGCGATTCTACCTTGTTACTTACACCTTTAAAAATGTATTTGTTGTGAAGAGAAGATTGATTTAACGAAGATTTACTATATCCAGCTGCTTTTGAAACTGCTAAGAAAGAATAATTGAATTACTGGTGTGGATACAGAAAAGTTGAGTATTAATGAGAAATAGCCATTTCTCACTTTTATGAATGCTTTAAGCTGCAACTAGCAGGAAACCCAACTCGCAGTAGTTTAAATAAATAAGGATTTCCTTTTCCCAGGTAAGAAGGAGTTTGAAGGTGGATGATTACATGTTAGCTGCTCAAAAATACCACCAAGGACCAAAGTTCTTTCTGTCTTTCTGCTATTTCATCCTTAGTATGTTGGCTTTTCTTTTACACATGTTACTCTCTGATTACAAGATGTCTGCTTTAGCTTTGGAGATCACATTTGCAGTTAAAGCAGAAAGAAGTGGGGGTTGGGGAGCAACAGCTTCATCTATCCTCTGTTGTTAGGGTCCTAGACTATTTAGGTTGCAATAGCAAGATAAAATATAGTAGGTGGCCTAAACAACAGTTATATTCTCACAGTTCTGGAGGCAGGGAAGTTCAAGATCAAGGGGCCAGGGAATTTGGTGTCTGGTGAAAAGTCTCTTCCTGGTTGTTTGCTGAAAGACTTACCTTCAGCTTCAGGTTCAGAGGATTCATCAGCAAAATAACCACTCCACACTTTAATAAGCAAGAAATAAGGCAATTTATTATATTAGTAGTAAGTTACTATATAAGGACAAGCAATATATATATAATTTAGAGACAGAGACAGAGACAGAGACAGAAGTAAATGTACATACATCACCAATTTGGGAGAACTTACATCACCAAGTTGGAAGAACAAACAATATATATAGAGATAGAAATAAAAGCACATACATCACCAATTGGGGAAACACCTAAATCCAGACCCAAGCAATGCTGGGAAGTCCCTGGAACAGCAACCTGGAGTCCCATTTGGGAAGACCCTGGGCAGTGCATCCACTCCACAGGTGCACTTCAGTGTGCAGTCCAAAGGAGTCCTGCTTTTAACACCAAGCAGCAAGCTGATAACCATCAGCTTACATGCAAATATGCAGCTCTGGCTATCATCATAAATACTTTGATACTTTAGTCATGAGTTTCAGAATGTTTGCTGATCTCTGGGAACTGGCCAGATTTCCTAGGTCCAGGAAGCTTCATGACTTACTCCCTTTTTTATCTGTTGATTCTCAAGACCTACTTTTGCTGTTTCTGCTGATCTGAACATAGTCCAGCAGTTTGGTATGTAGCTTCTTTCAGGGTCTTTGTCAAAGGCTTATTGTAGTCTCTGAAGCCTGAACAAGGCTATTAAGTTTCCCAGCACTGACTTATAGACAATCACTTTCTCACCGTGTTCATATGGTCTTTCCTTGGGAGAAAAAGAGAGATGTCTGTCTCTTCCTCTTCTTATAACGACACTAATCCTACCATGAAGGCCCCACCCTCATGACTTAATCTAAGCCTAATTATCTCCTAAAGACCCCACCTCCAAACACCATCACACTGGAAGCTAGGGCTTCAACAGATGAGTTTGGAGAGGATACAAACATCCATCCCATAACAGTAAAGAAGGCAAAAGCTTACCCAGGAACACTCAGTAGAGTGTTCAGGCTCTCTGAAGACAAAAGCTTACCAGGAACACTCAGACTAAGCCCTCTACTTAGTCTCATTGGTAAGAACTGGTTCACATGACCTCTTAGTACAAGGACAGGGAAGGTGAAAGTTTAATGAGACACATTTTTGCCCTAAACAGTATTAAGGATAACCTGTCAAGTAAGTAAAAGGAAACAGATATTGGGTAGGTAACTACCAGTGTCTGCTATACATGCTTAACTCAGCATAGTTTGCAAAATGCAAAAGTTCTAGGACTTCCTTTAGTTCTAATGAAACTGATGCTAATTTCAAGTTAAGTTTATAATATTCTGCTGAACAAAATTCAATACTGTTCAGCAACATTTGATAAAGTCTTACAATTTCTAACTATTTTATCAAGTAATTTTACTTAATTGTCACAACAACTCCATGAGGTAGGAATTAGCATTCCTGTAACTCTAGTCTCTGAAAGAGTATTAGGTCATACGTTCTACTCTGACATAAACAGCAGAAAATAAACCAAAGCCAAATTCCACCTAAAGCCAGAACTCCTATCTGCCTCACAGTCAACATTCTGTTCAACATCTGTTGTACTTTTCGGTATTTCTCAGAGACTGAGGAAAGTCATTTCTTCAATTCTTAGTCTTACATGGAATAGATGGACAAAAAAAGTAGGAAGAAAAGCAAGTTTAACAAACTGGAATAAAATAAAATATTAAGGAAAAATTAGGTTATGATTTTTTTCTAAAATATACCTAAGATAAAAGTGATAAAGTTTCAATTTTCTGAAGCTCATTTATCCAGACTTAATTAAGATTCAGCCCCTTCTTCTTCTGTGGTCTTAGATAAGTTACTTAACCTTTCAGAGTTGCATTTTCTTCTCTGTAAAGTTTTTAATTTTCATATTAATACTTAGTTCTTATAATTATTGAAGAACAAAATAAATCAAGGTTATTACACATCTGACATCATGCCTGGCAATC
Source organism: Kogia breviceps (assembly GCF_026419965.1). NCBI lineage: Eukaryota > Metazoa > Chordata > Mammalia > Artiodactyla > Physeteridae > Kogia > Kogia breviceps. The sequence continues at coordinate 22,915,687 of NC_081320.1, forward strand.
AATACACAATAATGTGTTTTTTCCTCATTTTCCTTAAAAGAATCAATTTTAGTTATCTGGGAAGTTCATCCCTATGTAGCAACTTATTTTACTAAAATGCCACGTAAGCAAGGTACTCTTGGTGTTAATAGAAATATTTATATAAAACTGTCTATTAAATCCAAAGTCCAAGGTGATGAGGTGATTTGGTCCATTTTATCATGCTTGCCTAAAGCTATTGGAAAGTTGACTGCATGTGAAAGACTGCACAAGAAATAACTTTGGCCTTATACATCAAAAATCACTGTACCTCTGGTTTCTCTTTATATTTTTATTAGCTAAGTCTTGCATCTATCATGCTATAAGTGTGGATGCTCACTAATGGAAATGGTTGCTATCATCTATATTTACAATTGTATTATGGGAAGAGAGAGTGAGGAGAAGTGGCAATTTGGAGGTGAAAATGTTCAAGGTTGGGTCCCATTGTAGGGAGCTCTGGATGCCTTGAAGATTCTACACAATTGAGGAAGAAAGCCACCCAAATAGCGAAAGAAGATGTAAATGGAGGAGAGGTGAAAGTGTGGAAAACATCAACAGAATGTTGGGGAATTTATTGGACAAAACTCCTCCCACATCACTATGTCAAAGATCCATTTTGTTAATTCCCTTTAATTGCAACTTGTCACTTCAGGTATTTATTTGTCCTCATTCAAATCTATTCATATTTCCTAGAATGTCTCATGATGTGTTTAAGCTTTTGATATATGCTAAAAGAAAAAAGATGTTCTGCCAATTTGGGAAAGTTATTTTATTCCTCATGCCTCAAAGTTACAACTGCACCAATAAGAGCACAACTTAAACTCCTTTTATATCTTCTCATTAATTTAAAAACATTGCAGCTACCTCACTACTGTGTGTGGAAGGGGTGGTATAGGGTGTATGTGTGTACGTATGTGTATGATTGAGAAAAAGGACAAATCAGGGACATTGAAACTACATCACCTCATCAATTACCAGCATAAATGTTCAACAGTCCAGTGGTATTTGTAATGGTGTGGGGTTTTTTTGTTTTGTTTTGTTTTGTTTTGCAGTACGCGAGCCTCTCACTGTTGTGGCCTCTCCCATTTCGGAGCACAGGCTCTGGACGCGCGGGCCCAGCGGCCATGGCTCATGGGCCCAGCCACTCCGGGACATGTGGGATCCTCCCAGTCCGGGGCACGAACCCGTATCCCCTGCATCGGCAGGCGGACTCTCAACCACTGTGCCACCAGGGAAGCCCTGTAATGGTGTTTTGAAGTTAAATTAAGTCATTCATTTTAAAGAGAGACTTTATTCACCCAGTGATTTCTTTGTAAACATGGGATTCATTATTTTATTAGTGTTAGCCAGGTTTACAGTTCTCTAGAGTGTGGGTTGGCAAACTATGGTTTTCTTCCATATCTGACCAAATACCTTTTTTTGGTAAATAAAGTTTTACTGGAACACAGCCATACCCATTGTTATATATTATCTGTGGCTGCTTTTACACTACAATGGCAGAGTTGAGTAGTTGCAATAAAAAAATGTATTGCTCAAAATGAAAATATTTACTATCTGGCCCTTCACAGAATAAGGCTACTGACCCTTTCTCTTGACAGGATGTCAGTCAAATTTAATATAGAAGCTGAAGAGGGGATACCTTGGAATATGGAATAAAATATTGACAGTGCAATTTCTACTTATCTTTTCCCTCCAAACAAATGAAAAATTACACTTTACAATTATTTAATTCATGGGTTGACCAGGATACCCCCTGCTTGTCCATGGATTAGATGGTCGCATTTATGGAATGTGGATAAGGTATCTTAAGGAAAAATATTCCACATATGGAATCTTCTTCCACAATCCAGCATCCTTCCTCACTTTTTCACATCCAACCCAGGACAACATGGTACATTTTATATGGGACTAATTAACTAGATTTTAAAATCATATTATCTATCCAAATTAACCCTTATGAAATGGACACTTTAAAATATTCATGCAGAACAGGCAGATCAATATGGTTGAGTAAGAGAAAATGGAACTCACCTTCCCCTTATGAACATATCAAAAATACATCCACCTGTAGAAAAATTCCCATGGACAATTAACTAGAAACTAGCAGGATACTTGTCCAACCAATGCTGAAAGAAAAATACACACATAATCAGGGAAGCAAAGCGATTGGGTTGGGATCTGTACCCCTGGGAGGAAACTAAGAGGACAGGGAAGATTACACACGTGGACATATACCCTGGGGAATAAGTGGGTTGAGCCACAGACTTGGTGTACCAGTCCTGGGGTCCTTCAAGTAGGAGACAAGCCCCCTTGGCTGCTTGAAGAACTGGTGGGAGTGATAGAAAGGCTGGAGAAGCTTAGATTCCCATCATGAGGAGTGTATGGGTGCTGGCTTGCCCCCAGGCAGGACAGAGAGAGGTTTGCCTTAGTGGTTGCACCTCATGGCACTCCCCAGGCCAACCAAGCAAATATCCCAACCCTGCTCACTCCATGCCACAGCTTGGCACTGGATCTAGGGTGGCAGGACCAGTCAAAAGACTTGACCTTGAGATGCAGAACCAACCAAGTCAACTGGGTGGTAGTGCTTACTCAAACAGTACTCCAGACCACACTGCCAGAATTCTCACAATTGCCTCACTGCACTCCGACCCTAAGCCAAAAAACTGCCCAGATCCACTCACTCCACACCACAACACAATGTTAGATCTGAGACAGTCACAACTAGGAAAAAGACACAACTGTTGGTTGCCACTGACAGGAGCAGCAGATGCCTGCACAGACATAGCGTCAAACCTCTGTAAGCACATGAGCCCCACTGGCGTCAGCATGCCCCACCTTTGGGGCAAAGATCCCAGAAGGGACAGAAGGAAAAACACATTTGGAGAGAACAGAACCAGCTCATGCCTGACCCTCAGGGTTTCCACTCCAGCAATGTAGGAGCAAACACTGACCCTGAAAGAGCAGTGATGGACACTGAACAGAGAGGAAGTCCCACCTCACTCCCTGCAAAGGCTCTAGCTTCTCCATCACCAGCCTCATCCAGTACCAAGGTGATACAGCCAGCACACTCTAAATAAAGAGATGACTGGCATCCACATCAAGTCCAGCTCTCCCACTAAAGACATTGGGCACAAGAAAATTGCATAAGGATGTTCCCACATAAGAATACCACTCATAATCACAAGAGGTAACAGCCCAGTCTGTGGCAGGTGGGACAGAATGTGACCTACACATATTGTCTATGCCACAGATCTGTGTGCCCCAGCCTGAGACAGGTGTACACAAGTGCACATGGGGCCTGAGTGCTGGAACATGGGGTTTGGAGAGCAGACCTGAGGAGGGGACTGTAGTTGACTGTGAGGAGACAGCCTGAGGGGACGGGAGTGAGGAGCTCCCCAACCAGGAAAGCTTGTGGAGCAAGCCTGGATTGCCACAGAAGTGAAGCATCATTGTTGAGTGATACACAAAAAGCAGAGCTGCCGTTACAGCCTCTCTCCTCAAGCACTGGTCCCTGCTTCCACTGGCACTCGGGAGGGCTACCACTGGAGCCAACTCGAGTGTCCCTGCCATTGCCTACTCTTACCGCCCCCCACGTGGGTGATCCACTTACCCGAAGCACTACCTGATGGGCTCTTGCATTCCAATTGCTACCCCAGCACCCTCCCACCTGGGTGGCGCAATTGCCCTGATCACCACCTCGGCTCCTTCCTGCCTGATGGGCTTGTATGCTCTGGCAACCTCTGGAACAGACTCAGGTGAGAGGAACAGGCAGAGGTGGGGCTGAAACCACAGCTGAGCCTCAGGGGCCCTGTGACTAAGGAAAAAGAGCTGAAACCTCTCCTCGCAGCTGTGCAAATTGGGGAGTTACACCTCCACTGACAACTTCTTAAATTCAGCAACTGCAAAACATGAAAGGACAACAAGTGCTCTTGCAATTGGGATGGATCTGGCTTTAGCAGCTGTGGAGTTTGTGGGCATGTACACACTGGGGTTGGGCCAGGCCAGAGTATGAGCTGCCTCCATAGCTCCCATAGTGGGTTCAAGTGCACAACTACTGCAGTCCTGGGACCTGACCTCAGTGAATCTGCAACAAGGGCCTGGTGGACCAATGCCTGAGAGTCACCAGGGCCAATTGCCTGAACACCCATAGTTAAGGTGGGAACAAGAGCATTGCCAACAACAGTGAATTTTGTGAGCCCACACAATGGACCAAAGGGGACATAACAGAGCACATTCACAGGTGCACATATCCTGAGGAGGACTACTCAGTGGCTTCTCTCCCAGTAGGAGTGCTCCTATCTGACCAACCTTACACCACTAAGCAACAGATCTCAGAGCCTCTACTGCAACAACTCAAGAATAGGCCCTGTCCCTAACAGGACAGTTACAACTACAGAGCAAAGGGGAATCCCTGCTCAAAAGCTAAGGCAGGATCCGGTCACCACAACACCAATCAAGTCCCCTATTGGAGAGAGTATGTGCTCTAGAGTGGGAGCTCGCACCTCTCCCTTCTTTAATCGAAGAATAAAACTTTCTTTTGCTCCTGAACCAAACACCTTCTCATTCTATTGGCTCCAGTGAACAAGGCAGGAGGACACTTGTTGGGGACAACTCAAAAAGCTCTGCAAAAGTGACTAGAATAAGGAACTCTTAGAGCTGGAAGATTGAGTACTCTTTCTTCCTGTCCTACAAAACCAGCAGGAAGGTGAAGGAAGTGAAGCTCCCAAAATTCAAGTAATTTGACCAAGGACACCCAGGTCAGAAGTGGACAAACCAGATTTGATGCTGCCTTTCTGCCACCAAGTCAAGAACCCTTTTATAATACCAGTACATAATTCAGTGACTTTAAGAATATTCAAGAGAGAGACCTTCAAGGTGGCAGAAGAGTAAGACATGGAGATCACCTTCCTCCCCACATATACAACAGAAATATTTCTACATGTGAAACAACTCCTACAGAACACATACTGAACACAAGTAGAAGACCTCACACTTCCCAAAAGGCAAGAAACTCTACACTTACCTGGGTAGAACAAAAGAAAAAAGAAAAAACAGAGATAAAATAATAAGTACGGGACCTGCACCACTGGGAGGGAGCTGTGAAGGACAAAAAGTTTCCACACATTAGGAAACCCCTTCACTGGCAGAGATGGGGGGTGGCAGGGGGGAATCTTCAGAGCCATGGAGGAGAGTGCAGTAACAAAGGTGCAGAGGGCTAAGCAGAAAGATTCCTGCAGAGAGGATTGGTACTGACCAGCACTCACCAGCCTGAGAGGCTTCTCTGCTCACTCATCAGCTGGGACGGTTTGGGGCTGGGAGCTGGGACTTAGGCTTCAGAGGTCAGATCCCAGAGAGAGGACTGGGGTTGTCTGCATGAACACAGCCTGGAGGGGTCTAGTGTGCCACAGCTAGCCAGGAGGGAGTTGGGGAAAATATCTGGACCTGCCTAAGAGGCAAGACACAATTGTTTTGGGGTGCATGAGGAGAGGGGATTCAGAGCACTGCCTAAACAAGCTATAGAGACAGCCATGAGCTGGTGCTATCAGTGTGGACACCAGAGATGGGCATGAAATGCTAAGGCTGCTGCTGCAGCCACCAAGAAGCCTGTGTACAAGCACAGGTCACTATCCACACATCCCTTCCCAGGAGTCTCTGCAGCCTGCCACTGCCAGGGTCCCAAGATCCAGGGACAAATTCTCCAGGACAACACAGGGCGAGCATCAGACTGTTGCAATGACACACTGGCCTCTGCCACCCCAGGTTCACCCCGCATTATGTACCCCTCCCTCCCCCAGCCTGAGTGAGCCAGATCTCCCTAATCAGCTGCTCCTTTAACCCCCTCATGTTTGAGCAAAGAACAGATGCCCTCAGGCGACCTACAGGCACAGGTGGGGCTAAATCCAGAGCTGAACCCCAGGACCTGTGTGAACAAAGAAGAGAAAGGGAAATCTCTCCCAGCAGCCTCAGGAGCAGCGGATTAAATCTCCACAATCAACTTGATGTACCCTGCGTCTGTGGAATACCTGAATAGACAATGAATCATCCCAAAATTGAGGTGGTGGACTTTGGGAGCAATGATATATGTGGTTTTTTTTCATTTTTGTCTTTCGTGAGTGTATTTGTGTATGCTTCTTTGTGTGATTTTGCTGTATAGCTTTGCTTTTACCAATTGTTTAGGGTTCTGTCTGTCTGTTTTTGTGTTTGCTTGTTTGTTTGTTTTTTAGTATAGATTTTAGCACTTGTTATCATTGGTGGATTTGTTTTTTGGTTTGGTTGCTGTCTTCTTTCTTTCATCTGTTTTTTTTCTTACTTTTAAATTTTTTTATTTTTCATAATCATTTTTATTTTAATAACTTTATTTTATTTTTTCTTTCTTTATTTTTTTCCTCCCTTTTCTGAGCCATGTGGCTGACAGAGTCTTCGTGCTCTGTCTGGGTGTCAGGCCTGTGTCACTGAGGAGAGAGAGCCGAGTTCAGTATATTAGTCTACCAGAAAACTCCCATCTCCACATAATATCAAGCAGCAAAAACTCTCTCAAACATCTCCACCTCAAGGCTAAGACCCAGCTCCACTCAATGACCAGCATGTTACAGTACTGGACACCCAATGCCAAACAACTAGAAAGACAGGAACATAACCCCACCTATTAGAATAAAGGCGGCCTAAAATCATAATAAGGTCACAGACACCTGAAAACACGTCACTGTATGCGGTCCCACCCATCAGAAAGACAAGATCCAGCCTCACCCATCAGAACACAGACACTAGTCCACTCCACCAGGAAGCCTACCTAACCCACTGAACAAAACCTAGCTACTGGGGGCAGACACCAAAAACAACAGGAACTACAAACCTGCAGCCTGTGAAAAAGAGACCCCAAAAACAGTAAGTTATGCAAAAGGGGAAGACAGAGAAACACACAGAAGATGAAGGAGCAAGGTAAAAACCCACCAGAGCAAAGAAAAATGAAGTGGAAATAAGCAGTCTACCTGAAAAAGAATTCAGAGTAATGATAGTAAAGATGATCCAAAATCGTGCAAATAGAATTAAGAAAATACAAAAAAAAGTCTAACAAGGACCTAGAAGAACTAAAGAGCAAACAAACAATGATGAACAACACAGTAAACGAAATTTAAAATTCTCTAGAAGGAATCAATAGCAGATAACTGAGGCAGAAGAACGGTTAAGTGACCTGGAATATAAAAGAGTGGAAATAACTACTGCGGAGAAGAATAAAGAAAAAGGAATGAAAGCATTAATGACAGTCTTAGCAACCTATGGGACAACATTAAACATGCCAACATTCTAATTATAAGGGTCCCAGAAGAAGAAGAGAAAAAGAAACAGACTGATAAAATATTTGAAGAGATTATAGTTGAAAACTTCTGTAATATGGGAAAAGAAATAGTCAATCAAGTCCAGGAAGCTCACAGAGTCCCATATAGGATAAACCCAAGGAGAAACACGCCAAGACACATAATAATCAAACTATCAAAAATTAAATACAAAGACAAAACATTAAAAGCAGCAAGGGAAAAACAACAAATAACATACTAGGGAACTCCCATAAGGTTAACAGATCTTTCAGCTGAAACTGCAAGCCAGAAGGGAGTGACAGGACATATTTAAAGTGATGAAGGGAAAAAACCTACAACCAAGATTACTCTACCCAGCAAGGATCTCATTCAGATTTGATGGAGAAATTAAAACCTTTACAGACAAGCAAAAGCTAAGAGAATTCAGCACCACCAAACCAGCTTTACAAAAAATGTTAAAGGAACTTCTCTAGGTAGGAAACACAAGAGAAGGAAAGGACCTACAATAACAAACCTAAAACAATTAAGAAAATGGTAATAGACACATACATATCGATAATTACCTTAAATGTAAATGGATTAAATGCTACAACCAAAAGACATTGACTGAATGGATACAAAACAAAACCCATATATATGCTATCTAAAAGATACCCACTTCAGACCTACATACAGACTGAAAATGAGGGAATGGAAAATGTTATTCCATGCAAATGGAAATCAAAAAAACCTGCAGTACTAATTCTCATATCAGACAAAATAGACTTTAAAATAAAGACTATTACAAGAGACAAAAAAGGATACTATGTAAGGATCAAGGGATCATTTCAAGGGGAAGATATAACTATTTTAAATATTTATGCACCCAACATAGGAGCACCTCACTACATAAGGCAAATACTAACAGCCATAAAAGGAGAAATGGACAGTAACACAAATATAGTAGGGAACTTTTACATCCCATTTTCACCAATGAACAGATCATCCAAAATTAAAATAAATAAGGAAACACAAGCTTCAAATGATACATTAAACAATATTGACTTAATTGATATTTATAGGACATTCATTCCACAAACAGCAGATTAAACGTTCTTCTCAAGGGCTCATGAATATTCTCCAGGAGAGATATATGGGGTCACAAATCAAGCCTTGGTAAATTTAAGAAAATTCAAATTATATCAAGTATCTTTTCTTACCACAACACTATGAGACTAGATATCAATTACAGGAAAAAAATATGTAAAAAATAAAAACACATGGAGGTTAAACAATGCACTACTAAATAACCAAGAGATCACTGAAGAAATGAAAGAAGAAATAAAGAAGAAACCTAGAAACAAAAAACAATGCAAACACGACGACCCAAAATCTATGGGATGCAGCAAAAGCAGTTTAAATAGAGAAGTTTATAGCAATACAGTCCTACCTAAAGAAACAAAACACATCAAATAAACAACCTAACCTTACACCTAAAGCAATTATAGAAAGAAGAACAACAACAACAACAACAAAAAAAAAAAAAAGAGAGCAAAAGGGAAGAAATCATAAAAATCAGTTCAGAAAAAAATGAAAAAGGAATAAAGAACTAATAACAAAGATCAATAAAACTAAAAGCTGCTTTTTGAGAAGATAAACAAAATTGATAAACCATTAGCCAGATTCATCATGAAAAAAAGGGGGAAGACTCAAATCAATAGAATTACAAATGAAAGAGAAGAAGTAACAACTGACACTGCAGAAAGTTAAAGGATCATGAAAGATTACTAAAAGGAACTATATGCCCAAAAAATGGACAACCTGAAAGAAATGGACAAAATCATAGAAAAGCTCAACCTTCTGAGAGTGACCAAGGAAGAAATAGAAAATATAAACAGATCAATCACAAGCACTGAAATTGAGACTGTCATTAAAAATCTATGAACAAACAAAAACTCAGGGCCAGAAGGCTTCACAGGCAAATTCTATCAAACATTTATAGAAAAACTAACACCTACCTTTCTCAAACTCTTTCAAAATATAGCAGAGGGAGGAATATTCCCAAACTTATTATTTGAAGCCACCATCACCCTGATACCAAAACCAGACAAAGATATCACCAAGAAAGAAAACTACAGTCCAATATCCTTGATGAACATAGATGCAAATATCCACAACAAAATATTAGCAAACAGAATCCAACAGCACATTAAAAGGATCATATACCATGATCAAGTGGGGTTTACCCCAGGAATGCAAGGATTCTTCAATAAATGCAAATCAATCAATGTGATATGCAATATTAACAAATTGAAGGATAAAAATCATATGATCATCTCAATAGATGCAGAAAAAACTTTCAACAGGCATTTATGAACAAAACTCTCCAGAAAGTAGGCATAGAGGGAACTTTCCTCAACATAATAAAGGTAATATATGAGAAACCTACAGGCAACATCAACCTCAATGGTGAAAAACTGAAACCACTTCCACTAAGATGAGGAACAATACAAGGTTGCCCACTCTCACCACTATTATTCAACATAGTTTTGGAAGTTTTAGCCACAGAAATGAGAGAATAAAAAGAAATAAAAGGAATCCAAATTGGAAAAGAAGAAGTAAATTTTTCACTATTTGAAAATGACATGATACTATACATAGAGAATCCTAAAGATGCTACCAGAAAACTACTAGAAATAATCTATGAATTTGGTAAAGTAGCAGGATACAAAATTAATGCACAGAAATCTCTTGTATTTCTATATACTAAGGATGAAAAATATGAAAGAGAAATTAAGGAAACACTCCCTTTTACCATTGCAACAAAAATAATAAAATACTTAGGAATAAACTTACTTAAGGAGACAAAAGACTTGTATGGAGAAAACTATAAGACACTGATGAAAAAATTAAAGACAATACAAACAGATGGAGAGGTATACCACGTTCTTGGATTGGAAGAATCAACATTGTAAAAATGACTATACTAGCCAAAGCAATCTATATATTCAGTGAAATCCTTGTCAAACTACCAATGGCATTTTTCACAGAACTAGAACAAAAAATTTCACTATTTGTATGGAAACACAAAAGACCCTGAATAGCCAAAGCAATCTTCAGAAAGGAAAACAGAGCTGGAGGAATCAGTCTCCTTGACTTCAGTTTATACTACAAAGTTACATTAATCAAGACAGTATCGTACTGGTACAAAAACAGAAATATAGTTCAATGTAACAGGTTAGAAATCCCAGAGATAAACCCATGCACATATGGGCTCCTTATCTTTGATAAAGGGGGCAAGGATATGCAATGGAGAAAAGACATCTTCTTCAATAACTGGTGCTGGTAAAACTGGACAGGTACATATAAAAGTATGAAATTAGAACACTCCCTAACACCATACACAAAAATAAACTCAAAATGGGTTAACGACCTAAATCTAAGGCCAGACACTATCAAACTCTTAGAGGAAAACATAGGCAGAACACTCTATGACATACATCACAGCAAGATCCTTTTTGACCCATCTCCTAGAGAAATAGAAAGAAAAAGAAAAATAAACAAATGGGACCTAATGAAACTTAAAAGCTTTTTTGCAGCAAAGGAAACCATAAACAAGACCAAAAGACAACCCTCAGAAAGGGAGGAAATTTTTGCAAATGAAGCAACTGACAAAGGATTAATCTCCAGAATTTACAAGCAGCTCATGCACCTCAATTTCAAAAAAACAAACAACACAATCCAGAAATGGGCAGAAGACCAAAATGGACATTTCTCCACAGAAGATATGCAGATTGCCACACACACATGGAATAATGCTCAACATCATTAATCAGTAGAAAAATGCAAATCAAAAGTACAATAAGGTATCACCTCATACCTGTCACAATGGCCATCATCAAAAAATCTTCAAACATAAATGCTGGAGAGGGTGTGGAGAAAAGGGAACCCTCTTGTACTATTGGTGGGAATGTAAATTGATACAGCCACTATGGAGAACAGTATGGGAGTTTCTTAAAAGAGTAAAAATAGAACTACCATATGACCCAGCAATCCCACTACTGGGCATATACCCTGAGAAAACCATAATTCAAAAAGAGTCATGTACCACAATGTTCATTGAAGCTCTATTTACAATAGCCAGGACATGGTAGCATCCTAAGTGTCCAGTGACAGATAAATGGATAAAGAAGATGTGGCACATATATGCAATGGAATATTACTCAGCCATAGAAGGAAATGAAATTGAGTTATTTGTAGGGAGGTGGATGGACCTAGAGTCTGTCATACAGAGTGAAGTTAGTCAGAAAGAGAAAAACAAATACCATATGCTAACATATATATATGGAATCCAAAAAAAAAAATGGTTATGATAAACCTAGGGACAGGACAGGAAAAAGACGTAGACCTAGAGAATGTACTTGAGGACATGGGGAGGGGGAATGGTAAACTGGGACAAAGTGAGAGATTGGCATGGACATATATACATTACAAAATGTAAAAGTGATAGCTAGTGGGAAGCAGTCTCATAGCACAGGGAGATCAGCTTGGTGCTTTGTGACGCCCTAGATGGGTAGGATAGGGAAGGTGGGAGGGAGACACAAGAGGAAGGCAATATGGAGATATATGTATATGTATAGCTGATTCACTTTGTTATAAAGCAGAAACTAACACACCATTGTAAAGAAATTACACTCCCATAAAGATGTTTAAAAAGAAATCCCCCTCTCCAGGGGATAATGAAACAAGCTTCTGGACCAACCTTACCCACCAGTGGGAAGGTACCAGAAGCAGGAGTAACTACATGCCTCAGCCTGCAGAAAGGAGACCACAAATATAGTAAGGTAGACAAAATGAGACAACAAAAAAATATGTTGCAGACAAAGGAGCAAAATAAAAACCTACAAGAACAATTAATGAAGAGAAGCTAGGCAATCTACCTGAAAAATAATTCAGAGAAATGATAGTAAGGATGATCCAAGATCTAAAAAAAACAAAAACAAAAAACAAAATGGGGGCACAGATCAAGAACATATAAGAAATGTTTAACAAAAGCCTAGAAGAACTAAAGAACAAACAAACAGAGATGAAAAACACAGTAACAAAAATGAAAAATGCACTAGAAGGAATTATTTGCAGAATAACTGTGGCAGAAGAATGGATGAGTGACCTGAAAGACAGAATGGTGGAAAAATCTCCCATGGAAATGAATAAGGAAAAAAGAATTAAGGAAATGAGGACAGTCTCAGAGAGTTCTGGGACAACACTAAATGCACCAACATTTGAATTGTAGGAGTCCCAGAAGAAGAAAAAAAGGAAGAGCCTGAGAAAATATCTGAAAAGATTATAGTCAAAAACTTTCCTAACATGGAAAAGGAAATTGACGCCCAAGTCCAGGAAGTGCAGAGAGTCTCATACAGGATAAAGCAAAGGAGGAATACACTGAGACACATATTAGTCAAACCAACAAAAATTAAATACAAAGAAAAAATATTAAAATCAACAAGGGAAAAGCAACAAATAACATACAAGGGAAACCTCATAAGATTAACAGCTGATTTTTCAGCATAAAATTTGCAGTCCAGAAGGGAGTGGTAAGGTATATTTAAGTGATGAAAGGGAAAAACCTACAACCAAGAATACTCTACCCAGCAAGGCTCTTACTCAGATTCAATGGAGAAATCAAAACTTTACAAACAAGTAAAGGTTAAGAGAATTCAGCACCACCAAACAAGCTTTACAGCCAATACTAAAGGAACTTCTCTAGGCAGGAAACACAAAAGTAGAGAAAAAAAAAGTAAGAGAAGAAAAAAGACCTAAAAAATAAACCAAAAACACTTAAGAAAATGGCAATAGGAACATACATATTGATAATTAATTTAAATGCAAATGGATGAAAGGCACCAACCAAAAGACACAGACTGGCTGAATGAATACAAAACACAACCCATATTTATACTGTCTACAAGAGATCCACTTTAGACTTAGGGAAACATACAGACTGAAAGTGAGGGGATGGAAAAAGATGTTCCATGCAAATGGAAATCAAAAGAAACCTGTAGTATCAATACTAATGTCAGACAAAAGAGACTTTAAAATAAAGACAGTCACAAGAGACAAGGAAGGACACTACATAATGATCAAGGGATCAATCCAAAAAGAATATATAACAATTGTAAATATTTATGCACCCAATATAGGAACACCTCAATACATAAGGTAAATGCTAACAGCCATAAAGCGTGAAATTGACAGTAAAACAGTAATACTGGGGGACTTTAACACTCCACTTACACCAATGGATAGATCATCCAGACAGAAAATTAATAAGGAAACACAAGCCTTAAGTGATACATTAGACCAGGTAGACCTGATTGATATCTATAGTACATTCCATCCAAAAGCAGTAGAATACATTTTCTTCTCAAGTGCATATGGAACATTCTCTAGGATATATCACACCTTGGGTCACAAATCAAGCCTTCGTAAATTCCAGAAATTGAAAATCATATCAAGCATCTTTTCCAACCATAACACTATAAGATTAGAAATCAATTACAAGAAAAAACTGTAAAAAACACAAACACATGGAGACTAAACAATACGTTACTAAATAACCAATGGATCACTGAAGAAATCAAAGAAGAAATTTTAAAAATACGTAGAGACAAATGACAATGAAAACACAAGGATCCATACCTATGGGACACAGCAAAAGCAGTTCTAAGAAGGAAGTTTATAGCAATGCAATCGTACCTCAAGAAACCAGAAAAATCTCAAATAAACAACCTAACCTTACACCTAAAGCAACTAGAGAAAGGAGACAAACAGAACCCAAATTTAGTCAAATGAAAGAAATCATAAGAATTAGAGCAGAAATAAATGAAATGAAATTGAAGAAAACAAAAGCAAAGATCGATGAAACTAAAAGCTGGTTCTTTCAGATAAACAAAATTGATAAAACTTTAGCAAGACTCATCAAGAAAATAAAAAAGGAGAGGACTCAAATCAATAAAATTAGAAGTGAAAGAGAAGTTACAACTGATGCTGCAGAAATATAAAGTACCATAGAAGACCACTGCAAGCAACTATACACCAACAAAATGGACAACCTAGAAAAAATGAATAAATTCTTAGAAAGGTAAAACCTTCCAATACTGAGCCAGGAAGAAATAGAAAATATGAACAGACAAATCACAAGTACTGAAATTTAAACTGTGATTTAAAAACTCCCAACAGGATCAACAACAACAAAATGATCCTAATAAAAATACAATTAACCAAGAAGTTTAACACCTGATTAAGAAATAAGTAATAAATATTGGGCTTTAAGAAAGTGAAACTAGCTTTATGTAAATGGTATAAGAACAGGTGGAATACACACTAATATATATAAAATAGATAACTAAGAAGGATCTACTCTATAGCACAGGGATCTCATTACAATACACTGTAATGACCTAAGTGGGAAAAGAATCTAAAAAAGAGTGCATATATGTATATGTATATGTATAACTGAATCACTTTGCTGTAAACAGAAACTAACACAACTTTATAAATCAACTATACCCGAATAAAAATGTAAATAAAAAACCCCTGCAAACAAAAGTCCAGAACCAGATGGCTTCACTGGCAAATTCTGTCAAACATTGAGGGAAGAGTTAACACTTACCCTTCTGAAAGTCTTCAAAAGAAATTGTAGAGTGAGGAACACACTCAAGCTCATTCTACAAGGCCACCATCACCCTTATATTAAAACCAAAGATATCAGAAAAAAGGAAAATTACAGGCCAATATCACTGATGAACATAGACAAAAAAGTTCTCAACAAAATATTAGCAAACTGAATTCAACAAAACATTATACAGATCATACACCATGATCAAGTGGGATTTATCCCAGGGATGCAAGGATTTTTAATATATGCAAATCAATCAATGTGATATACCACATCAACAAATTGAAGAATAAAAATCATATGACCATCTCAATAGATGCAGAAAAAGCTTTTGACAAAATTCAACACCATTTATGATACAATTTCTACAAATTCTCCAGAAAGTGGGCACAGAAGGAACCTACTTCAACATAATAAAAGCCATATACAACAACCCCACAGTCAACATCATTCTCAATGGTGAAAAACTGAAAGCATTTCCTCTAAGATCAGGAACAAAACAAGGATATCCACACTCACCACTTTTATTCAACGTAATTTTGGAAGTCCTATCCATGGCAATCAGAGAAGAAAAAGAAATAAAAAGAATCCAACTTGGAAAAGAGGAATTAAAAGTGTTATTGTTTGCAGATGACATGATGCTATACAGAGAAAACACTAAAGATGCCACCAGAAAACTACTGGAGCTATTCAATTAATTTGGTAAAATTTCAGGATACAAAATTAATACACAGATATCTCTTGCATTCTTTTTTTTTTAACATCTTTATTTGAGTATAACTGTTTTACAGTAGTGTGTTAGTTTCTCCTTTACAACAAAGTGAATCAGTTATACATATACATATGTTCCCATAACTCTTCCCTCTTTTGTCACCCTCCCTCCCACCTTCCCTATCCCACCCCTCTAGGTGGTCACAAAGCACAGAGGTGAACTCCCTGTGCTATGCTGCAGCTCCTCACTAGCTATCTAATTTACATTTGGTAGTGTGTATATGTCCCTGCCACTCTCTCACATCGTCACAGCTTACCCTTCCCCCTCCCCATATCCTCAAATCCATGCTCTAGTAGGTCTGTGTTTTATTCCCATCCTACCACTAATCTCTTCGTGACATTTTTTTTTAGATTCCACACATATATATGGAATCTAAAAAAAAAATGTCATGAAGAGATTAGTGGTAGGATGGGAATAAAACACAGATCTCTTGCATTCTTATACACTAAAAACAAAAGGTCAGGAAAAGAAACCAAGGAAACAATCCCATTTACCATCACATCAAAAATAATAAAATGCCTAGGAATAAACCTAACTAAAGAGGGAAAAGACTTGTCCTCAGAAAACTATAAGATACTACTGAAAGAAATAAAAGATGAGCAAAGAGTTGGAGATCTACCATGTTCTTGGATTAGAAGTATCAATATTGTCAAAATGACTATACTACCCAAAGCAATCTGCAGATTCAATGAAATCCCTATCAAATTGCCAATGACATTTTTCACAGAATTAGAACAAAATATTTTACAGTTTGTATGGAGACACAAAGGCCTCAAATAGACAAAGCTATCTTTTCTTTTATTCACAAGATTGCCTTTCTTTCTTTCTTTCCTTTCTTTCTTTCTTTCTTTCTTTCTTTCTTTCTTTCTTTCTTTCTTTCTTTCTTTCTTTCTTTCTTTCTTTCTTTCTTTCTTTCAACACCTTTATTGGAGTATAATTGCTTTACAATGGTATGTCAGTTTCTGCTTTATAACAAAGTGAATCAGCTATACATGTACATATATCCCCATATCTCCTCCCTCTTGCATCTCCCTCACACCCTCCCTATCTCACCCCTGTAGATGGACACAAAGCATCAAGCTGATCTCCCTGTCCTATGCAACTGCTTCCCACTAGCTATCTATTTTACATTTGGTAGTGTTTATATGTCCATGCCACTCTCTCACTTCATCCCAGCTTACACTTCCCACTGCCCGTGTCCTCAAGTCCATTCTCTACATCTGCACCCTTATTCCTGTCCTGCCCCTAGGTTCTTCACAACCTTCTTTTTTTTTTAATTACATATATATGTGTTAGCATATGGTATTTTCTTTTCTCTTTCTGACATACTTCACTCTGTATGACAGATTCTATGTCCATCCACCTCACTACAAATAACTCAATTTAGTTGCATTTTATGGCTGAATAATATTCCATTATATATATGAGCCACATCTTCTTTATCCATTCATCTGTCAATGGACACTTAGGTTGCTTCCATGTCCTGGTTACTGTAAATAGTGCTGCAATGAACACTATGGTATATGTCTCTTTTTGAATTATGGTTTTCTCAGGGTATATGCCCAGTAGTGGGATTGCTGGGTCATATGGTAGTTCTATTTGTAGTTTTTAAAGGAACCTCCATATTGTTCTCCATAGTGGCTGTATCAATTTACATTCCCACCAAGAGTGCAAGAAGCTTCTCTTTTCTCCACACCCTCTCCAGGATTTATTGTTTGTAGATTTTTTGATGATGGCCATTCTGACTGGTGTGAGCTGACACCTCATTGTAGTTTTGATTTGCATTCCTCTAATGATTAGTGATGTTGAGCGTCCTTTCATGTGCTTGTTGGCAATCTGTATATCTTCTTTGGAGAAATGTCTATTTAGGTCTTCTGCCCATTCTTGAATTGGGTTGTTTGGTTTTTTGACCTTGAGCTGCTTGTAAATTTTGGAGATTAATCCTTTGTCAGATGCTTCATTTGAAAATATTTTCTCCTGTTTCGATGAATGGATAAGGAAGATGTGGCACATATATACAATGGAATATTACTGAGCCATAAAAAGAAATGAAACTGAGTTATTTGTAATGAAGTGGATAGACCTGGAATCTGTCATACAGAGTGAAGTAAGTCAGAATGATAAAAACAAATACCGTATGCTAACACATATATATGGAATCTAAAAAAAAAAAAAAATGTCATGAAGAGATTAGTGGTAGGATGGGAATAAAACACAGACCTACTAGAGCATGGACTTGAGGATATGGGGAGGGGGAAGGGTAAGCTGTGACGATGTGAGAGAGTGGCAGGGACATATACACACTACCAAATGTAAACTAGATAGCTAGTGGGAAGCTGCAGCATAGCACAGGGAGTTCACCTCTGTGCTTTGTGGCCACCTAGAGGGGTGGGATAGGGAGGGTGGGAGGGAGGGTGACACAAGAGGGAAGAGTTATGGGAACATATGTATATGTATAACTGATTCACTTAGTTGTAAAGGAGAAACTAACACACTATTGTAAAACAGTTATACTCAAATAAAGATGTTAAAAAAAATATTTTCTCCTGTTTTGAAGGTTGTCTTTTCATCTTGTTTATGTTTTCCTCTGCTGTGCAAAAGCTTTTACGTTTCACTAGGTCCCATTTGTTTATTTTTGTTTTTATTTCCATTTCTCTAGGACATGGCTCAAAACGGATCTTGCTGTTATTTATGTCATAGAGTGTTCTTCCTATGTTTTCCTCTAAGAGTTTTATAGTGTCTGGCCTTACATTTAGGCTTTTAATCCCAAAGCAATCTTAAGAAAGAAAAATGGAGCTAGAGTAATCAGACTCCCTGACTTTAGACTATACTACAAATCTGCAGTATGGTACTGAGATAAAAACAGAAATATAAATAAATGGAACAGGATGGAAAGTCCAGAGATAAACCCACACACCTATGGTCACCTAGTCTATGACAAAGGAGGCAAGACTATCCATGGAGAAATGATGTTCTCTTCAATAACTGGTCCTGGGAAAACTGGATAGTTAAGTGTAAACAGATGAAATTAGAAAGCTCCCTTATACCATACACAAAATAAACTCAAAATGGATTAAAGACCTAAATGTAAGGCCTGATACTATAAAACTCTTAGAGGAAAACATAGGCACAACACTCTTTGACTTAAATCACATAAAGATCTTTTTCAATCCACTCTCTAGAGTAATGAAAATAAAAACAAAAATAAACAAATGGGACCTAATTAAACTTAAAATCTTTTGCATAGCAAAGGAAGAATAAACAAAATGAAAAGACAATCCTCAGAATTGAGAAAATATTTGCAAATGAAGCAACCAACAAGGGATTTATCTCCAAAATTTACAAGCCACTCATGAAGCTCAATATCAAAGAAACAAACAACCCAATCCAAAAAAATGGGCAAAAGAACTAAATAGACATTTCTCCAAAGAAGATATACAGATTGACAACAAGCACATGAAAGGATGCTCAACATCACTAATCATTAGAGGAATGCAAATCAAAACTGCAATGAGGTGTCAGCTCACACCAGTCAGAATGGCCATCATCAAAATATCTACAAACAATAAATTCTGGAGAGGGTGTGGAGAAAAGGGAACACTCCTACACTGTTGGTGTGAATATAAACTGGTACAGCCATTATGGAGAACAGTATGGCGGTTCCTTAAAAATGAAAAATAAAGCAATCCCAATCCTGGACATATATCTCGAGAAAACCAAACTTAGAAAAGATACATGCACCTGAATGTTCATTGCATCACTATTTACAGTAGCCAAGACATGGAATCAACCTAAATGTCCATCAATGGACAAAGGGATGGATAAAGAAGATGTGGTACATATGTACAATGGAATATTACTCAGCCATAAAAAGGAATGAAATAATGTGATTTACAGCAACATGGATGGACCTAGAGACTGTCATACAGAGTGAAGTAAGTCAGACAGAGAACAACAAATATCATATGATATTGCTTATATGTGGAATCTAAAAATAAAAGGTACAAATGAACTTACCTACAAACAGAAATAGAGTTACAGTTGTAGAAAACAAACTTATGGTTACCAGGGTAAGAAGAGGGAGGGATAAATTGGGAGATTAGGATCAACACATACACATTACTATATACAAAATAGATAACTAATAGGAACTCACTGTAGAGCACAGTGAACTCTACTCAGTACTCTCTAATGGCCCATATGAGGAAAGAATCTAAAAAAGAGTGAATATATGTATATGTATAACTGATTCACTTTGCTGTACAACTAAAACTAACACAATTTTGTAAGTTGACTATACTCAAATAAAAACCTTAAAGAAAAAGACTTTTAAAAAGCACAGTAGGCCAAAATATAAATTTTTAAAACAACAACATATAAGATATATGACCTAACATTAAACGTGCCAACATTCACATTTTATCTGTTTCAGAAGAAGAGAAGGAGAAGGTTACCTAAAATGTATTTGAAGAAATTATGGCTGAAAACTTCCCAAACTTAAAGAAGGAAACAGATAAACAGACACAGGAAGCCCAGAGGGTCTCAAACAGGATGAAGTCAAACAAATCCACACCAAGACATATCATAATTAAAATGGCAAAATTTAAAAATAAAGAGAGAATTCTAAAGGCAGCAAATGAAAACAAAGAGTCATATAAAAAGGAATTCTCATACAGCTATCAGCTGAGTTCTCTAGAGAAACTCTTCAGTAGAGAAGGGAGTGGGATGATATATTCAAAGCATTGAAAGGGAAAAGCCTGAAACCTAGGACACTCTACTCAGCAAGATTATCATTTATTATAGAAGGAGAGATAAAGAGCTTCTCAAACAAGCAAAAACTAAAAGCATTCAACAATGCTGAACTTACCCTAAAAGAAATGTTGTAGTGTTCTCACTAAATGGAAAAGGGGGTAAACATCTATAGGAAAGGGAAAATCCCAATAGGAAAAAATATATATAACAAGAATTGAAGGTCACATATTTAAGTAAACACATAGATTTAAAGACAAAAATTTATGTAAGCAGCTCTAACTAAAATAAAGAGTAAAGGGATAAGCATGAAGATGCAAAATATGACATCAAAACCACAAAATGTGGGGGAGGGGAGTAAAAAATGTAGAACTTTTAGAATGTGTTTAAACTTAAACAATTATCAATTTAAGCCAAGTAGATATATATGGACCATATGATAACCACAAATCAAAAACCTACAAAGGATACACAAAAACTGAAAAGAAAGGAACTCAAGCATGCTACTAAATAAAATCATCAAACCAAAATGGAAGAAACAAAAAGAAATTAACAAAGAAGAGCTACAAAAACAACCAGAAAACAAGTAATAAAATGGTAATAAGTACATACATATCAATAATTATTTTAAATGTCAATGGACGAAATGCCAAATCAAAAGATATAGAGTGGCCGATTGAAAATGAAAAAACAAAAACAAAAAACAAGACTCTTAAATATGATGCCTACAAGAAACTCACTTCAGGACAAAAGATACACAGAGACTGAAAATGAAGGGGAAGAAAAGGATTCTTCATGCAAACGGAAACAACAAGAAACTGGGGGCAGCAATATTTATATCAGATGAAATAGACTTTAAAACAAAAGTTAAAACAAAAGACAAAGAAGGACATTATATAATGATAAAGGGATCAATAAAAGAAAAGGATACTACACTGATTAACATATATGCACCCAATACAGGAGCACCTAAATATATAAAGCAAATACTAACAGATATAAAGTGAGAAATTGACAATAGTAAAATAATAGTATGGGACTATAACTCTCCTCTGGGATCAATGGACAAATCACCCAGACAGGAAACAGTGAGGCGACAGTGGTCTTAAAAGACACAATAGACCAGTTGGACTTAATAGATAGCTACAGGACATTACATTCAAAAAAATCAGATTGCACATTCTTTTCAAGTATATATGGAATCTTCTTCAGGGTAGATCACATACTAGATCACAAAACAAGCCTCAATAAATTTAAGAGAATAGAATTATTTCAAGCATTTTCCCCACCACAACATTATGAAAATAGAAATAAACTACAGAAATAAAAACAGGAAAAGAACAAACACCTGGAAACTAAACAACATTCTTCTAAAAATCCAATGGATCAATGAGGAAATGAAAGAGGAAATTAGAAAATACCTTGAAACAAACGAGAATAGAAACAAAACTTTACAGGGATTTCCCTGGTGGTCTAGTGGTAATGAATCCCCCTTCCAATGCAGGAGATGTGGGTTTGATCCCTGGTCAGGTAATTAAGATCCCACATGCCATGGGCCAACTAAGCCCACAAGTCACAACTACTAAGCTCACACATCTCAACAAGAGAGCCCGCGTGCTGCAAACTACAGAGCCCACGAGTTCTGGAGCCCTTGTGCAACAACTAGAGAAGAGAAAACCCACATGCCACAACTAGAGAGAAGCCCATGCACCTCACTGAAGAGCCCATGCCACAATGAAAGATCCTGTATGTCCCGATGAAGATCCTGCAAGTAGCAACTAAGACCTGATGCAGCCAAAAATAAATAAATAAATGCAAAAAAATAAAATAAAATGAAGCTATGTGATTTCATTAAAAAAGAGAAACATAGTTTTACAAAATATATGGGATGCAGCAAAAGCTGTTCTAAGAGGAAAGTTCACAGTAATACAGGCCATCCTCAAAAATTAAGAAAATTCTTAAATAAATAACCTAATGTACCACCTAAAAGAATTAGAAAAAGAAGAAAAAAGCCCAAGTCAGAAGAAGGAAGGAAATAATAATGATCAGATATAATAAATAAAATAGAGATTAAAAAAAAATAGAGGAGCTTCCCTGGTGGTGCAGTGGTTGAGAAACCACCTGCCAATGCAGGGGACATGGGTTCAAGCCCTGGTCCTGGAAGATCCCACATGCCGCAGAGCAACTAAGCCCGTGAACCACAACTACTGAGCCTGTGCTCTAGAGTCCATGCACCTAGAGCCTGTGCTCCACAACAAGAGAAACCAATTCAATGAGAAGCCCAGGCACCACAATGAAGAGTAGCCCCTGCTTGCCACAATTAGAGAAAAGCCCATGCACTGAAAAGAAGACCCAACAAGCCAAAAATAAATTAATTAATTCATTTATTAAAAGAAAAAGAAACAATAGAAGAGATCAATGAAACCAAGAACTGGTTCCTTGAAAAAAAAAAGGAAAATAAAATGGATAAACCTTTAGCCAGTCTCACAAAGAAGAAAAGACAGAGGACCCAAATAAACAAAATAAGAAATGACAGAAGAGACATAACAACTGATGTCACAGATATACAAAAAATCACAAGAGAATACTATAAACAGTTATATGCCAATAAATTGGAAAAACTAGAAGAGGTGGACAAATTTCTAGAAGCATACAGCCTGCCAAGATTGAATCAAGAAGAAATAGCCAATTTGAACATAATGATCACTAGACATAAAATGATTGTCAAAAATCAAACACTGCAAAGGAAAGTCCAGGACTGAACGGCCTTACAGGGGAACTCTAGTAAACACACAACGAAGAATGAATACCTATACTTTTCAAAGAATTCCAAGAAAACTAAATAACATGCAACACTCCCAATTCTTTATATGATACATTTACCCCAAAACAAAAACCACGTGAATACACTACCCCCCCAAAAAAAAAAGACAGGAAATTAGAGGCCAATAACTTTCATGAATATAGTTAAAAAAATCCACAACAATATATTAGCAAACTGAATCCATCAATATAAGAAAAGGTTCAGACATCATGATCAAGTTGGATTTCTGCCAAGGTCACAAGGATGGTTCAACATTTGCAAATCAATCAATGTTATACACCACATTAATGAAAGGAGGGATAAAAATCACATGAGATCTCAATAGATACAGAAAAAGCAGTTCAAAAAATTCATCATCTATTCACAGTAAAAACTCTCTTCAAAGTTGTGTAGAGAAAACATCTCTCAACGTAATAAAGGCCACTAGAGACCAACCCACAACTAACATTATACTCAATGGTGAAAAGCGGAAACCTTTCCTGTTAAATTCAGGAACAAGACAAGGATGCCCACTCTTGCTATGTCTAGATAATATAGTATTGGAGGCCCTAGCCACAGTAATAAGGAAGAAAAATAAAAGGTATCCAATTTGGAAGGTAAGAGATAAAACTGCCACTGCTGACAGGCACATGACATGATATAGAGAACCTGAAAGTTTCCATCCCCAAATTATTAGAACCCTTAAATGAATTCAGCAAGGTTATAGGATACAAGATTACTATACAGAAATATGTTGTGTCTCTAGACATTAATATTGAAATATCAGAAAGAGAAAGCAAAAATCATTCAAGTTTAAAATCACATGAAAAAGAATAAAATACCTAGGAATAAGCTTAACCAAGAGGTGAAAGACCTATAGTCTGAAAACTATAAAACATTGATGAAGGAAATCGAAGATGATACAAAGAAATGGAAAGATATCCTGGGCTCTTGAACTGGAAGAATCAATGTTGGTGAAATGGCCATATTACCCAAAGCAATCTACAGATTTAATGCAATCCCTATCAAAATACCCATGACATTTTTCACAGAACTAGAACAAACACTCCTAAAATTCATATGGAACCTCAAAAGGTCCTGAATTGCCAAAGCAATCTTGAAAAAAAGAACAAAGCTTGAGGTACCACACTCCCTGACTTCAGACTATGCTACAAAGCTACAGTAATCAAAACAGCATAGTACTGGCACAGAAACAGAGACATAGATCAGTGGAACAGAATAGAGAGGCCTGAAATAAACCCACACACCCATGGTCAATTAATCTATGGCAAAGGAGGCAAGAATATACAATGGAGAAAAGACAGACTCTTCAACAAGTGGGGCTGGGAAAGCTGGACAGCTACATGTAAATAAATGAGATTAGAACATTCCCTCACACCATATACAAAAACAAATTCAAAATGGTTTAAAGACTTAAATGTATGACATGGAACCATAAAACCCCTAGAAGAGAACACAGGTAAAACACTCTTTGACATAAATTGTAGCAACATTTTCTTAGATCATTCTCCCAAGGCAAAAGAAATGAAAGCAAAAACAAACAAAAAACAAACAAATGGGACCTAATTAAACCTAAAACATTTGCACAGAAAAGGAAACCATTGACAAAATGAAAAGACAACGTACAGTATAGGAGAAAGTATTTGCAAAGGATGTGACAGACAAGGGGTTAATATGCAAAATATACAAACAGCTCATACAACTCAATTTCCAAAAAGCAAACAACCCAATCAAAAACTGGGCAGAAGGCTGGAATATTCATTTTTCCAAAGAAGACATACAGATGGCTAACAGGCATATGTAAAGATGTTCAACATAGCTAACTATTAGAGAAAATAAAATCAAAACCACAGTGAGATATCACATCACACATGTCAGGATGGCTATCATCAAAAAGTGTACAAATAACAAATGCTGGAGAGGATGTGGAGAAAAGGGAAGGCTTGAGCACCTTTGGAGGGAATGTAAATTGGTGCAGCCACTATGGAACACATTATGGAGGTTTCCCCAAAAACTAATAATAGAACTACCATTTGATCCAGCAATTCTACTCCTGGTTATATATCTGGAAAATAATAAAAACACTAATTTAAAAGGATATCTGCATCCCAATGTTTATAGCAATAGTATTTACAACATCCAAGACATGGAAGGAACCCAAATTTCTAACACAGATTATTGGGTTAAGAAAATGAGTTATATATAATCAATGGAATATTACTCAGCCATAAAAAGAATAAAGTTCTGCCATTTGCAGTAACATGGTTAAACCTAGGGAATAATATATTTAGTGAAGTTAGACCGAGAAAGACAAGTACTGTATGATATCATTTGTATGTGGAGTCCAAAAATTACAAATGAAGGTATATGAAAAGAAAACATACTCACAAGATATAGAAATTAAACTTGTGGTTACCAAAGGGGGGAAGGAAGGGGAAGGGACAAATTAGGGGTATGGGGTTAACATATACAAACTACTAAGTAAGACAAGTACTGTATGATATCATTTGTATGTGGAGTCCAAAAATTACAAATGAAGGTATATGAAAAGAAAACATACGCACAAGATATAGAAATTAAACTTGTGGTTACCAAAGGGGGGAAGGAAGGGGAAGGGACAAATTAGGGGTATGGGGTTAACATATACAAACTACTAAGTATAAAATAGGTAGGCACAAGCATATGTTGTATAGCATGGGGAATTATTGACATTATATTGTAATAATGTATAATGGAGTATAAGCTACAAAAATACCAAATCACTATGCTGTACATTTGAAACAAATATAATGCTGTAAGTCAACTATACTTCAATTTTAAAAAAGGATTCCTTCAAAGAAACCATAATCAAAATTCTACTCATGCCAGCACAAGAGACTAACAAGGAAATAACTGAGTTGACACCTCCTTCTTCAAGTACAAGCTTTTCGTCAACTATGATACTGAGTAAAACAATGACAATCTAAACAGGTTTGACAAAAAGTCAGCTCAGATCAGTCAACAGTCCTAGGAAAACTATTTGAAGTACAAATTTACATCCTCATTCATTTCTTATGGCACCCTACATGCATGTATATTGTGCAGTTAAAATATTATGAAATTTTAATGTCTGAAACTGTCATGCTTACTAAAATATTTACAAATATAGTTTAATCTTTTTAATTTATATTTTGGGGCTTATTTTATAATATGTAATACCATGAATGCTAATATTCCATACAGAATATGTAAACAAATAAAAAAGCACAAACGGGTGAAAGCCCAAATTTTATTTTTTTACTGGGTGCACAACCTAAAAGTTGTGTACCACCACTCTAAAAGATAAAAGGTATTAAAAGATAAACTGAGGCATTGAAAAAATATTAACAGTTAATTTGAGCAAAAATCAATTACAATAGGACAGCACTTAAACTGGAAGTGGTTAGGAGCACTCCAGTGACATGTGCTAGGAGCAAGACTTTTATAGAGAAGATGTGGAAGCAAAGCAAGGAAGTTATTTGATGGGCTATAGCTTCAGACGTTGCCTTTTTGGGGAAAACCTGGTTGGCTGTTTGTGATTAGATGTTCTTAGTATAAATTTCTTAACCCTGGGGTATTTTCAGGCTTAGGTTTCCATTTGCTTACATAGGCTGTAAAAGCATTAACATCACCTAAGTCTAATGAGCTCTTTGTTTAAGTTAACAAGGGGTGGAGAGAGAGTTGACCTCTGTCTAGAACTTTGTTGGGGTTTAAACTTTCAAAACCACAGAGAACCAGGGAAAAATAATCCAGCAGTAAGTGTACTGAAATCAGGAGCACAGAAGCACATGTGTTCCTTTTCTTAGTAAGACAAAATAATTAGAATTCTTCTTTCAACTTTTTTTTAACCAAAGATTCTCAGACCTGATCATTTATTATCTGTGAATGAGAATTACATATTGAAAACCAAGAATACTAGATGAAGGCAAAAAATGATTTTTAAGGAATTCTAAAAATTCATAATACTTAGTTAAGGATGATCTCAAAAAGAGAGTTGATAACAAGAATATGAAAGAAACTATACTTAGAAAATTAAATATCTCCTTAGCATTATGTTAGTCTGCATTGGTATATAAGTTGGTAAGCAACAATTTTTTTCCTGAACAAACCCTAAATGGTCTTAAGTAATAGATTAAATGAAGGGAATAAGAAGCAGAGGACACAATATGTTAAGCTTCTTATTGTGTACCTGGAATCATGTAAAGCCTGCCAAATTCATGCTCATCATAGTCTATATTTGTAGGTTAAAAAATTGACATTGACATAAAAGAGAATGAAATATTGCCATTTGCAGCAACATGTATGGACCTAGAGATTATCATACTAAGTGAAGTAAGTCAGACAAAGACAAATATTATATGATATCACTTATATGTGGAATCTAAAAATATGATACAAATGAAATACAAAATGGAAACAGACTCACAGACATAGAAGACAAACTTATGGTTACCAAAGGGGAAAGGGAGAATAAATTAGGTGTTTGAGATTAACAGATACACACTACTATATGTAAAAAAGACTAACTGTATAGCACAGGGAACTATAGTCAATACCTTGTAATAACCTATAATGGAAAATAGTCTGAAAAACTATATATATATATATATATATATATATATATATATATATATATCTGAATCACTTTGTTGTACACCTGAAACTAACAGAATATTGTAAATCAACTGTGTTTCAATTTTAAAAATGGAGGCTGAGAGAATCTATGCAACTTGAACAAGATTATCCAGCTAATAAGTGACAGAGCTAAGATTTTTTATTTATTTATTTTTGTGTGTGTGGTATGCGAGCCTCTCACTGTTGTGGCCTCTCCCGTCACGGAGCACAGGCTCCGGACGCACAGGCTCAGCAGCCATGGCTCACGGGCCCATCCACTCCGCGGCATGTGGGCTCCTCCCAGACCGGGGCACAAACCGGTGTCCCCTGCATCGGCAGGCGGACTCCCAACGACTGTGCCACCAGGGAGTAACAGATTGATGACAATGGGCACTTTCATCATGGATCACTCACAATGGTACCTGTAATGGGTTGGATAGTGTCCCTCCAAAATTCATACCTACCTACAACCTCATAATATGATCTTATATGAAGACAGGGTCTTTGAAGATGTAATTAGTTAAAGATCTCCATATTAAATTATCCTGGATTTATGGTAAGGCCTAAATTGAATGACTGGTGTCTTTACAAGTGGAGGGAAATACAAGGAGAAGATGGAAATGTGAAGGTAGAGTTATTGGAGTTTAAAGATAAGAGTTATACTTCCACAAGCCCAGGAATGCCTGGAGCCACCAGAAGCTGGAAGAGGCAAGGAAAGATTCTTCCCTAGAGCTTTTTGAAGAGGCATGGCTCTAATGAAACATTGATTTCAGACTTCTAGCCTTTAGAACTGTGAGAGAATACATTTGTGTTGTTTTAAGTCACCCCGTGTGTGATTTTATTTCAGTAGCCCTAGGAAATTAATACAGTACTTTAATCACTATCATGCTATCTCAAACAACACTGCTTCTCACCAAGGGGCTCATCACAAAAGTGCAACAATGGACTCACATCCAGAGAACCCACTATCATTACCATGGTGCCCTGCATCAAGAAGCAGCTGGTATGAAATATAGTAGAGTGCCTACTGAGGATTCAGTTATATGTCTGGCAAAGGGGGGTGCTGTCTTTCAAGGCATGGCATATGCTTTGAACTGATATATGACCAACCAATATATGATGCTGTTTTTGCCATGAATAGAAAATGTTGATTATGGAACCAAGTGGTGAAATTTCTAGTGGCTCCTTTATTACACTCACTCACAGAGCTTTTGCCATGCCCCCGTACTATTGAACTCTGCTATTTTATAGACTTTCATTACCAGGATAGGAATAGTTCCTCTAAGGCAGTGGTTCCCAAACTTTTTGGCACCAGGGACCGGTTTGGTGGAAGACAGTTTTTCCACGTGGTGGGGGGGTATGATTCAGGCAGTAATGCAAGTGATGGGGAATGTCAAATGAAGCTTTGCTCTCTTGCCCACTTCTCACCCCTGGTTGTGCAGCCTGGTTCCTAATAGGCGTGGACCGATACCAGTCCACAGCCGGGGGGTTGGGAACCCCTGCTCTAAGGAATACAAAAATGGTTCAATCAAACTGAAAGTTGAGACTGCCACCCAGCTATTTCAGACTCCTCATGTCACAAAATAAAATGGCAAAAAGGGTATTTAATTATCAAAAGGAAATGGTATTGCCATCACACAATAAGAACAAGGAAGACTATGGAACATTTGAGATTTCCTTATGTGCCTCTTATTATTTCTGTTCCAGTATTAAAGGCTAAAAGAAGAAAATAGCAACCCAAGAACAAGTATTATTAGCGATTCAGTTCAGACACTTCAGGAATGAAGGCTTAGAACTTTAATTGGAAGAGAGGTTAGCTGAGAGCAAAGAGACATTAGTGGAAGAAGAAATTTATAAATGTCAACACAGCCTTATGACAAGTTACAGAAATGAGGAGTGTAGAAACTATAAATATTTTTCTTTCTTGTTTCTTAGGTAGATATATTTGTATACATTGATTAATTTTACTCTCTTTCCCATTTTTTTATTCAAGCAGGTTAGTAATAGGTAACTTTATAATTTAGCTTATAAAATATGGAATATTCAAGAGGAATTGTTCAGTGAATTAGATGAGGAAATAACATATAAAAGAGATGTGCATCATATCAGATAGAGGTGGAATGTTGTATGGAAATTAAATATAGGTAGAAAGATGAAACTGGATGCTGAATAGCCACTGAGGATAGTGTCGGTCATATGTATCTCAGCCCCTATTCCCACCCTTTTTTGCTTTGCTAGCTATAATAGAAAGCTTGGAAGCTGAAAACTTCATTTTCTTATTCACTTGCCAACTGGATTCCAATTAGATTCTGCCAATGAGGCAACATGAGATAATGGATGGAGAAAGAGGGGAGAATGGAATCTGTCTCCAGTTATTACAACATCTTTGACAGCAAGAGCAGCATCTACAGAACAGCAATGAGGTTTCAGCCTTGGCTGAGAATACCAGGGTTTCTAGAAAACTTCAGCAAATCTGGAACTCATGGCTATGAGTTTCCTCAATACTAATGCACTATGTGTAGACACATGGATTCCAGCCAGTAACACTAGCTGCTTCTAATGTCTGGGTAATCATCTTGATTTGTGTTATCTGCTTCAGTTCCTATTTTCCTGCTTTGCTCTTCCAGTTACTCCAAGCCATGTGCATAAAATTTCTATATTAATTTCCCTCTCTTCACAATAATTAAACTCTGACTGATTAAACTCTGACTGATATACCACTGTAGCTTCTGACAACCTGCAACTTTAAACAATGAAAATTACACATCACATATCATACTTTTCAGAGGAGATCTGAACTTTTGGAACTTCGATTTTGAGCTTCTAGACTTGTGGAAAATGTCAGATAGGATTAGGATAGTTATTCCCCAGTTCTTTCTCTCTGAGAAAGTAATGTTGTCTATTTCAACTGTGGCCAGAATTCCTTCTCCTAGACCTTCACTCCTTTATTTCAAAAACTTCTTCTATTTTCCTTAAATTTACTTCATTTTTCACTAATCTTTTTCCTCTAAATTCAAAAGTAATAAGTATTAATTACAGAAAGACAAAAACCCTCAATACTAATAATACTAAAGATTTCAAAATGGCACATCCAGTAAGCCATCTATGTATCTTTGAATCTAGAGTAGGTCATCATGGATATGAATTAGGACACTGAGCCCTAGCTGTAGAACCATGAGTAAATTAACTTCTCGATGCTTCAGTTACACTATATATATAAAATAAGGTTAATAAGTGTATTTACCTCATAAAGTTGTACCTAAAGAAGATAATGAATGTAAAATAATTAGCACAGTGCCTGGCAAGTGTCATTAAATATTTTTCGACATTACTTATAATGCCCATTTAGTATCTCATCCTGCCATATAATACCAATACCACTATTGTTGGATATTTTGTTTATATATATCATTTTGCAATTAAATATAACACTGTTTTTATAACCCTTACTGCTACATTTCTGCACATATAAATTGATTATTTCCTAAAGTAACTTCCTATTTTTTATTAATTATTATTCCATCCAGGAGTCTGTGACTCTTAAAGAGTAAATATGTGTAAAGCACTTAAAGGCTCAAGGTAATTCATTTGAGCACCCTGTGGTAGACATGCATTTTCCTCCATCTTTTCGTGGGACTAAAATTTTTACTAATTTTTTTGCAGTATTGGTAGATATTCTATTTTCTAAGCCTTTTGATGTCTGGAAATGACTTTTATAGCCTTTCCACTTGAAGATCACCCTGATTCAGTAATAATATTTTAGTTTACAACCCTCCCCATGCCCTCCATATTCTGTGGATGTACCTCCATTGTTTCCAGTATTTTGAGTATTATATCTAATTCACAGGACTTTTTGTCTTTTTTTAATAATCTGCTTTTTTCTTGTAGGTAAATGCAAAATGGTCACAGAGAGGGTGAGAAGATGGCAGAAGAGTAAGACGCGGTGATCACCTTCCTCCTCACAGACACATCAGAAATACACCTATACATGGAACTTCCCCTATAGAACACTCACCGAACACTGGTAGAAGACCTCAGACCTCCCAAAAGGCAAGAAACTCCCCACGTACCTGGGTAGGGCAAAAGAAAAAAGAATAAACAGAGACAAAGTATAGGGACGGGACCTGCACCAGTGGGAGGGAGCCGTGAAGGAGGAAAGGTTCCCACACACTAGAAGCCCCTTCGTGGGCAGAGACTGCGGGTGGCGGAGAGGGGAAGCTTTGGAGGAGTGGAGGAGA
Source organism: Kogia breviceps (assembly GCF_026419965.1). NCBI lineage: Eukaryota > Metazoa > Chordata > Mammalia > Artiodactyla > Physeteridae > Kogia > Kogia breviceps. Next base: position 22,947,893 of record NC_081320.1, read on the forward strand.
GCGCAGCAACAGGGTGCCGAGGGCAAAGCGGAGAGATTCCACAGAGGATCAGTGCCGACCAGCACTCACCAGCCTGAGAGGCTTGTCTGCTCACCGTCGGGGCAGGCGGGGCAGGGAGCTTAGCCACGGGCTTCAGTCGGATCCCATGGAAAGGTCTGGAGTTGGCAGAGTGAAAACAACCTGAAGAGGTTGGTGCAACACGGCTAGCCAGGAGGGAGTCCGGGAGAAGTCTGGAGCTGCCGAAGAAGCAAGAGACCTTTTCTTCCCTCTTTGCTTCCTGGTAGTGAGGAGAGGGGTTTAAGCGTGCCGCTTAAAGGAGCTCCAGAAACGGGCGCGAGCCGCAGCTGTCCACACAGACAACAGAGACGGGTGTGGGACGCTAGGGTTGCTGCTGCTGCCACCAAGAGGCCTGTGTGTGAGCACAGGTCACTATCCACACTGCCCCTCCCAGGAGCCCGTGGAGCCCGCCACTGCCAGGGCCCCGTGATCCAGGGACAGCTTCCTCGGGAAAACGCGCGGTGTGCCTCGGGCCGGTGCAGCGTCACACCAGCCTCTGCTGTCGCAAGCTCGCCCCACATCCGTGCCCCTCCCTCCCCCACAGCCTGTGTCAGAGCCCCAGAATCAGCTGCTCCTTTAACCCCGTCCTGTCTGAGCAATGGGCAGACACCCTCGGGCAACCTAAACGCAGAGGCAGGGCCAAGTCAAAAGCTGAACCCCAAGAGCTGTGTGAAAAAAGAGGAGAGGGGGAGGTCTCTTCCAGCAGCCTCAAAAGCAGTGGATTAAAGCTCCACAGTCAACATGAAGTGCCCTGCATCTGTGGAAAACCTGAATAGACAGCGAAATATCCCAAGTTGAGGAGGTGGACTTTGGGAACAAGATATACTATTATTTCCCCCTTTTTTCTGTTTGTGAGTGTGTATGTGTGTGCTGCTGTGTGAGATTTTGTCTGTATAGCTTTGTTTTCACCATTTGTCCTAGGGTTAGACTGACCCTTTTTTTTTTAATATAAATTTTTCTTCTTAATAATTATTTTTTACTTTAATAACTATATTTTATCCTACTTTATTTGGTCGTCTCCCTTTCTTTCTTCCTTTCTTCGCTCCTTTCTTACCTACTTCCTTCCTTTCTTCCTTCCTTCCTCCCTTCCTTCCTCACTTCTTTCCTCCCTTCCTTCCTCCCTTTCTTCCTCCCTTCCTTCCTCTCTTCCTTCCTCTCCTCCTTCCCTCCTTCCTCCCTTCCTTTCTTCCTCTGTCCCATCCTTTCTTCCCTCCCACCTTCCTTCCTTCCTTCCTATCTCTTTTTTCTTCATTTTATTTTGAGCCGTGTGGATTAAAGGCTCTTGGTGCTCCAGCCAGGTGTCAAGGCTGTGTCTCTGAGATGGGAGAACTAACCTCAGGACACTGGTCCAAAAGAGATTTCCCAGCTACATATAACATCAAATGGCGAAAACCTCCCAGAGATCTCCATCTCAACACCAAGACCCAGCTTCACTCAAGGACCAGCAACAAACAGTGCTGGACAAACTATGCCCAACAAAGAGCAGGACAGGTCGACAGCGCCATCCATTAGCAGAGAGGCTGCCTAAAATCATAATAAGGCTACCAACATCCCAATATACACCACCAGACATGGACCTGCCCCCCAGAAAGACAAGATCCAGCCTCATCCACCAGAACAGAGGCACTAGTCCCCCCAAGCAGGAAACCTACTCAACCCACTGAACCAACCTCAGCCACTGGGGACAGCCACCAAAAACAGCAGTAACTATGAACCTGCAGCCTGGAAAAAGGAGACCCCAAACACAGTAAGGTAACCAAAATGAGAAGACAGAAAAACACACAGCAGATGAAGGAGCAAGATAAAAACACACCAGACCTAACAAATGAAGAGGAAATAGCCAGTCTACCTGAAAAAGTATTCAGAATAGTGATAGTAAAGATGATTCAAAATCTTAGAAATAAAATAGACAAATTGCAAGAAACAGTTAACAAAGATCTAGAAGAAATAAAGAGGAAGTAAGCAACAATGAGCAACACAATAAATGAAATGAAAAATACTCTAGATGGGATCAATAGCAGAATAATGGAGGCAGAAGGACGGATAAGTGACCTGGAAGATAAAATAGTGGAAATAAGTACTGCAGAGCAGAAGAAAGAAAAAAGAATGAAAAGAGCTGAGGACAGTCTCAGAGACTTCTGAGACAACATTAAATACACCAACATTCGAATTATAGGGGTCCCAGAAGAAGAAGAGAAAAAGAAAGGGACTGAGAAAATATTTGAAGAGATTAGTGTTGAAAACTTCTCTAATATAGGAAGGGAAATAGTCAATCAAGTCCTGGAAGCACAGAGAGTCCCATACAGGATAAACCCAAGGATAAACATGCCAAGACACATAATAATCAAACTGTCAAAAATTAACTACAAAGACAACATATTAAAAGCAGCAAGGGAAAAATAACACACAAGGGAATCCCCATAAGGTTAACATCTGATCTTTCAGCAGAAACTCTACAAGCCAGAAGGGGGTAGCAGGACATACGTAAAGTGATGAAGGAAAAAAACCCACAACAAGTATTACGCTACTGAGTAAGGATCTCATTCAGATTTGATGGAGAAATTCAAACCTTTACAGAAAAGCAAAAGCTGAGCGAGATCAGCACCACCAAACCAGCTTTACAACAAATGCTAAAGGAACTTCTCTAGGCAAGAAACACAAGAGAAGGAAAACACCTACAACAACAACCAAAAACAATTAGGTAAATGGTAATAGGAACATACATATCGATAATTACCTTAAATGTAAATGGATTAAATGCTCCCACCAAAAGATACAGACTGGCTGAATGGATACAAAAACAGGACCCATATATATGCTGTCTACAAGAGACCCACTTCAGACCTAGGGACACTTACAGACTGAAAGTGAGGGCATGGAAAAAGATATTCCATGCAAATGGAAATCAGAAGAAAGCTGGAGTAGCAATTCTCATATCAGACAAAATAGACTTTAAAATAAAAACTATTATGAGAGACAAAGAAGGACACTACATAATGATCAAGGGATTGATCCATGAAAAAAATATAACAATTGTAAATATTTATGCACCCAACATAGGAGGACCTCAATACATAAAGCTACTACTAACATCCTTAAAAGGGGAAATCGACAGTAACACAATCATAGAAGGGGACTTTAACACCCCACTTTCACCAATGGACAGATCATCCAAAATGAAAATAAATAAGGAAACACAAGCTTTAAATGATACATTACACAAGATGAACTTACTTGATATTTATAGGACATTCCATCCAACAACAACAGAACACACATTTTTCTCAAGTGCTCATGGAACATTCTCCAGGATAGATCATATACTGGGTCACAAACCTAGCCTTGGCAAATTTAAGAAAATTGAAATCATATCAAGTATCTTTTCTGACCACAACGCTATGAGACTAGATATCAATTACAGGAAAAGATCTGTAAAACATACAAACACATGGAGGCTAAACAATACACTACTTAATAACAAAGTGATCACTGAAGAAGTCAAAAATTACTTAGAAACAAATGACAATGGGGACACGATGACACAAAACCTATGTGATATAGCAAAAGCAGTTCTAAGAGGGAAGTTTAGAGCAATACAATCATACCTTAAGAAACAGGAAACATCTTGAATAAAAATCTAACTTTGCACCTAAAGCAATTAGAAAAAGAGGAACAAAAAAACCCCAAATTTAGCAGAAGGAAAGAAATCATAAAGATCAGATCAGAAATAAATGAAAAAGAAATGAAGGAAACAATAGCAAAGATCAATAAAAGTAAAAGCTGGTTCTTTGAGAAGATAAATAAAATTGATAAACCATTAGCCAGACTCATCAAGAAAAAAAGGGAGAAGACTCAAATTAATAGAATTAGAAATGAAAAAGATGTAACAACTGACACTGCAGAAATACAAAAGATTATTAGAGATTACTACAAGCAACTCTATGCCAAAAAAATGGACAACCTGGAAGAAATAGACAAATTCTTAGAAATGCACAAGCTGCCGAGACAGAACCAGGAAGAAATAGAAAATATGAACAGACCAATCACAAGCACTGAAATTGAAACTGTGATTAAAAATCTTCCAACAAACAAAAGCCCAGGACCAGATGGCTTCACAGGTGAATTCTATCAAACACTTAGAGAAGAACTAACACCTATCCTTCTCAAACTCTTCCAAAAGATAGCAGAGGGAGGAACACTCCCAAACTCATTCTATGAGGCCACCATCACCCTGATACCAAAACCAGACAAAGACGTCACAAAGAAAGAAAACTATAGGCCAATATCACTGATGAACATAGATGCAAAAATCCTCAACAAAATACTAGCAAACAGAATCCAACAGCACATTAAAAGGATCATACACCATGATCAAGTGGGGTTTATTCCAGGAATGCAAGGATTCTTCAATATATGCAAATCAATCAACATGATACACCATATCAACAAACTGAAGGAAAAAACCATATGATCATCTCAATAGATGCAGAGAAAGCTTTTGACAAAATTCCACACCCATTTATGATAAAAACCCTGCAGAGAGTAGGCATAGAGGGAACTTTCCTCAACATAATAAAGGCCATATATGACAAACCCACAGCCAGCATTGTTCTCAATGATGAAAAATTGAAACCATTTCCACTAAGATCAGGAACAAGACAAGGTTGCTCACTCTCACCACTCTTATTCAACATTGTTTTGGAAGTTCTAGCCACAGCAATCAGAGATGAAAAAGAAATAAAAGGAATCCAAATAGGAAAAGAAGAAGTAAAGCTGTCACTGTTTGCAGATGACAGGATGCTATACATAGAGAATCCTAAGGATGCTACCAGAAAACTACTAGAGCTAATCAATGAATTTGGTAAAGTTGCAGGATACAAAATGCACAGAAATCTCTAGCATTCTTATACACTAATGATGAAAAATCTGACAGTGAAATTAAGAAAGCACTCCCATTTACCATTGCAACAAAAAGAATAAAATATCTAGGAATAAACCTACCTAAGGAGACAGAAGCCTTATATGCAGAAAACTATAAGACACTGATGAAAGAAATTAAAGATGATACAAATAGGTGGAGAAATATACCATGTTCTTGGAATGGAAGAATCAACATTGTGAAAATGACTCTACTACCCAAAGCAATCTACAGATTCAATGCTATCCCTATCAAATTACCACTGGCAGGTTTTACAGAACTAGAACAAAAAATTGCACAATTTTGTATGGAAACACTAAAGACCCTGAATAGCCAAAGCAATCTTGAGAACGAAAAATGGAGCTCGAGGAATCAGGCTCCCTGACTTCAGACTATACTACAAAGCTACAGTAATCAAGACAGTATGGTACTGGCACAAAAACAAAAATATATATCAATGGAACAGGATAGAAACCCCAGAGATAAACCCACACACATATGGTCACCTTATCTTTGGTAAAGGAGGGAAGGATATACAGTGGAGAAAAGACACCCTCTTCAATAAGTGGTGCTGGGAAAACTGGACAGCTACCTGTAAAAGTATGAAATTAGAACACTCCCTAACACCACACACAAAAATAAACTCAAAATGGGTTAAAGACCTAAATGTAAGGCCAGACACTATCAAACTCTTAGAGGAAAACATAGGCAGAACACTCTATGACATAAATCACAGCAAGATCCTTTTTGACTCATCTCCTAGAGAAATGGAAATAAAAACAAAAATAAACAAATGGGACCTAATGAAACTTAAAAGCTTTTGCACAGGAAAGGATACCATAAACAAGACCAAAAGAGAACCCTCAGAATGGGAGAAAATAGTTGCAAATGAACCAACTGACAAAGGATTAATATCCAAAATTTATAAGCAACTCATGCAGCTCAATAACAAAAAAAACAACCCAATCCAAAAATGGGCAGAAGAACTAAATAGACATTTCTCCTAAGAAGATATACAGATTGCCAACAAACACATGAAAGAATGCTCAACATCATTAATCGTTAGAGAAATGCAAATCAAAACTACAAGGAGATATCATCTCACACCGGCCAGATTGGCCATCATCAAAAACTCTAGAAACAATAAATGCTGGAAAGGTTGTGGAGAAAAGGGAACACTCTAGCACTGATGGTGGGAATGTAAATGGATACAGCCACTATGGAAAACAGTATGGAGGTTCCTTAAAAAACTAAAAATAGAACTACCATATGACCCCACAATCCCCCTACTAGGTATATACCCTGAGAAAACCATAATTCAAAAAGAGTCATATACCAAAATGTTTATTGCAGCTCTATTTACGATAGCCAGGACATGGAAGCAACCTAAATGTCCATCAACAGATGAATGGATAAAGATGTGGCACATATATACAATGGAATATTACTCAGCCATAAAAAGAAATGAAACTGAGTTATTTGTAATGAGGTGGATAGACCTGGAGTCTGTCATACAGAGTGAAGTAAGTCAGAAGGAGAAAAACAAATACCATATGCTAACACATATATATGGAATCTAAGAAAACAAAATGTCATGAAGAGATTAGTGGTAGGATGGGAATAAAACACAGACCTACTAGAGCATGGACTTGAGGATATGGGGAGGGGGAAGGGTGGGCTGTGACAAAGTGAGAGAGTGGCAGGGAAATATATACACTACCAAATGTAAATTAGATAGCTAGTGGGAATCTGCCGCATAGCACAGGGAGATCACCTCTGTGCTTTGTGACCACCTAGAGGGGTGGGATAGGGAGGGTGGGAGGGAGGGTGACGCTAGAGGGAAGAGATATGGAAACATATGTATATGTATAACTGATTCAGTTTTTTGTAAAGGAGAAACTAACACACTATTGTAAAACAGTTATACTCAAATAAAGATGTTTAAAAAATAAAAAAATATAAAGTCTTCAAAAAAACAGAAAATAAAAAACAAAAAGGTCACAAACAACATTTGCAAAACAATCAAAAGAGAATACAAGAGAAAGTTCATAAAGAAATGAGAAAATGTTCCCTCTTGTAAGTAAGCGAAAAGAAAAAATGCAAATTAAAACAGCAGACCATTCTTTTGCCTTGCAAGTTACCAAATGTTAAAATATAATTAAACAATTGTGTGGCAAATATTTGGAGATACTGACAATCTCATTTCCACTTTTAAGAATGCAAATTGATATAACTTTTCTAGGGTATACTTTGACAATTTTCTATACCTTTTAACCATGGAAAGCTACCTTTAGATGTTTATACTAAAGAAATACTATGGATCTGCAAAACTGTTTTAGTTATAATGATATTTACCACAAATTCTTTACATTATAAAATTAATAATTAGATAAATTGCATAAATATCTAAAAATTAGATTTAATATAAATGATAATATATTATGCACAAGATTGCTATAGAATCATTAAAATGTAGTAAAATGGATATACTATTGTGGGTAGATGTCTCTGTTGTGTTGTGAAGTGATAAAAACAGTTTCCAAGGAGAAAATTTGTTATAATCTCCTTTTCATAAGGCAAGGGGAAACTCTTCATCTGATAGAGTAGATTCCAGAAAGGTAAAAATGGTTATCTCAGGAGAATAGGAATGGGAGGCTTTCATTTTATTTTGTGTATTCTTATTTTTCTAATGTTAATTTGCATTCTTATGTAATTAAGAAAACAAAAATGGCCATCATATTGAGCTATAGCATTCATGATTAGTATATAGCAAGATTCTTTCTCCTTTAATATGGCTTTAGTTTGCCTATAAGACTTTATTTCCTAGGGAAAATATGTACTTTTAAAACAAAACACACTTCCATAAATTATTTCAAACTTTGGAACACTACATATTTATTAATTTATACATTGATACACCATTCCCACAGAACTGAAACGTCTATGACCTATGTTCAGTGACATGGCTATACGAAGAAATAGACAAAGTGTCTACATTCTGTTCTCATGATAAATATAATTACAGTAGAAATCATGGACATTATCTGAGTTGCATTTGCCTCCCAATACTTTCATATCACAAATTAAAATCATTTTCTCAAGAAACAATCACGGTAGTCTTCACTGTATTTTGACAAAGACAATTTACCCAAACCATCTTTCAGAAGGAAAAGATATTAAAATAAACAAAACAGTAGCAAACGAAAGATAAAAATGAAAAATTGCACTAAGCAGTATAGAAAAGCAAGGCAGAGGGAGGCTAAAGTAAAGAAGCATGGGTCTTCACTTTGATCTTTGCCAAAAAGTCAATATTTGATAAAATTGTGTATCTCCTGACAGGGTCTAAATTGTACAAAATATTGCTCTAGGTTAGAAGTCCAAATCAATTCATATTCCCACTCTTTACCAGACACTTTAAGGATCTGTATGCTAGTTTAACCAGTTTTAATAATGCAAGAATTCAATCATCTATGTTTCGAGAAGATTTTTTTCACATGAAGCTATCACTATTAATTTTTGAGTAGTCATTATTGCTCTAATGAGCCACTTATACCATTTAGATGCTGTGGATATGGGATTCCAGTAACTTAGGATAATAGTTTAAATACTGGGCTGAGTCAATCAAAATAAAATATAATTCCTGGGCTTCCCTGGTGGCGCAGTGGTTGAGAGTCCGCCTGCCGATGCGGGAGACACGGGTTCGTGCCCTGGTCCGGGAGGATCCCGCATGCCGCGGAGCAACTAGGCCCGTGAGCCATGGCCGCTGGGCCTGCGCGTCCGGAGCCTGTGCTCCGCAATGGGAGAGGCCGCGACAGTGAGAGGCCCGCATACCGCAAAAAAAAAAAATATATATATATATATATATATAATTCCTCACATTTTTGCTTCCCATTTTTGTCCTATTTGGTTTCTTTGATACATGATATGGTCTAGACCAAGTTATTAAAGTCAACAACTGAGGAAATTACAAAGATAACTCAGCCAGATGCTGAAATTTCTAATTTCAAACTCTTCTGTCTATGGTGAAATCATACACTAAAATATTGAATAAATATTGTGAACAATAGACTCTTCTTATGTTTGCTTTAAAGATTAAACATTTCAGTATAGAAAAGAAGAATTTTAAGAAAAAAGAGTTGTAAATTCTCAGGAAAGTGGTAGCTGGATCATAATGACTTAATCCTGATTCTTTCTAAGAAGCTTACTGAAATGGCAAGAAGTATACGTGTGTGTGTGTGTGTGTGTGTGTGTCCTAGTAGCACACTACCACAAACATCCTTAATTTAATCAAACTTGGAGGTAAAGATGGGCTATTGGACAAATTAGGAGCAATCCTCTTGAAGCTAACAACACTTCTATAAAACATATGTAAATATAAAATTAAAAAATAAAAACCCATAAAAGGAAGAACCTAAGAGCAGCCTTGAACACCTCTTCCCCAATACTAAATTCCAGAATTTAGCAGTGCAAATTTTTTAGAAAATATTGTTATGTCCCAAGATTCTACAACTAGCCTAGTCATATTTTAAGTAATGGCCCGCTCATTGTTCTGAAAGTTTCAGTTGATTTGAGAATATCAGGGATATAGACAGTCCTTGATTTGCATGTTATTGCAGAACCATAAAAATGGCCATGCAAGCTGAAACTGTGCAAAGTGGTCTTTGTTCCATGACCTTTAAAATTTTTTGTTAAGAGATTAAAAACTCACTACTGTTAGTTATAAATTTATATGGAAATTTTAAAATAGTAAAACTAATATTGATTTGATACACTGTAATTTAAAACATTAGAAGCACTGAAAATGAGTGTTTTATTTCTTTGCAAAAACTTATCAAGAGTAGTTTCAACATTGCTTGTCTTCTCATAGTATAACTTATTATAACTTAAGTATAACTTATTTTACAGAGTAAGTTTCTTCTCTATGCTTTGGTAAATTATGCTCCTTTCTAAATTTGGGTCATCTTCCAACATTTTATCCTTTGCATTTTCCATGTCATGAAAAAAATCTCTGAGTGTGCCTTTAATATGAAGGGTTTTATTCCCAGTGTCACTTTCTCTAGGACAGCTTCATCCTTTTTATGATAACCTCTTTTCTCATTTATATCAGTAAGTTGGCCCTCAGTAACGTGCTCTGGATGCACATCTATATAGAATTGCTGGAACAGCAGCAGTGTCTATATTCCCACAGTCAGTTATTTCTTCTATAACTCCATTTATATTCAATTCAAATTTTACTTCCAGTGTTACCACTTTTTGTTTCTTTGCTGCACTTTCATTTATGTTAACTAAGTCCCCTTTCAACTATCCCTTCCTGTAAAATGTCACATAGCTTATCATTGGGAGATAAGGAGATAGCACAACTATATGCTTTGCTGTCTATGCATGAACTGAGTAATAGGTGCATAGTGACAAATCAGCAAAAGCCTTTGAAAGAAGTGATGTGATTGGTCACTGATCATGATGTGCATTTCTTATTAGGTAGTATGGACTGGAGAGCTGGTAGAAATTTTGTAGTTACTCACAAGTAATATTTCATGGCAACCGAAATTTGAACTATGTTGTTTTGGAACTCGTGTTATTTAACTAAATCATGATAACTTTTTTTTTGAAATTCATGCATATCAAAGCCTTGCAAAGCAAGATTTGCCTGTATATTGGGATTTTTAAAGTATTACTATATGCAATATTATGATTTGAAATCACAGGGAAAAGAATTGAAATTTTACAAAACCTATTAGAAAGTTTAGCACAGTGCAAGATCACAAGACAATTTTAGAAATAGTAGAAGTCCTATATTGTAACAAACTTAAAATTTAAGAGTAAATGATCACTTTCACAATAACAGCAAAATCTGAAATTCATAGAATGACAGATATTGCAAACTGGCTGGTTCAGCACCCATTACTATCCCCATCTAGCTTATTTTCCTGTATTACAGAGGGTAGAAAACTTTTTTTAAAAATTATTTATTTATTTTTGTCTGTGCTGGGTCTTCATTGCTGCACACTGACTTTCTCTAGTTACCATGAATGGGGGTTACTTTTTGTTGCAGTGCACGGGCTTCTCATTGTGGTGGCTTCTCTTGTTGTGAAGCATGAGCTCGAGGCACACGGGCTTCAGTAGTTGTGGCTTGCGGGCTCTAGAGAGCAGGCTCAGTAGTTGTGGTACACAGGCTTAGTTGCTTCTTGGCATGTGGGATCTTTCCAGATCAGGGCTCAAACCCATGTCCCCTGCATTGACAGGTGGATTATTAACCACTGCGCCACGAGGTAAGTCCCAAAGCCTTAAAACTACATGTTCCAGCCTCTGTTACAGGTAAGGTTTGATATGTGGCTTTCCACCAGAAGTACTTACATGAAACTTGGGGGAGAAAGTAAGCAACATGAGGCAGCAGCTGCAGGCAGGAAAACCATATCTTCTGGAAAATCAGATGGCTGAAGAATTTTGTTCCTCCAGAACATCTGTGGAAGGATTTTGGCATCCAGAATGTTTCAGAGGTGCTGGTGGCAGTGACATATCAGTAGCATGCTCCTGCTAAAATGGTCCCATAGTGTGGTTAGGCAGTTTCCACCTGGCTCCTTTGTTCCTGGATATCTGGCATCTAAGCCTGTTTCTCCTAACTCTCCCAGGAGTTCTGTAAACTACTGAGTCTTTTTTTCCACAATAAACAACACTCTTTGTGCTAAGACTTGCTAGGGGAGTACGTTGTCTGTATGCAAGAGCCCTGGCCAATAAACATATAGGATCCATAGTTTAAAATGTTACTGATGTTTATGAAAATGGAGACATTAATATATGTAAACTGCATTTGATTTCTTCTCCTGTATAACAAATTATCAAATTTAACAGCTTAAAATGACACCGATTTACTACTTCATAGGTCTGTAGGTCAGAAGTCCACAAGGCCAAAATCAAGGTGTTGGAAGAACGTGTTCTCATCTGGATGTCAGAGTCCTCTTCCGAGCTCATTTAGGTTGATGGGAGAATTCAGTCATTTGCTGACAGGGGAGCCTTCAGCTCCAGGAGGCCACTCTCTGGTCCTTGCCATATGGCCTCCCTCTATCTGCAAAGCCAGCAACAGAGAATCCCCCTCATACAAAATCCCTCTGAACTTTAAATCTCTCTTTTGGGAAGGACCTAGGCTCTTTTAAGGGCCCACCTGGTTAGATCCAGCCCACCTGGATAATCTCCCTTTTGATTAACTCAAAAGTTAACTGGTTGGTGACCTAATCATGAAAGTGATACCCCATAACATTCACAAGTCCTGTTCACAAGCAAGGCCATCCCTAACACAGACAACTTACCTTGAGAATCATAATAAGTCTAAATTATCAATATTTCATAAGTATAATGCAAATTTTATCAGAATCCTATCAGAATGTTTAAGTGGAACTTTAAAACATAATAATTTTCTAATTTAAAAAACAGTAGGCAAAAAGAAACAGCTAATTTTGAAAAAGAAAAAATTTAACTGATCTTACAGAATGAAATTTAAATTGTTATATTTGTATCTATATGTTTTACTGAAATTTTACATTTCAAAGTAATTATAATTGAGAGTGATGTACTAAAACTGCAATAAAAAGAACAGATCATCAGAACAAAAGGAAAAAAATAATGGAAAGACTAGAAAGAGTGGAAATAGATCTAAATACAGTTACATATGTTAAAGGGTTTATTTTTCATCAGTAAAAGAATGGATGGTTCAATAAACGATGTTGGTAAAACTGTTTAAATATTTGTGTAAAAATAAAATTATATGCCTAATTGAAACTTACTACACACTAAAATAAATTCCAGCTGGAGAATAAATATAATTCAGAAAATAAACACAAGAAGAGAAATAGATGAATATCTCATTTCTGAGTGAAGGAGAGAAAAAATATAGAAAAGTGCATATGTTAGACCATGAAAAAGACCTTTTTTGTCCCCCAAACCACCACTTATTAGGCAAACAACAGAAGGAGAAAAAGTTGCAAGTTTCTCTCTTACTATTTTTTTTAACTGAAGTATAGTTGATTTACAATATTGTGTCCATTTCAGGTGTACAGCACAGTGATTTAGTATTTTTGAAGATTATACTCCATTATAGATTATTACAAGATAATGGGTATAATTCCGTGGGTATACGGTATATCTTTGTTGCTGATCTATTTTATATATAGCTCTTTGTATTTGTTAATCCCAAACCCCTAAATTGTCACTACCACTTTCTTTCTCTCCTTTGGTAACCACAAATTTATTTTCTGTATCTGCGAGTTTGTTTATATTTTAAACATACACTCATTTGTATTATATCTTTAGATTCCACTTATAAGTGATATCATATAGTATTTGTCTTTGTCTGACATTCATTAAGCATAATATTGTCTACATACATCCATGTTGCTGCAAATGGCAATATTCTATTCCTTTTTATAGCTGAGTATTATCCATATATATATATTTGGATAGCATATATATTTTTTCGTAACATCTTCTTAATCCAATCATCTGTTTATGGGCTCTTGGATTGCTTTCTGTCTTGGTTACTGAAAATAGTGCTGCTATGAACATTGCTCTGCAGTTATCTTTTTGAATTAGTGTTTTTCTTTTTTCCACATATGATCCAGGAGAGAATTTCTGGATCATAGGGTAGCTATTTTTAGTGTTTTAAGGAACCTCCATACTGTTTTCCAGAGTGGCTGCACTAATTTACATTTGCACTAACTTTGTACAACAGTTCCCTTTCCTCCACATCCTCTCCAACATTTATTATTTGCATACCTTTTGACAGGGGTGAGGTGATACCTCATCGTGGGCTTTTTCTTTTTTTTACTGAAGTACAGTTGATGTACAATATTATACAAGTTTCAGGTGTACAACCTAGTGATTCACAAATTCGTATTCCACTCATTCAAGGTCATATTCCACTTAGAGTTACTATAGTTACTATAACATATTGACAATATTGTGAGTTGCATATATATCCTTACTGCTTATTTATTTTATACATAGTAGCTTTTACCTCTCACTCTCTTACCCTTTCTTGTCCCTTCCTCCTTCCATCTCCCACTGGTAAACACCAGTATGATCTCTACATCCATGAGCCTGTTTCTTTTTCTACTAATTTTAGTTTTCAGATTCCACACATAAATGATATCATACAGTATTTGTCTTTCTCTGTCTAACTTATTTCACATAGTAAATACTCTTCAATATATATATACCACATTTTCTTTATTCATTCATTTGTGAAAGATATGCCTGTTGATGGACAGTTAGGTTGCTTCCAATCTTGGCAAATGCAAATAATGCTGCCATGAACATTAGAGTGCACGTACCTTTTTGAATTAGTGTTTTCCATTTTATTGGATATATGCCCAGGAGTGGAATTGTTGAGTAATATGGTAGTTCTATTATTAGTTTTTGGGGAAACCTCCATAATGTGTTCCATAGTGGCTGCACCAATTTACATTCCCTCCAAAAGTGCTCAAGCCTTCCCTTTTCTCCACATCCTCTCCAGCATTTGTTATTTGTACACTTTTTGATGATAGCCATCCTGACATGTGTGATGTGATATCTCACTGTGGTTTTGATTTTATTTTCTCTAATAGTTAGCTATGTTGAACATCTTTACATATGCCTGTTAGCCATCTGTATGTCTTCTTTGGAAAAATGAATATTCCAGCCTTCTGCCCAGTTTTTGATTGGGTTGTTTGCTTTTTGGAAATTGAGTTGTATGAGCTGTTTGTATATTTTGCATATTAACCCCTTGTCTGTCACATCCTTTGCAAATACTTTCTCCTATACTGTACGTTGTCTTTTCATTTTGTCAATGGTTTCCTTTTCTGTGCAAATGTTTTAGGTTTAATTAGGTCCCATTTGTTTGTTTTTTGTTTGTTTTTGCTTTCATTTCTTTTGCCTTGGGAGAATGATCTAAGAAAATGTTGCTACAATTTATGTCAAAGAGTGTTTTACCTGTGTTCTCTTCTAGGGGTTTTATGGTTCCATGTCATACATTTAAGTCTTTAAACCATTTTGAATTTGTTTTTGTATATGGTGTGAGGGAATGTTCTAATCTCATTTATTTACATGTAGCTGTCCAGCTTTCCCAGCCCCACTTGTTGAAGAGTCTGTCTTTTCTCCATTGTATATTCTTGCCTCCTTTGCCATAGATTAATTGACCATGGGTGTGTGGGTTTATTTCAGGCCTCTCTATTCTGTTCCACTGATCTATGTCTCTGTTTCTGTGCCAGTACTATGCTGTTTTGATTACTGTAGCTTTGTAGCATAGTCTGAAGTCAGGGAGTGTGGTACCTCAAGCTTTGTTCTTTTTTTCAAGATTGCTTTGGCAATTCAGGACCTTTTGAGGTTCCATATGAATTTTAGGAGTGTTTGTTCTAGTTCTGTGAAAAATGTCATGGGTATTTTGATAGGGATTGCATTAAATCTGTAGATTGCTTTGGGTAATATGGCCATTTCACCAACATTGATTCTTCCAGTTCAAGAGCCCAGGATATCTTTCCATTTCTTTGTATCATCTTCGATTTCCTTCATCAATGTTTTATAGTTTTCAGACTATAGGTCTTTCACCTCTTGGTTAAGCTTATTCCTAGGTATTTTATTCTTTTTCATGTGATTTTAAACTTGAATGATTTTTGCTTTCTCTTTCTGATATTTCAATATTAATGTCTAGAGACACAACATATTTCTGTATAGTAATCTTGTATCCTATAACCTTGCTGAATTCATTTAAGGGTTCTAATAATTTGGGGATGGAAACTTTCAGGTTCTCTATATCATGTCATGTGCCTGTCAGCAGTGGCAGTTTTATCTCTTACCTTCCAAATTGGATACCTTTTATTTTTCTTCCTTATTACTGTGGCTAGGGCCTCCAATACTATATTATCTAGACATAGCAAGAGTGGGCATCCTTGTCTTGTTCCTGAATTTAACAGGAAAGGTTTCCGCTTTTCACCATTGAGTATAATGTTAGTTGTGGGTTGGTCTCTAGTGGCCTTTATTACGTTGAGAGATGTTTTCTCTACACAACTTTGAAGAGAGTTTTTACTGTGAATAGATGATGAATTTTTTGAACTGCTTTTTCTGTATCTATTGAGATCTCATGTGATTTTTATCCCTCCTTTCATTAATGTGGTGTATAACATTGATTGATTTGCAAATGTTGAACCATCCTTGTGACCTTGGCAGAAATCCAACTTGATGATGGTATATGGTCCCTTTTATGTATTGTTGTATTTTGTTTGCTAGTATTTTTTGAGGACTTTTGTAACTATATTCATCAAAGGTATCGACCTGTAATTTTGGGGGGTACTATCTCTGTCTGGTTTTGGAAAGCAGCTATGCTCACCACTATACCATCAATGCTGTACTCTCTGGTTTTGGTATCAGGGTAATGATGGCCTTGTAGAATAAATTTGGAAGTGTGCATTCCTTTTCAACCTTTTGAAATAGTTTGAAGTATAGGCATTTATTCCTGATCATATGTTTTGTAGAATTCCCCTATGAAGCTGTCCTGTCCTGGACATTTGTTTGCCTACAGTGCTTTTTTTTTTTTTTTTTTTTAATGAAAGCTTATTTATTTATTTATTTATTTATATTTACATTTGGCTGTGTTGGGTCTTCATTTCTTTGCCAGGGCTTTCTCTAGTTTTGGGGAGTGGGGGTCACTCTTCATCGTGGTGTTCAGAGCTCTCACTGTCGTGGCCTCTCTTGTTGCGGAACAGAAACTCCAGATGCGCAGGATCAGTAGTTGTGGCTCACCAGCCTATTTGCTCCGTGGCATTTGGGATCTTCCCAGACCAGGGCTTGAAGCCGTGTCCCCTGCATTGGCAGGCAGATTCTCAACCACTGTGCCACTAGGGGAACCCAACTGACAGTACTTTTATTACTGATTCCATTTCACTTCTAGTGATCCATCTGTCATAATTTATTTCTTCTTGACTCAGTCTTGGCTGGCTGTTTCGAGATATTTGTCCATTTCTTTTAGGTTGTGAATTTGTTAACATATAACTGTTCATAGTTTTCTCTTATTTTTTGTAACTCTGTTGTATTTGTTTTCATTTCTCCCCTTTCATATATCATTTTGTTTTTTGGGGATCCTCTCTTTTTTCATCTTGGTGAACTTGGATAAAGTTTTATCAATTTTATTTATTTTTTCAAAAAAAACAGCTTTGGGTTTTGTTGATCTTTTCTATTATTTTTAAACTTTATTTCCTGTCTAATCTTTATGATTGCCTTTCTTCTGTTGACTTTGGGTTGTGTTTGTTCTTCTTTTTAAAATTATTTTTGGTAGTAGGTTAGTTGTTTAATTGAGATTCTTTTTTCTTGAGGAAATCCTGTATCACTATCAACTTTTGTGTTAGATTGGCTTTTACTGCATCCTATAAATTTTGGGAAGTCGTATATCCATTTTCATTTGTCTTGAGGTATTATCTGATTTCCTCTTTGATTTCATTGTTGACTCATTGGCATTTTTAGTAGCATGTTGTTTAGTTTCCGTGTGTCTGTTTTCTCCCCATTTTTCTTTCTGTAGTTAATTTCTAGTTTCATACTGTTGTGGTGAGGAAAAAACGCTTGATATAATTTTTCTTCTGTTAAATTTTTTGAGGCTTGTTTTGTCACCTAGTATGTGATCTATCCTGGAAAATGCTCCAGGTGCACTTGAAAAGAATGTATATTCTGCTTTTTATGGATTTAATGTCCTGTGTATATCTATTAAGTCTGTTGGTCTGTTGTGTCATTTAAGTCCACTGTTGCCTTATTGATTTCCTGTCTGGATGATCTGTTCCTTGATGTTAGTGGGGTTTTAAATTCCTTACTATTATTGTATTCCTGTCAATTTCTCCCTTCATGTCTGGGTGGTGTTTGCTTTATATATTTTATGTGCTTCTGTATCAGGTGTGTATATGTTAATGAGTGTAATAACCACTTGTACTGATCCCTTTATCAGTATATAATGACCTGTGTCTTTTGTTATAAACTTTGCTTTAACATCTGTTTCATCTGATATGAGTATTACTACCCTCGCTGTCTTCTTGTTTTCACTTGCATAAAATATATTTTTCCATCCCCACTTTCAGTCTGTGTGTGTTTCACCCTGAGGTGAGTCTCTTGTATGCACCATATGGATGGGTCTTGTTTTTTATTTATCCAATTGACCACCTTATATCTTTTGATTGGAGCATTTGGTCCATTGACATTTAAAGTAATTATTGATATTTATGTACATAATTCCACTTTATTACCTGTTTTAGGGTTGCTTTTGTAGTTCCTCTCCATTCATTACTTTTTGTTTCTCCTGTTTTGATGATTTTCTTTTGTAGTATGCTTGGATTCCTTTCTTTCTGGTTTTTGTGTATCTATTGTAGGTTTTCAGTTTGTGATTACCATGGGATTTATATATGTTGACCCATAATTATATCTACTTGCTTTAAACTAATAATCATTAAGTTCAAACATGTTCTAAAAGATCTACATTTATTAGTCTCCTCATCCACATGTTGTGGTTTTGATGTCATATTTTACATCTTCATGCTTACCCCTTTACTATTTATTGTATTTATAGTTACTTTTATGATTTTTTGCCTGTTATTCTACATACTGGCTTATATTAGTGATCTTCAATTCTTATTTTATATTTGCCTTTCCTATTGGGATTTTCCCTTTCCTAAAAATTCTTGCCTCTTTTCCATTAAAGAAGACCCTTCACTGTCTGCCATATTTCACCTCCAATTCCATTCATGTTCTTGCAAATGGCAATTTTTCATTATTTTTTATGGCTGAGTGGTATTCCATTGTGTATATGATATATATATATTATATATATATAACACTTATGTGTGGAATCTGAAAAGTACAAAAAACTAATGAATATAACAAAAAATAAACAGATCACAGGTACAGAGAAAAAATTAATGATTGCCACTGGAAAGGTGGGGGAGGGGAAATATAGGGATAGGGGATTATGAGGTACAAGTTAACATGTGTAAAATGAGTCACAAAGATATATTGTACAATACTGGGAATAGAGCCAATATTTTATAATAATTATAAGTGGAGTATAACCTTCAAAAATTGTGAATTATTATGTTGTACACCTGTAACTTATTTAATGTAGTACACCAACATATACTTCAATAAAAAAGTAAAGAAGACCCTTCAACATTTCTTTTATGGTAAGGTCAGTATTGCTGAATTCTTCTTATACTTGCTTATCTCTCCTTCTATTCTTTTTTTTTTCACAGTTCACTGATGACAATTTATTATAATTTGTTGAAAACACACAGATAGATATTAATTAAACCAGAACTATGTCTGGTTTAATAGAAGTGGGCAATAATACGTAGCCATGCTATAGGGAATTGTGTGCACTTCATCATCACCATCATGATGTTTTAGTTTCTTGACCAACTGCTTGTGCCCTTCCATTTCTTTCTGCAGGCACTCAATCTCCTTCACATGATGAGAGATCTCATTTTCATGGTGTTTCTTCAAGGCTGCCAGCTGTTCTTTAGCACAAGCTCAAAGGTAGTGCTCCTCTTTGGCCTGCTCTCTTTTTCCAAAGGCTCCTCCAGCATTCCAGACCATGGCCTCGCTGGAACCTAGATTGCCTGCTGGTTCCAAGCCAAAGCCAAGGCCCTGCATGACCCAGACGCTCCACACTCTGAGCTGTATCCATGCCACCAACTCTACGGCTGCCATTGCTGTCAGTGCAGCACCCCTCCAGTGACCAGAGGTTCAACTTCTTTGTAGGCACTAACAGCTGCTCTCCTTCTATTCTGAATGATAATCCTCCAGGGTAGAGTATCCTAGGTTGCACAGTTTTCCCTTTAAACAATTTAAATATATCGTGCCAATCCCTTCTGACCTGAAAAGTTTCAGCAAATAAATCAGCTGATAGCCTTATGGGAATTCCCACGTGTATGACTCTTTGTTTTGCTCTTGCTGCCTTTAGAATTCCCTCTTTAACTTTTGTTATTTTAATTATGTTATGTCTGGGTATGTGTCTGTTTGGGTTCATCTTGTTTGGGACTCTCTGTGCTTTCTGTACCTAGATATCTGTTTCCTTCTTCAGGAATGGGAAGTTTTCAGCCATAATTTCTTTATTTTATCTTTTTAAAATTAATTTTTATTTGAGTATAGTTGATTTACAATGTTGTATTAGTTTCAGGTGTACAGCAAAGTAAATCATATACATATATCCACTTTTTTTAAGATTCTTTTCCCATATAGTTCATTACAGAGTACTGAGTAGAGTTCCCTGTGCTATACAGTAGGTGTTTATTAATCTATTTTATATATAGTTGTGTGTGTATGTTGATCCCAATCTCCCAATTTATACCCCCTCTTTCCCCCTTGGTAACCATAAGGTTTGGTTTCTACATCTATAACTCTATTTCTGTTTTGTAAATAATTTCATTTGTACCATTTTTTAAAATTCCACATATAAATGATATCATATATTTGTCTTTCTCTGTCTGACTTACTTCACTCATAATTTCTTAAGATACCTTTTTGATACCACTCTCTCTCCTCATTCTGGAACTTCTATAATGCAAATGTTGGCATGTTTATTGTTACGCCATTAATCCTACATGTTACTTTTATTCATTTTTAAAATTTGTCTTTCTCCCTGCTGTTCAGATTAGCTGATTTCCAATATTTTATCTTCCAGGTCACTTATGCATTCTTTGTCATTTAATCTGCTTTTCTTTGTTTCTAGAGTGTTTTTAATCTCAGTTATTGAATTATATATTTTTAATTGAGTCATTTTATATTTTCTAATTCCTTGTTTAAATGATCTGTGTTTAGATCAGTTCTTTTTCCTAATTCAGTTAAAATTTTTATTATCAACTTTTTGAATTCTTTCTTTGGTAGACTGTTTATCTCTCTTTCATTTTCTTTGTTGGAGCGTCCTTATGCAGACTATGTTTACCCAATGCCTTTTGGTTAGAGGACTAGATTTGAAGTGGACACCAGTCACATCTTTCCAGCTATAACCTTGATGGCGGTGCAACTTGTGATGAAAGAGCTGGAGCCTGCACAGGGTATGAGGCTGACTTCCTCTCTGCTCAGTGGTGTCACCACCCTGTCAGGGGCAGTGACTTCTCCCAAGTTGCTGGAGCAGAAGCTTTGAGGGCCAGCTCAAGCTGATCCCATACTCTTTGTGTGTGTTTTTCTTTCTCCCCCCAACGTGGGCCTTTGCCCCAATGGAGTGGAATGCTTAAGCAAGTGGGACTTGTGTAAGCACAGAAGTTCAATGCACTATCTGTATAGGCATCTGCATCTCCATTCAGACACAGGCCATGGTCATGTCTTTTCCCCTGTCATGGCAGCCCCAGGTCTAATGCTAGGCTGTAGCATGTAGTGAGTGGAGCTTGAGCATTTGCTAAGCTGGGACTGAGGTGTGTGGCATGGCAGTTGTGGGAATTCAAGGGATTGCAATGCTACTGGAGGTCTGAGATGCTTTGGGGCACTGTTAGAGTAAGCACCAACAGCAGCTGCTGTTGCCCCATGTGGGCTATGCCCTGAGGCACTAGGTATCCTCTACAACCCTAGATAGAGTTTTCCCCAGGTCCTGGCTGCCTTACATCCAGTATCAAGCTGTGGTATGGAGTGAGTGAGGTTGGGACATTTGCTTGGCTTGGACTTGGGAGCATAGCAAAGTAGCAGGCACTAGGGCAAACCTCTTTCCACTCAGTCTGGGAACAAGCCAGCACCTGTGCATGCCTCATGAGTGGACTCTAGGCTTCTCTAGCCTTCCTATCTGTCCCAGTCATCCTCCAAGCAGCCAAGGGGGTGTGTCTCCTATGCATAGGAACCCAAGACTGGGACACCCAGTCTGTAGCTCCACATGTTTACTCCCCAGGGTGAGTGTCCTTCAATTTGATTTCCCTTTTCCTTTTTGTCCCCTCCCATAGGAACAGGTCCTAATCCAATGTTTTTCTTCCCATCCTACACAATTACATGTGTATGTTTTTATAGTCTTGGTTGCATAGGAGTCATTCTGCCATTTTCTACTTAGTTTTCCATGAGTATTTTTCCATATGTAGATGTAGTTTTGCTGTGTTTGTGGAAGGAGATGAGGTTCACATTCTTTTACTCTGCTATATTCCCATTGTACTCAAAAATTGCAAGTTTCATGAGAGATGCCTTACTAGATCTTTAAAGACAATGTGGAAAAGAAAAAACTCTAAAGCAAAAATAAACAGTGGACAAATGCAGACAATTTATTTCAGGAAAAATTGTGGTTGCCAACAAGCTTTTGAAAAATGTTCAGTCTAATTATTAATCAAAATAATGCAGTTGGTTAAATAACAATGAGCTATCTTTTTTTTTTCTTGCCTTACAAGATGGAATGATTTTAAAAGATGTTGGTAATGATGTCCAGAAACTAAACTTCTTATTCATTGCCCATGAGATACAAGCTGGTGTTATTTTTTGAAAATAACAAAATAGTTTGGTATTGCTAAAGCCTTTAAAATAAGCATAATCTATCTCTTAAAAATTCTACTTATGACCATTTGCCACATTTTATATTGTATTCATTCAGCAAACTTTTATACAATGTGTACTATGCACTAGTCTCTGTTCTAAAGACTGCAAATATTCACCCATTTAATCCCCCAGCAACCTGATAAGGTAGGTATTATTATCTTATCCCCATTTTACAAAGGAAGTAATTAAGGTACAGCAAGGTTAAGTAACTCACTCAGTGGTTGTCACATAGCCACTATGGGGAAGAGCCAGGATTTGAACTCAGGCAGCCTGCCTCACAGCCCAAGCTTCTAAACTCCAAGCTAGACAGCCTCTTGGGCAGTCTGTGGAACTAAAAATAAATATGCTCATAAGTTCTTCCACAAGAATTATCCCATGATCACTCAAACTATCTATATAAAGGCCTCTTTCCAATATTTCCCTTCATCTAATGCCAAATCTCTCTGCTTTCTCACAGGACAACTTCAGTAAAAAGTTATCTGCATATGTTGTCTCCTCTTCTTCACCTCCCATTTCCTCCTCAGCCCACTCTACTCTGGCTTTCACATCCACTACATTACTGAAAAGGTCTCCTTCAAAGACACCTCCTGTTGCAAAACATACTAATCACTTTAAAGTCTTACCTTATTTGACATCTCACTGAAATTCAACAAAGTTGATCTCCTTCATTCTCCTTACTGTACTTCATTTTCTGGCTTCCATAACACCATGCTGTCCTCATTTCATTCGTATTATTCTAGGAACTTCCTTATTATATTGCTCACTGGGACCTTCTTCTTTATCCTACCTTTATTACTACACCATTTCTCTTGATGATCTTAACCAGATTCTTACTTTAAAGGTCATCTATGTGCTAACCACTTGAAAATTTACTTTCTATCTCAAACTTCTCCTCTGAACTTCAGATTCATTTGCCCAACTACATATTTGATATCTGTAATGTTAATTTTATGTGTCACCTTGACTGAGCTAAAGGATGTCCAGATAGCTGGTGAAATATTATTTCTGGGTGTGCCTGTGACAGTGTTTCTGGAATAGATTAGTATTTGAATTGGTGAACTGAGAAAACCATATGGCCCTCTTCAATGTGGGTGGACATCCTCCAATCCAATGGGCCTGAAATAGAACAAAAATCTGGAGGAAAAGCAAACTCTCGCTCAAAGCCTGACCTGTGATATCCGTCTTCTCTTACTCTCAGATATCAGTGTTCCAATTCTTGGGTTTTCAAACTCATATTGGGATTTACACCTTCAGTCTCAGACCAAATTATACCACTGGCTTTCCTTACTCTCCAGTTTGCAAACAGTAGATCCTGGGACTTCTGGGCTGCCATAACTATGTGAGTGAATTCCTAAAATAAATCTCCTTTTTTGTATCTGTATGTCTCTTATTGGTTTGTTTCTCTGAAGAACCACTGACTAATACACCATCTCCACACTGATACCTCACAAGCCAATCAAAGATGAATTGTCAAAAAACAAACTCCTGAATCCATCCCACACCCAAACACTGCCACCCACTCCCCTTCCAAATCTTTTACCTCCACTGCTAAACTCATCACAGTAAATGGCACAAACCCTTACCCCGCTGTTCAAGGCTTGAAATTACTTGGGAATTTTCTACTCATTCTCTCCATTCAGCCACAATGCTGTGATTATTTACTTCCTAGATATCTTTTTAAATATACACTTCACTTCACCTTCACTTCCATCTCTCCAGACCAAACCACCACCATATCTCTCCTGGACTACTGGAATAACTTCTCAACTATTCTCCCTTCTGCCATGCTTGGTCCCTACAATACAGTCTCTCCCTCTCTTTCATGACCTTCCTTGGACATAATAGGCTATTTGTCACTGTCACACTTTTTCTTTCACAGGCTACTCCCCCAGCTCTTCACCTGATTGGCTTCTTCTCATTCTTAAGTTCTCAATTTGTGTGTCATCCCTCAGAATATCCCTCCCTGACCCCAATCTAAATACTTCAGAACCCCTCCTCTGGGGAGGGACAAGATGGCAGAGTAGAAGGACCCTAAGCTCAACTCCTCTCAAGAGTACAACAAAATCACAACTAACTGCTGAACAACCATTGATAAAAAATACTGTAACCTACCAAAAAAAGATATTCTACATACAAAGACATAAAAAAGAGACCCAACAAGACAGTAGGAGGGGTGCACTCACAATATAATCAAATTACATACCTCACGAGTGGGTGACCCACAAACTGGAGAACAATTACATGCATTTCTCCCATAAGAGTTAGTTCTGATGTCCCCAGCCTGGCGGTCTGGCAACAGGAGCCCCCAGAGCATTTGACTTTGAAGGCCAGCAGGGAGCTCCACAGAACTGGGGGAAACAGAGACTCCAATCTTGGAGGGCACACACAAGGTCTCATGCACACTGGCACCCAGGGCAAAAGCAATGACTCCATGGGAACCTGGGCCAGGCCTACCTCCTTCTCTTGGAGGGTCTCCTGGGGAGGCAGTGGTCAGCTGTGGCTCACTGTGTGGAAAAGGACACTGGTGGCAGATGTCCAAGGAAATATTCATCAGTCTGAGCTTTCTTGGAAATTGCCACTTTGACACCAAGACCTGGCCCCACCCAACAGCCTGCAGGCTCCAGTGCTGTGATGCCTCAGGCCAAACAACCAAAAAGGAGAGAAAACAGACCCACCCGTTAGCAGACAGGTGACCAAAAGACTTCCTGAGCCCACAGCCACTTCTAGACATGACCCTGTACATGGCCCTGCCCACAAGAGGGCCAAAACCCAGCTCCATACACTAGTGGGCAGGCACCTGCCCCTCCTACCAGGAAGTCTGCACAAGGCTCTAGACCAGCCTCACCAACCAGAGGACAGACACTAGAAGCAAAAAACTATGAACCAGCAGCCTGTGGAACTGAGTCCACAAACACAGATTACAACTTACCTTTGGGTGACAAGAGGGGAATGTACTTCTGAGACACATAGGATATCTCCTACAGAGCCTCAGTTGTCCAAAGTCAAGAAACATAACTAACCTTCCCCATGTATAAAAATATAAATATAAATTTAGACATAATGAGATGGCAGGGGAATATGTCCCATAAAAAAGAACAAGGTAAAACCCCAGAAGAAAAACTAAGTGACATGGAGTTAGGCAGTCTATTTGAGAAAAGTTCAGAGTAAGGATCATAAAGATGATCCAATAACTCGGGAAAAGAATGTATGCATGGAGTGAAAATTTACAAGAAGCTTTAACAAAGAGTTACAAAATATAAAGAACAATCAAATAGAGTTGAAGAATACAATAACTGAAATGAAAAACACACTAGAAGGAATCAGTAGCAGAATAAATGAGGCAGAAGAATGGAAAAGTGAGCTGGAAGACAGAGTGGTGGAAATCACTGTCATAGAACAGAATAAAGAAAAAGAATTTTAAAAAGAGACCTCTGGGAGACCTCTGTCAAGTGCACCATCATTTGCATTTTAGGGGTCCCAGAAGGAAAAGAGAGAGAAAGGGCCAGATAAGATATTTGAAGAGATAAGAGGTGAAAAATTCTCCAACATGGAAAAAGAAACAGTCACCTAAGTCCAGAAAGCACAGAGACTCCCATACAGGATGAACCCAAAGAGGAACATGCTGAGACACATAGTAATCAAATTGACAGAAATCAAAATCCTAGCCAGAGCAATAAGAGAAGAAAAAGAAAAGGAATCCAAATTGGAAATGAAAAAGTAATATTGTCACTGTTTGAAGATGGCATAATACTATACACAGAAAATCCTAAAGATGCCACCAGAAAACTACTAGAGCTCATCAATGAATTCAGTAAAGTAGTAGAATACAAAATTATTACACATAAATCTGTTGCATTTCTATACACTAACAACAGAAGATCAGAAAGAGAAATTAGGGGGAGTTGAGGAAGATGGCGGAAGAGTAAGACATAGAGATCACCTTCTTCCCCACAGATACATCAGAAATACATCTACACATGGAACTGCTCCTATAGAACACCAACTGAATGCTGGCAGAAGACCTCAGACTTCCCAAAAGGCAAGAAACTCCCCACATACCTCGGTAAGGCAAAAGAAAAAAGAAAAAAAAGAGACAAAAGAATAGGGATGGGACCTGCATCAGTGGGAGGGAGCTGTGAAGGAGGAAAGGTTTCCACACACTAGGAAGCCACTTTGCAGGCAGATACTGTGGCTGGGGGAGGGAAGAAGAAGCTTTGGAGCCACGGAGGAGAGCACAGCAACAGGGATGCAGAAGGTAAAGCTGAGAGATTCCTGTACAGAGGATCAGTGCTGACCAACACTCCCCAGCCAGAGAGGCTTGTCTGCTCAGCCGCCAGGACGGGTGTGAGCTGGGAGCTGAGGCTTGGGCTTTGGTCAGATCCCAGGGAGAGGACTGGGGTTGGTGGCATGAACACAGCCTGAAGAGATTAGTGAACCACAGCTAACCAGGAAGGAGTCTGGGAAAAAGTCTGGACCTGCAGAAGAGACAAGAGACTATTTCTTCCCTCTTTGTTTCCTTGTGCATGAGCAGAAGGGTTTAAGAGCACTGCTTAAAGGAGATTGAGAGATGGGCGTGAGCCTCGGGTAACAGTGTGGACAACAGAGATGGGCGTGAGATGCTAAGGCTGCTGCTGCCACCACTAAAAAGTCTGTGTGCAAGCACAGGCCACTATCCACACCTCCCCTCCCGGGAACCTGTGCAGCCCGCCACTGCCAGGGTCCCATGATCCAGGGACAACTTCCCCAGGAGAGCACATGGTTTGCCTCGGGCTGCTGCAACATCACACTGGCCTCTGCCACCACAGATTCACCCCGGATCCGTACCCATCCCACCCCCGGCCTGAGTGAGCCAGAGCCCCCGAATCAGCTGCTCCTTTAACCCTGTCCTGTCTTAGCAATGAACAGACGCCCTCAGGAGACCTACATGCAGAGGCAGGGCCAAATCCAAAGATGAACACCAGGAGCTGTGCGAACAAAGCAGAGAAAGGGAAATCCCTCTCACCAGCCTCAGGAGCAGCAGATTAAATCTCCACAATCAATTTGATTTACCCTGCATCTGTGGAATACCTAAATAGACAAAGAATCATCACAAATTGAGGAGGTGGACTTTAGGAGAAAGATATATTATTTTTTCCCCTTTTCCTCTTTTCGTGAGTGTGTATGTGCATGCTTCTTTGTGAGATTTTGTCTGTAAAGCTTTGCTTTCACCATTTGTCCTATGATTCTGTCCATCCGTTTTTTTTCTATACTTAAAAATTTTTTTCTTAATAATTATTTTTTATTTTAATAACTTTATTTTAACCTTTCTTCCTTCCTTCCTTCCTTCCTTCCTTCCTTCCTTCCTTCCTTTCTTTCTTTCTTTCTTTCTTTCTTTCTTTCTTTCTTTCTTTCTTTCTTTCTTTTCTTTCTTCTTTCTTTCTTTCTTTCTTTCTTTCTGTCTTTCTTTCTTTCTTTCTTTCTTTCTTTCTTTCTTTCTATTTTTTCTCCCTTTTTTTCTGAGCTGTGTGAATGAAAGGCTCTTGGTGCTCCTGCCAGGAGTCAGTGCTGTGCCTCTGAGGTGGGAGAGCCAACTTCAGGACACTGGTCCACAAGAGACCTCCCAGTTCCATGTGATATCAAATGGTGAAAATCTCCCAGAGATCTCCATCTCAGCACCAATACCCAGCTGCACTCAACGACCATCAAGCTACAGTGCTGGACACCTTATGCAAAACAACTAGCAAGACAGGAACAAAACACCACCCATTAGCAGAGAGGCTGCCTAAAATCATAATAAGGTCACAGAAACCCCAAAACACACCACCAGACGTGGACTTGCCCACCAGAAAGACAAGATCCAGCATCACCCACCAGAACACAGGCACTAGTCCCCTCCAACAGGAAGCCTACACAACCCACTGAACCAAACTTAGCCACTGGGGACAGACACTAAAAACAATGGAAACTACGAACCTGCAGCCTGTGAAAAGGAGAACCAAAACACAGTAAGATAAGCAAAATGAAAAGACAGAAAAACACACAGCAGATGAGGGAGCAAGGTAAAAACCCACCAGACCTAACAAATGAAGAGGTAATAGCCAGTCTACCTGAAAAAGAATTCAGAATAATGATAGTAAAGATGATCCAAAATCTTGGAAACAGAATAGACAAAATGCAAGAAACATTTAACAAGGACCTAGAAGAAATAAAGAGGAAACAAGCAATGATGAACAAAACAATAAACGAAATTAAAATACTCTAGAAGGGATCTATAGCAGAATAACTGAGGGAGAAGAACAGATAAGTGAGTTGGAAGATAAAATAGTGGAAATAACTACTGCAGAGCAGAATAAAGAAAAAAGAATGAAAAGAAATGAGAACTGTCTAAGAGACCTCTGAGACAACATTAAACACACCAACATTGAAATTATAGGGGTCCCAGAAGAAGAACAGAAAAAGAAAGGGACTGTGAAAATATTTGAAGAGATTATAGTTGAAAACTTCCCTAATATGGGAAAGGAAATAGTTAATCAAGTACTGGAAGCACAGAGAGTCCCATACAGGATAAATCCAAGGAGAAACATGCCAAGACACATATTAATCAAACTATCAAAAATTAAATACAAAGAAAACATATTAAAAGCAGCAAGGGAAAAACAATAAATTACACACAAGGGAATCCCTATAAGGTTAACAGCTGATCTTTCAGTAGAAACTCTGCAAGCCAGAAGGGAGTAGCAGGACATATTTAAAAGTGATGAAGGAGAAAAATCTACAACCAAGATTACTCTACCCAGCAAGGATCTCATTCAGATTTGACAGAGAAAATAAAATCTTTACAGACAAGAAAAAGCTGAGAGAGTTCAGCACCACAAAACCAGCATTACAACAAATGCTAAAGGAACTTCTCTAGGCAAGAAACACAAGAGAAGGAAAAGACCACAATGACAAACACAAAACAATTAAGAAAAGGGGAATAGGAACATACATATCAGTAATTACCTTAAATGTAACTTGATTAAATGCTCCCACCAAAACACACAGACTGGCTGAATGGATACCAAAACAAGACCCATATATATGCTGTCAACAAGAGACCCACTTCAGAACTAGGGACACAAACAGACTGAAAGTGAGGGGATGGAAAAAGATATTCCATGCAAATGGAAATCAGAAGAAAGTTGGAGTAGCAATTCTCATATCAGAAAAAATTGACTTTAAATAAAGACTATTACAACAGACAAAGAAGGACATTACATAATGATCAAGGGATTGATCCAAGAGGAAGATATAACAATTGTAAATATTTATGCACCCAACATAGGAGCTCCTCAATACATAAGGCAACTACTAACAGCCATAAAAGGGGAAATCGACAGTAACACAATCATCGTAGGGGACATTAACACCCCATTTTCACCAATGGACAGATCATCCAAAATGAAAATAAATAAGGAAACACAAGCTTTAAATGATACATTAAACAAGATGGACTTATTTGATATTTATAGGACATTCCATCCAAAACAACAGAATACACATTTTTCTCAAGTGCTCATGGAATATTCTCCAGGATAGATCATATCTTGGGTCACAAATCAAGCCTTGGCAAATTTAAGAAAATTGAAATCATATCAAGTACCTTTTCCGACAACAATTCTTGTGACTAGATGTCAATTACAGGTAAAGATCTGTAAAAAATACAAACAAGGAGGCTAAACAATACACTACTTAATATCCAAGTGATCACTGAAGAAATCAAGGAGAAATCAAAAAGTACTTAGAAACAAATGACAATGGAGACACAATGAACCAAAACCTATGGGATGCAACAAAAGCAGTTCTAAGAGGGAAGTTTATAGCAATACAATCATACCTTAAGAAACAGGAAACATCTCAAATAAACAACCTAACCTTGCACGTAAAGCAATTAGAGAAAGAAGAACAAAAAAAAAACCCAAAGTTAGCAGAAGGAAAGAAATCATAAAGATCAGATCAGAAATAAATGAAAAAGAAATGAAGCAAACGATAGCAAAGATCAATAAACTAAAACCTGGCTCTTTGAGAAGGTAAACAAAATTGATAAACCATTAGCCAGACTCATCAAGAAAAAAAGGGAGAAGACTCAAATCCATAGAAATAGAAATGTAAAAGTAGAAGTAACAACTGACACTCCAGAATTACAAAGGATCATGAGAGATTACTATAAGCAAATCTATGCCAATAAAATGGAAACCCTGGAAGAAATAGACAAATTCTTAGAAATGCACAACCTTCCAAGACTGAACCAGGAAGAAATAGAAAATAAGAACAGACCAATGGCAAGCACTGAAATTGAAACTGTGATTAAACATCTTCCAACAAACAAAAGCCCAGGACCAGATGGCTTCACAGGCGAATTCTATCAAACATTTAGAGAAGAGCTAACACCTATCCTTCTTAAACTCTTCCAAAATATAGCAGAGGGAGGAACACTCCAAAACTCATTCTATGAGGTCCCCATCACTCTGATACCAAAACCAGACAAAGATGTCACAAAGAAAGAAAACTACAGGTCAATATCACTGATGAACATAGATGTAAATATCCTCAACAAAATACTAGCAAACAGAATCCAATAGCACATTAAAAGGATCATACACCATGATCAAGTGGGGATTATTCCAGGAATGCAAGGATTCTTCAATATATGCAAATAAATCAATGTGATACAGCATATTAACAAATTGAAGAAGAAAAACCATATGATTATCTAAATAGATGCAGAGAAATTTTTCGACAAAATTCAACACCATTTATGGTAAAAACCTGGCAGAAATCAGGCATACAGGGAACTTTCCTCAACATAATAAAGGCCATATATAACAAACACACAGCCAACATCATCCTCAATGGTGAAAAACTGAAACCGTTTCCACTAAGATCAGGAACAAGACAAGGTCGCCCACTCTCACCACTCTTATTCAACATTGTTTTGGAAGTTTTAGCCACAGCAATCAGAGAAGAAAAAGAAATAAAAGGAATCCACATCAGAATAAAAGAAGTAAAGCTGTCACTGTTTGCAGATGACATGATACTATACATAGAGAATCCTAAAGATGGTACCAGAATACTACTAGAGCTAATAAATGAATTTGGTAAAGTATCAGGATGCAAAATGAATGCACAGAAATCTCTGGCATTCCTATACATTAATGATGAAAAATCTGAAAGCAAAATTAAGAAAACTCTCCCATTGCAACAAAAAGAATACAATATCTAGGAATAAACCTACCTAAGGAGACAAAAGACTTGTATGCAGAAAACTATAAGACACTGATGAAAGTAATTAAAGATGATACAAATAGATGGAGAGATATACCATGTTTTTGGATTGGATGAATCAACATTGTGAAAATGACTCTACTACCCAAAGCAATCTACAGATTCAATGCAATCCCTATCAAACTACCACTGGCATTTTTCACAGAATGAGGACAAAAAATTTCACAATTTTTATGGAAACACAAAAGACCTCGAATAGTCAAAGCAATCTTGAGAAAGAAAAATGGAGCTCGAGGAATCAGGCTCCCTGACTTCAGACTATACTACAAAGCTATAGTAATCAAGACAGTATGGTACTGGCACAAAAACAGAAATATAGATCAATGGAACAGGATAGAAAACCCAGAGATAAACCCAGGCACATATGTTTACCTTATCTTTGATAAAAGAGGCAAGAATATACAGTGGAGAAAAGACAGCCTCATCAACAAGTGATGCTGGGAAAACTGGACAGGTATATGTAAAAGTATGAAATTAGAACACTCCCTAATACCATACACAAAATAAACTCATAATGGATTAAATATCTAAATGTAAGGCCTGACACCATCAAACTCTTAGAGGAAAACATAGGCAGAACACTCTATGACATCAATCACAGCAAGATCCTTTTTGACCCACCTCCTACAGAAATAGAAATAAAAAGAAAAATAAACAAATGGGACCTAATGAAACTTCAAAGCTTGTGTACAGCAAAGGAAACCATAAACAAGACCAAATGACAGCCCTCAGAATGGGAGAAAATAGTTGCAAATGAAGCATCTGACAAAGGATTAGTTTCCAAGATTTATAAGCAGCTCTTGCAGCTCAATAACAAAAAAACAAACAAACAAATCCAAAAATGGGCAGAAGACCTAAATAGACATTTCTCCAAAGAAGATATACAGATTGCCAACAAACACGTGAAATAATGCTCAACAACATTAATCATTAGAGAAATGCAAATCAAAACTACAATGAGATAACATCTCACACCGGTCAGAATGGTCATCATCAAAAAATCTAGAAACAATAAATGCTGGAGAGGGTGTGGAGAAAATGGAACACTCTTGCACTTTTGGTGGGAAAATAAAGTATTTTTGAAAGGTGGTAACATGAAGCCAAAAGTTTCTGATGAAAGAAGACCCCACCATGCCTCAGAAGGTTTGATTCAGACAAACCCAAGTAAAATGAGAGTCACAATTGTACCTAAGACACCCCAAAGGAGATTGAAATTTGAAGATGCTCTGCCTTCACTGGAACCAGAATTTTCCAGGGTTCCTTCCCATGGATCTTTGAAAAGAAATGCCTGAGTGTTTTCAAACCTGCTGTAGCCAAAATCCACAAACCTGAGTACTGAGTTCTCCATTAGTCTATTCCTAAGTGAAGGAATGGTTGATATTCTACAGTTCTACCTGATGTTGGTCTACCAGAGTGAAAAATATGGTAGACAACAAGCTCTTTCAAAAAAATTAATGAATGTATAGACATAGGTCTATTCTAACCTGTCCTAGATTTTATCTTTACTGCTCTTTAATTGTCTATGACCTAATAGGAAAAATTATCAGGGCCATTTCTGGAAAATTGTTTCTTCTGAAAGTAATGGATACTGTAGTTCTTGAGGGCAATTTTGGATTTAGCATCTCACATGTCATCTCCATGTTGGAAACAATAATAGCCAGGTGACTATATAAATGGCCATATGGGTAGATAAAGAATGAAACAATGACAGGTTAAGAAAATGCATTGTCATGGTTCTTTTTGTCCCATGTAAAAAAAACCAATTTTGTTTAGTTTAAACACAAAACATATTAGCCAAAAATAAAATTTTGAACGATGAGGGTGTGGTGAGAATAGGGAGAATTGTTGCCCAGAATCCAAGAGTGAAAGAAACAAAGCCCTCAGAAAGACAGAAGCTCAAAGACCTCAGCTATGGAAAACAATGAACCTTTAACCAAAAGTTATCTCAGTTCAAAATTTCATATTTCTAAGAGGAAAGACCTGATTGGCCCAGCTTAAACAAGTCCAGCCCTAGGCCATTCACATTTGGCCAACAACAGGAGGGCTTATAGACCACCCATGATTAACATGATATCGTCTTCTGTTTGGGGAAAATTCTCAGTCAAGGTGGAGTCACTGAGGGGCAAAATCAAGATGATGAAGTAGGAGGACCTTGAGCTCACCTTCCCCCATGAGCACATCAAAACTCCAACTACATATAGAGAAACTCTCTCTGAGAACAACCTTGAGACTAACACAACAGCTCTTCTTCAAACAAGGCTGTAAAGAAAGAACCACACAGAATCTGGTAGGGGGGAGAAGTAATCTAATTGGGACCCACACCTCTGGTGGATGACTCAGAAAAAGAGGGGGATATCTCAGTCTTGGGGATCCTTCCTAAGGAGTAAGGGGGTTAGAGCCCCATAATAAGTACCTCAGCCCTGGGTTTTGACACTGGGAAAATCAGCTCCCTTAGCTGGTTTGAAAACCAGTGGGACTTACTGGGGGGCTGTAAGAAACTTAGAGCACACACTTAAAGAGCACATGCACAGACTTGATTGCTCTCAGTCCCAGCATAGAGGCAGCAGATTGAAAACTTCCTGGTGCTCTAGCTGGCCTGCCAGGACCACCCCAGCACACACCTCAGCCTGCACAAGACCCCTGCTCCAACTCCTCCTGCTCTGGCACTGCTCCCCACTAAATGGGAGACCACCATTCCCAACACACACGTGCACACCAGGGAAGGAGTGAAGCCACCTTGGGCAGCAGCCTTACATCTAGCCAGGGTGGAGACACAAGCCAGCCCAGAAGTGCAGCTCCAACTTCTTAGTCTCAACCCCACCTCTGACCAAGTTGGACACCTGGAGCCAGCTAAGAAGTATGGATCCAAAACCTTGGTCCCCAGACATTCCCCTTATCAAGGCAGAGACTGCCATTACAAATGTGAGAAACTCAATTCCCTAAAGGTTCCTTCTCTACCCCTTGTGCTATGGCCTTACCCCTCAATAGGGCAGTAACCATCACTGAGCTGAGGAGAAGCCCTGGATCACACCTGGCTCCAGCTCTAGCACCTCCAAATCCAGCCTTACCGCTCATGGTGGGGGGTGGGGAAGCTGCCAATGCAACCCAGGAGAAGACACAGCCTGTGCTTACTTTAGATCAAGCTTTCCCACCAAAAGCACTGGGCACATGCAGACCACATGCAGATGCTCCCATACAAGGACACAACTTTAAGACAAGGATAGTGTCATAGAGACAAAGAAACTCAAACAAAATGAGAAGACAGATGTATATGTTTCAAACAAAATAACAAAATAAAATTCCAGAAAAAAAAAAACTAGTGAAATGAAGATAATAATTGCCCTGAGAAAGAATTCAAAACACAGTAATAAAGAATAAGACAAGGATGCCCACTCTCACCACTTCTATTTAATATAGTATTGGAAGTCCTAGCCATAGCGGTCAGACCAGAAAAAGAAATAAAATGCATCCAAATTGGAAGGGAAGAAGTAAAACTGTCACTATTTGCAGATGGCATAATACTATGTATAGAAACCCCTATCATCTCCACAAAAACAACAACAACAACAAAATAAACCATTAGAACTAATAAATGGATTCAGTAAAGTTGCAGGATACAAGATTAATATACAGAAATCTGTTGCTTTTCCATGTGCTAATAATCAGCTATCAGAAAAAGAAAGCAAAAAAAAATCTCATTTAAAACCATATCAAAAAAAAGAAAATACCTAGGAATATACTTAAGCAAGGAGGTGAAAGACCTATACTCTGAAATCTATAAAACACTGATGAAGGAAACTGAAAATGACACAAAGAAATGGAAAGATACCCCATGTTCATGGATTGGAAGAATTAATATTTTTTAAATGACCAAACTGCCCAAAGCAATCTGTAGATTTAATGCAATCCCTATCAAAATATGCATTATGTTTTCCCAGAACTAAAACAAATAAAATTTGTGTGAAACCACAAAAGACACTGAATAGCAATCCTGAGAAAGAGGAACAAAGCTGGAGGTATCACTCTCCCTGACTTCACACCATAATAAAAAGCTACAGTAATGAAAACAGTATGATACTGCCACAAATTCAGAAACATAGAGCAAGTGAAAAAAAATAGAGAGCCTGGAAATAATCCCCCATAAAAATGGTCAATTAACCTATAATAAAGGAGGCAAGAATATACAATAGGCAAAAAAATCTCTTTAATTAGTGTTGCTGATGACACTGGATTGCTACATGTAAAAGAATAAAATTAGAACATTTTTCCACCATATTCAAATATAAACTCAAAATGGATTAAAGACCTAAATGTAAGACTAGAAACCATAAAAATTCTAGAAGAAAACATAAGGAGTATACTCTTTGACATAGGTCTTAGCAATACTTTTTTGGATCTGTCTCCTCAGGCAAAGGAAACAAGAGGAAAAATAAATAAATGGATGTAATCAAAATTAAAAGTTTTGTATAGCAAAGGAAATCATCAACAAAATGAAATGGAAACCTACTGAATGGGAGAATATATTTGCAAATAATATGTCTGATAAGGAAGTACTATCCAAAATACATAAAGAACTCATTTAACTCAATATCAAAAAACAAATATCATGATTAAAAAATAGGCAGAGGACCTGAGTAGGTATTTTTCTAAGAAGACATAAAGATGGTCAACATGCATATGAATATATGTTCAACCTCATTAATCATCACGGAAATGCAAATCAAAACTACAATGAGATACCAACTGTCACCTCTCACAATGACTATTATCAAAAAGACAAGAAAACAACAACTATTGGTGAGGATGTACTTTGTGCAGTGTTGGTGGGAATGAAAATTGGTGCAGCCACTAGAGAAAACAGTATGGAGGGTCCTCAAAAAAAAAAAACATAGAACTACCATACTTTGCAGTAGTCCCACTCTGAGTATTTTCCCAAAGAAAACAAAAACACTAATTTGGAAAGTTATATGCACCCATATATCTACTGCAGCACTACTCACAATAATCCATATCTGAAAGCAAACTAAGTGTCCTTTAACAGTTAATGGATAAAGAAGAATAAGTGGTATATATGTGTGTGTGAGTTGTGCGTGTGTGTGTGTATATATATATAATGGAATATTGCTCAGCCATAAAAAAGAATGAAATTTTTCCATTTGTAACAACATGGATGAACCTAGAGGGTATTGTGCTTAGTGAAATAAGTCAGAAAGAGAAAGATAATACTACAAATTTTTACTTATATGTGGAATCTCGAAAATAAATCAAATGAACAAACAAAACAGAAACAGACTCAGATACAGAGAACAAACTAGTAGTTACCAGTGGGGAGAGGAATGAAGGGAAGGGTAAGATAGGGCAAGGACATTGAGATACAAACTACTAGGTATAAAATAAGTAAGCTACAAGGATGTATTGTACAACACAGGGAATACAGCCAATATATTATAATTACTTTATATGAAGTCTAATCTATAAAAATATAAAATCACTATATTTTATAGTGAATGTCAGTTATCAAGAAGACAAGAAACAAGTGTTGGTGCGGATGTGGAAAAAATGAAACCCTTGTGCACACTTAGGAATTTAAATTGGGGACAGCCACTATGAAAAACAGTATGGAGATTCCACAAAAAACTAAAAATAGAGCTACCATATGATCCAGTAATTCCATTTCTGGGTATTTTCCCAAAGAAAATAAAAACTAATTCAAAAATATATATGTACCCCTATATTCATTGCAGCACTATTTACAATAGCTATGATATTGAAACAATCTGAGTGTCCATTGTTAGATGAATAGATATACAATATATATATATATATATATATATAATGGAATACTAGTTGCCCATAAAAAGAATGAAATCTTGCCATTTGTGACAATATGGATGGACCTAGAGGGCATTATGCTAAATGAAATGTCAGAAAAAGACAAATACTGTATGATTTCACTCATATGTGAAATCTAAAAAAACAAAATAAATGAACAAACAAAACAAAACAGAACAGAAATATACTCATAGACACAGAGAACAAATTGGTGGTTACCTGAAGGGAGAAGGTGGGGGATGCACGAAATAGGTGAAGGGATTAAGAGGAACAAATTTCCAGCTATAAAATAAAGAAGTCAGAGGAATGTAATGTACACATAGGGAATATAGTCAATAATAGTGTAACAAATATTTATGGTGATGGAAGATAATTGGACTTGTGAATATTTCATAATGTATAAAAATATTAAACTACAATGTTGTACATCTGAAACTAATATAATATTGTAAGGCAACCACACTTCAATTAAATAAATAAATAAACAAACAAATAAATAAATATTTTTTTTAAGGTGGAGTCACTGTAAGGGGGAAATCAACCAGTACATGAAATATCTACTCCAGGACAGAAGAAGATGTGATAAATCAGATAGTAGTTCTTTGGGCTACAGGATAACAGAAAACATTTAAATAGTTATACTCAGGTGGTGGGGGGTGGAAGGATGGGGGTTGGGTTTTTTGTTTATTAGTTTTAGGGGGGGTTTGCATAATAATAAGTCCAATCAACCATTCAGTGCCAGAATTTCCAAAATTCTGTTGGTTTTTCCATTGCAGTCATAAGTTAACGGCTGAATCTTCAATCATCACATCTGCAATCAGGTAGGAAGAAGACGAAAAGGGAGGGGATGGTGCCTGGAACAAGAATGTACAACTGTTAACATGTATATCCATATGCAAAAGAATTAAGTTGGTCCCTTACCTCATGCCAAAACTAATTCAAAATGGACTGAAAACCTAAATGTAAGAGTTAAAACTCTCAAAAGAAAACATGAAGTGTAAACTTTTGTGACATTGGATTAGACGATTGTTTATTAGATGTGACACCTAAAGCACAAGCAACCAAAGGAAAAAAACAGATAAACTGGACTTCATAAAAATTAAAAACTTCTGTGCTTCAAAGGAAAAAAATCAAGGTAATGAAAAGGCAATGCACAAAATGAGAGAAAACCTTTACAAATCATATATCTAATAAGGCTCTAGTATCCAGAATATATAGCTATTACAACTCAACAGTATAAGAACAAATAGTCCAGTTTAAAAATTGGCAAAGAATCTAAATAGGCATTTATCCAAAGAAGATAAACAAATGGCCAATAAACCCATGAAAAGCAGCTCAGCATCTCATTCCTAATGGGAAATGCAAATCAAAACCACAATGAGATACCACTTCACACCCAGTAGGATGCCTATAATAAAAAAGACACAAAATAACAAGTGTTGGCAATGTTCTGATGTAGAGAAATCGGAACCTTCACGTAATTATGGTTGGAATGTAAAATGGTGCTGTTGCTTTGGAAAACTCTTTTTCGTCAAAAATTTGGACATAAAGTTGGCATTTAGCCCAGCAATTCCACCTTAGGTATATACCCAAGAGAATTAAAAACAAATGTGCACACCAATGCTCATACCATAATAGCAAAAAGTTTAAACAACACAAAGGCTTATCAACTGATGAATGGATAAACAAAATGTGACATGTCCTTATAATGTAATATTATTCAGCCATAAAATATATAAAGTACATATATATGAATATATGATACAATATGGAGGAATTTTGAAAATATTATGCTAGGTGAAACAATCCAGACACAAAAGGCCACATATTATATACTCCATTTATTTGAAATGTCCAGAACAGGCAAATGCATGGAGACATAAAATAAACTATTATTTGCCATGGTCTGAAAGAAGAGAATAGGATGTGAATGTTAATAGGTAGGAAGGTTCTTCTGGGGATGATGAAAATGTTCTAAAATTAAATGCTCTTGATGGTTACAAAACTGTGGATATATTAAAAGTCATTGAATTCTACACTTTAAATGGGTGAATTGTATGGTATGTGAATTACATTTCAATAAAGCTGTTAACAACAAAATTTACAAACTAAATCAAAATAAAAAGGAAGAAAGAAAGGAAAAATGTATAAACCTCAAAGCAAAGAATTTTTTCTGAGTCTCATTGCATAACTGGTTTTACAAGTAGACAGAAGTATCTTCCTGGGGTTATAACTTCAGGTTCCTGAAAAACTCTCTGTCACCTGTAACTACTGCACAAGACAACTCAGCATTACCTGTAAGAGAAATACAAATATCCAGGTTTTTAAGTGAATTTGAGTCTTATTTTAATTTCAGCTCTGCCACTTTGGACAAACTCACATGCTCTCAATAGTCTTCTGGACAATGCTGCCAGGACTCTGCCCATTTCCCCTCTGATCCCTTTCCATTTTTGTGTAGATTTGTCTATAATTGTCTTCCCTCCCAAAGGCCTGCACTGTGTCTATTTGTTAGAGATGCCCTCAGGGTGACAGGGAGCCCTAAGTACCTGAGGATTGCAAACTAAAGAATGTCATTCAAAATCTGGTTCTAGAAGAATGAAGTCACTAGTCACTGCAGTCATTGAGGGCAGAGATCAGGAATGAGGCATTCTGTGCTTTGGGATAAACTGGTGGAACAAGCCTTCAGATAGATATTTTCAGATTTTATAAACCCAATTTCTTGCCTTCTCATATCTAGAAAAGCACTAAAATCATTAACAGAGACATCTGCTCCTCATGACTAGCAGGAACCTTCTGTCAAAATGTGTGCTCAGTTACACATATCCCCTCTTCACTAAAATCATGTATCCCCCACTACCTCTTAGGAGCAGTTTGTCAGAGTTATCTGAGAGGCTGTCTCCTGGGCGATAGTCCGTAGTAAGCCCCAAATAAAACAACTCATAACTCTCACATTGCACATTTTTTTTCAGTTGACAGGATATACATTATCCTTAACCAGTGACTGATAGGTCCAGGGCTATAAATACCCTAGTCACATTGTCTCCCATGAGGCAACTCTGAATTAAGCCCCCCAGTAACAATAGAGCTTCCAGTGGTTTTGAGCCAAAGCCTTTGCTTGGCCTCCTACTTTTCTCTGTCCCAATTTCCCCACCCCAGCTAAGAACATTTCCTGATACCTAATACCACAGGTATCCTCATCTCAAATCTGCTTCTGGGGAACCCAATCTAAGGTAACTTTCCTTATCTACAAAACAAAAAGCATGGGGATAACAAGGAAAAGGCTCTATGACAACAACAGAGCAGGCCCTTGATAAACAGAGATTCTTCTTTGACTTCTAGTACCATGACCTGTCAGAACATTCTTATCCTTGGATAACTTCCTGTAGACCATAAACAGAAAGACTATGAGGAAACCAAAGAGGTAGTGGAATGTGTGAGTGAATAAATGTGAAAAAAAAATAAGACAGGAAAACAGGACGTCTTGGATGCAACACAGCAGTGGCTGAGAATGTGAACTCAGACTAAGTTTGGACCTAAACTATCCCAGCTACC
The DNA here is from genome assembly GCF_026419965.1 of Kogia breviceps. Classification (NCBI taxonomy): domain Eukaryota; kingdom Metazoa; phylum Chordata; class Mammalia; order Artiodactyla; family Physeteridae; genus Kogia; species Kogia breviceps. The sequence continues at coordinate 22,989,057 of NC_081320.1, forward strand.
TGAACACATTATTTACTTCTCCAAGTCTTGATTTTCCCCTGTAAAATGGGGATGACAACACATCATCTCATAAAAGTGTTAAGAGGATTAAATGAGATCGTGAGTGGACAGCACCTGGCATTAAGTAAAAATTAGCTATTGTTATTATGGTGGTGGTGGCAGTGGTAGTTATTTTTTTGTATATGTATGTGGCAGTAGTAATAGAAGTAATCTGGGGGCACCAAAAACAAGTTTTACTGACTTCACAATTTTGCCACAATTGAAGTTAGATCCAATTTGACAACTAGGCTAAATTCCAAACTCCTTAAGGCAGATGCAGTTTTAAAGCTCATTCCAAAGGATAAGACCCTATGCCTCATGTTGAGTGTTGGAAGTGTTTTGCCTGGTGGCAAAAGGCACCAGTCTTCTGTTTCATGCAGATAACACCAGGCAGAGATTTTAATCAGCCCCCAAGAGCAGTCTTTCTAACACCATCCAGGCTTCCAGTACTAGGAGAGGCACCACAGCTATCAAACTAACACTCTGCTGAGCAGGAAAGCCTCATAAAATAGCATAGGGATATATGTTTATATACATGTTTTTAATTTTAAAAGGATGAAAAATGCATAGCTATGGGACTCAGCCAGGCATAAATTATACAGTGTGACATGTCAGTCAGTTAGCACAACAATTAGATGTAAGAAGTCTGAGGAATAAGTAAACACTTATAGAGGGCTGTCTGACACACAGCTCAGACACAGCACACTGAAAGGGCATGTTGTAGCAATGAGTAATACAAAAAGCATCCCAGGAAGCAGTGCATACCTCACCTGAAGCCAATTCCCCAGGGAAATGAGAGACAAGCTTCAGTTGTACATGTGTAAACAAAGTGACTTCATACATTCTGACTCAGGTTCAGTTCAACTAGTGTTCCTGCTTCACTCTTGTGAAGTCTATTCTCCACCAAAGTGATCCTTTTACAACCAATACCAGTTTATTTCACACCCCTAATCAAAAACCTTCCAATGGCTTCCATCACACATTGTACAAAATCCAAAATTCTTAACATGATCAGCAATCCCAACATAATCTGACTCCTGGGTCCCTAGTTTACCTTATTTCCTGCCCCTTCTCCCCTTGCTCATTCTACTCCAGTCCACTACCCTCTTTTGTCTTCCACAAATTTGGCAAGTACACATGCTGTCTAGGAACTTTAGTCCTGTTGCTCTGCCAGGAATGCTTCCCTTCCCCCTTCCCAGGTATTTCAGGGGCTCACTCCTTCATTGCATTCAAATCTCTGCTCAAGTGTTACCTTCTCAGAATAGCCTGCTACCAACATATAATGTATTTGTGTACATGTTTATACTCTTTCTTGTCCTGGACTGTAAGTTCCATGAGGATAAGTACTTCTTTTATTCATAGCCGTATATCCAGTGCCTGGAACTGAGCCTGGCATATAGTGAGCACTCAGTATTTGTTTAAGGAATAAATGGTTGAATGAAAGAATTCACTGAGTATATATTACATATGAGGCAACTGTGTTCAAAAACAGAATTCATAGGATAAAGTACCTTAGAATCTACATCTACACTGTATAACTTTCACAGGTGGCTACTGAGCACCTAGAAGGATGAATATCTAAACTAAGATGTGCAATATGTGTACTTACTACTAAAAATCTACTGGATTTTTGAAGATTTAGTATGAAAAAGAATGTAAATTGCCTCAATAATTTTTTTTAACATCTTTATTTGAGTATAACTGTTTTACAATAGTGTGTTACTTTCTCCTTTACAACAAAGTGAATCAGTTATACATATACATATGTTCCCATAACTCTTCCCTCTTGTGTCACCCTCCCTCCCACCCTCCTTATCCCACCCCTCTAGGTGGCCACAAAGCACAGAGGTGAACTCCCTGTGCTATGCTGCAGCTTCCCACTAGCTATCTAATTTACATTTGGTAGTGTGTATATGTCCCTGCCACTCTCTCACATCGTCACAGCTTACCCTTCCCCCTTCCCATATCCTCAAGTCCATGCTCTAGTAGGTCTGTGTTTTATTCCCATCCTACCACTAATCTCTTCATGACTTTTTTTTTTTTTTAGATTCCATATATATGTGTTAGCATACAGTATTTGTTTTTATCCTTCTGACTTACTTTACTCTGTATGACAGACTCCAGGTCTATCCACCTCATTACAAATAACTCAGTTTCATTTCTTTTTATGGCTGAGTAATATTCCATTGTATATATGTGCCACATCTTCCTTATCCATTCATCTGTTGATGGACACTTAGGTTGCTTCCATGTCCTGGCTATCGTAATAAGAGCTGTTATAAACATTTTGGTACATGACTCTTTTTGAATTATGGTTTTCTCAGGGTATATGCCCAGTAGTGGGATTGCTGGGTCATATGGTAGTTCTATTTGTAGTTTTTTAAGGAACCTCCATACTGTTCTCCATAGTGGCTGTATCATTTTACATTCCCACCAACAGTGCAAGAGTGTTCCCTTTTCTCCACACCCTCTCCAGCATTTATTGTTTCTAGAGTTTTTGATGATGGCCAATCTGGCCAGTGTGAGATGATATCTCATTGTAGTTTTCATTTGCATTTCTCTAATGATTAATGATGTTGAGCAATCTTTCATGTGTTTGTTGGCAATCTGTATATCTTCTTTGGAGAAATGTCTATTTAGTTCTGCCCATTTTTGGATTGGGTTGTTTTTTTTTTTTGTTACTGAGCTGCCTGAGTTGCTTATAAATTTTGGAGATTAATCCTTTGTCAGTTGCTTCATTTGCAAATATTTTCTCCCATTCTGAGGGTTGTCTTTTGGTCTTGTTTATGGTATCCTTTGCTGTGCAAAAGCTTTTAAGTTTCATTAGATCCCATTTGTTTATTTTTGTTTTTATTTGCATTTCCCTAGGAGATGGGTCAAAGAGGATCTTGCTGTGATGTATGTCATAGAGTGTTCTGCCTATGTTTTCCTCTAAGAGTTTGATAGTGTCTGGCCTTACATTTAGGTCTTTAACCCATTTTGAGTTTATTTTTGTGTGTGGTGTTAGGGAGTGTTCTAATTTCATACTTCTACAGGTAGCTGTCCAGTTTTCCCAGCACCACTTATTGAAGAGGCTGTCTTTTCTCCACTGTGTTTCCTTCCCTCCTTTATCAAAGATAAGGTGACCATATGTGTGTGGGTTTATCTCTGGGCTTTCTATCCTGTTCCATTGATCTATATTTCTGTTTTTGTGCCAGTACCATACTGTCTTGATTACTGTGGCCTTGTAGTATAGTCTGAAGTCAGGGAGCCTGATTCCTCCAGCTCCATTTTTCGTTCTCAAGATTGCTTTGGCTATTCGGGGTCTTTTGTGTTTCCATACAAATTGTGAAATTCTTTGTTCTAGTTCTGTAAAAAATGCCAGTGGTAATTTGATAGGGATTGCAATGAATCTGTAGATTGCTTTGGGTAATAGAGTCATTTTCACTATGTTGATTCTTCCAATCCAAGAACATGGTATATCTCTCCACCTATTTGTAACATCTTTAATTTCTTTCATCAGTGTCTTATAGTTTTCTGCATACAAGTCTTTTGTCTCCTTAGGTAGGTTTATTCCTAGATATTTTATTCTTTTTGTTGCAATGGTAAATGGGAGTGTTTTCTTAATTTCATTCTCAGATTTTTCATCATTAGTGTATAAGAATGCCAGAGATTTCTGTGCATTAATTTTGTATCCTGCTACTTTACCAAATTCATTGATTAGTTCTAGTAGTTTTCTGGTAGCATCCTTAGTATTCTCTATCTATAGTATCATGTCATATGCAAACAGTGACAGCTTTACTTCTTCTTTTCCTATTTGGATTCCTTTTATTTCTTTATTTTCTCTAATTGCTGTGGCTAGAACTTCCAAAACTAGGTTGAATAAGAGTGGTGAGAGTGGGCAACCTTGTCTTGTTCCTGATCTTAGTGGAAATGGTTTCAATTTTTCACCATTGAGAACAATGCTGGCTGTGGGTTTGTCATATATTGCCTTTATTATAATGAGGAAAGTTCCCTCTATGCCTACTTTCTGCAGGGTTTTTATCATAAATGGGTGTGGAATTTTGTCAAAAGCTTTCTCTGCATCTATTGAGATGATCATATGGTTTTTCTCCTTCAGTTTGTTGATATGGTGTATCATGTTGATTGATTTGCGTATATTGAAGAGTCCTTGCATTCCTGGAATAAACCCCACTTGATCATGGTGTATGATCCTTTTAATGTGCTGTTGCATTCTGTTTGCTAGTACTTTGTTGAGGATTTTTGCAACTATGTTCATTAGTGATATTGGTCTGTAATTTTCTTTTTTTTTTGTAGTATCCTTGTCTGGTTTTGGTATGAAAGTGATGGTGGCCTCATAGAATGAGTTTGGGAGTGTTCCTTCCTCTGCTATCTTTTGGAAGAGTTTGAGAAGGATAGGTGTTAGTTCTTCTCTAAGTGTTTGATAGAATTCGCCTGTGAAGCCATCTGGTCCTGGGCTTTTGTTTGTTGGAAGATTTTTAATCACAGTTTCAATTTCAGTGCTTGTGATTGGTCTGTTCATATTTTCTATTTCTTCTGGATTCAGTGTTGGCAGGTTTTGCATTTTTAAGAATTTGTCTATTTCTTCCAGGTTGTCCATTTTTTTGGCATAGAGTTGCTTGTAGTAATCTCTCATGATCTTTTGTATTTCTGCAGTGGCAGTTGTTACTTCTCCTTTTTCATTTCTAATTCTATTGATTTTAGTCTTCTCCCTTTTTTTCTTGATGAATCTGGCTAATGGTCTATCCATTTTGTTTACCTTCTCAAAGAACCAGCTTTTACTTTTATTGATCTTTGCTATTGTTTCCTTCATTTCTTTTTCATTTATTTCTGATCTGATCTTTATGATTTGTTTCCTTCTGTTTACTTTAGGGTTTTTTTGTTCTTCTTTCTCTAATTGCTTTAGGTGTAAGGTTAGGTTGTTTATTCGAGATGTTTCCTGTTTCTTAAAGTAGAATTGCATTGCTATAAACTTCCCTCTTAGAACTACTTTTGTTGCATCCCATAGGTTTTGGGTCATCGTGTCTCCATTGTCATTTGTTTTTCGGTATTTTTTGATTTCCTCTTTGATTTCTTCAGTGATCATGTCACCATTAAGTAGTGTATTGTTTAGCTTCCATGTGTTTGTATTTTTTACAGATCTTTTCCTATAATTGATATCTAGTCTCATAACGCTGTGGTCGGAAAAGATACTTGATATAATTTCAATTTTCTTAAATTTACCAAGGTTAGATTTGTGACCCAGTATATGATCTCTCCTGGAGAATGTTCCATGAGCACTTGAGAAAAATGTGTATTTTGTTGTTTTGCGGTGGAATGTCCTATAGATATCAATTAAGTACATCTTGTTTAATGTATCATTTAAAGCTTGTGTTTCCTTATTTATTTGCATTTTGGATGATCTGTCCATTGGTGAAAGTGTGGTGTTAATGTCCCCTACTATGATTGTGTTATTGTCGATTTCCCCTTTTATGGCTGTTAGTAGTAGCCTTATGTATTGAGGTGCTCCTATGTTGGATGCAGAAATATTTACAATTGTTATATCTTCTTCTTGGATCGACCCCTTGATCATTATGTAGTGTCCTTCGATGTCTCTTGTAATAATTTTTATTTTAAAGTCTATTTTGTCTCATATGAGAATTCTACTCCAGCTTTCTTTTGATTTCCATTTGCATGAAATATCTTTTTCCATCCCCTCACTTTCAGTCTGTATGTGTCTCTAGGTCTGAAGTGGGTCTCTTGTAGACAGCATATATACAGGTCTTGTTTTTTTATCCATTCAGCCAGTCTGTGTTTTTTGGTGGGAGCATTTAATCCATTTACATTTAAGGTAATTATCAATATGTATTAGAGTTGCTTTATAATTAGACCTCATCAAGTTTTGCTTGTTCAAATACAGAGTTTGTGTCTCTCCTGTGGATCTTTTCAGTTTCCTCTTGTTTGCTGGATACAGACCTCTTGCTGCATCTTTAGATTGGGCACCCGTTGCCTTTTTCATGATCAGCATTGCAAAGCGAGCAAGAGTAAGCAAGGTCTCAGGCAACTTCACTCAGTTTGGTGCAGCTGCAGCTCCAGGTGCCAAGCCTGTTGAGAATAACCTCTGCTGCCTCAGGATACTCTCCCAGGTTCCTATCACTGCCCACTAGGCCCAATTTCCATCACCCTGACCCCAAAGAAACTGCTGAGTCGAGAAGTTGTGACTATAAGACTTCCACTTCAGGTACAGCTTCCTTTAATTCTGTTCATGAAAGTTGGAGGAGAGAGTGCTACTGTCCACAATGAGTGAAGCTGTTGAGATTGGGCACCACTGGGGAGTCCCCATTCTGGGAGACTTGAGCCCTTAGTGCACTTCTTTGCCTAACAAATGCCACACTCTTTCCCTCAGCCTGCTTCTCCCTCCAGCCCAGCTCCTTCTGCTCAGAGCTAGAGCCCACCAGCAAGTTTCAGTTAAGGCACTGAATCTGCATCCTCACTGTACATCAGAATCAACTGAAGAGCATTTCAAACATTGGATTATGTTTGGATTACATTCAGTCTCTAACTTGTCTTCATCCATTATCCTGAGCATCAGCAATCATTGTCACTCTACAACTTCATAAACTTTCACATTTGTCCACTCTTTAGGCAATTCAGCTGCATTTCCTCTAGCATTTTGTTCACCTTCATTTACCTTCAGAGCTGATGGAAATCACACCATCTCATATATCTGGCTTCCTCATACAGGCCTTCTCTATCTCAAGTACAGCAAACAGATTGCTTTCTTCCCTTGCCATTCTGAGCATTATCTAGGTGCTGAACACAAGATGCTGTGAATAAATGATGAAACCAAGTTTCAGCTTAGAGCTTTCTGTGTTCCATTTGCATAGCTATAATGTCAGATTCATAATTCATGAGCAAATGCTATTATGGCCCTTCCCTTATAGCTCAATCCTCCACTGCCTCTAACTCTCAGATGTGCAAGATGAACCAACTCTCCTGCAGCTTGGAGCAATCTCTCCTTTCTGAGTGCACAGTGGAGTGATGGCCCTAATTTTTATGCAAGTGTGGATCCTTGGATGCCTAACATCATTCACAACCTAACATAAAACAAAACTGAAGATTTTGATTCTGAAAGTCATAAGCATATTGGGTCAACAAAAGAAACTGAGGATCTGGGATTGCCTTTAGAATTCTGGTGGAGTGAAAAGTTGGTCTATCTCTAAAAAAAGTAAATTATGGTGTAGGAGGTGTGCTAGGAAGGCTTTCCTAATCAAAATTCTCTCCCCTATATATATGCCTTTCATACCTGGGATTCCACTATTAAAAACTGTCAGGAAACATTGTCTCTTAGAAAGAAAATGTTCTTGAGAAGAATGCCATACTGGACCAGCCCACTTGTACATGGAGCTTCCTATGTGTCAGGTATTGTTCTAGGTGTTTTCTGCATACTAATTCATGTGATCCTTAAAATAGACCTAGGATGTAGATAATATCATCATCATCATCATCATCTCCACTTTTCAAATGAGGAAAGTGAATCACCAAAAGCGTGGGTAACCTGCCCAAAGTCATATGCAAGAATCAAGCCTAATTACAGAATCTGAATGTAAGCAATATATTGAAGGGCCTCTGGAAGATGACACATGTAAGAGGTCTCTCTGTATGTCTGAAGATTACAGAAAGAGTGGAAAATATTCTGAAAATAAGAAATGTGAAGGCATGTTGAATGGAGCAGGGGACAAAGCCCTTACTGTTGCATATCATTTTCCCTCCAACTCTATTACCTTCATCCTCCTCTCCTTCCTGTCTCCCCTTCTCTTCCTCTATTCTCACACTCTGGCCTCCCTGCAGCAACTTGACACACCATGAATTCTCCCATTTCAAAGCCTTCACACTCACTCTTTTTCTTCCTAGAATGCTCAGAGATCTACATGATTTCCTCCTTTACCTCTTTCAATTATCAGAGAAATCGTCTGACCACACAGTATTGTCTGACTTGAACTTTCCAATAGCCTTTCAAGATCAATGTTGCCATATTTCTACCTATGCCAATTTTATGGATGAGAAAGATGAAGCCCAATGATATTAATTCATTTGCCCAAGGTCACATAACAATAAGCAGCAGAGCCAGGACTTAAACTCAAAAATAACTGCAAGACTGATCATTTTGGGAACACCCAATCTCTATCTTTTCACTTTTATCCCCCATAGATTGCATACCTAGTGCTTCTAAGATCTGTACTAGGAAGAACATGTCAGCATCTCTGCCAAAAAAACTTTTACTCATGCAGTCACCATATTTATAATCAGTCTCCATCTAAAGATATATCTGATCTAACCTTATCATTGACAAGAAGATCAGTGATTTAAGTTTTCAATGAGCCTTGTTAATTATAGCCATAGACTCACATAACAAAGTATAACATGGAAGACCTGGAAGACCTCTAAAGTGTCTCAAGTTTTATCTTCCAGTTGGAGGTCATCTTGAAATAATTGTAAAGGAAGTATTTCACAGCCATTCATCCATTCATTTAACAAATGTGTACTGAACTTCTAATGTGGAAGGAGCAGTTCTAGGTGCTGAGTATATAGCAGTGACCCAAAAGACTGAGCTCTTTCTCTCACAGAGCTCACACTGCAGGGGCAGGTAAGTAGTAGGAGGCAGCTAACACAAAAATAAATAAGTAAATGTATAACATGCCAGGTGATGATAAGTGCTGTGAAAAAAAGCAGGGTAAGTGGACAGCGATTTGGAGGGATTGGAGGGAAAGATGGTGTGATGTTATTTTATATTGTGTGGTCAGACAAGACTTCTCTGATGAGGTGACAATTGAAAGAGGTAAAAGGGGAAATCATGTGGATCTCTGAGTATTCCAGGAAGAGAGAACAGTGAGTGTTTCCATTTTTTTCCTGAATCTTTATGCAGAGGTGGCATGATTTAGTGAGAAGTTAGAGGCATAATGTAATCAACAAGACTTTGTTTAAAAAGGAAAAAAAAAAACCCATAAAATAAATTCACAAGTTCTCCAGCCAAGTATACCTCATCCTCTTCTTTATTTCCAACAACTCCCATAGTTCTACTACATTGATTTATTTAACACGTCATTAACAAAATGTGATCTATTTAACACATAATTAACAAAATTACTGGGCTCTCACTTAATGCCAGGTATCCCCACTTAGTGAATATGTCTTATTAAGTCTCTTTTATGATTAATACTTCACTGATAAAGGATACCTTTATTGTTCTTCCCTCTGCCAGAATGCAAGTGTAGAATGAGAAAACATTCAGTACTTGAGATGTTCTGGGTTGGATAAGGAGAATGGAGATATCGTATATTTTCCCTGACTTAACCAAAAATACCTTGAGAAATACTTTGTGTTTTCAGTATTAGAATAAGTCTATGGATAGCAAAGAGTGGATGATGCATCTGCACCACAGAGCAGAAATGAAATAACTAGTCTAGACTCAGAGTAATTTGTTCTTTTAGTTTATGTCTAATCACTGTCTACTTCTCTCATGGAACCATTAACTTACACATGTATGGCTTCAGTCTAAGAAGAGAAGAAATGTTGCATGGAGTAAAGTCTTATTTTATTATGAATTCATTCTCTCTAGGTTCAGGTAATGCTCCATGTTTTTCTGTTTCTGTTGGGGAACAGACTGTCTCAGGGCTGTTATTTAACAGCCCTTTATTTGCAAAACGCGTGAACAAATGACTCCTGTTTATTTCAAGGAGAGAGCTGCTCCTACCAATTCCAGGAAGGGATTGCTGAAAATCAGAGTGTGGGTAATAGGGGATGTGACCCTTTCATTACACAGCACTTATTCACTTTCTAAGCACTGTGGATACTGTCTCATCTATGGTAGGAAAATCAGGGCTGCATCTTCCCTTTCCCTGACCAACTCTAAGTTTGGGAGGTATTGGGAGTGGTCTATGAAATCAAATGAAGTCTATGAAGTCCCAAGGCTTATAACTAAGTGGTAACAGAGTTGGAACTAGATCTCAACCTTTCAAATCCTTGTCAATGGCTCTTTTCATAATGTCCTTCCTTCTTTCACCCAAACTCCTTGGTCCACATGTATTTGATTTTGTTTTTTCTTTATTGGAGTATAATTGCTCTGCAATATTGTGATAGTTTCTGTTGTACAACAAAGTGAATCAGCTATACGTATACATATATCTCCATATCCCCTCCCTCTTTAGTCTCCCTCCCACCTTCCCTATCCCACCCCTCTAGGTCATCACAAAACATCAAGCTTATTAACCTGTGCTATGGAGCAGCTTCCCCCTAGCCATCCATTTTACATTTGGTAGTGTATATACCTTAATGCTACTCTCTCATTTCAACCCAGTTTCCTCTTCCCCACACCATTTCCCCAAGTCCATTCTCTACTTCTACATCTTTATTCCTGCCTTGCCACTAGGCTCATCAGTACCATTTTTTAGGTTCCATATATGTGCATTAGCATACTGTATTTGTTTTTCTCCTTTTGACTTATTTTACTCTGTATGACTAGCTCTAGGTCCATCTACATCATTAGAAATAACTCAATTTCGTTCCTTTTAATGGCTGAGTAATATTCCATTGTATATATGTGCCACATCTTTTTTTTTTTAACATCTTTATTTGAGTATAACTGTTTTACAATAGTGTGTTAGTTTCTCCTTTACAACAAAGTGAATCAGTTATACATATACATATGTTCCCATAACTCTTCCCTCTTGTGTCACCCTCCCTCCCACCCTCCCTATCCCACCCCTCTAGGTGGTCACACAGCACAGAGGTGAACTCCCTGTGCTATGCTGCAGCTTCCCACTAGCTATCTAATTTACATTTGGTAGTGTGTATTTGTCCCTGCCACTCTCTCACATCGTCACAGCTTACCCTTCCCCCTCCCCATATCCTCAAGTCCATGCTCTAGTAGGTCTGTGTTTTATTCCCATCCTACCACTAATCTCTTCATGACTTTTTTTTTTTTTTAGATTCCATATATATGTGTTAGCATACGGTATTTGTTTTTATCCTTCTGACTTACTTTACTCTGTATGACAGACTCCAGGTCTATCCACCTCATTACAAATAACTCAGTTTCATTTCTTTTTATGGCTGAGTAATATTCCATTGTATATATGTGCCACATCTTCCTTATCCATTCATCTGTTGATGGACACTTAGGTTGCTTCCATGTCCTGGCTATCGTAATAAGAGCTGTTATAAACATTTTGGTACATGACTCTTTTTGAATTATGGTTTTCTCAGGGTATATGCCCAGTAGTGGGATTGCTGGGTCATATGGTAGTTCTATTTTTAGTCCTTTAAGGAACCTCCATACTGTTCTCCATAGTGGCTGTATCAGTTTACATCCTCACCAACAGTGTAGGAGGGTTCCCTTTTCTCCACACCCTCTCCAGCATTTATTGTTTCTAGATTTTTTGATGATGGCCATTCTGACTAGTGTGAGGTGATATCTCATTGTAGTTTTGATTTGCATTTCTCTAATGATTAGTGATTTTGAGCATCCTTTCATGTGTCCTTAGCAATCTGTATGTCTTATTTGGAGAAATTTCTATTTAGGTCTTCTGCCCATTTGGGGATTGGGTTGTTTGTTTTCTTGATTTTGAGCTGCATGAGCTGCTGGTATATTTTGGAGATTAATCCTCCATCAGTTGCCTCTTTTGTAAATATTTTCTCCCATTCTAAAGGTTGTCTTTTCATCTTCTTTATGGTTTCCTTTGCTGTGCAAAAGTTTTAAGTTTCATTAGGTCCCATTTGTTTATTTTTTTATTTTATTTCCTTTACTCTAGGAGGTGAGTCAAAAAGATCTGGCTGTGATTTATGTCAAGAGTGTTCTGCCTGTGTTTTCCCGTAAGAGTTTTATACTGTCTGGCCTTACATTTAGGTCTTTAATCCATTTGGCGTTTATTTTTATGTATGGTGTCAGAGAGTATTCTAATTTCATTCTTTTACATGTATCTGTCCAGTTTTCCCATCACCACTTATTGAAGAGGCTGTTTTTTCTCCATTGTATATCCTTGCCTCCTTTATTAAAGATAAGGTGACAATATGTGCATGGGTTTATCTCTGAGCTTTCTATCCTGTTCCATTGATCTATATTTCTGTGTTAGTGCCAGTGCCTTACTGTCTTGATTATTGTGGCTTTGTACAATAGTCTGAAGTCAGGGAGCCTGATTGCTGCAGCTCAGTTTTTCTTTCCCAAGATTGCTTTGGTTATTCAGAGACTTTTGTGTTTCCATTCAAATTGTAAATTTTTTTTGCTCTAGTTCTGTGAAAAATTCCCTTAGCAGTTTGAGAGGGATTGCATTGAATCTGTAGATTGCTTTTGTTAGTAGAATCATTTTCACAATGTTGATTCATCCAATCCAAGAAGATGGTATGTTTCCATCTCTTTGTATCATCTTTGATTTCTTTCATCAGTGTCTTATAGTATTCTGCATACAGGTCTTTTGCCTTCTTAGGTAAGTTTATTCCTAGGTATTTTATTGTTTTTGTTGCAATGGTAAATGGGAGTGTTTCATTCATTTCCCTTTCTGATATTTTGTTGTTTGTGTATAAGAATGCAAGGGTTTTCTGTGTATTAATTTTGTATTCTGCTAATTTACTAAATTCATTGATTAGCTCTAGTAGTTTTATGGTGGCATCTTTAGGATTTTCTATGTATAGTATGATGTCATCTGCAAACAGTGACAGTTTTACTTCTTCTTTCCCAATTTGGATTCCTTTTATTTCGTTTTCTTCTCTGAGTGCTGTGGTTAAAAATTCCAAAACTATGTTGAACAATAGTGGTGAGAGTGGGCAACCTTGTCTTCTTCCTGATCTTAGGGGAAATGGTTTCAATTTTTTATCATTGAGAATTTGGCTGTGGTTTTGTCATACATGGCTTTTATGTTGAGGTAGGTCCCTTATATGCCCACTTTCTGAAGTTTTTAATCATAAATGGGTGTTGAATTTTGTCAGAAGCCTTTTCTACATCTATTGAGATGACCATATGGGGGTTTTTTTGTTCATTTTGTTAATATGGTGTATCACATTGATTGATTAGTGTATACTGAAGAATCCTTGCATTCCGGGGATAAACCTCACTTGAACATGGTGTATGATCCTTTTAATGTGCTGTTGGATTCTGTTTGCTAGAGTTTTGTTGAGGATTTTTGCATCTATATTCATCAGTGATATTGGCCTATAATTTTTCTTTTTTTGTAGTATCTTTGTCTAGTTTTAGTATCAGGGTGATGGTGGCCTCATAGAATGAGTTTGGGAGTGTTCCTCCCTCTGCTATATTTTGTAAGAGTTTGAGAAGGATAAGTGTTAGCTCTTCTCTAAATGTTTGATAGAATTTGCTTGTGAAGCCATCTGGTCCTTGGCTTTTGTTTGTTGGAAGATTTCTAATCACAGTTTCAATTTCAGTGCTTATAATTGGTACATTCATGTTTTCTATTTCTTCCTGGTTCAGGCTTGAAAGGTTGTATTTTTCTAAAAATTTGGCCATTTCTTCCACATTGTCAATTTTATTGCCATATAGTTGCTTGTAGTAGTCTCCTGTGATCCTTTTTATTTCTGCAGTGTCAGTTGTTACTTGTCCTTTTTCCTTTCTAATTCTGTTGACTTGAGTCTTCATCATTTTTTTCCTGATGAGTCTGGCTAATGGTTTATCAGTTTTGTTTATCTTCTCAAAGAACCAGCTTTTAGTTTTATTGATCTTTGCTATGTTTCCTTCATTTGTTTTCATTTATTTCAGATCTGATTTTTATGATTTCTTTCTTTTTGCTAATTTTGGGTTTGGGGGTGGGTTTTTTTGTTGTTGTTGTTCTTCTTTCTCTAATTGCTTTAGTTCTAAGGTTAGGTTGTTTATCTGAGATTTTTCTTGTTTACATATTTCTTATTCTCTAGTTTCTTGAGGTAGGATTGTTCCCTCTTAGAACTGCTTTTTCTGTGTCCCATAGGTTTTGGGTCATCATGTTTTCATTGTCATTTGTTTCTAGGTATTTTTTGATTTTCTCTTTGATTTCTTCAGTGATCTCTTGGTTGTGTAGTGGCATATGGTTTAGCCTCCTTGTGTTGTATTTTTTACAGTTTCTTTTCCTGTAATTTATATCTAGTCTTATAGCACTGTGGTCAGAAAAGGTACTTGATATGATTTCAATTTTCTTAAATTTACTGAGGCTTGATGTGTGAACCAAGACGTGACATATCTGAAGAATGTTCCATGTGCACTTGAGAAGAAGGTTTATTCTGTTGTTTTTGGATGGAATGTCCTATAAATATCAACTGAGTCCATATGGGCTAATGTGTCATTTAAAGCTTGTGTTCCCTTTTATTTTGTTTGGATGATCTGTCCATTGGTGTAATTGGGGTGTTAAAGTCACCTACTATTATTGTGTTACTATTGATTGCCCCTTTTATGGCTGTTAGCATTTGCCTTGTGTATTGAGGTGCTCCTATGTTGGATGCATAGATATTTACAATTGTTATATCTTCTTCTTGGATTGATCCCTTGATCATTATATAGTGTCCTTCCTTGTCTCTTGTAATAGTCTTTATTTTAAAGTCTATTATGTCTGATATGAGTGTTGCCACTCCAGCTTTCCTTTGATTTCCATTTGCATGGAATATCTTTTTCCATCCCCTCACTTTCAGTCTGTATGTGTCCCTAGGTCTGAAGTGGGTCTCTTGTAGACAGCATATGTATGGGTCTTGTTTTTGTATCAATTCAGCCAGTCTGTGTGCTTTGGTTGGAGCATTTAATCAATTTACATTTAAGATAATTTTTTTTTTTTTTTTTTGCAGTACGTGGACCTCTCACTGTTGTGGCCTCTCCCATTGCAGAGCACAGGCTCTGGATGTGCAGGCTCAGTGGCCATGGTTCATGGGCCTAGCCACTCCACGGCATGTGGGATCTTCCTGGACCGGGGCACAAAGCCATGTCCCCTGCATTGGCAGGCAGACTCTCAACCACTGCGCCACCAGGGAAGCCCTAGATAATTATTGATATGTATGTTCATATTATGACTTTTTAATTGTTTTGGGTTTGTTTTGTAAGTCTTTTCCTTCCCTTGTGTTTCTGGCCTAGAGAAATTCCTTTAGCCTTTGTTATAAAGCGCATTCGGTGGTGCTGAACTCTCTTAACTTTTGCTTATCTGTAATTTTAAAATTTCTCCCTCAAATCTGAATGAGATTCTTGCTGGGTAGAGTAATCTTGGCTGTAGGTTTTTCCCTTTCATCACTTGAAATATATCCTGCCACTCCCTTCTGGCCTGTAGTTTCTGCTGAAAGATCAGCTGTTAAACTTATGGAGATTTCCTTGTATGTTATTTGTTGCTTTTCCCTTGCTGTTTTTAATATTTTTTCTTTGTGTTTAATTTTTGCTATTTTGACTAATATGTGTCTCAGCATGTTTCTCTTTGGGTTTATCCTGTATGGGACTCTCTGTGCTTCCTGGACCTGATTGACTCTTTCCTTTTCCATGTTGTGGAAATTTTCAACTATAATCTCTTCAAATATTTTCTTAGACCCTTTATTTTTTTCTTCTTCTCTGGGACTCCTAAAATTCGAATGTTTGTGTGCTTAACGTTTTCCCAGAGATATCTGAGACTGTCCTCCATTCTCTTCATTCTTTTTTCTTTATTTTGCTCTGTGACAGTTATTTCCACCATTCTGTCTTCCAGCTCATTTATCTGTTTTCTGCCTCAGCTATTCTGCTATTGATTCCTTCTAGAGTATTTTTAATTTCAGTCATTGTGTTGTTCATTACTGTTAGTTTGCTCTTTAGTTCTTCTAGGTCCTTGTTAAATGTTTCTTGTATTTTCTCTAGTCTATTTCCAAGATTTTAGATCACTTTACTATCATTACTCTGAATTATTATTCCAGTAGTTTGCCTATTTCTTCTTTATTTATTTGGTCTTGTGCATTTTTTTTTAAAGGGAATGCTATTTATTTATTTTGGCTGTGTTGGGTCTTCGTTTCTGTGTGAGGGCTTTCTCTAGCTGTGGCAAGCAGGGGTCACTCTTCATCATGATGTGCCAGCCTCTCACTATCGTGGCCTCTCTTGTGGAGCACAAGCTCCAGACGTACAGGCTCAGTAGCTGTGGCTCATGGGCCTAGTTACTCCACAGCATGGGGGATCTTCCTAGACCAGGGCTCAAACCCGTGTCCCCTGTATTGGCAGGCAGATTATCAACCACTGAACCACCAGGGAAGCCAGGTATTGTGCATTTTTATCCTGCTCCTTTGCCTGTAAGATATTTCTCTCTCTTCTCATTTAGTCTAATTTGCAGTATTTGAGGTCTCCTTTCCCTAGGCTGCTGGGTTGTAGTTCCTCTTGTTTCTATTCTCTGCCCCTGGTGGTGGGGTTGGTCCACTGTCTTGTGTAGGCTTCCTGATGGGAGGGACTGATTCCTTCTTTCTGGTGGGTGGAGCTAAGTCTTTTCTCTCTGATGAGCAGGGCTGTGTCAGATGGTGTGTTTTGGGGTGTTGTGAGCATAGAATGACTTTAGGTAGTCTGTGTGCTGATGAGTGGGTTTGTGTTCCTGTCTTGTTTGTTGTTTGCTATGAGGCTTCCAGTGCTGGAATCTGCTTGAAGTTGGGTGGAACCAGGTCTTGGATTCAGATAGAGGCTTCTGTGAGAGATCTTGGTGATTAACCTTCCTTAGGGCTGGGAATTCTCTAGTGGTCTAGCATCCCGGACTTGGTGTTCCCACTCCAGAGCCTATAGCCCAACTTCTAGTCAAGGGACCAAACCCCCGTAAGTTGTTCATCCCAGCAATAAAGGGTATTTATGAAAAAAAATAGACTAACAAAACCCCAGACCAATGGTAAAAAACAAGGAAACATGCACACACACAAAAGAAACAAAAACAGAACCAAATAAATCAAGTAGCAAGAGAACAACTGATAAACAAAAGAACCCAAGAACAAAATCAAACAATTAAGGAGAAAGCTGAAAAAAACCCAAACCCAAAAAACAAAACCAAAGCAGAGTGCTAACTAAAGAATGAAACAAACAAAGAAAGAAAAAACTGATAAAAATGATATAAAAAGAAAGAAAATGAACAAAGGGAAAGACAGAACAACAGAAAAGCAGCATAGAAACAGAAATATTTTTTAAAATAGAAAATATATTAAAGAAAAAAATGACAAACAAAACCCTGGAGAAATGGTAAAAACAAAATCAAATGAACAAAAACAGAAACAAGGAAACACACACACATGTAAAAGAAACAAAAACAGAGCCAAATAAATCAAAAAGCAAGGAAACAACCAGACAAATAGAAGAACTCAAAAGTGAAATCAAACAATTAGGATTAAAATGAACAAAAACACATAACCTAAAACAAAACCAAAGCAGTGTGCTAACTGAAGAATAAAGCAAGGAAACTGAGCAAACCAATAAAAATGATTTTAAAATAATAATAATAATAAAATAAAAAGGGAAAAAACAGGACAACAGAAAAGCAAAGTAGAAATGGAAATATTTTTTAAAAGAAAAATATATTTAAGAAAAAGAGGAAGAAACAATAAAGGAAAAGAACATAGAACAGAAAAAGTAAAAGTAGAAATGCATTAAAAATTATAAATAAAAGTATGTTATAAAACAGGGAGATCCCAAAAGACTTAAAAAAAAAAAAAAAAAAAAACCTAAAACAGCAGTCAAACAAACAAAAAAGAAAAAGAAACCAGAAAAAACCCACAAAAATCTAGAACTAACAACAGAATGAATCAAAACATGCTAAAGTTAATAGTAATAATTGTTCCCCTGGGGTCTCTGCTGTAAGTGTCCTTCCACAAACCATGAACCACAGCCCATCTCAATCTCCCCAAGATGCTCTCCTCTGCCTCTGGGCTGGTCTCTGGAATTGCTGTGGGCCCTGTGTGGACAACTCAGACTCTGATCTGGTCCAATTCCTGAGTATGCTTGTCCCCAAAGTCCACAGATTCTAGGGCTAGACCGTTTTCATTTGTGGGAACACTCATTGTCTACTCAGATATTCCATAGATGCAGGGTCTACTTAGCTGATCGTGGGGATTTAATCTGTAGCTTGTACAGCTGATGGAAAGATTTTTGATCTTCTTCCTTAGTCACCCCATCCCTGGGGTTCAGCTTAGGTTTTATTCCCACATCTGCATGTGGTCCACCCTCAAGAGTCAGGCTGCTTTGGAGCTCTTGAGTCTGCCCCTGTGAGGACCAGGAGCAAAGGTGGTATAACTGCTTGGATTGCAGGAACGCTGGTGGAGCCAAATGCACAGGGAAGCTGACAGCCATGGGCACAATGGATATGGCCCTAGTGAGGGTCTTTTCTGGTTCCTGGTGTAAGACGCATGAGGGTGAGCTCTGGCAGGGCATTTTCTTGCTGCCAGCAGCAGGCATGCAAGGGCCAGCCCTGAGAGGGCTTTTTATTTTTATTGCCCTGTAGCTGGCACATGAGGGCCATTTCTGAGGGGGCTTTTTTGTGTGTGTGGTACATGGGTCCCTCACTGTTGTGGCCTCTCCCATTGCAGACCACAGCCTCTGACGTGCAGGCTCAGTGGCCCTGGCTCACGGGCCCAGCCACTCTGCAGCACATGGGATCTTCCCGGACTGAGGCATGAACCCGAGTCCCCTGCCTCGGCAGGCAGATTCTCAACCACTGCATCACCAGGGAAGCCCAAGGGGGACTTTTTTTTATTGCTTTTCAGTCAGCATAAAAGAGCTAGTCCTCAGCAAGCTTCTTTTATTGTCATTGGCAGGTGTCAGTGTGTGGGAAGAGAAAGGTTACAATAGTGGCCCCTCCCCCTGTGTGTGACTCAGCAATAGCACCCTGCTTCCATGACAGTCCAGTCTTCATAGGCATTCCCTTCTGCAGATTTTTCCCTCCCATCCCCTCAGTCCATTTCCCCACAGCTAACAACTGTTCTCACTCTGGGCCTGTTCTCCAATCCCCATGCATCAGCTCCCAGCCCCTTTGCACACCTGTGAGCACATGTCCCAGTCTGGGGCACTTAGGGCCATGGTATGGACCATCTGTGTATTTTGCACTCTGTCCCATCTGCCACAGATCAGCTGCTTCACCCTCTTCTGACAGGCTCAAATGCTTCCTTCTGTCCCAATCGATTTCCCCATCAGAAAGGGGGTTTCCCCAAATTCAGGAATCTCTCCTCTGCTTCAGCTCCCCTGCCCCGTGGTGCATGTCCCATCCCACTTCCTCTCATCCTCCTTCTCCCTTCTTTTTTTGCATCCTACCTGTTATTCAGGGATCTTTATAGTCTTTTCCAGTGTCCAATATCTTCTGCTAGTTTTCAGGTGGTGCTCTGTGAGAATTTTTGCATCTATAGATGTATTCTTGATGCATCTTTGGAGAGAGATGACCTCCATATCCACCTACTCCTCCACCATCTTGAAACCCCCGGTCCACATGTTGAGCTTTGATGATTTCTCTTCTGTCAAAGATTGCGCACAACTTTATAGACCAGATTTCTTTGAGTGATACCTCTCTGAGGTGGTATAACTGTGAAGAACACATAACAAAATTGTTCCTGAGTAAAGCCCTGTTGTAGGTAGGAATTATTCACTCTCATAATGATTATGGTTCCTACTCGTATGATGGGAAAAGTAAAACAGTCTTAAGGAATTGGTGAAATATTTTTCATAAACTAAGTGCAGAATAAATTGATTACTGCAAAGTATTATTCATTTGGTCTAACCAAAAAGCAATACTACTTCTTGATTATGAACCACTTTATTTAATAAAATTTTGGAACTTATATTGTTAATAGAATAGAGCAAGAACCCAGGGAGTCAGTTGTTTTGATGGAAATAAATACCTTATGTATTCACAAATTCTCATGAAAACCAACAGAATATTTTTTAAAAAAAGAATATCCCAAGATTTGTAGTTGATTTAACTTTTTTGAATGACCATTTTTTTGGATCTTTTCAGAAAATGTAAACAACACATTTGCATTCCCATCGAGTTTATAACCTTTTTCATTGTCCACCAGGAATGTGAACTGTCTCAGAGAGATGACTGTGATTTATAATTCCCAAAAAAAAAGTTTATTTAGCGGAAATGGGTCTGAATTATCAAAAAATCTAAATATAAAATTGTCTTCATTATTATATTATTTTAAATACATTATGGACAAATTGGAACCCCCAACCATATCTTTCTTCATGGTTAGCTTAATGAGTGAATGAGTCACTTATAATGAGCAGCCATCCTGGTCATTAAAAACAATTTTGTTTAAATTTTTAAAGTTTATTTTCTTAGTAAACAGACCTCCTGACTACTACCCTTACTATAACCATAAAAAGAGAAAACATATTGATATTTTATATTTTCTTACCAGTCTTTTTTCACAAATTATTTCAGTATTAATTTTTTTCCAACATGTATAATCTCTGAATCTTATTGATGGAACTTAAGTCAACAGGATTTAACAGTATATGAATTTAATTATATAAAAGTTTCAGTTCTCAGAAAGTAAAATTCTTAAGAAAACATCAACTGTCCTTAGCACTTTAGATATATAGTATATACTTATGACTTTGATTCACAAGGGTTCAAACCTGCTTTAGCCTTTTGGAACACTTGCTCTTGGGATGCTCCCTCTGGGAACCTAGCTATTAAACTGAGGGAAGTCCAAAGCACATGGGAAGGTCATGTGGAGGTGCTCCAGCCTACAGCCCCAGATAAGCTTTCAGGTGAGCTCTCAGCGACAGCCAGCATCAACTGCCAGCCATGTAAGTGAGCCATCTCAGATGTCCAGCACAGACAAGCCTTCAGAAGACTGCAGCCTCAGACAATATCTGACAGCATCTGCGTGAGAGATCCTAAGCAAGAGTTGTCCAGTTGATCCTAGTCAAGCCACAGAACCATGATACATAATAAGAAATTGTTGTCTTAAGCCAATAAGTTTTGGAGTGGTTTGCTGTGCAGAAAAAAAAATCACTGGAAAAGTCTCTATGACTAGGCTTTTTGTCCTGATTTATACTCTTTAGTTCCTTCCATACTGCTAGATATAGATAAAATAAGTCTCTGAATATGCTTATTTAAGGTCCAGGCAATTTTCTGATTTCTAACCAGTCCCATTTACTTCACTGTCCCACACTCCTCCCTCCCTCACAACTGAAATCACTAGACACACACAAGAGCTCAACCTACCTTAATATTCTGAAACCACATCATCTCTCTGGACCTTTTAAATCCCAACTCCATGTCTTGATGGCTATCTATCAACAAATCTTCTACCATAGTTTCTCAACTACGACTGCATATTGGAATCACTTGGGAAGAATTTAGAATGTATATGGATACTATTTCCCACCCCCACAGATTCTCATCTAATTGGTTTAGAACAATGTTTCTCTATACTGGCACTATTGACATTTTGGGCTAGATAATTCTTTGCCATGAGGGGCTGTCTGTTATATTGTAGGATACTTGGCAGTATCCTGGCCTCTACTTACTAGATGTCAGTAGCACCCTTAAAGCTTTGACAAACAAAAATGTCTACAAATGTTGCCAAATGTCCACTTGGGGACAAAGTCACCCCCAGTTGAGAACCACTGGTCTAGGGTTTAGCCTGAGCATCAAGATATTTCCAAACTCCCCCAGAACATTCTAATGTGCAGTCAAGTTTGAGCACTACTAGTCTAGAATAATGCTGCTTTTTTAACTTAAGCAGCTTAATTCATGTATATGAACTTAATTCATATATATGAATCACCTGGGGATCTTGTTAAAATGCAGATTCTGATTTAGTAAGTCTGGGGTGGCCCCAAGATTTTACATTTCTAACAAGCTCCCAGGTGATATGATGTGGTTCTCAGACCACACATTGTGTAGCAAGGAAGTAGACCCTGATGGCTATCCTTCAACTTCACACCTTCACTTAGTACCTTACCCTAATTTTCCCCCAGTTTATTGGTGATTGTCAAAACACGGTACCTATATTCTCCACAGTAGGCAGAGATGTCTGAAAACATGGTAGAGCAGAGAAATTACTTCAAGTGAGTTATTCATTTCTTAGGGCTCATTGTGCCATAGACTACATGTTACATTTCACCAGGGTAGGAGGTGCCAGCAGAATAGAAGCAATTTTCCCTACAGTTTGCTGCTTGCTTGTTGCCAAGGGGAAACACCAAGTAGTACCTTGAGCTACCAGTCTTTTTCAATAATACATTTCACATTGCCAGTCAGAAGAAAGGTTGTATGCGAGACCAGAGATATCCCCCTGCTGCCTGAACCCAGCTCCAGCTTTCCTTCTGCATTTTAAAGCCCACAAATTTAACATATATCACAGGGGTTAAACAAATGAGTCAAGAAAGCAGATTTTTAGTTTGAAGAGAGATTTCAGGAAGCAAATTCTACAACTGAATCAAGACAGACTAGGCTTCTAGAATTTACACAGAACTGTGGAAAGGTTACATCTCCCTCCACTCACAATACAGGAAAGCAGAGAGTTTGTACAGCTCTGTTCTGCTTCAATTTTGTCTGAGGGAAGGCTCTCATTTTATTCTGGTGGTATTTATTTGCATTAAAATCACTTCAGAAGTATCTCCTCTCTCACCTGTAAATTTAGCCAGGAACTTGACAATCCCAGTGTCATATTATTTAAATCCTATTGGCTCCAAAGAAGGAAAAAACATCTCACTATCTGGGAATCTATAGTGAAGTACAAGCCTATCTATAGATTCTCCATCTGTACATCTCTATCTAAAGATTCTCTGGTTCAATGTGTGATATGCAATACCACTGTTCTTGTCACCTGTAAAAGAAAAAAGGGGGGCTGTGAGTAACCTTGACTACTGATTGTCCACAAAAACAATGCTAATTAATTTGGGAGAGCTCTTTGAGCATAGAAACTGTAAGAGATATTTCCTCTTCTACTTTTCTTCATGTCCCTCAGAGACAATATTAAATAAACTTCAAGTATGTAGACACTAATTAATTCTGAATAGATCTTCTTCTGAAATCCATACCTACTTTTTCACTATGGAGAAAATTTTGACAGTGAAAAAGGAAGCTCAAGTTCCCATTTACTTCTCTTTTTCTGAAAACCTTATACCCAGTCAGACTTGTTAATTGGTTCCTGTCTGCCTCCCCCCTTGACTATATCCTAGCTCCTCTTAGATCATTCATTATCAAAAAGATGGATCAGGGACATTTACCAATGTCTGGAGACATTATTGGTTGCCACAACTGGGAGGTTGCTACTGGCATATCTAGATAGAGGCCAGGGTTGCTGTTATATGTCCTGCAGTATGAAAGAAAATCCCCCATTTTTAGAAGCTCAAAAAAAACCCTCAAATAAAGGCTGCGGGAGACTGTAGGCCTCATCTTACTACCTGAACTGCTACTCTGAAATAGAAGGCAGAAAAAGAGAAAGAGAAAAAGGACTCCTACAAGTAATTCTGAGGCAGGAGATAGCTGGGCCACAGGCTAAATAGTTTCTCCCCTGTGGACAGAAACTCCATAATAGCAGAAACTCCATAAAAGCAGGATGATGGAGGAGGCTGGGTCCTGCCCAGATAAGAGATAAAAGACCACATATTCCTCATTCTCGAAATCAAGGAGACCTCCCCGATTACACATGACACTGAAAGGCTCCCTGGAGGTCAAAAAGGGAGGGGGTGCTACCTCATAGTAAGTGATGTCAGCTACATTGCTAGAATCTATCTTGGCCAAGAGCTGCACACACACACACAGGGGAGGACCCTGAGATATACCAAATATGGACTCAGAACCAGGCAGACCAAGATGATTGGTCAAAGGCAACTCAGAAGAAATGCCCCATAAAAGTGATTCAAACTACCATGAGGGTGCAACTCTTCCTCTGAGCCCACCTGTGTGTCTATCCATACGTACTGTACTCTTTTTTTCTCCTAATATACACTTTACTTGCTTCACTACTTTCCTTCTCTATGTGGAAATTCTTTTCTACACTGCTGATGGACTAGGGCCTTGTCACTGACCACTGGTCCCTGATGGTCTAGTGGCTAGGACTCGGTGGTCTCACTGCCACAACCCAACCTCAATCTCTGGCCAGGAACCGACAGTCTGCTTGAAGCCACTGCAGACTGAGGCCACCTGGGATTAATTCCTTTACTTATCCACAAAGACAGAGACCTTCTCATTCTTGCCCTTTTCTGTTACCCTGGAGGCTAACAGTGACTAAGACACATTAGATACTTAATAAATATTTTTCAAAAAATGTATAAATCTCACCCCTCAGTTCAAGGATGTTCTCAAAGGAAAAGAATAAAAGGAGAAATCATAGCTATAAAATTAGCTATCCAGGGACCAGCAGTCTGGGACTTTTTCAAGAAGTGTAGTATATCACAGTGTTTCTCAAACAAGTGTGCATATGAATTAACTGGGATCTTGTTAAAAATGGAGATTCTGGTTTATTAGCTACAGGATCAGGCCAGAGAATCTGCCTTTCCCTCATTCTTCCAAACAAATCTGATACAGCCCAGGCCACACTTTGAGCAGCAGTAGACTGTGTCCAGCCTTGGAACCTTTCTCAGCTTCCACTTCCTGTTGTAGAAAACAGAGAGGATAATAACCTTTCTGCTATGCCCACATGAAAAAATTGTTGTGATGACTAAATTTAAAAATTGTGATCTGACATGATCTAGAAAATTTACAAGGGATTTCAGAAATCATATAAACTAAACTCTTCAAATTTAAGTGAGAAACAGAGGCTCAAAGACATTTTAACTTGCCCAAGATCACACTGGTGATTGGCTGTAGAGTTTAAACCAAATTCTCACCCAGACTCTCAATCCAGTCATCTTTCCCCTCTCTGTGTGCTGGCTGCACACACTGCCTGGTACCTAGTGCTGCAGGTCTGGCTGTTGTTTAATTGTCTCTGTTTTTCCCTTGATGGTGTTACATAATGCCTTGGCTAAAAATGAACTCCAACCATTTCTCCAAGTCCACCTGCCACTACATCCATATCTGATTGATTGCACATCCAGTGAGTTGGTTGGCTGTTGTTATGTCTCTAAAATCAATCGTTACACTCCACTACTCCATTTGGTGCATTATGGTGAATTTATATTGGGTTTTTCTCCCCTGATGTATGAGAGAAGAACAAACCATAGGAAAAAAGAGCAGTTAGCCTGTTGTCAAACAACAGAGCAGGCACTGAGTTGGTATCAAAACCCCACATTCAGATCCTCTGTGCATGCTCCAAACCTCTTCAGAAAGAACACAACCTTTCACTATTTACACTAAACTCTCATTAGTACAAGAGCCTGTTGTCTTAATATTAAAAACCTGCTCATCAATACCAATTTAGGTAAGGGAAATTATATTCAAAGAGGAACTTTCTATCATTTATGATTCACTTTACAATCCTACCTTCTCATTGTCTCAAAATAATCTTGGATCTGCTTTTCTTCCTCTCCTGCAAAGTAGATAATATTGTTCTAGGAATTCAAATTGCATTCCTGTCCTGTGTCTTTTGCCTCCCAGTTGAAGCAGGCCTCTGTGTCTCATGGATTTTAAGTGCCATCTAGTGGTAAACCTTCACATGTTAAAAAGAATGCAATAAAGTTTATTAATTCATCAAGCATAGTTGGGTCTCCAGACAATGGGATAATCCCTTTACCTGAAAATCACTGTATCTGCCATATGTGAATCACCAATATTCACAATTTTTAAATACTAAAAAAAAAACTCAAATAAGCGTGAATATTGGTTTGAGCATCCCCTTTAAAAACTATTGTAGGGCTTCCCTGGTGGTGCAGTGGTTGAGAGTCCGCCTGCAGATGCAGGGGACACGGGTTCGTGCCCCAGTCCGGGAGGATCCCACATGCCGCGGAGCGGCTGGGCCCGTGAGCCATGGCCGCTGAGCCTGTGCATCCGGAGCCTGTGCTCCGCAACGGGAGAGGCCACAACAGTGAGAGGCCCACGTACCACAAAAAAAAAAAAAAAAGTAATAATAAAATAAAAACTATTGTAACTTCTCAATCAAAAAACATCTGAAAAATCCTTATAATTAGAGTTTTTCTGTTTATATTAGAGACATATTGAGGCATTCTGCATATTTTTTAAATTTGAAAGACATGTTTTTAAACCATAAAAGTAGTTTAGCCCTTCTGAGTAACTTGTATTGGTATTTTCTATTTTCTTTGACTATTCTACCCACTTCTTCCATCACAAAGAACAGCAACAACTTGGATTTCATCCTACAGAAAGACAAAAAAATCTTTATTTCTTTCTCTTCCTTGGAGAAGGAGATCCTGAAAAGATGGAGCCTCCCTTCTCTTCCTCCACTCACATAAGCCTTCAGTGTCTGCTCCTTCCTAAGTTTGTAATCTCCCAACCCACCACTTGCACTTAGGTGAATCTGGCTGAGTGCTATAGGATTTGGGCTCCCCTGTCTATTTTATGTACAATGGCAGACAAACAAGAGTGGGCAGAAGTTAAGAAATGTGTCTACACAAATGACAATAAAAACAACCATACAAAATCTATGGGATGCAGCAAAAGCAGTTCTTAGAGGGAAGTTCACAGTGATATAGGCCTTCCTCAAAAAGCAAGAAAAATCTCAAATAAACAACCTAACTTACCATTTGAAAGAATTAGAAAAAGAAGAACACATAAAACCCAAAGTCAGCAGAAGGAAAAAATAATAAAAAGCAGAGAATAAATAAGTAAAATAGAGATTTTAAAAAAACTATAGAGCTGGTTCTTTGAGAGGATAAACAAGATTGACAAACCTCTGGCCAGGCTCACCAAGAAGAAAAGAGAAAGAACCAAAATAAACAAAATAAGAAATGAAAAAGGAGACATAACAATTGATACCACAGAAATACAAAATACTAATAATAAGGGAATACTATGACAATTATATGCCAACAAATTTCACAACCTAGAAGAAATGGACAAGTTTCCAGAAACATACAGCCCACCAAAATTGAATCTCAAGAAGAAACAGATAATTTGAACAGACTGATGACTAGATGTGAGGTAGAATCTATAATTTTAAAACTCCCTACAAACAAAAGTCCAGAACCAGAGAGCTTCATAGGTGAATTCTATGAAACATAAAAAGAAGAACTTATGCTGATCCTTCTCCAATTCTTCGAAAAAACTGAAGAGCAGGGAACACTCCCAAATTCATTCTATGAAGCCACCAGCACCCTGATATCAAAACCAGACAAAGACACCACCACAAAAGAAAATTACAGGCCAATATCTGTGATGAATATAGATGCAAAAATTATCAACAAAATGTTAGCAAACTGAATCCAACAACACTTAAAAAAGATTAGACACCATGACCAAGTGGGATTCATCCCAAGTTCACAAGGATGGTTCAATATACACAAATCAATGTGATACACCACAGAAATAAAAGACAAAATCACACAATCATCTCAATAGATGTAGAAAAAGCATTTGACAAAATTCAACATCCATTAAAGATAAAAACTCTTACCAAAGTGGGTATAGAGGGAACATATCTCAAGATAATAAATGCTATTTATGACAAACCCACAGTCAATATAATAATCAATGGTAAAAATCTGAAGGCCTTCACACTAAAATCTGGAATAAGACAAAGATAACCACTCTTACCTCTTCTATTCAACATAGTACTGGAAGTCCTAGCTACAGCAATCAGATGAGAAAAAGAAATAAAGTGTATCCAAACTGGAAGGGAAGAGGTAAAATTGTTATTCTATGCAGGTGATATGATGCTATACATAGAAAATCCTAAAGATTCAACACAAAAACTACTAGAACTGATAAACTGATTTAGCAATGTAGCATGATACAAGATTAGCATACAGAAATTTGTTTCATTTCTTTACACCAACAATGAAATATTAGAAAGGGAATATTTAAAAAATAAATTTTAAAACCACCCCCCCAAAATTAAAATACTTAGGAATAAACCTGACCAAGGAGGTGAAAGACTTATATGCTGAGAACTATAAAATGTTAATAAAGGAAATTGAAGATGATTCAAGAAAAATGGAAAGATATCCCATGTTCTTTGATTGGAAGAATTAATATTTTTAAAATGGCCATACTACCCAAAACAATCTACAGATTTAATGTGATTCCTATCAAATTACACATGACATTTTTCACAGAACTAGGACAAATAATCCTAAAATTTCTATGGAATCATAAAAGAGCCAGAATTGCCAAAGGAATCCTGAAAAAAAGAACAAAACAGGAGACATAACCCTCCCAGACTTCAGACGATTCTACAAAGCTACAGTAAACAAAACAACATGGTATTGGCATAAAAAGAAATATATGGATCAATGGAACAGAATAGAGAGCCCAGAAGTAAACCACACACCTATGGTAAATTAATCTTTGACAAAGGAGGCAAGAATATACAATGGGAAAAAGACAGTCTCTTCAGCAAGTGGGGTTGGAAAAGTTGGACAGCTACATGTAAATCAATGAAGTTAGAACAGACCCTCTCACCATACACAAAAATAAGATCAAAAAGGCTTCTTTAAGCCTTTTTAAACATAAGACATGACACCATAAAACTCCTAGAAGAGAACATAGGTAAAACACTCTCTGACATAAATCGTACCAATGTTTTCTTAGGTCAGTTTCCCAAGGCAATAGAAATAAAAGCAAAAATAAATAAATGGGACCTAATCAAACTTACAAGCTTTTGCAGAGCAAAGGAAACCATAAAAAAATGAAAAAACAATCTAGAGAATGGGGGAAAATAATTGCAAATGATGCAACTGAATATGGCTTAATTTCCAAAATATACAAACAGCTCATACAACTCAACAACAACAACAAAACAAACAGACCAATCAAAAAATAGGCAGAAGACCTAAATAGACATTTCTCCAAAGAAGACATACAGATGGCCAGCAGGTACATGAA
Source organism: Kogia breviceps (assembly GCF_026419965.1). Taxonomy (NCBI): domain Eukaryota; kingdom Metazoa; phylum Chordata; class Mammalia; order Artiodactyla; family Physeteridae; genus Kogia; species Kogia breviceps. Next base: position 23,017,958 of record NC_081320.1, read on the forward strand.
AAGATAATCAACATCTCTAATTATTAGAGAAATGCAAATCAAAACTATAATGAGGTACCACCTCATACTGGTCAGAATGGTCATCACTAAAAAGGGTACAAGTAACAACGACTGGAGAGGATGTGGAGAAAAGGGAACTCTCCTACACTGTTGGTGGGAATGTAAGTTGGTGCAGTCACTGTGGAAAACAGTGTGGCAGTTCCTCAGAAAACTAAAAATAAAATTACCATATGATCCAGCAATCCCACTGCTGGGCATATATCCAGACAAACTATAATTCAAAAAGATACATACACCCCTATATTCATAGCATCACTATTCACAATAGCCAAGACATGGAAACAACCTAAATGTGCATCAACAGATAAATGGATAAAGAAAATGTGGTACATATATACAATGGAATACTACTCAGCCACAAAAAAGAACAAAATAATGCCATCTACAGCAACATGGATGCAACTAGAGATTATCATACTAAGTGAAGTAAGTCAGAAAGAGAAAAACAAATACCATATGATATCATTTATATGTGGAATCTAAAATATGACACAAATGAACCTATCTATGAAGTATAAACAGATCATGAACATAGAGAACAGACTGGTTGTTGTCAAGGGGGAGTACGGGGGAGGGATAGAGTAGGAGGTTGGGGTTAGCAGATGTAAGCTTTTATATTTAGAAAGGAAAAACAACAAGGTCTTACTTTATAGCACAGAGAACTATTTTCAATATCCTATGATAAACCATAATAGAAAAGAATATTTTTTAAAAAAGAATATAAAAAATAAATGTGTCTACAGACATATCACCAGACCATAACAGAGTTAGAGCTGTGATTTAGATTTTCAGCTCTTGGTCTGATGTTTTTTCAAGATCAAATGGAGTTGTAGCAGAAATGCACTTATAAAATAGACTCCAGGTACTCAGAGAAAATATGTACAAATGAGATACCTACAGAGAGATATGAAAACAGATGTCCCTTCTACAGCACAAATGGAGACTTTGAAAAGAATTTTTATGAAAAATGATTAGATATTCTTGAACTGCAACTCCTACTAAATGTTAGTTCACTACAATTTATTTCACTTTGTTTATGATAGCATTTGTTTTTTCTGAATAAAAATGTAAATTATAGAAAACATAGACAAAGCATAGAGTAAAATATAAGTTATCTCTCATACATCTTGTGACTTAGCCTTATTAAAATCCTTTGGATTTTTTTCCTGAACATATCTAGGATAAATATTGGGATCATATATACACATAATTTTGTCATGTGAGGTTTTGTTCACATAATAATATATTATGAGCCTTTTCCATGTAATTAAATATACTCAGAACATTAAAATATTTTATCACATTAATGCATCATGTTTAATTTAACCAATACTTATTGATAGACATTAGATTCTTCCTCCTGTATCTAAAAATTCTGAGACAAACTTCCATGTATAATAAAAGAAATGTAAATATTTATTACAAATTTACTTCTAGAACTTGAATTGCAGGGTCAAAAGATGTGAATATGTTTAAGTTTTGTGATACACAACAAATTGATTGTTAAAAATGTAACCATCAATAAACACTCTCATGAGGACCTTGTAAGGGTACACCAATGACATTTTCCTGGAGGAGTGAAACTGCTTTGGAACACCTTCCCTCTCATCAGGATGTATCCTTGAGCACACAACAGGCCTAATTAAAAGTCTCCAACATTTAATATTGCAGTGTATGTTTTACAGGACTTCTGACCTTGAAACTGTAAGCACCTCCAGAATTAGCTCTGGGTCTACATAAAGTATACATAAGGTAATCATAAGTGCATCCCTGGTCTCTCAGGAGATAACAGAAGTTTCAGTTGTTACGTCTTCTACTTTTCTGTATAAATTTGTGAAAAATTCTGACTAAATTTTGTAGTTATTTTTTTCCTTTAGTGGTTCTTTAAATGCATGTAGTTCTGATAATTACCCAATATTAAAATTATGTTATGTGCCTCTCTTCCATATTGATTACAGAGAGGTCTTTTGTTCATGATACTGTTTTATTTCCCTAACAACCTCATAAGAATACGTATATCCCACAAACCAGAGTTTCTTTGACATAGCTGCCTGGAAACAATAGTAATGGTGGAAACAATGTAATTCTGGAACATTCCATCTGAATTCACTTAATAGAATATTTTACAGTTGACAAATTTTAAAACTAGAATCAGATTTCCCTGACTTCTTTTAACATTATTATTTTTCAGTTAACACGTGGCATTTTTAAATTCTTCTTAATTAAAAGAATAACTAGAAATATTTTTAAATATATCAAAACAATTCTAAATTTAAAGGGAAAAAACCTCTTGTTGTTAAAGTCTGCCTTTTCATCCCTGTTTAAATTCCCTTCAATAAGCAGGGGAAGCTCATCAGTTTTGCCTTTTTATTAAACTAGAGTAGAATTCAGGGACTTTTGGCTGAAAACTCTCAATTTTTCTCCTCTATCAGAGGGAGTTTGCATCTCTGAACTCAAATAAAATAACAATATTGGTTAAGAATGACTAAATTCACATTGTATTTAGTTTTAATATTCTCAACTACCAATATTTAATCATATTTGATTAGAAAAAAATAGTCAATTTCATGCTGTTGAGCTAATAGAACAATTTATAATTACCAAATCATAATTAGTAGATCACTGGAAGCAAACTTCCAGAGGTGTCACTACAGTGGGTTCTGGTGTTTGCTATCAGTCAATTATTAAGGATATGCTACTGACTGCTGAGCCAGGAGTGGCTGGAGGAGTGGTGTCTACAGGACTATGGCCCCAGCCCTCTTTTTCTGATATCATCTTCTGATCTGGTTCTGCACAGATTCCCATTTATGGCCCATGATGATCTGGGCTATTGCACATCATCCTGGTCATTTCCTAAGAAAACAAGTAGTTAACTGGGGACAAAGACAAGGTAAGGACACCATCATTAATAAAGAAAAGAAAACCACTGGGACTGGATGCATCCTCTGGCCAACCAAGAGCCAGACACACTGACCCTGTCTACTCTCCACCTGCCATCCTCACTTCCTGTGCCTATTAACAAATGACTAGGTTGGGATCCAAAATGTCATCAGCATTGTGAGTAGTCAATCTAAAGAGAAGGACTTCAGCTTTTCCTCTTGATCCCACTGAATGAAGAGAGGAAGTTTCCCTCTCCCTAAACTGTCAAGGGAGGAACAAAGAGGCTCACTTATTGAGATGCAGAGGCCTACAGGAAGGGTAGACACATCTCATTATAAAGTTAGTTTTTGAAGCAGATTACTGAAAAGTCCTCCCGTGCCTATTTGAACTAAAGGAGATGAGAATCAGTGAGAAGTGGCAGGACAAAATCGGGGTAACAGGAGGAAGCCTGCAGTCTCATCCTTTGTCATGTCAAAGATATGTCATTTGCATTGAGTAGAGTGGTCACATATGCAAGTTAGTTGGAATGGAGTCTACAAGAGACTGTGGGCAGACAGCAGGGAGGCAGAAAGAGGAAAGTGGGGTAGAAAAGCAGAATCATGTCTCCTATGGGGGCATCTTTGGAGGTCTTCCTGCAGATGCCTCAGAAGAACCCATACATAGGTCCCAAGAGAGAACAGCATCTTCATGCTTGCACAGAGAGGGATCACTCATCTATCACTGTTGGCTGGGAAAACTGCAATGTGTAAGAAAATATTATAATGGAAAGCCAGTAAGTACAAGGGCCTTTTACCCTGTTCCCTCTCATTGCCCCAGCCCAAAGTAGCTCTGAAAAGTGAAGAAATGACCACACCCCCATCCCACTATAAACCCATCCAGCCATAGGTCAGTCATCTGTTGGGAATTAGGTAGGAGATGAGATTAGAGTCGGACTGGATTGTGTTTTAATATCTAAAAGTGCCCAAGAGGTGGTTAAGAGGCAAAAAGGGGAGATGCAACAGAGTATGATTATAAGCAGTAGATGGAGGGAAAATATTTTCATACTTCTATGTCACCAAGTTCAATAAGCCAGTTACACTGTTTGGACTGATAAACTCATTGAAATTTCTGAGTCTCTGTAGCTTTATTATTAAAAATTCAGCTTTTACAGTGCCATTGAATTCAAAGACAAGGAATCATCAGTATCAGTTGTAAAGGAGATGAAGAACTTTCATTTGAAAAGAAACTGCATTAAATTAAACTATATATAATTTGTAGTTTTCTTTTAACTCAAGCCTGTCACTTACAAGGCCTAAGGAGCAGAAATAATCCAGTCCAAACAGCATTATCAACAACACACACACACACACACACACACGCACACGCACACACACACACATGCACACAAAGATGAACTTGGTTTATTAAAATGATAGGATGTACAGAGAATAATAAAGCTAGTTGGTAGTTGTGTTCAAAAAATATACAGTTGGTTAGATAAACTATTCACTTTTCAGTTCTCTCAAAAATTCTGTATTTACAAGTCACAGATCATAATGGAATATTTATTCTAAGGTGGCTGCCTTTCAAAATTTGATTCTATAAAGTTTAAGAAATTTAAGCTAGTTATAATGAGGCTATTTCACAAAGAGCTTTTCCAAGGTTATAAAATGTAGTAACCACTTTACACGTCTTTACCATAGCCCAACCCCACCACAAGGTTAAACTCAAATGGCCATCATTTACTCATTATTAGAGATGTGTCTTTTGTTAGAATCAATAAACTCAAATATTATTCTCTCTAGATCATTAATTTGGAAATTTTCTTATGAATGTTAACAATCTACTTAGCTTCCTATGAGACTTTATAAGTACATTAGTTATTTTACTTTCTTTGCCTTGTGCACTTAGGGAATTTAAAATCTCTGAAATTTTAAAATGCTTGTCTAAAGAGATGGCCATAGTGGTTTAGCTTATATGTAAAATAGCAACTACAATGTGGTTAAATCCTCATTTGTCCAGAACTTCTTAAAGTTCAAAGCATTACATTCCTACAAATTTTCTTAAAGCAAATCTCTGTTCTTTGAAAATTTGAATCAAGTGTGTTTTTTCAAAGCAATTTTAGTTATTATTTATTTATTTATTATTTTAACATCTTTATTGGAGTATAATTGCTTTACAATGGTGTGTCAGTTTCTGCTTTATAACAAAGTGAATCAGTTATACATATGCTCATATCCCCATATCTCTTGACCCTTGTGTCTCCCTCCCTCCCACCCTCCGTATCCCACCCCTCTAGGTGGTCACAACACACCGAGCTGATATCCCTGTGTTATGCAGCTGCTTCCCACTAGCTACCTATTTTACAGTTGGTAACGTATATATGTCCATGCCACTCTCTCACTTTGTCTCACCTTACCCTTTCCCCTCCCTGTATCCTCAAGTCCATTCTCTAGGAGGTCTGGGTCTTTATTCCTATCTTGACCCTAGGTGTTTCATGACCATTTTTTGTTTGTTTGTTTTTATATATTCCATATATATGTATTAGGACATGGTACTTTTCTCTTTCTGACTTACTTCACTCTGTATGACAGACTCTAGGTCCATCCACCGAACTACAAATAACTCAATTTCGTTTCCTTTTATGGCTGAGTAATATTCCATTGTATATGTGTGCCACATCTTTTTATCCATTCATCTGTTGCTGGACACATAGGTTGCTTGCATTTGCTGGCTATTGTAAATAGAGCTGCAATGAACATTGTGGTACATGACTCTTTTTGAATTATGGTTTTCTCAGGGTATATGCCCAGTAGTAGGATTTCTGGGTCTTATGGTAGTCCTATTTGTAGTTTTTTAAGGAACCTCCATACTGTTCTACATAGTGTCTGTATCAATTTACATTCCCACCAATAGTGCAAGAGTGTTCACCTTCTCCACACCTTCTCCAGCATTTCTTGTTTGTAGATTTTTTGATGATGGCCATTCTGACCAGTGTGAGATATTATCTCATTGCAGTTTTGATTTGCATTTCTCTAATGATTAATGATGTTGAGCAGTCTTTCATGAGTTTGCTGCCAATCTGTATATCTTCATTGGAGAAATGTCTATTTAGGTCTTCTGCCCATTTTTGGATTGGGTTGTTTGTTTTTCTGATATTGAGCTGCATGAGCTACTTGTAAATTTTGAAGATTAATTCTTCGTCAGTTGCTTCAATGACAAATATTTTCTCCCATTCTGAGGGTTGTCTTCATCTTGTTTACGGTTTCTTTGTTGTGCAAAAGATTTTAAGTTTCATTAGGTCCCATTTGCTTTTTTTGTATTTATTTCCATTTCTGTACGGGGTAGTTCAAAAAGGACCTTGCTGTGATTTATGTCATAGAGTGTTCTGCCTATGTTTTCCTCTAAGAGTTTTATAGTGTCTGGCCTTACATTTAGGTATTTAATCCATTTTGAGTTTATTTTTGTGTATGGTGTTAGGGAGTGTTCTAATTTCATTCTTTTATATGCAGCTGTTCAGTTTTTCCAGCACAACTTATTGAAGAGACTAGCTTTTCTCCACTATATTTTATTGCCTCCTTTATCAAAGATAAGGTGACCATATGTGCATGGGTTTATCTCTGGGCTTTCTATCTTGTTCCATTAATGTATATATCTGTTTTTGTGCCAATACCGTACTGTCTTGATTACTGTAGCTTTGCAGTATAGTCTGAAGTAAGGGAACCTGATTCCTCAAGCTCCATTTTTTGTTCTCAAGATTGCTTTGGCTATTCGGATTCTTTTGTGTTTCCATACAAATTGTGAAATTTTTTGCTCTAGTTGTGTGAAAAATGTCAGTGGTAGTTTAATAGGAATTGAATTGAATCTGTAGATTGCTTTGCGTAGTACAGTCATTTTCATAATGTTGATTCTTCCAATCCAAGAACATGGTATATTTCTCCACCTATTTGTATCATCTTTAATTTCTTTCATCAGTGTCTTATAATTTTCTGCATACAGGTCTTTTGGCTCCTTAGGTAGGTTTATTCCTAGAAATTTTATTCTTTTTGTGGCAATGGTAGATGGGAGTGTTTTCTTAATTTCATTATCAGACTTTTCATCATTAGTGTATGCGAACACCAGAGATTTCTGTGCATTCATTTTGTATCCGGCTACTTTACCAAATTCATTGATTAGCTCCAGTAGTTTTCTGGCGGCATCTTTAGGATTAGCTATGTATAGTATCATGTCATCTGCAAATGGTGATAGCTTTACTTCTTCTTTTCCAATTTGTATTCATTTTATTTCTTTTTCTTCTCTGATTGCTGTGCTTAAAACTTCCAAAACTATGTTGAATAAGAGTGGTGAGTGTCTGCAACCTTGTCTGGTTCCTGATCTTATTGTAAATGGTTTCAGCTTTTCACCATTGAGAATGATGTTGGCTGTGAGTTTGTCATATATGGCCTTTATTATGTTGAGTTAGATTCCCTCTATGCCTACTTTCTGGAGGGTTTTTATCATAAATAGGTGTTGAATTTTGTCAAAAGCTTTTTCTGCATCTATTGAGATGATCGTATGGTTTTTCTCCTTCAGTTTGTTAATATGGTGTATCACATTGATTGATTTGTGTATATTGAAGAATCCTTGCATTGCTGGGATAAACCCCACTTGATCATGGTGTATGATCCTTTTAATGTGCTGTTGGATTCTGTTTGCTAGTATTTGGTTGAGGATTTTTGCATCTATGTTCATCAGTGATATTGGCCTGTCGTTTTCTTTCTTTCTGAAATCTTTGTCTGGTTTTGGTATCGGGATGATGATGTCCTCGTTGAATGAGTTTGGGAGTGTTCCTCCCTCTGCTATCTTTTGGAAGAGTTTGAGAAGGGTAGGCATTAGCTCTTCTCTAAATGTTTGATAGAATTTGCCTGTGAAGCGATCTGGTCCTGGGCTTTTGTTTGTTGGAAGATTTTTAATCACAGTTTCAATTTCAGTGCTTGTGATTGGTCTGTTCATATTTTCTATTTCTTCCTGGTTCAGTCTCACCACGTTGTGCATTTCTAAGAATTTGTCCATTTCTTCCAGGTTGTCCATTTTATTGGCACATAGTTGCCTGTAGTAATTTTTCATGATCCTTTGTATTTCTGCAGTTTCAGTTGTTACTTCTCCTTTTTCACATGTAATTCTATTGATTTGAGTGTTCTCCCTTATTTTCCTGATGAGTCTGGATAATGGTTTATCAATTTTGTTTAGCTTCTCAAAGAACCACCTTTAAGTTTTATTGAGCTTTGCTATCATTTCCTTCATTTCTTTTTCATTTATTTCTGATCTGATCTTTATGATTTCTTTCCTTCTGTTTACTTTGACATTTTTTGTTCTTCTTTCTCTAATTGCTTTAGGTGTAAGGTTAGGTTGTTTATTTGAGATGTTTCCTGTTTCTTAAGGTAGGATTTTATTGATATAAACTTCCCTATTAGATCTGCTTTGGTTGCATCCCATAGATTTTGGGTCATCGTGTTTTCATTGTCATTTGTTTCTAGGTATTTTTAAATTTTCTCTTTGATTTCTTCAGTGATCTCTTGGTTAAGTAGTGTATTGTTTAGTCTCCATGTGTTTGTATTTTTACAGATTTTTTTCCTGTAATTGATATCTAGTCTCATAGCATTGTGGTCAGAAAAGATACTTGATATAATTTCAATTTTCTTAAAGTTACCAAGATTTGATTTGTGACCAAAGATATGATCTATACTGGAGAATGTTCCATGAGCACTTGAGAAGAAAGTGTATTCTGTTGTTTTTCGACTGAATGTCCTATAAATGTCAGTTAAGTCTATCTTGTTTAATGTGTCATTTAAAGCTTGTGTTTCCTTATATATTTTCATTTTTGTTGATCTGTCCATTGGTGAAAGTGGGGTGTTAAAGTCTCCTACTATGATTGTGTTACTGTCCACTTCCCCTTTTATGGCTGTTAGTATTATCCTTATGTATTGGGGTGCTCCTATGTTGGGTGCATAAATATTTGCAATTGTTATATATTCTTCTTGGATCAATCCCTTGATCATTATGTAGTCGCCTTCTTTGTCTCTTGTAATAGTCTTTATTTTAAAGGCTATTTTGTCTGATTTGAGAATTGCTACTCCAGCTTTCTTTTGATTTCCATTTGCATGGAATATCTTTTTTCCATCCCCTCACTTTCAGTCTGTATGTGTCCCTAGGTCTGAAGTGGGTCTCTTGTAGACAGCATATATATGGGTCCTGTTTTTGTATCCATTCAGCCAATTTGTGTCATTTGGTGGGAGCATTTAATCCATTTACATTTAAGGTAATTACTGATAGGTATGTCCCTATTACCATTTTGTTAATTGCTTTGGGTTTGTATTGTAGGTCTTTTCCTTCTGTTGTGTTTCCTGCCTACAGAAGTTTCTTTAGCATTTGTGTTAAAGCTGGTTTGCTGAAGCTGAATTCCCTTAGGCTTTGCTTGTCTGTAAAGGTTTTAATTTCTCCGTCAAATCTGAATGAGATCCTTGCTGGGTAGAGTAATCTTGGTTGTAGGTTTTCCCCCTTCATCACTTTAATTATGTCCTGCCAATCCCTTCTGGCTTGAGGAGTTTCTGCTGAAAGATCAGCTCTTAACCTTATAGGGATTCCTTTTTGTGTTATTTGTTGTTTTTCCCTTGTTGCTTTTAATACTTTTTTCTTTGTATTTAATTTTTGGTAGTTTGATTCATAAATGTCTTGGCATGTTTCTATTTGGATTTATCCTGTATGGGACTCTCTGTGCTTCCTGGACTTCATTAACTATTTCCTTTCCCATATTAGGGAAGTTTTCAACTATAATCCCTTCAAATATTTTCTCAGTCCCTTTCTTTTTCTCTTCTTCTTCTGGGACCCCTATCATTCGAATGTTGCTTTGTTTAATGTTGTCCGAGAGGTCTCTGAGACTGTCCTCAATTCTTTTCATTTTTTGTCTTTATTCTGCTCTGCAATAGTTATTTCCACTATTTTGTCTTCCAGGTAACTTATCCGTTTTTCTGTCTCAGTTATTCTGCTATTGATCCCTTCTAGAGAATTTTTAATTTCATTTATTGTGTTGTTCACAACGGATTGTTTGCTCTTTAGTTCTTCTAGGTTCTTGTTAAATATTCCTTGTATTTTATCCATTCTATTTCCAAGATTTTGGATCACCTTTACCATCATTATTCTGAATTCTTTTTAAGGTAGACTGCCTATTTCCTCTTCATTTGTTAGGTCTGGTTGGTTTTTACCTTGCTCCTTCATCCACTGTGTGTTTCTCTGTCTTCTCATTTTGCTTAACTTACTGTGTTTGGGGTCTCTTTTTCACAGGTTGCATGTTCGTAGTTTCCTTTGCTTTTGGTGTCTGTCCCCAGTGGCTAAGGTTGGTTCAGTGGGTTGTGTAGGCTTCCTGGTGGAGGGGACTAGTGTCTGTGTTCTGGCAGATAAGGATAGATCTTATCTTTCTGGTGGGCAGGTCCACGTCTGGTGGTGTGCGTTGGGGTGTCTGTGGCCTTATTATGATTTTATGCAGCCTCTCTGCTAATGAGTGGGTTTGTGTTCCTGTTTTGCTAGTTGTTTGGCATAGGGTGTCCAGCACTGTAGCTTGTTGGTCATTGACTGGAGCTGGGTCTTGCCATTGAGTTGGAGATATCTGGGAGAATTTCACCATTTGATATTATGTGGAGATGGGTGGTCTCTTCTGGGCCAATGTCATGAACTTGGCTCTCCCACCTCAGAGGAAAAGCCCTGACGCCTTGCTGGAGCACCTAGAGCCTGTCATCCACATGGCTCAGAATAAAAGAGAGAAAAAGAAAGAAAGAAAGAAGGAAAGAAGGAAAGAAAGAAAGAAAGAAAGAAAGAAAGAAAGAAAGAAAGAAAGAAAGAAAGAAAGAAAGAAAGAAAGAAAGAAAGAAAGAAAGAAAGAAAAGAAAAGAATTAAAATAAAAAATAACTATTAAAAAAAACTTTTAAAGTAATAAAAAACAAGAGAGAGCAACCAAAGCAAGAAACAAATCCAGCAATAATAACAAGCACTAAAATCTATACTAAATCAACCACAACAACAACTAAAAAAGGACAGACAGAACTCTAGGAGAAATGGTAAAAACAAAGCCATACAGACATAATCACACACAGAAGCATACACATACACACTCACACACACAAATGTGTGTATATATATATATATATATATATATATATATATATATATATATATATATATATATATAGTTGCTCCCAAAGTCCACCTCCTCAATTTGGGATGATTCAGTGTGTATTCAGATATTCCACAGATGCAGGGTACATCAAGTTGATTGTGGAGCTTTAATCCACTGCTCCTGAGGCTGCTGGGAGAGGTTTCCCTTTCTCTTCTTTGTTTGCACAGCTCCTGGGTTCAGCTTTGGATTTGGCCCTGCCTCTGCGTGTAGGTCACCTGAGGGTGTCTGTTCTTCACTCAGACAGGACAGGGTTAAAGGAGCAGCTGATTCAGGGGCTCTGGCTCACTCGGCCGGGGGGACAGAGGGGTATGGAATGCGAGGGGAGCTTGCAGTGGCAGAGGCCAGTGTGACATTGCAACAGCCTGAGGCTCACCTTGTGTTCTTCAGCAGAAGTTGTCCCTGGATCACAGGAGCCTTGCAGTGCCAGGCTGCATAGGCTCCTGAGAGGGAAGCTGTGGATAGTGACCTGTGCTTGCACACAGGCTTCTTGGTGGTTGCAGCAGCAGTCTTAGCATCTCATGCACGTCTCTGGGTTCTGTGCTGATAGCTGCATCCAGCACCTGTCTCTGGAACTCCTTTAAGTGGCATTCTTAATCCCTTCTCCTCACGCACCAGGAAACAAAGAGGCAAGAAAAACTCTCTTGCCTTTTTGGGAGCCCCAGACTTTTTCCTGGACTGGCTCCCATCTAGCTGCGGTACACTCGCCCCCTTCAGGTTGTGTTCACACAACCAATCCCAGTCCTCTCCCTGGGGTCTGACCTCTGAAGCCTGAGCCTCAGCTCCCAGCCCCCACCAGTCCCAGTGGGTGAGCCGAAAAGCCTCTCAGACTGGTGAGTGCTTGTCGGCACTGATCCTCTGTGAGGTAATCTCTCCACTTTGCCCTCCGCACCCCTGTTTCTCCGCTCTCCTCCAAGGCTCTGAAGCTTCCTCCCTCCACCACCCATAGTCTCCGCCCATGAAGGGTCTTCCTAGTGTGTGGAAACCTTTCCTCCGTCACAGTTCACTCCCGCTGGTGCAGGTCCCATCCCTATATTTTGTCTCTGTTTTTTCCTTTTTTCTTTTGCCCTACCCAGGTACAAAGGGGAGTTTCTTCCATTTTGGGAAGTCTGAGGTCTTCTGCCAGCATTCAGTAGGTGTTCTGTAGGAGTTGTTCCTCATGTAGATGTATTTCTGATGTATTTGTGGAGAGGAAGGTGATCTCCACATCTTAGTCTTCCACCATCTTGAAGCTCCTCCTCAAAGCAATTTTAAAGTTCAAATATTTGCTTCTACAATACTTCAATGGATATTTCAAACATTAGCAAGTTTTCTGTATCTGCAGCTACAAGCAATGTCTGTATGTCCTTTCTATAAGAAACAGGTAAGGCTTCCATTTACTCGGCAACATATAAGTAATGTAATGGGTAGGTGATATGGGTATGGAACTGACAAACTATACTGTTTGTGGCATAAAATTTATAATTCTTTTCTTTATTTCCTCAAGGTTATTGTATTTCATAATTTGTTAAAACTCAATTTTACTTTTAAGGAGAGAAAACATTTATAGAACTACCCTTTGGGTACAAATAGCCCTCCAGTGTTGTTACTGAACAGTACAAACCCCAAATTTTGAGTTCTTGACAGTACTCTGACTAGAAATGACATAGACTGTGTACTGACTTTGCCATTCATTATGCAACCTTTGAATTAATAAGATGGTGTTTTCCTATGATGATCTATAATTATAGTCTTTCATTAATCTAATTCAAATTGGTTTCTCCTGTAGTAAGTACAGAATAGCTGCATTTTACTCTCTCTGACAAACAAAGCAAGGTCCAAACTCTCTTCCACATAAGCCAGAAACAAGGTTGTAAGATTGGGCTGACATGAGCATAGTTGAATGGCCTGAGGTTGAAAGGTGAGAAACTTAGGGCTATGTTCAGGGAAAACTTAAAAGCCAAGCAGGGAGTCTATTTGAGGGATCAATACAAAAAGCCTAGATAAATCTCCAGGCAATGGGTAGCATTTATAGGTTCTTTTTATACAGCACCCATGGCCTTAATTAAAAATTTAGAAACCTCACCAAAATATGTTGACATTTTTTTTTTTTTTAATGAGACTCGAAGTTCAAGATGAATCTCGGCCTAGATTTTCTGGAAGTGGACCTAACCCTAAAATCTTTAGAGTTAACTTTTCTTATCTGGGGAGTTTCTCTGGTGTTATGAACTGAATTATGTACTCCCCAAATTCATGTTGAAGCCCAAACCCCCATTGTGACTGTATTTGGAGATAGAACTTTTAAAAAAGTAATTAAGATTAAGTAAGGTCATAAGGATGGGGCCGTAATTCAATATGACTGGTGTACTTATAAGAAGAGGAAGGGACACCAGGGATGCAAACACCTCAGAGAAAAGGCCAATGTGAGAGCACAGTGAGAAGGCAGCCATCTGCAAGCAAAGAAGAGAAGACTCAAGAGAAATCAAATTTATCAACACCTTGATCCTGAACTTCCAAACTTCAGAACTGTGAGAAATAAATTTGTTGTTTACAAAATAAGGAAAGAAAAATAATCACAATTTCTGAAAGAAGAGCTCACCTAAAAGGGAGGCTTGATAAACCCTTTTGTGAAAATTCCATATGATCCTATTAGACTTCCTCACTTAAATAGTATTAAGGATATGAATACTTAAAGGAATAGGTTGACAATTTCCATTAAAGCTTTTGAGGATCAGAGCCGCACAAGCCATCAGAGCATGTGAACATGGGCAGATTCTGATTTAAAAGAATGTTTAATAGGTTTTTCTTTGGTTTTTGTTTGTTTGTTTGTTTTTACTCAGCTTCTTGGCTTCAAGGACCCCAGTCGTTTTGCAAGAAACTTTGTTGAGCTGTTTTGGAAACAGACTGATTTGCCAAGTACAATTAACAACTGCAAAGTGTTGTAAAACACAGACATTCATATCTGTAGGTCCCAAACTCAAAGCATAAAGAAGATGTTTTTTAAAATAAAAGGAAAAGACAACCCCTTTATCTTCATTTGCAAAGGCAGTGTTGCATACTAGAACTTTTACCCAGAAGATTTAGATTTTCTTACCAGCAGTGCCACTACCCAGTGGGAGGAAACTGGCAGTGTTTAACCCCTCTTAGCCACACCTTTCATTTCTACAAAATGAAGGGGTTTGAATAAGCGACCTCTAAATTGACTCTTTTCTGTTCTAACCCAGAGCCACTCAAACATAGTAAAGGATTGGAAGCTTCATGTTGAGTGGGCAAAGACAACAGAAAGCACCATTTATGAAGGTCATCAAAGACACCAGCAGATATGGAGGCTTTGTTTGTGTCTCCCAGGGTGGGAGAACCACTTGCCAGCCTCTGAGTTGCAGTACTGAGTTTCCATCTGCAGATTTAAGCTTGTTACACAGTCAGAGCTCCAACCAACATTAATGGAACTTGTGTGCACACATCAATGCTCAGAATGGTGGCTGTGCTTCAGAAACCCCCAGTATGGAGCTGAAAGTTAAACTATGTCTGTAATTTAAAACCTGCCTTTTGAGCCGACTGAATTATATATTAGAAGGAATAAAATGTCCCAATTTTATTGCTTCCCTGAAACACTTACATTTCACCTTACAGGGGAAATGATAATTAGGAACCTAGGTTTTAGTGAATTAACTATGTCAAAATGATGGCCTCAAAAAACAAAAGAATGGCCCATGGTTGCTCACTGTTTCTGTTTTTACTGTATGGTTTGTCTCATCATGTGATAATTATCTAGAATACCATTGCAACAGAAGAGAACGCAGAACCATTTAAATAAATAATTGTTTTTGTTGTTTTCACTAATGTAGCATTTACCGAATTAGGTGCACCCTGGCATGGAGCTTTGCAAATCTCAGTCAAGAAATCATTTCAATTGCCTTTGCAGTTTTTAAAAAAATTAATTTGGATCAGACCTTCAAGATGGCAGAGGAGTAAGACGTGGAGATCACCTTCCTCCCCACAAATACATCAAAAATGAACCTACTGAATGCTGGCAGAAGACCACAGACTTCCCAAAAGGCAAGAAACTTCCCACGTACATGGGTAGGGCAAACAAAAAATGAAAAAACAGAGACAAAAGAATAGGGATGGGACCTGCACCTCTGGGAGGGAGCTGTGAAGGAGGAAAAGTTTCCACACAATAGGAAGTGCTTGCACTGGTGGAGACGGGGTTCGGGAGGAGGAAGCTTCAGAGCCATGAGGATAGCGCAGCAACAGGGGTACAGAAGGTAAAGCGGAGAGATTCCCCCACAGAGGATTGGTGCTGACCCACACTCACCAGCCTGAGAGGCTTGTTTGCTCACCCACCGGGATGGATGGTGGCTGGGAGCTGAGGCTCAGGCTTTGGAGGTCAGACCCCAGGGAGAGGACTGGGGTTGGCTATGGGAACACAGCCTGAAGGGAGCTGGTGCACCACATCTAGTCAGGAGGGAGTCTGGGAAAAAGTTTGGAACTGCCTAAGAGTCAAGAGACAATTGTTTCAGACTGCGCAAGGAGAGGATATTCAGAGCACCACCTAAACGAGCTTCAGAGACAGGTATGAGCTGCAGTTATCAACACAGACCACAGAGATGGGCATGAAATGCTAACACTGCTGTTGTGACCACCAAGAATCCTGTGTGCAAGCACAGTTCACTATCCATACCTCCCCTCCTGGGAGCCTGTGCAGTCTGCCACTGCCAGGGTCCCGTGATCCAAGGACAAATTCCCCAGGAGAACACATGGTGCATCTCAGCCTGTTGCAATGTCACACTGGCCTCTGCCACTGCAGGGTAACCCTGCATTCCAATTATAACTACCACACCACCACTTTTCCCACACTGACTGAGCCAGAGCCCCCTAATCAGCCCCTCTTTTAACCCCCTCCCCTTCTGGGTGAAGAACAGATGCGAGAGGGTGACTTACATGCAGAGGTAGGGCCAAATCCAACACTGAAACCCAGGTGCTGTGTGAACAAAGAAGAGAAAGGGAAATTTCTCTGTGCTGCCTCAGGAGCATCAGATGAAATATCCACAATAAACTTGATGTACCTGCATCTGTGGAATACCTGAATAGACAAAGAATAGACAACCCAAAATTGAGGCAGTGGACTTTGGGAGCAACTGTAGACTTCTGGTTTGCAGTACACAACTGACTAGTTTCTGATTTATATGTTTATCTTAGTTTAGTTTTTCACACTTGTTATCATTGATGGAATTGTTTATTGGTTTGGCTGCTCTCTTCTTTTTATTTAAATTACTTTAAAAACATTTTTATTTTAATAATATTTTTTATAATTCTTTATTGTAATAACTTTATTTTATTTATTTTTCTTTATTTTCTACCTTTTCTTCTGAGCTGTGTGGCTGACTGTCCTAGTGCTCTGGCCACGTGTCAGGCCTGAGATTCTGAAGTGGGAGAGCCAAGTTCAGGACAATGGACCACCAGAGACCTCGCAGCCCCATGTAATATCAATTGGCGAGAGCTCTCTCAAAGCTCTCCGTCTCAATGTTAAGAGCCTGCTCCACTCAAAGACAAGCAAGCTACAGCACTGAACACCCAATGCCAACCACAAACTAGCAAGACAGGAAGAAAACCCCACCCATTAGAAGAGAGGCTGCCTAAAATTATAATAAGGTCACAAACACCCCAAAACACACCAATGGACACAGACCTGCCTATCAGAAACACAAGATCCAGTCTCATATATCAGAATAGACATCAGTCCACTCCACCAGGAAGCCTAAACAACCCACTAAACAAACCTTACCCACTGGGGGCACACACCAAAAACAACAGGAACTACGAACCTGAAGCCTGTGAAAAGCAGACCCCAAACACAGTAGGTTAAGCAAAATGAGAAGAGAGAGAAATATGCAGCAGATGAAGGAGCAAGGTAAAAACCAACCAGACCAAACAAATGAAGAGGAAATAGGCAGTCTACCTGAAAAAGAATTCAGAGTAATGATAGTAGACATGATCCAAAATCTTGGAAATAGAAGGGAGAAAATACAAGTAATGTTTAATAAGAACCAGAAGAACTAAAGAGCAAACAAGCAATGATGAACAGCACAATAAATGAAATTTAAAATTCTCTAGAACAAATAGATAGCAGAAAAACTGAGGCAGAAGACTGGATAAATGACCTGGAAGATAAAATAGTAGGAATAACTACCACAGAGCAGATTAAAGAAAATAGAATGAAAAGAATTGACAACAGTCTCAGAGACCTCTGGGACAACATTAAACGCACCACCAATGAATAATAGGGGTCCTAGAAGAAGTAGAGAAAAAGAAAGGGACTGAGAAAATATTTGAAGACCTTATAGTTGAAAACTCCCCTAATATGGGAAAGGAAATAGTCAATCAAGTTTAGGAAGTGCAGAGTCACATACATGACAAATCCAAGGAGTAACATGCCAAGACACATATTAATAAAATTATCAAAAATTAAAGTACAAGAAAAAATATTAAAAGCAGCAAGGGAAAAGCAACAAATAACATACAAGGGAATCCCTGTAAGGTTAACAGCTGATCTTTCACCAGACTCTGCAAGCCAGAAGGGAGTGGCAGAACATATTTAAAGTGATGAAAGGGAAAAACTTACAACCAAGATTACTCTACCCAGCAAGGATCTCATTCAGATTTGATAGAGAAATTAAAACCTTTAAAGACAAGCAAAAGCTAAAAGAGTTCAGCACCACCAAACCAGCTTTATGACAAATGATAAAGGAACTTCCCTAGGCAGGAAACACAAGAGAAAGATAAGATCTACAATAACAAACCCAAAACAATTAAGAAAATGGTAATAGGGATACACATATCAATAATTACCTTAAATGTAAATGGATTAAATGCTACAACCAAAAGACACAGACTGGCTGAATGGATACAAAAAGAAGGCCCATATATATGCTGTCTACAACAGACCCACTTCAGACCTAGGGACACATATGACTGAAACTGAGGGGATGGAAAAAGATATTCCACACAAATGGAAATCAAAGGAAAGCTGCATTAACAATTCTCATATTAGACAAAATAGACTTTAAAATAAAGACTATTACAAGAGACAAAGAAGGACACTACATAATGATCTAGGGATCAATTCAGTCCAAGAAGAAGATATAACAATTGTAAATATTTATGCACCCAACATAGGAGCACCTCAATACATAAGGAAAATGCTAACGGCCATAAAAGAGGAAATTGACAGTAACACAATCATAGTAGGGGACTTTAACACCCCACTTTCACCAGTGAACAGATCAACAACAACAAAAAAATAAATAAGGAAACACAAGCTTTAAATGCCACATTAAACAAGATGGACTTAACTGATATTTACAGGACATTTCATCCAAAACAACAGAATACACTTTCTTCTCAAGTGCTCATGGAACATTCTCCAGGATGGTTCATATCCTGGGTCACAAATCAAACCTTGGTAAAGTTTAAAAAATTGAAATCATATGAAGTATCTTTTCTGACAGCAACACTATGAGATGAGATATCAATTACAGGAAAGAAACTGTAAAAAATACAAACACATGGAAACTAAAAAAAAATACACTACTAAATAACCAAGAGATCATTGAAGAAATCAGAGTAAATCAAAAAATACCTGGAAACAAATGACAATGGCAACGTGATGGCCCAAAACCTGTGGGATGCAGCAAAAGCATTTCTAAGAGTGAAGTTTATAGCAATACAATCCTACTTCAAGAAACAAGAAAAATCTCAAATAAACAATCTAACCTAACACCTAAAGCAATTAGGGAAAGAAGAACAAAGAAAGTCTAAAGTTAGCAGAAGGAAAGAAATCATAAATATCGGATCAGAAATAAATGAAAAAGAAATGAAGGAAATGATAGCAAAGGTCAATAAAACTAAAAGCTGGTTCTTTGAGAAGATAAACAAAATTGATAAACCATTAGACACACTCATCAGGAAAAATAAGGGAGAAGACTCAAATCAATATAATTAGAAATGAAAAAGGAGAAGTAATAACTGACATGGCAGAAATACAAAGTATCATGAGAGATTACTACAGGCAACTATATGCCAATAACATGGACAACCTGGAAGAAATGGACAAATTCTTAAAAATGCACAACGTGTCAAGACAGAACCAGGAAGAAATAGAAAATATAAAGAGACCAATCACAAGCAATATTGAGAAAGAAAAACGGAGCTGGAGGAATCAGGCTCCCAGACTTCAGATTATACTACAAAGCCACATTAATCAAGATAGTATGGTACTGGCAGAAAAACAGAAATATAGATCAATGAAACAGGATAGAAAGCCAGAGATAAACCCACACACATATGGTCACCTTATCTTTGATGAAGGAGGCAATAACATACAGTGGAGAAAAGACAGGCTCTTCAATAAGTGGTGATGGGAAAACTGGACAGCTACATGTACAAGAATGAAATTAGAACACTCACTAACACCATACGCAAAAATAAACTCCAAATAGATTAAAGACCTAAATGTTAGGCCAGACACTATAGAACTCTTAGAGGAAAACATAGGCAGAATACTCTATGACAGAAATCATAGCAAGATCCCTTTTCACCCACCTCCTAGCAAAAGGGAAATAAAAACAAAAATAAACAATGGCACTTAATGAAACTTAAAAGCTTTTGCACAGCAAAGGAAACCATAAATAAGATGAAAGGACAACCCTCAGAATATGAGTAAATATTTGCCAATGAAGCAACTGACAAAGGATTAATCTTCAAAATATACAAGCAGCTCATGCCGCTCAATATCCAAAATACAAACAACCAAATCCAAAAATGGGCAGAAGACCTAAACAGACATTTCTCCAAAGAAGATATACAGATTGCCAAAAAACATATGAAATGTTGCTCAAAATCACTAATCATTAGAGAAATGCAAATTAAAACTACAATGAGGTATCACCTCACACCAGTCAGAATAGCCATCATTAAAAAATATACAAACAACAAATGCTGGAGAAGGTGTGGAGAAAAGGGAACCCTCTTGCATTGTTGGTGGGAATGTAAATTGATACAGCCCCTATGGAGAACAGTATGGAGGTTCCTTAGAAAACTAAAAAGAGAACTGCCATATGACCCAGCATTCCCTCTACTGGGCATATACCCTGAGAAAATCATAATTGAAAAAGGGACATATACCACGGTGTTCATTGCAGCACTATTTATAACACCCAGGACATGGAAGCAACCTAAGTGTCCATCGACAGGTGAGTGGATAAAGAAGATGTGGCACATATATACAATGGATTATTACTCTGCCATAAACAGAAGTGAAATTCAGTTATTTGTAGTGAGGTGGATGGACCTAGAATCTGTCATACAGAGTGAAGTATGTCAGAAAGAGGAAAACAAATACCATATGCTAACACATATATATGGAATCTAAAAAAAAAAAAAAAGGTTCTGAAGAACGTAAGGGCAGGACACGAATAAAGATGCAGACGTAAAGAATGGACTTGAGGACATGGGGATGGGGAAGTGTAAGCTGGGACGAAGTGAGAGAGTGGCATTGACATATACACTACCAAATGTAAAACAGATAGCTAGTGGGAAGCAGGTGCATAGCACAGGGAGATTAGCTTGCTGTTTGTGACCACCTAGAAGGGTGGGATAGGGAGGGTGGGAGGGAGGGGATATGGGGATATATGTATATGTATATGTATAACTGATTCACGTTGTTATTCAGCAGAAACAGAGACAACAATGTAAAACAATTATACTCCAATAAAGACGTTTAAAAATAATTAATAAATAAAAGTTTAAAGAAAAATTAATTTGATGATCAAGCAAATACCATCAGCACACAATATGTTCTGTGTATAGAATATGATATAAGAAGTCAAGCATTTGACTCGCATTTCAGAGCTTTGTGGGGTGAGATATTATTTTTAAATAGTAGTAAATAGAGAATATATATTATGTAGAAAAAGGTTATGCTGAAAGATGTTCTTAGTTTATCTGAATATCCAAAAGAGGCCATTTTCAATCTACTGCCTTTTAAATGTCCTGTATTTCCTCTTCTGAATGCAACAAAAAGGGCAAGTAACATTTATTAAGTGCCTCTCTGTTTAGGGTACCATTTTAAATATTTCATTTATTCAATCAAAAAAATATTTATTGAGGACTTCCCTGGCAGTCCAGTGGTTAAGACTTCACCTCCCAATTCAGGGGATGTGAGTTCGATCCCTGGTAGGTGAGCTAAGATCCCACATGCCTCGTGGCCAAAAAAACAAAACTTTAAAAATATTTATCTATTTATCGAGCATTGACTTCTTGCCTGGCACAGTATGAGGTATTGGGCATAGAGAGATACAATCTTACCCCACCTACACGCTCATGGACCCCACACCCTAGAAGAGGAGGCAGAAATGGAATAAACACACTCATCCATATATGATTATAAATTGTGAACTATGTGATTTTTTTAAATTATAAAATGCTGTGGGAGAGTGTAACTGGAAGAGAGAGAATGGAAACCCTCCCTGAGAAAATTGTTATTTGAGCTGACATCTGAAAGGTTTCCATTTGGCAGCTAGAAGAAGGAAGAACATTGCTGACAGACAGAGATCATGAGCAAGGTCTTTGGAGGTAGATACTATCCCTATACCCATTTAAGGAAAGGGTAAACTGATGTGTAGAGAGATTAACTCACTTTACCTAAGGCAATGTAGCTAGTAAATGACAAGGTAGGAGTCAACTACATGTTTAACGCCAGAACTATAATAATAGAAAATAATTTAAAATTTCTTCTCAGTTATGACACTGGTGAGTTTATCACATCTCATGCTTCAGATCAAATGCCTCTCCTCTGCAAGTATTAGAAAAAATTTCCCACATCAAGTGCATCATCTACAATACCTGGGCAAATCATTATTGTCATTATTATTATTTGCCTCCCTCAGAAGCTCCAGACATTGGAGAACTGCCAAGGATGGAGATATGAAGTTCATGGGACCAGAAGAATCGTACCATAAATCCTGATGCCATTCTGAGAACAGTAAAAACCAAACAACCCATAACATTATATAGCAAGAAGATGAACAAATGTCACCTTCCCCCTGAGTATCAGAATAAAGTGCATTATATAAATAAAAGGCTCAACATCAAGTACAAAGGATACAAAGAACTACTGATGAAAAACAGGTGAACAAAATTAATCCCACTCTCCTAACTGAATGAACCAGATTACACAGTAGATATCTATGGAGCTGTCAGAGGAATTCTGACCAGGTTCCACTCCTGTTCAGTGTCCATTTTTACTATTTTTTCCTAACTAACACCTAAAAATTTAATAAGTTATTAATAAGGATCTCGCCAAAGTCATACAGCCAAGTTTAGAGCTAAGAATGGAATTTGGGAATGCTGGTAAAACTGGATCTGTACCAGGTGTTAAAGGGTAATTTTCAAAAAAAAAAAAAAAAAAAAAAAGGTAAAATCACGACTTTTGTACAGATATAAAGTAAACATATATTAAAGATTTTATTTAGCTCATTACTCAGTGAGAGAACAAGATGGGAAAATTGGTTCAAAATGAGAAGACAAAGAAGAGATACATCTATAGGTAGGAAATATTAAAATGAATGTGCAAATGGAGGCAAAACTGGCCTCATCCATGGTGGAGGAGGTTAGTCAGTTGAACTTCTACTGGATAGGACAGAATTTGCATGTCTATGAACAGGAATTATTTTGCATTGCTGTCAGTTATCTGCAATTTATAGAGTGGCAAAATAGCACAAAGACAGTGGAAGTCTAGAATTAGATAACCTTCACAATGTACTCTAGAAAGTACATAGCGTTCCATTGAGGTACAAATTTTACCTCTCACAGATGCAATAACCACCGTGGCAGAACTGATTATTTCAGTCAGATCCCTGCATAATGTAAGGTGAAATAAAATTTTTAAATAAGAAGCTTAATTCTTCCTGTTTAAAATAAGGGAAGAGATTCCCCTCCCCTCCTTTTTCTTAGAGAATTGACTTTAGAAAACTTAAAATGGTAAGTACTTTTCTCTCACTTTGAAATCTATACAAATCTTTTTGAAAACTAGATAGGCTTTTCTTCAGGTGTATGACTCAGGAATGTCTTTTTCAAGGACCTGGGAGCCATCTTTTTGAAATGCTAACATCAACGGAGATAGCACGCCTATTTCTGTGGAAGACTAATAGCCTAACTTTGGTGAGTATCTTCCCCCAAATTTGCAAAACTACCTCTTGTCATAAAGATATGAGAAATTGTTTTTCCTTTGTATAGAGCCAATTAGTTAACACAGATGTTCACCCTGATTACCAGAAGTTAGAATGAACTGTGTGTAACCAAGGGTGCTCTCAAGTCCTCTTGAGGACTAGTTATTGAGAGCATGTATGGAATGGGTTGTGTCCGTTGACGTTATAAGGGGGTGAGGTTCCTTTCTGTCTTTGCACTCTCTTAGCATATTGCCTGTGTTGCACATCACATTCTAGCTTAACAATTATTCAATAATAAAACCTTTTTATTTCTCTAGTACCTTTGTGAAGAGCTTATCCGGGTTGGGAGAAAATTCTGTTGTTAATTATGTTCCACCATCAATAATCAACCTACCCAGGTGTACACAAATCCCAGAAGCATCCAGCCAGATAAGAGTCCTGTGAACCAAACTGCTTACTTCTGCTGGTCATTGCCTCCTTGCCTCTAGACACAACTTAGACCCCTTTTGCAGTCACAAAAAGAACAGTGAACAAGTTGCACCCATGCAAGCATACGGTTGTGTATATGGGATGATGTATGCCAGGGTTCCCCAACCCCCGGGCTGCAGACTGGTATCAGTCCATGGCCTTCTAGGAACAGGGCTGCACAGCAGGAGGTGAGGGGTGGGCGAGCTAGGGAAGCTTCATCTGCCGCTCCCCATCGCTTGCATTACTGCCTGAACCAACATCCCCCATCCCCCATCCATGGAAAAATTGTCTTCCACAAAACTGGTCCCTGGTGCCAAAAAGGTTGGGGGCCACTGATGTATGAAATCAGGAGGACTGAGCACACAGAGAGGTCCAGGAAAAGGGAAACATTTGGAAAAAAGATAGCATCCCTTGATTGTTGTTACTGTGATTGCCAAGCATGGAAAGTTGGCTTCCCAAATATGTCCAACACAACCTGTTGAGAGACAAATATGAGTATATTGCTTACCACAGTTCAGGGAGAAAACCACCTAGCACTGCTTTGGCAACATTTGAGAAGGGGAAAGGTAAGGTCAGAATGTACTGAGATTTGGAAGTTTTATTTAAGGCATATCTTTCCAGGGGGCTTGAGGGAGCAATTTTGGGGGCTTGATTAGAATTGTTAAGGATTATAATACAATAGTCCAGGATTGGTGGAAAGAGTAAGGTAAGGATTTTTAGGAGAAGGATTTAAACTTCATAAGCCTTAAACTGTCGGTTGATGTTTTCCACTGAAGAGTTGATGGGTCTTTTGGGAACTTCCTATAATGAATAATCAGGCCATTTGCCTGAGTAATAAAGTTATGCTACTGAAGACAGAGGAAAAGCACAAAGTCATATTAATATAGACAATAAGGCACGGCTTCAATTCTTAATGTCCATGATGAACCGTGGGGTAGATAGTTTTGATTATTAGGAGTTCAGACCAAGACTCAGCTATGTAGGAACTATTCTGTTTCTCTTAACTCAGCTTGTTTTTTTCTTTTGGATTCTGTTAAGTTTTTAATATGCATACTTATTAGTATTACCCTGAATACACACACAAGGTTTCTGGAGCAGAACAGTTAACCATGAACAACAAAAAATACAGGAAGATTTATTTTCCCACAGCCTCTTATTATATTGGAAAATTAATCTCAGACCATTCAGGACCACTTTTCCTAGGGCTGCATCTAAGTTTCAGCTGCTTTCAAAGTATAAAGCAGAGAGAGGGAGCCATTTCTGATTTTCTATGCCATTTGTTTTCCAAAAGCCCTCCTATTTGGTCCTGTCATTTGTCCAGTGTTTACCCCTGAGGTATCCCTTCTCCCTCTCACCTGGCATGTTCATCCTGAAGCAACTTCTTCTCTCTCATTTCCATGCTAAGGGATAACTGCAGCTTTGGATTGGGTATGGACAGTGAGGCTATCCAACTGACCTTATTGATCCAGATTCAACTTGTAACCCTCCTCCTCTAAGTCCTTCTGTCTCCCCACAGGTCTATCAAGGGAACATGGTACAAGGCCCCTCTATATGGGCCATGCTCCACACATGTCTCTGCTCTTACCTCTTTCCCTGTGTCTCTACTCTAGATCCCCCAACCCAGGAAATCTTAGGAGATGGGGAAAGCCCTTGCTGCTTTCAAACATTCTCTCTGTGCCTCTTCTATATCAAGGTTTCAAAACCTTGGCACCATTAACACTCTGAACCAGATAATTCTTTGTAGTGGGGGCTTGTCCTTTGGATTCTAGGATATGAAGCAGATCAGAATATGTCACCCCAAAGTGTGTCATTCTGGTACATTGGTTATTTTGAATTAAAGTTACTTAAGAAACAGCCAGTGCAAGAAGGACACTCTGACTCTTCTTCACCCCCTGAGAAGGAGGAAATAAATTCCCCATGTGAAAGTATCCTCCATGTACCAGCAGGCAAAGAGACGACCTTATCACCAGAGATAGGGAATTTAGGGCCAAGAAGGCTGTGTAAACAAACCTTGTTACTTCTTCACTAATTTACTACCCCAAGCCCAATCTTCTTTATCAATTCTTCACAAATGTATTGTTTCTTTGTCTAAAAAGTAGAAAAGCTGTCTGCTTTGGTCACTTCTTTGAGTCATATTTTTATGAACTCCTGTACATAAAAAAAATTAAGTTTGTTTTTCTCCTGTTAATTTATCTCATGGCATTTTAATTAGATCAGTCAAAGAAACCAGAACAGAAGAAAGGAAAAGATTTCCTCCGTCACAGATGTTAGCAGCATCTACACACACCCAGTAAATATCTCTTGGTTGTGACAATCTGAAATGCAAAATGTTTCCTGCTGGGAGAAAAATAACCCCAGGTTAAGAACCACTAAAATCCTGAATTTTTGTGGAAAAAAAAAAAAAACACAGAAGTAAAGTCCCTGAGTATTTCCTTCCTGCTTGCTTCATTTCTCCCCCGAGATACTGAACTCAGGCAAGTTTCCCTGTGTGAATGCAGCAAGGGAAAGGGAAAAGAAATTTGGTGGGGAGAACATAGATTAATATCTGATAATTACCTGAACACGCTATCTCATTCTGTGCTACTCAAGATCACCTGTGGCTCATTAAAAATGCAGAATCTCAGGCCCCACACCACAGCTACTGAATTAGAATCTTGACAATTCAACTAACAAGCTCTCTGCATGATTCCTACGCGGTGTAGAAATACATGAAGACCATCCAAATGAAAACACACAGAGGTTTAATGTTTAGAGCTTGCTATAGCAAGGAAATCAGCTACCATCACTTACATTTGACTCTAAGGCAGTCAGGGAAGTGGTAAGTGGTAAGGCTCTGGCTGAGCCTCCCTCGTCCTACAAATTTGAAGAAGGTATCCCTAAGGAGCCGACAGTTTGGCAGAGGAGAATGACAAGAAAATTACCTGCCATGCAAACTAACTTAGGCAGAGGGCCATTAGGGAGGCCAAAACAAGATTTCCTGAGAACAGAGAGGAGGGAGTAATTTCCTCTGACAGGGATATCAGGGAAATTCATGTTCCCAGATGGTGCAGCATGGGTATTGAGCCTTGAAAGATCAGTGGGGTTTCAGTACAAAAAGGGGAACAAAGGTAAACCTGCTATTGCTGAAAAAATAAAAGATTTTTAATCAAAGGAGAGAGTCTGCAGGCTCAAAATAAAATCTCGTCTCTTTAGCTTGGAAGGAAGTGATTGGTCATACAATTCTCCTAGTAGCCCACATATTGTCCTGCACTGTATCTGTCTCTGTACCAGAAAAGGTATAAAGGTCAGAGTCAGTTACAGACTGCTAATTCAGAACAAATCACCCCTTGCCTTTTGGCAGGGAGCATCTCTGCCTCTGATCAGCCCTTAAAGACTACAGGTACTCAAATAGCAGCACAGGTGTAACAGAAAGAAACCTGGGAAAGAGCCAAATCCTAGAAGGGGAAAGAAGGTGAAACTGTCATATAAACAACTTGTGCAGAGAATGAAGAAGGGACAAAGAGGAGGGGTTGGAATAAAGAATGGAGCCAACAAGGGATCAAAAAAAAAAAAAAAAGTTGAAGCAAAATGTAGAAGGTTGAATGAGAAAGGAAGGACCAGAGGAGGAAAAGCCTTCCCAGAGAATCCATCATGAGCCCAGGAGGGAGAAGGAAGTAAAATCTGCTTGGGGAAAGTAAAGGGGTAATGCACTATTTTATATCATTGGGATTACAGAAAAACAAGCAGAGTGGCAAATGATAATGTCTCCAGTGCTATATCCCCTCCGTGTAGAAAGTCCTAATGCTCAGGTCCTGTTAACTGACCATCCCCACCCATAGCCCAGAATTGTAAAGCCCATTGGTCGGAGCTGTCTCACAGGCTCTATTCTAAAGGTAATTTTTATGTAGCATTCATGACATACCTATGAAAGTGGTAAGTTCTACTAATATCTGCATTTTACAAGGCATAGGCAGCTTAAGTAACTTGCCCCAAACCGAATTAAGGATCTGGGATTGGTCAGAGCTGCACGATGAGTTCTCAGAGCAGGGAGAAGGGAGAGAAGCATTGGGGCAATTAGTACAGGGATCAGCTGAGGACTTCCTTCCCAGGGAATTAAGGGAATACAGCAGCCTGTCTCTGCCCATCTCCTCTCCTGAGCCCATAGTTCTTCTACCTTTACTACTTTCATTCTTGGGTATTCAACTTTTATCTTTATAATCTGAGGAGAGCAAGAGGGGATACAAGTAATCTTCTAAGCTTTCTTGTCCTCCAAGAGATATGTTAAAGACAGATGCTCTTAGATTTTAATCAAAGTCCATATATGGATATTTCCTCAAATCCACAACACTATTTTTACCTAATTCCTTTCTCAACAGAAAACTTCTGTGTCCAATTAATTTTTTTAGTGAATATCCTAAAGCGAAGAGTCATTGCACATTAGTCAGGCAGACACAATTTTCACTAAGAGAACTAACCCTCAGCTACGGGGTAAATTAAATGCATTTATTCTTTCTTTGAGGGAAAATCAAGGAATAAAATTGAAATTTGACCACAGCTGCTTTATGTCAGGCACTGGGATAAGCACCTTTATATAAATTCATACTTGATTTGAATAACATTGGCAAATGGGCACTCTTATCCATGATTGACAGCTAAAACACTGAGGATAAGTGGTTATCAAACCAAGCCACCTCACCAGAAATGGTGGAACTGAAGTCTAAGCTCTGTTTTGATGAATCTCATTCTTCTGCTCCCTTTACATTTATAACAACTTATCTCTGCCCACCTCGGAGCTCAGCCTTCATAGTGTTTCCTTTGATTCACATAGAACCTTGCTCCTTGGAAAGAATTTGTTGCTAATCATTTAAAATAGTGTATTTTCCCAAATGTGTTCTAGAGAACACTAGTACTATCAACTATGGGTTCCATAGGTAAAAAAAATTTGGAAAGTACTGGGCTAAACAAACATTTCTTTTTACTGAAGAATTCTCAAAGCTTTGATCATAGTTATGCACACTGTGAAATAAGAAGTGGATAAAGCAATAGTATGGAATGGAGTATTGGGAAGTTACGTTATGATTCTCCAAAAGGGGATATTGTGAGACAATATAATGCAGTGGTTAAGATCACAGTCTCTGGGGTCAGATTCATTAGTTTCCAATCCCAGATCCATTACTTCAGTTTGGGGCAGGTTACTTAACCTGCCTATGCCTTGTAAAATGCAGATATTAGTAGAACTTACCACTTTCATAGGTATGTCATGAATGCTACCTACAAATTACCTTTAGAATAGAGCCTGTGAGACAGCCATGAAAATGTGCCTCTCAGATCTCCTGCTGCAGAGAGCAAAAGTTGACTGACAGCCTCAGCTGTCAGCCCTCTGGGTCCACCATTGAATTTGTGCTAAGACCACAATTTCTCCCTGGCAGTGCACAGTGTGTGTACCCGTGCAAGCCCATTCCTGTGAGACATACAACTTTTCTAACAAGTGGCTAAGCTCTGGTGTGCCCAACCTCAGTGAATCCTTAGCACTGCACTGTAATCTAAGATTCTTCCTATTCAATCTTCCTTTTTTCTACCTTTGCTTCTCTGCCTGTGCCTGTTTCTTCCCCTTCATTCTTTAGGCATTTCCCTAATAAATCTCATGTGCATCTAATCCCATTTTGGCATTTATTTCCTGGAAGACCTGAACTAACAAAGACTGGTACAATCAGGCATAACCCACAAAGTTAGTTTGCCCATAGAGTCTGTTACTCAGGAAGCACCTTATGGGACACATTCCATGCAACACATCTTGGTAAAATAGTGAATATATCTGTATGTTAATTTTGCCTGTAGGTAGAGATACTTTAGGTATTTGTTGTTGGAGAGGAAAGTAGGGAGAGAAGAACAGAAGAATCTTCAAGGTAATCCAAAATCAAATTCCATACCAACTAGCTACCCAACTTAGCACATATGACTATCTCTATCTGAGATAGTAAATAGACTCTGCTGGCATTTGGAGACATGAAATAATTTGTGAATCTTTAAGTTCTCTTCCTGTCTTAGGACTCTGTGAAATTAGCTTCATTAGAACCCAATTTTCCCTGGTAAGACTATAAATAAAATATAGGAAAAGGGAAAAGGCAAGGATTGTATAATGCCAGTTCTCAGTCATACATTCATCAGTTCATTCACTCATTTAACAAACAAACATTGAGATCTCAATATGCACTGGAATCATTCCTAGGTGCTGGAGATAAAGGTTTAAGAGTCCGATGAAAAAACAACTTTTAACAAATATGATAAATGCTGTAAGAGAGAATTAAGTTCTACAAGAGCACAGAGGAGAAAGAACTTGACCTAACACTGAGAAGGACACTTTTAGGATGACAAGGAGGGAAAGGGAAATCCACACAAAGAGAACGCTGTGTGAAGACTGGAAGTGTGAAAGGGGAAACAGATTGCTCAAAAGCTGACGCTGATCGTAATGTCTAGAGTTCATTACGAGGAGAGACAGCAACGACAGGCAGAGGTCAGATCACAATGGGCTTCCTAAAGCACCCTAAGGATTGTGCACTCACTTGGGATTCCAATGAGCCAGCTGCACATGGTGAAATAATTGATGAGAGTTTTGAAGATCATGTTGATAAGGATGTACATATACTGACATTTGAGGAATTTATTGGAAAAACAATTTAAAAAACAGTTGGCAGTATCTACTAAAAGTGTACATATGCAGGCTCTAAAACACAACTGTAACACATGCACCTGTGTATCAAAATAAAAAGTAAAGGCTTTTCATACCCCCTCGACAAAAAAAGGATTTTCCACTTCCCCTGTAGAAGAGACAAAGAACTATACAGTCCTGCTTGAAGTTGAGACATAAACACTCAATATGGGAGCACTGAAAATCTCCCTTGAGTGGATTGGGCCCAAACTGGTAGTTGCAAGACTCTATCAGTTCATGACATGGGTGTAATAAAGAAGGAATGGAGCACATGGGAATGTATGTGTAGTATTGCTTTGTCCCCAGAAGAAAGTAAGCCCATTCCACTGAAAATCATCAGTATGGAATTGATTTGAAGCACTTTCAAGTAATAGAAATACCTATGTTTTCTATCATAACCATAAAACATACTAACAAACTATGACTTCAGGGAGAGTTGAAATTTCAGAGAGGCCACTGAATTTTTCTCTCTAACAAGTACCAGAGTAAACTGAAGTTAATCAAAAGAATAGAAAAGTTCTAAATTTGAAAAAAAAAATAGTTTTAGGGTTCTTGAACCATATGACTGTTCTTTGTGCCCTCATTTCATTCTGTGTTCAAAATTTTTAATCCCCATTCTAAAAACCCATGCATATTTTTTGAACTGAGCTTAAATGTTTCATCATCACAAATTTCTGAGATGTTTTCTGCTCAAGAACTGATCATTAGTGAATTCATTTTGTATTCTAGTGGTTGTCAAAGTTAGTTCTGAAGGTGCTACATTGAGTTTTGACATTAATTGATGAACACTTAAACTCATCATAACTCTGCTCAGATTCAGAACAGCAGAAATTAGAAAGATGAATTTCAGGAAATGAATTAGGATATGAAACTTCAGAATCACTACTGAATGATCAGAGTTCAATGACATTCACACTGAATGCAATAAGGAATCCTGGCTGCTGTCAAGCATAGAGTTCTGGTGAGGGGGGAAAAATGTTATTCTGCATGTGTTGAACAAAGCTGGACCAAGTCAGCTGGTCCAACTTCACGGTCCTATGTCCTGGGAATGGGTGAGAACTACGTTTGCCTTATTTTTACTAAAGACGAGGATCTCCAAAAGGTGGAGAGGAAACTACTTAGGTTGAAATCATAAAGAGTCCTTATTTCTATCACTACCAAAATATTTGTGAAAATGGAAATTGTCAGCCTTAGGCTAGCAAATAGGAATTGGGGCTGTGAAATCCCATCAGCTTTGACAAGCAAGTATTAAATAAATTCATGGAGCTAAGAGAGAAATAGAGCAGTTTTCCTTGGTAACAATAGGTACTTGCCTATCTAAGCTATTTGAATAGCTCATGGGTAGTTCAGTAAATTTTTTGATATACAAAGTTTTCTGAAAACAGGAAAACATGATGAAAAGATGACTAGACAGGTTAAAATCAATAAATATTCAAAATCCATAACTGCAATACCAGCGTGGGTCCAAATTTCTAGGGTATCACATTCTTGGAATCAAAATCCAATCAACACAAATGACTTTCCTTCCACTTGTTTTACTCTTCAAAGCTCCACAAGGGAGGTTTGTTTTGTTTTGTTTTGTTTTTTACCCTAACTTACAGGCTTTCAATTATTCATGAGAAAGACCATGTGCTAAAAGGTATGGAGGGACTTAGACGGTTTTTTGAAGACAAAAAAAGTATTTAGCTAAGCTTTTAGGAAATATTGAATTTGTTAAAATAATAGCCACACCTCCTCTAGCCCTGGAATACTGTTAGCACCTATATACTCTTCTTATTTTATTTTTTTTATTTTTTAACATCTTTATTTGAGTATAACTGTTTTACAATAGTGTGTTAGTTTCTCCTTTAAAACAATGTGAATCAGTTATACATATACATATGTTCCGATCTCTTCCCTCTTGCATCACCCTCCCTCCCACCCTCCCTATCCCACCCCTCTAGGTGGTCACAAAGCAGAGAGGTGATCTCCTTGTGCTATGCGGAAGCTTCCAACTAGCTATCTAATTTACATTTGGTAGTGTGTATATGCCTTCGCCACTCTCTCACTTCGTCACAGCCCACCTTTCCCCCTCCCAATATCCTCAAGTCCATGCTCTAGTAGGTCTGTGTTTTATTACCATCCTACCACTAATCTCTTCATGACATTTTTTTTCTTAGATTCCATATATATGTGTTAGCATACAGTATTTGTTTTTCTCCTTCTGACTTACTTCACTCTGTATGACAGACTCCAGGTCCATCCACCTCACTACAAATAAATCAGTTTCATTTCTTTTTATGGCTGAGTAACATTCCATTGTATATATGTACCACATCTTCTTTATCCATTCATCTGTTGATGGACACTTATGTTGCTTTCATGTCCTGGCTATCATAAATAGAGCTGCGATAAACATTTTGGTACATGACTCTTTTTGAATTATGGTTTTCTCAGGGTACATGCCCAGTAGTGAGATTGCTGGGTCGTATGGTAGTTCTATTTGTAGTTTTTTAAGGAACCTCCATACTGTTCTCCATAGTGGCTGTATCCATTTACATTCCTACCAGCAGTGCAAGAGGGTTCCCTTTTCTCCACACCCTCTCCAGCATTTATTGTTTCTAGAGATTTGATGATGGCCAATCTGGCCGGTGTGAGATGATATCTCATTGTAGTTTTGATTTGCATTTCTCTAATGATTAAGGATGTTGAGCACTTTTTCATGTGTTTGTTGGCAATCTGTATATCTTCTTTGGAGAAATGTCTATTTAGTTCTTCTGCCCATTTTTGGATTGGGCTGTTTGTTTTTTTGTTATTGAGCTGCATGAGTTGCTTATAAATTTTGGAGATTAATCCTTTGTCAGTTGCTTCATTTGCAAATATTTTCTCCCATTCTGAGGGTTGTCTTTTGGTCTTGTTTAGGGTATCCTTTGCTGTGCAAAAGCTTTTAAGTTTCATTAGGTCCCATTTGTTTATTTTTCTTTTTATTTCTATTTCTCTAGGAGATGGGTCAAAAAGGATCTTGCTGTGATGTATGTCATAGAGTGTTCTGCCTATGTTTTCCTCTAAGAGTTTGATAGTGTCTGGCCTTACATTTAGGTCTTTAACCCATTTTGAGTTTATTTTTGTGTGTGGTGTTAGGGAGTGTTCTAATTTCATACTTCTACAGGTAGCTGTCCAGTTTTCCCAGCACCACTTATTGAAGAGGCTGTCTTTTCTCCACTGTGTTTCCTTCCCTCCTTTATCAAAGATAAGGTGACCATATGTGTGTGGGTTTATCTCTGGGCTTTCTATCCTGTTCCATTGATCTATATTTCTGTTTTTGTGCCAGTACCATACTGTCTTGATTACTGTGGCCTTGTAGTATAGTCTGAAGTCAGGGAGCCTGATTCCTCCAGCTCCATTTTTCGTTCTCAAGATTGCTTTGGCTATTCGAGGTCTTTTGTGTTTCCATACAAATTGTGAAATTCTTTGTTCTAGTTCTGTAAAAACTGCCAGTGGTAATTTGATAGGCATTGCATTGAATCTGTAGATTGCTTTCGGTAGAAGAGTCATTTTCACAATGTTGATTCTTCCAATCCAAGAACATGGTATATTTCTATACCTATTTGTATCATCTTTAATTTCTTTCATCAGTGTCTTATAGTTTTCTGTATACAACTCTCTTGTCTCCTTAGGTAGGTTTATTCCTAGATATTTTATTCTTTTTGTTGCAATGGTAAATGGGAGTGTTTTCTTAATTTCTTTCTCAGATTTTTCATCATTAATGTATAGGAATGCCAGAGATTTCTGTGCATTCATTTTGTATCCTGCTACTTTACCAAATTCATTGATTAGCTCTGGTAGTTTTTCTGGTAGGAGAACCTCAATAATAAAGGAAAATATTAACAGCCATAAAAGGAGAAATCAACAGTAACACAGTAATACTGAGGGACTTTAACACTCCACTTTCATCATTGGACAGATCATCCAGACAGAAAATCAATAAGGAAACACAGGCCTTAAATGACACATTAGACCAGATGGACTTAATTGATATTTATAGAGCCTTCCATCCAAAAGCAGCAGAATATACATTCTTCTCAAGTGCACATGGAACATTCTCTAGGATTGATTACAGTCTAGGACACAAAGCAAGCCTCAGTAAATTTAAGAAAATTGAAATCATATCAAGCATTTTTTCTGACCACAACACTATGAGACTAAAAATCAACTACAAGAAAAAAAACTGTAAAGAACATAAACATGTGGAGGCTAAAAAATATGCTACAAAACAATCAATGGGTCACTGAAGAAAGCAGAGATGAAATCAAAACATACCTGGAGACAGATGAAAATGAAAGCACCACTACCCAAAACCTATGGGAGGCAGCAAAAGCAGTTCTTACAGGGAAGTTTATGGCAATACAATCTTACCTCAGGAAACAAGAATAATCTGAAATAAACAACCTAACTTTGCACCTAAAGTAACTAGAGAAAGAAGAACAAACAAAACCCAAGTTAGTAGAAGAAGAGAAATCATAACGTCAGAGCCGAAATAAATGAAATAGAGAGAAAGAAAATGATAGCAAAGGTCAATGAAACTAAAAGCTGGCTCTTTGAGAAGATAAACAAAATTCATGAACCTTTAGCCAGAGTCAACAAGAAAAAAATGGAGAGGGCTCAAATCAATTAAGTTAGAAATGAAAAGGGAGAAGTTACAAGTGATATCACAGAAATGCAAAGGATCGTAAGAGACTACTATGTGCAACTATATGCCAATAAAATGAACTATATGCTAGAAGAAATGGAAAAATTCTTAGAAAGGTACAATCTCCCAAGACTAAATCAGGAAGAAATAGAAAATATGAACCGACCAATTGCAAGTACTGAAATTGAAACTGTGATTTAAAAACTCCCAACAAACAAAGCTCCAGGACCAGATGGCTTCACAGGCGAATTCTATCAAACATTTAGAGAAGAGTTAACACCTATCCTTCTCAAACTCTTCCAAAAACTTGCAGAGGAAGGAAAACTCCCAAACTCATTCTATGAGGTCATCATCACCCTGATACCAAAACCAGACAAACATACCAAAAAAAAAAAAAAAAGAGAGAAAATTACAGGCCAATATAACTGGTGAACATAGACACAAAAATCTTCAACAAAATACTAGCAATCCAAATACAACAATACATTAATAGGATCATATGCCATAATCAAGTCAGATTTATACCAGGGATACAAGGATTTTTCAATATCTGCAAATCAATCAGTGTGATACACCACATTAACAAACTGAAGACTAAAAATGATATGATCATCTCAATAGATGAAGAAAACCCTTTTGACAAAATTCAACATCCATTTATGATAAAAAAACTCTCCAGAAAGTAGGCATAGAGGGAACTTACCTCAACATAATAAAGGCCATATATGACAAACCTACAGTTAACATCATATTCAATGGTGAAAAGCTGAAAACATTTCCTCTAAGATCAGGAACAAGACAAGGATGTCCACTCTCACCAATTTTATTCAACATTGTTTTGGAAGTCCTATCCATGCCAATCAGAGAAGTAGAAGAAATAAAAGGAATCAAAACTGGAAAAGAAGAAGTTAAATTGTCACTGTTTGCAGATGACAAGATACTACACATAGAAAACCCTAAAGACGCTACCAGAACTACTAGAGCTAATCAATGAATTCAGTAAAGTTGCAAGATATGAAATTAATACACAGAAATCTCTTGCATTCTTATACACTAACAACAAAAGATCACAAAGAGAAATTAAGGAAACAATCTCATTTATAATTGCATCAAAAACAATAATATACCTAGGAATAAACCTATCTAAGGCGGCAAAAACCTGTACCCCAAAACTATAAGATGTTGATGCAAGAAATCAGATGACATAAACAGATGGAAAGATATACCATGTTCTTGGACTGGAAGAATCAATATTGTCAAAATGACTCTTCTACTCAAGGCAAACTACAGATTCAATGCAATCCATATCAAATCACCAATGACAGTTTTTACAGAACTAGAACAAAAATCTTAAGATTTGTATGGTGACACAAAAGACCCCAAATAGCAAAAGCAATCTTGAGAAAGCAAAGCGGAGCTGGAAGAATCAGGCTCCCTGACTTCAGACTATACTACAATGCTACAGTAATCAAAACAGTATGGTACACAGCACAAAAACAGACACAAAGATCAATGGAAAAGGATAGAAAGCCCAGAAATAAACCCACGTACCTATGGTCAGTTAATCTATCACAAAGGAGGCAATACTATGTAAGGGAGAAAAGACAGTCTCCTCAATAACTTGTCCTGGGAAAAATGGACAGCTATATGTAAAAGAATGAAATTAAATGACTCCCTAACACCATACACAAAAATAAACTTAAAATGGATTAAAGACCTAAATGTGAGACTGAATACTACAAAGCTCCTAGAGGACAATATAGGCAATACACTGACATAAATTGCAGCAATATCTTTTTGGATTCATCTCCTAGAGTAATGGAAATAAAAACAAAAACAAACTAATTAAACTTTAAAACTTTTGGACTGCAAAGGAAACCATAAACAAAATGAAAAGACAAACTACAGAATGGGAGAAAATATTTGCAAATGATGCTACCAACAAGGGATTAATTTCCAAAATATACAAACAGCTCATATAGCTCAATATCAAAAAACCAGACAACCCAATCAAAAAATGGGCGGCTCTAAATAGACATTTCTCCAAAGAAGACATAGAGATGGTCAAAAGGCACATGAAAAGATGACCAACATCACTAATTATTAAAGAAATGCAAATCAAAACATAATGAGGTATTTGAGAAGATAAGCAATTGTAAATATCTATGCACCCAACATAGGAGAACCTCAATAATAAAGGAAAATACTAACAGCCATAAAAGGAGAAATTGACAGTAACACAGTAATACTGAGGGACTTTAACACCCCACTTTCATCATTGGACAGATCATCCAGACAGAAAATCAATAAGGAAACACAGGCCTTAAATGACACATTAGACCAGATGGACTTAACTGATATCTATAGAGCCTTCCATCCAAAAGCAGCAGAATATACATTCTTCTCAAGTGCACATGGAACATTCTCTAGGGTTACATGCTAGGACACAAAGTGAGCCTCAGTAAATTTAAGAAAATTGAAATCATATCCAGCTCATACTGATCAGAATTGCCATCATCAAAATGTCTACAAATGATAAATGCTGGAGAGGATGTGCAGCAAAAGGAACCCTCCTACACTGTTGGTGGGAATGTAAATTGGTAGTCACTGTGGAGAACAGTATGGAGGTTCCTTAAAAATCTAAAAGTGAAGTTACCATACAAGCCAGCAATTCCACTCCTGGGCATATAATTGGAGAAAACTATAATTGGAAATGATACATGCACCCCAATGTTCATGGCAGTACTATTTACAATAGCCAAGACATGGAAGCAACCTAAGTGTCCATCAACAAAGGATTAGATAAAGAAGACGGAGTACATGTATACAATGGAATATTACTCAGCCTAAAAAAAAGACAAAAAAAAAGATATAACGCCATTTGAAGCAACATGGACGGACCTAGAGATTATCATACTAAGTGAAGTAAGTCAGACAAAGACAAAAATCATATGATATTGCTTATACTGGAGTCTAAAAAAATGATACAAATGAACTTATTTACAAAACAGAAATAGACTCACAGACATGGAAAACAAACTTATGGTTACCAAAGGGAACAGGGAAGAGGAGGGATAAATTAGGAGTTTGGGATTAAAATATACACACTACTATTTATGCAGTAAATAACCAATAAGGAACTACTGTATAGCACAGGGAACTATACTCAATAACTTGTAGTAACCTATAATGGAAAAGAATCTAGAAAATTCAAGAAATTTCAGAATTCAGTAACATTCATATCAAAAAGAGGCAAATAAAGACGAATAGAGGTCATTGATAATCCCAAATGAAAACTTGTCAAAGCACAGTATGAAATTGATTTGACATACACTTATCATTCTACAGATGATTATGCAAATGTGTTTTTTAACAATACAAAAATCTAAACTAGTCTGTTGTCATTGTTTCTTTTGAGAAATAGGCTGAGAAATGGGAGCTGAAATTAGAAAACTAAAAATGGAAATTTACCAAGACTATAAAAAAGCAAGACCTAACTCCCTTTGCCACAAATTGCTCTGGGAGAAAATAGTTGGAACATTAAAAGTTTTAGTGAACAAATTGCTTGAAAATCTTGTTCTGTGCTCCTGTAACAATTAAAAGTGACCTCAACCTGCGGCTCCACTTAATCCTGAATCATTACCCAAATCAAATCATTCAAACTCTTAACCTAATTCCCATCCTAGGCTGACAAAAACCGTTGGTAAATTCTCTTTTCAAAACACCACTGAGACTTTATTCTTAGCAGTTCTCTTCCCCGTCTGAAAGAACATAAATAAACTTGCTTGTGTGGCTGACACAGGTTTCCCCAGTGATCTTTGAGAGGTCTAAAACACATTAGCTGAGTTTCATTCCCTTTTGGTTTCATTGTTCTTCCTTTGTTTGTTGGGTTTTATATTGTTATTGTGGTAAGAACACCTAATATAAGATCTACTCTTTTAACAAATTTTTTAAGCACACAATATCATATTGTTTAACTATAGGCACAATGTTGTATAGCATATCTCTAGAAATTTTACATCTTACAAAACTGAAACTCTATGCCAGTAGATCAGCTCCTTGTTTTCCCCTCCCCTCAGCCCCTGTCAATCATCATTCTACTCTCTGTTCTAGGAGTTTGACTATTTTGATATCTCATCTAAGTGTAATCTTACAGTGTTATTTGTCATTCTGTGACTGACATTTCACTTAGTATGGCGGCTTCAAGGCTTATTCTCACATATAGCAGCAGGATTTCCTTTTTTCTTAAGGCTGAATATTCCTTGTATACACATAACACATTTTCTTTATCCATTCATTGGATGAGGGACATTTACGTGGCTTCCACATCTTGGCTACTGTGTACAATGCTGCAAATGAACAAAGGAGTGCACCTATCTCCTCAAGATTTTGATTTTAATTCTTTTGGATAAATATCCAGAAGTGAGATTACTGGACCATACAGTAGTTCTAGTTTTAATTTTTTGAGAATACTCCATACTGTTTCCATAAGGGCTGCACCTTTCTACATTCCCATCAACCATTCACAATGGTTCTAGTTTCTCCACAATACCATCATTTCTTTCATTCTTTTCATAATAGCCACCCTGACAAGTGTGCAGTGATATCCCATTATGGTTTGATTTGCATTTCCCTGATTTAGGAAGTTAAGCATCTTTTCATATACGTGGTGATATGTATATTTGAGTATATATGTATGTGAGTGTGTGTATATATATATATATATATATATATATATATATATATATATATATATATATACATATATACACACACACACACAAACACACACAAATATTTTCTTCCATTCCATAGGTTTCCTATTTGCTTTTTTTAAACATCTTTATTGGAGTATAATTGCTTTACAATGGTGTGTTAGTTTCTGCTTTTTAACAAAGTGGATCAATTACACATATATATATGTTCCCATATCTCTTCCCTCTTGCATCTCCCTCCCTCCCACCCTCCCTATCGAACCCCTCACAAAGCACCGAGCTGATATCCCTGTGCTATGCGGCTGCTTCCCACTAGCTATCTATTTTACGTTTGGTAGTGTATATATGTCCATGCCACTCTCTCACTTTGTCACAGCTTACCCTTCCCGCTCCCCATATCCTCAAGTCCATTCTCTAGTAGGTCTGTGTCTTTATTCCCGTCTTACCCCTAGGTTCTTCATGACCTTTTTTTTTCTTAGATTCCATATATATGTGTTAGCATACAGCATTTGTTGTTCTCTTTCTGACTTACTTCACTCTGTATGACAGACTCTAGGTCCATCCACTTCACGACAAATAACTCAATTTCGTTTCTTTTTATGGCTGAGTAATATTCCATTGTATATATGTGCCACATCCTCTTTATCCATTCATCCGATGATGGACACTTAGGTTACTTCCATCTCCTGGCTATTGTAAATAGAACTACAATGAACATTTTGGTACATGAATTTTTTTGAATTATGGTTTTCTCAGGGTATATGCCGAGGGTGGGATTGCTGGGTCATATGGTAATTCTATTTTTAGTTTTCTAAGGAACCTCCATACTGTTCTCCACAGTGGCTGTACCAATTCACATTCCCACCAGCAGTGCACGAGTGTTCCCTTTTCTCCACACCCTATCCAGTATTTATTGTTTCTAGATTTTATTGATGATGGTCATTCTGACCAGTGTGAGAAGATATCTCATTGTAGTTTTGATTTGCATTTCTCTAATGATTAATGATGTTGAGCATTCTTTCATGTGTTTGTTGGCAATCTGTATATCTTCTTTGGAGAAATGTCTATTTAGGTCTTCTGCCCATTTTTGGATTGGGTTGTTTTTTGTTTTTTTATTGAGCTGTATGAGCTGCTTGTAAATCTTGAAGATTGATCCTTTGTCAGTTGCTTCATTTGCAAATATTTTCTCCCATTCTGAGGGTTGTCTTTTGATCTTGTTTATGGTTTCTTTTGCTGTGTAAAAGCTTTGAAGTTTCGTTAGGTCCCATCTGTTTATTTTTCTTTTTATTTCCATTTCTCTACGAGGTGGGTCAAAAAGGATCTTGCTGTGATTTATGTCATAGAGTGTTCTGCCTATGTTTTCCTTGAAGAGTTTGATAGTGTCTGGCCTTACATTTAGGTCTTTAACCCATTTTGAGTTTATTTTTGAGTATGCTTTTAGGGAGTGTTCTAATTTCATTCTTTTACATGTAGCTGTCCAGTTTTCCTAGCACCACTTATTGAAGAGGCTGTCTTTTCTCCACTGTATATTCTTGCCTTCTTTATCAAAGATAAGGTGACCATATTTGTATGGGTTTATCTCTGGGCTTTCTATCCTGTTCCATTGATCTATATTTCTGTTTTTGTGCCAGTACCATACTGTCTTGATTACTGTAGCTTTGTAGTAGAGTCTGAAGTCAGGGAGCCTGATTCCTCCAGCTCCATTTTTCGTTCTCAAGATTTCTTTGGCTATTCGGGGTCTTTTGTGTTTCCATACAAATTTTAAAACTTTTTGTTCTACTTCTGTGAAAAATACCAGTGGTAGTTGGATAGGCATTGCATTGAATCTGTAGATTGCTTTAAGTAGTAGAGTCATTTTCACAATGTTGATTCTTCCAATCCAAGAACATGGTAAATTTCTCCATCTATTTGTATCATCTTTAATTTCTTTCATCAGTGTCTTAAAATTTTCTGCATACAAGTTTTTTCTCTCTTTAGATAGGTTTATTCCTAGATATTTTATTCTTTTTGTTGCAATGGTAAATGAGAGTGTTTTCTTAATTTCACTTTCAAATTTTTCATCATTAGTATATAGGAATGCCAGATATTTCTGTGCATTAATTTTGTATCCTGCTATTTTACCAAATTCATTTATTAGCTCTAGTAGTTTTCTGATAGCATCTTTAGGATTCTCTGTATATAGTATTATGTCATCTGCAAACAGTGACAGCTTTACTTCTTTTCTGATTTGGATTCTTTTTGTTTCCTTTTCTTCTGTGCTGGCTGGAATTAAAACTTCCAAAACTATGTTGAATAAGAGTGGTGCAAGTGGGCAACTTTGTCTTGTTCCAGATCTTAGTGGAAATGGTTTCAGCTTTTCACCATTGAGGACGATGTTGGCTGTGGGTTTGTCATATATAGCCTTTATTATGTTGAGGAAAGTTCCCTCTATGGCTACTTTCTGCAGAGTTTTTATCATAAATGGGTGTTGAATTTTGTCAAAAGCTTTCTCCACATCTGTTGAGATGATCATGTGGTTTTTCTCCTTCAATTTGTTAATATGGTGTATCATTTTGATTGATTTCCATATATTGAAGAATCCTTGCATTCTTTCTCTAATTGCAGTAGGTGCAAGGTTAGGTTGTTTATTTGAGATGTTTCCTGTTTCTTAATGTAGGATTTTATTGCTATAAAATTCCCTCTTAGAACTGTTTTTGCTGCATCCCATAGGTTTTCGGTCATTGTGTCTACATTGTCATTTGTTTCTAGGTATTTTCTGATTTCCTCTTTGATGTCTTCAGTAATCACTTCGTTATTAAGTAATGTATTGTCTAGCCTCCATGTGTTTGTATTTTTTACAGATCTTTTCCTGTAATTGATATCTAGTTTTATAGCACTGTTGTTGGAAAAGATACTTAATATGATTTCAATTTTCTTAAATTTACCAAGGCTTGATTTGTGACTCAATATATGATCTATCCTGGAGAATGTTCCATGAGCACTTGAGAAAAATGTGTATTCTGTTGTTTTTGGATGGAATGTCCTATAAACATCAATTAAGTCCATCTTATTTAATGTATCATTTAAGGCTTGTGTTTCCTTATTTATTTCATTTTGGATGATCTGTCCATTGGTGAAAGTGGGGTGTTAAAGTCCCCTACTATGATTGTATTACTGTCGATTTCCACTTTTATGGCTGTTAGTAGTTGCCTTATGTATTGAGGTACTCCTATGTTGTGTGCATAAATATTTACAATTGTTATACCTTCTTCTTGGATCGATCCCTTGATCATTATGTAGTGTTCTTTGTCTCTTGTAATAGTCTTTATTTTAAAGTCTATTTTGTCTGATGTGAGAATTGCTACTCCACCTTTCTTCTGATTTCCTTTTGCATGGAATATCTTTTTCCATCCCCTCACTTTCAGTCTGTATGTGTCCCTAGGTCTGAAGTGGGTCTCTTGTAGACAGCATATATATGGGTCTTGTTTTTGTATCCATTCAGCCAGTCTGTGTCTTTTGGTGGGGGCATTTAATCCATTTACATTTAAGGTAATTATCAGTATGTATGTTCCTATTCCCATTTTCTTAATTGTTTTGGGTTTGTTATTGTAGGTCTTTTCCTTCTCTCGTGTTTCTTGCCTAGAGAAGTTCCTTTAGCATTTGTTGTAAAGCTGGTTTGGTGGTGCTGAACTCTCTCAGCTTTTGCTTGTCTTTAAAGGTTTTAATTTCTCCATCAAGTCTGAATGAGATCCTTGCTCGGTAGAGTAATCTTGGTTGTAGGTTTTTCTCCTTCACTTTAAATATGCCCTGCAACTCCCTTCTGGTTTGCAGAGTATCTGCTGAAAGATCAGCTGTTAACCTTATGGGGATTCCCTTGTGTGTTATTTGTTGTTTTTCCCTTGTTGCTTGTAACTTGTGGTTTTTTTTGTATTTAATTTTTGATAGTTTGATTAATATGTGTCTTGGCATGTTTCTCCTTGGATTTTCCTGTATGGGACTCTCTGTGCTTCCAGGACTTGATTGACTATTTTCTTTCCCATATTATGGAAGTTTTCAACTATAATCTCTTCAAATATTTTCTCAGTCCCATTCTTTTTCTCTTCTTCTTCTGGGACCCCTATTATTCAAATGTTGGTGCATTTAATGTTGTCCCAGAGGTCTCTGAGACTGTCTTCAGTTCTTTTCATCC
This sequence comes from Kogia breviceps, assembly GCF_026419965.1. NCBI lineage: Eukaryota > Metazoa > Chordata > Mammalia > Artiodactyla > Physeteridae > Kogia > Kogia breviceps. The sequence goes on from NC_081320.1 coordinate 23,062,001, forward strand.
TTTTTTCTTTATTCTGCTCTGCAGTCTTTATTTCCACTATTTTATCTTCCAGGTCACTTATCCGTTCTTCTGCCTCAGTTATTCTGCTACTGATCCCTTCTAGAGTATTTTTAGTTTCATTTATTGTGTTGTTCATCATTGCTTCTTTCCTCTTTAGTTCTTCTAGGTCCTTCGTAAATGTTTCTTGCATTTTTCTCTGTTCTAAGATTTCGGATCATTTCTACTATCATTATTCTGAGTTCTTTTTCAGGTAGACTGCCTATTTCCTCTTCATTTGTTAGGTCTGGTGGGTTTTTACTTTGCTCCTTCATCTCCTGTGTGTTTTTCTGTCTTTTCATTTTGCTTATCTTACTGTGTTTGGGGTCTCCTTTTCGCAGGCTGCAGGTTCGTAGTTCCCATTGTTTCTAGTGTCTGTCCCCAGTGACTAAGGTTGGTTCAGTGGATTGTGTAGGTTTCCTGGTGGAGGGGACTAGTGCCTGTGCTCTAGTGGATGAGGCTGGATCTTGTGTTTCTGGTGGGCAGGTCCACTTCTTGGGGTGTGTATTGGAATGTCTGTGGCCTTATTATGATTTTTGGTAGCCTCTCTGCTTATGGATGGGGCTATGTCCCTGTCTTGCTAGTTGTTTGGCATAGGGTGTCCAGCACTGTAGCTTGCTGGTCGTTGAGTGAAGCTGGGTGTTGGTGTTGAGATGGAGATCCCTGGGAGATTTTTGCCATTTGATATTACATGGAGCTGGGAGGTCTGTTGAGGACCAGTGTCCTGAAGTTGGCTCTTCCACCTCAGTGGCACAGCCCTGATGCCTGGCTGGAGCACCAAGAGACTGTCCTCCACACAGCTCTGAATAAAAGAGAGTAAAAATAAAAACAAACAAAGAAAGAGGATAAAATAAAATGAAGATAAAATAAAGTTATTAAAATAAATAATAATTATTAAGAAGAAAAATTTTTTTAAGTAAAAAACAAAACAAAACAAAAAACGGATGGACAGAACGCTAGGACAGATGGTGAAAGCAAAGCTTACAGACAAAACCTCACACAGAAGCATACACATACACACTCACAAAAAGAGGAACACAGGAAAAAATAATCTGTCTTGCTCCCAAAGTCCACCTCCTCAATTTGGGATGATTCATTGTCTATTCAGGTATTCCACAGATGCAGGGTACATCAAGTTGATTGTGGAGCTTTAATCCACTGCTTCTGAGGCTGCTGGGAGAGATTTTCCTTTCTTTTCTTTGTTCCCACAGCTCCCGGGGCTCAGCTTTGGATTTGGCCCCAGCTCTGCATGTAGGTCACCTGAGGGCATCTGTTCTTCACTCAGACAGGATGGGGTTAAAGGAGCCGCTGATCCAGGGGCTCTGGCTCACTCAGGCCAGGGGGAGGGAAGGGTATGGATGCAGGGTGAGCCTGTGGTGGCAGAGGCCGGCATGACATTGCAGCAACCTGAGGTGCACCGTGTGTCCTCCTGGGGAAGTTGTCCCTGGATCACGGGACCCTGGCAGTGGAGGGCTGTAGAGGATCCCGGGAGGAGAGGTGTGGAGAGTGACCTGTGCTAGCACACAGGTTTCTTGGTGGCGGCAGCAGCAGCCTTACATCTCATGCCAGTCTCTGGGGTCTGTGCTGGTAGCCGTGGCAAGTGCCCATCTCTGTAGCTCCTTTAAGCAGCACTCTTAATCCCCTCTCCTGGTGCACCAGGAAAGAAAGAGGCAAAAAAAAGTCTCTTGTCTCTTTGGCAGCTCCAGACTATTCCCAGACTCCCTCCCGGCTAGCCGTGGCACACTAACCCCTTCAGGCTGTGTTCACGCCGCCAACCCCAGTCCTCTCCCTGGGATCTAAGCTCCAAAGCCCCAGCCTCAGCTCCCAGCCCTCACCCATCCCGGCAGGTGAGCAGACAAGCCTCTTGGGCTGGTGAGTGCTGGTCAGCACCGATCCTCTGTGCGGGAATCTCTCTGCTTTGTCCTCCGCACCCCTGTTGCTTTGCTCTCCTCTGCTGCTCTGAAGCTTCTCCCCTCCACCACCCGTAGTCTCCTCCCACAAAGGGGCTTCTAGTATGTGGACACCTTTCCTCCTTCACAGCTCCCTCCCACTGGTGCAGGTCCTGTCCCTATTCTTTTGTCTCTGTTTTTTTTTTTCTTCCACTCTACCCAGGTACGTGGGCAGTTTCTTGCCTTTTGGGAGGTCTGAGGTCTTCTGCCAGCGTTCGGTGGGTGTTCTATAGGAGCAGCATCTGTGGGGAGGAAGGTGATCTCTGCATCCTACTCTTCTGCCGTTTTCTCCTGTCTCAGTTTCTAATTTCTGAAAGTACCTTACATACACTGTTAGTAATCTTGACAACCATTGGAGCTGGGTAAACTGAATCAGGAAGGTCAAAATTATTGAATGAATGAATGAGTAAAAAGATCACTAGCTTTAACATATCTGGGACAGTCATAGTCTAACCAGGTTTCAATTTACAAACATTTATTTACAATTCTGAAAACTTCCACATAATTACATATGGGACAATAGTAGTAAATTACTATTTGGATAAAGAAAAGATACAAGTCAGCACAACATAGTTTACAAACTTACAATTAGGCACATTCAATTTGGTGCTAAGTCATAAAATATTCTTTTGCAATTTATGAAAAATATCCAATAGGCATGTAATGGCCAAAAAGTACAAATGATACAAATATCTATAGACATGACAATGTACAAATTGTCACATACATCTATCAGACACTAGAAAATTTATGTTGGTCTTATAGTTCCAGCTTGCTAAAAGATACAGGCTTTGGGTGGGAACACAAAAAAATCCAGACCTGGCCATAACAGGGTTTCCAGAAAGTATGGGAACTAGCAAAGAGTAGGCCTCTGGATGGCAGTGGGTCCAACATGAGATTAAACAATGCCTTAATGGGTATGTAGTATGCTGGGATGGAAAATATAGGAGCAAGGGATATTTAAGAATCAGCTAAGTATTTGACACTAACAAAATCTACCAGTATCTGATAGGGCCTCAGGAACCATGCAAGGGTTTGAGGGATTCCAGTATTTAATTAAATCAAAATGTGACAATGGGAAGAACTAAGGAGAGTCTCAGGGGTAGATAAACTGGGTATGCTACACCAAGACATGTCTCAGTTAACCTGATGGGTTCAAAATGCAGGAAGTGGGTATACGGGAGAAGACAATAAGCTATCTATAAGAATAAAGGTTTAGGTCAGGGTAGGCCTTGATGTTCCTAAGTGTTGAAATAGAACTCTTTAGTTTCTTCCTCCTACATGTAAGATTCTTTTAGAGGTTAAGATGATGCTGAGCCTGCAAGCTAAAGTTAAATGGCTGGAACTAGGGAGAGAAAATAAGTTACATAGGCTCGTAACCAGGAAAAGCCTAACTAAGAGTTTCCCTAAAGAGAATTGAATGTTGGAACTGAATATTTTAATATGCAAACATTTTACTGATACCAAAATTTGTCTTACCACACTTCCCCCAATCTCACACCACCCACCCTAACCTGCAGTAGCTATGGGTCCCTTGATTTCCATGGAAATATAGAGAAAAGAGACACTGATCTGCCTTGCAGATATTTAGTAAGTTGTTAGCCTCACATCACATACTAGTATCATGTTAAGTAGGCCATCTGAAGTAGGAAGCTTAGGGGAAAAACCCTGAAAAAAACTTTAACACTTAAGCCACATCTCTATACTACAACACCTTTCACAATTTCTTCTCAGATAAGCATCATCCCCATCAGTGAAAAAAACTCATATCTCATAATAGGAAAAACAGGCCTAAAAATTAAATGTGTGTCTTTGGAGGTCCCATCTATGGGATATCTTCCTGGTACTAGAAAAATCCCTAGAAATATCAATTTTGGCACCCCTGAAAGCTTACCACCAAGGAAAATGACTAGATACATAGATTTCTTCCCTCAAACCAGCTTACCTCACATATAAATGATTAGCAACTCAGTCCTTACCCACATTATCACAGTCACAAGAGTGGTTAGGGAGAAAAGCACTAACCAGGGGAACTAAAACAGAGGCAATCCAGGCCAAGTTGGGCTGATCGCAGATATCTGCTCCTTACGCTTGGGTGCATAATGCAACTCACCACAATGCCTTTTTCACAGATCTTTTTTAAAGTTTCTCCAGAAAATCCAATAGGTCAATTTAGTTCATGGTGCTTCAAGATAAACAATCGTCAAGAGAAAAACATGCAATATGTCTTACAATGTTGGAGTCTTTAAAAATATGACAAGGAAATAACCATGTAGACAAAACCAGAGCATTTAAAAACATCTGTATTCTACAAACATACCAGTGAATGCTATAAATAAGGTAATATGACATAAAACAAAATGAAAAATATATGTAAGACTGTTCTCTTTAGTGTACAAAATTCATGGCAGTTGCTGCACTTTCGAGATACTTATATCTATAACTGTCTGTTCTGGTAATACAAAATGAGCCCAAAGTGTGTCTACTTGTTTCCCACAGAAACCAAAAAATCTACACGAATCTCTTTTCTCCTGTGCTCTTTCACCTTACCTGCTCCCAATTCTCCACGAATGTCCTCTTCTTTCTCTAATAATTCTCCTCTTCACTTAGCTTGGCCTTGCAACCAAGCATGCAAGATGGAGAATCCTAGAGGTCCAGGATTCTAGAGTGGCTGTTTGCAGGGGGGGAGGAGATTACAGTAACTGCCACACTTTATATACTTCTGTGCAAAGAAAACGGGACAGAATTCAGAATGTTTGTCACGTATAAAAGAGCTGGATGGCAGAATACCTGTGTGGCCCAGGGAACTAGAGGTAGCAAATTATGGGCAAAATAATTGCAACCAAAGGCTGGAAGAGGAAAGGTTTGCAATCAGCTCTGTCTCCTAGCTCTCTGGTATTTGCTTCCAACGGGCAGAGTCTATTTCGTGAAGTATCAAGCACTGAAAAGAAGACTCCTGCTGCTGGAAGTTGACAGGAAGTAATATCCATGAGGGTAAGAATGCAAGATCACGGCTCGTCCTAGAAACAATGCCCATAATGAAAAAAAAAAAAAAAAAAGAAAGAAAGCAGAAGAGAAATGTAAGTCCTGGCCCAGCCTAGCCCAGCCCAAGGAAGGTAGGAGTTAAGGAGACGAAACTAAAAGAGAAGAGCCTTGGACCACAACATTCTCCACAAGGTACACTCAACAAACTTCACCCTACTCTTTAACCAAGTTACAAAGACAGCTTCTTAATCCCTACTTTTTCTCCTTAAAAGCTGCTATAAGTTCACTAATTAGACAGATATGGTTTCAGAACAACTGTAATAGTTCAAACTAGATGGCTTTTTCCTTCCAAAGATATTAATTAAATAAGATATATACAGCTCTAAGTATATGACACATAAAATATAATACTCTGTAGAATATAAGTAACTGTTAGTTAATTATATTAATGAACGTCTGTAAGAAATGTTGCAATGATTTCCCTAATGTAAGAGCCTGGGTAAGGTAAATCTGTCTTCTAGGATTTCCTCCCCAGAGCTCAGAAATTTAGGTGTTGTTTTAGCTATCCTACACTCTCTTCACCCAACCCTGCCTTCCTGTTGGGGATCGGACCTCCCTATTGGCTATCTCATACCTTTAAACTGCCTGCTTTGTGACATCATTCTCCTAACAAACCTACTACCACTTAGTAGAGTCTTGGGGTTTCTGTGGAGTTGTTTGTAAATAAATTTGGATCATCACAAGTGACCAGTGACCAGTGACCGGTAACCAGTGACCTTTGTACTGGACACATGCGCCGTTCAGCTGCAGCCACTCAGACATCCTCTAGTGTTGTCTCCTCATCCCTTGTATCTGCAGTTGATGTTTCCTTTTCTTCTCTGACCATGTCAGGTAAGAGAAGAAACTTTTTAAAGATTTTTGTTAGATTTATTTTGCCCCTAAATTTAGTAGTAGATTCAAAATAGAATGGAATAATGAGGGAAAGTATTGAACTGGAAGTCTGGAGACCAATTTCAGTTTTGACTTTGACATTTACTATCTGTGTGACTTTGGACAAATCATTGACTGTCTCACAAAGCCTGATTTTTTCCTTATCTGTTATGTTAGGACACTACATTGGTTGATCACTCTGATCCCTTTCTTTTCTAATATTGAGCCTTAAAGGGTACTCATGTAGAGAATGAAATCAGAGACTTCTCAAGAGTGTTTCAACAGAAACATAGAAAAGCCAGGTGACATAGAAAACTACCAATATATACCAAGATGTTTCATCTCTAATGGTCTCCCTCCACTAATATTTTGACCAGTTGAAAAGAGAAAATAGGGAGAGAGGATGGAGAGTACTGGGCTATAGGGAGGCACAGAGTCAAACGTAAGGAAGTTTAGGATTGCTTTCATCAGCACAGACCAACAGGAACCAAGAGATAGGAAAAAACATAAGAATGAAGAGGGAAAGCATAGATGAGCTCTCAAGAAAAACGTAGTTTGGAATGGAATGTTGATGGGAACCAAAGATTTTAAATTAAAGCAGAAATAGCAGAGTGAAATCTGCTCAGAGCAGGGCAAAACAAAGTTGATTTTAGCAAATCCTTGTATTAACAGACTAAGAAGGAAAGTAAGGCAAGAACAGGGTATCACCAGGAAAGGCAGCTTATCAGAAAAGTCATATTCAGTTTTTTTTTTTTTTCTTTCATTGCCTCTCTGAATACAGTTGGCACTTGACAGTTTTGAATATAAACATTTTAGAAATATGTTTTAGAAATGATGCTTCCTATAAACAAGAAACCAAAGTGGTTATCTAGGGGACTGCTTTTCAATGTTTTATTTTTTCTAATTTTTAAACTATGTAGACATTTTACCAATTAAAAATTTTAAATGATATCTTCTAAATTGAATCAGAAGGACTATTTCCTTTGTGTGCTATGTAGGTTCTAAGGCAAGGTTGCTTTTCATCTTTACAGTTATTTCCTTCCTAACACAGAGAGCACATTGATCAACAGCCATCGTTCGTTTTTAGATCTTAGCTACCTAAGAAGAAAAAGAAAAAGTCAAGCCCCACATCTCTAATTCCACATTTAGGGAATTCCGTGGCGGTCCAGTGGTTAGGACTTGGTGCTTTCACTGCCAGGGCCACGTGGCGTGCCAAAAAAAAAAAAAAAAAATTCCACATTTATCTAAAAGAATATTGTGGAGTCCTCTGATTTTCTTACATTTGAAAATCCTTTTTAATTGGATTCTACATATGATGGTTTTTTTTAAGTTTTGGGATGTCATCTTCTTGGATGTTGAAGATGATTATAATCTAAGTTCTAGGATAAATACAAAAACCTTCCTGATACGTTTTAAGCTTCTTTTCTGCTTATTATAAAGTTATATTTTTTGAAATATATATTTCTACTAGGCTGAATACCTGTTACTTGCTGGGTAAATATATGAATGAGCAAAATAATGAAATTCTTTTACACTTATTATTTTGCTGTCTGCTTTGTACCAGTTTTCATTGAAATATCTGTCTATATGTATTGTGGTTACCTATACATGCCAATTTATTGCATTTTGTTGCTTGTTATGCATTTTTACTGATATATCTTCTCTGTCTGTATGTATTGGCTAGGAATTCATTGAAAATCATCTTCCATCGTGTTTTTTGGTTAATGGTATTCACTAAAATAGAGTGGGCAAAATTCACTTTCATAACATTGCATGTATGGTACAGAATGTTATCTGTTAGTAAATTCATTATGCTTTGATACTTGCCACATACCCCAGTTTTCATTAATATCTATGTATTTCTTTTATGTAATATGTTTTTCATGATTTTTGTCTTTCTAGAACTTATTGTATCTTCGTCCATATAAATCATACACAATATATCAGTCTATTCATGTATTATTACTGCTGTTATTATTGGTGGTGGTGTTATAAACACTTTATAGATGAGTTATCTGAAGTGATCAGATAACTGTTTTCTTTCCAAAAGCACTTAAGAAATTCACTTTCAGGTAACCATTTTGAGGTAGGATGAGAAACCAGGCTTGAAGAGGGTAAAAATGACTCTTTAAATTTACCAGTTGGACTGAGCTATATGTGAACTCTAGGTAATAGCATGGGAACTGCACAAGGAAAGTGAGACACTGAAGATTACAATGGTAATAGCCGTATTGTTTTCTAACAGACAAAAAAAATGCCTATAAGTTCTATTTTTCCTGCTTTCTGGCAGTATCATGTTCAGAGTACAGTCTTGGCAAGGAAGTCAGGATACTTAGGTTCTGAAAACTGGTAAGGACACTAACATAATGAGAGAACTTGAACAAGCCAACCCGACCTCTCTGAGCCTGTTTCCTTACTCATGAAATGAGACTGTGAAAATAGAAGTTCTCTAAGGACCTCCTAGTTCTAAAATGCTTCCAGTCTAGGAAATAGCATAGAAGTCAATACTAGTGCAGGCCGAAGGGAAAGATAGGGCAGGGAGAAGGTTGCTTCCAGCCTAGAGAACAATGTCTGAACCATACCACTTGGGTCTTCTGCCTACCTGCGCCCAAAACAGGCAGTTAATACAGAAGAGTGTAAAACTGCTCAGTCCTTACAACCATCATAACTGTCTGATTTTTGGTTTCTCAGTAAGTATTGACATTAGAGGTGTCCTGATAGCAAGAACCTTAAGATAATGCTGCTCCTCAAACATAGTGAGAATTTATCAATCTTCCTGAGTTTTTCATTACCCTCTTGTTCTTAGAGAAAATTTCCAAAATCTATCTGTACTTGGAACTTGAAATTCTCTGCAGCATTCTCTTCCTGTGGTGAGCAATGCAACTTCCCTAAAAGGAAGTGTCTGCAACTTCTCCAGAGTCTCTGCTCCTGCCGTCAGTTCGGCATCAGCTACTGGTACCTCTTTTCAGACACTCATGGGTAGTGCCTACCTTTACCAACATTCTAGCACAACTATGTTATCTGGAGTTACTGACCAGAGCCAGATCTCCACTTCAGCTGCTTCCTATCCAGGTGTTTTTGAGTGGGACATCACAGGAAGCACTGAAAAGAATTCTTCACTCGGAGGCTTTACTCTGGCAGTCACTGACCAGCACACAGCTGCTTCCTCCATGTTTATGGCAGCCCAGTATGATAAGACTGCAGACACCAATAACATGGTCCCTCTATATCCATCACTTTCGGCCAGCCTTGCTCAGGGAACACCATCTCAGATTCCAAATCAGGGACATAGCCTGTCACTTCCCTACCAGGAAGGAAGCCAGGTATATTACTATAACCAAGGCACATTGGGGTCTTTACTGTATGGAGAACTTGGCATCTGCCTGCAATCCTATGGCTCTGTGTCATACACAGGAAGTAGGGCCTCTGTGCAACCAGAAATGGTAATGGTACTAAAGGAGATTCAGCCCACAAATATCCTACCACCAGCTTCCACCTCTGGAATCCACTACCCTGTGTCTGCTCAACCCATCATAGAAACAAGTTTTCAAGGTGAGTACAAACAGCAAGAAAGTTGAATAATGAGGTGAGCATTCAAAAATGGGGTCAAGGGCTTCCCCGGTGGCGCAGTGTTTGAGAGTCCGCCTGCCAATGCAGGGGACACAGGTTTGTGCCCAGGTCCGGGAGGATCCCACATGCTGCGGAGCGGCTGGGCCCGTGAGCCATGGCCGCTGAGCCTGTGCGTCTGGAGCCTGTGCTCCGCAATGGGAGAGGCCACAGCAGTGAGAGGCCCGCGTACCAAAAAAAAAAAAAAAAAAAAAAAAAAAAAAAAAAAAAATGGGGTCAAATATACAGCTGGGAAGTGGTGTATAGACAGGTAGAATTTAGATCCTGAGCCTTTAATAACCACTCCCTTCGCTCGGTGCTCTCTGTTTTTAGACTCTATATAAGAACACCTAGGGCTTCCCTGGTGGCACAGTGGTTAAGAATCCACCTGCCAATGCAGGGGACACGAGTTCGAGCCCTGGTCTGGGAAGATCCCACATGCCATGGAGCAACTAAGCCCATGTGCCACAACTACTGAGCTTGCATTCTAGAGCCTGTGAGCCATAACTACTGAAGCCCACGCGCCTAGAGCCCATGCTCTGCAACAAGAGAAGCCACCACAATGAGAAGCCCGCACACCGCCACCAAGAGTAGCCCCCGCTAGCCACAACTAGAGAAAGCCTGTGCACAGCAATAAGACCCAGTGCAGCCAAAATAGTAAATACATAAAATAAATAAGTTCAAAAACTTAAAAAAATATAAATTTTTTAAAAAAGAACATCTAATGCAGGTGGGAAGGTGGGAGGGACACTGTAAAGCTCATCTATGCTACATGTACAAGAACCCCGAGAGCATCCCAATAGGTACCACATTTTTCACTGCTGTAGCCGATCATTCCCCCTGTACTACCACACTGTATCACTCCCTTCTCTGATCTACTGCTAGAGTCTCTTTGAAAGGTGTTTCATAACTCTTGTTATGATAGTGCCAGTTTAACTGTCCTCACTTTCTTAATTTATACCAGGATTTAAGACCTTGTGGTCCGAGATCCTGTCCAGAGCAAACGGGCTAAGACTCTGTCTTTGTTTATATATTTCATCAGGAAGGGCTCTACTCCCTCTCCTAGTTCATGGTGTGAAGTGTTCTTAGCCTCTCAGGAAAGTGGGGAGAATTGAAAGGACTCTATATGAGAATGCTGGGCTTTGTAAAACATTTCATTTTTTAAAAATAAGACTCATTTTTTATTGGACTTATAACAATCCTATGAAATACAAAGAAAGCCAAGAATCAGTGACATGAAATGATCACCAATAAGAATTACAACAGTCACCACTTATCTCATAGCATAGGGCACTGTCCATGATCCTTAAGAAGAGTTAGTAGAAATGCCTTGCCCATCTTGTCCCTAAACACCAACACAGCAATCATGTACCTTGATTGCTGTGTTGGTGTTTAGGGGGAGCATCTCACTTACCAAGGACTGACTTCTACCTTCATTCCTTTGTAGGGATGGAGACTTTCCTGGTGATTAAAAATTCCCTGGGTTTGCAGCCTCCAAGCCAGACATTTTGTGTGACACAAACTCAAGAACTCCCCAAGTCCTGCAGTAGCAGAAAATATTCAGATACTTGAGAGTAACCCACCACCTGAACTTGGGGACATTTCAGGGACAGCTCCAGTCCAGAGTGCCAGTAGTCTCCTGGCCCTGCCTCCAGCTCCAAGCCAGGGACAAATAGACAGTAACAACTTGGAGGATCTTAAAACCAAGCTTTCAAAGCCTCTGGATGCCTACCAGATCCCAAGAGAAAACCAAGAGTCTCCACTATTCCCTTTAGAAATCCCTGATATTCACCAGCTCCTGGCCTGCACTGATCCCCTCAGCCAAGAGGAGCAGCCTGGTTCTGAAAATGCTGATCTGGGAAAGAACAGCTTAAGTCTTGAGAACCTAGGGACACTTGAAAATGAGATTGAATCTAGCAGTGGTTTTGCAGACATTACTGCACTGGCGGAGGAAATTCACCTTCCCCAGCTCTTTAATTCTTTGAAAGATCTTGATCAATCCAAAGGTCCCAATGTGATCAAAGACAAAGACACCAGAGACATTAACGTGAATCAGGTGCAGGAAAAGCCAAATGTCATAAAGGTTCCCTCTGATCAACCCAGGAAGAACAAACATAAAGCCTCTGAGCCTATCAGTGGTGCTCCCAAGGCCAAAATCCAGCCCAAGAATCCAGAGTGCCTGTTAGGGGGAGAAGTGTTTCTATGCAATGCTGCAGTCAGTGACAGGGCTCCTGTGAACTCACCCAAGCATTCTAAAGGCAAACCTCAGAAAGCTGCATCCAGAAAGATCAGCAAAACTAAGAGCCGTGGTCAGGAAAAGACCACAAGGACCAGAGGAAGAAAGAAGAATGAAGAGAATAAGCAGTCAGGGAACAAAGTCAAGGCACAAGAGAAGCCAACAATTCCCAAGATGAAGCGAAAGAAACACCAAACTGAGCTTATCCAAGAGAGCTTTAAAAAGCCTCAAACCTCCCTAGGCATGCACATGCTGGAGTCTGTGAAGGTTTTTCATGCACTGGGGAAGAAGAATGATAAGAAAACTGGGCTCTCTTCCTGTCAGACTTTGGGAAATTCAATCAACCCTAAAGACTCCCAGCCACCCCAAGCGATCCAACCATGGCGGCATACCCCACGTTAGGGCAAGAGTCCTGAGAAAATTCAAGGCGAAGCGCAGAAACCAGACAGCAGTGCTGAAAAAGAGTGTCCATCTCCATCCCGGTATGAGCTGCCTTCTCCTGGGAAGGTCAACTTGATACCTCTGCCTTTTTCTGCCTGGGACAAGCCTCAAGCTCGACCTGCTCCTCGGAGGCCACAGTCTCTGGCCTCACACAGGTCTGCTGGGGCTGACCGTGCCCAGCCTGCTTCTACTAACTCGGCTCAACCTGCTGCAGTCAGTTCGCCCCAGTCAGCTCCTCCGTCTTTGCCAGGTCCCGCCAAACCAGCTCAGCCAACTGCGACCAACCCAACCCAACCGGGTTGGACCAACCATACCCAGCCTAGTGTCCCTCAGTCTGCTGCTCCTAGGCCTGCACCGTACAAAACTTCATCTTGCGCTTCTCTCCAGCGGGAGCCTGTTCCCCCTGCTGTGACTAAGCGCCAGTCCCCACCCAAGCTCCAAACCGCATTTCTACTCCAAGCCTTCAACAAGCAACGAATTCCATGGAGGCAACCGAATGTTCCTGAGCCAGTAATGTCAAAGCCCATCGAACAAGAGCAGAGGCCAGAGCGGAAGGCCATGAGGAGGCGGGCTCAACAAGAACGTTAGAATGCTGCCAAATAACACCTCTTTGGAGAAACTGCAATTTTTCATTTAGAGGGAAAAAGAAATGGAAATTGCTGACTACTACGGATATGTAAAGTAAGAGCTGCTAGGACTGTCGGTGCCACCTTGGGTACCAGCTGTTTTTCCATATGTAGATAAGATAGGTATAAATTTCTCTATTTATTTTGATATATTTTAAAACAATAAAACAATAAATAAATGTAATAGATGAGTAATAAACCTTTTGAATTTTGAGATGCTGTTAACTGTGGCATGGTTTTTTGTTTTGTTTTGATTTTTTTTTTGATGGGGTTGGAATCAAAGTCTGCATGAGAAAGGAAAGACTGAAAGTTGGATGGGAGAAGGAAGGAAAGGGGTAAAAACTGAGGAAAGAGGAAGGAACTTGGCCCAGGGCTAGGTAGGCCAAAAGAGATTTATGGATTTATGAAAGGAAGCAGGAGTGACGATGAAATGGCAGAAGTAAAAAGCAGGGTCAGAGGTCAGGGTTGAAAGAACAAAATTTGCGTAGTTGAAGATGACAGCAGATGGGTCTAGGTTTACTAGGAGAAATAGAAAAAGTCTCTTGGGGAGGTTGGCCTTAAGTCTCACAACCACCAGATAGGTATTTAAGAAAACAAGAGGTTCAGGACACATCTCTGAAAGGTTTGAGTTGCCTTTTGCAGGTGTGATTATAGTGGGGGAATAGGGAAATCTGCCAGAGAAGTGGCTAGGGCTCAGAGTTATCCTAGGGGCAGCTGACGACAGGGGCAGAGCCAAGGGAACTGCTGCATCAGGAGGCCCACCAATAGGGCCTGGTATGTAAATCACCATGTACTCAACACCTAAGCACCAGGGCAGCCAATGCACTACTCAGTTAATCCTGGCAACAACAGGCAAGGTCAGTATTCCTGTGCCACTTCACTTAGAGAGGTGCAGCAAAGGGCTGAGGTCACATGGCATGTGGAGGTATAAGGCCTCATTTTGAGGCCCAAATGCCTCCGAAGTCCTCAGTGTTTTCAAGTGCCCGCAGGCTTTCAGAGCACAGCATCCTGAGGTTACTGGTGGACAAGATTAAACTTCTGGAGGGGCCTAAATATTAACTTGAGGGGCTTCCTCCATTGACCAGGGCACGAGCCGCCTTTTGTAAACGTCACCATCAATTGAAACGCAAAAAAAAAATCCGACGGAAGCAAACACTGTCACGGGTGAGAGCGGCAGGGGCACGCACACTGGGCAGCCGCTCCAACAGCCACAGGACGCAGGTGCCCACCGTTCAGGGGCTCCCTGGGAGTCCTCATGGGGCAGCTCGAGGGAAGGAGGATGGGAGAGAGCGGCAGGGGTGGGCGTCAAAAGGAATGCAGTGGGGAGAAGGGAGAGATGGAGACAGTGGAGAGTGACTATGGGAAAACTGGCAATTTTCAGTTTCAAAATTGTTTTTTAGAGATGTCATTCACATGCCATAAAATTCACCTTCTGAAACTGCAAATTCAGTGTCATTTCGTACATTCACAAGCCTATGCAACCATCACCGTCATCTAACCCATTACGTTCTCATCATCCCAAAAAGAAGCCCCCGTAACCATCAGCAGGCCCTCTTCATCCCCTCCTCCTTCAGTCCCTGCAACCATTAATTTCCTTTCTGTAGCTATGGTTTTGCCTTTTCTGGACATTTCATGAAATAATACAAGTGTGACCACTGTGTCTGGCTTCTTTCACTTAGCATGTTTTGAAGTTCGTCCATATCAGAGCATGTGTCAGTACTTCATTCCTTTTTATGACTGTATAATATTTCACATATACACCCCATTTTAAAAATCCATTCATCCACTGATGGGCATTTGGTTTTTTTTTCACTAATAATCTCCATTTGTTGAGAGTTATTCTGTGCCAGGCAGCACCAGGCTAAGTTACTGACCTTATTTCACAGATAAAGAGGCTTGGAGAGTGTGAAGAGTTTGCCCAAGATTAAGAGCTAGCAATTGGGGGAACTGGGGTTTGAACTCAGGCAAACTTCAGAGCTAACAGATTCACATGACAGAACATTAGAAAAGGTACACAGGGGAATTCAATGAAAAGTCACCCTTTTCCCCACGTTCCCCAGCCACACATTTCCCTCCTCAGAGACATCTGCTTTTGCCGTGCTGTGAATCCTTCCAGAGAAATATTTATACCCCAACATGTATGTATCATCACAATTTATTGACTAATCTGTCCCACTGATTTGAAATGTCACTTTTATGGTATAATAGATTCTTATACGTATTTATATTACTCTTTTCAGAGCTGTCTATTTTTTGTCTATCTTTTATGTTTGCCATTTCTCTAAAATTCTTTTTATCTTTTTTGATTTAAAAAAAATTTTCCTTCTCTTGTCTGTTTCTCTTAAGGCATTATCCATTATCTACATTCACTCATATTATTTAATTTAATTTATTTATTTTATTTATTTATTTATTTTTGGCGGTGTCAGGTATTAGTTGCAGCACGAGGGCTCTTCGTTGCAGTGCGTGGGATCTTCCTTGTGGCTCATGGGCTCTCTAGTTGTTGCGCGTTGGCTCCGGTGCAGGTGGCCTCAGTAGTTGTGGCATGCAGGCTTAGTTGCCCTGCAGCATGTGGGATCTCATTTCCCCAACCAGGGATCGAACCTGCATTCCCTGCATTGGAAGGCAGATTTTTAACTACTGGACAACCAGGGAAGTCCCCACTCTTGTATTATTTTAAATTTAGTCTTCATTTCCAAAATTTGTTTCTTTTATTTTGAATTCAGTCCTGAGTTCTATCATCTTACCTAATTCTGGTTTATGCTGCACTTTCATCTTTTTTTTATTATGGTAAAATATACATAAAACAATATTTATTATTTCAACCATTTTCAAGTATACAATTCAGCAACATTAAATACATTCACAAGTTCGGGAGAAGTCTGGAGCTGCCGAAGAGGCAAGAGACCTTTTCCTCCCTCTTTGCTGCCTGGGCGCGAGGAGAGGGGATTAAGTGCGCCGCTTAAAGGAGCCCTAGAACCGGGCGCGGAGCTGCCGAAGAGACAAGAGACTTTTTCTTGCCTCTTTGCTTCCTCGGGTGTGAGGTGAGGGGATTAAGAGCACCGCGTAGAGGAGCTCCAGAAACGGGCGCGAGCCGCGGCTGTCGGCACGGACAGTAGAGACGGGTGTCGGACGCTAAGGTTGCTGCTGCCACCACCAAGAGGCCTGTGTGTGAGCACAGGTCACTCTCCACACCGGCCCTCCCGGGAGCCCGTGCAGTCCGCCACTGCCAGGGTCCCGGGATCCAGGGACAGCTTCCCCGGGAGAACGCACGGCGCGCCTTGGGCCTGTGCAGCGTCACGTCGGCCTCTGACGTCGCGGACTCGCCCCGCCCCCGTGCCACTCCCTCCCCCCAGCCTGAGTGAGCTGGAGCCCCCGAATCAACTGCTCCTTTAACATCGTCCTGTCTGAGCGAAGGGCAGTCGCCCTCGGACAACCTACACGCAGAGGCGGGACCAAGTCCAAAGCTGAACCCCAGGAGCTGTGCGAACAGAGAGGAGAGGGGGAGATCTCTCCCAACAGCCTCAGAAGCGGCGGATTAAAGCTCCACAATCAACTTGAAGTGCCCTGCATCTGTTGAAAACCTGAATAGACAACGAATCATCCCAAGTTGAGGAGGTGGACTTTGGGAGCAAGATATACTATTATTTTCCCCTTTTTTTTCTTTTTGTGGGTGTGTATGTGTGTGCTGCTGTGTGAGATTTTGTCTGTATAGCTTTGCTTGCACCATTTGTCCCAGGGTTAGACCGACCCATTTTTCTGTTTTTTGTTTGTTTGTTTTTTTTTGTTTGTTTTTTTTTTTGTTTTGTTTTGTTTTGTTTTGTTTTTTAAAAGGAAATTTTTCTTCTTAATAATTATTTTTTATCTTAATAACTATACTTTATACTACTCTGTCTTCTCCCTTTCTTTCTTCCTTTCTTCCCTCCTTCCCTCCTTTCTTCCTTCCTTCCCCCTTCTTTCCTCCCTTCCTCTCTTCCTTCCTCCCTTTCTTCCTCTGCACCTTCCGTCCTTGCTTTCTTGCTTCCTTCCTTCATTTCTTCCTTCCTTTCTTCCTTCCTTCCCTCCCTCCCTCCTTCCTTCCTTTTCTTTCCTCTCTATTTATTCTACCTTTTATTTTGAGCCGTGTGGATTAAAGGTTCTTGGCGCCCCAGCCAGGCACCAGGGCGGTGTCCCTGAGGTGGGAGAACCAACCTCAAGACACTAGTCCACAAGAGACCTCCGAGCTCCACGTAATATCAGACGGCGAAAATCTCCCAGAGACCTCCATCTCAACACCAAGACCCAGCTTCACTCAAGGACCAGCAAAGAACAGTGCTGGACACCCTATCCCCAACAAAGAGCAAGACAGGTCTACAGCCCCATCCATTAGCAGAGAGACTGCCTAAAATCATAATAAGGTTACCAACATCCCCAAACAAACCACCAGACGAGGACCTGCCCACCAGAAGGACAAGATCCAGCCTCATCCACCAGAACAGAGGCACTAGTTCCCCCAACCAGGGAATCTACTCAACCCACTGAACCAACCTTAGCCACTGGGGACAGCCACCAAAAACAACAGGAACTACGAACCTGCAGCGTGCAAAAAGGAGACCTCAAACACAGTAAGATAAGCGAAATGAGAAGACAGAAAAACACACAACAGATGAAGGAGCAAGATAAAAACACACCAGACCTAACAGATGAAGAGGTAATAGCCAATCTACCTGAAAGAGAATTTAGAATAATGATGGTGAAGATGATGCAAAATCTTGGAAATAGAATAGACAATTTGCAAGAAACAGTTAACAGGGACCTAGAGGAAATAAAGAGGAAGCAAGCAACGATGAGCAACACAATAAATGAAATTAAAAATACTCTAGATGGGATCAATAGCAGAATAACTGAGGCAGAAGGACGGATAAGTGACCTGGAAGATAAAATAGTGGAAATAACTACTGCAGAGCAGAAGAAAGAAAAAAGAATGAAAAGAACTGAGGACAGTCTCAGAGACCTCTGGGACAACATTAAACGCACCAACATTCGAATTATAGGGGTCCCAGAAGAAGAAGAGAAAAAGAAAGGGACTGAGAAAATATTTGAAGAGATTATAGTTGAAAACTTCCCTAATATAGGAAAGGAAATAGTCAATCAAGTGCAGGAAGCACAGAGAGTTCCATACAGGATAAACCCAAAGAGAAACACGCCAAGACACATAATAATCAAACTGTCAAAAATTAAATACAAAGAAAACATATTAAAAGCAGCAAGGGAAAAACAACAAATAACACACAAGGGAATCCCCATAAGATTAACATCTGATCTTTCAGCAGAAACTCTACAAGCCAGAAGGGAGTGGCAGGACATATTTAAAGTGATGAAGGAAAAAAACCTACAACCAAGATTACTCTACCCAGCAAGGATCTCATTCAGATTTGATGGAGAAATTAAAACCTTTACAGACAAGCAAAAACTGAGAGAGTTCAGCACCACCAAACCAGCTCTACAACAAATCCTAAAGGAACTTCTCTAGGCAAGAAACACAAGAGAAGGAAAAGACCTACAAGAACAACCCGAAACAAGTAAATGGTAATAGGAACATACATATCGATAATTACCTTAAATGTAAATGGATTAAATGCTCCCACCAAAAGACACAGACTGGCTGAATGGATACAAAAACAAGACCCATATATATGCTGTCTACAAGAGACCCACTTCAGACCTAGGGACACATACAGACTGAAAGTAAGGGGATGGAAAAAGATATTCCATGCAAATGGAAATCAGAAGAAAGCTGGAGTAGCAATTCTCATATCAGACAAAATAGACTTTAAAATAAAGACTATTACAAGAGACAAAGAAGGACACTACATAATGATCAAGGGATCGATCCATGAAGAAGATATAACAATTGTAAATATTTATGCACCCAACATAGGAGCACCTCAATACATAAGGCAAATACTAACAGCCTTAAAAGGGGAAATCGACAGCAACACAATTATAATGGGGGACTTTAACACCCCACTTTCACCAATGGACAGATCATCCAAAATGAAAATAAATAAGGAAACACAAGCTTTAAATGATACATTACACAAGATGGACTTAATTGATATTTATAGGACATTCCATCCAAAAACAACAGAATACACATTTTTCTCAAGTGCTCATGGAACATTCTCCAGGATTGATCATATATTGGGTCACAAATCTAGCCTTGGCAAATTTAAGAAAATTGAAATCGTATCAAGTATCTTTTCTGACCACAACGCTATGAGACTAAATATCAATTATAGGAAAAGATCTGTAAAAAATACAAACACATGGAGGCTAAACAATACACTACTTAATAACGAAGTGATCACTGAAGAAATCAAAGAGGAAATCAAAAAATACTTAGAAACAAATGACAATGGAGAAACAACGACCCAAAACCTATGGGATACAGCAAAAGCAGTTCTAAGAGGCAAGTTTATAGCAATACAATCATACCTTAAGAAACAGGAAACATCTCGAATAAACAACCTAACTTTGCACTTAAAGCAATTAGAGAAAGAAGAACAAAAAACCCCCAAATTTAGCAGAAGGAAAGAAATCATAAAGATCAGATCAGAAATAAATGAAAAAGAAGTGAAGGAAACAATAGCAAAAATCAATAAAACTAAAAGCTGGTTCTTTGAGAAGATAAATAAAATTGATAAACCATTAGCCAGACTCATCAAGAATAAAAGGGAGAAGACTCAAATCAATAGAATTAGAAATGAAAAAGGAGATATAACAACTGACACTGCAGAAATACAAAAGATTATTAGAGATTACTACAAGCAACTGTATGCCAATAAAATGGACAACCTGGAAGAAATGGACAAATTCTTAGAAATGCACAACCTGCCGAGACTGAACCAGGAAGAAATAGAAAATATGAACAGACCAATCACAAGCACTGAAATTGAAACTGTGATTAAAAATCTTCCAGCAAACAAAAGTCCAGGACCAGATGGCTTCACAGGCGAATTCTATCAAACATTTAGAGAAGAGCTAACACCTATCCTTCTCAAACTCTTCCAACAGATAGCAGAGGGAGGAACACTCCCAAACTCATTCTATGAGGCCAACATCACCCTGATACCAAAACCAGACAAAGACGTCACAAAGAAAGAAAACTACAGGCCAATATCACTGATGAACATAGATGCAAAAATCCTCAACAAAATATTAGCAAACAGAATCCAACAGCACATTAAAAGGATCATACACCATGATCAAGTGGGGTTTATCCCAGGAATGCAAGGATTCTTCAATATACGCAAATCAATCAATGTGATACACCATATCAACAAACTGAAGGAGAAAAACCATATGATCATCTCAATAGATGCAGAGAAAGCTTTTGACAAAATTCAACACTCATTTATGATAAAAACCTTGCAGAAAGTGGGCATAGAGGGAACTTTCCTCAACATAATAAAGGCCATATATGACAAACCCACAGCTAGCATCGTTCTCAATGGTGAAAAACTGAAACCATTTCCACTAAGATCAGGAACAAGACAAGGCTGCCCACTCTCACCACTCTTATTCAACATAGTTTTGGAAGTTCTAGCCACAGCAATCAGAGAAGAAAAAGAAATAAAAGGAATCCAAATAGGAAAAGAAGAAGTAAAGCTGTCACTGTTTGCAGATGACATGATACTATACATAGAGAATCCTAAGGATGCTACCAGAAAACTACTAGAGCTAATCAATGAATTTGGTAAAGTTGCAGGATACAAAATTAATGCACAGAAATCTCTGGCATTCTTATACACTAATGATGAAAAATCTGAGAGTGAAATTAAGAAAACGCTCCCATTTACCATTGCAACAAAAAGAATAAAATATCTAGGAATAAACCTACCTAAGGAGACAAAAGACTTGTATGCAGAAAACTATAAGACACTGATAAAAGAAATTAAAGATGATACAAATAGGTGGAGAAATATACCATGTTCTTGGATTGGAAGAATCAACATTGTGAAAATGACTATACTACCCAAAGCAATCTACCGATTCAATGCAATCCCTATCAAATTACCACTGGCATTTTTTACAGAACTAGAACAAAGAATTTCACAATTTGTATGGAAACACAAAAGACCCCGAATAGCCAAAGCAATCTTGAGAACGAGAAATGGAGCTGGAGGAATTAGGCTCCCTGACTTCAGACTCTACTACAAGGCTACAGTAATCAAGACAATATGGTACTGGCACAAAAACAGAAATATAGATCAATGGAACAGGATAGAGAGCCCAGAGATAAACCCACACACATATGGTCACCTTATCTTTGATAAAGGAGGGAAGGATATACAGTGGAGAAAAGACAGCCTCTTCAATAAGTGGTGCTGGGAAAACTGGACAGCTACATGTAAAAGTATGAAATTAGAACAATCCCTAACACCATACACAAAAATAAACTCAAAATGGGTTAAAGACCTAAATGTAAGGCCAGACACTATCAAACTCTTAGAGGAAAACATAGGCAGAACACTATACGACATAAATCACAGCAAGATCCTTTTTGACCCATCTCCTAGAGAAATGGAAATAAAAACACAAATAAACAAATGGGACCTAATGAAACTTAAAAGCTTTTGCACAGCAAAGGATACCATAAACAAGACCAAAAGACAACCCTCAGAATGGGAGAAAATATTTGCAAATGAAGCAACTGACAAAGGATTAATTTCCAAAATTTATAAGCAACTCATGCAGCTCAATAACAAAAAAACAAACAACCCAATCCAAAAATGGGCAGAAGAACTAAATAGACATTTCTCCAAAGAAGATATACAGATTGCTAACAAACACATGAAAGAATGCTCAACCTCATTAATCATTAGAGAAATGCAAATCAAAACTACAATGAGATATCATCTCACACCGGTCAGATTGGCCATCATCAAAAACTCTAGAAACAATAAATGCTGGAGAGGGTGTGGAGAAAAGGGAACCCTCTTGCACTGCTGGTGGGAATGTAAATTGATACAGCCGCTATGGAGAACAGTATGGAGGTTCCTTAAAAAACTACAAATAGAACTACCATACGACCCAGCAATCCCACTACTGGGAATATACCCTGAGAAAACTATAATTCAGAAAGACTCATGTACCAAAATGTTCATTGCAGCTCTATTTACAATAGCCAGGACATGGAAGCAACCTAAGTGTCCATCAACAGATGAATGGATAAAGAAGATGTGGCACATATATACAATGGAATATTACTCAGCCATAAAAAGAAATGAAACTGAGTTATTTATAATGAGGTGGATGGACCTGGAGTCTGTCATACAGAGTGAAGTAAGTCAGAAGGAGAAAAACAAATACCGTATGCTAACACATATATATGGACTCTAAGGGAAAAAAAATGTCATGAAGAGGTTAGTGGTAGGACGGGAATAAAACACAGACTCACTCGAGCATGGACTTGAGGATATGGGGAGGGGGAGGGGTGGGCTGTGACGAAGTGGGGGAGTGGCAGGGACATATATACACTATCAAATGTAAATTAGATAGCTGGTGGGAAGCTGCTGCATAGCACAGGGAGATCACCTCTGTGCTGTGTGACCGCCTGGGGGGGTGGGATAGGGAGGGTGGGAGAGAGGGTGATGCAAGAGGGAGGAGATGTGGGAACATGTGTGTATGTATAACTGATTTAGTTTGTTGTAGAGGGAAAACTAACACACTATTGTAAAACAATTATACTCCAATAAAGATGTTAAAAAAATAAATAAATAAATAAATAAATAAATACATTCACAATGCTGTGCAAGCATCACCATTATCCAAATTCAAAATAATTATGTCAAAAGATTGAGCAGGACCTCAAAAAGATGGAGGCAGCCGCATACATTCTGAATCTCTCCAAACCCTTACATGGAAGAAGATCAACTAAAACCAAACACCCATAGGTGGCATTTATCAGCATTTACCATTTCCAGAACTTTTTCACCATCCCAAAAAGAGACTCTATAGCCATTTAACAATAACTTCCCATTTCCTCCTCGATCCATGTTCTTTCATCTTTTGCATTGCTTTTCCTAACATCTTTTAGCCCACTGTGAAATAATAGGTTACAGTTTTGATCTGTTTTGTGGACCTGTCTTTTCCAACTTGATTTTATTCTCTGAAGAGATGCTATTCTGCTCCTTGTTCTCTTTTTTCTTACACTACCTCTGTAGGGGATTTGATCCCCATCCTTTTCTGTTATTGATTTTTGGATGAAAAAAGCTTTAAAGCACTGTTTTGTTTTGTTTTGTTTTTTTGCGGTACGCGGGCCTCTCACTGTTGTGGCCTCTCCCGTTGCGGAGCACAGGCTCCGGACGCGCAGGCCCAGTGGCCACGGCTCACGGGCCCAGCCGCTCCACGGCATGTGGGATCCTCCTGGACCAGGGCACGAACCAGTGTCCCCTGCATCGGCAGGCGGACTCTCAACCATTGCGCCACCAGGGAAGCCGTAAAGCACTTTTAAAAGGAGGTGCAAGGCCATGTGGAAACATGTTCTTCATGGCTGTTTCATCAATGCTTCACTTATACTGTTTTGGAATGACTGTTTTCCAGGGGGCTTTATGATTGGACAGAGTGCAGAGAAAGGACCCCACGAAAGCTGATCACCTTAGCAAAAATGATTTAGTTATGATTTCACCCAAGATTGGTCACAAACCAGCCTGGGAAACTCAATGAACCAGAAACAAGGTATAATGCCATCTTTCCTTCTCTCTGCCTCAGCTCTCAAGGATGGGTCACCTACAAGTTTGCAGTAATTATTATTTGGTTTCTGTTCATAATTACTATCAGAAGACACTGCACTTATGGGTCGAATTACACAGCCCAGCTACGCACCATTCTTCTTCACTTTGGTTTCCTGTCCACCAGCAGGAACCTGATTTATTTTTGTTCTCCCTTCACCACAACCCAGTAATTTTTGTGAATGATTCTCAGTCTCACCAGAATCTGTAGCTCTCACTCTGCCCCAACATCCCACCCCATCATTTGCTCCCTGAAGTGACGTGTACTCTAGAAATTTAGGTAAACTCGTATTTTACCACTGTTCATCATCTCTTAGGAAACAAGAAGAGCAGCTTTCTTATGGAATGATGGAGAACTTGTAAAGATGAAACACCAGTCTGCAGGAGAAAGGGAGGAAGAGAATGATGGAAATAGTTTCTGGAAAACTATTTTTACATTATGTTTTGTTTGTTCCTGGAAAATAAACTGAAATCTCCTAAACATTAGAACAAAATCTAAACCACTAAATTCAATAATACAGGAATATAACTTTTTAAAAAAATTTCTTTCGCTGCACAGCATGTGGGATCTTAGCTCCCCAACTAGGGATTGAACCCACACCTGTTGCACTGGAAGCACAGAGTCTAAACCACTGGACGCACAGAGTCTTAACCAATGGACCACCAGGAAAGTCCCAGGAATATAACTTTTAAAGGAGAAGTTATAAACCCCTTAGTTATATGAACTGGAGATTTTTAGTAAGAAGTCATGCATTTTAAATGACTTGGAGCTTTAAAGAAAGGAAGGAAGGAAAAAGAAGAAAGGACTTCCTTGGTGGTGCAGTGGATATAATATCAAAACTAAATTAATTAATTAAATAAATTTTAAAAAGAAAAAAAAATGCTGAAATCCACTGACTAATTATTCAGGCTGTTATATCTTGCCATTTCCAGATACATCCCTTTATAAACTTTTGCTAAAAGGTTATCTTATGTCAGGACAAATGAATTACAAACTTTTCTCTTTTTCCAAAATTTGAGAAATTTCCCCACACTTCTACCTTCAAATTTTATAAAAAGGGAAAAGTAGTGACAACCCTTATACTTACAGTCAATTGCATCATCTGGCCAAATGCCTTCTACAACAATCAAATATCTACAAAACAACAAAATTTGAGGCATTTGTAAATAAAAAGAAAAGAATATCAAGTTTTTGCAAAAAAGGACCAATTTCGCTTTACAAATATTGATATAAAAATCCTAAGAAATATCAGCACAACTAATCAATAATTATTAAAGAATGATATATACCATGACTACAAAAAGGCTTTATCCAAGGATGCAAGGATAACACAACTTTAGAAAATCTATTAATATAATTATTTACATTAATACAATTTAATTAATAAATGAAAGACAATAAAATACAAGACCAAACTGGCAGATCTTAAAAAGTTATCTGATAATATACAACAGTCAGTTTCAGTCAAAATGCTTTGTACACTCAAAACAGGAGACTTAATATGACAGAGTATTCATCAAGAACCAACAAATAACAAAAGACAAATTAGGATAAATATTAACATCGTATCTAAAAAACCCTATCTAACCAACCATAGGAGCCAGAAACTTAGGAATCACCATCACTGACAGCTATTTCTCCCTCACCCTCATCCTCAACCCACCACCAGTGCTAACAATGATACTGCCTACATACCTCTAGAATCTGTCCACATCTTTCCACCAAAATGACCACCATACCCTGGTCCAAGCCACCATTATGCCCAATTTCTACAAAAGTCTCCTAACTTGTTTCCTCACTTCCACTCTTTCTCCTTGCAGTGTATTCTCCACTCGGTAGCAAAACGATAGGTTGAAAATGCAATTGGGTATGTTCCACACATTCACCTTCAACAAAAAAAGTTCAATGGTTTTCTATTCCTCTTAAAGTCTGAAACCTTAAACATAAGCCTGCACGATTGAGCTCCTACCCACACTTGCAGCTCTATTATAATGACATGCTCCCCCAACAACCCAGCCTTCCCAGCCAGTTCCTCCAACACAGCATACACTTTCCTCTTATGGAGACTTTTGCTATTCCTTATGCTCAGAAATCTCCCCCCAACGTCCCTATCTGGTTAATACCTACTCATCCTTCAGATATCAGCTGAAACATCCCTGAATAAACCTTCTCTAATCTCCATGATGAGATCAAATGCTCCCTAAAATATGCTCTCATGGTACCATGTCCCTCTCCTTGGCACTTGTCAGTGTTGTAATTCTACATGCAGAGTACGATTCTTGAATATCTATTCCCTCTCTGGACTGTTAGAATTCACAAAGGGCAGGTCAAGTCTCTTCACTCACAAAATTTCCCAAGTCTTTTTGCTAGCACCCAGCACAGTGCTTAAACATAACAGATGCTCAATAAGCATTTCCTGCATGAACAACCATAAATTGGTACAGTGTAGCAACATCCACAAAAAGCATAAGAGAATAAACTCTTTGATGCAGAAGTCCAATTCTGAGTGAAGTTAACTGAGACAAAGCATATATATTCAAAGATGTTCACACAGGAATGTTCATTACTTTGATGTTTTATAATATCAAAAACTTCTGACTTTTATATGTTCATCAATAAGCAAAGGAACAATGCAGCCTTAAAAAAAATAAACAAATGGGACCTAATGAAATTTAAAAGCTTTTGCACAGCAAAGGAAACTATAAACAAGACAAAAAGACAACTCTCAGAATGGGAGAAAATATTTGCAAATGAATCAACAGACAAAGATTAATCTCCCAAATATATAAATAGGCCATGCAGCTCACTATTAAGAAAACAAACACCCCAATCAAAAAATGGGCAGAAGACCTAAATAGACATTTCTCCAAAGAAGACATACAGATGGCCAAGAGGCACATGAAAAGCTGCTCAACATCACTCATTATTAATGAAATGCAAATCAAAACTACAATGAGGTATCACCTCACACCGGTTAGAATGGGCATCATCAGAAAATCTACAAACAACAAATGCTGGAGTGGGTGTGAGGAAAGGGAACCCTCTTGCACTGCTGGTGGGAATGTAAACTGATACAGCCACTATGGAGAACAGTATGGAGGTTCCTTAAAAACTAAAAATAGAATTATCATATGACCCAGCAATCCCACTACTGGGCATATACCCAGAGAAAACCATAATTCAAAAAGACATATGCACCCCAATGTTCATTGCAGCACTATTCACAATAGCTA
Source organism: Kogia breviceps (assembly GCF_026419965.1). Classification (NCBI taxonomy): domain Eukaryota; kingdom Metazoa; phylum Chordata; class Mammalia; order Artiodactyla; family Physeteridae; genus Kogia; species Kogia breviceps. The sequence goes on from NC_081320.1 coordinate 23,088,819, forward strand.
GGTCATGGAAGCAACCTAAATGTCTATTGACAGATGAACGGACAAGGAAGATGTGGTACATATACACAATGGAATACTACTCAGTGATTAGAAAAAAGAACGGAATTGGGTCATTTGTAGAGACGTGGATGGACCTAGAGACTGTCATACAGAGTGAAGTCAGAAAGAGAAAAACAAATATTGTATATTAATGCATATATGTGGAATCTAGAAAAATGGTACAGATGAACCGGTATGCAAGGCAGAAACAGAGACACAGACGTAGAGAACAAACATATGGACACCAAGGGGGGAAAGCAGGGCAGGGCGGGAGTCGGTGGTGGTGAGATGAATTGGGAGATTGGGATTGGCATATATATACTAATATGTATAAAACAGGTAACTAATAAGAATCTGCTGTATAAAAATTAAGTAAATTTAAAATTCAAAATAAATAAATAAAAATAATAAATAAATTCATCAAAAAAAAAAAAAAAGAATGAGGTTGGAAGACTGTCTAAACAGCACACAGATCACATATTCAAGCCTTGGAAGATGGGGAACTGCCTTAGGTCCCGCACTTCGGATGACATCTCCCTGCCTCACAAATCTCAGTCCGACTGGGCTAGCTTTGGCAAGGGGATGGAGCTGGATCAGGAGCCACTGCTGCCATATCTGGATCAAGTTCCAGTTTTGGTCTTTCATCCAACACCTAGCCAGACTCGCCAAGCAACTCACCTGAGAGGAAAAAATTAGGATAGCTCAAAGAATAGGCCTCATACAGCATCAGCCTGAAGGAGTTTATGACCCTGGAAGAAATGGATCAGAAAAAAGGATCCGGGGGACTTCCCTGCTGGTGCAGTGGGTAAAGACTCCACACTCCCAATGCAGGGGGCCCCGGTTCGTTCCCTGGTCAGGGAACTAGATCCCACACACATGCCACAACTAAGAGTTTGCATGCCACAACTAAGGAGCCCACCGGCTGCAAATAAGACCCGGCGCAAACAAAAAAATTGATTAATTAAATAAAATATTTTTTAAAAAGATCTGGGAGTGTGTGATCTGTATGATAGACATTGTTTATGCGAACCCAATTTGATTTCTCCTGTGTATGCAGATCACCTGGGCTGTAGAGATGACTGGCTGATGAGATCCTTCACGTGCCCCTCCTGCATGGAGACAGTTGATGCAGCACTGCTTCTGTCTTACGAGACTAACGGAGCCAGTGTCTCTCACCTGACTTCAAGTGAACCATCAGTTTTGGTGGTTTTGATCTTTTGTCGTTAAGCCCAAAGAGCCAGGGATTAGGAATTAAGATCATGCATGAAAGTTTCCTAAAAATTCCTGAATGGCTGCAGATGTTGGGGAAAAGTACATGCTATTTTAGAAATTTAGGGGGAAAAGTAGGGCGCTATTTTTATGTAAAGCCTTCAGCCAGTGTTTATAATTGTATTTAGATCTTGTTATTGCTCCAGTACATAGGAATTGTGTAAAGTGTTACAGGAGCTATATATGTTTCAATTGTGTGTCGAAGATTAGGATAAAGATAGTGGTTGTTTTTCCTAAGTGAGATAACTTTCTTCTTCCCCCTACCCAAATTATTTTCTGAAGTTGCTGGCATTTGGGTTAAGGTTTTATTTAAAGCTACATTTTACAACACTGGCACAAATAAAGTAGTTTTAAGCTTGTCTGCATAGTTCTGTTATTTTTAGAATAAACATAGAGCATTTATTTTTTACTTTATAGGAACTCCACAAGTTAAGGTCTCATTGTTCTTTTGCTGTGATTGTTACTATTGATGTTGCTGTTTTCTCTCTTTGCTGGTCTTTCTAATCTGCCATTTGTCATTATTGGCATATGATCACCTCAGGGTCATAAGATGGCTGCTGTAAAACCAAGTATCATATTCTCACAAAACAAGGAGGAAGCAGAAAAGGAGTCCAAATGGTCATTTTCCTAATGCATATTATTTATCTTTTTTCAGAGAAAAATATCATTCTCATAAGCAAAATAACAGCCTTCCCCTAATTACTCATTTGCCAAAACAGATTGATATGACCATTCATAAGACAATTCATGGCAAAGAGGGATATGATGATTGTCTCAGCCTAACAAGGATTTATCCACTAAAGCTGAATGCTTCACTCCTCAAAAAAATCATAAACTTCTATGAGCAAGGAAGAACTACTAAGGAACTGTTAAATAAACAATTCAGAACTGTTTGTCCAAGACCATATGATTCTTTTTTTCCATTGGAAATGGAATTCATTGCCTTAGGTCTTTTTAAATAGTGTACTATTACTGTTGGGGCTGACTCTGTGCTTGAAAACCAGTTTGTTTATAAACTCTTACAAGTGCTATATCTGTTTGCAGTTAAGAAATGCAGAATTCAAAGTGATCTCCTAGCTTGTAAGCAAACTGAGATTCATTGTCCCTCTTCTATTAAAAAAATGAGTTAATGTGTCCAGAAATTAACTCTAGTAAACTGGGGTTTAACATTACCCTTTCTTATGTGTTTCACCTAATTATTTTGGTTGTTAATATGGTGATAATTAAAAGTCAAGGTAAATTTTCAACATTAAGAATTCTTATTTATTGAGCTTGAATTATGCCACCATGCTTATGTAAAAATGAAAGTGGCACCATGGTTAAACTGAGAAAAGTTTCTCAGTTGTAACAATTTTGATTTATTCTTTCCTGTGACCTCCTTCCCTGTTGTCTTGAACCACAGCAAAAGGATACTGCATGTTTTCTTATTGTAGTGCTGAGGTTACTGAAGTTATATAAAACACATCTCAGTCTGTTTCTTGGAAGGAAAGTCCTGCTAGTTGACTGACAATTCTAAGCAGGGAGAATTAAGATAAATGTGTTTTATGTTTTGCACACAAATGCAGAATTTGTATAATCACGACTTCACAGTTGTGATCTCAAAAAAGAAGGCATTTCTCCTTTATATTTTTCTTGAAATTAATGGAAGAACACTCTGAATCTCTAAGCTTCTGAAGTGTTAGAAGTAGAGATGGTCTAGTAAAGATGTAGTTGTTATGTTTTACCCATTTAGCATGTGTTTATTTTTCCTTATGTACTCGAAGGTGACATATCTGTTCAGCTCAGTGATACTACTGCTAAAAAAATCATTCATTAGTAAAAGGAAAAGCAATCTCAACCTAACAAATCAGAAGTGTTTCTTATTATTTTATATTGAGTTGAATATTTGACTCAACATTTTTCTACATACATAACACAAGTCTCTTGAAGGGTTCTTCATAAGTGCATTATAGAAGAATTTAGTATGTCATAAGCACTTAAAGATTTGACATTTAACTGTAGTAGTATCCATGTTGGTTAATTTTCTTACGACCCCATGATGAGTTGGAGAAAAACTGAAACAATTAGAGTATCAGGTTCTATTAAATTGTTACACGTATCTTGCTTAAGTTTTTCTTCATTAATTTATATCCACCTACATAAAGCAAATTTGGAGGGAAAAAATAATAATAAATAAATAAGAATGACGTCTCCAAATATTTTCCTAGGAAGATGTCTACCATATATTAAATTATAAACCAGAATGTCTAAATATTATACCATTAAATCACATGTACAGTCAGTTTGGTATATCCAATGGTTCCATATCCTGCAGATATGGAAGGCCAACTATAGTACACCATTTTACACACGGGACTTGAGCATCCGAGGATTTTGGTATCCATGGGGAATCCTAAAACCAATCCCCCTGCAGATACCAAGGGACCATCGTATATGCTTATATCTGCATTCTTACGTCTGAAAAAATATGTGCTAAATTATTATTGGTGGTAACCTCTGAGTAGGGGGCAAAATTGCTTTCCACTTCATACATTTCTCTGACTGCATTTTTTTTGCATTCAGCTTACATTAGCTTATATTACTATTGTAAACAGAACAATTTAAACATGGTCTGCCTCTTGGGGTTGGCAACTCACCTGCAGATGAGGTAGCCAGTCCTGTTTAAACTATGGGTACAGTGGACACCAATAAGTCTGTCTATAAAACAGGGAATATGGAATTAAGTAAGCGAAGTAGATACACTAAAAACATATTATACAATTTTCTGAAGAGTAGCGTTTGTTAGTTACCACAACACTACCACTACCCTGAAAAGGAAAAACTCGGAAGAAAAGAGTGTTTTTGCAGGAACGTACTATGAAGAATTAACTACTATAAAGTCAAAATTCATTGTCTCTGGGAAATTTTGCACAGCCTCGAATCAGATGCAATAGTGTGGACTGGAAAATGCCCATCAGGGACTGATTTGACTATAGAAAAAGGGAGTGGAAAAAAAACCCAGGCTATCAGAAGAATGGAATTTGTTTTTGAGTGAAACAAATGGAATACCTTCACTTTTAATGCTCAATATTAAAAAGAACAAACGGTTTCTGAAGGGCTCTTGGGGTCCCAAAGCACTTCCATTCCTTCTCTCATTCACTGCTCCTCACACACCACGGGTCTATGTGCCTGTGGAGACCTCGGGTAGGTAGCACTGTTCTTATTTCACAATGAAAAAGTAAGGCTTGAGACATAAGCCCAAGCTGCACAGAAGGCAAACAGAAAAAAGACTAGAATTGAATCTCAGATTTTTCCAACTATGCCACAATATTTCGTGGTCCAGCACTTAAAAAAATTATATGAGAAAGTAAATAAAAAACAACAACACGTAGCTGATCTCTGCAAAAGGTATGTCTGTGACTAGGTGGTGTCTGGCATTCGACATCTCCTGCCTGGATTACTACCGCCCTACAATTCTAACAATCTCTTCTATTTCAACTGATCCTCCACAAGGAAGATGTCATCTTAAAATATAAACTCGGCTGGATAGCTCTGTTGCTTAAATATCCTCACTTAGCACAGAATAAAGCCCAAGTTTTTAGCATACCATTGAGAACTCTTTATAAACAAATATCAGTCTGTCTCTCCAACTGAATTATAAGTTGAAACTATGACTTTTAAGGACCTACATCAACCACCTCCCTCCTTTCCCCTGCCAGCCTCCCTGATCCCATTCTCTACTGCCCTGCCCTCACTCACTTTCCCCTGTCCAGCCACAATGGCCTCCTTACTCTTCCTCAAACATGCCAAGCACAGTTGTGCCTCAGGGACTTTGCACCTACTATTCCTTCTGCTTCAGAACACACCCTCTGACCCCATCTCCTCTCCCAGATATCCAGTGGTTTGTTTCTTACTTCAAGGCTCTGCTCAATCGACATCTTAATAGGGGCGACTTCCCTGATCACCTACCACATTCCCTCACCTCTTCATCTTGTTTTGTTATTTTCCAAAGCATTTAGCACCACTTGACACTCCATATATTTACTTATTTATTTATCTCTCTCCCCCACTAGAATGTAATGTACGTAAGTGCAAGAGCTTTGTTCTTTTCCTACTTCCTAGAACAGTGCCTTCAACTTAGAAGGTGTTATACAAATATTTGCTGAAAATCAATGTATGAATTCTTTGCCCTTTCACACTACCCTCTAGTCACACCAGAGGCTGCCTCTCCAGAGCACAAGTCCAAGCCCTGTGCCTTTTGTACCTGTTCCCAATACCTGGGCTGTCTTTTCCTCATTCTGGCAAAATCCTCTTCCCCCAAGAGCATCTCAAATGCTGTCTCCTCAGTCAGGCCTTCCTCAATTTCTCCTCTATATTCCTGCTGCACTTGATTCTTTTATTATAAGTAACCCACTTATAGTCACTACATGTTGACCTTCCCAGATAACTGTAAGTTGCTACTGAACAAAGACTTCTAGTCACTTCTGTATCCCCGTGCCCTAACAACAAACCTATAAGGCTCTCGGTGTTTACTAAAACAATTTATTTTCTGAGTCTCTACCAATTCTAGGGAGTGGATAGTAGAGTCTCCTTCTCATTATCAGTTAGCCTGGCATCTGTGGGAAGGGCTTATAGCAGAGGAAGCCACCAATGGATCATAACTAAGGTCCTGAGACTGCAATGGCAGAGAGCATGATGAAGTTCGCCCACTGCATGCAGAAGACCCACAGAGGAGTCAGCATATGCAATGGATTACACCTGGCATAACATGTGAACAATCAAGGTTTACAAACGTGTTCTCATGCACTTGTAAGGATCTTCTAGCCCACGCAGAACAGACAGAACACACACAAAGGAGCCTGGAGAAAGTAAGCAGGCCGGTAGCTGCACCCTAACATCTTAAGAGGAAACATTTCTGTGACTACAGTTTACACAAATCAGATAATTTGCCTCCTCTGTAGACACCCTGGTTATCACAGGCAAGGACAAGCCTCTCAAGTTTTAAAGCTAAAGTACAGGGAAGATCTGTGAATAGGGCTTAAGATATTTAAGAGCTAGTACCTGCATTAAGCAACTAGGTTATAAAATGAAAATTTATTTTGAAATTCCAGTCTCTCCCTCTCTCTCTCACCTCCTATCCCCTATCTTCCCACCTCCATCTCTATTCCTTCTCCCCTACTCCCTGTTTTACGTATATATGTGCATCATTTTATAAATACACGGAATATTTACTGTCTGTTAGGTTTATTTAATAAAGTGCACACTCCTCAGGCTAAATTTAGAAAGAGGACAAAATGAACACTTTCTCATGTGGGTCACTGGTGTTCCAAAGAAAAAAGATTCCTCAGTCTTAAAACACGGCAAATACCATGTTCTTTCTAATAGTTAGATGCTAAAAAAAGGCAAGTGGATCCTTAAAATTCAGACACTTTTAAGACCTACTATCAACAGAGTAGATCTTAAAATGGAAACAAGAAAACACCAGCCTTTTAAGTTCTTCCTGTCTGAAGATAACAATACGAGGTGGTAGAGTTCTTCCTTACTTACACCCAAAGTGTAAAAGCAGCAAAAATATCTTAAACACATATAATGAGGAAGCCACTCTTCTGGTCCACTCTGTTTTGTCTTGCTTCTAGGGATGTGTCTCACTTTGAAACTTTGCTTTTTGTTTTCTCTTTTATATACGCTAAGAACCTGAGAGTCTTAACCTTTTCTTCCACCTCTCAACCAATAAATAGGACAAAAGAACATTTTTATCTTTTTATGTATTTTCCATTCAAATTTTTAAAGAAGACATAAGTAAGCTAGTTCAGTTCATATGTCTCACAAAAATCACTTTCCAAACTAAACTAAATTATTTGTGACCATAAACAGGAAAAACTCCATACTCCATTAGTACCATCAGACATTTCCACCTTAATGTTACCGAACATAACAGGCCTAATGTCAGAACTATTAAAAATGTTAAAAATCCTCAACCCCACTCAAAATGCATACCAAAGTTCAGGTAAAGGAAAAAAAACAGAAACAACTCACCATTATCTTTATTTTCTTTCAAAAACCCATTAACAACACATTGGAATTTAAAAATAGTGTCATCATATGGCACCTGATGCCCAATTGTACAAATTCTTAAATAACGAATAGTTTCTGGTCCGTCCTATAAGGCAAAACCATGAAAATATGTATTACTTCATTTGTAGGGAAAGAATAAAAAATTAATTAGAGAAGGCAGAATATGAAGCAAGAGAGTACATTAAACTTAGTATGTCAGTTATTCTGATGAGAGCCATTTTTTCCTAAGCTGCTTTAACCAGTAAGTATCACTTGATTTTCATTAAAACTGCAGAAGGGACAGTTACTAGGCATGCAAACGGAAAAGCAAATCTATGTGAATGAATGCACATGTAACTCAAAATGATATAAACAGTTCTACCTACATTTATGTTCTATCTTACATTTCAAGGGCCATAAAGTGGCTGTGATTTAAGTAGAATAGTAGAATAGAGTCAGAAGAACTTGGATTCGAATTAGGAAATAGAGCAAATTTCAGGCATTGTTGAGAACTGGTATTCTCGTGGTGGGAGAAAGTAGACTATCAATAGAAGACAGAAAAGGATAAGTGAAAATTCTGTAGTTCTGAATTTAAATGGAAAGTAGCAGTATGAATCTATGACATACTTTATATTAAAAACAAACATACATATTTCCCAGCTCTGACCACTGAAAAAGTCTATAAACAAGTGATGTCATAACAAAAGGATTCAGGAGTCACTGAGAAGCTCCAACTGGCCAAAGATAGGGCCTCAGTTAGAATAATAACTGTAACAGAGTCCACGGTGATATGAATAAATAAATTTTTAAAAATTGGTCACCACTGGAGGATATTTGTGAATCAACTCATTATTTTGAAAACTGTTAAATAAAAGGAGAGGGCTTCCCTGGTGGCGCAATGGTTGAGAGTCCACCTGCCGATGCAGGGGACACGAGTTCGTGCCCCTGTCAGGGAAGATCCCACATGCCGCGGAGCGGCTAGGCCAGTGATCCATGGCCGCTGAGCCTGTGCGTCTGGAGCCTGTGCTCCGCAACGGGAGAGGCCACAACAGTGAGAGGCCCACGTACCGCAAAAAAAAAAAAAAAAAAAAAAAAAAAGAAGAGAATCATGCCTCTACAATTGGGCAACCAAGTAGTTCATGAGGGGAATCTTCTCCTGATAGAAATATACCCAGCTAATAAGTGAAAAAAGAACAACAGAAATCACCATTTTTTGAAGCCTCAACTGAATTAATGGATGTAGGTATGAATCATCAGTGACTGCTAATATCACAAAAAGAGACAATTATATGTCTCCATGGAAGAACACGTCATCACCTATGAAACTGTCTTGCCAAAACAAAACATGCAAGCTTCATTCTGATCAATGACCAATTTACAGGAAATAAAAGGATTGAAGGTTATGTTAACAACACATGGAATGTAATCATCAAAATCTAGATGGGGGGCTTCCCTGGTGGTGCAGTGGTTGAGAGTCCGCCTGCCGATGCAGGGGACACGGGTTCGTGCCCCGGTCCGGGAGGATCCCACGTGCTGCGGAGCGGCTGAGCCCGTGAGCCATGGCCACGGAGCCTGTGTGTCCAGAGCCTGTGCTCTGCGACGGGAGAGGCCACAGCAGTGAGAGGCCCGCGTACCACAAAAACAAAAAAACAAACAAAAAATCTAGATGGGACAAATTACCTGGTTTCTTTAAAAATAAAATTCAAGGAGGAAAAAAATGGTGAGAGAGACATTAGGGAGAACCTATAGATTAAATAAGACTTCAGAGAACTAACAATCAATGGCAAAGTGTGGACCTTATTTGGATCTAATTCAAAATTCTTAAAAACAATTTTTTATGATATTTAGGAGACAACTGCAAATTTGAGCACTCACTGGGTATTTAATATTAAAAATGATATTAGGGAATAAAAGTCCTATATTTTAAATATACATACCAAAAATGTACAAGTGTAATTATATGTCGTCTCGGAGTGGCTTCAAGATAATATGGAATGCGGTGAAACAGGTGGGGGTATAGATAAAACGTGACAGCCATCAGTTGGTAAATATTAAAGCTGGATGAGTTCATGGGTATACAAGGAACACTCACAGTATTTTGTATACTTTTGTATATGTTTAAAATTTTTGATAATTGTTTAAAAACAAGACGACACTGTAGAAAACAGTCGGGCAGTTTCTCAAAGGTTAAACGTAGAGCTATCATATGATACAACAACTCTGCTACTACCTACACTGCACATCTAAGAGAACTGAAAACAGGGATTTGAACAAATATTTGTACACCAATGATCATAGCAGCATGATTCACAATAGCTACAAGGTGGAAACAACCCAAGTGTCAATCAACCGATAACTAACAAAATATGGTATATGCACACAACGGGATTTATTAAGCCAAAAATGGAATGGCATTTCGTTACATGCTATAACATGGATGAACCTTGAAAACACTATGTTTAGTGAAATAAGCCAGACATAGAAGGACAAATATTGTAGATTCCACTTACACCAGGTACCTAGCATAGGCAAATTCATAGAGACAGAAAATAGAATAGAGGTTACTAAGGGCTGGTGGGAGGGAAAATGGGGTTGTTACTGTTTGATGGTTACAGAGTTCTTGTTGAGGATGATGAAAAAGTTTTGGTTATAGACAGTGGTGATGGTTACACAACACTATGACTGTATTTAATGCCACTGAACTGCATATTTATAAATGGTTAAAATAAACATGATTTATGTATATTTTACCACAATAAAAAAAAACAGTAATAACTGAGTTGAAATTTCAATTCTTCCTTTTCCAAGAGTCAGTTTCATAGTCTGTAAAATTAGTAATTGTAGTTGTCTATCCTCTGAGCTTAGTGCAGAGTAAGCACTCAGTAGGAGATATCAGTACTACTTCCACTTCAACAGCAAAGGATTGTTGTGAAGATTAACTAAATCAATGGATATGAAACAACTTTCTAAATGGCAAACTGCTATACAAATATTAACACATATTAGGTGTTACTGTCTCCCAAGGCCATGGAACAAGTCAGAAGAAGGATAATTCTTTTGCACTGGTATGTCCTACATGGGCCAAGAGAATATATGGGTTTCTGTACTATATCAGAAGGTACTAGGAAAAGAAAGCATAAAATACTTAGAGAACAATTGTCTTTTACCGTGATGTTTAAACATGCTCAGGCAACTGCTTAAAATAAGTGCTAAAGACATAAAGGACATACCTTTCTTTCCTTTTAGGCTACTACTATTCTTACTAAAAGTTTACTTCATTTTCAAAATATAGAACATGGAAGCTTATAGAATTTCTTAAGCATATCTAGAGCCTAATGCCAAATACTATAGCTCAATTCATATCTTTAATCTCATTTTGAAACAGCAATTAGAAATGTATATCTAAGGAAACCACTAGCTTCCCTTTTTGAACCCATGAAAGAAGGCCAGGATCCACCTCAGCATAAGATGATAACTACTGAATTACTATGAAGTATTACAGTATCAGAAAGAAGGTCATTTTCAATTATGGGTTCCATTTACCTCTGGCTTATAATAGCGGCGAGTATATGTTAAGTCAACGATCAGCCCAAGTTCTTCATTCTGTTCTTGAAGTTTGTTAAAAAGATCCAAGGGGGAAAGACATTCTTCTGGAGCAAGATTCTTTTCAAAACTCTGTCAGAAAGAATAAAATAAGAAAGAACATGTGTTTAAAATCCTTTATTATGTTATCCATTTATTCAAACCCTGTGATGCTAACATATGAGATTCAAAGTAAAGTTTCCTCGTCTGGAATTTGCAAGCGGTATTACAATTCTTTCTTCCAGAGAGATTAGACGCAAGAAAATAAGCTTACTTCTATATATTTATTTCTATGTTTGTTTATTTCATGTTTGTCTCCTAACCAGACTGTAAACTCCCAGAAGGCAGGGACCACATCAATTTTGCCTACCACTGTATTGCCAGCTCCAAGCAGAGTGCCTGTAAATAGACACATAAATAAATACTTCTTGAATATCTACCTATATGAAGGATGGCTTTCACTGCTAAATATTCTTTTATGTATTTGGCTTATTAATGTACTCCGTTCCATTGATCTGTTTGGTTATTCAAGTGCCAGCAACACACTTTTCTTTTTAAATTAGTAGACTAGTTTTAGAGCAGTTTGAGATTCACTGCAAAACTGAGCAAAAAGTACACAGTTCTCACTTATACCCTCTCTCCTTCATCCCACACAGCCTTCCCCATTATCGATGTGCCATACCAGTGTGCTTCATTTGTTAGAATTCATGAACCAACACTGACACATCATTATCAATCAAAGTCCATAGTTTATTGCATTCATGGTACAAGTAACTATTTCTTTATTTCTAGTATAGTCATCCCCAAACACTTACATACTGAGATACATATTACTTTCTTATAAATTACTTTATTCTTTATTTATAGTTAGGGCATTACATTGTTGTTTTTTTTTTAAATTAAGTACAAAAGTAGGTTGTATTTATCTATGAATTCCATTTCTGGATAGTAAAAGAGGTATTGGGCTTCCCTGGTGGCGCAGTGGTTGAGAATCCGCCTGCCGATGCAGGGGACACGGGTTCGTGCCCCGGTCCGGGAAGATCCCACATGCCGCGGAGCGACTGGGCCCGTGAGCCATGGCTGCTGAGCCTGCGCGTCCGGAGCCTGTGCTCCGCAATGGGAGAGGCCACAACAGTGAGAGGGCCGCGTACCACACACACAAAAAAACAAAAACAAAATAAAAGAGGTATTAAAAAGTATTTGCTATTAAAAGGGAAAATGGAGTACGACGGGGTTGAGAGCCAGGGCTCTATATAGTGAATTCAGATTTCTGGAAGCATGCGGTATTAACTTTTGCTTAACTTTTTTTTTTTTTTGGTACGCGGGCCTCTCACTGTTGTGGCCTCTCCCATTGCGGAGCACAGGCTCCGGACGAGCAGGCTCAGCAGCCATGGCTCCCGGGCCCACCCGCTCCACGGCATGTGGGATCTTCCCGGACCGGGGCACGAACCAGTGTACCCTGCATCAGCAGACGGACTCTCAACCACTCTCAACCACTGCGCCACCAGGGAAGCCCTGCTTACTTTTTTTAAAGGAACTCTGAAAGCAATGAAACGAGTCCCAGGCATGCGCTGTCCAACTGGGAGATAGTCTTTCCACCTATTAATATATTTTTTGTTAGGCAAATTTTATGTTAGGCTGTCTCCCTGCATAGGATGAATGCACCTTGAAAATGGAAATCATATCCCTCTATAGTAGGTCCCTCTTCTTTCTGCTTTGCATTTTGCTGCTCCACTTATTCAACCCCACCTAGTAATAACCTATACTTCCCTTGTTCCTGTTTTCCCATCTTGAAAACAGATAAAAGACAACTAAACAATGCAAAGGTCTCAACAAATAAGGGATATCTAAAAGCAGAGATGGTCAGAACTTCTGTATCCCTGAGAAAACCTAGCCCGGTGTTAACTACTAAGGTATCATTAATACATGCGTGTTGACTGAAATAGTTTAAACTCAATTCTTCCACTTCACAGTTTATTTTTAGTCCTCATACAAAACCTGATAATAACATTCCTTAATGCTAGGAATCACAGTGAAAAATAATATCTGAACTGACTTCTGTAAGATGAGTTAGAACTAAGATTAATTCAGTGTATCTGAAGCATAGAAAGTGAGGGCAAAAGTGGCACAAGATGGGGCTAGAGAAGCAGAGAGGATTCTAGACCGCGCAGAGTCTTAAAGGCCAACAGTTTGTTTTCTATTCTCAAAACAATGTTTTTGAGCGAAGTTTATGAGCAATTTTCCAACTTGCTTTTAAGGTTTCTCGTGTGAAGAATGGATTGGAAGGAAACAAGATATATGGACACTAGTTAGGACCTAATTGCAACAGACAGGCAAGTTCAGTATTAGGATGTTGAAGAAGGGTTGACAGATTCAAAAGAAATTCAGGAGATAAACTGAAGCGGGCTTAATGGGGTATGAGATGGAGAAAAGGAAGGTCTTAGGGAATTAAAGGGTTTACTGCACACATAAGCAAAGTCTCAAAATTAATCATTTGCACGTACAGAGGTAGATCTCTCAAATGACACCGGTTAGGAAGCAACAGTACGCCCTTTATAATTCCTAGACACAACACAAATCAACTGTTTCGATGGAAAATTCGGCGGTACCGGTGCGTTGTTTCACTCAAACTTAGTTCCAGTTCCTCTTACTCATATTTTCTGTGCCAAAACAACACAGCTTGAGGAATTGAAAGGGATTCCATTTTGGTAATTAAGGAGTGTCCCCAACACTGACAGTCCCATCTTAAAAAGCAGTCCCTCTGCATTTTACCCGAGGAATAATGGCCAGAGCCTCACTTTTAAAACGATGGTGAGAAATCAGAACATCACACTCTGTCGCTTTCAGCTACTGTGAACTGAGCCGCGAGACGACCAATACCCCGTAGCACAGCGCGGACGGGCCAGCGCACGGGGGCAACAGTGACAGCAGACAGCACAAGAGACGAACCCCAGGCCCAGGGGCTCTGAGCTCCACCCGCAACGCCCAGGGGCCAAGGCTTATTACCTTTCCGGGATGTGCTTTCCGCCCTTCCTCTTGGCCGATGAACTTCCGGAAAAGCTGCGACCCTGACCCCAGCACCCACGGGCACGATGCCACTGGCTCATGTGACCCGCAAGATGCCGCTCACCCAACTCCAAGAGTGCCAAAGTCGCCAACCCGGCGCCCCCGGTGCCAGCACAAGGACCCGAACCACTGGCCCCTACGCACAAGCCCACGAAGCTCGAGGCCTCTTTCTACTGCGCATGCGCCACCGCCCTTCGAGATGACGTCATCACGCCGGCCAACTGAGAAGCTTGATTAATAAAGAGGCCTTGGACGCCTGCAATTCCCTGCCGAGCCGGAGGATGGTAGCAGAGGTCCATTAGTTCGTGTGTGTACACTTCAGAATTCCAATCATAGGGGACATGGAAAGTTGTCCCACTCTCCCAGTTTCTTGTGTGGTTCTTTCAGATATTTCCCAAGTGCTTACACTTGTTGTATCTTGTATGTAAGTATTTGTACGTAATGGATATCCTGTATTTCATAGAAGAGCAGCATACTATACATAGTCTACAATCTTTCTTGGATAGTGATTTTCCCAATTTGTGCGTACATCCATTCTATTCTTTTTAATAGCTGCGTAACATTACATAATTTACATGGCCAGTGCAATATTGATGGACTTTCAGTTGTTTTCAGTTTGGGGTTTTTTTGTTTGTTTTTTTTTGTTTTTGTCCTCTCTTACAGATAGGCTGCAATGTGAACCTCTTTATACATGAATATAGCTATATATAAATTTCTAGACATAGAATTTCTGGAATGAAAGAGATGCAAACTTAAAATATTCAAAGATTTTCAATCAATCTAATCTACCTAATCCGCTTGCAAAAATATTCTATCAAGTTATACTCCACTCACAGTGAAACATATATTGGGTTTCTGTTATGTGCCGGGTATCATGCTGGAGGTTGACAGTATGTATTCACATTTTAGACAATACCAAAAAATGCCTGAGAGAGATAGGAGTGGAGCCCAAGTATAACATTTGCTCACAGTATCAGGCATAGGGATCTGTACCCGTTAGGAAAACTATGAATCCTGCCACAAGTGGAACAGCAAAGAACAGCATGTCCTACAGTAGGTCTGAAGGTATAATAGCATACTAAATTCCATTGTTATTTATAATAACAAATGTTTTTTGTTAGTTTTACTTTTTAGTTTCTAATTTCTGAAAGTATCTTACATACACTGTTAGTAATCTTCACAACGATTTGAGCTGGGTAAACTGAGTCAGATTATTAAATGAATGAATGAATGAATGAGTAAAAAGATCACTAGCTTTAACGTATCTGGGACAGTCATAGTCTAACCAAGCTTCAATCTACAAGCATTTATTTACAATTCTGAAAACTTCCACATAATTACATATGGGACAATAGTAGTAAATTACTATTTGGATAAAGAAAAGATACAAGTCAGCACAACATAGTTTACAAACTTACAATTAGGCACATTCAATTTGGTGCTAAGTCATAAAATATTCTTTTGCAATTTATGAAAAATATCCAATAGGCATGTAATGGCCAAAAAGTACAAATGATACAAATATCTATAGACATGACAATGTACAAATTGTCACATACATCTATCAGACACTAGAAAATCTATGTTGGTCTTATACTTCCAGCTTGCTAAAAGATACAGGCTTTGGGTGGGAACACAAAAAAATCCAGACCTGGCCATAACAGGGTTTCCAGAAAGTATGGGAACTAGCAAAGAGTAGGCCTCTGGATGGCAGTGGGTCCAACATGAGATAAAACAATGCCTTAATGGGTATGTAGTATGCTAGGGTGGAAAATATAGGAGCAAGGGATATTTGGAGAATCAGACAGCTAAGTATTTGACACTAACAAAATCTACCAGTATCTGATAGGGCCTCAGGTAACATGCAAGTGTTTGAGGGATTCCCGTATTTAAATATGTCAAAATGTGACAATGGGAAGAATTAAGGACAGCCGCAGGGGTAGATGAACTGGGTATGCTACACCAAGACATGTCTCAGTTAACCTGATGGGTTCAAAATGCAGGAAGTGGGTATACAGGACAAGACAATACCCTAACTATAAGAATAAAGGTTTACATCAGGGTAGGGCCTGATGTTCCTTAGTGTTGAAATAGAGCTCTTTAGTTTCTTCCTCCTACATGCAAGATTCTTTTAGAGGTTAAGATGATGCTGAGCCTGCAAGCCCAAGTTAAATGGCTGGAACTAGGGAGAGAAAATAAATTACATGGGCTCAGAACCAGGAAAAGCCTAACTAAGGGTTTCCCTAAATCTAATTGAATGTTGGAACTGAATATTTTAATATGTAAACATTTTACTGATACCAAAATTTGTCATACCACACTTCCCCCAATCTCACACCACCCACCCTAACCTGCAGTAGCTATGGTTCCCTTGATTTCCATGGAAATATAGAGAAAAGAGACACTGATCTGGCTTGCAGCTATTTAATAAGTTGTTAGCCTCATATCACATACTAGTATCATGTAAGTACCACCATGTGAAGGGAATTTGATTAGTATGACTTTTAACCTCCCTGCTCTTGTATTCACTGGCACTGGCTAGGTGAGGTGACCTAGTTGACGGGCAAAGTTGGGGAGAATAACTGGCCATGCTTTGCTAAGCTCTTCTTTCCTTCATCTTGGGAGTGAGTCTGGTGATAGAGAGATAAAAGTTCTCTGCTCCACTGTGGACATGCCCCTCTTGCTGCAACCAAGTGGGTAAGTTTGGATAATTCTAGAATTCAGTTGACAGACTCACTTGGCTGTCTCATGAATCCCCATTTTCCAACATGGGCTCTAACAGTCAAAAGTGACATAATGTGTGGGCTCCAGGGCAAAATGAAAATATAGTGCCTCTTGTTCAAACTGCAAAGAAAAAGTGTTGTTGAAAGTATTTGCACTGGGGTGCATAGCGTCCTCCCCAAATTCATGTTCACCTGGAACCTGTGAATGTGCCCAAGTATATTCTTTTTTCAGATAGAATCGAGATAAAATGACATCATACTAATTAGGGTGAGCCCTTAATGGGTTCTATGGATTGTTCTCGCCTCTTTTTCATATACGTCATCTTTTTCAACAGAAGTGTTTGGCTAATATTGGGAAGTAACACGAGTAAGAAAGGATATGATAAGATTCCTTGGACATTCTTGTTTCTTAAAAAACTACAGCTTTCTTTCTGTGTTAGAAGTAAGTTCAGATTCAAATGGAAAGCATGGCCTCTCGGAGCTGTTAACACCTTCACTTAGTGTTGGATGTGACCAGTAGCACAGAATTCTGGTGGAACTCAGTAAGACTCCAAATGGGTACCACATAAGCATGTCATGGAAAGCACACCATAAGCAAGGTGAAAACTAGCTGTGACTGGGGAAGCAGGAATGGTGGCACACACACATATTGCACATGTCTCCTCTGCTCATGCGTATATTTTATTGTCCCATAAGCTTTACTTACAGAACGTAAGTTCAAAGATAAAATCATTAGGAATTTCAAGACAGCAATAGCAGAGCATGAAACCAAGCAACCATGGGGCCCTTCTGAGCATGATTCATGCGAGACTTGATCAACTGGTAAAAGAGCCAAGGCTCTGAGATACCCACACCATGTCAGTGACAGATGTCCAAGCTACAGATATTGAGGGAGCCCTCAATGCCACTCAGGCACTGAAAGTCCTGTCACTGAGAATGAACCAAAATGTAAATGTAGGAGGATAATTTATGGACTTTTAGGACTTTGGATTTTTAACCCACAACAACAAGAAAACTTCATTTCAAAAGAAAGTGAGAGGTCTTCAAGTTTGCTTTGGTTATTGAGGGTCCTTTGTGGTTACATATCAATTTTGGAGTCGTTTCTTTTATTTCTACAAAACTAGGTGATTTTGATAGGCATAGCATTAAATCTGTAGGTAGCTTTGTGTAATATGGACATTTTAACAATAGTTCATGAACATGGATGTCTTTCCATTTATTTATGTCTTCCTTAATTTCTTTCAATAACGCTGTAGTTTTCAGTGTACAAGCCTTTCATGTCTTTGGTTAAGCTTATTCCTAAGTATTTTATTCTTTTTGATGCTACTGGAAATGGAATTGTTCTCCTAATTTTCAGATTGTTCATTGTTAATGTGCAGAAATGTAAGTGATGCGTATATATTGATTTCATATTCTGCAAACAAACTTTGCTAAGTTGTTTTATTAGTTCTAAAAATTTTTTGTGAAATATTTAGCATTTTGTACATCTTTTTCAATAGTTTCCCTTTCAGCCTAAGTGTATCCTTAAATCTAGGGGACATTTTGACCTCCATCTTAGGTTTTCATCTTAATTCTCAACTTCTTCAGAGTCTTAGTTGGTTAGTGTTCTCCTTATTGTTTGCCACTTTGGAGAATCCAACACAATGTTCTACTCAAGGTGAGACCTCTTTTCTCTTCCACCTCTGAACCTGAATATCACTTATTACTTACTTCATTCTCTTAGAACTTAGCATTCGAAGTTTAAATGGTGATCTTTCTTTTCTTTTTTTGTTTTTTTGCAGTACGCGGGCCTCTCCCGTTGCGGAGCACAGGCTCCGGACGTGCAGGCCCAGCGGCCATGGCTCACGGGCCCAGCCGCTCCGCGGCACGTGGGATCTTCCCGGACCGGGGCACGAACCCGTGTCCCCTGTATCGGCAGGCGGACTCTCAACAACTGCGCCACCAGGGAAGCCCAAATGGTGATCTTTCTTAAAGGAGGTCAATATGCTCACAAATTCAAGACCTCTGGTGAGTTGTGTCAAGTGTGTAGGAATCATATTAAATTGTTGGCTGTTAGCCCCCCTGGAAACATTTCTAAAGTGGCATTTAAGCTTGATATTCAGGTTTATTGGACACCGCATTAAAGAGTTTAACAGAATAAGAGTAGGCTGGTCTTTCCTAAAGAAGAGTTTATCCAAGGGTGACCTTGTAGCCACCTGCATCAGGGTCAACCTCGTTGAGTCATTGAGTGCCCTCAACCCCCCTAAACTGTAAACTCCTTATAGACAAGAATTATGTTTTATAGCTCTTGTTCCCCTTCCCTATACCTAAACATGCCTGGAATAGAAGATGCCTCTACGAACAGGTGTTGCTTTATTTTAAACTACATTAAGTACATGTATATGTTCATTTCCCTCTGGGAAAGGAGGCTACATTCCACAGGATTCAAATATCAAGCCTTTAAACTTCCTTGAACCCATAGATATATAAATAGTTGCATAACTATCCTCCCTCTATACAACTCTAAGATGATCATATCAAAGTATGGTCATTAATTTTTTTTAATTGCAAACAGATAATAAGTAAAGTGAAAGGAACTTCTTCCACCAAAGTAAGGGCCAAAGTTCAAAAAGTCAAATTAATATGGGATTTGTTACTATTCTAAATAGTAAAGAACACTGACTAGAAATATCACAATGCTAGTTGCTATTATCATCTTTTCATTTTCCATTACAGTTGTTTATATTATCTTCATGGGATTTCACTGCAGTTATCAAGGTTTCTTAATAGTCAAATTAAAAAACAAAATCCCTTGAAATAATGCCAACACAAAGAAAAATGAGTCAGAACATGAAAAAATGTTTTAGACAAGTTGACAACATATATTCTTTGCTCATTTCTCTTTTTGAGAGAAGTTCCATCTTATTCACAGCCACATGTACAACACACTGACTAAAATACAACCCCATCATTCAATGGTGATAAAAGAAGGAAAGACAAGCTGGTTCCAGAAAATTCCTCTATTTACTCCTAGTATCTTGTTCATCTGGCCAAAAAGAGCATTTTGAAATAGTCTCTAAAGTTTTGTATTTTATTTTTAATAATTTGCTTATTTATCTCAATGTAAATATTAAAAACGCATGAGAAATATTTTAACATTTGGCATTTGACTATTTGTATCTATTTCCTTAATGTTTCCTTTGTGTCCTATGATGATCTTTTGGGATAGACAGCACATACCACTCTCATACGCCCCAGACTCTACAGCCCCATACACATGCAAAATAGCTTGTGGGGATGGGCATAACATACACTTGGTTGAGGCAGGGAGGCTGTAGAGTACATCGTTTTTACACCTCAACATTTTAAGTGTTTTTGGAAAGTAACCCTAGTTTGAGTGCAAGCTCCATCGATTTATCAAATGCATTTCAGTTATACCTAGGTATGTCCAGTAAAATGGTAAGGCTATATTACTGGGAGACTATTTACATGAGCAAGTGAAAAGAAATCAGTGAAAGAATATATTATAACCAAGAGTCAGATATAAGTCAATCAAATAGAATGTAGATCCCAGAAACATATTCACACATATAAGGGCAATTGATTTTTCAACAGAGCTACAAAGCCAATTTTGAGGAGAAAGGATAGTCTTCTTGAGAAATGGTGCTGGAAGCATGTAGTACATGGATATTGTGCCTAGATAGCCATATGCAAAAGTATGAACTTTGATCCCTACTTCACACCATATAAACAATTAACTAAATGTAGATCAAAACATAAATCTCTAAAACTTGGACAAAATATTTTTGACTTTGGGTTAAGCAAAGGTTTCCTAGAGATGACACCAAAAACATGATCCATAAAAGAAAAATGTGATAAATTGGGTTTCATCTTTGGAAGCCATAATTAATAAAAGAAAAGTCACAGGTTGGAAGAAAATATTTACAAATTATATACCTGAAAAGACTTGTGTCTCTAACATGTATAGAACTCTCAAAACTCAGTAATTAGAAAATTTTTTAATTAACAATGAGTAAAAATATTTAAAAAGAGATCCTTCCAAGGAGGTGTACAGATGCAAATAAGCACATGAAGTTTCTCACTGTAATCAATTATTAGCTAAATGAAAATGAAAGCCCCAGGAGATACCACTACACAACTATTGAATGGCTCAAATTAGAAAAGTCCAACCACACTAAGTATTGGTGAGGCAGTGTAGTAACTGGAAGTCTTTTACACTGCTAGTGGGAAGGAAAATGGTACAGTCACTTCAGTTAACAGTTTGCTGTTTGTTTATATGTTGAACATACACCTACCGTATGATCCAGCCTTTCTGCACCTAGATATTTATGCAAGAAAAATGAAAGCATATGTTCATACAAAGACTTGTACATGGATCATCATAGCAACTTTATTTTTAGTAGACAGAATTGTAACAACCTCAAGCACCCATCAACAGGCAAATGAATAAACAGACTGTGGTATACTCATACAGTGAAACACTACTCAGAAAAACAAAGTCATAAACCTTTGATACCCACAAAAATATGAATTACTCTCAAAATAATTACATTGTGTGAAAGGAGCCAGATAAAAGAGTCCTCACTGTGTGAATCCCTTTACATAAACTTCTAGAAAAATGCAAACACATCTCTAATGATAGAAAGCATATCAGTGGTCACTTGGGAATGTGGAGGGGTGGAATGTGAGGGGAAAAAAGGGGAGCTTTATGAATGAGGCATAAAAACACTTGCAAGTGATGGATATGTTCCTTTTCTTGATTGTGTTGGCAGTTCCATGGGTATATGTATATTTCAGAACTTAAATTTTGTTCTTTAAGTATGTGCAGTGTACTGTGTGTCTGTTATATTTAACAGAGCCATTAAAAAAAAGGCTAAGAACAGACATTTGTCTCAACAAATAAATGTAGCAAAGAACAGAACAGCCAAGTACAGTATGATCTCTGTCAGTTGAATTTTCCTATAGTTTATTTCCCTCTAAAAATATATCCCAGTTCTTAAAAGAGATGGGGCTCTTAATAAAAGGTAAAAAAAAAAAAAACAGGCAAAGCCATCAGCAGGGTGAGCTCCAGCTACTTTTCAATTGTGAGACACTAGGTGCACAGTGCAGACATGCTAAGATGTTTGTGCTTCCTGCCCAATATTTTAGAGAGGATATGAAACACCCCCATCAAATGCCTGCAAGTGATGGCCAGAGTGGAGTTTGGAGTATGATGGCTGTGATCTTTAATATGGTTGTGCCTTTGTAAAGAGTCTCACTCAGAATTTCCAGGGTAATTTTGGAGTCAACTTTATTTTTGTTTTTTGGATAATATATATGTGTAACTCACCTCAAGAATATATCCACGTAGACTAGAAGTTAGGGACCAGCTGGTGTAAATTTGTGTGGTTATCTCCTGACCTAACCTTTTAGCTTCTTTTTGTTCCTTGATTGTAGTTAAGTTTCATCTTACCTCAGGGCCTTTGTATTTGCTGTTCCCATGTTTTGGAAATATTATTTCCAGCAAAATTTTCCATAAATGATTCCTTTCTATTCTTTGGCACTCATCTCTTAAAGATATTTTTTCCTTTATTGTCCTACTAGCCTTAGTCCCAATTTATCAGATTACCTTACTTCTTTCACAGAATAATAATAAAAACAAATCTTTGTTGTCTCTTTGTAATTAGATGAACTTCTTCCCAAAGAACTCAAGCCCCACAGTGACAGGGGTTGTTACCTTTCTTATCCCATGTTCTGGGTCTTAGAACTGTGTCTGGCATGTAGTAATCACTCGAGGTCTGTTGACTGTGTAAAGAATATGTGAGTAGATGAACAGATTTGGAGTTATTTGAGGTCGCTCTTAATGATGGCTGGTGTTGGTGATTACATTAAAATTGTAGGTTTTAGAGTTGGAAGTGATCTTGCTGAGTCTCACAGCTACAGCAAAACTCTCCCTACTGTAGCATCCCTGACAGATGATCAAGTCTGAGCTTGAATAACTGTATATGGAAGACCCTAACCAAGGCAACCTCCTAGCTTTCTTCAAGCAGATCACAACTTTCCATGGGAGTTTGCTCCCTATTATTCAGCTGTAACTAGGAGAAAACGGTTTGATTTACCCAGAATCATCTTCTCTCAGTCTCCTTGTTCTAGGTCCTAGAGAATAGGCAGGACAGAATTTCCTCTAAATTACATCCTTTTGGGTTTGCATTCCTGCTTGTAACAAAATAAGCACCATGCTATGGCAAAATTCCCCTTGATTGTCTGCCACTTGTTGCTAAATTCCTTGTTAGTGTTTAGAAATAATTTGTCTTAATGTTCCACATTATAATTGATGGAGCACAGAAATAAAAGAGATCTCAGGGCTATGTCAGAAACAATCAGACAGATATTTTAACTTACCCTTTTAATGTATTTAATGCTGACACTGTGAGGAATTGAGCAGTATAGTCACCACGTTATTGCCATTGCTGAAAAAATGTATTTATGGTGAAGTTTATGGTCACTTTGAAAGCATTAGCTGATGGGGGAATTATCAGCTACATCTTAGAGCTCTGAGCATGTCTCAAAAAGTTGTGATACAAACACCTCTGCCTTTTCTTGTATTTCTGTTATGTTCAACTACTTCACAAAAAGCATTCTTCATATTCCTGAAATAATGATGGGCTTAGCTGAGATTCTTTGGGTTCTTAAGCGACCAATATGTGTGCATAATAGTGTCAAGTTACACAAACCCTGGATGTTTGGCTCCAGACTGAAAGCCCCATGGAGTCATTTTTTCACATCTGTTCACCAATGTGTATGAATAGGAGAAAACCAAAGTTCTGGTTTTTTCGATCAATGGGAGCCACACTTCTTTTACTTTTTCAGTGACAAACAAGTAAAGAGGTGTAAAATATCTGAAAAGAGCCTCTTAGGGTTTGGTAGAACGCTTAAGTGGGATGTAGAGAATATACAACAAAAAGAAAAGCAAGTGAGTACTGCTGGCAAACTTTTTCAAGGACAGCTAACAAAATAATAATAGTAGTAACAACAATAGTAAGATTGATTTTAAAAGGCTAAAGAGTGGCATGGATTCCTAACCACTCTACAAATATTAACTCCACGCCACAACTCTGTAAAATGGGTGAGGTTATTAAGCCCTTGTTTTTCAAAGAGGAAGTGAAACACAAAGCAGTACCACTCCTGAAGTCCCACCACTAATAAGTGGTGGAGCTGGGGAGAAAAGATCCTGGCAAATTAATTTCAGAGTTAGTGCTCTTGACCAGTAGGTTATGTCCCACAGGTAATATTTGCACATTTTGAAATCACTTTACAAATACTATTTTTACCCCTAAAGTACACAGAGAATACCCAGGGAAATTGGCATTATAATTATTTTTATTTCTTTGCCAATAATCTGTTAACTTTTGGCAGTTCAGTATCCTTCCCCAACTTCTTAAAAATTCAGCCTACAATCCAAAAAAATAAAGGCTAGTGAAAATAAATGTCTTGTAAATCCAGTTCAAGAGAGCAACTAAAAATCTAAGGCTCCCTTGATGTAAAAGAGAAAGCAAAAGAAAAGAAGAGACAAGAAGCCCAAACCCTATGATTAAGCTCCACGTTGTTAGGTAAAGGCGCATTTAATTAATGCTTCTTTAATACCTTGTGTACAGAGGCATGGCTCTACAGAAGCTAAGGAGTCTCCCTTTCATCACTGATTCATGGTATGTTTCTGGCAGAGTCACTTTCTTCTTTGAGCCTCAAAGCTTTTCATCAATACAGTGAGGGAAATGGAACAAGGTTAGCTCTCACAAGCCAACTCTCATGTTCTCTCAGGTTACCTGTGAGTCTAGGTAAGAGTCTGTAACATGACAGATTATATTAACCATATATATTAACAATATATATTAACCATTTCTCTTCTCCTGATTTTTATGTAATTTCTAATACATAGTAGAATAGTAGAAAAGAAAAAATACCACACTGAAAAGTAACTGATACACTCACTTTCCATTCTCCTTTCACTGCCAATTCAGCCAAAAGCCTTCTGTAGAATTCTGATGCAGACCATGAAAACACACTGTAAGTGTTCCAAAGTCTTTTCCATATTTGGTAGTCCTGTGATTTCCATTGGCAGAACTATCTTGGACTGCCATCTGAAAATCTATCAAAAAGAAATTAAGTAATAGGAATTCATATCAATGGTATTGGAGAAAGGAATCCTTGAACTTTTCTTACTGTGTGAACCTTCACCCATGTACAAAATCAACAAGAACCGTTAAACTTTAAAGGCAACATATTCCCATGAATAGAAGGGAGAACACAACACAAATAATATACAGTGCTAACATTATGTACGTACACATATATACAAGTGGTCTTGAAATATATTCCCAGATATTAATTGGATTAATGTTTGGGGCAATAACGCATTTTTTCTCATAGAGAACATTATTCTTTAAGGCACATACAGACACACATATCTGCCCTGCTGACCTCTCACAGTTTCAGTTGATTCCAGTCATGTCCCCAGTTCATTTCCCCATATATTTATTCTCGGATTAGTGATTTTTGAACAGGTGTTCATCTCTTTAGAAAGACCTGTGCTATGACCGCAGAGTACTCAGATTTCTTTTTTGGCATTTGGTGGCATATGATGGGGAAAGTGATGAGTTGTATGACAGAAGAGGTACAACGTGAACCTTAGAGTAAGTAAGACTTTATGCATAGTTCTTAATCCCAAAGGGAAAAGAGAAGGATAGCAGCAAAAGTCATTGGAATAAAGGACCTCTCAGATGAATCAGCATTAGGATAATTCACTGGTTACTGACTGTCCAGTCAGTTTAGGTTATAAAGGATTCCTGAGTGAATGCATCACTTTATGAAAGGATCTACCTAACTATAGCTTTCTTTTGCTGGAATTAGTCTAGATGGCAATAATATGCATAGAGAATGGAAGTTGTGAATACCTGTCTTCCCCAAATTGAAGACACTCGTTAAGGTACAAGTTTCCCCAAGACTGCAAATGATTTATCCATACTATACTAACTGAGACTGTGTCTTACCATTCTTGTTTGTTAAAGGAGATAACAATGCTAACTTTGAGTAGAGTAATAACAGGATACTTAGAAAATACTTTCACGTTAAGTTTTGTAAACAAAATTCAGTGTTTACCCACCAAAAGCAAATCAGCTCACTTAGTATTGCAAGAAATGCCTTCATACTTTTTCATTGCTACTAAAGGCATTTAAAACACCTGTTTGATATATTCCCTCCTAGAATGCCATTTGTACACTTATTCCTAATAGGACCTGTTATGAAAAATTGTTTATCTGAATCTAAAGTCCAATTAAAGAAATGTGATAGTGGTGATAATAGTTGATGAAGCAGACTAGCATAGCAGCTAGGGCAATTATGGACAAGTTACATTTAACCTCTCTGTGCCTCAGTGTCTTCCTCTGAAACTGAGTTTCTTCATCAATGGTGATAAATACTGGTACCAATCTGACAGAGTTATTGTAAGAAATGAAGGTGTTCACAAATTTCCTAAAGGCTTAATGTTTGGCTTGTCGTTACTAAATGCTGGTACTTATTAGTAAAACAACGTCCCTCTATTATTTATTATATCAAAATAATAATTATAAGGGCCTGTTATTTTAATAGTTCTATTTTTTGATCATATATTTAGATTAACTCATATTGTTTAAACGTGAAACTAAGAAGAAAAACAGTTTTGTTTTGTTTTTTTAACCCGGTCAAGGAACCCAAATCACCTAATTCAGAAATGTTTCTAACTTGGTATCTGCCTTGACTCTGTCACAGCCAGAGAAAGTTTATTGTCTCAGAAAGTGACAGCCTTGTATTTGTGTAGCATAAAAAAGAAGATACATGCTAGATAAGATATATATCCCTTCTCATAGTCATGCCACATATAGTGCAACATTATTCCTGCTGGGTTCAAACATTGTGATCCAGAGCCTGCCATTGCCTATTATCAGGAGTAGGAAAGCGTAAGAACCGTATGTGTTTGCCCTTAAGCTGGTCTACAACACAGATACTGTCAATCAGCCTCTGATAGTATCCTCCCCATGGACAACCTTCTGTGCTTTTTTGAGCATGCTCACATGGAGTCTACCATCAGTGTGGTGGGAGTTCACTTCGCTTGAAGTGTGTCCACGTTGAAGGGTGAAATTAACAAATACTAACGAAATCTGTGGCTGTCCAAACTAGGAAAATAGTTAAAGAATCAGGACATGAAGAATCAGGCAAATACTCACTTAGCGTCAACCCAATAAAAAAAACTTCTTGGTGAGAAACAAGTTGCCAAAGATGAAAGCCCAGAATAGTGCTACTTTAGCCTAACCACAGTGTCAAAGCAAATAACACACATACACACAAACGCAAAAGGAAGCCCTCTTCACACTAATGCCCCAAAGTCCTTTATGGGTCTTCAAATTGAGTAGATTAGGTAGGTTGATTGTTATCCTTTACAGACTGGGTCCACCTAACAAGACTGTTTACTAACAGAATATCTCTGTTTTGTCATTTAATAGACATCCAAAACTTAATATACCTTGGAATCAAATACACACATAGTCACTCATGCTTTTCCTGTAGACTTTCCGAAACAGAAAAAGGCAGCTCCATTCTTCCTGGTGTTCAGTTACAAAATGTGATTCATCTTTGACTTTTTTCTTTCTCTCTCCTTTCACATCCAATACAGAAGGAAAATGTGTCAGCCCTATCTTTGAGATAGAACCAGAATTTGACAGTTTCTCGATTTTTCCACTGTTACCACTCAGGATTAAGATTTTGTTGTCTGTCATCTTAATTATTATGCCTCTGAAATCTGTCCTTAACACAGTGGCCGGAGAACCCTTTGAGAATCTAGGTCAGAAGAATTATGTGACTTCAGTGTCTTCCCTTTCCTCATAGTTGAAACTGAAGTTCTTAAAATGCTGGAAAGTTGCTACATGATTACCCTCCACATTATATATTTGATCTCATGTCCTCCACCTCTACTCCTTGCTCACTCTTTTCCAAACACCTTATACTCTTTAGTTCTTGACGTTCAACAAGTATAGTAGGCAGACATTTTCACTTGCTGTTCCCTTTACCTGAATTACTGTTCTCTTTACTATTTACAGGACTCATCCACTCACTTTTTTAGGTCTTTTATCAAATATCACTGTCTCCATTATGAGGCCTTGCTTGGATTCCCTGTAATAACCTGCAGCCCCACTAATACACCCTACCTCCTTAGAAGCCTCCCTTCTGCTGTAGAATCTGTTGAATGAATGAATGGAGTGAGCTATGTCTAATTTCCAAAAAAAATAAACATCAATCATAAACACTTGTTGAGAGACAGGTTCAGGGTATAAAGAATAAAAGAACTGTAAATTCAGGCCTTACCATCCATTCCCTCAGGGTTCTGCTATGGTGTATCTTTGAATAAAAAGCATAATTTGATAAGACTAATTAATAGCTTAAATTCGTTAGAATCCCAAACCTTTTATAGTAGAAATGTGATAAAAACTGTGTCAGAGATTCTCAACAAAATGTTAGCAAATTGAAGCCAAAAAAAAGTATACAAACAATTATATACCATGACCAAACGGGATTTGTGTCAGGTATGGAAGGCTTGTTCAATATTTGAAAATTAATTAATATAATCCATCCAAGACAAAAAGGGGGAAAAACGTATAAATACATGCAGAAGAAGCATTTGACAAAATCCAGAGTGCACTCATGAGAAAAACTCTCAATAAACTAGGAATAGAGAGAGACTTTCTTAACTTGATAAATACGATCTACAAAAAAACCAATAGCTAACATCATACTTACTGGAGAGAAACTCAATGCTTTCCATCTAAGATTAAGCACAAGGCAAGGATGTCCTCCTTTACTATAACTTTTCAATATTGTGCTGCAAGTCCTTGCTAATGCAATAAGGTAAGAAAAGGAAATAAAAGGTGTACAGATTGAGAAGGAAGACATAAAGCTGTCTTTGTTCACAGGTGACATGATCATCTATGTAGAAAATTTTAAAGTTTTTACCCAAAACTCCTGTAACTAATAAGTGATTATAGCAAGGTTGCAAGATCCAAGGTTAATATACAAAAGGCAATTGCTTTCCTATATACCAACAATGAACAAATGGAATAGGTTTAAAAAAACACACATTATTTACAATAGCACTACCAAAAATGTAATACTTCAGTATAAATCTAATAAAATAAGTACAACCTCTATAGGAGGAAAACTACAAAACCATGATGACTGAAGTCAAAGAATAACTAAATAAATGGAGACGTATTGCATGTTCATGAATAGGAAGACTCGGTATTATCAAAATTTCAGTTCCTTCTGACTTAATCTATAGAAATTCAGTGTCATCCCAAACAAGATCCCAGTAAGTTATTTTATGGATATTAGCAAACTGATTCTAAAGTCCATATGAAGAGGCAAGAGACCCAGAATAGCTGTCACCTCATTGAAGAAGGACAAAGTTGAAGGAATGACACTACTCAGCTTGAAGAATTATTATGAAGGTGCAGTAATCAAGACAGGGTGGTATTGGTGAAAGAACAAATAGATCTATGGAACAGAATAAAGATCTCCAAAATAGACTGACATAAATACAGTCAATTGATCTTTGGCAAAAGAACAAAGGTAATACAATGGAGCAAAGATAGTCTTTTCATCAAATAGTGCTCAAACAACTGGATGTCCACAGTAAAAAAAAAAATCTAGACACAGAATTTATATCCTTCATAAAAATTAACTCAAAATGAACCACAGACCTAAATGTAAAACACAAAATTGTAAAACTCGCAGAAGATAACATAGGAGAAAACCTAGATGACCTTGGGTATGGCAATGACTTAAAATATAACACCAAAGACACAATCCATAAAAGAAAGAATTGATAAGCTAGACTTCATTAAAATAGAAAATTTCTGCTCTGTGAAAATCACTATCAAGATAATGAAAAGTCAAGCCACAGAGTGGGAGAAAACCTTTGTAAAAGATGCATCTTGTTAGGGTAAAGTGGCAACTTGCAAGCTTCTTACATGTGCAACTGGTGTAATTTATTCTGGTATGTAGTGTGAAGTACAGACTTTAGTTTTAAATGGGTGTGTAGTTTTCTAGGCATCAATTTTAAAGATTATAACTTGACTTTATCACAATCAAACTGCCCAGACATACTTAGAACTATTTGTGGATATTCTTTTCTGTTTAATTTGTATATGTGTTCATTCATGTAGTAATGCTACAATATTTGAATTGTAGTGGCTTTATAGTTAAGTTATATAGCTGCCTGCTAATTAACAGATACTCAACTTCTAAAAAAAATTTATGACTTGTACCTGAATGCCTCCAGATTATGTTCTTCATTCAGACTCTTTACTATTCACTCAGTATAAATTCAGAGCTGGTATACATTAAATACTGAACTAAAGTGGCTAACACCTTTTAGTTTTCATCTATATTCCTAGATTTAAAATATGAGGAAGTAATAGAATGCAACATTTTTAAAAACCTCTAATGACTCACATTTTCTATCTCTAATTAAAACAGAATACCCTGTGGAATATCTTTGCATCATTTACCTGGTTTCATTAATTCTGGCTGCTGAAGATAATTTAAATTCACTCTGGTAAAATGAGAGCTCAGTATAAGCTTTTAGCATACTCAGTGAGACTTACAAATAGTCATATGCTAGGTGGTAAACATTAAACAGTCCTGTTTATTGCAAATAATCTTAGCCAATAATGTTATTTATGATCCATTTAAGAATAAAGATGTTAATCTGAGATCACAAAATGATCTTTTTGTTAAAGCTAAAAGCAATTCTGCTTTGATTAGTTGCAAAAGCAAATATTACCCAACTTCTTTCTCCTTCTTTGATAGTTGTATAGAAATAAAACTAAATATAAGAATGTAAGCCAAACCCACTACAAATGAAACTGCACTACAGGCCCAGTATCTTCAGTGATTTCTAGATGATTTCTATGCTCAAACCTTCATGCTATCCTCTCTTCCTAAACAGAATTGTTTTGTTTTGGTTTGGTTTTTGTTTTGTGTAACTTTTATTACACAAGAGATTCATATTCTTTATAGAGAAATCATGTAATCAAATAATCCAAAAATAGATTAAAAAGCAGCCATAATTCCACTTCTCAGATATATTATCACTGTATCTATTTTATAGTATAGCTTTCATATATGTTTTTTTTGTTTTTTTTTTTTTAGGTACGCGGGCCTCTCACTGTCGTGGCCTCTCCCGTTGCAGAGCACAGGCTCCGGACGCGCAGGCTCAGCGGCCATGGCTCACGGGCCCAGCCGCTCCGCTGCATGTGGGATCTTCCCGGACCCGGGCACGAACCCGTGTTCCCTGCATCGACAGGCGGATTCTCAACCACTGCGCCACCAGGGAAGACCCATATATGTTTTTTAACATCTTTATTGGAGTATAATTGCGTTACAATGCTGTGTTAGACTCTGCTGTATAACAGTGCATCAGTTATACGTATATATATATCCCCATATCCCCTCCTTTTTTCATCTCCCTCCCACCCTCCCTATCCCACCCCTCTAGGTGGTCACAAAGCCCTGAGCTGATCTCCCTGTGCTATTTGGCTTCTTTCCACTAGCTATCTATTTTACACTTGGTAGTGTATATATGTCCATGCCACTGTCTCACTTCGTCCCAGATTACCCTTCCCCCTCCCCATGTCCCTAAACAGAATTTTAAGAATTTAGCCAAGAGAAAATGAGAAACTGATTTAGACTTAGGTCCAAAATTTACAGCTTCAGTGATTTAGGAAAATTCCTTGACAGCTATACTGAGCCTCAGTTTTCACATTTGTAAAAGGATGAGGATTTTAAAAACTGATACTTCTGGAAATGCCTGTCATTCTGATTGGATATTTTTAAAATGTTAACTGAAAGTTAAATGTATAAATTACAAAAAGAAGATGGCAAAAGGGCCCATTATCATTTTATTACCCAGATAAACCCTGGTGGTCCACTGATAGGAGAAGGGGCTTTTCTAAATAGTTTTCTTCATCCTGATTTCTGGACACTCCCTTCTTTAATCTGCTTTTGGAGGCAGCGGGTGACATTTTGGCAAGTTTTATTAAATTTCTTTATGCCTTGATTTTACGAAAGAAGAATAGTAGCTGTGCTGAGCTCTGCCAGGTCAGATAGAATTTTGGAGTATTCTCTTTCTCTCTCTTGTAGACAGCCACTGTCATTTGGTAAGCCATAAGCCTTCCTTTGCTTTGA
Organism: Kogia breviceps; assembly: GCF_026419965.1. Classification (NCBI taxonomy): domain Eukaryota; kingdom Metazoa; phylum Chordata; class Mammalia; order Artiodactyla; family Physeteridae; genus Kogia; species Kogia breviceps. The sequence continues at coordinate 23,120,783 of NC_081320.1, forward strand.
CTGTGATTAGTGTGTTTGCTGGATTTCTAAAATATACTTTTAGTGTTTACTTGTTAAGATTGAAAAGATTGGGCTATATTATTAAAAGTTTATCCCTTCACTTTGGAAGGCCTTTTAAGTTGTGTTATTGCATGCAAGAGAGCTAACGGAATTCTGGACTCCATATTTTCATTATAACCTTTTTTTTCCTCAGACTTTGAACCAACAATGGCTAAGAATGAAAGGAACTCAGACCCAAATATTTTTTCCCTTGTAAAGCACAGAGAATATGGGAAAAAATGAAATTAGGAAATTGTTTTGCTCCTCTTCCTTTCCTCCTTTTTGGTCAGTTACCTTAGTCTTTCACCTCACATTGTATTTCTAGCCTGGCTTCAGAAAGACCTGAATTTGATGAACTACACACTGTTGGAGTAGTAGATTGCTAGAAGGAACCAAGATCCAGACAAACTTAAATGGCGGCTTCATGGAATTATATTCAAGAAGGATGGTCCAGCCAATTTCCTCACTTCTACTGTGAAAGGAGTTCCCTATTCCTAAGAAAATGGACCTATGTCCGTCTAACACAGAAGATGGAGATTTATCCCAGTGTATTTATATATGTATATATATTAAAATTATGTACATATATATATGCTTATATATATATAATGCCTAATGGAAATATCTCAGATGGTCTATTTTGTGTTTTTTCTTTAATTTTACTTAAAAAATTGTGACCATTTTTTAACTCAAAAGAGGAGAACCTTAAAAATTAATTAAAAATACATTCTCAGTAGTCTAAGATTCAGAGTGACTTGGCAGAGAAAATTGCTGAATAGTTAGATAACAGTGCTGGTATACTTGGCTATTGTAACACTTTCCATTTGAGTTTCTCTTCCTTGAAATTACAAGAACTATATGACTCAAGAGAAAGATTGATAATTAGGAATATTCTGCTTGCTTTTTATATAGCCTATAGAAGAACATTTTGATTAAGTATTTGGAGGTCATAGGAAGGAAACTTCATGATCTAACTTTTGAACAAGTAGTGCTGCAACACAAAGCTATGACTTAAAATTTAAAAGGAATTTGAAATGACCTATTTCTTTTGGCATCTCAATCCAGATATGTGTCAGTAAAATGAGTCACTTTTCAGTCAAATGGGTGGTCAGCAATATAATTTTTTACTGGGAAGCTGAAAAACACCATTGCCAAACAGAGCATCTGCAGTGTTCACATCTATATTTGAGCATCTTTTGTTTTCCCAAGGGGTGCAGATGAGAAGAAGGAAGGCAGAGAAATGCACTTGAATAAACCTTTTCAAGATGGATAGAACAGAGAGCATTCCCAGAGGCAGGTCAAGTTCAACCCAAGACCAACTCTCTCAGTGCTTTCACAACTAGTTAAAATACAAGAGCAGTAGTAACTCAGCTCTCAGATCAGTGCTGAAATCAAGCAGAAGTTTATTAATATTGATACGGTTAACATACATCAAACAGGATTACTGAATTTTCTGAATCCGAAAGTTCTCCACAGTGTTGACATTTCCTTACTGAACTCCCAGGATTGTTTGGTTTCAGAGGCTGTTGGGCTCAAGACACATTTGGTTATAAATAATCCTTCATGAAAAGTTCAGCTTTCAGTCTAATATGATTGAAACCCAGCTTGAGTGTGTTTTATAATGCACTGAACTGGAAAGACTATGGGCATTGAATTATTCAAAACATGGTAGGCGAAGGAGTGATATGTGGGGAGGAGGTGATCAAAGAAATCAGTGAGACTTGATATGTCTTGTTTTCTCATTTTAGTTACCTTTTAGAACTCTTCCAAATATTAGAGGAAAGAAATCAATATCAATTTTCACCTGTCATGTTCCACACTTCAATTATTAATGAATGTCAAATTTGACCACAGTTTTCTGTACTCACCTGCTCTGCAATAATATTTCTGATCCTGTATTAAAAATATAAAATTGTCATTGAATTTCCAAATATGATTCTCCAGTGGCTAATTCAGCTTGTATTAATAAGCAAGTTCTGATGAGTAATGCTAATTTAATACACCTGCATGTAAGGTTAAACTGTAAATTATTCCTGCCGAAGGTGCTGAGATATGACTGCGATGTGGTGGTAGGGCACTCACCTTCCGGAACGAACCCTGCGAGCACACAGTTCTTGGGAGAAACCAGTACTTCATATAGTAGCAAATCTGATATTATTTTGCATGTCTCCTGTAGCAGTGGAATACACACACACACACACACACACACACACAAACATGATCATGGGTGAAAAAACACACATGTGCACCTTAGATGCTTACATTAATTTCTGAATATAGTTCTCCAGAAAGAAAAAGCTTTACTGATGATTTTTAATTTTGTAGTTTATTATTTTATCCATACTAAAACACTTCATGAAATCACTTCCTGTTTTGTTGTCCATGGAATGCTTTCAATTTTGAGATGCCAAATATAAATCAAAATAATGATTATAGTCCTTGGCCATGAAAGACTACGTTACAGAGAACCCGGTGACTGCAGGTCAGAGCTGCCACGGAATTATTCTCTGCTCCAGAGACCATTAGAATATCACTGTGTACCCACTTAAGGGTAGAATGCTGCTATTGAGAAACTAGCTCTCTTTTATTTCTACTAAAAGGAGAGAACAGTAGGGGACCTTGGCTGCGTGAGTGTATGAGACTGTCTTTGTTTTGTACAATAAGTCACAAACAATACATGAAATAGCCTCGGACCTTTTGTCTTTTGTACCCAGCTCTTTCCTATACTGCTCCTGATCAATTACACTTAAATAAACAAGAGTTGCTTGAACATTTTGACAGTTATGTTCCCCATACCCTGAAGCATTTTTAAAGAGTTACTGAGATAAATCTATTTCAAAAAATACTGCCTCCAATTTTTTTCAGGGTGGCATCAATGAAAGTAACTTAGAGGAAAAAAACTCCACCTTGAGTTCCTGACCTACCACTCTAAGGCCAGGCAAGCATAAACCTTCATAGCAAAACCTAAGTTTGCTCCCAGTTGAGAATTTGGTTTCCATGGTCTTATATAAAAAGTATATGGATACTTTAATTCCCTATAAGTCCTTTCCAAAAAGTAAATACAGTTCATCTTTTGTAAAAGATAATGAAAATTACAATTTTGTTGAATAGGTGGAATATATATTATATATAATATATATTTATTTTATATATATATAATATAAAGTTACTATTCAGAGTCCTAAAACATGGATTTTTCTTATTTACCAAGAATGAACAGTAATTTGATCTCTAAACACAAAAAAACACCTGGTCATAGCAGAATCATAACAAATATTTGATATCAGAATGAATTCACTGTTCAGGTGTAAAGAGGGAATACCTTCAGTTTTCCTCTTTCTTGCACCCAATTACTGCATCCTGGACAGAGGGGATTTTCTTGATTTTAATCTAAAGGAGAAATGTTCACTTTTGTTAAGATGGAAACTGACAACCTCAGTAGGCAGAGGAACTGTTTTTATTTGGCTGAATTCATGTTTCTAGTGATAATTCAAGGTGTAAAATGGTTTTCTCGGCCACTCCAAAATCGGAAAATGATAAGCATCTCACCAGAGTTTCAGAACGGCCCATTACCTATTCTGTGGAAAGGATATTCAAAATGCCATGCTTCATCAATGTCTTTTTGACTTATTATTCAATGGGCAACTACTAAGTTAAGACTGTGTCTTATCCTTGTTTCAAAAAAAAAAACCACAAACACAAAAAAACTGTTAACAATGAAAACTTATTATGCCTTAGTATGGCCTGACTTGGAAATTTAGTTTCAGAGGCTTTTGTGAATATACCAAGGAAAGTGGACGTAGGTGTATCTTATTCCCACAGGCTGCCAATAAATATTTGCTTAGTGGAGAAAAAAATAATATACAGTATAGGAGAGAAACTGACAGATACTTAACATTATTGAGTGATAGCAATGCCCAAACTCATCTGTGATAAAACACTATGAAGTATCCTCCTAAGGATAAACTTATTACAAATAAGAAGTGAAAATTGAATTATGGAGACACTTTCAGTTTCAGCTCTGATATGCAAAAACCTTGGAAGTTGTCACTGTATATTGTCCTTAAAAGATAATGCTGTACAAAATGAAAATCAATGACTTTTCTCAGATGTGATTAATAAAATATGTAACTATGAAAGAATTTTAAAACTGTAATTATGTATGTGTATATATGTGTCTCTGAAAAACCTGTCAAAGAAAACTGAGGCTATCAGTTTAAACTAATTTAGCTTCTATCTCTTCTTACCTTTATTTCCTCCTAAACTTACCAGTAACCATCCAACTCAAAGGATTCAAGTGATTTTTATATATTGTACAAGTTTTTTTCTTATCCATATGTCCATGTTTCCCCAATTCTCTAAATTATTATCTACATCTTCAGGATCTCCTTTATCGGTTCCTTCATTTCAACATATAAAATATAAGTCCTTCTCATTCTAAAAAATTCTTTTTTGCTAATTATTTTCTCTTTTCATCCAAACTCCTTCAGAGCAGCCTATTCCCACTGTCTTCACTAGCCTCGCCTGGCCCCGACAGGCAGCCCTATGCCCTCAATTTATTGCAATATGGCTTTCTTGTCCACCACTTCACTGAACTGCTCTAAGGTCACTCGGGGTTTAACTGCCCAAATCCAATGGACACTTAACATTCTCTGAAGGATGACACTGTCATCTACTTCCTCCTTCTTGAAACTCTATCACCTCTCTCCTTCCCAGAATTCTTTCTCTGCTGACAGAATTCTTTGTCAGTACTCACAATTCGCTGGAATCTCATCCATTTTCATGAGTTTAATGACTGCTAAGTGCTGAAGACATTCAAATTTTTATCTTTCCATGTCTTCACGTGCATGTCCAGTTATCTACCAGTTTGCCTCCTGAATTCTACAGGTGCTTTAAAATTCTACATGTCCAGAACTAAAGTCTTTTCCCCAAATCAGTTCTTTATCCCCTATTTCCAAACTCAATGATACCACCACCCAACCTTTGTCACACAGATGGGAGTTCAGCCTCTGCTTCCTACTTCTTCCTTACTTCCCAAGATCAAGTCTTGCTTGTAATTTCCTAAATACAATTAGAACTTATTTCCTCCCTTCATCTATACCTTATTTTAGACCCCTTTCTATTTCCTGGTCTAGAAGTTACCAAATTGCTGTTTGGTGGAACCAGTTGTTAGACACTTCTATTAAAAAAGGACTCTACAATCAGATAGCTTTGAGGATGGCTGTGTACCATACGCCTGCTGTGACGACCCAGAATGAACATTAGCCTACAGCAGCCCCGAGAAGCTGTACAGTAAAGAAACCTGATTAACTTTACTTAAGCCAGGTTCTCCCTTCTGCCGGCCTATAAACCTTTCAGTAGGGACAGGAGAGGAGGTGGCAGTGTGAAAGTCCCACTCGAAAATTTAAAAACACTGCTCCTCAGAGAGTGGGGCGTAATTGTCTCCAGCCTTCTTCAAATCCTCATCCATACTGATGTCAGTGGTCTAAAATGCCACCTGAACTTGTCCTTTCCATTCTTAGCTATTTTCTGAGGAACCCAGCTCCACACACATGAATGGTTAATACCCGCTCTCCTCCTCCTCGCTGACTCCTTTAGGGGCACTTACCACTGCCTGGTGACACTGCACTGATCCTCCAGAGCCTGTGCCTGTGGCTCTGTAACACACACCTCGCACACTCACGGCTCTGGACTTCCACTGTCCTCTCTGCCTTGACTATCCTTGCTCTTCACCGGCTGACTCACCAGTTTTTCATGAGTCCTTTAAGACTTAGCTTAGGGACTGCCTCTTTCGATGACTTTTCTTTGCCTCACAGCTCCCCCTCTTCTTCCACAAACACTGACTAAACGCCCTGAATATTTCCGTCACAGCATGTCACATGCAGGATGAGAGACATCTGCTGTGCATCTTCCCCTCTCACTCCACTGCTAAAGGGCCAACGCTACATCTTGCTCATTGTTTCACTCCTCTAACACTCAATCCATGACTAATGAACTAACTAGTACTCTAGTAGTCCTCTTAGTAACAATCAGGCAGGACCTTTTAGAAGAAATCTGACACTCCAGGTTTTCTCTGATCTCACCTTTCAGTCTGACTGAACTAAAGACTTATCTGTGCATGTTTTACCAGGGAGACATAATTTAATCCAGAGATGTGTCATCACATACTCTTACATACTCTGCCGTTTAAAAATTCTGCTCAGATGGGGGAAGAAGACAGGTGTGCTTTCTGACAGCCCTGCTCTTTTGCACTTATAGTGCTCATTGCTCACTGGCTTCTCTCTCAGTGCCTTCCTTAAACCCTTCCTCTCTTAACAAGGAAACAGGATAACAAAGTAATTAAGAGCCTGGATTCTGCCTATCTGTGAAACAGAAACATAACCAAGGACATAGAGAATAGACTGGTGGTTGCCAAGGGGTAGGGGGTGGGAGAGGGTTGGATTGGGAGTTTGGGATTAGCAGATGCAAACTGGTGTATATACAGGATGGATAAACAAAAAGGTCCTACGTGGGACTTCCCTGGTGGCACACTGGTTAAGAACACGCCTGCCAATGCAGGGGACACGGGTTCAAGCCCCAGTCCGGGAACATGCCAGAGAGTAACTAAGCCCGATGCCACAACTACTGAAGTCCATGCACCTAGAGCCCGTGCTCTGCAACGAGAAGCCACCACAATGAGAAGCCCACACACCGCAACTAGAGAAAACCTGCGAGCAGCAACGAAGGCCCAATGCAGCCAAAAATAAAAAATAAATAAATACATTTATTTTTTTTTAAGTGGATGTATTTTTTAAAAACCAAAAAGGTCCTGCTGTAGAGCACAGGGAACTATATTCAATATCCTATGATAAACCATAATGGAAAGAATATGAAGAAGAATGTCTATAAATGTATAACTGAGTCACTTTCCTGTACAACAGTAATTAACACACTGTAATTCAACTGTGCGTCAATAAAAAGTAAAATTTTTAAAAACTTCCAGAAAAATAATCACATAAGGGGGACTTCCCTGGTGGTGCAGTGGTTAAGACTTCGCCTTCCAATGGAGGTGGTGAGGGTTCGATCCCTGGTCAGGCAGCTAAGATCCCACATGCCTTGTGGCAAAAAAAACAAAATATAAAACAGAAGCAATACTGTAACAAATGCAATAAACACTTCAAAAATGGTCGACATCAAAAAAATATTTAAAGAAAAAATCACATAAATCAGAAACAAATGAAACATAATAAATCCATACATTAAAAAAAAAGATAATCGGTTTGGGTCAATTCGCAGCTTGCTTATAGCTGTGTAATTCTGGGCAACTCACATAATGTCTCCTCAGACTCCTCATCTATAAAATGGGATGGTAACAGTTCCCAACCTCATAGCATTGCTGTAATCCATAAACACGGTTAAGTGCCTTGGTAAATGTTTGAGGCTCTCTGGTTATTGTGAATTAAAATACATCAATGGCTTCTGGCCATGTGATTCATAATAGTTTTACATTTAACCAAATGGTAAAGCTATTCCATTTATTATTCCCATCTATTTTTACCCCTTACCCTGCTTTGTTGTTTATGTTTTCTCCCACCACAGAGTGTTAGTTCCAGGAGAGTAAAAGCTTTATTTTGTTTACTGCTGAAAGCAATAGCACCCAGAAAAGTACTGTACATATGAAGACTTCAGTAAACACTAGCTGAATGAATGGTGCAAACTGTCACAAGGAAGAATACACCAAAACTTTCATTATAATAAAAAAGTATAGAAAAATCTTTCTCTAATGGCTTCCAGTCAAGTAATTGAAAACATCATATGCTATAATAAAAACATAAGTAATCTATGAAAATTTTAAGGCAAAAAACCACATAACTTTAAAAGATTTATACCTATGTTAGGCATGATAGAGTATGGAAGCTTTCTTGAAATTCACAATCAGATCCAAGAGTATCACTTTCAGAATGTTCTAGTAGACTGAGTTTACTTTTAGTTGTCTTTGATGAAACAGTCACTATTCTACTCTCTTTCTTAACAGAAATGTGTTTTCTCGAAGACTCACTTCTAATTGGTTCATTAAGCAAAGAATTATTTTGCCCAATTCCTTTGCTTTTCTGCTTTACAGGTGAGTCAGAGCAGGAATGCAGGTCCTTCCCAGGTTGTTTCTTAGCAGAGTATTTTTTGGTATATTCACTTGCTTTGCTCATTTTCTCTGAAGAAGACCAGCTATTTCTAGATAATTCCCCTTCTTTTCTTTGACTTCCAGTTCCAGAAATGACGTCCGCTGAAGGAGAACATGTTCTAGCAATGAAATCCTCCAAAGACTCCTGACCCTGCTCTGTGACTGGGACCCCCAGGTTGTCTTTGGAAGTTTCTAAGGCCTCCTGACTAGAGACTGGGACATGGAAGGAGTCGAGAGGCAAAGGAATCCTAGCATCACCTGCAATTTTCTGAAACTGGGGGGAAAAACAAAAGACAAGACAAAACTTCAGTGATGAACAAAGCCAACCATTAAAAAGTAGAGTTCAAGGTTACTCTGTGATCTTCTTATTAACACAGTCAATTGATTATTCAGAAGATTTCAGAGCCACTTTTTTTCTAATTATATCTTGCTAAGTGATTCTCAGCTTAACCTACCTATATGCAAGGCTATGTCCTCTACATTTTCAGACTTTGGTGATTGGGGTAGTTATTACCCATTTCCTTTCCCTCACTAAAAATAAAACCCTATTCTATAAGAAAATTAATTTCTTTTCTATCCTCCAGGCACATGTAAGTAGTATACAGTTTGTGACCAGACTGTGTTCTCAAGCTGTCAGTTCCCAAGACCAATCTGAGATTGGTTGATGGGGCCTCCAAGTAAGGCTAGGGGAAAAGCTGACAGGTTTTCCCCTCCCATTCCCATAACTAGGTGATTCAACTCTACAAGCATAGAGTTGCTTGTAGTAATCTCTAATAATCTTTTGTATTTCTGCAGTGTCCGTTGTTACATCTCCTTTTTCATTTCTAATTCTATTGATTTGAGTCTTCTCCCTTTTTTTCTTGATGAGTCTGGCTAATGGTTTATCAATTTTATTTATCTTCTCAAAGAACCAGCTTTTACTTTTATTGATCTTTGCTATTGTTTCCTTCATTTCTTTTTCATTTATTTCTGCTCTGATCTTTATGATTTCTTTCCTTCTGCTAAATTTGGGGGTTTTTTGTTCTTCCTTCTCTAATTGCTTTAGGTGCAAAGTTAGGTTGTTTATTCAAGATGTTTCCTGTTTCTTAAGGTATGATTGTATTGCTATAAACTTGCCTCTTAGAACTGCTTTTGCTATATCCCATAGGTTTTGGGTTGTCGTGTCTCCATTGTCATTTGTTTCTAAGTACTTTTTGATTTCCTCTTTGATTTCTTCAGTGATCACTTCGTTATTAAGTAGTGTATTATTTAGCCTCCATGTGTTTGTATTTTTTACAGATCTTTTCCTGTAATTGATATCTAGTCTCATAGCGTTGTGGTCAGAAAAGATACTTGATACGATTTCAATTTTCTTAAATTTGCCAAGGCTAGATTTGTGACCCAATATATGATCTATCCTGGAGAATGTTCCATGAGCACTTGAGAAAAATGTGTATTCTATTGTTTTTGGATGGAATGTCCTATAAATATCAAGTAAGTCCATCTTGTGTAATATATCATTTAAAGCTTGTGTTTCCTTATTTATTTTCATTTTAGATGATCTGTCCATTGGTGAAAGTGGGGTGTTAAAGTCCCCTTCTATGATTGTATTACTGTCGATTTCCCCTTGTATGGCTGTTAGTATTTGCCTTATGTATTGAGGTGCTCCTACATTGGGTGCATAAATATTTACAATTGTTACATCTTCTTCATGGATCGATCCTTTGATCATTATGTAGTGTCCTTCTTTGTCTCTTGTAATAGTTTTTATTTTAAAGTCTATTTTGTCTGATATGAGAATTGCTACTCCAGCTTTCTTCTGATTTCCATTTGCATGGAATATCTTTTTCCATCCCCTCACTTTCAGTCTGTATGTGTCCCTAGGTCTGAAGTGGGTCTCTTGTAGACAGCATATATATGGGTCTTGGTTTTTTTTGTTTTTTTTTAATAAATGAATGTTGTTGTTTTTATTTATTTATTTTTTTCTTGCAGTACGTGGGCCTCTCACTGTTGTGGCCTCTCCCGTTGCGGAGCATAGGCTTCGGCCACGCAGGCTCAGGCTCACGGGCCCAGGCACTCCACGGCATGTGGGATCTTCCCAGACCGGGGCACGAACCCGTGTCCCCTGCTTCGGCAGGCAGACTCTCAACCACTGCGCCACCAGGGAAGCCCTGGGTCTTGTTTTTGTATCCATTCAGCCAGTCTGTGTCTTTTGGTGGGAGCATTTAATCCATTTACATTTAAGGTAATTATCAATATGTGTGTTCCTATTACCATTTACTTAATTGTTTCGGGTTTGTTCTTGTAGGTCTTTTCCTTCTCTTGTGTTTCATGCCTAGAGAAGTTCCTTTAGCATTTGTTGTAAAGCTGGTTTGGTGGTGCTGAACTCTCTCAGCTTTTGCTTGTCTGTAAAGGTTTTAATTTCTCCATCAAATCTGAATGAGATCCTTGCTGGGTAGAGTAATCTTGGTTGTAGGTTTTTTTCCTTCATCACTTTAAATATGTCCTGCCACTCCCTTCTGGCTTGTAGAGTTTCTGCTGAAAGATCAGATGTTAACCTTATGGGGATTCCCTTGTGTGTTATTTGTTGTTTTTCCCTTGCTGCTTGTAATATGTTTTCTTTGTATTTAATTTTTGACAGTTTGATTATTATGTGTCTTGGCGTGTTTATCCTTGGGTTTATCCTGTATGGGACTCTCTGTGCTTCCTGGACTTCATTGAGTATTTCCTTTCCTATATTAGGGAAGTTTTCAACTATAATCTCTTCAAATATTTTCTCAGTCCCTTTCTTTTTATCTTCTTCTGGGACCCCTATAATTTGAATGTTGGTGTGTTTAATGTTGTCCCAGAGGTCTCTGAGACTGTCCTCAGTTCTTTTCATTCTTTTTTCTGTATTCTGCTCTGCAGTAGTTATTTCCACTATTTTATCTTCCAGGTCACTTATCCGTCCTTCTGCCTCAGTTATTCTGCTATTGATCCCATCTAGAGTATTTTTCATTTCATTTATTGTGTTGCTCACTGTTGCTTGCTTCCTCTTTATTTCTTCTAGGTCCTTGTTAACTGTTTCTTGCAATTTGTCTATTCTATTTCCAAGATTTTGAATCATCTTTACTATCATTATTCTGAATTCTTTTTCAGGTAGACTGCCTATTACCTCTTCATTTGTTAGGTCTGGTGTGTTTTTATCTTGCTCCTTCATCTGCTGTGTGTTTTTCTGTCTTCTCATTTTGCTTATCTTACTGTGTTTGGGGTCTCCTTTTTACAGGCTGCAGGTTCCTAGTTCCCACTGTTTTTGGTGGCTGTCCCCAGTGGCTGAGGTTGGTTGAGTGGGTTGAGTAGGTTTCGTGGTTGGGGGGACTAGTGCCTCTGTTCTGGTGGATGAGGCTGGATCTTGTCTTTCTGGTAGGCAGGTCCACGTCTGGTGGTATGTTTGAGGATGTTGGTATCCTTATTATGATTTTAGGCAGCCTCTTTGCTAATGGATGGGGCTGTAGACCTGTCTTGCTCTTTGTTGGGCATAGGGTGTCCAGCACTGTTCATTGCTGGTCCTTGAGTGAAGCTGGGTCTTGGTGTTGAGATGGAGATCTCTGGGAGATTTTCGCCATTTGATTTTGCATGTAGCTGGGAGGTCTCTTGTGTACCAGTGTCCTGAGGTTGGTTCTCCCACCTCAGAGACACAGCCCTGATGCCTGGCTGGAGCGCCAAGAGCCTTTAATCCACATGGCTCAAAATAAAAGGGAGAAAAAATAGAAAGGAAAGAAAGGAAGGAAGGAAGGAGGGAGGGAGGGAGGGAGGGAAGGAAGGAAGAAAGGAAGGGAGGAAGGAAGGAAGGAAGGGAGGAAAGAAGGGTGGAAGGAAGGAAGGAGGGAAGTAGGGAAGAAAGGAAGGAAGATAGGAAGAAAGAAAGGGAGAAGACAAAATAAAGTAGGTGAAAATATTGTTATTAAAATAAAAAATAATTATTAGGAAGAAAAATTTCTATTAAAAAAAAAGAATCAGTCTAACCCTAGGACAAATGGTGAAAGCAAAGCTATACAGACAAAATCTCACACAGCAGCACACACATACACACTCACAAAAAGAAAAGGGAAAATAATGGTATAGCTTGCTCCCAAAGTCCACCTCCTCAACTTGGGATATTTCTCTGTCTATTCAGGCTTTCCACAGATGCAGGGCACTTCAAGTTGATTGTGGAGTTTTAATCCGCTGCTTCTGAGGCTGCTGGGAGAGACCTCCCCCTCCCCTCTTTGTTCGCACAGCTCCTGGTGTTCAGCTTTGGACTTGGCCCCGCCTCTGTGTTGGGGCGTCCGAGGGCGTCTGCCCTTTGCTCAGACAGGACGGGGTTAAAGGAGCAGCTGATTCGGGCACTCTGGCACAGGCCAGGGGGGAGGGAGGGGCATGGATGCCGGGCGAGCCTGCGATGGCAGAGGCCGGCATGACGCTGCACCGGCCCGAGGCGTGCCGCGCGTTCTCCCGGGGAAGCTGTCCCTGGATTCCGGGACCCAGCAGTGGCGGGTTGCACGGGCTCCCGGGAGGGGCGGTGTGGAGAGTGACCTGTGCTCGCACACAGGCCTCTTGGTGGCGGTAGCAGCAACCCTAGCATCCCACACCCGTCTCTGGGGTCCGCGCCAACAGCTGCGGCTCGCGCCCGTTTCTGGAGCTCCTTTATGTGGTGCCCTTAATCCCCTCTCCTCGCGCTCCAGGAAGCAAAGAGGCAAGAAAAAGTCTCCTGTCTCTTCGGCAGCTCTGTGCCCATTTCTGGAGCTCCTTTAAGCAGTGCGCTTAAACCCCTCTCCTTGCCCACCAGGAAGCAAAGAGGGAAGAAAAGGTCTCTTACCTCTTCGGCAGCTCCAGACTTCTCCCGGACTCCCTCCCGGCCAGCCGTGGTGCCCTAACCGCTTCAGGCTGTTTTCACTCTGCCGACTCCAGACCTTTCCCTGGGATCCGACTGAAGCCGGAGCCTCCGCTCCCAGCCCCACCCTCCCCGGCGGGTGAGCAGACAAGCCTCTCGGGCTGGTGAGTGACGGTCGGCACCGATCCTCTGTGCGAGAATCGATTCTCTGTGTGGGAATCTCTCCGCTTTGCCCTCCGCACCCCTGTGGCTGCGCTCTCCTCCGTGGCTCCGGAGCTTCCCCCCTCGGCCACCTGCAGTCTCCGCCCGCGAAGGGACTTCTAGTGTGTGGGAACTTTCCTCTTTCACAGCTCCCTCCCACTGGTGCACGTCCCATCCCTATTCTTTGTCTCTGTTTATTCTTTTTTCTTTTGCCCTACCCAGGTATGTGGGGAGTTTCTTGCCTTTTGGGAGGTCTGAGGTCTTCTGCCAGCATTCGGTGGGTGTTCTATAGGAGAAGTTCCGCGTGTAGATGTATTTCTGATGTATCTGTGCGGAGGAAGGTGATCTCCGCGTCTTCCGCCATCTTCTCGCCTCCAGTGGTGGAGTCTTAATGCAATGATAGTCTTAAAATAGCAGCAGACCATTCCTAGTATGGGACCCTCAAACCTGCTTCAGGAGGGAGCAGAAGAGACCGTACTCTCAGATTATTATGTGTATCTGTTCTAACCTGTCTGGGAGCTACCTGAAAGACTGACACAAGATGCTTATCTCTGTCTTACCTAACTTGGAACACAGTCTGGAAAAGCAGTGGTCATTGCTCAAAAAAAGTGCAAGGTGAACTAACAAAGCACAGATGGCTGGGGCAGAAGACTGTGCATTGAAATACAATAGACCACATAAGATCCAGGAGCAAAAGTTGGGGGAGATTCTTTGGGAAATTAGAATATACAAAAAGTACACATGTGTCCAGAGAGATTAAGAAAGCCACATGCATACTCAAGATAAGATACATGTTCTGAAAACACCAGAGGAGTCTCTAAGCTTTTACCATGGGCTGAGCCCTGAACTCAATGCAGGTCAACTCAATGTTGCAGAAGTGATCCGGCAATCTGCACAATGGGGAGAGGTGTGTGCTTTTGAGTGTGCATGTGGATGTGCTTATGTATATTTGTTTTTGTTTGTTTTAGGTGCAGGAATTCAAGGAAATCTCTGTCAAAACATTAGCTAAGCATGAACTAAAGGAACAGAGACTTCAGTGCCTACATATGATAAGGAATACAGTCATTGTAAAAATAGTTTGGAAAGGTCTCTAAACAAACAGACTACTACAGCCCTCAACAATCAAAAGCCCAGAAAACCCTGGGAAAGTGGGAGAATCTGATTTCCATAGACACCACATTATAATATTTGAAAGCCAAATTTTCAACCAAAAAAATCACAAGGTATACAAAGACATGTAAAAGTATGGTCCATTTAAGAAAATAACTTAATTGATGAAACCATCCCTAAGGAAGCCCAGACTTTTCTCCATTGCATATTCTTGCCTCTTTTGTCATAGATTCATTGACCATAAGTGCATAGGTTTCTTTCTGGGCTCTCTATTCTGTTCCAGTGATCAATGTTTTTGTGCCAGTACCATACTGTTTTGATTACTGTAGATTTGTAGCACAGTCTGAAGCCAGGGAGCATGATTCCTCCAGTTGTGGTCTTCTTTCTCAAGACTGTTTTAGCTGTTCAGGATCTTTTGTGTTTCCATACAAAGTTTAAAATTATTTGTTCTAGGTCTGTGGAAAATGCCATTGATATTTAGATAGAGACTGCATTGAATCCATAGATTTCCTTGAGTATGATGGTCATTTTAACAATATTAATTCTTCCAATCTGTGACCATGGTATATCTTTCCAGCTGTTTGTGTCATCTTTAATTTCTTTTATCAGTGTCGTATAGTTTCCTGGGTACAGGTCTTTTACCTCCTTAGGCAGGTTTATTCTTATGTATTTTATTCTTTTGTATGCGATTGTAAATGGGATTGTTTCCTTAATTTCTCTTTCTGATAGTTCACTGTTAGCATATAGAAATACAGCAGATTCTATATATTAATTTTGTATCCTGCAAATTTACCAAGTTCATTTTTGAGCTCTAATAGCTTTTTGATGGTGTCTAGGATTTTTATGTATCATGCCATCTGCAAACAGTGACAGTTTTACTTTTTCCTTTCCATTTTGGAGTCCTTTTATTTATTTATTTTTTCTTGTCTGATTGCTGTGGCTGGGACTTCCAAAACTACATTCAATAAAAGTGGTAAGTGTGGGCATCCTTGTCTTTTTCCTGATCTTAGGGGAAATGCTTTCAGCTTTTCACCATTGAGTATGTTAACTATGGGCTTATCATATATGGCCTTTATTATGTTGAGGTATGTTCCCTGTATGCCCACTTTCTGGAGAGTTTTTACCATGAATGGATATTGAATTTTTTTTCAAAAGCTTTTTCTGCATCTATTGAGATGATTACATGGGTTTTAGTCTTCAGTTTGTTACTGTGATGATAAGAGACCTAAGACAGCTACACAGGCTAAGTGACCTTTCCTTCCCTGAATGGGTAGGTATCCTTGTTCTACCTTCTAATTGAGTTAGTATCTGAGTAAAGAACTGCCAGGTGTCATTTAGTTCACAATACACTGCTGTGGCAATATAGAAATGAATTTGCCTAAATCATTTGGCTTTTCTAAATTATAGTAAATGAATATACTGAATGAATACTTCAACTTAAGGAAATATTCTTCAAACATATTAATGTAGACACTTCAGCGAAGAATTGAAAACAAAACAAAAAATTCAGGTAAAGGATTGAAATAAAAGTACACTCAGTTGTATCCAGTTTCCTCTTGTAAATCTCTCTTTTTAATTTATTTTTTATCTGTTTTGATTTTGTTTTTTTTTTTGTTTGTTTTGCGTTACGTGGGTCTCTCACTGTTGTGGCCTCTCCTGTTGCAGAGCACAGGCTCCAGACGCGCAGGCTCAGTGGCCATGGCTCACGGGTTCAGCCGCTCCGCGGCACGTGGGATCTTCCCAGACTGGGGCACAAACCCATGTCCCCTGCATCAGCAGGCGGACTCTCAACCAATGCACCACCAGGGAAGCCCTCTCTTTTTAATTTGAGTAGACAGTCAATTGAGAATATCTAACTTGGGGCTAAGGAAATCTAAGCCTTCTTGGCCACACTGTATTCTCTTATGTCATTTAATAAAGACACCAGTTGGGTTGCTGAAAAAATAGTGGGAAAAATCAATCCCTCACATCCAAAGGGCAGCTCTTGAAAATATGTGGATTGTTGTAGTTGTTTTGCTCTTCTGGCCTCAGAAGTTCTAATCTTAACCTTAGCCCCTCATGGAGAGAGACTTTTTAAACCAATTCCCACATTACTCTTTATGTGACTGTTGAAAAAGAGAAACCCAACTCTTTTCCTGTGCTTTCAACCAGTTATCTTCTTCAAAAATCTGTTTGGATTGTTATACCTTAATCTTGCCTGGCAAGGGACTTATGGGAAGGTTCTTATTGTTTGAAAGTTTGGTGCCAGTATCTTCAAAGAAAGAAGAAAGTAAAGAAGGAAAGATGTGTTTATCAAACATCCCAATAGTGAAGGTGTGTGAAAGCAACTTTTGAAAAAGTTAACCTGTCAGAGTTTAGCCGTATTATTACATTTCATTTTATTCATTGAAATAAATAATTATCAATGAATCCTTTCTAGATTTTCTAGTTTCCCAAAGTTCTCTGTATTCACATTCTAAGAGGAAATATGGTATTTTAAGTCACTGCTCTCCAGCTTATATTATTGATAATCACTCCTCATGACCTCTTCCTTCAAAGAAACGTGATCCTGAGAAGTGTTCTTTGTTTGTCTTTGTGGAATAAGTGATGGGGATGCATCCTGGAGACCTGTGAGATGTTTAAATTGTGGCATAATGAAACTAGGTTGGAGAGTTCTGGAAAGATCTGTAAAGATGGCTGGTAGAGTGTGGCCAGATGTGGAAGAAGAGAGACGTACAGAGAGAGGGAGAGGAAATTTTCAAAGGGAGAAAATTAAACAAATAATTAAATAAGTTTTGTTGTATGGTGTGGTTTGCAAGCCTTTCTCTCCCCCTTTCCTTCACAATCTCTTTGTTAAAGACTGTTTTTCATTAGTTTTGCTAAGATAGGATTTTCCATTTTGTTTGGATACTGAGAATGGACCCATGGAAACAGTTACGTTTGGGTTATCTCTGACTATCTTTAATGAAGAACATAAATATTGGCCACATTATCTATGCACATGCTATCACCATGCCTTTTTTGTTCTCTGTTCATATATCTGAGTCCTCTTCTTTCTTTAAGGTCAATCTCAAATCTCATCTGAAATGTACATTTATTGATAGATTCAACCCATAATGAACTGTCCCTTCTTTGTCCTCCTTAGGCTCTGATTATTTATAAAAACTCATTTTTGAACTTAAAAACTGTCCAATATGATGTATTACTTATTTCCTCAGCATATATTATATCCTCAACACAATTATAAGCTTTTGTGGGGCTGGGATCATACATTCTGTAATTTTTCTCAGTACTTACACTTACTTTGATAAAAAGCACATTCATTCATCTAAACATCATTTATTGAGTGTTAATTAAATATCTCCACTCAGTAAATATTGTTTGAATGCATGCATGCATGAATGAGGGAGTATGCAATAGGTAGCCTAATGTACTGCCCAATGTGAAAAAAACAAAAACATAAACACAAAAGCAAGCCAAAAAGTGGACCAGGACTTTCTGTAAAATATGCTGCTTTTTGTTAGATGATGCCATGAAAATCAAGACGCTCCTGAAAGGTCTTAATAGCTGACCAAGAATAGTAAACAATTGAAATTCTCTCTGGCTTATTCAACCCTGTCACTGGACACATTTATACCTCTCAGGAATGTTATTAAAAGAAGAGATTAATAAAGCTTTTATAGATGAGTTGATAAATCTCTAAATATTTAAATCTTCATTTCCTCCTAGGTTTTCTCTGTTTTGGGTTTCCAAAAGATTTAAATAAACCACAGGGTAATTAAAAATTTGACATTGTCTTTCTTGCCTTCACATTTTTTGATGGTAAACACCTTTTTATTTTCTCCATAGTGCTGGCCAATTTCCAGTGCAGTTCTTAAGTGAATTTTGCTCTGGATGGTGGAATATATAAGATGTAAATGAATTGTTTGTATATGTTTTAGAATTCTTCAAAGGGGCCTGGCCATGGAAATGCACTGAATATTACTTAAATAAGTAAAGTAAATTCCTCAGAATTATTATTCTATTCTGGTTAGGATAATTTCTGCTCTGGTTTGTTAAAATTTCCCTTTAGAGTGGTTTTAAATTTGTTTCTGATAGGGTCCTAGGATTTATTGCCACACCCATCCTGCATCTGTTTTTCTTTGAATTCCTCTCCTTGCAGTTTCTGATTCATACAGGGCCTTGCAGGTTAGTGACAAGCTGGCCATCACAACTCTGGGAAGGATCGGCCTACATTTCAGAGGTGTTGATGTTTTCTGTACCTGAAGGTTTTCAAGAGATATCAATCTTCCTCACCACCTCCCTTGGCCCTCTTAATGGACTAAGCAGTTCCTCATGAAATTTCTGTAGGATATCTGTATGAACTTCTCAATATTGTTCCTTCCTGAGTCTAAATTCCTGGCCTCAAGGTAATGTGAGATTTCTAGCTCCAGCCCCTATTTACATAAGGCCTATACTAAGGAACAGAACCCATAGATACCAGTCCGCTCTTATTTCTCTGGATTTAGTTTCTCTGTTACTTTCTGAAACATGCAGGTGTTCCTTTCTTTCTTTTAATCTCAGCTATGTGCTTTTAACTTTTTCAAAATTCACCCAGAATTTACATGTCTCCAGTAAGAGTACATTAAATTGAGCTTAGTCTGCTATTCTACTGGCATATTAGAGTTCCAAATAATTTGCTACTTAACTGGATTCAATTAACTGTATATTTCAGGCATCTAAAACTCACCATGTTCCAAATTTCCCTCCTTATTTTTAGTAATTTTCTTGGGAATCTGGATGACATTAAATGGAATAAAGTTAGTGAGTGGCCCAGGAATGCCTGACAGTTTGTTTGTCAGAGTGGCCAGGGAAAGTTAAGCAAGGAAGAAAACCAAATGAAAAACAGAATCACATTATTATGGCTGAGTTTACTCCCAAGATTCCATGCAGAGCTCTCTGTAGAGCTGGGTTGGGTTATAACATGCCAGAGCTCTAGGTGGGGCTGACACCATATCATGCCAAGCTCTCAGTTCTGGGTTAACGTCATCTCTGGTCCGCTCTATGGAGTGGAAACTTTGGAGGAACGGCCAATGTGTTCCACGGTGTAGGAAGAGGGAAACTGTGAACGTGACTTTCTAAATTGTGGTTAGTAATTCTAAATTACTAACCACTGTAAATGTGCCTTGAACTGTGTTTTTAAATTTGACCAGTCAGATCAATGACTTTTCCCTTGAATGAAATGCTGCGACGTATATGAGCAGAAAAACAAAACTGGTATAAGGAATAGATAGCTAGTGGGAAGCAGCCGCATAGCACAGGGAGATCAGCTCGGTGCTTGTGACCACCTAGAGGGGTGGGATAGAGAGGGTGGGAGGGAGGGAGATGCAAGAGGGAAGAGATATGGGGACATATGTATATGTATAACTGATTTACTTTGTTATAAAGCAGAAACTAACACACCATTGTAAAGCAATTATACTCCAATAAAGATGTTAAAAAAAAACTGGTATAGGGCTTCCCTGGTGGCGCAGTGGTTGAGAATCCGCCTGCCGATGCAGGGGATACGGGTTCGTGCCCCGGTCCGGGAAGATCCCACATGCCGCGAAGCGGCTGGGCCTGTGAGCCATGGCCGCTGAGCCTGCGCATCCGGAGCCTGTGCCCCGCAACGGGAGAGGCCACAACAGTGAGAGGCCCGCATACCACAAAAAAAAAAAAAAAAAAAAAAAAAAAAAAAAAAAAAAAAAAAAAAAAAAAAAAACTGGTATAAAGAGATAGAGAGACTGGGAGTCTTATTTTCCCACCAATTAACTTTTCCTCTGACCATGACCTTCCTTTTGAGTCTCCTAGACCTTGCGGATGACTGCAACCCTTTGGGTTGGGTGATGGCAACCCAATCTTCACTAGAACCTCTATAGTCAACTTTGATTTTTCCCACTCTGTCTATCCATCCCATGTATGCAGTCAGACATTTGATCTTGGACTTTTACTGAGAAAATATGCTTGAATATAAGAATTTCTTTTCACTGCCACTGCTACTGCTATTGTCACTGCCTTAACTAGGGCTTTATCTTTAAGTTCTTTATATAAATATATAAATATCTATATATAAATAAAATATACAAATAAATAAAACATAATATTAATTCTGATGATTTTAAAGTCTTTTCTTGATAAAGACTTTTCCTGATAAAGATACACAATATCTTATAAAATATTTTTGTATTATCTGTTCTTTTCTTAGAATTTTTGTCATGATTCTATCTCTTGGTATGTCTAGAACTTTTTGATTGAATGCTGTCTATTTTATTTGGCTTTTTTTGTTTTTCTCAGTGGAAATGTTGTTTTGCTTCAAAATATTTTATTCTACCTGGAAGTAGCAAATCTTCAAATTACAATTTTTTAAATGCTTTCAAATATCAATACTATAGGTGTCACAAAATCTAGAAAAATGACATTTAAAAATTAACTACTGGGCCTCCCTGGTGGCGCAGTGTTTGCGAGTCCGCCTGCCGATGCAGGGGACACGGGTTCGTGCCTCGGTCCGGGAAGATCCCACATGCCGCAGAGCGGCTGGGCCGGTGAGCCATGGCCACTGAGCCTGTGCGTCCGCAGCCTGTGCTCTGCAACGGAGAGGCCACAGTGGTGAAAGGCCCAAGTACCGCAAAGAAAAAAGAAAAAAAAGTAAATAAATAAATTTATTTTTTTAGAAAGTAATACTCAGGTATGAGACATGAGAAATATGATGAGGAGAAATCAGCTAATGTTTTCAGAACTTTATAAATATCAAGCTCAGTCTCTAAGATTTTAGCATTATATAAAATATAGGTTACTTATTAGTGGTTTGGGAAGGCCAATTTGAAATTTTCTGGTCTTACTGTATTGAAATTCATGGCCCTAATGTTTTCCACATTGACTATATGAATGATGAAGAAAATTCAATAATGTATTTCATTTCCAACTGGACAGAAAACACAATTTTTAAAAGTGTTTGGACTACTGACTTTTGAGTTCTTCTAAGGCAAATGTATAGGTAATTTTTATTCCCTGATTAGGAGAAAAATGGTGGAAGAGGGCAGGGTTAAGAATTAAGATTTCAAGACCGTGAGAGGTAGATGGCCAACCAGAGTTCCTAAGGTTCGGTGCCTGTAACTGTTGCCGCCGCTTAAGCCTGCCAAAGCAGTGGTATGGCTGCTGCCCTCGTATTTGCTCCCTCTAGAAACACTCTTGCCAGTAGTGGCGGCAGCGGGACTCAATGACCCCCTTTTCTCTCTCCCTCCAGAAGCTCCAGATGGCGTCTTCCATGGGCAACATGGCCGACAGCACAGAGCCAACGAAACTAACCTTCCAAGGGTTAGCTGAGTTGGCACATCGAGAATATCAGGCAGGAGATTTTGAGGCAGCTGAGAGATACTGCATGCAGCTCTGGAGACAAGAGCCAGACAATACTGAGGTACTTTTATTACTTTCATCTATACACTTCCAGTGTAGAAGGCTGGACAGATCTGCCCACTTTAGTACTCTGGCAGTTAAACAGAACCCTCTTCTGGCAGAAGCCTATTCGAATTTGGGGAATGTGTACAAGGAAGGAAGGCAGTTGCAGGAAGCAATTGAGCATTACCGGTATGCATTGCGTCTCAAACCAGATTCCATCGATGGTTATATTAACCTGGCAGCTGCTTTGTAGCAGCAGGCGACATAGAAGGGGCAGTACAAGCTTACGTCTCTGCTCTTCAGTACAATCCTGATTTGTACTGTGTTCGCAGTGACCTGGGGAACCTGCTCAAAGCCCTGGGTCGCTTGGAAGGAGCCAAGGCATGTTATCTGAAAGCAATTGAGACCCAACCGAACTTTGCAGTAACTTGGAGTAATCTTGGCTGTGTTTTCAATGCGCAAGGGGAGATTTGGCTTGCAATTCATCACTTTGAAAAGGCTGTCACCCTTGACCCCCATTTCCTGGATGCTTATATCAATTTAGGAAATGTCTTGAAAGAGGCACAGATTTTTGACAGAGCTGTGGCAGCTTACCTTTTTGCCCTAAGCTTGAGTCCAAATCATGCAGTGGTACATGGCAACCTGGCTCGTGCATACTATGAGCAAGGCCTGATAGATCTGGCAATAGACACCTACAGGCGAGCTATTGAATTGCAACCACATGTCCCTGATGCTTACTGCAACCTAGCCAACGCTCTCAAGGAGAAGGGCAGTGTTGCCGAAGCAGAAGATTGTTATAATACAGCTCTCCGGCTGTGTCCCACCCATGCAGACTCTCTGAATAACCTAGCCAATATCAAACGAGAACAGGGCAACATTGAAGAGGCAGTTTGATTGTATCGTAAAGCATTAGAAGTCTTCCCAGAGTTTGCTGCTGCCCATTCAAATTTAGCAAGTGTATTGCGGCCGAAGGGAGAACTTCAGGAAGCTCTGATGCATTATCAGGAGGCTATTCGAATCAGTCCTACCTTTGCTGATGCCTACTATAATATGGGAAACACTCTAATGGAGATGCAGGATGTCCAGGGAGCCTTGCAGTGTTATATTCGTGCCATTCAGATTAACCCTGCATTTGCGGATGCCCACAGCAATCTGGCTGCCATTCACAAGGATTCAGGGAATATTCCAGAAGCAATTGCTTCTTATCGCACTGCTCTGAAGCTTAAACCTGATTTTCCTGACGCTTATTGTAATTTGGCTCATTGCCTGCAGACTGTCTGTGATTGGACAGACTATGATGAGCGAATGAAGAAGTTGGTCGGCATTGTGGCTGACCAGTTAGAGAAGAATAGGTTGCCTTCTGTGCAACCTCATCATAGTATGTTGTATCCTCTTTCTCATGGCTTCAGGAAGGCTATTGCTGAGAGGCATGGGAACGTCTGTTTGGATAATATAAATGTCCTTCATAAACCATCGTATGAACATCCAAAAGATTTGAAGCTCAGTGGTGGTCGACTGCGTGTAGGATACGTGAGTTCTGACTTTGGGAATCATTCTACTTCTCATCTTATGCAGTCTATTCCAGGCATGCACAATCCTGATAAATTTGAGGTATTCTGTTATGCCCTGAGCCCAGATGATGGCACAAACTTCCGAATGAAGGTGATGTCAGAAGCCCATCATTTCATTGATCTTTCTCAGATTCCATGTGATGGAAAAGCAGCTGATCGCATCCATCAAGATGGTATACACATCCTTGTAAATATGAATGGTTATACCAAGGGTGCTCGAAATGAACTCTTTGCTCTCAGGCCAGCTCCTATTCAAGCAATGTGGCTGGGGTACCCTGGGACTAGTGGCGTGCTTTTCATGGATTATATCATCACTGATCTGGAAACTTCACCTGCTGAAGTTGCTGAGCAGTATTCTGAGAAACTGGCTTATATGCCCCGTACTTTCTTTATTGGTGATCATGATCATATGTTCCCTCACCTGAAGAAAAAAGCAGTCATCGATTTTAAGTCCAATGGGCACATTTATGACAATCGGATTGTGCTGAATGGCATCGACCTCAAAGCATTTCTTGATAGTCTACCAGATGTGAAAATAGTCAGGATGAAATGTCCTGATGGAGAAGACAACGCAGACAGCAGTAATACAGCTCTTAATATGCCTGTCATTCCTATGAATACTATTGCAGAAGCAGTTATTGAAATGATTAACAGAGGACAAATTCAGATAACAATTAATGGATTCAGTATTAGCAGTGGACTGGCAACTACCCAGATCAACAATAAGGCTGCTACTGGAGAGGAGGTTCCCCGTACCATTATAGTAACCACACGTTCTCAGTACGGGTTATCGGAAGATGCCATTGTGTACTGTAACTTTAATCAGTTATATAAAATTGACCCACCTACTTTGCAGATGTGGGCAAGTATTCTGAAGCGTGTTCCCAATAGTGTACTGTGGCTGTTGCGTTTTCCAACAGTAGGAGAACCTAATATGCAACAGTACGCACAATATATGGGCCTTCCCCAGAACCGTATCATTTTTTCACCTGTTGCTCCTAAAGAGGAACATGTTCGGAGAGGACAGCTGGCTGATGTCTGCTTGAACACTCCAGTCTGTAATGGACACACCACAGGGATGGATGTCCTTTGGGCAGGGACACCCATGGTGATTATGCCAGGAGAGACTCTTGCTTCCCAAGTTGCAGCTTCCCATCTCACTTGTTTAGGCTGTCCTTAGCTTATTGCTAAAAATAGACAAGACTATGAAGACATAGCTGTGAAACTGGGAACTGATCTAGAATACCTGAAGAAAATTCGTGGCAAATTCTGGAAGCAGAGAATATCTAGCCCTCTGTTCAACACCAAACAAAACACAACGGAACTAGAGCGGCTCTATCTACAGATGTGGGAGCATTATGCAGCTGGCAACAAACCTGATCACATGGTTAAGCCTGTTGAAGTCACTGAGTCGGCCTAAATAATGACTGTGTGCACAGGAGAATTACCCCTGTACCTGAGCCTCAACCTTCTGGGGGAAAGGGAACTACTTTTTACTTATCTGTACAATATCATGTTGCACATGGGTGACAGACGATGATAAGAAATAGCACAGCCAGACTTGCTTCCTGCATGATCATGATAGGGAGAGACACAAGAGATGGGAAGCTACTGTTCCACAAGGCGTCTCCAGAGAATTTTGCAGCAGCCAGGTGTTGCATAAGTCTGGAAGGTCTCATCTCCCTTGGTCTTCCATGGGATGGATGGTAAGTGTGGAAGGGAGATAGAGATTGCCCAGCCGTTTTGTGATTATCATGGATTGATTGAGTCTTTTGAATTAATTTTTTTCTTTATATTTTGGGTATTGGAGCTTTTAAAAATCTTTGGTTTCAGGTATTTTTATTCATGTGAAGTGTATATGATTCTCTTGAGATAAGGTTTTAAGCTAAAATATTCCTTGTTTTAGTTTCTGAGCTCTACAGATAAATGGGGACTTTGCTGGTGTAGTCTTTTTATAGGTTTTATAAACCACTTGAACCAGGATCAGTCATTTTAGTGTTTGACATAATGTTTGGAACTATCAGTGCTCTGTTGGTTTCTAGATGATGGCTTAAATTCGTTTTCTGGTCCGTTTCCTTCTTCCCTTCCCCCCACTTTAAAAATTGTCCTGTAACTTGGGCTAACAAAAAAACAAGTCTGATTCAAAACCTCCCAGAGTGTTTCTATTAAACACATCATCTGGTGCCAAATGAAGATTCTTAGGGGTGATGATTAATTATGAAGGGCACAGTTGTGGTACTGTCACTGATGATAATAATAATGGATTTTTGGCCTAGAGTTTTTACCTATTTCACCAGTGTTTTACCGTTGACTGCCCCTCTATGCTGCTTCCAAAAGTGACAGTGTGTGATAAGATTTTTACTTTCATTTCTAAAGTTTGTTTTTTTCTTAAGTGAGTCCTGTTCTTCCTTTTGCTTTCAGCAGAAATGAAATCCCAGGTAAGTGTAAGTATTCAAATATTTGATCAGTAAGTCACAGTTATCTCCAGTACATTAAATAACTGTCACCAAAAAACATGTTATAGGTAAAAAGCTCTGAAGGACCAGCTATGTATATGATAATTATGTTTCAGAACTTTTAGGGTATTATATATAATAACTTGTCTTCTGGACGTGGTCTTGAAGTCTTTATGGATTCAGCCTCAGCAGTAGCGAAATGCACTGCTACTTGGTTTGGAGTACAAATTAGACTTTAGCCCTCCTGGAGGTTGAGTTTTGGGTATTGAAAACCATAGGAATGAAATTATTGTATTTCAACAAAGGATTGAGGGCTTGAGGCTTAAACAAGCCAACATATGAATATATGTTTTTGTCTTGCTGTACTGCACATATGCCATCTAGTAACAGATATTTTTGTCTGCTAGTAGTGTTCTAGATTATGTCTTTCCAAAGCACTGAGGCAGTGTACCTGTTCTGTAGTTGCAGCTGTTGCCTGAATGTATCCTAGCTGACAAATTATTGATTAATAAGAACTTGAATTTCTGAAAGATTTGTGCTGTGAACCAAAATCTGAGCAAGGAGTCTCAAATGTAATCCTTAAACAAAATTACATGTTAATGAACCATTTAACAGTGTAAATCAAGGAACGTCAATGTAGGGATTTCTTTTAATTTATTTTTTACCTGCTTGAAATATCAATTAAAGGTTGCCAGCTTGGTTGCAGATGAACGGACGTTTGAAGTTTACCAAACTACTTAATGTGGAATAGGATAATAGACTTCCAATGCCCTCAAGGCTGTGACCTTACAGCCATTTTACATAGCACATCATCCTCCTATAGGGATGAACCTTTCCCCTGGCCCAAAAAGTAGCCACTCTGGTTGAAGCTTTGCTTATTGCAACTGGGTTTTGTTTCCAGGTAACATGTCTGTGGAAGACTTAATTCTGAATAGAGATATAGATATTACTGGAAACTAATTGTTTTTTCTATTATACTCTGCTTTATCAAAAAGTAAAACATTTAAATTGTGCTACTGAAATTCAGATATTGTCTTGCAATCTTTAAACAATAAATTAATGATTTGCCCTTAAAAAAAAGAATTAAGCAGTTAAGCTGTTGGTCCCACATCAGACAAATTATCCTTTTACCTTCTGTCAATATTGTTAACAGAGACTGTTATTTTATTAATCCTTATGATCCCATGATTCTTTAATGTTTCAGGGCACAGCAGGTGAGAGTGGATTTGTTAAGCTGGGTGGGTTTATCCTTCTTTTATGCGTTCTTTCAATTTTATGTTCATTTACTTATTGTACACATATGGCAGTAGAATCTGCTAAAGCAATCTTTGCTGTTCTGCGAAACAACAAGGCAAAGAAGCAGATGTCTTATTTCTGAGATTTCTCCTCCCAGGACTATTATGATTAAAGATCCTTTCCCCCCACTCCCTGGAGAGGACAAGGGGCTGCTCGCTAGAGGTTTTCTAATGACTTGGGGAAAGGCTCAAATGTCCCCCCATTATGGTAATCCACCCCAGGGACAAACCACACAAGAATATTATGAATTTATTTTATTTTTCTATCCTTGCAAAGGTAATACTTAGCTCATTAGAAAATGAAAACTATACTGTCAAATTTCAGAATTACATGGATGAAGAAAATCACCAAAGTGGCATCATATCATGTGCGTTATAGTTGTATTGACTATGTTGACTATATTAACTATGTTGTGTTAACAATATATTGTATAACTATATACTGAAAAGGCAAAATGCTGTAACTTATTTCAGAGAAAATACTTATGTTGGCAAACCCCAAATTGTACATTGTAGACGGGTCCTAGGAAAAGAAGATTTAATTCATAGTGGACAAGAGGTTAGCTTCTGTTTTCAGCCATGTGCTATTTCAAGAATTAAACATCATGAATAATACAGGATATAAGAGGAATAGTCTAAAGACGGAAAAGCACATTTTGATTAGGAAAGAAAATTTAAGGCTTAAGTCTTTTTTTTAAAAGGAAAACTGCCTTTTTACTATGAGATAAGAAAATTCTTTTCTTCCTTGCTTTCTTCTTCTTCTTTTTTTTAACCTTTTTTATTTTGGATACTTGACCTCTAAGCTGAGATGACTGAAAACGCCTCCTCTGGGCGTCAACCTTTTTGAAAGACTTTTTCCCCCTCCCTAAGGGCTATTTGTCTCTTGGAGGCATTGTCTACATTACTCACCAAGAGGCAAGCATTTGCCCTTGCACTAAATGCTGACATCTCCTGATAAGAGGGAAGCTGCAAAGTAGAAGAATTGAAGGTCAATATGTTGATATTGGTCTCAAGCGCATTGATGTACATTTGTGTATTGGGGAAGGGGAGTGGAGCTTGAGAGTGGGCCAGTGGGGAGAGGTAAATATATTGTGATGCTGTCTACCTATGGGCTTATAAAGTTTACAGCTGCATTAGGAGGACAAGCATTACCATTAGCATGAAAAGTAGGGCAGACCTCAGTTGCAAAAGCTTCTAGCCATACACATAGGGCAATACGTAAACGATACACCTTATTGCATTCACCCATTCACCCTCCCCTGTTCATGCTAATTGGAAATTTCAATCCATTTCCGAGAAGTAACACAACTATCAATCATTTTCCCTGGCACGAATCTTCCAGGAGAAAGAAAATGGAATACACCTAGCAACAGAGCTCACGCACTAGCCCATGTGTCTTAGATATAATATCTGATCACTAGCTGGATTGAAGCCAAGAGGTTGTTCACAAAGTTGCTGTACATTAGAATCACCTGGGAAACTCTGAGACCTCCCCGTGCCCAGGCTCCTCCCTAGACCTACTGAATCAAAACCTCTGGGGCTGGGACCCAGACGCCAATGTTTTTCTTAAAAGCTCTTTAGGTAATTCAACTGAGCAGCAAAGCTTGAGAACCAGTCCAATAACGGGAACAAACTGATTTCACACAGATAAAGTGGGGGTAATTCATATGTTAAGAGAACATGAATATATATATATATATATATATATGTATATATATTTCTTTTTTTCTCTTAATTCTGTTTGTGTTTCAAATAGGCTTTTTTTTTTTTTCTTCTGCAAAAAGCGTTATTGTTTCCATTTGGTCCAAGGCTTGGGAGAGGGCTCCAGGGCAGTTACAAATCTGCCTAGTGGCTGCAGAGCGGGGCTTCAGGCGGAAGCTCTGACTCCAGAGGGGCTCCTCAGAGGCCGCTGGACTTCAGAGACTCCTGTTTGTGCTCGAGGGTGAGCCTTTCAAAGAGATACTCGCCCAGCACAGCCTGCGGACCAGCCAGCCTGCGGAGATTGGTCAGGTGGTCGCCCATCTTCTTGAAGAGTTTCACCTGCTCCTCCAGGAAGCGGCTCTCCAGGAAGTCACAGAGGTGGGAGTCCGCGCGGGCAGAACCCGGGGCGCGCAGATCCGATAGTGCCTGGTTCAGGTTTTTCTCCCTAAGAATGGCGGCTTCCACAGCGTCCTGGGTTTTACCCCACTCATGTTGAGAAGGCTTCCGCGCATCCTGGAAGAGGGCGCGGCCGCAGCGCTAGTTTTGCATTTTCAAGAGACGCTGGGCGCCCTCACACTTCTCCTCAGCCAGCTGGCGCCAAATGTGGCCCACACTGTCCAGAGTCCCATTGTTGCTGTCGAAATAGAAGCTCAGAGAGAGGTAAGTGTCCACAGATGCATGTTGAACAAGCAGTGGACGGCGGCGTCCACCTCGATGGAATAATTCTGAAGAAGCTGGGAACTCGTGGTTGATCAGTGATAAGGAGCTAAGCTCAAAAAACGGTGTTGGCCTGTGCTGGAGGCTAAGGATAGGCGAGTGGCTTGATTCTAAAGGTTGCTACTGGAAGAAAAGTAGGAGGGTGGTCAGGGGCTGGAGCAAAGAGCATCCCTGGGTCTGTTCATTCCAAACACTGTTGAAGCAAAAGACAGATCTGCAGGACCGCCGAGCGCAATGCCTCAAATAGGCTTTGATATAAATGAACAAGAAGTCCAAGCAAGGACAAAACTTACCCTTCCCCCCACCAAAATAGCTGGCGATACTAGAATCTAGATCTGGGAAGGGATTCTTCCATTACTTTCTTAACATTCCAAGCCACTAGAGCAGTGGTTCTCAAAGTATGGTCCCCTTGTAACCAAGCAGTACCCTATGGGGCCTTCCTAAGACAGACCCATCCCCCATATCCTCTGCTGTAGTTCCTCTCTGGAGTACTCAGATAATAGTATCTCAGGCATATTTCTTGGGTTTTCAGCTGCTAAAAACCACCACCCAATGGAAGAAATTAACTCCTTGATGATCATGAGCACGTAACCCGCAGACCTTCTGACACCTAAGGATGGATAATGTTACCTGCCCTGTGGCCTCAACATCGACCAATCAGAGGATTGTGCACGAGGAAACCACATTCCCTGGGATGTCCCTTCCTCACCTGGCCTTTAAAAATGCTTTGCTGAAATCCTTTGGAGATTTCAGGGTTTTTTGGAACACGGGCCAACCCCTCTCCTTGCTTGATCCTGCAGCAAACCTTTCTCTGCTCCAGACTCCAACCTTTAGGTTTGTTTGGCCTCACTGTGCTTCAGACACACGAATCTGCAGTTGGTAACAACCTGACCAGCTTTACCAGCGTCCCCTGATAATGTGTTAGATATTCAAGTTTTAGGGCCCTGTCCCAGCCCTGTGGAATCAGCAGCTCTGGTGGGGCTCAGTGATCTCTGTTCTAACAGGCCCTCCAGATGACTTTTATTCACTTAAAGTTTGAGAATATCTGCATTGTCAGCTGGCCAAAGCGTCCACCAGCAGGTGAAGGGGCGTGGCGCCTGGAAAAGATAGGGACTAGCCAAGGCAAGTACAGCAGCATATGCCGTGGTAGTAATGGAGAATGCCTTTTCTCCACTGGTTGGCACAGACTAGTATCTGGGAGCAGTGGCAGGGTTATTTAGGATGCTTTACATTTCAACGTAGAGTGACCGCTGTCCTGGTTTGCCAGGGACTTCCCCTGTGTGAGCACTTAAATCTCATCCTAGCAAACCCCTTAGCCCTGGGTTTGAAAAACTTAGGGAATAACATGAAATTTAGGGGAAACATGATCTAGGTTTTGGGCAAGTCACAAGCGCTAATTAAAGCTAAGCAAGTATGGACAACATCTAGCCTTTACCCCTTTGCGGAGAGGTAAATCTGATTGGGTGAAAGGACTTACTGTTAAGAAATCTTTGTAGAAACATCCCCTTCTGCTTAGTCCACTGGTTCTCAGTTCTGGCTAGACATTGGCATCGTCTGAGGAGATTTAAAATGATTTTATTGGTCTAGGATGACCAACCGTCGGTGTGAGGGTTTTTAAAAAGTGCTTCAGATGATTCTAATGTGCAGCCAAATTTAGGTGCCACTGCTTAAGCTTTTGAACCGCTGCTACATATTTTCACCTCATCTTCCTATGAGAATATGCAACTGTAGATGAGGGTTTTTTTTTCTTTTTCTTTTTTTAACTGTCTTATTATAAGATTTACTGTCTTAAATAAGATTGAATGTACAGAAAATCCTGCTAGTCCATCTGGTATAGCTGGATACTTAGAATAATATCATTAAGATATATACCGTTTAAGTATTGTGACTGGCCTTTTTAAAATTAACATATGCATTGAATTAGTATGATCTCTTTTGAAGTTGTCATGTTGGGGAGCTATACCTCTGATCTGCTGCCATTGCTAAATATCTGGACACCTCTTATTAGGAATTGCTTTTAAAAATCTTTAGGGATTAAAACCAAGATTGCTGTATTATTTGTCCTGGGACCACAAAAACCTTACAAAGTTTCCCCGCTGTACCTTCTACCCCCATCTCTAACCCTTGGCATCTTCTAATCTGTTCTCCATCTTCAGAGTTTTGTTATTTTAAGAATAATATGTAAACATAATCATGAATTACTTAATCTTCGGAGATTGGCCTTTTAAATTTTTCCCTCGGCATCATTCCCTTGAAGTTCATTTCAGCTTTTGCAAATATTAATAATTTGTTCCTTTATGTTGCTCGGTAGTATTCTGTCATAAGATTTTATCACAATTTGTTTCCACATTCATCCATTGAAAGACATTTGGATAGTTGCCAGTTTTGGGCTATTATAAATAAAACTGCTATGAACATTTATATGTAAGTTTCTGTGAGAACTTAATTAAGTTTTTGTTTCTTTTGGATAAATGCTCAAGAGTACATTTACTGCATTGTAGGGTGAATCTATTTTTAGGATTAAAAGAGACTGTCAAGCTGTTTCTCAGAGTGGCTATACCATTTTATTTTCCCACCAGTGATGTGATATAATTTTTCCACGTACTTGCCAGCATTTGATGTTGTCACTATACTTTAATTTTAGTTATTCTCTGATATCTCATTATGGTCTTAATTTGCATTTCCTTAATGTCTAATGATGTTGAACATCTTTTCATGTGCTTCTATGCCATGTGTATATTCTCTTCTGTGAAATGTCTGTTCCTGTCTTTTGCCTATTTTCTAGTTGGATTTTTTTAAGTTGTCTGGAGAGTTCTTTGTATATTATAGATACAAGTCATTTGTCTCATATGGGATTTTCAAATATGTTTTCCCACTGTGTAACTTGAGTTTTCATCCACTTAAAAGGATCTTCTATGAAGCATTTTTAACTCATTTTGATGAGATCCAATTTATCAGTTTTTGCTTTTATTGATCATACTTTCGGTGTCAAGTCTAAGAATTATTCACCTAGTTCTAGATGTCAAAGATTTTCTCCTATTTTTTTTCTAAAAATGTCCTGCTTTCACATTTAAAATTATGATCCACTTTGATTTAATTTTTGTGTAAGGTGTGGAGGTTTAGGTTAAGGTTCATTTTTTGTTTGTTTGTTTTTGTCGAGGGATGTCCAACTGTTTCAGTACCATTTTTTGAAAAGTCTATTCTTTCTTGACAGCTTTTGCACTGCTGTCAAAAACAAGTTAAATGTATTTATGTCAGTCTATTTCTGGGTTCTCTATCCATTCCATTGATCTATGTATCTACCCTCCATCATTACTGCAAAATCTTGAAATTGGGTAGATTAATTCCTCCCATTTTAATCTTCCTTTACAAATTGTTTAAGCTATTCTTCAGCCTCTTCTTAATATATAAATCTTAGAATAAGCTTGTCTATATCCACAAAAACCTTGAGGGCATTTTAAGAGTAATTGTGTAAAGCCTTTAACTTGGGGAGAATTTACATCTTAATTATGTTGTGTTTTCTAATCCATGAACAAGGTATGTCTCCCTATTTGTTTGGGACTTTTAAATTTTTCTTCATCAGCATTTTGTAATTTTCAGTATAGAGGTCCTATAAATGTCTTATTGGGCTTATATTTAAGTATTTATTTAGGTCAGTTGTAAGTGGCATCACATATTTTTATTTAAGCTTTTACACATGTTATTAATATATAATTTGATAAAATTGTGTTGATTTTGTACTCTAAAACATTTACAAACTAATATTATTTCTCAATCTTTTCGTCTTTTCCTTGGTCTTTTCTCCATTTAGATTATCATCTCATCTTCAGATACAGACAGTTTTACTTTTCCTTAATATAATAGGATATATTACTATTCAACATTCACTAGGATATATTCCTTCCTATTCAACATAGTAGGAATAGTCCTTTTATCTTTTAAATAAACTTTTTAAAAATTTAACTTTTAAATTTATGTATTTATTTATTTTTGCTTTATTTTCTTACTAGATCCTCCAGTAATATATTTAATAAAAGTGGTGAGAGCAGATATTGGTGCCTTGTTTCTGATCTTACAGAGAAAGCATTCAGTCTTTCACAGTTAAATATAATGTCGGTATAGGTTGTTTGTAGATCATCTTTATGAGTTTCAGTATGTTCCTTTTCTGTTCCTAGTTTGCTTGGAGTTTTTTTTTTTCTTCTTTTTTTAAAATCATGAATGGGATTGGATTTTGTCAAATGCTTTCTCTGCATTAATGGATAGGCTCACATGACTTTTCCCCCTTAATCTATTGGATATGGTGGATTACATTGTTTGATTTTCAAGTATTTAACCAACTTTGCATAACTGGAATAAATACCACTTGGTCATGGTATATTATTCTTTTTATATATTTCTGGATTTAATTTGCTAATATTTGGCTGAGGATTTTTTTTAAAACATCTTTATTGGAGTATAAGTGTTTTACAATAGTGTATTATTTCTTCCTTTACAACAAAGTGAATCAGTTATACATATACATATGTTCCCACATCTCTTTCCTCTTGCATCACCCTCTCTCCCACCCTCCCTATCCCACCCCTCTAGGTGGTCACAAAGCACAGAGGTGATCTCCCTGTGCTATGTGGCAGCTTCCCACTAGCTATCTAATTTACATTTGGTAGTGTATATATGTCCCTGCCACTCTCCCACTTCATCACAGCCAACCTTCCCCCTCCCCATATCCTCAAGTCCATGCTCTAGAAAGTCTGTGTTTTATTCCTGTCCTACCACTAATCTCTTCATGACATTTTTTTCCCTTAGAGTCCATATATATGTGTTAGCATACAGTATTTGTTTTTCTCCTTCTTACTTACTTCACTCTGTATGACAGACTCCAGGTCCATCCACCTCATTATAAATAACTCAGTTTCATTTCTTTTTATGGCTGAGTAATATTCCATTGTATATATGTGCCACATCTTCTTTATCCATTCATCTGTTGATGGACACTTAGGTTGCTTTCATGTCCTGGCTATCATAAATAGAGCTGCGATAAACATTTTGGTACATGACTCTTTTTGAATTATGGTTTTCTCAGGGTATATGCCGAGTAGTGGGATTGCTGGGTCGTATGGTAGTTCTATTTTTAGTTTTTTAAGGAACCTCCATACTGTTCTCCATAGTGGCTGTATCAACTTACATTCCCACCAGCAGTGCAAGAGGGTTCCCTTTTCTCCACACCCTCTCCAGCATTTATTGTTTCTAGAGTTTTTGATGATGACCAATCTGACTGGTGTGAGATGATATCTCATTGTAGTTTTGATTTGCATTTCTCTAATGATTAATGATGTTGAGCATTCTTTCATGTGTTTGTTAGCAATCTGTGTATCTTCTTTGGAGAAATGTCTATTTAGTTCTTCTGCCCATTTTTGGATTGGGTTGTTTGTTTTTTTGTTATTGAGCTGCATGAGTTGCTTATAAATTTTGGATATTAATCCTTTGTCAGTTGCTTCATTTGCAAATATTTTCTCCCATTCTGAGGGTTGTCTTTTGGTCTTGTTTATAGTATCTTTTGCTGTGCAAAAGCTTTTAAGTTTTATTAGGTCCCATTTGTTTATTTTTGTTTTGATTTCCATTTCTCTAGGAGATGGGTCAAAAAGGATCTTGCTGTGATTTATGTCATAGAGTGTTCTGCCTATGTTTTCTTCTAAGAGTTTGATAGTGTCTGGCCTTACATTTCGGTCTTTAACCCATTTTGAGTTTATTTTTGTGTGTGGTGTTAGGGAGTGTTCTAATTTCATACTTTTAAAGGTAGCTGTCCAGTTTTCCCAGCACCACTTATTGAAGAGGCTGTCTTTTCTCCACTGTATATCCTTCCCTCCTTTATCAAAGATAAGGTGACCATATGTGTGTGGGTTTATCTCTGGGCTTTCTATCCTGTTCCATTGATCTGTATTTCTGTTTGGGGGCCAGTACCATACTTTCTTGATTACTCTAGCCTTGTAGTAGAGTCTGAAGTCAGGGAGCCTAATTCCTCCAGCTCCATTTTTCGTTCTCAAGATTGCTTTGGCTATTCGGGGTCTTTTGTGTTTCCATACAAATTGTGAAATGTTTTGTTCTAGTTCTGTAAAAAATGCCAGTGGTAATTTGATAGGGATAGCATTGAATCTGTAGATTGCTTTGGGTAGTAGAGTCATTTTCACAATGTTGATTCTTCCAATCCAAGAACATGGTATATTTCTCCACCTATTTGTATCATCTTTAATTTCTTTCATCAGTGTCTTATAGTTTTCTGCATACAAGTCTTTTGTCTCCTTAGGTAGGTTTATTCCTAGATATTTTATTATTTTTGTTGCAATGGTAAATGGGAGTGTTTTCTTAAATTCACGCTCAGATTTTTCATCATTAGTGTATAAGAATGCCAGAGATTTCTGTGCATTAATTTTGTATCCTGCAACTTTACCAAATTCATTGATTAGCTCTTGTAGTTTTCTGGTAGCATCCTTAGGATTCTCTATGTATAGTATCATGTCATATGCAAACAGTGACAGCTTTACTTCTTCTTTTCCTATTTGGATTCCTTTTATTTCTTTTTTTTCTCTGATTGCTGTGGCTAGAACTTCCAAAACTAGGTTGAATAAGAGTGGTGAGAGTGGGCAACCTTTTCTTATTCCTAATCTTAGTGGAAATGGTTTCAGTTTTTCACCATTGAGAACGATGCTAGCTGTGGGTTTGTCACATATGGCCTTTATTATGTTGAGGAACGTTCCCTCTATGCCTACTTTCTGCAGTGTTTTTATCATAAATGAGTGTTGAATTTTGTCAAAAGCTTTCTCTGCATCTATTGAGATGATCATATGGTTTTTCTCTTTCAGTTTGTTGATATGGTGTATCACGTTGATTGATTTGCGTATATTGAAGAATCCTTGCATTCCTGGAATAAACCCCACTTGATCATGGTGTATGATCCTTTTAATGTGCTGTTGGATTTTGTTTGCTAATATTTTGTTGAGGATTTTTGCATCTATGTTCATCAGTGATATTGGCCTGTAGTTTTCTTTCTTTGTGACGTCTTTGTCTGGTTTTGGTATCAGGGTGATGGTGGCCTCATAGAATGAGTTTGGGAGTGTTCCTCCCTCTGCTACCTTTTGGAAGAGCTTGAGAAGGATAGGTGTTAGCTCTTCTCTAAATGTTTGATAGAATTCGCCTGTGAAGCCATCTGGTCCTGGGCTTTTGTTTGCTGGAAGATTTTTAATCACAGTTTCAATTTCAGTGCTTGTGATTGGTCTGTTCATATTTTCTATTTCTTCCTGGTTCAGTCTCGGCAGCTTGTGCATTTCTAAGAATTTGTCCATTTCTTCCAGGTTGTCCATTTTATTGCCATACAGTTGCTTGTAGTAATCTCTAATAATCTTTTGTATTTCTGCAGTGTCCGTTGTTACATCTCCTTTTTCATTTCTAATTCTATTGATTTGAGTCTTCTCCCTTTTATTCTTGATGAGTCTGGCTAATGGTTTATCAATTTTATTTATCTTCTCAAAGAACCAGCTTTTACTTTTATTGATCTTTGCTATTGTTTCCTTCATTTCTTTTTCATTTATTTCTGATCTGATCTTTATGATTTCTTTCCTTCTGCTAAATTTGGGGTTTTTTTGTTCTTCTTTCTCTAATTGCTTTAATTGTAAAGTTAGGTTGTTTATTCGAGATGTTTCCTGTTTCTTAAGGTATGATTGCATTGCTATAAACTTCCCTCTTAGAACTGCTTTTGCTCTATCCCATAGGTTTTGGGTCGTCGTGTCTCCATTGTCATTTGTTTCTAAGTATTTTTTGATTTCCTCTTTGATTTCTTCAGTGATCACTTCGTTATTAAGTAGTGTATTGTTTAGCCTCCATGTGTTTGTATTTTTTACAGATCTTTTCCTGTAATTGATATCTAGTCTC
Organism: Kogia breviceps; assembly: GCF_026419965.1. Classification (NCBI taxonomy): domain Eukaryota; kingdom Metazoa; phylum Chordata; class Mammalia; order Artiodactyla; family Physeteridae; genus Kogia; species Kogia breviceps. The sequence goes on from NC_081320.1 coordinate 23,158,177, forward strand.
ATAGCATTGTGGTCGGAAAAGATACTTGATATGATTTCAATTTTCTTAAATTTGCCAATGCTAGATTTGTGACCCAATACATGATCGATCCTGGAGAATGTTCCATGAGCACTTGAGAAAAATGTGTATTCTGTTGTTTTGGGATGGAATGTCCTATAAATATCAATTAAGTCCATCTTGTGTAATGTATCATTTAAAGCTTGTGTTTCCTTATTTATTTTCATTTTAGATGATCTGTCCATTGGTGAAAGTGGGGTGTTAAAGTCCCCTACTATAATTGTGTTACTGTAGATTTCCCCTTTTAAGGCTGTTAGTATTTGCCTTATGTATTGAGGTGCTCCTATGTTGGGTGCATAAATATTTACAATTGTTATATCTTCTTCTTGGATTGATCCCTTCATCATTATGTAGTGTCCTTCTTTGTCTCTTGTAATAGTCTTTATTTTAAAGTCTATTTTGTCTGATATGAGAATTGCTACTCCAGCTTTCTTCTGATATCCATTTGCATGGAATATCTTTTTCCATCCCCTTACTTTCAGTCTGTATGTGTCCCTAGGTTTGAAGTGGGTCTCTTGTAGACAGCATATATATGGGTCTTGTTTTTGTATCCATTCAGCCAATTTGTGTCATTTGGTGGGAGCATTTAATCCATTTACATTTAAGGTAATTATCGATATGTATGTTCCTATTACCATTTACTTAATTGGTTTGGGTTGTTGTTGTAGGTCTTTTCCTTCTCTTGTGTTTCTTGCCTAGAGAAGTTCCTTTAGGATTTGTTGTAGAGCTGGTTTGGTGGTGCTGAACTCTCTCAGCTTTTGCTTGTCTGTAAAGGTTTTAATTTCTCCATCAAATCTGAATGAGATCCTTGCTGGGTAGAGTAATCTTAGTTGTAGGTTTTTTTCCTTCATCACTTTAAATATGTCCTGCCACTCCCTTCTGGCTTGTAGAGTTTCTGCTGAAAGATCAGATGTTAACCTTATGGGGATTCCCTTGTGTGTTATTTGTTGTTTTTCCCTTGCTGCTTGTAATATGTTTTCTTTGTATTTAATTTTTGACAGTTTGATTATTATGTGTCTTGGCGTGTTCATCCTTGGGTTTATCCTGTATGGGACTCTCTGTGCTTCCTGGACTTGATTGACTATTTCCTTTCCTATATTAGGGAAGTTTTCAACTATAATCTCTTCAAATATTTTCTCAGTCCCTTTCTTTTTCTCTTCCTCTTCTGGGACCCCTATAATTCGAATGTTGGTGCATTTAATGTTGTCCCAGAGGTCTCTGAGACTGTCCTCAGTTCTTTTCATTATTTTTTCTTTATTCTACTCTGCAGTAGTTATTTCCACTATTTTATCTTCCAGGTCACTTATCCGTCCTTCTGCCTCAGTTATTCTGCTATTGATCCCATCTAGAGTATTTTTCATTTCATTTATTGTGTTGCTCATCATTGCTTGCTTCCTCTTTATTTCTTCTAGGTCCTTGTTAACTGTTTCTTGCAATTTGTCTATTGTATTTCCAAGATTTTGAATCATCTTTACTATCATTATTCTGAATTCTTTTTCAGGTAGACTGGCTATTACCTCTTCATTTGTTAGGTCTGGTGTCTTTTCATCTTGCTCCTTCATCTGTTGTGTGTTTTTCTGTCTTCTCATTTCACTTATCTTACTGTGTTTGGGGTCTCCTTTTTGCACGCTGCAGGTTCGTAGTTCCCGTTGTTTTTGGTGGCTGTCCCCAGTGGCTAATGTTGGTTCAGTGGGTTGAGTAGGTTCCCTGGTTGAGGTCTAGTGCGTCTGTTCTGGTGGATGAGGCTGGATCTTGTCTTTCTGGTGGGCAGGTCCACGTCTTGTGGTGTGTTTGGGGATGTTGGTAGCCTTATTATGATTTTAGGCAGCCTCTCTGCTAATGGATGGGGCTGTAGACCTGTCTTGCTCTTTGTTGGGCATAGGGTGTCCAGCACTGTTCGTTGCTGGTCCTTGAGTGAAGCTGGGTCTTGGTGTTGAGATGGAGATCTCTGGGAGATTTTCGCCGTCTGATATTACGTGGAGCTGGGAGGTCTCTTGTGGACTAGTGTCTTGAGGTTGGTTCTCCCAACTCAGAGACACAGGCCTGGTGCCTGGCTGGGGCGCCAAGAGCCTTTAATCCACACGGCTCAAAATAAAAGGGAGAAAAAATAGAAAGGAAAGAAAAGGGAGGAAGGAAGGAAGGAGGGAGGGAGGGAAAGAAGGAAGAAAGGAAGGAAGAAATGAAGGAAGGACGAAAGCAAGGAAGGAAGGAAGGTGGAGAGGAGGAAAGGGAGGAAGGAAGAGAGGAAGGGAGGAAAGAAGGGGGGAAGGAAGGAAGAAGGGAGGGAAGGAGGGAAGAAAGGAAGGAAGAAAGGAAGAAAGGGAGAAGACAAAGTAGAATAAAGTATAGTTATTAAAATAAAAAATAATTATTAAGAAGAAAAATTTATATTAAAAACAAAACAGAAAAACGGGTCGGTCTAACCCTAGGACAAATGGTGAAAGCAAAGCTATACAGACAAAATCTCACACAGCAGCACAAACATACACACTCACAAAAGAAAAAAAGGGGAAAATAATAGTGTATCTTGCTCCCAAAGTCCACCTCCTCAACTTGGGATGATTAGTTGTCTATTCAGGTTTTCCACAGATGCAGGGCACTTCAAGTTGATTGTGGAGCTTTAATCTGCGGCTTCTGAGGCTGCTGGGAGACACCTCCCCCTCTCCTCTCTGTTCGCACAGCTCCTGGGGTTCAGCTTTGGACTTGGTCCCGCCTCTGCATGTAGGTCGTCTGAGGGCCTCTGCCCTTTGCTCAGACAGGATGGGGTTAAAGGAGCAGCTGATTGGAGGGCTCCGGCTCACTCAGGCTGGGGGGAGGGAGTGGCACGGGGGCGGGGCGAGTCCGCGGCGGCAGAGGCCGGCGTGACGCTGCACCGGCCCGAGGCGCACCGCGCGTTCTCCCGGGGAAGCTGTCCCTGGATCCCGGGACCCCGGCAGTGGCGGGCTGCACAGGCTCCCAGGAGGGCCGGTGTGGAGAGTGACCTGTGCTCACACACAGGCCTCTTGGTGGTGGCAGCAGCAACCTTAGCGTCCCACACCCGTCTCTACTGTCTGTGCGAACAGCCGCGGCTCGCGCCCGTTTCTGGAGCTCCTTTACGCGGTGCTCTTAATCCCCTCTCCTCGAGCCCGAGGAAGCAAAGAGGCAAGAAAAAGTCTCTTATCTCTTCGGCATCTCTGCGCCCGTTTCTGGGGCTCCTTTAAGCGGCGCGCTTAATCCCCTCTCCTCGTGCCCAGGAATCAAAGAGGGAAGAAAAGGTCACTTGCCTCTTAGGCAGCTTCAGACTTCTCCCGAACTCCCTCCCAGCCAGCCGTGGCGCACTAACACCTTCAGGCTGTTCTCACTCTTCCAACTCTTGGCTGAGGATTTTTAAAGCCAATTTTATAAAACATATTGGTCTGTAGTTTTCTTCTTTCTATATTATCCCTGTCTGGTTTTGGTAACAAGGTAATACTGGCTTCATAAAATTAATCAGGAACTATTCCCTCTACTTCTGTATCTTATCAAATCATGTAAAATTGGTGTTAATTCTCTAAGTCCTGGGTAAAAGTGAAACATCTAAGCCTGAATATTTCTTTGGGGAGTTTTTAAATGAAAACTCAGTGTTTCTAATGGTGACAGGAAAATTGAGATTATCTGTTTCATCGTGGCTGAGTTTTGGTAGTTTGGGGTATAGAAGCATTGGTCCATTTCATCTACATTTTTTTTTTTTCGGTACGCGGGCCTCTCACTGTTGTGGCCTCTCCCGTTGTGGAGCACAGGCTCCGGACGTGCAGGCCCAGCGGCCATGGCTCACGGGCCCAGTGCCTCCGCGGCATGTGGGATCTTCCCGGACCGGGGCACGAACCCCTATCCCCTGCATCGGCAGGTGGACTCTCAACCACTACGCCACCAGGGAAGCCCTCATCTACATTTTTGAATTTATAGTGTAGACTTGTTCATAATAACTTGTCCCCTATTAACCTGCAGGATATGTCGTGGTATCCCTGGTTGCATTTCTGATATCTGTGATTTGTGCCATCTCTCTTTTTATCTTTATCAGTCTTTCTAGATCTTTATTGATTAGATTGTTTATTTCAAAGAACCAGCCTTTGGTTTCATTGACTTTTCCCCCCTATTTTGCTGTTTTCAGTTTCATGGATTTCTGTTTCATCCTTATTATTTCCTTCTTTCTGCTTGTTTAGTGTTTTTTCCTCTTCCTTTTTCAGTGTTTTAATATAGAAAATTAGATTATTGCTTCGAAATATTTTCTTTCTCAATTTAGTGCTATAAACTTCCCTTTCAGCGTTGCTTTCACTTCATTCCACAAACTTTGATCTGTTATATCTCTATTTTCTTTTATTCTATGCATTTAAAAATTTTTCCTTGATGCTGTCTTTTTTACCCATGAGTTATTTGGAATTGTGATGTTTAGTTTTCATGTGATTGAAGATTTTCCTGTTGTCTTTCTTTTATTGATTTCTAGTCTGATTCCATTATGGCTAGAGAACATACTATGATTTTAATTTTTTAAAATCTGCTCATTTTTTTTTATCACCCAGTATACGGTATTTGAGTGACTGTTCCATGGACACTTGAATATGTATTCTGCTCTTATTGTTCTTTAAATGTCAGTTATATCCTGTTGATTGATGATGTTTTCAGTTCTTCCATATCCTTGCTGATTTTTCTCTCTGGTAGTTCTATAAATTGCTGTGTTGAAGTCTCAAATAATAATTGTGGATTTAAAATTTTCTCCTTCTACCTTTTTCAGTGTTTGCATCACGTATCTTGAAGTTCTGTTGTTTGGTGCATACACATTTAGTATCACTAGGTCATCTAGGTGGATTATTCCTGTTATCTTTATGTAATGACCCTCTGCCCCTAATAATTTCCTTTGCTCTGAAATCTACTTTATCTGATATTAATATAGCCATTCCTGCTTTTTCTGATTAACGTTCACATGATATATCATTTTCATCCTTTTTCTTTGAACTACCTATATCATGATGTTTAAAGTAAGCTTCTGGGCTTCCCTGGCGGTGCAGTGGTTGAGAATCCGCCTGCCAATTCAGGGGACACGGGTTCGTGCCCCTGTCCGGGAAGATCCCACATGCCGCGGAACGGCTGGGACCGTGAGCTATGGCCACTGAACCTGTGCGTCCAGAGCCTGTGTTCCGCAACGGGAGAGGCCATGACAGTGAGAGGCCTGTGTACCACAAAAATAAATAAATAAATAAAGTAAGCTTTTTATAGACAGTATATAGTTGGATCATGCTTGCGATTTTTTAATCTACTCTTCCAATCTCTGTCTTTGATTTGGTTATTTAGATCATTTACATTTAATGTAATTATTGCCATGTTAAAGATTAGGTCTACCATTTTATCTTTTGTTTTGTCTTTTACCTTAGTTTCTCAGTCCTGTGTTTCTCTTATTTTGCCATCTTGTGGGTTACGTAAACTTTTTTTTTTTTTGCGGTACACAGGGGCTCTAACTATTGTGGCCTCTCCCCCTGCAGAGCACAGGCTCCGGATGAGCAGGCTCAGCGGCCATGGCTCATGGGCCCAGACGCTCCACGGCATGTGGGATCCTCCCGGACCAGTGCATGAACCCATGTCTCCTGCATCGGCAGGCAGACTCTCAACCACTGTACCACCAGGGAAGCCCAACCTAAACATTTTTTAATAAGTCCATTTTAATTTAATTTATTTACAATCATTTGTGTATGCTGTTTGCATACTTTTCTTAGTGGTTGCTTTTGGCATTACACTATACATATGTAACTTATCATAGCCTACTGGAATCAGTGTTTTATTACTTCAATTGAAGTTTCAAAATTTTACTTCCATTTAGGTCTCTTAATATTCCACAGTTGTTTTTTTGTTTTTTTGCGGTACGCGGGCCTCTCACTGTTGTGGCCTCTCCCGTTGCAGAGCAGAGGCTCCAGACACGCAGGCTCAGCGGCCTTGGCTCACGGGCTCAGCCGCTCTGCGACATGTGGGATCTTCCCGGACCACGGCACAAACCCGTGTCCCCTGCATCGACAGGCGGACTCCCAACCACTGTGCCACCAGGGAAGCCCTCCCCAGTTTTAAAGTATGATTTTCTGTAGTATTTCCTTTATCTACATTGAGAACCACATCAGATGGTGTCATAATTTTTGCTTTGACCATCATATAGAATTTAAGAAACTCATGAGGCTAATGATAGTCTCTTATATTTACCCCATTTGTTTTCACCCATTCCATTGTTCCCCGTTTCTTTCTGAAGTTCCCAGTCTTCTATTATTGTTTTTTTATGTTTTCATAACAGTAGGTGATATCTGGGCTTTCCAGTGCCTTTGGATATGAGTTTCAGGAAACACTGAGCCTGGCTCACTTAATGCTACTGAGTTGGAGGGTTTGTATATGTTGGGCCTGTTGGCACAGCAGATGCTAGCAGATTAGGCTAATGTTGATGGGATTAATGCCACAGGAAGATGGGTTCCCATTCAGGTTATGATGCTGCTACAGTAGATCAAGTCCCCCTCTACCCCAAGTGTGGGGCAGTGACATGCTGCTGTCACTGCTTTGTATTAGGCTGCTTTTGCCTCAGGTGTGTGGTGGGATCCTTTGGAAGCTGCTACTGCTGTCAATCACAAGGTTAAATTCATTTCAGAAATACTTAAGTATAAATACATAGCCTGGCTCTTGTAGAACCTCTGTATTTGTTTTTTATTGCTTTCATACAAATTTAGTGACTCAAAACAACGTAAATTTACTACCTTATAAGTCTGACATTGGTCTCAATTGAGTAAAGTAAAAGTGTTGGCAGGATCGACAGATGAATGGATAAAGATGTGGCACATATATACAATGGAATATTACTCAACCATAAAAAGAATGAAATTGAGTTCTTTGTAGTGAGGTGGATTGACCTAGAGACAGTCATACAGAGTGAAGTCAGAAAGAGTAAAACAAATACCGTATGCTAACACATATATATGGAACCAAAAGAAAAAAAAAGAAAAAATGCTTATGAAGAACCTAGGGACAGGGAAGAAATAAAGACACAGCCATAGAGAGTGGACTTGAGGACACAGGGAGGGGGAAGGGTAATCTGGGATGAAGTGAGAGAGTGGCGTGGACATATATACACTACCAAATGTAAAATAGATAGCTAGTGGGAAGCAGCTGCAAAGCACAGGGAGATCAGCTCTGTGCTTTGTGTCCACCTACAGGGGTGGGATAGGGAATGGAGGGTGGTAGGGAGACACAAGAGGGAGGAGATATGGGGATATATGTATATGTATAGCTGATTCACTTTGTTATGAAGCAGAAACTAACACACCATTGTAAAGCAATTATACTCCAATATAGATGGTTAAAAAAGAAAAAAAAAGCGTTGGCAGAGCTACATTCTTTTCTGGAGGCTCTTAGGGGTGTTTCTGTTCCCTGGCCTTTATCCGCTTCCAGCAGTCACTTGTAGTCCTTGACTCAGAGTCCCCTTTCTCCACCTACAAAACCCAAAATGTTGCATCTCTCTGCTTCTGCTTCTATTAGGACATCTCTCTTTCTCTTTCTATAGTTGGGAATGGTTTTCTGCTTTTAAGGACTCATGGAATTAGATTTGGTCCATGAGGTAATCCAGGATAATCTTTCTATCTCAAGGTCGATAACTTCAGTCATATCTGCAAAGTCCTCTTTACCACGTAAGGTAACATATTAATAGGTTCTAGGGATTAGGGTGAGGGCATTTTTAGGAGCCATTATGCTGCCTACCACACCCTTAACAAGTGACCTTGAGAAAATTACTGAGATTTTTAAAGCCTTACTTTCTCAAACATAAAATGGAAAGAAAGATAACTAGTTAATATCATGAAAGTGAAACAGTATATATGAAATCAACTACTTCAAAAATAAGATTTCTTCTTTTTCTTTATGATTTACGTGATTCTCAGAGTTCAGTTACTTGAAGAGTTACATGTTTTTAAACAACTAAGGAATTTCAGGGTTCAGGTGCTGTAAGATTGTCTGAATTATCTGAGTAACAATTAACTAAGCACAGGTGTAAAGCATTTGATTTACTCCCTGGTGTTCTTTACCTTCTCATCGCACTAAATCCATATCCCTTGTCTAGCTCCAGCCAGTAGAGTCAGAGCTTGTTTTACTGTTTAACTAAAGTTCAATTTAAATTCTCTACATTTCCAGATTCTTAGCCCTGGTTGCATATTATAATCACCTGGGGAGATTTCAAAAACTACTGATGCCAAATTTCTACCTATCATGGATATGTGAGGAGGGACCTGGAATGAAATGCTCTAGCTTATGGTTTTTGGAGCCAAATCATAGTCTACACTGAGCGAACTCATTTGTGAGATCACCTCTAAAAAGGAATTTATCTGCAGTGACTAATGCTCTTCCTTTGTCAGCATGCTTGATTTGTCCCTTTGGGGGAAAAAAGAGGGGGGAAACCCCCAGCACTTTAACTCCCTGAATTACAACCTGATGCTGTGGAATTAGTGTTGGCTCAGAGAGCACATCTTCGGATACCCATTCTCTCTCCTGCTTCCTTGCATGAACTTATATCCTTGGGCAGTTTTTCATCCACCACCCTCTTTTGCTTCTAATCTTAGCAAGTAAAGTCTCTCCTTAATGAAACAGCATTTCATGAGATTACTGTGAGCATAGTCTGTTCCAGACCTATCCTATGTTAGCTAAAGCATGTATAAGTGATGTATTTTGGGCATTCATCCTTGTGGGCTGGAGAGAGAAGACAGAATTTTATCCTTTAGGTGTCATCTGACTGGGCAGATTGGCTCTTTCCCTCTGCTGCCTCCATGTAAAAAACTGAGGGTGTTACATCTAGAAGGTATCTTCTAGGTATCAAAATAGTTCAGATAAGTCAAATTTTTCAGTAAAAGATGATAAAACTATGGCTTAGGTGGTTAATTTTACATGTCAATTTGTCTGGGCCACCATGCCTAGTTATTTGGTCAATTATTCTGGATATTTCTGTGATGGTGTTTTTGTGTTTTTAAAAATGTTTATGCTTTATTTATTTATATTTTTGGCTGCGTTGGGTCTTCCTTGCTGCACGTGGGCTTTCTCTATTTGTAGCAAGCGAGGGCTACTCTATGTTGTGGTGCGCGGGCTTCTCATTGAGGTGGCTTCTCTTGCTGCAGAGCATGGGTTCTGGGTGCACGGGCTCAGTAGCTGTGGTGCATGGGCTTAGTTGCTCCACGGCATGTGAGATCGTCCCAGACCAGGGCTCGAACCCATGTTCCCTGCATTGGCAGGCGGATTCTTAACCACCGTGCCACCAGGGTAGTCCCTGTGATGGTGTTTTTGGATGAAATTCATATTTAAATTGGTGGTGGACTTCTAGTAAAGCAGATTATCCTCCATAATATGAGTGGGCCTCATGCAATCAGTTGAAGCTCTTAATAAAACAAAGACTGACCTCCCTGTTGCAAAAAGGAATTCTGCCAGAAGACTTACAGAATTGAACTGCAACTCTTCCTAGAGTCTCTAGACAGCCTAACCTGCAGATTTTGAATTTACCAAGCCTCTATTATTGTGTGAACCAACTGTTTAAAATCTCTCTCTTTCTCTATCTTTATATAGATATGGATTTAGATCTAGGTATCAATATCGATATCTAGATCTATATCAATCAATATATATGGGCACATTGTATACACATGCTATTGGTTCTGTTTTTCTGGAGAAACTTGACTAATATAGTGGCCCATATAAATAAAAGGATGAACCCAAGTTCACCCAGGTAGAAAATAGTACAATGAGAACTGGAACTTAAGGTCTCATGACTCATTCCACTGTGAACACTGACCCAGAACTGGGGTCCACAAACTCTGGCCCACTGATGAGATCTTGCTTGACTCCTGGTTTTGTACATAACGTTTTGCTTGAACACAGCCGCACCCATTCATTAACGTATTGTGCATGGCTGTTTCTGTGCTACAGCAGCAGATGGGCAGTTGCAACAGAGACGTATGATACACAAAATCCAAAATATTTACTATCTGACCCTTTACAGAAAAGATCTGCTGACCCTTGCTCTAGGATGCCATCTGATTTCTGATAGCACCGAGGAGAATAATTCATGCACATTGGGTTAGATTGTTAATCTCATGTCCTCCTTAGGTCAAAGATCTCTTAAATGCTTACCCTTGCAATAGCCAACTTGGGGAGCATTGTCTGAGGATGTAGGAATATTTCTTGCCAGGTCTTTCCAATCCACACTGCTCCCTGACTATGGTTCTTAAAACCTATTTTTTAAAAAACATTTTATTGGAGTATAGTTGATTTACAGAGTTGTATTAGTTTCAGGTGTACAGCAAAGTGAATCAGTTATACATATACATATATCCACTTTTATTTTTTTAAGAGTCTTTTCCAAATAGCCCATTACAGAGTATTGAGTGGAGTTCCCTGTGCTAATAAGAAGAGCAGGTTCTTATTAGTTATCTATTTTATATATAGTAGTGTGTATATTTCAGTCCCAATCTTCCAGTTTAGCCTCCCCGCCATAATCCCCTGGTAACCCTAAGTTTGTTCTCTACATCGTGCCTCTACTGCTAAAACCTGTCTATTTTAACCAACTACCACTCATTGCTTACTGTCTCTGGCTTCATGTACTTGATAATAAATCTACTTCTTGTTCTATCCTGGATGACATGTTCCAAGGACTGAGATAATATCTTATTCTACATAATTTGTCCTTGATATTGTCTATCTTGGGGTCTTCATCTATGTCCCAAAGAAGACAGTCACACTCTATCTTCTAGTACTACTACTAGTACCACATTTTATGGCATGAATTTGACCCAGTGCACTGAACTATCCCTTTAGAAGCTGTAGGCAACCTGTCACTGGGTTTTAGCACAGGGGTAGAACTCAGATTAGTGTTCATATTTAAACAAATCTACTTGACCAGACACTTTTTGTCTCACCATTTATTTCATTACACAAGTAACTTCTGTCTTTGCATCTATGATGTAAATATTTTTAATTTCCTAAATTATCTGAAAAATTATTTAGAGCTTCCATTTCAGTAGGCATTGGAATTGCTGTGTTATGACTATTTCATTATTTTATCTCCAAATGTTAAATTAGGTTTCAAGCTTTGGCCAAGAGTAGACAGGAAAGGGTTTAAAAAGAAATGAAGAGTGGGAAAGACTTCTGATGCAATGGAGACATAATAAAGATTTGATTTTGAATCAATAATTTATAATAAAGGTTTGATTTTGAATCAATAATTTATGTCATTGCAAAATAGCTCTCTGGTAAAATTCCACTCTTTGGTAATCATTAAGTACAGAAATTAACAATACAAATATGCACTGCTCTTCTTCATTTTCTAAAAACAAACCTATATCTAGATGAGAGGAGAATTCATTTCATAACTCAGGCTCTGAACTTATGACTCCAAGTCCTGTCTTCTTTCAACCATACCTGCGAAGTTTCTGTCTAACTTGTTGAGCATGAGGTAATGGCTTCAGCTTTCATCCCCTTTCTCAGTATATAGCTTGGTGACTAAGAGTAAGGGATTTAAAAACTTGAGAACTTGGGTTCAAATCTTGACTCTAAAATTTACTTGTCTAGTACTCTTGAGCATGTTATCTGTTTTTGCCTCAGTTTTCTCATCTATAAAATAGAGATAACATTACTTCTCTCAGGGAGTTGCTATGAGGGCTAAAAGAGAAAATTCATACAATGCAAGAATTGATCAGTTCTTGGAACACAATAAATACCAAAAAAAAATGTTAGCCATTATCAAGGGCCCCTCATTTTATGGATAATACAGATTCGTTTATATAGGTCTAATATTTACATATACATAAACATTTTGTACCTATATGTGTGTATACGTTCTTCTTAGAAATTGAGCAGTCAACATTCACATCTCAAAGTATGTGCTCTGTGAAATGTAGATCTCCTGTGTACAGACACAGTGCTATAGTTATCTATTGCTACATAATAAAGAAGTCCAAACTTAGTGGTGAAATAAACAAAAATTTTAATTTTAATCTGTGCCAAGATTCTGTGGGTCAGCAATTCAAACAGTACACAGAGGAGATGGCTTGTCTCTACTCCATGACTGATGTCTGAAACCTCAGCTCATGAGGATTCAAATGGCTGGGGCTGGAATCATCTAGATAATTTTAATTCACATGTCTGGCCCTTGAGATGGGATGACTTGAAGACTGGGCCCAACAAGGACTGTTGACTGGAGTGCCTATAGATGGCTGCCCATGTGGCTTGGACTTCTCTAACGTGGTAGTTAGGATTCAAGATAGAGTATCCCAAGAATGAGTGTCCAGGGTTCAAGCATTCCATGAGAATCATGCAAAAGCTGCATGACCTTTTATGACCTAGTCTTAGATGTTACATAGCATCACTTTCATTATATACTATTGCAGGCATTGGAGATCTTTTTCCATAAAGTGTCAGGCAGTCAATATTTTAGGCTTTACAAGCCATACAGTCTCTTTTGCAACTACTTAGCTCTGCTGCTGTGATGTGAAAACAGACACAAACAATACATATACTAAGGAACATGGCTGTGTTCCAATAAAGCTTCATTTATAACAGCTGGTAGAGGCCTAGATTTGGCCCACCAGCCATAATTTACTGACCCCTGCTCTATTGTTTGAAGCTATGGAAAGCCTGCCCAAATTCAAGGGAAAATGCCCACATCTAGATGCAAAGAATGGCAACGAATCTGAGACCTGTATTAAAACCACTACATAAGGGATATTTCTGAGAGGATCTGTCTGCATACCTTGTTTCTCCCATGTATGGTGGATATGAGGTATTGGGACATCTTACATCTCTGTAAGCCTGGGTCAAGGTCAAAGTTGGAATCTGAACTTAATGACCTTGATTTCTGGAATAAATGGTAACTCTAATTATGATTTCCTTACACTCCTTACCCCGATAGATATACCACAAAAGATAGATTTCAAGTAAACAGTTGCTTTATGGCCGATTTTTATTAAGTCTCCATTGACTGAATTATTCCATTTTGGTTGGAAAGCATGAGTTTTGTTTCTTTCCTAAAGAGATCTGCAACTTTTCAGATGTGGCATTTCATTCTACTGAGAGGATGATGTAGCTTTTTATAAATGGAAAAAGCAGGGCAGGCTGAGTTCACTCAGATAATACTAATGCTTACAGGAAAAACCGAAACTGGAACACAGGCTTCCAGGTTTTCCTGTCCTGTGCTCTTTCCGGTAGGTGCCATTGTCTGCTGGGCCTGACAGTAGTAATTTTTGACTTTTACCTCTCTACACTATTGTGAAGTGGTTTTGGGCTTTGTTAGCTTCCTTATGAGTTTGTACTAAATTGTGTCCATAAAGTAGGCTGAATTCCTCAGGGAAGGATGATAGCTGTTACTGTGTTATTACTGAAAATGTTGTGTTGGTTACCTTTTTTTCTTTTCTTTTGTCCAGTTGTATCCTGAACTTAAAAGTTATATTACCCGAAATGAAAGATGTGCATCTGTTGGAAAGCACTAATTTAAGGGATGAAAATTCCTGATGATTGCTTCAGTCAACCCTTAATACACACTGAGCTTCATTAGTAAATAGACAACTCTCAGACCTTTCCCTTGGCAGAGGTCGCATAAGCAGGCTTTGTGTTGATTTCGCATTCTGTTCGTTAGAGACAGTTCCCTGGTGGCGCAGTGGTTGAGAATCTGCCTGCTAATGCAGGGGACACGGGTTCGAGCCCTGGTCTGGGAGGACCCCACATGCCCCGGAGCAACTGAGCCCGTGAGCCACAACTGCTGAGCCTGCGCATCTGGGAGAGGCCGCGATAGTGAGAGGCCCGCGCACCGCGATGAAGAGTGGCCCCCGCTTGCCACAACTAGAGAAAGCCCTCGCAGAGACACGAAGACCCAACACAGCAAAAATAAATAATTAATAAACTCCTACCGCCAACATCTTCTTTAAAAAAAAAAAAACAGAACAAATTAGAATAATTGGCTGGTACAGGGAAAGCACAAAGAACTTTATTCTATTTTTGTGATGCATCCCGTAATGAGGGTTGAAAATGAGACTGGAAGTAAGAAACGTGAAATTCAGAAAAGCAAAGGAGAGAGGATATTGTTTCTTTGAAAATATTCTTTCAGTGTTGGCCCAGAAGAAATATGAAGCTGAGGAAATTTTTTTTTAATGATGATTTTTGTGTTAACGATGTGAGTGTGGAATTAGTAAGAATCAGGAAGCAAGCATCCTTTTCCACCAAGGACTTGGGAGCAAATGAAACCATAAATACTCCCGGCTCTTGGAAACCCTTTTGGAGCAGTAATCAGAGAAGGGTAAAGGCAAAGCCTCAGGGCAGAGGTGTTCAGAGCAAAGGGATAGGAGAACAAAAGGAGAGTGGATATTTTTAGAGCTGTCATTTTGAAATTTACCTGCTTCTGATTCAGTGCTGCTTTGCTACTGTGTTGGTTCAGTGGAAATCCTCAAGGCAGGAGCAGCCGTATTTTAAAATAATAAGGTTAGAGCAAGTGACTTTAATCCAGGTCTCTTTAGCTCAAGAGCACAGAGGAGAGTGTGAGGAAATAGTGAGGCCACAAGGAATTGTTCACTGGGAAAATTTTCCCCAAACTTCACTAACTGGGAGAAATTGACCACTGGATTATGTGCCTTGAAGGAAAGCAAAAATGTTGAAAGCAAAGCGTGTGGAGCTTGTTTAGAAAGCAAGCTCTATCATTTGGTCACCTACTGATGATAATAGCATTGGCTGAGACCTGACCATTTACAATGAAGGCACTTCTGTAGGTAATAAGTTCCAGGAGGGCCAGAACTGAGTATGTCTGTTTCAGCATTTAGCATGGTTTAGCATCTTAAAGCCCCGTACATTATTGGCATATAGTAGAGTTAAAAATGAATATCTGTGGATTGTCTGAAGGAGTGGATGTGTGTGATTCATATCCTATTTGCAGGTCCTATGCCCTACAGTGGATTTTCAGTGTCAGATTGTGAAAGTATGTATGACGGGGATTGGCATTGTTCCCTATCTAATGGATAAAGATTACACATCAAAGGACTTTACACACCGGGCTTCCCTGGTGGCGCAGTGGTTGATAATCCGCCTGCCGATACAGGAGACACGGGTTCGTGCCCTGGTCCGGGAGGATCCCACGTACCACGGAGCGACTAGGCCCGTGAGCCATGGCCGCTGGGCCTGCGCGTCCGGAGCCTGTGCTCCGCAACGGGAGGGGCCACAACAGTGAGAAGCCCGCATACCGCAAAAAAAAAAAAAAAAAAAAAAAAAAAAAAAAAAAAGACTTTACACTGACATCCCAAAAGCCTCATAGGAATTATTTAACAAAAAAATAAAATTGGATCCTGTATAATTTCTAATTTATAAACTGGCCAGAACACTGGTATTTCAGCCAGTCCTCTGGTAGTTCCAATGATGTCCCCATGACCACCCAGGCATAATCAGAATGGCTTTAGGATTTGGGAGCCAAAATGTTCCTCAGCATTTACTGCTTTGCTAGTCCGTTTAAGAAAATGGACTATTGAAAAAATAGCTTCAGACACAATATGGCATTTTAGGATCTAGCATGAAATCTAAGAAATATAGAGGTTATCTGAAGCCTGCAATGGTGAAGTTCCCTCTGTTATTGAAGTTATTGTCTTTAAACAAAGATTCTACATCAGTAATGCTATATATATATTTTAATGATATTCAGGTTAATTTCCTATTCTCTCTAAGGAAGTAATTGGTTGGTTGGTATGAGATGGTGTGGCTTCCAAAGGTGAAAAGTATTATTTTGTTGTAATTACCTAAGGATGGGAGAGCCCCAGGACACTGCAGTCAGTATATTATGTGGAGCAGGTTATACTGTGCTTTATTTATAAACTTTTACATGTTTATTTTCTATGCAAGTTTGTGTGCTCCTTTTTGAGTTTTGGTAGATAAGTGTTTTGTAACTTTGGAATACTTGGAGTATATATATCTTATATATATATATATATATTTTAACGTAGTAGTTAAAGTCGTGGAGAGTGTACTAGTCTACCTACCTTCAAATTCTGGCTCTACCCTGACTTCCCTGTGGCTTCCTCTGCTCACCTATTAAAAAGGAGTATAATAAGACTGCTGTGTGAGTTATATAAGAAGTGCTATTTAAGCATTTGCTATAATGGTTATGTATACGCAAAGGCAAAGAACTTGCCCCTTGATCGTCTCTGTATTCCTGGTGTTTTAAGAATTCCTAGTGCATTGTCTTAGGATAGAGATAGCTCAGTATAGTTCTTCTCACTATAAAGTACTGTTACGTTGAAAGTCTTTGCTTGTGTACTAATAATCTATGACATATCTGCTGAGGACAAGGAAAGGAATAGTTTTAAAACTGCAATGGATAACAAAAGATTGTATGATGTAATGCCTTTATTATGTAATTATAAAAACTAACAAATGATCATGATAGAAAATTTGAAAAACTCCTAGACAAAATAGAGATCAACAAAATTTGGAGTAACTTTCAGAGTGTAGAATTGTCCATGAATATTAGTGCTTTCACATTTTCCAGGACTTTAAGTAGACCCTGCTTCCTGAAAAGAGTCTATTCATGATATTTTATTTTAATGATGTTTTCATCATGGGGGCACACACACACAGAAATCTGTTAAAAAAAAAAAGAAAGACATGTAAATCACTGATGTTTCAGACAGCCACATGAAATAAAGTGAGAAAGGTTAACAAGCTGAAAGAATGTGGAGTAGCATCTCCTTAATTGCTTACATAATTCTGATAATTACCTCTTTGTGGATAAAGTAATTAATGGGGAATCTAATTCAAGAAAAATGTATGAACTTCAAGCCTTCTTGAAGCCAAGTATTTCTTTCCACAAAAGGTTACTTTCCACGGCCATGCTTCCTTATTACCTGACAGGGAAAGAGTATCGTATGGCAAAGGATCTTCCCGAAGGAGGGTGCTTCCCACACTGATTGTCATAAATGACTTCGGAAGTACTGTTGCTGTATTACCAAAGTCTTAAACTAGGATATTTTTGACAAATGCGTTCCTTGGTTAATTTTTAGAGCTACAAACTGTCAGATGGCTCTGAAATAACAATTGTCTGGCTATTCTTCAGGGTGGTCACAATTTGGTAATGACCTTGAGGTATCACTAAAAAGCAGGAAGGTGTAAGTCTTCCTTTGGTTCCAGAGTGGAATGCGAGTTGGAGTTGGAAAAGAGGCCGACAACCAAGTGATAGAGAAGGAAATGTGAGGTCATTAGTGAAAAAACAGGTTTAAGTTAAGGTGAAGAGGCATGAGGAAATGGTCAACTGTTACAGTATTACAAAGATCATCTTTGATGATCTTTGTAAGAAGAAGCATATCCATGACTGTGGTTTGTATTGTAATCTGCTGAAAAAGAGACAAATATCCGGGCCTGGCCTTCATGGAGATTATATTTTATTGATTCTGATAATAGATTATTGTTGAAAAGGGCCTCCTATAAATTATAACCATGCAAAGGCAGCAAGATATTTTTTTTCTTTATGTATATGTTTCTCATTCCTACTCACTTCTCTCTTAGGGGAAGAGAAAAATCACAAAAAACAAAAATGTCAAATCTCAG
Organism: Kogia breviceps; assembly: GCF_026419965.1. Classification (NCBI taxonomy): domain Eukaryota; kingdom Metazoa; phylum Chordata; class Mammalia; order Artiodactyla; family Physeteridae; genus Kogia; species Kogia breviceps. The sequence goes on from NC_081320.1 coordinate 23,175,820, forward strand.
CTATTCATTTTCAAAATATTTTTTTTCCAAATTCCAATGGAGGCAATAGGTTAACTGTTAAGATTTGTAAGGCTCTAAAAGCTAGCTACAAAGTGTAGCCAAATTTTATTCCATAAATAATAGCTTTGGAAAGAATATGTGATGATGCAAAGTTGGAAAAAGCTGGTTTTTCTTCCGTAAATGACTTCACTGTGTTGGGAGAAGAGGCAGAGAAGAAATCGAAGTAATTAAACATGGGGTGAGTTTTTCTGATAGGGGACTCTAGTGCTTTAAAATAGACTAGATAATCCTAGGGATAATCTGAGGGTAGAACAGACCAATGCCTCATTTCCAATCTGGTACGCTGGAAGAAAACAGTGTATTTCCTTTGAGGTCTTGAGAGGGTTTTTCTTCTGCTTTGTTTTGTTTTTGGTTCATTTTATAATCAAACTTATTAAGGTATAATTTACATACAATAAAATGCAGACATTTTTAGTCAATGGTTCAGCGACTTTTAATTAATGTACACATTTGTATAACTACCACCCCCATAAACATCGATAACAATTCTAAAACCCTAGAAAGTTTCCTCCTAGGCTTTTGCAAAAGTATCCCCATCTCCCACCCCAAGGCAACCACGGATCTGTTTTTTATCTTTAGAGATGAATTTTGCCCAGTTTAGAATTTCATGTAAGTTGAATAATACAGTAGGTGCCCTTTTGATCTGGCTTCACTTGCTCAGCATATGGTTTTTGAGATTCATTCATGCTGGGATGTTTTAAACCAGGACTTTAGCCTGGGTGGCTGATGTTGTCTGAAGGCACCTATAGGTACATCTGAGTCTCTGGCATTGTCATTGTCACTGTCCTTGGCTCAGTATTTTCAACTTTACTAAGAAGCACAAGGTTGAAGTAAGAAAGATCACTGTCAGTATAATGGAGGTGAAGTGGGTTCTGTTGTATAATATTCTCAGCATAAACTGACTGCTTGGAATCACTGTGTTGATAATCGACAAGGATACTCTTCCTCCAAAAACCTTGATACTATAAAACTTCTAAAGGACCCTGTCCTAGGACTCTTTTAGTTTTCATTTTTTGGGAAACATTTCTGGAAAATTCAAATGCTCACAACCTGAAAGAAGCAATTATCACCTGAACGCTAACTCTGCTAAAGTTGAGTTGTCCGACCTTTACATGCTGATAGAACCCAAATAGCCTTGCAGAACAATGCTCTCTTATTGGATATAAGCATATAGATTGTTTAAGATAGACATGTATATGCAGCAAAGTGAAAAAACAAAGAATCTTTGAGTTTCCCTTGCTGTTTTTTTTTTATTTTTTCATTTAAGTTTCTATAGCATATGCTAATAGTTTAGGGTAACCTCAGGTTAGTTTTAGGTCCACTCTTTACATAAATGTTGAAGTACTCCATACCCACCTTTTTTCTACCTTCCTTCTTTTCTTCCATCTTTCCTTTCTACCTTCTTATAATCCATTATACTTAATCCTGCATTTGTTGAGGTGGCAATTAGTGTAGGAAAGTTGAAAGCAGTGTGAAATTTTCCTGTTCAGAATGCATGTTGACCAAATTCTACATTGAGAAAAGGTCTGAATTTACCCACAGTAACCCTTTCTCAGCGTCTTTGAATAAAGGCCATAGAAACTGGGCTGTATAGAATATCCTGACAGGTATGTAGAATTCACAGCAACTGCCCTCAAAGAGCTTACCTAGCGTAGATGCATTTAATGATTGCTTTATTGGCAGCAGTGCCAACATACAGTCTATTTTGTTTTATATCATTATCATTACCTGTTTACCACTGTATACATTGCTAATGGTGTGGTTTCTATGGCTTGTGAATTTCATGGCCAAATAATATGTAATTTATTGCACACTTTAGAAGATGGAGACTCCATAAATTTTCGTGTGCTCTTTGCCCCCTTGTAATGTATTACACTGAGATCAGGCAAAGTAATAAATGTATTTCAAATGTGCATGATAGCTAAACATCAGTTAGGACTGATGGACAATATTTCTTCTTCCAGCAACATAACAGTTTCTAAAGACTAAGCCATTGAACGTGGAGTTACTGAACATGGGACTCAGTTCACTGGGATCCCTTCTTAGAAAAATAAAGGAAAACTTGAATTGGATATGTGTGGCTTATTCAAGGAGTAACTAATCAGCTACATCTTGGTGAACTCAATTTGTCACAATCATTTGGTATTTTATTAACTCTCTTCCCCTTCTTCCCCTGACTCTCACAAGAATGGATCATGAGTATCTTAAAACATACTAAGTCGTCTTCCATCCCTGTTAATCTAACTACAAAAGCACACTTTCCTTATCCAATGTAACTTACTGTCTTTTAGAGTAGCTGTGGTTTTAATTCTCTACAAAATTAAAACCAGCAGAGACATTTTCAAGGAGCCACCACATTGTAGAGTTTTAGAAAGAAGACTTTAGAATTAAGGACAAATATATCATCTTATAGCTAAAGCACTTGAGGCCTAAAGTAGGAAGGTAACCATCGAGGTCAAGGAAAGGGGTTGAAGATCAGGTTTCAACCTGAGAAAGTCTTCAGGGACTCAATCTGAGCAGGTCAAAAACTGAAATGAGACCACGAATGTTCTGGGAAGGCTGGCATCTGGCCTCAAGTGTGGGATTCAGACAGGGAGTGGGCCTGGGGGGAACTGAGCTTCTGCAGTAGGCAGAGAAGTCCACCTCATCTCCGGAAAGTGCCACTGACATCAGGGAGTTGAGGGGAAAGAGCAATGAATTCCAGACCATCTGAGAAAGCAGGCCAATCTGATTAACTCTGAATTTAGGCTTATTTCAGATACTTCTTAAGAAAGAACTTGGACAAGAGCACGTCCCTCACAGTCTCTTTAAATCCATGCCCAGTATTTTCTGGTGGAGCTGCTTAAACCCTCCAAGTGACTCCAGTATTTTAATTTCACTCTATATTTAATTTCAACAATTCTATGATTGATTATTTAATGGGCAAATAAGTAGGGTCACAAAAGAGTGTGAATGTATTTTACAGGATGAGGATGGGTGGAGTGGAGCAGTCTGGAATAGGACACCAATAAAAAGGGATCTTGGTAAATAAGAACGTCTATTAGAAATGGAGAGGAATTCACAAGGAAATTAGTGCCTGACACCACGCCCTTCTGTCTGCATATTTAGAAACTAGTTTCTAATTTTATTTTCATAGGAGATATCCCTGTGATGAATTGTCTTTTACCTCCACACTATTTATCACATGGACATATTGTGAAGTTTGTGTGAGAGAAAGCAAGTATTAGAATTTGTCTTGCAAGCAGCTATAAACACTTCCTGGAACAATCTAAGGTAGAAGGAAAAGGAAAGGAAGGTGGAAACAAAGGAGAAAGCTAATGATGCTGGAGTCTCTCGCTGGGATTTGTGGTATCTCTTTTTGAAACTAAGTATAGAAAGTCAGAACTTGACTGATTGTTTCTTGATCACGGTTTGTTTTCATTTTTGTTTTTTTTCTTGCTCTCTCATCAGTTATTCCAGCTAGTGCTATGTCATTTTCAGTTTCAGTAAGCATGCCTGTCTTGTTTCCATTCACATTATTCATGCAAACGTTGATTGAACTAATGACCCCGAGTTATCAAGGAAACGTTAGATACACCAGTGGATACATTTCTTAATTTTAGAAAAAAATTACAGAGTGAAGGTTAAAATAACTCCTCTTAAATTTGTCATTAAAAAAAAATTCTCCTAACATACAATACCTCATTGCCTAATAATGCCAGATAAATGAAGAATTCCTATGTATTCATGAACACAGGCTAGTCTGTATATTTTTTGGCAGGTATGACCGTTACTGAGGGTAATGGCCTAGTTTGCTGGCCATGTCCTGTCTCCTAGAAAGCTGTAGTTTCTATTTTCTTTCAGTTGGTCCATTGGATATCAGAGGTGAATTTATAAAACTATACTTCCCTTTACACTTACTTTGTTTTGTTTTACTTGAAGTATAGTTGATTGACAATGTTGTGTTTCAGGTGTACAGCCAAGTGATTCAGATATATATATTTCTTTTTCAGATCCTTTTCCATTATAGGTTATTACAAGGTATTGAATATAGTTGCCTGTGCTATACAGTAGGACCTCGTAGTTTATCTATTTCATATATAGTATACACTTACTTTGTGTGATCCAGGCTGGTCAGACCACATGATTATTTTCACTCTGATATAATTTTTCAGATCCAACCTCAAATCTTTGAAAAGAAGATATTTTAAAATAAGTTTAGCATGTGTGTGCTCTAAATCCAACAGTAGTTATTAGAGATATGGTTTTGCACTAGGTATTCCTCTCTTTTTTATTCTTGGCCAACCAACTGAAAATTAGCTTTTATTTTCTGGTTGGTTTGCTAGATGTTTATGACTGTAATAAAAGTCTTAAATTTTGTCTCATATCTTAAAACACAATCTGAATTAGCAGTGGATATTGTGCTATACATAGGGGCTGTGATATAAATATAGCTTCTGACTCAAAAACTTATAACCTAGAAGGGAACACACACATATGCAGCAATTATGGCAACTGCATTTGTTTACTAAGTGAAGTAGTACTGAGATGGATAAAGTGCTAGCAAGCCTTGAACAGCCAAATCAGCTTCAAAAATAGATGTGCAGTTCTTTAAAAATATTTTAAACATTTTTCCAGCTACATGTAGACTATAACAGCATAAAAACGGTATGGGTTTTATTTTAAGTAATTGAGCATTTTGACATCCTCATAATGAAATTAAATCCAGAAGGAGGTTTCTCTCCATGATCTCTTGAAATGGTCCTTGATCATCCACAATATTTCCCATCATCACATAGGTGGTACCAATGGCAGGAAATTCCAACATTATTAAAGTTTCATAAAGCAAAGTCAATTTTAAGAATATAATGTCCCCAAACTGATAAACGTCTTGACAGATAATTTCAAGGGAAGCATAAATTATTTTCTGTTTGTCAGAGGGCAAAAATATTTAGGTTGAGTTAATGCATGGTAGAGTTTTTGAGTGGAGAGTGTCCTTAAAATATTATGTAGATATGTACTGTCAACAGATGCTAGCCACATGGCATTATTTATATTTCAACAAATTTAAAAATAAGATTAAAAATTCAGTTCCTCAGTTGCATTTGCCATATTTCAAAGATGTTGATTAGCTCCATGTAGCTATTGAATACTGCACTGCATAGTAGGGATATAGAATATTTTCATTATCACTGAAAATTCTATCGAGCAATACTAAAATTATACCCACATATTCACAGAGAAGGCAACCAAGTCTCAAGGAAATAATATAAATTCCCCAAGGTCACACAGCTATGTGTTTAAAGAAAAACAAAATGACACAAAGGAAATAGTAACAGAGGCATTAAAGAAACCCAGTAAGTTTCTGGAGCAAAGTAAGTTTTAAAAGTGCATACTTAACTGTTAGCAGGGTTGAAGCTCTTGATGGTTGGTAAGATCTACCTGCCTGAATTTGGACATTAGCATTTTATGCAATGAATTAAAGGCAAAAAATCATTTCAGCGACTGGCTGCCAGCTCCATATTTTTAGTCACTGCTGTGCTTCCAGATTATGTTTATCACTTTCATATACAGGGCACCACTGTGAAATGTGATGGTTTATCTGACCCCAGAGAAATCAAGAAATCTTGTGGGGGTTATGGCTATATTTGAAAAGGTTGATTTTTAAATGCATCATGCAGACTGGCCCTGTTTTAAAAGGGATTCCTGCCATCAAATAATCAAAATGTAAACTCTCTTCTCACCTCGCAAAAGTCAAAGATAGTCCATGCATTTTTATTATTTCGTTGAAATCCAAATATTATTTTTCCATTCTCTAACTTGTTTTCCTCACAGTGTGATCAACTATTGCCAAGGAAGGAAAGGTTAGATTTATCAATCAAAGTTTGCTAAAGGCCCCCTAGGTAACTGAACCCTCAGGAGAAACAATCCTCATGTATTCTTCTTCTGTTGTTTCAGTATCTTCATGAAGAGTCATTTCAATATGTTTGGTTCTGTAGCAGAGGTTCTGTGAAGTGCTTATCTTCCTCAGAGGTCCAGAAAGCCTGCGAGTCTGTGGGTAAAGATGGGTAAGGAGAGAGAGGGAAGGAGGCTAGAGAGAGGCTCAGTGCTGAGATAAGGACAGTGTTCTAAAGCGTCCTGGGGGTGAGGCTGGGGTGCACAAACACCCACAATGAATCCAGAGAGAAACTGAATAATCAAGGGGACAACCACTGTGAAGTCATGTGGTCACCTCTCCCTCTAAAAATAAACATTGCCCTCAGGAAGTCTCCTCCCGCCCCAGAAGAGCATTAGGAAGGTCTGGAGAGGGGGATTATTGGCAGAAATGGAAAAAGCAGTTTGAAGGGATTAGCCTGGAGCAGAGAGACCAAGAAACCCAAGCCAGTAGATGGAAGGCAGACTTTTCATGGAAGTCTCTAAGCCCAAGTTAAGCTCTGGGACCACCAAGTACAAGTCAAAGAGTGCTCATTTAACCCCTTTGGGCACCCATGGGAGTGGAAGAAGACTGGACAGAGAGGGAGAAGGGGCCATTGAAGGTACAGTATTTACTATGGGATTTAACTCCTGAAAGGCCTCCCAGTAGCTTCAGACCTGCTCAAGAATCCTTCATGTCCTGCTGGTTCGCAGTGAGTGGCTCACAGCTTCAAGGCCTCCTCTGCCAGATGGAGAACTATTTCAAACATCCTGCCTCTATTTTGTACTGTAGCAATGCAGACAGGAAACCTGACTCCATTTTCAGGTTCTAAAGAGAAATTCTAAGTACCTGAAAGACTGAGGAACATGGTGGCTTTTATTTAAGATGTAGAGATAGAGAGCACATACCTGGACTTGGGCCTGCAGCAGCACCAAATTGCACCAAGACTTCCCTTTGTTTTCTCTCCCATCTTGGTTTCTCCTTTTCTCTCTGCTGGATTAGCCACGGGGACTCCAAGTTCTTCATTGTGTGGTCCTGGTACCAAGATTCTCCTGGGAATTATAAAGCTATTCACCTACATCGAGCACTTCTTACTTTTTCCCCAGCAATGAAAGTCATCATTAAGAGGAGTCAGGGTGCTAGCTCTTAAATATATTTTAGTCATCCTTTTGTACATTAAATGCTTTTTCGTGGAGACTGCTCTTGCCATGGTGTTCACCGTGCTCTCAGCTGGCCTCCTGAAGTTCTGCCCTGCCTTCCCCACCAGGTCCAGTTCAGGAGCTGCCTACCTCAGGGTGATAGGTTCTCTTCTAGTTGCTTTATTCCTTTCCCTTTTACATTTAGAGAATATAATTTGAATACATAAACTTCTCTGTGACCACAGCTTTATTTGCAACCCACAGGTTCTGTTATGGCATATTTTCATTCTCATTCAATTAATAAAATTCTAATTCCCACTGCGACTTTATCTTTGATCTACATAATGATCAGAAGTATGTTTTTAATATCCCTACTGGAGTAGGGTGAAAGTAGCCATAACTACCATGTAAACAATGGGTGCAACTCTGTTCCAAAAAAACTTCCTTTACAAAACCAGGTGATGGGCTGGATCTGGTGCACCAGCCATAGTTTACCTATCTCTGATCTGCACCATCAAACTATTAAAAAGGCTTCATGTCAAATTATTAAATAACTTTAGGCCTAAATACAGTCATTATAACCACTGTAAAGTTGTTAAGGCATTATTTTAAAAACTGTATTTACAAATTGCTGATGTACTGATTTTTATTAGTTTAAAAACTACAGCAGCTAATAAACACTTGATTCATTTAAGTCTTGAAGACTATAACGGCATAGTTTCTTCACAGTATTACAATAAATGTGTTCAGTAACTAAAAATACATTAAAATATTATTATGCATTATATATTAAATCTCTTATTTCTAAAATTAAGTGGACTATCTTTTCTAAATGGTAGAATCCCAAACTGAAAACCGGTCATATTCTTTCAACAAAAGGAAAGCTGCACTCACATGTATCAAAAGACAAAAATTAACTGCCATCTGTATCAATATATTAATGTGCTTCAATCACATGTTTTCATGAAGCTTTAAACATAAAATCACCTTTAAGATCTAGGCCATGTGATCTGCTCCCTGCCATGTCAGATTACACCCTGTGAAGTTTACTTAACTTGTCTTAAGTGTGATAGAATTCTTTATACCTTGACAAATAACTAAAAGGAAAAAAAAAAACCACACACACAATAAGATGAAGAGCCTATACATTTGTCAATCCTGACTTATTTGCTTTTCTTGAGTCAATTGGAGGTTTATAGCCACATTCTTAAAATCATTAACTACAATCTTCCCAAACAGGTAATTGACAAACAGATGCATTCTAAAACTTGTCTGTAACAAAGTATTATTCCAGTTTACAGCAACAGTTTAATACTATTTAAATACTAAAACTGAATACTGCAAACTTTATTCCCAACCACTCAGCAAAGGACTACATACTTCTTCAGATATACGGAAAAAAAAGCATAAGATTCTTCCTATTTTCATTTCCAAAGATATATCCCAATATTGATCAGCGATTTAAAGTCAACTATAAACCCAGTATTTTATTAGGTGCTATGCAGTATACTAGAGCCATATAAGAGAGAGGACCTCAAACCCTCTGTTCCCTCAAATTGAAAGGCAGGCTTCCTGACCCCTCCAGACCACTACTGGACACAGGAACACACACTAATGTTTCAGGACCCCAACCAACAGTCACCTGCTTTGCGATTACTTCCATGACACACCCCCACCAACACCACTGAGTTTGCTGCTCCTACGGGACGTTACATATATTTTCTATTTTAACACATACCACAGTGCATTATAATTATGATTGCAGACAGATGTTCTAACAATTTAAAGAGAATGATGACTTTTTTGCTCTTTACATCTTGCTATTTCCCTTCCCATATTTCTTGAAGAGAAACCATAAAAATATAGACAAACACAAAAAACAAAATATACAAAATGTGTGGTTTGTGGCTTAACACAAAGTTAAGTAAAATTAGTTCTGACAGTATCCAGCATGACAAACCTTCATGAGAATGGACCAAGGTTTGAGCAGGAACAGGAGACGATCCAGGCATGAACGACACTAAGAAAAGGTAGACAGGAAGTAACATGGTGTGAAGGAAATCACAAAAGCAGTCTGCTGGGAAGAGACTTAAATAAGACTGAAACTCACTCTCTAAACCTCTACCTCCAATTGGACAATTCGCAGGACACAGGTGCACCAAAGTGGCCAATTTATTCAATCCCTTTAATGTGGAGAAAGAGTTTAAAATTTTACTGGTTTAGTTTGCCCCAAAAGCAACTATCAAATGTTGGCAGGACACAATGAAGGCTTACCTTTGTTAACACAGTTAAGTCTCTCTCACAACTAGCCCACTTAGCTCCAGGTTCCTTAGCGCACCCGACGCACTTACACAGGTGTAAGAGCTTTACACAACTGGAAGGTCACATCTTTATTTCTTATCGCAGGCACACGACTCCTGTAAACTTTATTTCTGTCAGAACCTAAAGCAAAATTATTGTAAAATGATTGATTTAAACCATATGTTTTATCATCATTAAAAAGCATTTAAAAAAAAAAAAGCATCTGCTCTGTGCTAAGGATTAGAAACGACTCCTGCCCTTAAAGCCTTCATTAAGGAGAGACATGTGTAAACTCAAAATTTCAATCACATGAGATAAAGAAACATAACCTTTATGCACAGAGGCTCCTTTGGAGTCAGAATGTTATATCGAAGCGATGGCTTCATGATAACCCTGAAGTAGAATCGAGAAAGATGAGGCTATGCAGAGTTGGAGGAGGAGGTGCATTAACTGCACAGGGAGCACCTGTGCAAAGACACTCAAGGCTGACACTTGCTGGGCACAGTAAATACTGCAGGTGGCGATGACTAAAGGCCGGGGTCCAAGTGTGAGAAGAGACAGAAATGAAAATAGAGATGTTGGCCGAAGCAAGCCTGGGAGAGAGCATGGCTTGTATCCCACAGGTGATGAGGCCTGGGGCTACGACTGGCTGAGTAAGGGTGCCTCCGCTGATTAGAAAAAGGTGCCCTGCCGCTGAAGGGCCAATTAGATAAAGGGAGTGATCACAAAAAGCTCCCCTTCCTCAGGGCCAGTCAGGGCCAAAGAGCCCCATGAGGCTTGGCCGAGCACAGTGCAGACTACACGCCTCTGTGCAGAGCGCATGCTGGGAGGCTAGTATGCACTAACTCTGTGTGGGCAAGCCATTAGCAGCAGTATTTTAGGCATATCTTTTTATGTTAGAAGATCATTCGACCCGAGTAGGGAGAGGAACTTAGAGGAACTGAGCCCAGCGGCCGCGAAATCACCCAGGAACTTGTGCCATAGTCCAGGCAAAATGTAATATGGATGAAGGAGCAAATTTAGGAGGAGGCCAAAATCTACAAGCTGGACCCACTGGATTGAAGACATAAAGTTCAGTGAAGGAACTCTGAAGAGGATGGGCTCTGCAATAAATTTTTCTTAAATTCAATGTAAAATATTTGGCAAAATTAAGTACAGTGGCCTTTAAGGTCCCTTTCAGCTATAATTTCTTTTGATTTCTACGTTATTACTCTGGTTAAGTAAAGTCCCTTCAGAGGTCCAGAACAGTTCCTACACCTGAATGGGATGCAAAGAATAATCTGACTTCTCCTCACCAGGGGATGAGTTGAACTGTCCTTGCAGAGGAGATAACAGATGGTGTGAACCCCAGATCCTAGAAAAGGGGCCAGGCACATGATAAGTATTCAGCTTTTTGAAAACAAATGAACAATCATTTCCTCTCCTAGATCTTCACACTCTTCCTCTGCTGGCTACTTTCTCTCAGCTTATAAACATCCTCAAATATACCCACTTAAAATACTCTCAGACCTATGATTCTCTGTATCATCTTGTGGGTAACCTAAGTATCTCCCAGGCCTTCAAACACCTGTCCTCCCAAAAAGCCCAGATCTGTACCTTAGGCCCTGACCCGTCTACCAAGCCCCTCTAGAGGACTGAAGATGAAGTAAGATCCTCTCCACACCCCCAATCCCTTCTTACTGTGCTCTGTATCTCACAAAAAGATGCAGCTGTAAACTGTCAGCCACGCTTGCTGCCCTCCCTTTTCTAACTGGTCACCAGGCCCCACCCATTCTCTCTCTGACCTCCAAAATCCAGTCCAACCTTTCATAACTTAAGTGGGACCCTTAGATTACAATTCACCCTGCACCCAATCAACTGCCTTCCACATGGAGGCCCGAGAGAGCCTCTAAACGAGAAGTCCATCTCACTGTTCTTTAGGGTTTCCCACAGTCTTCAGGATAAACATCCAAACTTCTGACAGGACAAACAAGGCCCCTTTCTGTTTGGCCCCAGTAGGTTTCCAGTATCAACTCTCATTTCTTTCCCAAACCGGAGTTCCAGTCCTGTACCTTAGTTTTGCCATATTTTCTTATATTTCTCAAACTTTGAGACACACTTCTCCCTCCTGCTACCCCAGGAGCTTCTACATATCCTTAGAAAGGATGGCACCTCCTCCAAGAAGCCTACCCTGAACTTTCCCTTCCAAGATTCTGTGCTCTGCAAAGGGGAAAGGTGGGGGGGAGGGATACATTAGGAGTTTGGGATTAACATATACACACAACTATATATAAAATAGGTAATCAACAAGGACCGGCTGCATAGCACAGGGAACTCTACTCCATGTCCTGTAACAACCTGCATGGGAAAAGAATCTGAAAAAGAATGGATATACGTATAACTGAATCACTTTGCTGTACACCTGAAATTAACACAATATTGTAAATCAACTATCCTCCAACATAAAATAAAAATTAAATTAAAAAAAAAAAGATTCTGTGCTCTGTAGCACCAGAACTCACTTCTTCCAGAGCACTGACTACTGTGCTTGTGTTTACCTGCCACCCAGTAGAAGGGAAGATAACCTAGGGCAGAAGCATCGTCTCCAGCGGCCCTTGGTTCTGACAACTCATTCAAGTGCCAGGATACTTTACACACAACCTGCTTAATTAATTAATTAATTAATTCTAAGAACCCACAGAAAGAGTGGTTTTTAATCTCATTTTACAAGTGCGGGGATTGTAGTTCAAAAGAAACCTGCCCAGGCCACAGAGAGCATAAACCCTGGAATTCAAACCCTAAGCTGCTTCTGGATACCTCCACCCAGTACCAGCTCTCGCGCATCAGATCCCCTACATGTGGTCAGCAACGGCTTTTACATACAGCGTGCTCACATTGTAACATCGCAGACACTCCTCCGTCCTCCAGCCAGGGTGTGAAGTGAACCATTACCATTCCTGTAACCACCATTACCTGCTGTAACCACTTCCCCAAACACAGCCACTCCCCCGCTGACCCTGGGTAACCACTCTTCTGAACTTGGTCTCCATCACTGCCATGGATGTCTTTCTATTTAGGCTACAATTTTTAAGTATTCTTAAGCCACATATAGTATTCTACTATGTTTTCTCGTGTTACTTGCTTTATTTAGTGTTATCTTTGCTTGGTTCATCTATGCTGACACGTAAAGATCTGTGTAGTTCATGTACTTTCCTCACTATGTAGGATTCCCATGTAGGGAAATACAGTAATGTATATGTGTATTTTCCTGTTGATGGACATTTAAATTGTTTCCAATTTTCAGTATGAGCCTCGGGCTGAAGGTGGCCCTCTGAGAGAAACACCCCAGCTTGGAAAGGAAGGTTAGAGGCGGGGGAGAGCAACCCAGGACGCCCCTCGGAGCAGTGGGAGTGGGAAGAGGGCCGGGGGCGGAGGTCACCCACGATGGGAGGCGAGTGGGCTCTCAGCAGAGGCCAGCTTAGCCCGCAGGAGCTGCCTCTGAGCAGGGGCCGGGAGGGCAGTGCCGCCCTGTGGCTGCGGGGCTTCGTGGATCGTGGCTCTCCGCACAGGGGTCGCAGGGTCCTGTGACTCTGTATCTCCTCCCTCACCCCGCCCCCCTCGCGAGGCTGCGCCGCTGGGTGGCCTGTGTTGACGGGCAGAACCCCATCGCCTGCCCCTCTCAGACCCGCCTCTGCCCACCTGCCTGGCCCTGGGCCCCGGGGGCCTCGAAGGTCTCCGCACACTCAGCCAGCGGCCTCTGCTGGGTCTGCTGCTGAGGCCGGTAACCCGCGTGGACACCACGCCGGGCACCTCCAGCACCCCAAGTCCGCGGGAGCGCACGCGAGCCCTGATGCGGGACTTCCCGCTTGTGGACAGGTGGCTGCAGTGTGTGCGGGCTGCTGGGGGCCTAGCCTGGCCCTGGGCAGGAGAGGAGGTCCGGAGCATGCAGAGCTAGTGGGGAGGCTCCCTCACACCACCCCTGGATGTCCTCTCCATCATCTAGGGATGTCCTTCCCCTTCTCTGTCATCTCCTCCCTCGTGGGAACCCCTCAGCCCAGGCCTCAGCTGCTCCTAGTACAGTCTGTGTGACAGTGTGAGGTGGGGCACCTCCAGGCTGCCCCAGGCCAGGCAATGTGTCCTGCCTGATCCCAAGACCTAAGGGGCCCACCCATTTGCCTTGACCTCCCTCCAGCCACAACGACATGCCTCTGGTCCTGAGGCAGTTTCACCACATTGGGCTCCAGGATATTAATCTGCGCAATTTCAACCACAGCCAGACCAGCTTGGACAGGCTGAAAGACAGTCTCGTGGGTGCGCAGGTACCAAAGGGACACACAAGGTGTCACCGTGGCTGCTGGGGAAGGTGGGGTAGTTTGGGAGCCTCAGAGGCCCCAGGTTAGTCACATTGGAACTAGGTTACCATAGTGACCTAGAAGTGCCATGCCATGGATGCTGGGGGCTACAGGGGTCACAGTGAGCCACCCTGATGGGCATCCAAGTACCACAGAAAAAGCGATGCATTACAGGTGACTTCTGGGCACGGTGAGTGCTGTGCCAGCTGAAGAGGCTATGAGAAGCCCAAGGACTTCCAAAGCCCAAACCAAGCCCTGGCCTTCCCTCAGTTCTGGTCAGCCTACGTCCCATGCCAGACCCACCAACAGATGCCGTGCGCCTCGCACTGGAGCAAATTGACCTCATCCGCCTCACATGTGCCTCCTATTCTGAGCTGAAGCTTGTGACTTCAGTTAAAGGTAGACGGGGGACTTCCCTGGTAGTCCAGAGGTTAAGACTCTGGACTTTGGCTTCGCACGGCCAAAAAACAACAAAAAAAAAGGTGAACAGACTGGTGGTGGTAGGTGGTAGGGACTTCAGTAAGCTACGCCTGCCTCTGAAAATGATCATCTGACCTACCTGCCCCCAGTTCTCAACAATACTGGAAGTTGGCTTGCCTCATTGGTGTGGAGGGCGGCCACTCACTGGACAGTAGCCTCTCCATCTTGCGTACCCCTTCTAGGCACTGGTTGTGTGCTATGTGACACTCACCCACATCTGCAACGCACCCTGGTGAGCACAGTGCAGATGGTAAGGGCCCAGTGAGGCAGGGATCTGCCCAAGATCACGATGTGGCCCAAAGCAAGTTTACCCCTGGGATCCGGCCCTGAACCTGGGGTGGGGAGGAGAATGGAGGCTTGCAGAACCTCTTTCTAGGCTCTTGTAGCCAAGTCATGGCCACCAGTCAGACTGTCTCCTGGCCATCCTGCAGGGCACAGAGCTCAGCAAGGGGTATCCACCCCTTCTACAGCAATGTCAGTCGGCTGACCAGCTGTGGCGAGGTAAGGACCCGGGTTCCATACCGTGCCCCACATGAATGTACAGTCCCGCCTGTTCCCTACAGATAAATGCACACAAGATAAATGCAGCCCTGATGCCCTCTCCCCATCATCCCTGCAGAAGGTGGTGACAGAAATGAACCGCCTGGGCACGATGGTGGCCTTGTCCCATGTCTCGGATGCTGTGGCACGGCGAGCCCTAGAAGTGTCACAGGCACCTGTCATCTGCTCCCACTCAGCTGCCCGGGGTGTGTGCAAGAACACTCGGAATGTTCCTGATGGTATCCTGCAGCTTCTGGTGAGAGACTTCCCTGGCCCTCAAACCTAAGGCAAGAGGTTCAAACCAGGAGCCCTTGAACCTGAGCCTCTTCTCCCTCAATTTCCTCAAACCCCAGGTTAAATATCTTCTGCCCCCAAAACCCACGGTCTGCAGCCCCTTAACTCTTGAGCCCTAGGTGGGGGTCTAGGTGCTAAGATACTCCTTCAAACCCAGAAACCCAGGGCCAAGACACCACCCACACCAGGGCTGCGGCTCCTCCATTCACACAAACCCACTCCTCCAGAGAGGAGACGACTCTGACCTCAAAGCCAGGGCTGAACACCTTCGTCACAGGGGCCGAGAGAGTGAACAGGCAGGTAGGTGGCTGTGCTGGGGGCCAAGCTGACTGTCCACCGGCCCGCCCCTGAAGAAGAACGGTGGCATCGTGATGGTGTACTTGTCCGTGCGGGTGCTGCAGTGCAACCCATTAGCCAACGTGTCTACTGTGGCAGGTGAGCCTCACCCTGGGCTCTCTGAAAACTCTGATTTGGAGCTGAAGCTGGGTCCAGATCTGGGGAGGACTTCAGAAGAGCCCCAGTGGTTTGACCCACCTGTTGGCAATAGGTACAGCTCCCCAAAACCCACTAACAGACAGTACACAGCACCTTGGTGCCAAGTGGAACTGGAGCCACGGAATCAAAACTGCCATACTGATGGCTATCAGGGAGGCTCTCAGACACAGAGCCCGGGTGCTGCCCATCTGTGCCTCTGCAGGGGCTCCTAAAGCGCACTGCCCCTACCTCTGGCCAAGGGACTGGACAGCTCCTTAGGTCTCTGGGGTCTTCATCAGTTGTACTCCTGTTCCTCTCTCATCCTCCACACCCGGGGAAAGGGGCCCCCACAGCTTCTCAAGGAGACTGGGAGGCAGGGTGAATCTTGGGTGGGAAATGGCCCAAACTGGGGACTCTGGGGTCCACTCCAAATCTGAAGTCCAGTCTAGAGCCAGCTGGGATCACTCCAGATCAAACCTCAGGGCCCTCCAGTCGGTACTCTCGGTGCCAGGCCATGGAGGAACTGGCCTGTTTGGCCTACAGGCTGCAAAAAGGGGAATCAACAGACGCCAGTCATCACCACCACCACCCCTGCCCTGGAAGCCCCACACTGCTGACTTCCCATTCTTCAGATCACTTCGACCACATCAGGGCAGTCACTGGATGCAAGTTCATCGGGACTGGTGGAGATTATGACGGGGCTGGCCGGTGAGGGCTTCCCCGTGGCTTGTCTCGGGCTGGCTGGGCAGCAGTGGGGCTTTCACAGCCACCGTGCCCACCACACTGTGGTCCTCATGGCCTGGACCATAGCCTTAGGTGTGCTGGCCCAACTAGTATCTCACCTCTCCCAGGTCTGCTTCCTCGCCTCTCCTGTCTGTTTGGCCCTATTCTAGGTCACCATATTTGTCTAAAACACCACACAGAGCTCATCTTCCCAGCATCTGCGCCCATCCAGTGCCAGCAGACCCACGGCCTCTGAGCAGACTCTTAGCAAGATCTGGGCTGGGCTGACCATCTTCTCTGCCTGCAGTTGGGTCTGTGCATGCAGGGGGGGTCAACCGAGTTCTTAAAAAGCTTTTCTTCTCTTTATAAATGGAGGGGAAAATTCCATTCAGTGAAAGGCATAGATCTTAACAGTACAATGCAATGACTTTGGATGAATAGTCGAGGCGCTTTGGGGGCCTACCTCTGAAGGATGAAGAGCAGGAGTGAATCATTTATTCTCTCCAAGTCTCCATTTTCCATATCTGACCAGAGCTGGGGTTCAGTGGACCCTGGACACATAGGGCTTTGGTTCTGACTCAGGACCAGGGAACAGGTCTGAGGCCCAATAGCTGCCTGGCTGGCAGCCACACAGGTTCCCACAGGGGCTGGAGGACGTGTCCATATACCCGGTACTGACAGAGGAGTTGCTGGGGCGTGGCTGGAGTGAGGAAGAGCTCTGGAGTGTGCTTCGAGGAAACGTGCGGCGGGTCTTCAGACAGGTGGAACAGGTATGCTGGGCTGGGCAAAAGAGTAGCTCTGAGCAGCTGGTCTGAGCAGGTGTACGCGGGGGTGCTGTGAGAGGTGCTGCCCACTGACTGCTGCCTCTAGGTACGTGAGGAGAATGAGGGACAGAGTCCCTTGGAGGATGAGTTCCCAGATGAGCAGCTGGGCAGCTCTTGCCACTCCGTCCTCCCATGTGTACATCAGAGAGAGGACCTGGCTCCAGACCAGAAACTAACCAGAGCTGCGGTTCGTGGGAATCCCATTTTGTCACCTAAGTGGTCATTCTCAAAATCTTGCCGCCACATGGGCCCAGGCCTCACAGTTATTTCTGCCTTCCCCGTCCTCACTGTTTGGCTCTGGTGATCCAGTGAATCTTGCCAGACGTCACTTTGGCAGCCACAGAGACCCCACAAAGTTTCCTTGCATGCAAGCACAAACATTTCCTAAAAGTAAATGCTTTAGAAATGGAATCAGCACGAGTGTCCTTCTCTGTGGTGGGGTCTGTGGTGCAGGCTCCCAATACTGGGGTTTGGTGGGGGACCCCACAGTTTACACACTGGATCCTCAAGGAAGACCTGTTGGCAGTGGCCTGAGGAAACCCAGGTGGCTTGGCTTGGCACTGGAGGAAGACAGTGGGTGGCTCTGACTGCGGCAGGGTGGACCTCACTCGGTTCCCTCTGTGTAGCTCACCTCCATCCACATCCTGGCACACTGAGTACCACCTGGGGATCTTTCAGGGAATTCTGGTTCACATGCCCAAGAAGAGAACATGCCTAGATCACAAATGATCTTTGTACCTATTTTGACAGAGCCCACAATCTCAGGCTACTTAATGGGCCATGGACCTCCAATGGCTACACTGCTCTGGATGTGGGCACACCTCCTCTCCTGTTCCTCAGGGACTTCCTCTCTAATCGGTTCAGGCGACTTAGACAACCACCCCATCTTCCCCCACTTCATTAATGATAATAGCAGCTGCACTAATTAGAGCCAAAATTGAGTTAATACATTGAGTTAATAATGAGAGGTAGAGCTTCCCTGGTGGCGCAGTGGTTAAGAATCCACCTGCCAATGCAGGGGACATAGGTTCGAGCCCTGGTCCGGGAAGATCCAACATGCCGTGAAGCAACTAAGCCCGCGCGCCACAACTACTGAGCCCACGTGCCGCAACTACCGAAGCCCGCACACTTAGAGCCAGTGCTCCGCAACAGGAGAAGCCACCACAGTGAGAAGCCTAAGAACCGCAACGAAGAGGAGCCCCCGCTCACCGCAACTACAGAAAGCCCACGTGCAGCAACGAAGACCCAGCACAGCCAAAAATAAACAAATAAATCAAATGAAAAAAGAAAAAAGATACAATACACTATTGTTAACCATAGTTGCCACGCTGTACACTACATCCCAGAATGTATTTGTGTTGTAACTGGAAGTTTGTATCCTCTGACCCCCTTCACCCATTTCCCCCCCACCTCATCCCCATAGGTTAAAATTTTAAATAGAGAAGCCCAGATAAGCTTCAATGAGATGACATCTGAGCAAAGATTTGAGTTAGCCAAGTTGGAATCTAGTGGAAGAGTGCACAGGAGAGGAAAGGGCCAGTGTAAAGACCCTGGGGCAGGAGCTTGTCTGCTGTGTTAGAACAACAGGAAGGAGGCCACTGTGGTGGCAGCACAGAAAGAAGAAGAGAGAAATGGAAGTCAGATGCACAATGGATGGAGAGCAGTAAGCAGATAGGACACAGTGGTCAGACCCCGAATGGCCTTGTAGGATGCTCTGCGGGCTTTGGTAGCTCTTCACGATAGGAGCCAGTGAAGGGTTTGAGGAGAGGAGTGGCATGACTGATCACATTCCCCATGATCACGGTGACTGCTGTATGAAAAACAGACTGTGGGGCCCATGGTAGACACAGACAGACCAGTTAGAACAAGGCTCTTCAGTCACCGATGTCACAGATGATAGTGGCTCACGATGGAGACATAACAGGGGAGGTGGTGAGAAGTGGTCACATTCTAAAGATAGTTTGAAGGTAGAGCAACAGGAGTAAAACGAAGAAAATCAGGAGATAACCGTTAATTTATTTATTCTAAGCAAACATGGTCCCCGCTAAAAACCACAAACTTTGCCAAGGATGCTCTTCTCAGAGGTACTAACTTTTTACTCCTCAGCCTACTCCAGCCTGGCCTCCCCCTCCGGCACTTTCCCAAAACTGCTCTGATTAAAGTCACCAATTACCTCGAAGTTGCTCAATCTACGAGACACTGACCTGTCTGTCCTCAATCTTGTTTGGCTGGCAGCACAGGGCATGGTGGAGCCTCCTCTCTTCCTTGATCTCTCCTCCCTGGGTTCGTCGACCACACACTCTCCCAGTTGTCCTCCCTACCCCTGCTTTTCAGTCTCTTTTGCTGGTTTCACCTCCTCCCCTCACATGTTGAGGTTGCTCTTTAGTCGTGGGCCCTCATCCCTTCTAACTTCACACATCCTCCCTGATAAATTTATTCACTCTCATGGTTTAAAATATTGGCCATGATCAAATACAAAGGCGTCCCAACCTCATGCCAACGGCCCAAAACACATCCACTCAGATGTCTTAAGGGCATCTTCTACTCAACATGTAGGAAACAAAGCCTTGATCTTCCCTCCTAAGCCTTGTCCTTTGTCTCCAATTCTTTATTCAACAGGACACTCACTGAGCCCCTAAGAAGTGCCAAGCACTGGTAGGCACTAGACATAAAATGATGAGGCAGGAGGAAAAGGTTCAGTAGAACAGAGGGTTATAGAAAGGGAACTTACAAATATGTGTGAAATTAAAACTGTGTACGGTGCTATGAAGGAGCAGTTACGTAAGGCTGTGGGAGTCTATGTCAGTAGGGAAGAGACTGATGGGGGTTGAGGAGGGCCTCCCTTAAGAAATAATCTCTGGGGACTTCCCTGGTGGCGCAGTGGTTCAGAATCCGCCTGCCAGCACTATTTACAATAGCCAGGACAGGGAAGCAACCTAAGTGTCCATCGACAGACGCATAGATAAAGAAGATGTGGCACATATATACAATGGACTATTACTCAGCCATAAATAGAAATGAAACTGAGTTATTTGTAGTGAGGTGGATAGACCTAGAGTCTGTCATACAGAGTGAAGTTAATTAAGTCAGAAAGAAAAACAAATACCGTATGCTAACACATGTATATGGAATCAAAAAAAAAAAAAAAAAGGTTCCGATGAACCTAGGGGCAGGGCAGGAATAAAGACGCAGACGTAGAGAATGGACTTGAGGACACGGGGAGGGGGCAGGGTAAGCTGGGACGAAGTAAGAGAGTAGCATTGACATATATACAATACCAAATGTAAAATAGCTAGCTAGTGGGAAGCGGCTGCACAGCACAGGGAGATCAGCTCAGTGTCTTTCGACCACCTAGAGGGGTGGGGTCAGGAGGGTGGGAGGGAGACGCAAGAGGGAGGGGATATGGGGATATACGTATGCATATAGCTGATTCACTTTGTTATACAGCAGAAACTAACACACCACTGTAGAGCAATTATACTCCAACAGAGATGTTTAAAAACAAAAACAAAAAAAGAATCCGCCTGCCAAGGCAGGGGACACGGGTTTGCTCCTTGGTCCGGGAAGATCCCACGTGCCGCGGAGCAACAAAGCCCGCCAGCCACCACTACCGAGCCCAACGCCACAACTGCTGAAGCCCGCGCTCCACATCATGAGATGTGGACTGAGAAGGCCATGCACCGCAACGAAGAGCAGCCCCTGCTCGCCACGACTACAGAAAGCCCACACGTGGCTACGAAGACCCAACCCAACCAAAAATAAATAAATTAATTAATCAATTAATTAAAACATATTAAGAAAAGAGAGAGGGCTTCCCTGGTGGCGCAGTGGTTGAGAATCCGCCTGCCGATGCAGGGGACACGGGTTCGTGCCCCGGTCCGGGAAGATCCCACATGCCGCGGAGCGGCTGGGCCCGTGAGCCATGGCCGCTGAGCCTGCGCGTCCGGAGCCTGTGCTTCGCAACGGGAGAGGCCACAACAGTGAGAGGCCCGCATATCACAAAAAAAAAAAAGAAAAGAGAGAAAAAAAATCTCTGCTGGGAATTCCCCGGTGGTCCAGTGGTTAGGACCCCATGCCTCCAGTTCAGGGGGCCTGGGTTCAATCCCTGGTTGGGGAACTGAGATCCTGCAAGCTGGCATCGCAGCCCAAATGAAAATGAAATAAAATATAATATAATAAAATAAAAAAAGAAAGAATCTCTGATTCAAGGTCTAAACGGTGAGAAGGTATTTATCAGGCAAATATGTGGGGAGAAAATTTTGCCCATTTCAGGAAGTAGCACCTCCATCTACCCAATTACACATCCTTAACCCACGTTTCCCACCTCCAATTCATCACTAGCTCCTAATCACCTGCAAGCCATCACTAACCTTCCAAATATGACTCTAACCTACCTGCTTTACTCCATCTCCAAGGCCACCACTGTGCACAAAGCCAGTCTCCTAATGAGTCTCCCCAAATCTACTCCTGCCCCCTCCTAGTCATTCTCTTACAGTAGCCAGTATGGTGTCTGAAAAAGGCATCTCTGCCAACCCCACTTCTCTCTTTATACCCTGCAATGGCTTCCCACCAAGTTTAGGATAAACCCCAAACCGATGATGGACTGGAGGTTGAAAGACAAGAAGGAGGTAGGGTGTTAGGTTAGAAAGAGGGATAAAGGGTCTAGGCAAACAGTGAAAAGGGCTGAAAAGAAAATGATCAGCACTTGTACAACAGTCCTGATGCAGGCCAGAAAATGCAGGAATAGTGAAGGAATACCAATAGCCACCTTTTGTTTCTGCAATGCTTTTGCAATTCCCAAAGTGTTTCATTTGCAACTGTGATTCTCAAACCTAGCTGTACATTAGAATCATCTGGAGAGATTTTTAAAACTACCAATGGCCAGGCCTCACCCCAAGCCAATTAAATCAGAATATACAGTTCACCGGAGCAGGAATTTTGTCTGTTTCGTTCACTGTCCATATGAAAAGTACTCTGGCACATACATGGTGCTCAGAAAATATGTCCTGGATGAATAATGAAGGAATGTACCACTATCACCTGAGATCCAAGGAAGAATTCTTTTCAAAACTTAGGGAGTCACCAGGCAACGTCAGTTACCACGGCAGCCCTAGGAAAAACATTACCAAGTGACACTAACACTCCCAGGAGCCAACACTGGTTTCCACAATCAGTAAACCTTTCTCATCTCTAAAGCACTATACTGTGAAATATCCATCTCAGTAACAACTAGAGGTTACTCAATGTCTGCTGTGAGCAAGAGGAAAAGACAAGGGCCTTACACAGTATCTAAAGCAATGACAAGAAGAAACTAGGGGCCATGGGCAGAGACAGACAGGCTCCGACAGGCTCCAATCCCTATGACGTTCTGAGGTGATCACATTGTAAGGGCTCGAGCACGAGAAAGCAGCCACTAACCAGCTACCCTGTCTCAAATATTTGGAGAAAGTCAATGCAAATACGTACCTATGTATTATTCTTTTCTGATAACTCTTTCAGTGTATCCCTTCGGGCTTTGTGCAAAGCGATTCTTTGTTTTGTACCTGAAAAATGAGTGGCACATGTAAACGGGTGAAACATGTCAGAGCAGACACCCAAGGAGCTCTGCAGCTCACGAACGAGGAGCTCCGAGGTCTGGGAAAGAATCGTAAAAGTAGTGTAGAATCACCATATCTTAGAGCATCCTTTATATCAGCCCCCCTCTATCATATCACCAATCAGTGGTCATCGGCCTATACCTGAACTTTGCAGTGACAGACAACCCAGCACTCTCCAGACAGACCTAGGCATTGCTAGTTGCTACAGCAGTCTATATATATCAAATTCAGAATCTGACTCCCTGTCATGCATCACTCCCCGTCTGCCTTCTGGCATGGCACTCTCCATGGCACACCTCATCTCTTTTCCATCTGGCACATTTCCCAAACACATGAGGACAATTTTGTTCTTCCTAAAGTTCTCTGCTCCCACGTCACCCTCCTAAATCACTCCTTCCTGTGTTTAGGACTTTCAGGAGCCCCCACGGTTTTCTCATTCCCAAGGACATGACAAGCATTGGCATCAGTGGGCCTGCTAAAGATTCTGGGAAAGGGGCAGGGCCACACAACAGTCTGGCAAATGGGACTGACTACCTGAAGTGAGAGTACATGTGACAACCTCAGCCTCTCTTCAGTCCTCTGCCTCTATCCAAGGTTTCTCCATAGCTCACTATTGACATTCTGGGCCAGATAATTCTTTTGGGGTGGTGGGAGGGCGGGGCTGTCCTGTGCCGTGTACGAGATGTAGTAGCATCCTGGCCTCTACCCACTAGATGCCTGCAGCATCCCCCTCCGGATGTGACAAAGAAAAACGTCTCCAGTCATTGTCAAACGTCCTGGGGGAAGGGTGAGGGCAAAATCACCCTCGCTCGAGAGCCACTGCTCTACCCAATGACTCTGTTCACCCATGAGTACTCAAAACTCTCTCCTCTGCTGGCTTTAACAGATAACTCTCCAGAAAGTCTATCGCGTATCAAAATGCCATTTGAAATTTAACAGTATTCATCTCTATAACGGTACCTGATGAAAGGAAAACTCTTTCTCCAGATGGTAAGAACCTCCCAGGTGGTTAATCCACCACATTTGCCTTATCTCCTACCCCAGGCACTGGAAATTACAGAAATGATCTGACACCCATTTTCGGGATCCGTTCAAGAAGTACCAGTAGTGTAAGGCTTTTTGGCAACCTGAACAACTGAATTCAAGTAGAATATTCTGCCTGACCATGGCTTTGTGAGACAAGCCACAAACCTGTAGCAGGACCCTCCTCGCTCCTGCTATTTACGGAATTGAGGTAGCTGACCGCAAAGCCGGTGGAGGTGAACTAGCCAAGAAAGCAGTGGGTTCAGGATGAGAAGTTGGAAAGGGTGGCAAGGGAGGGAAGAATGAACCTCAGCTGAAAAGAAAGGGGAAAAGTACCAAGCGATGAGTTCTCTTGACTGAAGAGAAGATACGCTGAAGGCCATCAGCTTGCCCTCGGGGCCCTCAGCTCTCTGGGGAGCTCTAAGGGAAGGGTGAGCCTGGATCTACGACTCCGGACTCCTGGTCTCGGCCCCCAGGCCCGACCATTCACTCAGACTCTCAATAAGTACTTGTATTCAAAGACCTTACACGGGGACCACATCTGGGAAAATATCGCCGCACCCTCATAAGTTACAGGGGGAGACCCGAACTGGCCAAGCCATGACAGGAGCTGTGAGGGTGACAAAAGAGCATTGCAGGGATCGGACATCGGATCGCCACAAGCCCTCCGCCCTCCCGGCTCCTAATGCCAGGGCCCCAGCGCCGCGTATCGCCGGATCCCGGTCCTGCCTCCATTGCGCACCCTTCCTCAAGGTTGGCCTGGGCCTGGAGTCACCATTCTCCTGTTCGGACCTACCGACCTCGCCGCTGCTGAGCTCTACAGATCCCGCTCCTTCCACACTCTCCGCAAATTCCGCGGGCCTGACTGAGCCGCGACAGCCACCGTCCGCGAGGCCTTGGCGCGCCCGTGACGTCACTGTCGTGCGCCTCTCCCGCAGCAAGGGGAATATGGCTCTGGCACGGAGGCTGGGGCTTCCGTCGCTCGCGGCTCGGTTGCTTCTGGCGCCTGTTGCATTTTTTGCTAACTTACTGCAATTTCCCATTTAAAATGTGAGAATAATCAGTCTTCTCAGGAAAAAGGCCCAAGGAAGGTTTTTGCTTTTGTCGAATAATGGGATGGCTAAAAATTTCAGAAGACCGGAATTACTGAGAATGACCATGATAAATCAGAGAAAAGTCAGATCCATAGATGAAGGGATGTTTACCTCTGTGAATCAATGAGAAGTAGGAGCAAAAAGAAAAGCTGAATACAACATTTTCTGAATAAATGTAACCTTTCAGCTGTCATAGAAAAATTAATACTCACTATGATACAACATATTTAGTTTAGAGAGTTAACTTAAATTTAAAACTTAATAATTAGATTTATTGAAGAAACGAAAACATATTTGTGGTTTAGAATAAATAATGTATTCTGCTATAGATAAGTAGACTACATAAATAAATAGAAATAAGACTAAATAAAGAGGAAAAAATAAATGATATTAACATTTAAAAATGCCACTCATCTAAAGAAAGAGACAGAAAGAGAGAAGACCTCATATCAAGCATATATTTAAAACTCCTAAATAAGAAGTCTTCAATTGTTTAAAAAAAAAGTCTTAAATGAGAATATAATATAATAGAAAAATGGGAAAATATACCAAAAGATATCTCAAAAAAGAGAGTACAGAATGTTAAGTAAACATCAAAAGATGCTTGGCTTCTTAGTAGTCAATAAAATGCAAAAAAGTGTTACCTGGAATTATCACTCACCAACCAGAAAGTTCAAATGAAAATGACAGGTATTATCGAGATGACAAGAAGGTGTATAATCCTTGAATCTCATTCACTGCTGCTGAGGATGAAAAATCATACAAATGTTTTGAAAATATTTAGAAATATCTAAAAAGATAAACACATGAAAGCTATGACTCAAAAATGTTACTACTACATGTATACTGAACAATAATTTATACACACACCACCAAAGATCAAGTCCTAGAATTTTTATTCCAGTGCTATTCTCAATAAACACAAAGTGAAAACCACTTATATTGTAATACACATTGGAATTAATTAATTAATAGTTATGTATTTACACTATGGAATCCTATGCAACAGTGGCAATGAGTGATCACAACAACAGGCAACCATATAGGCATATTCACAAACAACATAAAATATAAAAGCCCAATCCCAAAGTGATTTTACTGTGCCATTACAGTTATACAAAATACAGGTAAAGTGATCTTTTTGTTAGATACCAGAACAATATTAAACCTTAAGGGGAGTCACTAGAATGGGACCAGGGGGCCTCTGAGTATCTGGCAATTTTCTGTGTCTTTATCTAGAAGCTATGTATAGAGTGTATTCAGATTCTGAATTTTCTGAAATTTGTCATTTCCTTACAAACCAAGCATGTTTTTAGTTGTTTTTTATACATAACAAAAAGTAAAAACGGTAGACTAGGGAAGGTAATTATATTAGCACTTTAATATCCATGCTTTTCAAGGTGGAAGTGAAAGGTATTAAATACTTGACATTGTGATTACTTCTTAAAAGTAAGGTGAAATTTTCAGATTAATAAATAAGACATACTTCTTCATATATAATCCTCAAAGAGGAGGGGTAGAAAGAAGTATTGTTTTTTAATTTAATACAAAATCGTTAAGATAGAAAATAATGAAAACAGGGCTTCCCTGGTGGCGCAGTGGTTGAGAGTCCGCCTGCCGATGCAGGGGACACGGGTTCGTGCCCCGGTCCGGGAGGATCCCACGTGGCGCGGAGCGGCTGGGCCCGCGAGCCATGGTCGCTGGGCCTGTGCGTCCGGAGCCTGTGCTCCATAACGGGAGAGGCCACAACAGTGAGAGGCCCGCGTACCACACACACACACACACACACACACACACACACACACACAAGAAAATAATGAAAACAGACTAGGTTTAAAAAAGAGCACACTGGGGCTTCCCTGGTGGCGCAGTGGTTGAGAGTCCGCCTGCCGATGCAGGGGACGCGGGTTCGTGCCCCGGTCCGGGAAGACCCCACATGCCGTGCAGCGGCTGGGCCCGTGAGCCATGGCCGCTGAGCCTGCGCATCCGGAGCCTGTGTTCCACAATGGGAGAGGCCACAACATTGTGGGTAAGAATTTGCCTGCCAATGAAGGGGACAGGGGTTCAATCCCTGGTCTGGGAAGATCCCACATGCTGCAGAGTAACTAAGCCCGTGTGCTACAACTACTGAGCCTGCGCTCTAGAGCCTGCAAGTAACAATTACTGAGCCTGAATGACACAACTACTGAAGCCCGTGCACCTAGAGCCCATACTCCACAACAAGAGAAAGCACTGCAAGGAGAAGCCCATGCACCACAACAATGAGTAGCCCCTGCTCGACATAACTAGAGAAACCTTGTGCAGCAACAAAGACCCAACACAACCAAAAATAAATAAAATTAAGTATTGTGACTTATGAGATGACTCAACTCACGTGGCTGTGGGTAAGAGGCCTCAGCTCCTTGCCACAAGGATCTCTCCTTAGGGCTGCTTGAGTGTCCTCATGACATGGCCGTTGGCTTACCCCAGGATGAGTGATCTAGCAGAAACCAAAGCAGAAGCTGCAATATCTTTTATACCTTTGGAAGCTGCACTTTGTCATTTCTGCAATGTCTTATTAGTTAAAAAGTCAGCCATTTTCAAGTGCAAGGAGGCACACAGGTGCATGAAGACTGGGATATAATTAGGGGATGATTAGGGCCATCTTGGAGGCTGGCTACCAAAGTGGCTGACTCACCAAAGACTGAATTTTGTTTTCTTCACTGATGGAAAGAAAATGGTCAGTGAATCTCATTGGTAGTCTTTGAGATGTACCAAAGCTATCTCTTGCGCTCACCCCCAGCTCTGTGGCTGACAGGGTCTTGGTGCTCCGGCCGGGTGTCAGGCCTTTGCCTCTGACATGGGAGAGCAGAGTTCAGAACACTGGTCTACCAGAGACCTCCAGCACCTTGTAATATCAAATGGCGAAAGATCTCCCAGAGGTATCCGTCTCAACGCTAAGACCCAGCTCCACTCAAAGACCAGCAAGATCTAGTGCTGGACAACCCATGCCATACAACTAGCAAGACAGGAATGCAGGCCCAGCCATGAGCAGAGAGGCTGCCTAAAATCATAATAAGGTCACAGACACCCCAAAACACACCACCAGATGCGGACCTGCCCACCAGAAAGACAAGATCCAGACACACCCACCAGAACACAGGCACCAGTCCCCTCCACCAGAAAGCCTACATAACCCACTGAACCAACCTTAGCCACTGGGGGCAGACACCAAAAACAACGGGAACTACAAATCTGCAGCCTGTGAAAAGGAGACCCCCAACACAGTCCCCCAAACCAAATGAGAAGACAGAGAAACACACAGCAGATGAAGGAGCAAGGTAAAAACCCACCAGACCAAACAAATGTAGAGGAAATAGGCAGTCTACCTGAAAAAGAATTCAGAGTAATGATAGTAAAGATGATCCCAAATCTTGGAACTGGAATGGAGAAAATACGAGAAACGTTTAACAAGGACCTAGAAGAACTAAAAAGCAAACAAACAGTGATGAATAACACAATAAATGGAATTAAAAATTCTCTAGAAGGAAACAATAGCAGAATAACTGAGTCAGAAGAATGGATAAATGACCTGGAAGATAAAATAGTGGAAATAACTACCACAGAGCAGAATAAAGAAAAAAGAATGAAAAGAATTGAGGACAATCTGAGACACCTCTGGAACAACATTAAATGCACCAACATTCGAATATAGGGGTCCCAGAAGTAGAAGAGAAAAAGAAAGAGACTGAGAAAATATTCAAAGAGATTATAGTTGAAAAATTCCCTAATATGGGAAAGGAAATCGTTAGTCAAGTCCAGGAATTGCAGAGAGTGCCATACAAGATAAACCCAAGGAGAAACATGCCAAAACATATGTTAATCAAGCTATCAAAAATTAAATACAAAGAAAAAATATTAAAAGCAACAAGGGAAAAACAACAAATAACATACAAGGGAATCCCCATAAGGTTAACAGCTGATCTTTCAGCAGAAACTCTGTAAGCCAGAAGGGACTGACAGAACATATTTGAAGTGATGAAAGGCAAAAAGCTACAACCAAGATTACTAGACCCAGCAAGGATCTCATTCACATTTGACAGATAAATTAAAACCTTTACAGACAAGCAAAAGCTAAGAGAATGCACCACCACCAAACCAGCTTTACAACAAATGCTAAAGGAACTTCTCTAGGCATGAAACACAAGAGAAGGAAAAGACGTACATTAACAAACCCAAAACAATTAAGAAACTGGTAATAACAACATACATATCTATAATTCCCTTAAAGGTAAATGGATTAAGTGCTCCAACCACAAGACTCAGACAGGCTGGATGGATCCGAAAACATGACCGGTATATATGCGGTCTACGAGAGACCCACTTCAGACCTAGGGACACATACAGACTGAAAGTGAGGGGATGGAATAAGATATTTCATGCAAATGGAAATCAAAAGAAAGCTAGAGTAGTAATTCTCATATCAGAAAAAAAGAGACTTTAAAATAAAGACTATTACAGGAGACAAAGAAGGACACTATGTAATGATGAAGGGATCAATCCATGAAGAAGATATAACAATTGTACATATTTATGCACCCAACATAGAAGCACCTCAATACATAAGGAAAATGCTAACAGCCATAAAAGGGGAAATCAACAGTAACACAATCGTAGTAAGGGACTTTAGCACCCCTCTTTCACCAATGAACAGATCATCCATAATGAAAATAAAAAAGGAAACACAAGCGTTAAATGATACATTAAACAAAATGGACTTAATTGATATTTATAGAACATTCCATCCAAAAACAACAGAATACATTTTTTCTCAAGGGCTCATGGAACATTCTCCAGGATAGATCATATCTTGGGTCACAAATCAAGCCTTGGTAAAATTAAGAAAATTGAAATCGTATCATGTATCGTTTCCAACCACAATGCTATCAGACTAGATATCAAACATAGGAAAAAATCTGTTAAAAAATATAAACACATGGACGCTAAACAATACACTACTTAATAACCAAGAGATCACTGAAAAAATCAAAGAGAAAATTAAAAAGTACCTAGAAACAAATGACAATGAAAACATGACGACACAAAATCTATGGGATGCAGCAAAAGCAGTTCTAAGAGAGAAGTTTATAGCAATACAATCCTACCTCAAGAAACAAGAAACATCTCAAATAAACAAGCTAACCTTACACCTAAAGCAATTAGAGAAAGAAAAAAAAAAGACAAAGGCAGCAGAGAAAAGAAATCATAAAGATCAGATCAGAAATAAATGAAAAAGAAATGAAGGAAGCAACAGCAAAGATCAAAAAAACTAAAAGCTGGTTCTTTGAGAAGATAAACAAAATTGATAAACCATTAGCCAGACTCATCAAGAAAAAAAGAGAGAAGACTCAAATCAATAGAATTACAAAAGAAAAAGGAGAAGTAACAACTGACACTGCAGAAATACAAAGGATCATGAGAGATTACTACAAGCAACTATATGCCAATAAAATGGACAATTTGGAAGAAATGGACAAATTCTTAGAAAAGCACAACCTTCCAAAACTGAACCAGGAAGAAATAGAAACTATAAACAAACAAATCCCAAGCACTGAAATTGAGACAGTGATTAAAAATCT
Organism: Kogia breviceps; assembly: GCF_026419965.1. Lineage (NCBI taxonomy): Eukaryota > Metazoa > Chordata > Mammalia > Artiodactyla > Physeteridae > Kogia > Kogia breviceps. The sequence goes on from NC_081320.1 coordinate 23,206,211, forward strand.
TCCAACAAGGGGCTTCCCTGGTGGCGCAGTTGTTGAGAGTCTGCCTACCGATGCAGGGGACATGGGTTCGTGCCCCGGTCTGGGAAGATCACACATGCCGTGGAGCGGCTGGGCCCGTGAACCATGGCCGCTGAGCCTGCGTGTCCGGAGCCTGTTCTCTGCAACGGGAGAGGCCACAACAGTGAGAGGCTGGTGTACCACAAAAAAAAAAAAAGTTTCCAACAAACAAAAGCCCAGGACCAGATGACTTCACAGGCAAATTCTATCAAACATTTAGAGAAACGTTAACACCTATCCTTCTCAAACTCTTCCAAAGTATAGCAGAGAAAGGAACTCTCCCAAACTTTTTCTATGAGACCACCATCTCCCTGATACCAAAACCAGACAAAGATGTCACAAAGAATGAAAACTTCAGGCCAATATCACTGATGAACATAGATGCAAAAATCCTCAGCAAAATACTAGCAAACAGAATCCAACAGCGCATTAAAAGGATCATACACCATAATCAAGTGGGCTTTATCCCAGGGATGCAAGGATTCTTCAATACATGCAAATCAATGTGATACACCATATTAAAAAACTGAAGGATAAAAACTATATGATCATCTCAATAGATGCAGAAAATGCTTTTGACAATATTAAACACCAATTTATCATAAAAACCCTCCAGAATGTAGGCATAGAGGGAACTTTCCTCAACACAATAAAGGCCGTATATGACAAACCCACAGCCAACATCGTTCTCAATGGTGAAAAAGTGAAACCATTTCCACCAAGATCAGGAACAAGACAAGGTTGCCCACTCTCACCACTATTATTCAACACACTTTTGGAATTTTTAGCTAGAGCAATCAGAGAAGAAAAAGAAATAAAAGGAATCCAAATCAGAAAAGAAGAAATTAAGCTGTCACTGTTTGCCACTAGATGACATGACACTATACATAGAGAATCCTAAAGATGCTACCAGAAACCTACTACAGTTAATCAATGAATTTGGTAAGGCTTCAGGATACAAAATTAATGTACAGATATCTCTTTCATTCCCATACACTAAAGATGAAAAATCTGAAAGATAAATTAAGGAAACACCCCCACTTACCCCTGCAACAAAAAGAATAAAATACCTAGGAATAAATCTACCTAAGGAGACAAAGGACATTTACTCAGAAAACTATAAGACATTGATGAAAGAAATCAAAGACGACACGGATAGAGAGATATACCATGTTCTTAGATTGGAAGAATCAACATTGTGAAAATGACTATACTACCCAAAGCAGTCTACAGATTCAATGCAATCCTTATCAAACTACCAATGGCATTTTTCAGAAAACTACAACAAAATATTTCCCAATTTGTATGGAAACACAAAAGACCCCGAACAGCCAAAGCAATCTTGAGAAGAAAAACAGAGCTGGAGTAATCAGGATCCCTGACTTCAGACTATACTACAAAACTACAGTAATCAAGACAGTATGGTACTGGCACAAAAACAGAAATATAGATCAATGGAACAGGACAGAAAGCCCAGAGATAAACCCATACACATATGGTCACCTTATTTTTGATAAAGGAGGCAAGAATATACAATGGAGAAATCACAGCCTCTTCAATAAGTGGTGCTGGGAAAACTGGACAGCTACAGGTAAAAGAATGAAATTAGAAGACTCCCTAACACCATACACAAAAATAAACTCAAAATGGTTTAAAGACCTAAATGTAAGGCCAAACACTATAAAACTCTTAGAGGAATACATAGGCAGAACACTCTATGACATCAATCACAGCAAGATCCTTTTTAACCCACCTCTTAGAGAAATGGAAGTAAAAACAAAAATAAACAAATGGGACCTAATGAGACTTAAAAGCTTTAGCACAGCCAAGGAGAATGTAAACAACACGAAAAGACAACCCTCAGAATGGGAGAAAAGATTTGCCAATGAAGCAACTGACAAAGGATTAATCTCTAAACTTTACAAGCAGCCCATGCAGCTCAATATCAAAGAAACTAACAACCCAATCAAAAGTTGGGCAGAATACCTAAATAGACATTTCTCCAAAGAAGATATTCAGATTGCAAGGAAACACATGAAAGAATGCTCAACATCACTGATCATTAGAGAAATGCAAATCAAAATTACAATGAGGTATCAATTCACACAGGTAAGAATGGCCATGATCCAAAAACTCAACAAACAATAAATGCTGCAGAGCTGTGGAGATAAGGGAACCCTCTTGCACGGTTGGTAGGAATGTAAATTGATACAGCCACTATGGAGAACAGTATGGAGGTTCCTTAAAAAACTAAAAATAGAACTACCATATCACACAGCAATCCCACTACTGGTCATATACCTGGAGAAAACCATAATTCAAAAAAAGTCATGTTCCACAATGTTCATTGCAGCTCTATTTGCAATAGCCAGGACATGGAAGCAACCTAAGTGTCCATCAACTGATGAATGGATAAAGAAGATGTTGCACATCTTCAATATAAAACAGAATATTAGGGGCTTCCCTGGTGGTGCAGTGGTTGAGAGTTCACCTGCCAATGCAGGGGACACGGGTTCGTGCCCTGGTCTGGGAAGATCCCACATGCCACAGAGCGGCTGGGTCCATGAGCCATGGCTGCTGAGCCTGCACATCCAGAGTCTGTGCTCTGCAAAGGGAGAGACCACAGCAGTGAGAGGCCCACTTACCTCAAAAAAAAAAAAAAAAAAGGAGTATTACTCAGCCATAAAAAGAAATGAAATTGAGTTATTTATACTGAGGTGGATGGACTTAGAGTCTGTCATACAGAGTGAAGTAAGTCAGAAAGACAAAAACAAATACTGTGTGCTAACACATATATATGGAATATTTTAAAAAACCAAAAATAATGGTTGGGAAGAACCTAGGGGTTGGACAGGAATAAAGACGCAGATGTAGTGAATGGACTTGAGGACATGGGGAGGGGGAAGGGTAAACTGGGAAGAAGTGAGAGAGTGGCATGGACTTATATATACTACCAAATGTAAAATAGATAGCTAGTAGGAAATAGCTGCATAGCACAGGGAGATCAGCTCAGTGCTTTCTGACCACTTCGAGGGGTGGGATAGGGAGGGTGGGAGAGAGATGCAAGAGAGAGGAGATATGGGGATATATGTATATGTATAGCTGATTCACTTTGTTATAAAGCAGAAACTAACACAGCATTCTAAAGCAATTATAGTCCAATAAAGATGTTAAAAATAAATAAATAAATAAATAATGTATACCCCCCCAAAATTAAATTCTTCTTTAAAAATAAATAAATAAAAAAGAGCGCTCAATAACATGGTAACTCTAAACCTAAGTATTTTCAATACTACAGTAAATGTAAATGGATTAATGTCTTCTATTAAAGTGTAATTTTTTATATTATGTGCAACTTAATTTTTTTCCCAATATACAGGTAAAATAAAAGAATTACATTAGAAAGGAGAAAACATTCCATGTATTTAAAAACAATAAAACAATAAGCATATAATATGCATCTTAGATAAAGTAGTCTTTAAGTTCAGAACAATTTGTCATTATTGTAACTAGTATTATTATCCCAATTTCTTAAAAATATTTCAATACTTTTTCTATTTGGAAAAATATTTTAATATTTTTTTCTCTCCTCTTTTGTGGTCTAATACATGGTAAGTATTTAGGTGCTAACATAACCTAAAAATATATGTTTTTTTTACAGCCAAACAAAACTGAATCAAGAAGAAATAGATAACCTGAACAGATTGATCACTAAAAGAAAAATAGAATCTGTAATTTACAAAAACTCCCTACCAACAAAAGTCCAGGATCAGATGGTTTCACAGGCAAATTCTACCAAATATACAAGGCAGAACTTAAACTGATTCTTCTCAAACTCTTCGAAAAGATTGAAGAGTAAGGAATACTTCCAATGACATTCTATGGAGCCACCATCACCCTGATATCAAAACCAGACGGGAGGGACTTCCTTGGTGGTACGGTGGTTGAGAATCCATCTGCCAATGCAGGGGACATAGATTCGAGCCCTGGTACAGGAAGATCCCACATGCTGTGGAGCAACTAAGCATGTATGCCACAACTACTAAGCCTGCGTTCTGCAGCCCAAGAGCCACAGCTACTGAGCCTGATAGCCACAACTACTGAAGCCCATGCACCTAGAGCCCATGCTCTGCAACAAAAGAAGCCACCACAATGAACAGCCCACACACCACAACAAAGAGTAGCCCCTGCTCACCGCAACTAGAGAGAGCCCATGCACAGCAACGAGCACCCAATGCATCCAAAAATAAATAAAGAAAGAAATTTACTAAAAAAAAAAAAAAAAAAAAAAAAAGATGGGGACTTTTATGGTAGTCCGGCATTTAAGACTTTACCTTCCAGTGCAGGGGGTGTGGGTTCGATCCCTGGTGGTGGAGCTAAGATCCCACATGCCTCACAAATAAGAAACCAAAATATAAAACAGAAGGGATATTGTAACAAATTCAATAAAGACTTTAAAAAAAGAAACACAGAGAAAGACATTACCAACAAAGAAAATTGCAGGCCAATATCTCTGATAAATATAGATGCAAAAATTCTCAACTGAATATTAGAAAACCAAATCTGACAACACATAAGAGGATCATACACCATGACCAAATTTGATTCACCCCCGCGTCACAAAGTTGTTTCAACATATTCAAATCAATCAACATACACACCCCATCAACAAAGGAAAAATACAAAACAAATGATCATCTCAATAGATGCCGAAAAAGCATTTGAAAAACTTCAACACCCATTCATGATAAAAACGCTTACGAAAGTGGGTATAAAGGAAACATATATCAACATAATAAAAGCTATTTATGACAAACCCACAGCCAATATAATACTCAATGTTCATAAGCTGAAAGCCTTCCCGCTAAAATCTGGAACAAGACAAGGATGCCCACTCTCACCTCTTCTCTTCAACATAGTATCGGAAGTCCTAGCCACAACAATCAGACAAGAAAAAGAAATAAAATCTACCCACATTGGAAGGGAAGAGGCAAAGTTGTCATTATATGCAGATGATATGATAATATATATAAAGGAAACCCTAAAAATTACACAGAAAAACTACTAGAATTGATAAATAAATTCAACAAAGTAGCAGGATATAATATTAACATACATAAATTGGTTGCAGTTCTTGGTTTCACTTTTTTTAAAATTTTATGTTGGCTGCATTGGGTCTTCCTTGCTGTGCACGGGCTTTTTCTAGTTGTGACCAGTGGGGACTAGTCTTCGTGTGGTGCGCAGGCTTCTCATTGCAGTGGCTTCTCTTGCTGCGGATCACGGGCTCTAGGCACACAGGCTTAAGTAGTTGTGGCACACGGGCTCAGTTGTTGTGGCTCACGGGCTCTAGAGTGCAGGCTAAGTAGTTGTGGAGCACAGATTTAGTTGCTCCACGGCATGTGAGATCTTCCTGCACCAGGGCTCAAACTCGTGTCCCCTGTATTGGCAGGCGGATTCTCAACCACGGAGCCACCAGGGAAGTCCTGGTTGCATTTCTTTACACTAACAATGAAATATCAGAAAGAGAATGTAAACGAGCAATCCTTTTTAACATGGTATCAAAAAAACAAAATACTTAGGAATAAACCTCACCAGAGAGGTGAAAGACTTATACACTGAGAACTACAAAACATTAGTAAAGGAAACTGAAGATGATTCAAAGAAATGGAAGGACACCCCATGCTCTTGGACGGGAAGAATTAATAGTGTGAAATGGCCATACTACCCAAAGCAATCTTCAGATATAATGTGATCCCTTTCAAATTACCCATGACATTTTCCCCAGAACTTGAACAAATAACCCTAAAATGTATCTGGAACCATAAAAAGTCATAACTGTCAACACATTCCTGAAGAAAAAGAAAAAAGCAGGAGGCATAACCCTCCTAAACTTCAGACAATACTACAAAGTTACAGTAATCAAAACTGCATGGTATAGGCACAGAAGGAGATACATGGATCAATGGAATGGAATAGAGAGCCCAGAAATAAACCCACACACCTATGGTCAATTAACCTTCGACAAAGGAGGCAAGAATATACAATGGGGAAAAGATAGTCTCTTCAGCAAGTGGTGTTTTGAAAGTTGGACAGCCGTATGCAAATCAGTGAAGTCAGAACATACCCTCACACCATACACAAAAATAAACTCAAAATGGCTTACATGCTTAAATATAAGATATGACACCTTAAAACTCCTAGAAGAGAACTTAAGCAAAACATTCTCTGACATAAATCATACCAAAGTTTTCCTAGGTAGTTCTCCCTAGGGAGTACAAATACAGTAAGTCACCTACATACGAACCTTCAAGTTGCAAACTTTCATAGATGCAAACGCCCATTCACATGTCCAATCATGTAAGTTAGTTCACGTGTCTGGCATACATTGTCACGTGCGTGCATCCTCTATAAGTGGTTGTGCTTTTGTGTACTTTACAGTACTGTATAGAGTACGTAGTACAGTACCTTTAATTCAAGCCCAAGATGTCTGGAAGCAAGCGTGAAAGCAGCGGTGATGTAGCTGGTACTGTTAAGAAGGGCCAAGCGATAATGATGGAAACAAAAGTGAAAATAATTGATAGAGTGGAGTGAGGCAAAAAGATGTTAGACATCGCTCATTCTTATAACATGAATCATTCAATCATTGGCACGAATCTTAAGAACAAGGACAAGATCATGGAACATGTGAAGTCTGCTGTGCCAACGATGTTGACAAAATATTGAAGAAGCATGGAAAAGTGATGGAGGAGATGGAGAAACTTCTCAGTTTGCGGATGCAGGATCAACATCAGCGCTGAATCCTGCTGGGCTTAATGCTGATTCAAGAGAAAGCTAAAAGGCTTTATGAAGATTTGAAGAAGAAACACAGCAAAGAATCAGAGGGCACATCTTTTAATGCCAGCCATGGCTGTTTCATCGGTTCAAGGCTAGAGCCAACCTCAACAATATAAAAGTAAGTGGAGAGGCAGCAGGTGCAGATAGGGTAGCTGTCCAGGAACTTCCTGAAACACTTTGAGCAATTATTGATAATGGTGTGCATTTGCCCAACCAGGTTTTGAATGTGGATGAGACACAGCTGTACTGGAAGAGGATGCCAGACCGAAGTTACATCAGTAAGGAGGAAAAGTGAATGCCGGGCTGTAAAGCAGCAAAGGCTAGGCTAACTGTTGTTTGCTGGGAATTCTTCCGGTGATATGAAGCTGAAGCCTCTCTTAGTTTATCATTCAGAGAACCCAAGAACCCTTAAAAACATAGCCAAGGGCTCTCTTCCTGTTGTGTGGAAGCGTAACCCCAAATCCTGGATTACAGAGGTCATGTTCCAGGACTGGTTTTGCCATCACTTTATCCCAGATATAGAGAACTATTGCTTAGAGAAGGACGTCCCCAAAAAACATTTTTTTGCTGCTCGACAATGCTCTGGGCCACCCCCCATTCATGGATGACTTTCATCCCAACGTCAAAGTAGTGCATCTGTCACCGAATTCTACGTTGCTCATCCATCCTATGGACCAGGGAGTTATAGCGACTTTCAAGAAATATTATTTATGTCACACTTTTTGTCAGGCGGTAAAGATAAGTGACAAATCAGGAAGAACCTAGGGACAATTTTGGAAGGACTATAACATCTACAAGGCCATAAAAAACGTTGACTTTGCATGGTGTGAGGGTATGGCCGTCACCATGAATGGGGTTTGGAAGAAACTTTGCCCACAGTTTGTTCATGATTTTTGTGGATTAGAGAAGGTAGATCAGAAGCCTGAAGAGGTCTTCAGCAACGTAGTGACCCTCAGTGAGAAGCTGGAGCTAGATCTGCAAGAGGACGATTCCATTGAACTCCTTGCTGTGCAACATGAGGAGCTTACTGATGGAACTGGAGGCCCAGAGAAAGGATGAAGAGGGACAGGAGGAAGAAGAAGTAACTGAAGAACTGAAGAGATTCACGACACAGAAAATGGCAAGGGAATCTTCTTTATTTGAGGAAGCACTGTTAGTTTTTGAGGAACAGGACCCGAACCTACAATGGTACCCAAAGGTTGCAGCAGCCATTCAGAACGCAATCCAGTGCTACCTTGTCATCTATGATGAGAAAAAAAGAGCTACTACCCAGACATCAATGGATCATTTTGTCAAGAGGGTAGACAGAATTAAATCCAGCAAAGAACCAGAACCTGTGCCATCAACGTCAGGCATGAGTGAAATGGCAGCTTGCCCTCTATCTCCTACTGCTGACAATCCTTCACCTCTACCCTCTCCCATCTCCTCTCCCTCCTCCAATCAGTAACTCTTCTCGCCTCTTCCCTCGATGCCAGCCCAAGTATCTCAGCTGTTGTACTGTATTACTGTATTTTTCAAGTTACTGTACAGTAAGATTAAAAATGTTTTCTTTGTTTTTGTGTTTGTTTTTTATGTATTGTTTGTGTGAAAAGTATTATAAACCTATTACGGTACAATACCATATAGCTGACTGTGTAAGTTGGGTACCTAGGCTAACTTTATTGGACTTACAAACGCACTCTTGGAACAGAACTTGTTCATATGTAGGGGACTTACTGTAAAAGCAAAAAAGAAACAGGAACTAATCAAATTTATAAGCTTTTGCACAGCAAAGGAAACCATAATCAAAATGAAAATACAACCTATGGACTTGGAGAAAATATCAGCAAATGATGAGACCGACAAGGGCTTAATTTCCAAACTATAAAAACAGCTCATACAACTCAATAACATAGTAACAAATAACTCAATGGAAAAATGGATAGAAGACCTAAATAAACATTTCTCCAAAGAAGACATACAGATAGCCAATAGGCACATGAAAAGATGCTCATCATCACTAATTATTAGAGAAATGCAAATCCAAATTACAATGAGGTACCACTTCACACGGATCAGAATGGCCATCATTAAAAAATCTACAATTAACAAATGCTGGAGGGGGTATGGAGAAAAGGGAACCCTTCTACACTGTTGGTGGCCATGTAAGTTGGTGCAGCCAATATGGAAAACAGTATGGAGGTTCCTCAGAAAAGCTATAAAGTTGCCATATGATCAAGCAACACCACTTGTGGACATATATCTAAACAAAACTATAATTCAAAATGATACATGAAACCCTATGTTCATAGCAGCACTATTTATAAAAGCCAAGACATGGAAATAACCTCAATGCTCATTGAAAAATGAATGTATAAAGAAGGTGTGGTATACATATACAATAGATATTACTCAGACATAAGAAAGAATGAAATATAACTAAATCACTTTGCTGCACAGCAGAAATGAATACGACAATGCATAAAGGCTGGAGAGGGTGTGGAGAAAAGGGAACCCTCCTGCACTGTTGGTGGGAATGTAAACTGATACAGCCACTATGGAGAACAGTATGGAGGTTCCTTAAAAACTAAAAATAGAACTACCATATGACCCAGCAATCCCACTACTGGGCATATACCCTGAGAAAACAATAATTCAAAAAGATACATGTACCACAATGTTCACTGTAGCACTATTTACAATAGCCAGGACATAGAAGCAATCTAAATGTCCATCGACAGATGAATATATAAAGAAGATGTGGCACATATATACAATGGAGTATTACTCAACCATAAAAAGGAACAAAATTGAGTTATTTGTAGTGAGGTGGTTGGACCTAGAGTCTGTCATACAGAGTGAAGTAAGTCAGAAAGAGAAAAACAAATACCATACGCTAACATATATGTATATACGTAATCTAGAAAAATGGTACTGACGAACCTAGTGACAGGGCAGGAATAAAGACACATATGTAGATAATGGGTTTAAGAACACAGGGGGGAAGGGGAGACAGGGACGTAGTGAGAGAGTAGCACTGACATATATACACTACCAAATGTAAAATAGCTAGTGGTAAGCTGCCGCACAGGGAGATCAGCTCTGTGCTTTATGTCCCCGAGAGGGGTGGGATAGGGAGTGTGGGAGGGAGGCTCAAGAGGGGGGGGATATGGGGAATATATGTATACATATAGCTGATTCACTTTGTTGTAAAGCAGAAACTAATACAATGTTATAAAGCAATTATACTCCAATAAACATGTATTTAAAAAACCCACAGCACTGTAAATCAGCTACACTTGAAAATATTTTAGTGCAAAAAATTTTTTGAATGTAAGTTTTATTGTGTGTATGTACCACAGGTTCAATATATATGAATTATGTCAAATCGATTACATTGTTTTTCAAAATAAAGAATTTTCGATATTTTACATCAGCTTCAAAATATAAATGCAGAAAAACTATATTATTTTTTTCTGAAGTTCAGAAATAGCCATTTTGCTCATTCGGTATACTATAAACCACTAACTTTATTAAAAATGGATTTGTGACCCCTTCCTTCCAAAGAAATATTTCTCCACTCACACAAGTTTAATAGAATGTTCCGCCATGAACTGACTTCCCACCTTAGAGACACGAGATTTGCATCCTGAAATCTTTCTTGCAAAAATGTCCAATGAGCATCGTAGCATTACAGAAAAGAAATGCTTTTTTCCAGATCTCAAATTCCATACAACTTTACTCAAGACATCATGTATTATTTTTTCACACACACACTGTATTTTATTTTTACAACAGATAAATAAACTGACACCAAGCATTGTAAATGGATGACCAGAACAAAAGCAACAATGATTGAAATTACCAAACACGAAACACACTCATACTATGTCATAATATTGACATTCAGTCCAGTAATCCTCCACTGTAACAGCTCCTTTACTTTGCAGTGAACGACATCATGTATTTTAAAATTATCAGCACTCACCTGAGGTCTGTAAAAGTCAACAGAAACGTAATTTTGTGTTCTCTTTCATTTATTCTGGTTCTAAGTGGTCATTTCTAAACGAAAGTATTTAAGTATGTTAACGTCATCTTATAACATCATATTTCAAATGACTACCGTCTCTCCAAAGATGAAATATGAGGAACTCATAATTAGGCTCTCCAAAGTTTTACTCTCTGAATCTGTATTACCCTTCTGCTGAACTCCACACTGTTCATTATTCTCTGAGAATATTCTTTTTCTTCTATGGCCATCTCACATGCTCTTTCATTTCATGAAGTTTTTTCCTACACTTTTATGCCTAGTTTATTTCTGAGAAAATGCATTATTCCAGATTGATATTTATAGACACAAAGACTTCTATATAATTCCCTGAGAATTTCAAGAACTCCTTCTTCTTTTTTAATACCTAGATTCTGAAGCTCTCCACAAAGCATTACTAAAATTGCATTTACATAAGTATCTACATATTTATCACACATTAATGCATTTAATGATTTATTGTTAATTTTGGAGCATAAATGTAGCTGTCTTATTTACCACCCTCTTGGACATCACTTCATTATTTGCACTTAGGACTTGAAAGAGAATGGATAAATAAAATCCTGAAGAATATGCAGATACAATTTATGTATTTCTCATAAAATTAGGTGATTTTCTAACATTTATCCAGAAAAAAGAAGAGCCCAGATACTCAGCAGGCATGATACTCGAGAATGTATGGTCTTATAGCAGGAAAACATGCAGTAATCCATGTGGCAGAGTTTACCTGTGACCAGCTGGGGTTAGTGACCTATGCATTCCTTACATGCAACATATCAGGAATGGAAAAAGGGAACTTGTCAGTTGTGGCAATAAGTATAATGACGTTTTGTAACAGGTCATGCTCATGTATTCAACACAGGTACAATAAAAATTTTGCTCAATTCTGGTAAATCTAAGTCTGTATCTGTTACCTTGCCTTTAACGAGGAAATGTCAGAACTGACCTACAAAAAAATGTGTTTAGTTTGTTTGTTTTAATTACAGTCACGATGAGTAAAACATAGCTCAGAGCAGCTAATGTGACTTAGTGATTCTCTCATCAGGAAATACAGTTTCTACTTCCTTGTTTATTTTCCACATCCTGTAGTAAGTAAAGTTTCAATGAAAGATAAATCTACAGGGCGAAAAGAAAAGAAAACTTACATGTGTTGATAAGATCATTTTGACAGGTTGTACCATGTATGTCAGTGTTTCTGGCGATGGACAAAAGCCAGAGCTCCCTACTCTGACATTTTCACTGATGTCATTCCCCTTGATCCTCAATTTGAAAGTGGATAAAAATGTTTTCTATGTTTTCTTCTTTAAGAAATTAAATAAAGAATACTTACTAGACATGATCCTCTAAAGATTTTCAGTCAGTAGTCATCAACAGTGGAAAAGCACAGAATTTCATCCCCACAGAAGGGTGACATTCAGTCAGGTAAGAAAATTCTCCCCGAAATCAGAGCTTCATCTTTAACATGCAATCAAAGGCTTTCACAGGTTCTTCATCGCTCTGCACTCCGCCCTACCATATGGGATCGGTTCTGAGAATCTCACATCAGATGAGTGACAAACATGTCACTCATACTCATACACTGATCTGGTACCAGATCCTGCCTCTCTTAATGATCTCCTGCAGGGACATTGGAATATTCTAGGATATTTCCTGGAGCCCTCTATACAGGTACACTTCCAAGTTAGAAACAGAACGTTTGATACTCACTGGGACCCCTGCTCTGTCCAACCAACCTCTCTAGAAATATCACATTCTAATCTCTTCTGATTAGAACATTTCAAGGTCTCTCCCTGTGCTAATTTAGTAAAGGTAAAAGAGAAACAAGAAAGAGCAAACTACGCAGGGAGCAATATATAAGATTCCTTTACTTAGTGTATTTATCTGATATACCCAAATATTGAGAAATATAGATTCATTTCATAATGGTCAAGAAAAGAGGAGGAGGAACCTCCGTGCCAACAGTATATATAAAATGGAATTAATATTGCATAAGCTCCAGCTTAATCTTAGCTACGAGGTACTAACTCTCCTCCTAAAGAAGCAATAGTTCTCCATCATATAAAGCACACTGAGGATTCAGACAGCTGGACACTGAGGGTGTAGTCTCCTCACTCGAATTCTGTACCTGCATTACAGGGCAATGAAATATTCCCAAAGAATTATTAAGGATGAGGTGGGGAGCCGAAATAAAAAAGATGAATCCATAGTCTCCCCTACCATCTGTTCTGCTGGATATTACCACCATCTTGGCCCAATATGACCTTCCCGCTTCTCTCTGGGCCTCCTTACTTTCCACCTCCATCCTCTCATTATATCTTACCTACAATTGGAAACGACTAGTTTTTCCACTGATCTTTATCACCATGTAATCCAAATAGCAACTCTCTATATAACTCCTTAGAAACCTCAGGGCTGACTCAGTAGACCTTCAAGGTCCAAAGTTTTCCTAATTCCCTTTATTATTTTTTTCCTAATTTCCATGTACTTACACTCTCAGGACCTCCACTGTTCTCAAGTTCGTCTTCCCTGCAAAATCTGTCAACCTAGACATAGACTTAAGTACCACCCTCTAATTATCTCATAGGGAATCCAGTTTTTTAAAAAGCCTCAGCAAGCCTTATGGACTTTATTAAAGACTCTTTAAGATAACCCATGAGAGATAGCAGTACACTTACAGATATCTATTTAATACACCCTCAGAGTAAATTTTTTTTTTTATGAAATCTCTTCTGGCCATTGAAGACTCTCAGCTCTTCTTCTACAACATATGCAGTGTCTCACCCTTCTGATTACTCTCTGCTCTATCCCAGGTCCACTCCCTTTCCTGATATTACATTCTTTCCCAAGTTGTGTATGTTGGTAAAATCAAATAACATAAAATATAACATGTTAATTATTGTAAAGTGCACCATTCAGTGATATTAAATACATTCATATTATTGGGCGATCAACATCACCATTTATCTGTCTAATTATTTTCTACATTTTAAAACTGTAACTCTATATCCTTTAAACATAACTTTCCTTTTTGTTCCATAACCACTTGAAAAGCATCATTACCCTCCCAATTTCTATGGTTTTGACTACACTAATTACCCCATATAATTGAAGTAAGTACTTGTATTGTTATGATTCACTAAAAGTCATAAAAATGGCATTTTTGGTAGCTAAATTTCCTCAAGATTCATCCATGTTGTAGCATATTCCTAGATCTTTCCTTCTTAAGACTAAATAATATTGTATTATATGGGTATACCACACTTGCTTATCCAGGAACTAGTGGATGAACACTTAGGTTGCTTTCATATTTTAGCTACTGTGATTATTACCACTCTAAACACTGGAGTACAAATATTTCTTTAAGACCCTGATTTCAATTCCTTTGGGTATACCTCATAGTAAAATTCCTGGATCATGTAGTAATTCTATTTTTCAATATCTGAAAAATTGCCATACTCTTTTGTAAAGCAGCTGTATCATTCTACATTCCCACTGACATAGCACAATGGTTTCAACTCCCTCACACCCTCAACAATACTTGTTTTCTGCTTGTGTATGTGTGTGTGTGCTTGTTTGTGTATGCATGCACACAAATATATAAACATGCATTTAGTGATAAGGAACATCTATTCAAGTGCTTAGTCATTTGTACATCTTTTTTAAGATCCATCTATTCAAGTATTTCATCCATTTTTGAATCAGGGTGTTTGTTTTTTTTGTTGAGTTGTAGGAGTTGTCTGTATATTCTGAATAGAAATCTCTTGTCATATAGATGGCTTTCAAATATTTTCTCCCATCTTGTGGGTTGCCATTTTATTCTGTTTATATTTCTTTGATACACATTTTTAAAAATTATGTACTGCAAATTGTTTATTTTTTTGTTAGCTCTACCCTTGTGCTTCCATTTCATATTGAGGAAAACACTGCCAAATCCAATGTCATGAAGCTCTTGTCCTGTGTCTTCTTCTAAGACTTTTAATTTTATTAGGTTTTATATTTAGTTTCTTGATATAATTTCATTAATTTTTGCATATGATGTTAGGTAAGGGTTCATCTACCTTCTTTTGCATGTTGACAACAAGACTTCTCAGCACCATTTGTTGAAAATCCTATCCTTTCTACTTTGAAAAGTCTTAGCAACATGTCAAAAATCATTTGACCATATATCAGGGTTTATTTCTGGGTGTTCTATTCTATTCTAATGGTCTTGAATCAGGGAGAAAATAGTATAACCTCTCCAGGTTGATGAAGAACATAAAGAAAGACCAGGACTGAGAATTAGGAAGGAAATATAAAACAGCATGGAGTAAAAGACAGTGTGAGAGAAGATCTTGTATTTGCGAGTTCATGGAAATATGATCATGCTAAAACCAATAAACGCCTGACTTTGAACAATATGGTAAATGTGCTAGCAAGAAACAACACTTACCCACCTCTGGGAAATATAGTATGGGCATAAAGATAAACTACACACAAATATATTAAAAAGGGAAGGGTTTTCATGGTGTGAGAATATTGTGGGATTTGAAACACAATTTATTTCTCTTTTACCATTGTCTCTAAAATTTATCAAAGTGTATATACAAGTAATTCAAATTCTGGTAATGTCCTTGACAGGTTTACATATGAACTTCAGCAAACCAGTAAATGTACATTCATAGTAGAACTGTTCCCTACACCAAAAAACAAAACACAAAAACTGGAAATACTAGAGTTCACTTTGTCAACACACATACAGATGCAATATGATGGTTAACGGTCCAAAAACAGAAGGTGAGCATGGGTGCAAGAGGTTAATCCCCAGACTGGGGTGGGGTGCAGAGTTTGAGGGTAACACAGGCTGAAAAGGCTTTTATCCTAACCTTGATTTTTGAGGTATGGAAATTCACAGGTCACGACCTTCATTTCAAAATGAATGAATGCACTATTCAATTTTTTTAAACAGGTGAAGTAAACAAGAGCGATAATAAATTCCAAACTATCGCTAATTAAATAAGATACTAAGAAAAATTAAATAATATGATTTAAGAATAGAGCGGAGAGATTGTCCAAGATGGTAGCATTCAAAGACCCAGAGCTTGATGCCTCTCATGGGCACACCAAAGTCACAACTGTTTACAGAACAGCAATTGAGGAAAAAGGCCGGGACCTACCATGAAAGATGTTTTACAGCTAAAGACATAAGGAAGGCACCTCGGCAAGACAGGAAGGAAGGGCAACATCTCAACAGCGTCAAGACCCATACCACCAGGTGGGTGGCCCACAAATGGGAGAATAATTACAATTTCAGAGGTGCTTCCAGGTAGCAAGGGGTATGAACCCAACATCAGGCTCCCAAGCCCAAGGATCCTGTGCTGGAAAGAAGAGTTCCTAGAAAGTTGGGCTTTGAAGACCAGTAGTGCTTATTTTCCAGAGAGCCAAAGGGTTGTGGGAAATAGAGATTCCACGCTTAAAAGATGCTCACAAAATCCCACATGATCTGAGAATCAGAACAGAAGCAGTCATTTGAAAGGATCCTGGGTCACACCTACCCCCTGATCTTGGAGAATCTCCCAGAGAGGCAAGAGGTAACTACAGCACAGCCTCAGGGACATAGAGAGTGGCAGCAGCCATTTGGGGGAGCTCCTTCTACCTCATGGCTGCTGGTATCAGCAAGCATAATTTCAGAATCCTCCCTCTATCTTTTTAGCCTCAGGAGATAGCCCTACCCATTTCCACCAGACTATAGACACAGGTACTAGGATGCTGCAGGCCAAGAAACTAACTGAGCAGGGGCATAGCTGCATCCACCAGCAAACAGGCTGCCTTCAGACCCTCTCAATGCACAGCTGCCGCTGGACATGGGCCCAGCCACCAAAAGCCCCAGGACCAGCCTCCACACCTCAGTGGATAGGCACCAGCCCCAGAGTCCCTGGCCCCTCTGACTAGTAAGCCTGCTCTGACCTTGGAGTCAGCCTCACCGTCGACAGCTGATTACTGCACAGGGACTGGATGGAGCTTGGACCCACACAACAGCAAACCTGCTCTAGCAGTGGGATCAGCCTCATACACCCACAGGCACACACCAGCTCCAGGAATACCACAGCCCAGCAGCCTGTGTGACCAGAACACTCCCTTGCAGGCCAGAAGCAGCCATGGACTCAGCTGGGTCCTGACTCTGCCCGTCAGAATGCCAACACAAGATTAGGGATACCCCACACCCTGCAGATAGCTGTGTCAGGAACAGTGATCCAACACCAACTCTGCGACTCCTGGGCCCTGCAGCCAGAACTCAGGACCTGTCTCTTCCTCCCAGTAGCCAGCATAGCCCCAGGACCAGTGACTGGGCACTAGCTCTGGTATCACCTGGACTGCAATTCTACCCATAAGTGAACCAGGTCTAGATTTGGTGTCCCCCAGAGTTGTTCAGCCAGCTGCCTTATGATTTAGCCTCACCAAGCAGCACAGACAGCTTCCATACAAGGCAGAGCCTGGCAAACAAGCAGTCTGGGGGCAGCCAAGCCTACCAGACCACCCACTGTAGTCAGCCCACCACAACAGAAGAGCCCAAGCAGCCCACATAGGGGGTACACCTAGAACATATAGTTCTAGTGACCAGGGGACAGTGGGCTGCTGGGACACATAGGACCTCTCCTACAAAAGGTCACTTCTCCAAGGTCAGGAAATGTAATGAACCTACTACATACATAGCAATAAAAACAGCAAGTTAAGAAAAATGAGCTGACACAGAAACACGATCCAAATGAAGGAACAAGATAAGAACTCAGAAGAAGATCTAAGTGAAGTGGAGATAGCCAATCTACTCAAGAAATAGATCAAGGTAATGACTGTAAATATGATGAAAGAACTCAGGAGAAGAATGGATGACCAGAGCAAGAAGTTAGAAGTTTTTTAAAAAGAGTTAGACCATTAAAGAACAACAAAACAGAGATGAGGAATACAATAACTGAAATGAAAAATACACTAAAAGGAAACTACTGTAGACTAAATGATACAGAGGAATGAATCAGAAAACTGAAGGACAGAGTACTGGCAATCAGTGAAGATGAACGGTAAAACAGGTTAAAATGAAATGAGGAAAGTTGAACAGACTTGTGAAACAACATCAGGTGTACTAATATTTGCATTATACTGGTGCCAGAAGCAAAAAGGGAAGAGAAAGCAGTGTAGAACATACCTGAAGACATAAGAGCTGAAAACTTCCCTAACCTGGGAAAGAAAACAGACAACCAAGTCCAGTAAACAGACTAAGGCCAAAACAGGATCAACACAAAGAGGACAAAACCAAGACTGATTGTAATTAAAATGGCAAAAAAATAAAGATAAAAAGACAGTATTAAAAGGAGAAAGGTGGGCTTCCCTCTTGGCACAGCGGTTGAGAGTCCACCTGCCGATGCACGGGACGCGGGTTCGTGCTCCGGTCCGGGAAGATGCCACATGCCGCGAAGCAGCTGGGCCCGTGAGCCATGGCCGCTGAGCCTGCGTGTCCGGAGCCTGTGCTCCGCAACGGGAGAGGCCCCAACAGTGAGAGGCCCGCGTTCCGGGAAAAAAAAAAAGAGCAAAGGAAAAGCAACAAGTTACAAACATGGGAACTTGCCTAAAGTTATCAGCTGACTTTTCAGGATAACCTCTGCATGTCAGAAGGGAGTGGCATGGTATATTTAAAGTTATGAAAGGGAAAAGCCTAAGCCTATGACCAAAAAAACTCTACCCAGCAAGGCTCTCCTTCAGATTTGATGGAGAGATCTAAAGTTTTACAGAGAAGCAAAAGTAAAAGAGCTCAGCATCGCCAAACCAGCTTTATGAGAAATCTAAAAGGGGCTTTTCTAAGTGAAAAAGAAAAGGTCACGACTGAAACAAAAATTAGGAAATGAAACTTACTAAAGGAAAAACCTCATTGGTTAAGGCAAATATTCAACAAAGGTAGTAAATCAACCACATACACAGCTAATAGGAAGGATGAAAGAAAACAGTAATAAAATCATCTATATTGACAATAAGAAGTTAAGGGACACACAAAACAAGCAGATGTAAAATATAAGGTCAAATTCAGTAACTGTGGGGGAGGAGGGTAACAATGCAGGGTTGTTAGTGTCCATGTGAAATTAAGAGCTCAGCAACTTAATCACACACACACACACACACACACACACACACACACACACAACTTAAAGAAATCCAAACATAATATTAAAGATAGTCCTCACATCACAGATGAATGGAATAAAAGGGGAAGAAAGGAACACTGAAGAAATTAAAGAGGGATTCTAAAAATACCCAAGACAAATGAGAATGAACACACAATGATCCCAAATATATGGGACACAGCCTACGCAGTTCACAGGGGGAAGTTATAGTGATATAAGCTTATTCTTAGGAAACAAGAAAAATATCAAATAAACAACCTAACATTACACCTGAAGGAATTAGAAAAAGAAGAAACAACAAAACTCAAAGCTGTCAGACAGACAAATTAAGAAAACTACACCATATGTAATCACATCAAAAAGAATAAGATACCTAGGAATAAACACACCTAAGCAGGTAAAAGACATGTGCTCAGAAATCTAACAGCCATTGGTGAAAGAAGTTGAAGGCAACCCAAAAAGATGGAAAAATATAGCATGTGCATGGACTGGAAGAATTAATACTGTTAAAACAACCATACTACCAAAGACAATCTACAGATTTAATGCAATCCCTATCAGAATACTAAAGCATTTTCACAGAACTTGAAAGGGTAATTTTAAAATTTGTATAGAAACACAAAGACCCCAAATAGCCAAACAATCTTGAGAAAGAACAGAGCTGGAGGTATCACACACCTTGACTTCAGACTATATTGCAGAGCAACAGTAATCAAAGAGAATCATACCGGAGCAAAAACAGACACAAAAATCACTGGAATAGAACAGAGATCCCAGAAATAAGCCCACGCGCTTATATTTAATTGATTTATGACAAAGAAGGCAATATGGAGAAAAAACTGTCTCTTCAATAAGTGGTACTAGGAAAATTGGTCAGCTACATGGAAAAGAATAAAATTAGATTATTTTAGCACACCATATATAAAATAAATGCAAAACTGAATAAAGACCTAAATGTAGGACCAGAAACCATAAAACCCCTTGAGGAAAATATAGAATATTCTTCAACATAAATTTAGGTTCGGTCTACTAAGGCAAATGAAACAAAAGCAAAAATAAACAAATGGGACTTCACTAAACTTAAAAGATTTTGCACAGCAAAGGAAACCATAGACAAAATGAAAAGACAACCTGCTGAAGGAGAGAAAATATTTTCACATGATAAGAGGTTAACACCAAAAAGATGACCAAGCAAGGGTTAATATCTAAACTACAGAAACAGCACATATAACTCAATAGCAAAAAAACACCCAAAATCTTTTTTTAAAAAATGAGAAGACATAAATGGACATATTTCCAAGGAAAAAATACAGATAGACAGCCAGAACTCACAAAGATGCTAAACATAGCTAATAGGCAGTAAAATGCAAATCAAAACTATGAGATATATCATCTCAGTCTTGTCAGAATGGCTGTCATCAAAAAGATCACAAATAACAAATGTTAGTGAGGATGTGGAGAAAGGGAAACTCTTGTACACTCTTGATGCGAATGTGAATTAGTGCAGCTACTGTGGAAAGCAGAACGGAGGTTCCACAAAAAACTAAAAGTAGAACTACCATAATATCCAGCAATTTCACTCTTGGGTATATGAGAAGAAAACAAAAACACTATTTCAAAAAAAGAACTGCCATAGCCAAGATAGAGAGTCAAACTAAGTGTTCATCAATAGGTTAGTGGATAAAAAAGATTTTCTATGATGACTTCAGCAAAAAATGAAATTTTGCCATTTGCAAGAACATGGATGGACTTGGAGGGTATTATGCTTAGTAAAATGAGCCGCAGAGAAAACAAGCATGGTATGTTATCACTTACATAAATTGAATACAACAACAACAACAAAAAGAGACTCACAGATTAAAGAACAGACTAGTGGTTACCAGCAGGGAGAGATAGGGTGGAAGAGCAAAATAGTGGTAGGAGATTTTGAGGTATAATCCACTATGTATAAAATCAATAATCTATAATGATGTACTCTATAGCATAGGGAATATAGTCACTCTTTTAAAATAACTATAAATGGAGAAGAACATGGGCTTCCCTGGTGGCACAGTGGTTGAGAGTCTGCCTGCCGATGCAGGGGACGCGGGTTCGTGCCCCAGTCCGGGAAGATCCCACATGCCGCGGAGCGGCTGGGCCCGTGAGCCACGGCCGCTGAGCCTGCGCGTCCGGAGCCTGTGCTCAAAAAAAAAAAAAAAAAAAATGGAGAAGAACCTAAACACTTATGAATCACTATGTTGTACCTTTGAAACGAATATAATAATGTAAATTAACTATAGATCAGTAAAATATAAAGTAAGAAACAATAAAGGGGAGACAGATTATTAGATAGAAATCAAATAAACACAAGTTTTGGAAATCAAGGAATTAAAAAACAACATGTAAGACAAAACATTGGCATTTAAAGTGTACAATCTATTCATTTAAAAGAAATCATTTAAGTGTTAAAATATGGTATCCATTCTCACAATTTTGTATATCTAGGATAAATTATTATCTACAAAAATATGTTACAAATATTCACCCAAAAAGAAAGAGAAAATTTGGATTAACAGATTTTAGTATACAACTTTAATATCAAAGTCTCTATCTAAAATTGATTTGAATAAGTTGTTAGCCACTTCTAGTTTCTTTGTGATGTAAAATCTTTTAAAGAATAAAAATCAGCCTTTCTACATTATTCCATTAGACATACATAGAAGTTAAAAGAAATGAGAAAACAGAACAATCAACCAAGAAGATGAATTTATTGAGAAACAGTCATTCTTTCTCACTCCTCCTTTTCTTTTCCTCCTTTTCCAGGTCTCTTTCGGTTCCAATCAAGAGAAGTCTTGAGAGTTCTGAGAATATTTCTTTAAGGGCTTCAAATCACCAAACCTATGCCCTCTGCCACAACTACACACACAGGAACAAAAATAAACCTCTTCTATCTACTCATGTAGGATAGATTCATGCAAAATTAACTCCTACATGGAGACCAACAGGTGAGTTTTCTACATGTTCTTTATAATGTCCTTCCATTATAGTAAATCCCACACATTATGAGGCAGAAGCGGTTATGTGAGCTTTTCCTTGAAGTCAAAAAACCTGCATTCATTTCAAGTACCTGGTGATCATAGGGTACAGCCAGGGAAGGTGCCATCCCCCTTGGGGGGCGGTGTGGTGGCGGTGAATGGGGTCCCACAACCATGCATCTCCTAATGTACGGATTCTGGAGAAACAAAGGGCGGTCTCACCGCAGACAGCCTGTCAGGCTTTCGGGCCACTGGGCAACCGACCAGCCTGGAAGTGCCCTATCAGTTGCTGAAAGGAAAACTCTGTCCCCCCGTGAAGCCAGGCAATTTAGGCCAGAGAGTCAGAGGAGATTGGTAATCAACTCCTCCTCTCTGCTCACCTCCTTGGGGTTACAGCAACCCCATCTCCAAACCCAAATCTGACCCTGAGTGCCAAACTGGGAGTGGCAGGTGGGCTCTGCCGGTGCTTTATCGCCCTCTGGAGGTTGTCTGCTCTAATGGCAACTCTCAGCCCTTCCTCCTGCTCCTTCCCTAGTCCTGGGGGTTGCCTTGGCCTCCTGCAGCTACTGGCCTGATTTCATTCTTCTTTTTTCTCCAATTACAATGAAGTGTCTTACAGAGGTTTGGAATCTCTTGATGAAGGAAGATCTTTTAGTCAATACCCCTTAACCATGAGAAGTTGGTTTCAAGAATGAACCTAAAATATTGTATTTTTCTCCTGATGATTCCAAGGAGAGACAGCTCAAGTTTTCTAAATCATAAGAAAAACAAGCTATAAATATGATATTCTGAGCCAGAGAAGAAAAAGCAGTTTTTAGCACCCACTCCTCATATCGTATGACTGGGATTTAAATCAATCAGCTGCCACTGGTTTTTAAATCACATGACCCAATTTTCAATCAATCAGCTGCTTCCCTGTAACTAACGTGACTTGGCTTTGAATAGTAAGAAATGCAGAGGTATAAAAATGATGTTCTGAACAATAAATGGAAAAACATTTTAGAAAGTTTTTTCTTTTCGAATGGACCATTCATTGCATACAGAATAAAGGATTATCTTGTGGATTTCTTGAACTGTAAACACATACAATGTCTCCTTTGGCTTGATTGACTTAGTTTTTTGGGGTTTTTTTGTTGTTGTTGTTAACATCTTTATTGGCATATAATTGCTTTACCATGTTGTGTTAGCTTCTACTGTATAAGAAAGTGAATCAGCTATTCGTATACATATATCCCCATATACCCTCCCTCTTGCATCTCCCTCCCACCCTCCTTATCCTAGGGGTCACAAAGCACCGAGCTGATCTCCCTGTGCTATATGCAGCTGCTTCCCACTAGCTATCTATTTCACCTTTGCTATTGCGTATATGTCCATGCCACTCTCTCACTTCATCTCAGCTTACCCTTCCCACTCCCCGTGTCCTCAAGCCTGTTCTCTACATCTGTGTCTTTATTCCTCTGCAGCGACTCCTGCTAGGGATGGATACTTCCTTTTACGCTCAGGGGAAATCCCCTAGCTTGAATATGATTTGAGTTTGACCCTGTGAAACCATCAGAACTTCCCACCAGAGATAAATGAGGAGATTCTGGCCTTTATTAGTATGCACGATGAACACGAGTGTCCTGGCTGTGCTTGCCAACCCTCCTATTTTATCCACCTATTTTTATCCACCTTCCTCCCTGTGAGTACCTTTGACCAACCCTGAGCTCAGACTCCTGACCTATTACAGTGACTTTGTCAGTCATTCTTTAAAAATGGACAGGTAATAAAATGAATTTAACCTAGAAGCAGCAGCTCAGTAATGGAAATAAAATCATCAGAAGTTATCTAATCACAGCCACAGCCATCCAGGGCTCTGTCTTATCTGCCCGGTCATAAGAATGGGACCTTCCTAAACTTGAAGGGCATCCAATCAAATAAGTAAAGGTTTTGCTCACCTCTGGCTCTTGGAGGGATTGCCAGACAGTCTACCCAGTGTATACTAACTGCAAAAATCTGTCATGGTTCTGAAACACCTATGTTTCAAGAAAGCTTTTTGGGGTGCATGTGGAAGGTTTCTTTTTGACATCAAGCAAAAAATAAATCACCAAGCTCTTTGAGCACAGGGGTTCTGAACAGGGCAGTAGAAGGAAAGAATGGACACAAAAGACGATCTCCTCTGAAATGAAGGTCATTTTTCCAAAAGAGTAGGATTTAGTCTCAGTTAAAGGAGAACACTTTTAAATAGCTTGGACAGCTCCAAACTGCAACTTAGGAAATGAGTGCTTCAAAAGAACAGTGCTTTAAAGGTCCTGGTAAGGCAGCAAGAAGATGAAGAGTTGGTTTTTCATAGTTTTGAACACAGGAGTAAAGAAGCAGAGGCATCTCTGACTAAAAGGCCCTGAGATCCTATGGCATCAATGGGTCAGTTGCAAGGGGCAGAGGGTGTGGGCGGCGATATTTCTCTCTCAAAGTCTCCCAGCACAGCCACCCCTCCCTATCCCACGCCCCTACTCCCTTCACCCATCCACCCTCCACTGTTGGGTCCCCAGAGACAGCACTTCTTAAGTTGGAGCACTCAGGCACCATCTCTGCACTCTGGATTCTTCCTGGAGCTTGGCAAGTTCTGGGACAGGAAGCCAGGTCTGCAAGGCCGCTGGGGTGCAGTCGGACCTGCAGGCCTGGAGGGGAACTGGAGCCCTGAAGCCCACCCACGTCCTTGAAGCCAAGGGAGGAACACATCCTCCTAACAGTACTTCTCAAGGGTCAGCGTGCTCCCCACACGACGGTGACTATATTCTCTTGAGGCAGCAAGGACTGACTCTAACTGGCCCCCTCGATTCCGCCTTAAGGGTCCTCTCACATGTGTGATAGCGCAGGCCCCGGATCTCTTTAGTCAGCTGAGGACAGTGCTGCCGGTGTCCCTCCAGTCCCATCCCCCAGCCCCTCGCTCTGGGACTGTATCTAATAGAAGAAAGAGCACAGAGGAATTGGCTGAATCAAGGGACCTGGGAGCCTGGGTATGAGTTTGAAGACCGAGAACCTAAGGCGCAATTACATATTATTGGAAACTCTTGTGGGATATGTGGGGGGAGGTTAGGAGGCTGAGAGGCTGAGTCGACCTGGTGAGTCCAGCCCAAGAACACCACACAGCCCCGCCCCCCTTCCCTGACATCAGACAAGGGGTGCCGCAACTCCAGCTGGGACTCTGCACTTCCCCCTCCCTGATTCTCCTCCAGAAGAGCAGGTGGTCCCCCTCTGAGGGCAGCGGCAAGACAACGGACCAAGTCCCCCTGCACTAAGGTGCTACTGGATGCTCTTCCTGAACAGCAGTGCTGGCTTGGAGCGAACCCGTGCACCACCAAAGTTGGTCTCGTCCTACAGCTGATGGACGCAGGCTTTAAGTCAGCTGCCTTGGCTTTAAATCAATCAGTCCCCCCCCTTTAAGTTAGGTGACCCGACTTTCAATCACTGTCTGCCCCTCAAGCCTGCAGCTTCAAACGTTGAGAACTTCACGTTGATCTCAGCACCTAACATAGCAGAATGCACACTGTAGTCATCCCCAAGCCTGGCTTAGAAGCACGATATAAGATAAGGGGATGGGCGTGCACACATGGTGATGGGGGTGTACTTCATGTACCAGAAGGGTCTAGGTACTCTGGGGTACAGCAAGCAGTGCACGATGCAACAGCTCCCTGGCAAAGCTGGTGGTGCACAGGGAGAGCAGGCACACCCAGGCATGCCGATGTTCCAGGACGGGAGCTGGGGCACAGCCAGCCGGGAGGGTGTGACAGTGGAGGATCTGAGCCTTCTTGAGAAAGGCAGACACAGAGGATGGATGAGAAACAAAGACCATATGAAACATAGATTTGAAAAACACACTCTGCTCTTGAAATTGGGGTGGGGAGCACCCCAGATTTGAATCCTCTTCCTCCCCAGTAGTTAGTGCTTTGGCATTTGCCCAATTACTTATAAAATGTGACTGATAATATCTAACCCATAGAATACTGCATTTGGAGTGGTTTGCGTGTTTATGTTTCTATAGGGGAATAAACTTTTCTACAAGAAAAATGTATATTTTCTGAAATAAATTAAAACCCTTTTTTAAAAAAGTACTATAATTGGACTTCCTTGGTGGCGCAGTGGTTAAGAATCTGCCTGCCAAGGCAGGGGACATGGGCTCGAGCCCTGGTCAGGGAAGATCCCACATGCCGCGGAGCAGCTAAGCCCATGCACCACAACTACTGAGTCTGCAGGCCACAACTACCGAAGCCCACGTGCCTAGAGCCAGTGCTCCACAACAAGCGCAACAAAAGAATCCACTGCAATGAGAAGCCCGCGCACCACAACAACGAGTAAGCCCCGCTCACTGCAACTAGAGAAAGCCCACACACAGCAAAGAAGGCCCAACGCAGGAAAAAAAAAAAATATTTTTTTAAGAAACTACTATATCCTTCTGTACATCTTTCTCTGGGAAGAACAGAGAGAAGGAGTGCGAGAATGAGAAAGACCAATACTTAGTGCACATCCCTGATGCAGGTGCTCTGATGGCTCAGATAGATTTATCCCCACTTTTACAAAGGAGGAAATAAGTTCAGAGAGGTTTAGTAATTTTCCCAAAGCCAAACAGCTATTAAGTGGCAGAACCAAGATCTGAAACAAGTCTGTTACCTTCAAAGCCTAAGCCCTCATCACAACAAAACGCAATTAATATTTACATTTATCAAATTACATTGCAACCTGGGGAGTTCTTGGCACAATCCTGAATAAGAGTGAGAAAGAAAGAAATACCATTGTTCCTACAGTCAACCAAAATTTTTGGAGCAGCTGCTAGATGCCTGGCCCTTTTGGGGGTTCAGCAGTGATCAAGACAGGAAGAGTCCTGCTTTCATTAACCATGCAGTGGGGAGGAGAGATGGGTGCAACTTGGGTGAGGGATTTCACATTGCTGGGTCTCTGTTTTCTCATCTGGAAAATGGGATGGGTGTTTCTCATTTTCTGGGATTGTCCAGCCCTCACATTTTCTGATTCCATAAGAAGCATTTGTTTTCCTGTTTCTTCAAAATTCATTCAGGCCATGAGCTGTAATGAATATTGTTAGCTGCTTCCCAAATCACTCTATTCCCACTCTTTTCCTGTGATCCGGTCTTTCCCGAAATATAACTCACAATCAATCAAGTCACAGAACTAAGGGGCACCCTGCAGAAAAATTCCAACCCTTGCTTCTCAGGAGCTCTGCGGCCTACCTGCCAGGTAAACTTAACTCTCCTGGCACAAGGTGGCCATCCCTCGTTTCACATCAACATGATCCCAGGCGCAAACCTCCTTGTTTTTCCATTTTGTCTTTAAGTTACTTGTTGAAACAACTGCACAAATATGCCTAGGATATAAAATCAGGCATCTTCTGCCCCCAGTGCCTACTAATAAATGATTTTCTGCCACTTTAATGATAAAGATAGAACATTTCAATATTCTGATGCCCTTATTATTTGTAATTTTGTTGATATTTCTATTGAATGCATCTTGCAATATTTTAACAATGGAACATTTATTTAGGTTGTTCCAACCCAGGCCTTTAGTGATAAAGGTTTTGTTGTTATATTTCTATTATGTTTCCCATTGATGAAATTAATACATAGAGGGCAGTAGTACAAGTTGATTGGACTTGAGAACCTCTATTAGCACAGTTAAGTATAAATATTATCTATATGTAAACCGAAGTACATGCCGAGTGAGATTCTCCTACTCTTTTTCACTGTCTGCCCCTCAAGCCTGTGAGAAACGGAATATTTCTTGCCATCTCAGTAAACAAAGGATGTCATAGTCATCAGCACTTGCAGCCCTCCAATGTGAGCCGGCTGGCCCTGAGGAACTCAGGATATGCAAATACAGAATGCTGGCCCCAGAGAGCTGAGGTGCATATCAAAGGAAGGATCGCAGTGAGCCCAAACTCTGGCATCTTCCCATACAAAGAAAAGCGCTGCATTCCTCACCTTGCGGAGCTAGTTTTCCTTAGTTAACAATCACCTTTGGATGTTCCCCATTACCTGCGCCAGTCCCCCGCCCTGCCCCCTCCCCCCCCCCCCGGTACTTTAGCTCAGGGAGGAAGGAGCGCAGAGGGGCTCGGCTGAATAAGGGGCCTGCGAGCCTCGGGAGAAGTTTTCGGCCGCTTTCCCCGCAGTCGGGAGGAGGGGCGCTGACGCTGCAGCCCAGCCGGACCCTGCGCCTCCTTTGCCCCGTTTCCCCTCACGACGCTCAGGCCGAGCCCCTCCCCACGACCCCCAGGCCCCGCGAGCCAGGCCGACGGCAGGGGCGAGAGGAGGGACCGAAGTTTCCCGGGACCAGACGCTGGGGGCCGCTCGTTCTGCACAGCAGCGGCGGGTGGCAGCGAACCCCTGCACCTCAGAAACTGGTCTTGCGCGGCAGCCTGACCGGACCAGGCGGAGGGTCGGCGCCCACTTACCCGGCCCAACGTCCCCACGACTGTCGCGGCTTCGTCCGCCGGGGCCCCTCCAGAGCCGGCAGCCTCAGTGAGGCCGCCCTCCCCTCGGGCTCTGGGGCAGTTCCGTGACGGCGGAGGGAAGAGACCCCGAGCCGGGAGTTCCAGCTCTGCGGAAACGCGGGCTCCGTTCTGGGCGCAGAGTGTGGGACCGCTCTGCCTCGAGGCCTTCCGGGAGGGAGGGGGGCGCCCGGGGCAGGAGCCGCCAGGAGCGCAGGGCCCCGTCGGGGGTCCCGGAGGGGCGGCCCGGCCTGGGGCCCCGCCCACTGTGGCCGCAGCCCAGGCCTTTTTCCTGGAATCCTACACAAAAATGTTAGAAAGATACAGTCTATAGTAAATATTCACAAATGATTGTTGCTGCTGTGCTGACTATCCTATTAAAGGTGTAAAATCCATAAAACACTTTAAGTTCAAAGTTAAATATGAATTTTTACCTTTCTAATTATGTCTCTGCTATTCACAATTGTCGTTAATGAATCAGAGACTGTGACATCACTAGTTTAAAATGAGCTTGTTAAAAAAATAAAACTCAGGCCCACCGGACCTACTGAATCACAATCTGCACTTTCACAATCTCTCCAGTATACCTGTATACCCATGAATAGTTGAAAGGTACATTTCTACCTCGACATGTCTTCTCTGTCTGAGAAATACACACATTTTATCCACTTTGATATAAATAAAATACTCAAAAATGCATATGACTCTTTTGAAACCATCATTTTATCATTTCTTTTCCAGATAAGTATAGTCTCTATACTGGTTTTGTGGATCACATGCCATACTCTTTTCTTGTAGTTAGAAATAAGGTATATATATATATATATATATATATATATAAGTGAATAATTGAAGACACTTTTCTAAATTAAAACCAGTTCTCTTAACTTGCTGTTTTCTTCTTGGGTCACATTATGAGCTCTTCCCGTGGCCACATGGCATGTGTACTTTTAATTTCAGGGACTGCTGACATTCCAGGATGTGGCCATAGATTTCTCTCAAGAGGAGTGAGAATGCCTGGACCAAGATCAGTGGGAATTGTACAGGGATGTGATGTGAGAGAAGTATAGGAACCTGCTCTCCTTGGGTGAGGATACCTTCCTTCCACATTTCCTTACCCAACCAGGGGGTTTAGAGTCCTTCATTTGTAGAATGTCTCCTGGAATCTTCTTCTTCCTACAATAGGGTTTCAGATTGCAACGTTTCAGGACAGATTGGGATTTGTGGGTATAATTTATCTTATTCTTTTTAAATTGAAGCCTCCTTTTTAATATACTTTGTAATTGCTTGGGGTGTGTCTATATGAACTGTGTACTATTGCTTCTGTTATAGTTCTTACAATACTTTATTGTCTTATTTTCTGTAACAATTTTCCATGGATTCTTTGGGCTTAAGGTATATTAAAAGGGAGACTGCTATTCTGGGACTTCCCTGGTGATGCAGTGGTTAAGAATTGCCTGCCAATGCAGGGGACACGGGTTCAATCCCCAGTCCGGGAAGATCCCACGTGCCACGGAGCAACTAAGCCAGTGGGCCACAACTACTGAGCCTGCGTGCCACAACTACTGAAACCGGTGTACCTTAAGCCCGTGCGCCATTTAATTTTTGATAATAAAACCACCTCTCAGTAATTAAAATTTAGACCAGCTAGTCAAAATGCTTTATCATCTGTTCTTCTAAAACACTGATCAACAGAACAAGTTGTACTAGGGATAATAGTGGAATTGTATTCTGGAGTTCATATCGGCAATATGGTTTATGACCTTGATGCTGGATCACGACATTTCAATGGTATAACTGCTATTAATTGTCTGTTTGTTCAACGATTAAAGTCTCACGTGATCTGAGTTCAGCCTGGAGTCATCCTGGTTGGTTTCTGTCTATTGCAGATTTCTTCCAGTATGAAAGGACAAGAGCAATACGGCTTACTTTACAAAATGTCGTCAAACTAAATGATGATATAATCTACATTCAATTAATTTATACATACCCTACTGTAGAAGAGGGTTTGTTACGGTGGCAGAGCCCGGTAATTATGTAAAACGGAAACATTTATCTGTACTGGTTCAAGTCCTCTTCCTAAGAATATGTTTATAATCAACATTCTTTCACAAATTACCCAATTTAATTCACCATAACATTCCTCATATTAACTAAATGGAAAATCCTAGGCTATATACAAATCCAGAAAGGGCCAAAAATCATCAGCCCCCATGGATTATTACAACCCATTGCTGAGGTATTCACATTACTTTTAAAAGAACCACTATGTCCATCAACATCATCTATTTATATATTATTGCCCCAATGCTAGCCTTAACCTTGGCTCTCACAACATGAATTCCTCTTCGCATATCTTATCCACTAATTAATATAAATGTAGGCACATTATTTATATTAGCCATATCACACCTAGCCATTTATTCCATCCTCAGATCTGGATGAGCTTCACATTCAAAATACTCACTCACTGGAGCTCTAAGGACAGTAGCACAGACAATCTCATACGAAGTAATGTAGCAGTTATTCTATTCTCAGTCTTACTGATAAATGGATCATTTACACTTTCAACAGTAATTATTACACAAGAACACCTATGACTAATTTCCTCCTGACCCCTACCCAGAATTTGATTACCTCCACAGTAGCAGAAATCCAATGAAGCCCCACTTGATTTAACAGAAGTAGAATCAAAACCTGTGTATGTCTTCAATGTAGAAAATGTAACAGGCCCATTCACACCGTCCTTCCTAGAGAATATGTCAATTTCCTTATAATAAACATTTCCACAACAATCCATTTTTAGGAGCATTCGACAATCCCTAGGTGCCAGAAGTATAGATTCTTTCATCTTGTGAATATAGTTTTTTCAAAAATAATTTTTATAGTTTTACTACCTTTAAACAAAATGTACTCCATTGCTGTGGAATATTCCTTCATAGGAGTGTGCATGGTTCATTTCTGCATCCACTTGTGGTGGCCTTCAGGTTCTTTCAGGTTTGGCTCCTGTGGCTGCAGAGTCCGTGTACGTGTGTCCTGGTGCAGGGCTGGTGGGTTTGTATTCAGCTGGGAGGAGCATTGCGGGTCTGTGTGCACGGACTTCGCTATCTGAGGCCCGATTGTCTCAGAAGTGGTTGCGTTCCCCCGCTGCGTACCAGACTTTCCATTGCTACACATCCTGCTGATATTTGATACTATGTCTTTCATGTCTGCCATTCTGGTAGGTGTATGCACAGTATTTTTCTTACGGTTTTAATCCCTCGGTGGTTAGTGAAGTTGTGCATCTTGTGGTATTCATGGACTATTTCCTGTTGTTTTTTAAAAAGTTTTAAAAATTGTGGTCCAATACACGTAACACTGTTGTGCAAAGCTGACTGCCATTGTCCTCCAGAACTTCATCTTGCAAAACTGAAACAGTCCCCATTAAACACTCACTCCCCATCGTCCCTCCCTCAGCCCCTAGAACTCAACATCCTACTTTCTGTCTCCGACTGCTCTAGGAGCCTTGTATGAGTGGATCAAGAACTGTTTCTTTTTGTGTGTGTCTATCTTACATCACTGAGCATAATGCCCGCAAGGTTCATCCCTGGTGCAGTCTGTGTCAGAATTGCCTTCCTTGGGCTTCCCTGGTGGAGCAGTGGTTGAGAATCTGCCTGCCGATGCAGGGGAGACGGGTTCGTGCCCTAGTCAACGAAAACCCCACATGCTGCGGAGCGGCTGGGCCGGTGAGTCATGGCGGCTAAGCATGCGTGTCTCGAGCCTGTGCTCTACGACGGGAGAGGCCACAACAGTGAGAGGCCAGCAAACCGCAAGAAAAAAAAAAAAAAACATTGCCTTCTTTTCCGGCTGAATAACATTCCCTGGTATTGATGCATCATGTTTTTCTACTCCATTCATCAATTAGTGACACAAAAAATAACTACATTGATTTCTCCTATCAAAATATTTGTGAAATAACGTCAGGAAGTCCTATGAATCAAAAGTCATTTGTGGGCATCCCTGCTGGCGGAGGGGTTAGAAGACCTCCTGCCTATGAAGAGCAGACGGTTTCGTTCCCCTATCCGGAAAGATCCCACATGCCACGAGGCACCTGCACCCGTGAGCCAAGGACGATCAGCCTGCGCGTCCGTAGCCTGTGGTCCGAAATTTCAAAGGCCACAGCAGTAAGAGGCACGCGAAAGACAAAAAAAAAAAAAAAAAAAAAAAAGAACTTAAAGGCAAAGGACTCCAGAGCGCGCTGTGGTGGCTGGGAGCGGAGGAGACAGGGCCTGCAGAGGCGCCCTGTCGGGTGGGCGGGGGATGGGGGGCTCGGGGAAAGTGGTGGAGGGGGAGGGGGGCGGAGGCGGCCTCGGCCGCGGGCTACTAAAAGGGAAGGCAGGCGGGGCGGGAGGCAAAAAGCCTACAGCACCCGGTATTCCCAGGCGGTCTCCCATCCAAGTACTAACCAGGCCCGACCCTGCTTAGCTTCCGAGATCAGACGAGATCGGGCGCGTTCAGGGTGGTATGGCCGTAGACGGGGGCGAGGGCCGCGGGCTGCCTCTTGAGGAGCCGCTTCGCCGGCGCCGGCGCCTCCCCGACAGCCCGACGGCCCGTCCGCCCCGGCAGGGCCCCGCCGCCCGCCCAGCCGAGGGGATGCAGGCCTCGGGTACCGCGGGGTGGAGGAGGGGCGGGTGGGGTGTGGGCGACCTCCCGGCCCAGGCCGGGCGGGAACCCAGCAAACCCTTCGGCGCTTGGCGCCCCGCCCCCCATCCCGCACGTCGCCCCCAGGAACGAGGCCCCGGAGGCTTCAGGGCCCGGGGCCGGCGGTCCGTTGTGCATTCCCCACCCCCACCCCCCCTGCCCCGCCCACGCGGCGCTAGGCGCAGCCCCACCGCAGCCCGGGCTGGCCATCCATCCGGCCCGACAGCAGTTGGCCCGAAGCCACTGGGAGCCACCGTGGAGTCGGCAAGGCCCCTTGGCGCCGTAGCACGGCCAGCCGCCGAGCACGGGACCCCGACCCTGGTGGCCGGCAAGGCGCGGGGGCGGCGGCCCTGGCCCCCGATGCCTCTCCCGCCCCCGGCCGTGGCGCAACGGCGGAGGGAGGGCTTGTCCCGCAGGCAGCCGTGCACAGACACACCGGCAGACAGGTGGCTGCGCCGGAGCCGGCTGGCCGCCGCTGGCGGCGGCCAAGTGCGGGCCGAGCGGCTCGCGGGCCGCACGGACGGCCCGCGGGCCTGCGGCGCAGTCTGGGTCCGGGCCAGCCACCCCCGGAGCGTCACGTGGGCCGCCGGCCACCGGGGCCGCCTTTCTGGCCGCCTGGCCGGCCAGGGGGGCGGGCAGTGCCCCCTCCAGAGCGCGCTGTGGTGGGAGGGGCCGGAGGAGACGGGGCCTGCAGAGGCGCCCGGACGTGCGGGCGGGGGTGGGCGGCGCGGGGAAAGGGGTGGAGGCAGGGGGTGGGGGGTGGGGGGTGGGGGGTGGGGTGGGGTTGGGCGAGGGGTGCGGGGGGCGTGGGGGCGTGGCGCGGAGGCGGCCTCGGCCGCGGGCTACTAAAAGGGAAGGCAGGCGGGGCGGGAGGCAAAAAGCCTACAGCACCCGGTATTCCCAGGCGGTCTCCCATCCAAGTACTAACCAGGCCCGACCCTGCTTAGCTTCCGAGATCAGACGAGATCGGGCGCGTTCAGGGTGGTATGGCCGTAGACGGGGGCGAGGGCCGCGGGCTGCCTCTTGAGGAGCCGCTTCGCCGGCGCCGGCGCCTCCCCGACAGCCCGACGGCCCGTCCGCCCCGGCAGGGCCCCGCCGCCCGCCCAGCCGGGGGGATGCAGGCCTCGGGTACCGCGGGGTGGAGGAGGGGCGGGTGGGGTGTGGGCGACCTCCCGGCCCAGGCCGGGCGGGAACCCAGCAAACCCTTCGGCGCTTGGCGCCCCGCCCCCCATCCCGCACGTCGCCCCCAGGAACGAGGCCCCGGAGGCTTCAGGGCCCGGGGCCGGCGGTCCGTTGTGCATTCCCCACCCCCACCCCCCCTGCCCCGCCCACGCGGCGCTAGGCGCAGCCCCACCGCAGCCCGGGCTGGCCATCCATCCGGCCCGACAGCAGTTGGCCCGAAGCCACTGGGAGCCACCGTGGAGTCGGCAAGGCCCCTTGGCGCCGTAGCACGGCCAGCCGCCGAGCACGGGACCCCGACCCTGGTGGCCGGCAAGGCGCGGGGGCGGCGGCCCTGGCCCCCGATGCCTCTCCCGCCCCCGGCCGTGGCGCAACGGCGGAGGGAGGGCTTGTCCCGCAGGCAGCCGTGCACAGACACACCGGCAGACAGGTGGCTGCGCCGGAGCCGGCTGGCCGCCGCTGGCGGCGGCCAAGTGCGGGCCGAGCGGCTCGCGGGCCGCACGGACGGCCCGCGGGCCTGCGGCGCAGTCTGGGTCCGGGCCAGCCACCCCCGGAGCGTCACGTGGGCCGCCGGCCACCGGGGCCGCCTTTCTGGCCGCCTGGCCGGCCAGGGGGGCGGGCAGTGCCCCCTCCAGAGCGCGCTGTGGTGGGAGGGGCCGGAGGAGACGGGGCCTGCAGAGGCGCCCGGACGTGCGGGCGGGGGTGGGCGGCGCGGGGAAAGGGGTGGAGGCAGGGCGTGGGGGGTGGGGTGGGGTTGGGCGAGGGGTGCGGGGGGCGTGGGGGCGTGGCGCGGAGGCGGCCTCGGCCGCGGGCTACTAAAAGGGAAGGCAGGCGGGGCGGGAGGCAAAAAGCCTACAGCACCCGGTATTCCCAGGCGGTCTCCCATCCAAGTACTAACCAGGCCCGACCCTGCTTAGCTTCCGAGATCAGACGAGATCGGGCGCGTTCAGGGTGGTATGGCCGTAGACGGGGGCGAGGGCCGCGGGCTGCCTCTTGAGGAGTCGCTTCGCCGGCGCCGGCGCCTCCCCGACAGCCCGACGGCCCGTCCGCCCCGGCAGGGCCCCGCCGCCCGCCCAGCCGGGGGGATGCAGGCCTCGGGTACCGCGGGGTGGAGGAGGGGCGGGTGGGGTGTGGGCGACCTCCCGGCCCAGGCCGGGCGGGAACCCAGCAAACCCTTCGGCGCTTGGCGCCCCGCCCCCCATCCCGCACGTCGCCCCCAGGAACGAGGCCCCGGAGGCTTCAGGGCCCGGGGCCGGCGGTCCGTTGTGCATTCCCCACCCCCACCCCCCTGCCCCGCCCACGCGGCGCTAGGCGCAGCCCCACCGCAGCCCGGGCTGGCCATCCATCCGGCCCGACAGCAGTTGGCCCGAAGCCACTGGGAGCCACCGTGGAGTCGGCAAGGCCCCTTGGCGCCGTAGCACGGCCAGCCGCCGAGCACGGGACCCCGACCCTGGTGGCCGGCAAGGCGCGGGGGCGGCGGCCCTGGCCCCCGATGCCTCTCCCGCCCCCGGCCGTGGCGCAACGGCGGAGGGAGGGCTTGTCCCGCAGGCAGCCGTGCACAGACACACCGGCAGACAGGTGGCTGCGCCGGAGCCGGCTGGCCGCCGCTGGCGGCGGCCAAGTGCGGGCCGAGCGGCTCGCGGGCCGCACGGACGGCCCGCGGGCCTGCGGCGCAGTCTGGGTCCGGGCCAGCCACCCCCGGAGCGTCACGTGGGCCGCCGGCCACCGGGGCCGCCTTTCTGGCCGCCTGGCCGGCCAGGGGGGCGGGCAGTGCCCCCTCCAGAGCGCGCTGTGGTGGGAGGGGCC
This sequence comes from Kogia breviceps, assembly GCF_026419965.1. Taxonomy (NCBI): domain Eukaryota; kingdom Metazoa; phylum Chordata; class Mammalia; order Artiodactyla; family Physeteridae; genus Kogia; species Kogia breviceps. The sequence continues at coordinate 23,242,433 of NC_081320.1, forward strand.
GGAGGAGACGGGGCCTGCAGAGGCGCCCGGACGTGCGGGCGGGGGTGGGCGGCGCGGGGAAAGGGGTGGAGGCAGGGGGTGGGGGGTGGGGGGTGGGGGGTGGGGTGGGGTTGGGCGAGGGGTGCGGGGGGCGTGGGGGCGTGGCGCGGAGGCGGCCTCGGCCGCGGGCTACTAAAAGGGAAGGCAGGCGGGGCGGGAGGCAAAAAGCCTACAGCACCCGGTATTCCCAGGCGGTCTCCCATCCAAGTACTAACCAGGCCCGACCCTGCTTAGCTTCCGAGATCAGACGAGATCGGGCGCGTTCAGGGTGGTATGGCCGTAGACGGGGGCGAGGGCCGCGGGCTGCCTCTTGAGGAGCCGCTTCGCCGGCGCCGGCGCCTCCCCGACAGCCCGACGGCCCGTCCGCCCCGGCAGGGCCCCGCCGCCCGCCCAGCCGGGGGGATGCAGGCCTCGGGTACCGCGGGGTGGAGGAGGGGCGGGTGGGGTGTGGGCGACCTCCCGGCCCAGGCCGGGCGGGAACCCAGCAAACCCTTCGGCGCTTGGCGCCCCGCCCCCCATCCCGCACGTCGCCCCCAGGAACGAGGCCCCGGAGGCTTCAGGGCCCGGGGCCGGCGGTCCGTTGTGCATTCCCCACCCCCACCCCCCTGCCCCGCCCACGCGGCGCTAGGCGCAGCCCCACCGCAGCCCGGGCTGGCCATCCATTCGGCCCGACAGCAGTTGGCCCGAAGCCACTGGGAGCCACCGTGGAGTCGGCAAGGCCCCTTGGCGCCGTAGCACGGCCAGCCGCCGAGCACGGGACCCCGACCCTGGTGGCCGGCAAGGCGCGGGGGCGGCGGCCCTGGCCCCCGATGCCTCTCCCGCCCCCGGCCGTGGCGCAACGGCGGAGGGAGGGCTTGTCCCGCAGGCAGCCGTGCACAGACACACCGGCAGACAGGTGGCTGCGCCGGAGCCGGCTGGCCGCCGCTGGCGGCGGCCAAGTGCGGGCCGAGCGGCTCGCGGGCCGCACGGACGGCCCGCGGGCCTGCGGCGCAGTCTGGGTCCGGGCCAGCCACCCCCGGAGCGTCACGTGGGCCGCCGGCCACCGGGGCCGCCTTTCTGGCCGCCTGGCCGGCCAGGGGGGCGGGCAGTGCCCCCTCCAGAGCGCGCTGTGGTGGGAGGGGCCGGAGGAGACGGGGCCTGCAGAGGCGCCCGGACGTGCGGGCGGGGGTGGGCGGCGCGGGGAAAGGGGTGGAGGCAGGGGGTGGGGGGTGGGGTGGGGTTGGGCGAGGGGTGCGGGGGGCGTGGGGGCGTGGCGCGGAGGCGGCCTCGGCCGCGGGCTACTAAAAGGGAAGGCAGGCGGGGCGGGAGGCAAAAAGCCTACAGCACCCGGTATTCCCAGGCGGTCTCCCATCCAAGTACTAACCAGGCCCGACCCTGCTTAGCTTCCGAGATCAGACGAGATCGGGCGCGTTCAGGGTGGTATGGCCGTAGACGGGGGCGAGGGCCGCGGGCTGCCTCTTGAGGAGCCGCTTCGCCGGCGCCGGCGCCTCCCCGACAGCCCGACGGCCCGTCCGCCCCGGCAGGGCCCCGCCGCCCGCCCAGCCGGGGGGATGCAGGCCTCGGGTACCGCGGGGTGGAGGAGGGGCGGGTGGGGTGTGGGCGACCTCCCGGCCCAGGCCGGGCGGGAACCCAGCAAACCCTTCGGCGCTTGGCGCCCCGCCCCCCATCCCGCACGTCGCCCCCAGGAACGAGGCCCCGGAGGCTTCAGGGCCCGGGGCCGGCGGTCCGTTGTGCATTCCCCACCCCCACCCCCCTGCCCCGCCCACGCGGCGCTAGGCGCAGCCCCACCGCAGCCCGGGCTGGCCATCCATCCGGCCCGACAGCAGTTGGCCCGAAGCCACTGGGAGCCACCGTGGAGTCGGCAAGGCCCCTTGGCGCCGTAGCACGGCCAGCCGCCGAGCACGGGACCCCGACCCTGGTGGCCGGCAAGGCGCGGGGGCGGCGGCCCTGGCCCCCGATGCCTCTCCCGCCCCCGGCCGTGGCGCAACGGCGGAGGGAGGGCTTGTCCCGCAGGCAGCCGTGCACAGACACACCGGCAGACAGGTGGCTGCGCCGGAGCCGGCTGGCCGCCGCTGGCGGCGGCCAAGTGCGGGCCGAGCGGCTCGCGGGCCGCACGGACGGCCCGCGGGCCTGCGGCGCAGTCTGGGTCCGGGCCAGCCACCCCCGGAGCGTCACGTGGGCCGCCGGCCACCGGGGCCGCCTTTCTGGCCGCCTGGCCGGCCAGGGGGGCGGGCAGTGCCCCCTCCAGAGCGCGCTGTGGTGGGAGGGGCCGGAGGAGACGGGGCCTGCAGAGGCGCCCGGACGTGCGGGCGGGGGTGGGCGGCGCGGGGAAAGGGGTGGAGGCAGGGCGTGGGGGGTGGGGTGGGGTTGGGCGAGGGGTGCGGGGGGCGTGGGGGCGTGGCGCGGAGGCGGCCTCGGCCGCGGGCTACTAAAAGGGAAGGCAGGCGGGGCGGGAGGCAAAAAGCCTACAGCACCCGGTATTCCCAGGCGGTCTCCCATCCAAGTACTAACCAGGCCCGACCCTGCTTAGCTTCCGAGATCAGACGAGATCGGGCGCGTTCAGGGTGGTATGGCCGTAGACGGGGGCGAGGGCCGCGGGCTGCCTCTTGAGGAGTCGCTTCGCCGGCGCCGGCGCCTCCCCGACAGCCCGACGGCCCGTCCGCCCCGGCAGGGCCCCGCCGCCCGCCCAGCCGGGGGGATGCAGGCCTCGGGTACCGCGGGGTGGAGGAGGGGCGGGTGGGGTGTGGGCGACCTCCCGGCCCAGGCCGGGCGGGAACCCAGCAAACCCTTCGGCGCTTGGCGCCCCGCCCCCCATCCCGCACGTCGCCCCCAGGAACGAGGCCCCGGAGGCTTCAGGGCCCGGGGCCGGCGGTCCGTTGTGCATTCCCCACCCCCACCCCCCTGCCCCGCCCACGCGGCGCTAGGCGCAGCCCCACCGCAGCCCGGGCTGGCCATCCATCCGGCCCGACAGCAGTTGGCCCGAAGCCACTGGGAGCCACCGTGGAGTCGGCAAGGCCCCTTGGCGCCGTAGCACGGCCAGCCGCCGAGCACGGGACCCCGACCCTGGTGGCCGGCAAGGCGCGGGGGCGGCGGCCCTGGCCCCCGATGCCTCTCCCGCCCCCGGCCGTGGCGCAACGGCGGAGGGAGGGCTTGTCCCGCAGGCAGCCGTGCACAGACACACCGGCAGACAGGTGGCTGCGCCGGAGCCGGCTGGCCGCCGCTGGCGGCGGCCAAGTGCGGGCCGAGCGGCTCGCGGGCCGCACGGACGGCCCGCGGGCCTGCGGCGCAGTCTGGGTCCGGGCCAGCCACCCCCGGAGCGTCACGTGGGCCGCCGGCCACCGGGGCCGCCTTTCTGGCCGCCTGGCCGGCCAGGGGGGCGGGCAGTGCCCCCTCCAGAGCGCGCTGTGGTGGGAGGGGCCGGAGGAGACGGGGCCTGCAGAGGCGCCCGGACGTGCGGGCGGGGGTGGGCGGCGCGGGGAAAGGGGTGGAGGCAGGGGGTGGGGGGTGGGGGGTGGGGGGTGGGGTGGGGTTGGGCGAGGGGTGCGGGGGGCGTGGGGGCGTGGCGCGGAGGCGGCCTCGGCCGCGGGCTACTAAAAGGGAAGGCAGGCGGGGCGGGAGGCAAAAAGCCTACAGCACCCGGTATTCCCAGGCGGTCTCCCACCCAAGTACTAACCAGGCCCGACCCTGCTTAGCTTCCGAGATCAGACGAGATCGGGCGCGTTCAGGGTGGTATGGCCGTAGACGGGGGCGAGGGCCGCGGGCTGCCTCTTGAGGAGCCGCTTCGCCGGCGCCGGCGCCTCCCCGACAGCCCGACGGCCCGTCCGCCCCGGCAGGGCCCCGCCGCCCGCCCAGCCGGGGGGATGCAGGCCTCGGGTACCGCGGGGTGGAGGAGGGGCGGGTGGGGTGTGGGCGACCTCCCGGCCCAGGCCGGGCGGGAACCCAGCAAACCCTTCGGCGCTTGGCGCCCCGCCCCCCATCCCGCACGTCGCCCCCAGGAACGAGGCCCCGGAGGCTTCAGGGCCCGGGGCCGGCGGTCCGTTGTGCATTCCCCACCCCCACCCCCCTGCCCCGCCCACGCGGCGCTAGGCGCAGCCCCACCGCAGCCCGGGCTGGCCATCCATTCGGCCCGACAGCAGTTGGCCCGAAGCCACTGGGAGCCACCGTGGAGTCGGCAAGGCCCCTTGGCGCCGTAGCACGGCCAGCCGCCGAGCACGGGACCCCGACCCTGGTGGCCGGCAAGGCGCGGGGGCGGCGGCCCTGGCCCCCGATGCCTCTCCCGCCCCCGGCCGTGGCGCAACGGCGGAGGGAGGGCTTGTCCCGCAGGCAGCCGTGCACAGACACACCGGCAGACAGGTGGCTGCGCCGGAGCCGGCTGGCCGCCGCTGGCGGCGGCCAAGTGCGGGCCGAGCGGCTCGCGGGCCGCACGGACGGCCCGCGGGCCTGCGGCGCAGTCTGGGTCCGGGCCAGCCACCCCCGGAGCGTCACGTGGGCCGCCGGCCACCGGGGCCGCCTTTCTGGCCGCCTGGCCGGCCAGGGGGGCGGGCAGTGCCCCCTCCAGAGCGCGCTGTGGTGGGAGGGGCCGGAGGAGACGGGGCCTGCAGAGGCGCCCGGACGTGCGGGCGGGGGTGGGCGGCGCGGGGAAAGGGGTGGAGGCAGGGGGTGGGGGGTGGGGTGGGGTTGGGCGAGGGGTGCGGGGGGCGTGGGGGCGTGGCGCGGAGGCGGCCTCGGCCGCGGGCTACTAAAAGGGAAGGCAGGCGGGGCGGGAGGCAAAAAGCCTACAGCACCCGGTATTCCCAGGCGGTCTCCCATCCAAGTACTAACCAGGCCCGACCCTGCTTAGCTTCCGAGATCAGACGAGATCGGGCGCGTTCAGGGTGGTATGGCCGTAGACGGGGGCGAGGGCCGCGGGCTGCCTCTTGAGGAGCCGCTTCGCCGGCGCCGGCGCCTCCCCGACAGCCCGACGGCCCGTCCGCCCCGGCAGGGCCCCGCCGCCCGCCCAGCCGGGGGGATGCAGGCCTCGGGTACCGCGGGGTGGAGGAGGGGCGGGTGGGGTGTGGGCGACCTCCCGGCCCAGGCCGGGCGGGAACCCAGCAAACCCTTCGGCGCTTGGCGCCCCGCCCCCCATCCCGCACGTCGCCCCCAGGAACGAGGCCCCGGAGGCTTCAGGGCCCGGGGCCGGCGGTCCGTTGTGCATTCCCCACCCCCACCCCCCTGCCCCGCCCACGCGGCGCTAGGCGCAGCCCCACCGCAGCCCGGGCTGGCCATCCATCCGGCCCGACAGCAGTTGGCCCGAAGCCACTGGGAGCCACCGTGGAGTCGGCAAGGCCCCTTGGCGCCGTAGCACGGCCAGCCGCCGAGCACGGGACCCCGACCCTGGTGGCCGGCAAGGCGCGGGGGCGGCGGCCCTGGCCCCCGATGCCTCTCCCGCCCCCGGCCGTGGCGCAACGGCGGAGGGAGGGCTTGTCCCGCAGGCAGCCGTGCACAGACACACCGGCAGACAGGTGGCTGCGCCGGAGCCGGCTGGCCGCCGCTGGCGGCGGCCAAGTGCGGGCCGAGCGGCTCGCGGGCCGCACGGACGGCCCGCGGGCCTGCGGCGCAGTCTGGGTCCGGGCCAGCCACCCCCGGAGCGTCACGTGGGCCGCCGGCCACCGGGGCCGCCTTTCTGGCCGCCTGGCCGGCCAGGGGGGCGGGCAGTGCCCCCTCCAGAGCGCGCTGTGGTGGGAGGGGCCGGAGGAGACGGGGCCTGCAGAGGCGCCCGGACGTGCGGGCGGGGGTGGGCGGCGCGGGGAAAGGGGTGGAGGCAGGGGGTGGGGTGGGGTTGGGCGAGGGGTGCGGGGGGCGTGGGGGCGTGGCGCGGAGGCGGCCTCGGCCGCGGGCTACTAAAAGGGAAGGCAGGCGGGGCGGGAGGCAAAAAGCCTACAGCACCCGGTATTCCCAGGCGGTCTCCCATCCAAGTACTAACCAGGCCCGACCCTGCTTAGCTTCCGAGATCAGACGAGATCGGGCGCGTTCAGGGTGGTATGGCCGTAGACGGGGGCGAGGGCCGCGGGCTGCCTCTTGAGGAGCCGCTTCGCCGGCGCCGGCGCCTCCCCGACAGCCCGACGGCCCGTCCGCCCCGGCAGGGCCCCGCCGCCCGCCCAGCCGGGGGGATGCAGGCCTCGGGTACCGCGGGGTGGAGGAGGGGCGGGTGGGGTGTGGGCGACCTCCCGGCCCAGGCCGGGCGGGAACCCAGCAAACCCTTCGGCGCTTGGCGCCCCGCCCCCCATCCCGCACGTCGCCCCCAGGAACGAGGCCCCGGAGGCTTCAGGGCCCGGGGCCGGCGGTCCGTTGTGCATTCCCCACCCCCACCCCCCTGCCCCGCCCACGCGGCGCTAGGCGCAGCCCCACCGCAGCCCGGGCTGGCCATCCATCCGGCCCGACAGCAGTTGGCCCGAAGCCACTGGGAGCCACCGTGGAGTCGGCAAGGCCCCTTGGCGCCGTAGCACGGCCAGCCGCCGAGCACGGGACCCCGACCCTGGTGGCCGGCAAGGCGCGGGGGCGGCGGCCCTGGCCCCCGATGCCTCTCCCGCCCCCGGCCGTGGCGCAACGGCGGAGGGAGGACTTGTCCCGCAGGCAGCCGTGCACAGACACACCGGCAGACAGGTGGCTGCGCCGGAGCCGGCTGGCCGCCGCTGGCGGCGGCCAAGTGCGGGCCGAGCGGCTCGCGGGCCGCACGGACGGCCCGCGGGCCTGCGGCGCAGTCTGGGTCCGGGCCAGCCACCCCCGGAGCGTCACGTGGGCCGCCGGCCACCGGGGCCGCCTTTCTGGCCGCCTGGCCGGCCAGGGGGGCGGGCAGTGCCCCCTCCAGAGCGCGCTGTGGTGGGAGGGGCCGGAGGAGACGGGGCCTGCAGAGGCGCCCGGACGTGCGGGCGGGGGTGGGCGGCGCGGGGAAAGGGGTGGAGGCAGGGGGTGGGGGGTGGGGTGGGGTTGGGCGAGGGGTGCGGGGGGCGTGGGGGCGTGGCGCGGAGGCGGCCTCGGCCGCGGGCTACTAAAAGGGAAGGCAGGCGGGGCGGGAGGCAAAAAGCCTACAGCACCCGGTATTCCCAGGCGGTCTCCCATCCAAGTACTAACCAGGCCCGACCCTGCTTAGCTTCCGAGATCAGACGAGATCGGGCGCGTTCAGGGTGGTATGGCCGTAGACGGGGGCGAGGGCCGCGGGCTGCCTCTTGAGGAGCCGCTTCGCCGGCGCCGGCGCCTCCCCGACAGCCCGACGGCCCGTCCGCCCCGGCAGGGCCCCGCCGCCCGCCCAGCCGGGGGGATGCAGGCCTCGGGTACCGCGGGGTGGAGGAGGGGCGGGTGGGGTGTGGGCGACCTCCCGGCCCAGGCCGGGCGGGAACCCAGCAAACCCTTCGGCGCTTGGCGCCCCGCCCCCCATCCCGCACGTCGCCCCCAGGAACGAGGCCCCGGAGGCTTCAGGGCCCGGGGCCGGCGGTCCGTTGTGCATTCCCCACCCCCACCCCCCTGCCCCGCCCACGCGGCGCTAGGCGCAGCCCCACCGCAGCCCGGGCTGGCCATCCATTCGGCCCGACAGCAGTTGGCCCGAAGCCACTGGGAGCCACCGTGGAGTCGGCAAGGCCCCTTGGCGCCGTAGCACGGCCAGCCGCCGAGCACGGGACCCCGACCCTGGTGGCCGGCAAGGCGCGGGGGCGGCGGCCCTGGCCCCCGATGCCTCTCCCGCCCCCGGCCGTGGCGCAACGGCGGAGGGAGGGCTTGTCCCGCAGGCAGCCGTGCACAGACACACCGGCAGACAGGTGGCTGCGCCGGAGCCGGCTGGCCGCCGCTGGCGGCGGCCAAGTGCGGGCCGAGCGGCTCGCGGGCCGCACGGACGGCCCGCGGGCCTGCGGCGCAGTCTGGGTCCGGGCCAGCCACCCCCGGAGCGTCACGTGGGCCGCCGGCCACCGGGGCCGCCTTTCTGGCCGCCTGGCCGGCCAGGGGGGCGGGCAGTGCCCCCTCCAGAGCGCGCTGTGGTGGGAGGGGCCGGAGGAGACGGGGCCTGCAGAGGCGCCCGGACGTGCGGGCGGGGGTGGGCGGCGCGGGGAAAGGGGTGGAGGCAGGGGGTGGGGGGTGGGGTGGGGTTGGGCGAGGGGTGCGGGGGGCGTGGGGGCGTGGCGCGGAGGCGGCCTCGGCCGCGGGCTACTAAAAGGGAAGGCAGGCGGGGCGGGAGGCAAAAAGCCTACAGCACCCGGTATTCCCAGGCGGTCTCCCATCCAAGTACTAACCAGGCCCGACCCTGCTTAGCTTCCGAGATCAGACGAGATCGGGCGCGTTCAGGGTGGTATGGCCGTAGACGGGGGCGAGGGCCGCGGGCTGCCTCTTGAGGAGCCGCTTCGCCGGCGCCGGCGCCTCCCCGACAGCCCGACGGCCCGTCCGCCCCGGCAGGGCCCCGCCGCCCGCCCAGCCGGGGGGATGCAGGCCTCGGGTACCGCGGGGTGGAGGAGGGGCGGGTGGGGTGTGGGCGACCTCCCGGCCCAGGCCGGGCGGGAACCCAGCAAACCCTTCGGCGCTTGGCGCCCCGCCCCCCATCCCGCACGTCGCCCCCAGGAACGAGGCCCCGGAGGCTTCAGGGCCCGGGGCCGGCGGTCCGTTGTGCATTCCCCACCCCCACCCCCCTGCCCCGCCCACGCGGCGCTAGGCGCAGCCCCACCGCAGCCCGGGCTGGCCATCCATCCGGCCCGACAGCAGTTGGCCCGAAGCCACTGGGAGCCACCGTGGAGTCGGCAAGGCCCCTTGGCGCCGTAGCACGGCCAGCCGCCGAGCACGGGACCCCGACCCTGGTGGCCGGCAAGGCGCGGGGGCGGCGGCCCTGGCCCCCGATGCCTCTCCCGCCCCCGGCCGTGGCGCAACGGCGGAGGGAGGGCTTGTCCCGCAGGCAGCCGTGCACAGACACACCGGCAGACAGGTGGCTGCGCCGGAGCCGGCTGGCCGCCGCTGGCGGCGGCCAAGTGCGGGCCGAGCGGCTCGCGGGCCGCACGGACGGCCCGCGGGCCTGCGGCGCAGTCTGGGTCCGGGCCAGCCACCCCCGGAGCGTCACGTGGGCCGCCGGCCACCGGGGCCGCCTTTCTGGCCGCCTGGCCGGCCAGGGGGGCGGGCAGTGCCCCCTCCAGAGCGCGCTGTGGTGGGAGGGGCCGGAGGAGACGGGGCCTGCAGAGGCGCCCGGACGTGCGGGCGGGGGTGGGCGGCGCGGGGAAAGGGGTGGAGGCAGGGCGTGGGGGGTGGGGTGGGGTTGGGCGAGGGGTGCGGGGGGCGTGGGGGCGTGGCGCGGAGGCGGCCTCGGCCGCGGGCTACTAAAAGGGAAGGCAGGCGGGGCGGGAGGCAAAAAGCCTACAGCACCCGGTATTCCCAGGCGGTCTCCCATCCAAGTACTAACCAGGCCCGACCCTGCTTAGCTTCCGAGATCAGACGAGATCGGGCGCGTTCAGGGTGGTATGGCCGTAGACGGGGGCGAGGGCCGCGGGCTGCCTCTTGAGGAGTCGCTTCGCCGGCGCCGGCGCCTCCCCGACAGCCCGACGGCCCGTCCGCCCCGGCAGGGCCCCGCCGCCCGCCCAGCCGGGGGGATGCAGGCCTCGGGTACCGCGGGGTGGAGGAGGGGCGGGTGGGGTGTGGGCGACCTCCCGGCCCAGGCCGGGCGGGAACCCAGCAAACCCTTCGGCGCTTGGCGCCCCGCCCCCCATCCCGCACGTCGCCCCCAGGAACGAGGCCCCGGAGGCTTCAGGGCCCGGGGCCGGCGGTCCGTTGTGCATTCCCCACCCCCACCCCCCTGCCCCGCCCACGCGGCGCTAGGCGCAGCCCCACCGCAGCCCGGGCTGGCCATCCATCCGGCCCGACAGCAGTTGGCCCGAAGCCACTGGGAGCCACCGTGGAGTCGGCAAGGCCCCTTGGCGCCGTAGCACGGCCAGCCGCCGAGCACGGGACCCCGACCCTGGTGGCCGGCAAGGCGCGGGGGCGGCGGCCCTGGCCCCCGATGCCTCTCCCGCCCCCGGCCGTGGCGCAACGGCGGAGGGAGGGCTTGTCCCGCAGGCAGCCGTGCACAGACACACCGGCAGACAGGTGGCTGCGCCGGAGCCGGCTGGCCGCCGCTGGCGGCGGCCAAGTGCGGGCCGAGCGGCTCGCGGGCCGCACGGACGGCCCGCGGGCCTGCGGCGCAGTCTGGGTCCGGGCCAGCCACCCCCGGAGCGTCACGTGGGCCGCCGGCCACCGGGGCCGCCTTTCTGGCCGCCTGGCCGGCCAGGGGGGCGGGCAGTGCCCCCTCCAGAGCGCGCTGTGGTGGGAGGGGCCGGAGGAGACGGGGCCTGCAGAGGCGCCCGGACGTGCGGGCGGGGGTGGGCGGCGCGGGGAAAGGGGTGGAGGCAGGGGGTGGGGGGTGGGGGGTGGGGGGTGGGGTGGGGTTGGGCGAGGGGTGCGGGGGGCGTGGGGGCGTGGCGCGGAGGCGGCCTCGGCCGCGGGCTACTAAAAGGGAAGGCAGGCGGGGCGGGAGGCAAAAAGCCTACAGCACCCGGTATTCCCAGGCGGTCTCCCACCCAAGTACTAACCAGGCCCGACCCTGCTTAGCTTCCGAGATCAGACGAGATCGGGCGCGTTCAGGGTGGTATGGCCGTAGACGGGGGCGAGGGCCGCGGGCTGCCTCTTGAGGAGCCGCTTCGCCGGCGCCGGCGCCTCCCCGACAGCCCGACGGCCCGTCCGCCCCGGCAGGGCCCCGCCGCCCGCCCAGCCGGGGGGATGCAGGCCTCGGGTACCGCGGGGTGGAGGAGGGGCGGGTGGGGTGTGGGCGACCTCCCGGCCCAGGCCGGGCGGGAACCCAGCAAACCCTTCGGCGCTTGGCGCCCCGCCCCCCATCCCGCACGTCGCCCCCAGGAACGAGGCCCCGGAGGCTTCAGGGCCCGGGGCCGGCGGTCCGTTGTGCATTCCCCACCCCCACCCCCCTGCCCCGCCCACGCGGCGCTAGGCGCAGCCCCACCGCAGCCCGGGCTGGCCATCCATTCGGCCCGACAGCAGTTGGCCCGAAGCCACTGGGAGCCACCGTGGAGTCGGCAAGGCCCCTTGGCGCCGTAGCACGGCCAGCCGCCGAGCACGGGACCCCGACCCTGGTGGCCGGCAAGGCGCGGGGGCGGCGGCCCTGGCCCCCGATGCCTCTCCCGCCCCCGGCCGTGGCGCAACGGCGGAGGGAGGGCTTGTCCCGCAGGCAGCCGTGCACAGACACACCGGCAGACAGGTGGCTGCGCCGGAGCCGGCTGGCCGCCGCTGGCGGCGGCCAAGTGCGGGCCGAGCGGCTCGCGGGCCGCACGGACGGCCCGCGGGCCTGCGGCGCAGTCTGGGTCCGGGCCAGCCACCCCCGGAGCGTCACGTGGGCCGCCGGCCACCGGGGCCGCCTTTCTGGCCGCCTGGCCGGCCAGGGGGGCGGGCAGTGCCCCCTCCAGAGCGCGCTGTGGTGGGAGGGGCCGGAGGAGACGGGGCCTGCAGAGGCGCCCGGACGTGCGGGCGGGGGTGGGCGGCGCGGGGAAAGGGGTGGAGGCAGGGGGTGGGGGGTGGGGTGGGGTTGGGCGAGGGGTGCGGGGGGCGTGGGGGCGTGGCGCGGAGGCGGCCTCGGCCGCGGGCTACTAAAAGGGAAGGCAGGCGGGGCGGGAGGCAAAAAGCCTACAGCACCCGGTATTCCCAGGCGGTCTCCCATCCAAGTACTAACCAGGCCCGACCCTGCTTAGCTTCCGAGATCAGACGAGATCGGGCGCGTTCAGGGTGGTATGGCCGTAGACGGGGGCGAGGGCCGCGGGCTGCCTCTTGAGGAGCCGCTTCGCCGGCGCCGGCGCCTCCCCGACAGCCCGACGGCCCGTCCGCCCCGGCAGGGCCCCGCCGCCCGCCCAGCCGGGGGGATGCAGGCCTCGGGTACCGCGGGGTGGAGGAGGGGCGGGTGGGGTGTGGGCGACCTCCCGGCCCAGGCCGGGCGGGAACCCAGCAAACCCTTCGGCGCTTGGCGCCCCGCCCCCCATCCCGCACGTCGCCCCCAGGAACGAGGCCCCGGAGGCTTCAGGGCCCGGGGCCGGCGGTCCGTTGTGCATTCCCCACCCCCACCCCCCTGCCCCGCCCACGCGGCGCTAGGCGCAGCCCCACCGCAGCCCGGGCTGGCCATCCATCCGGCCCGACAGCAGTTGGCCCGAAGCCACTGGGAGCCACCGTGGAGTCGGCAAGGCCCCTTGGCGCCGTAGCACGGCCAGCCGCCGAGCACGGGACCCCGACCCTGGTGGCCGGCAAGGCGCGGGGGCGGCGGCCCTGGCCCCCGATGCCTCTCCCGCCCCCGGCCGTGGCGCAACGGCGGAGGGAGGGCTTGTCCCGCAGGCAGCCGTGCACAGACACACCGGCAGACAGGTGGCTGCGCCGGAGCCGGCTGGCCGCCGCTGGCGGCGGCCAAGTGCGGGCCGAGCGGCTCGCGGGCCGCACGGACGGCCCGCGGGCCTGCGGCGCAGTCTGGGTCCGGGCCAGCCACCCCCGGAGCGTCACGTGGGCCGCCGGCCACCGGGGCCGCCTTTCTGGCCGCCTGGCCGGCCAGGGGGGCGGGCAGTGCCCCCTCCAGAGCGCGCTGTGGTGGGAGGGGCCGGAGGAGACGGGGCCTGCAGAGGCGCCCGGACGTGCGGGCGGGGGTGGGCGGCGCGGGGAAAGGGGTGGAGGCAGGGGGTGGGGTGGGGTTGGGCGAGGGGTGCGGGGGGCGTGGGGGCGTGGCGCGGAGGCGGCCTCGGCCGCGGGCTACTAAAAGGGAAGGCAGGCGGGGCGGGAGGCAAAAAGCCTACAGCACCCGGTATTCCCAGGCGGTCTCCCATCCAAGTACTAACCAGGCCCGACCCTGCTTAGCTTCCGAGATCAGACGAGATCGGGCGCGTTCAGGGTGGTATGGCCGTAGACGGGGGCGAGGGCCGCGGGCTGCCTCTTGAGGAGCCGCTTCGCCGGCGCCGGCGCCTCCCCGACAGCCCGACGGCCCGTCCGCCCCGGCAGGGCCCCGCCGCCCGCCCAGCCGGGGGGATGCAGGCCTCGGGTACCGCGGGGTGGAGGAGGGGCGGGTGGGGTGTGGGCGACCTCCCGGCCCAGGCCGGGCGGGAACCCAGCAAACCCTTCGGCGCTTGGCGCCCCGCCCCCCATCCCGCACGTCGCCCCCAGGAACGAGGCCCCGGAGGCTTCAGGGCCCGGGGCCGGCGGTCCGTTGTGCATTCCCCACCCCCACCCCCCTGCCCCGCCCACGCGGCGCTAGGCGCAGCCCCACCGCAGCCCGGGCTGGCCATCCATCCGGCCCGACAGCAGTTGGCCCGAAGCCACTGGGAGCCACCGTGGAGTCGGCAAGGCCCCTTGGCGCCGTAGCACGGCCAGCCGCCGAGCACGGGACCCCGACCCTGGTGGCCGGCAAGGCGCGGGGGCGGCGGCCCTGGCCCCCGATGCCTCTCCCGCCCCCGGCCGTGGCGCAACGGCGGAGGGAGGACTTGTCCCGCAGGCAGCCGTGCACAGACACACCGGCAGACAGGTGGCTGCGCCGGAGCCGGCTGGCCGCCGCTGGCGGCGGCCAAGTGCGGGCCGAGCGGCTCGCGGGCCGCACGGACGGCCCGCGGGCCTGCGGCGCAGTCTGGGTCCGGGCCAGCCACCCCCGGAGCGTCACGTGGGCCGCCGGCCACCGGGGCCGCCTTTCTGGCCGCCTGGCCGGCCAGGGGGGCGGGCAGTGCCCCCTCCAGAGCGCGCTGTGGTGGGAGGGGCCGGAGGAGACGGGGCCTGCAGAGGCGCCCGGACGTGCGGGCGGGGGTGGGCGGCGCGGGGAAAGGGGTGGAGGCAGGGGGTGGGGGGTGGGGTGGGGTTGGGCGAGGGGTGCGGGGGGCGTGGGGGCGTGGCGCGGAGGCGGCCTCGGCCGCGGGCTACTAAAAGGGAAGGCAGGCGGGGCGGGAGGCAAAAAGCCTACAGCACCCGGTATTCCCAGGCGGTCTCCCATCCAAGTACTAACCAGGCCCGACCCTGCTTAGCTTCCGAGATCAGACGAGATCGGGCGCGTTCAGGGTGGTATGGCCGTAGACGGGGGCGAGGGCCGCGGGCTGCCTCTTGAGGAGCCGCTTCGCCGGCGCCGGCGCCTCCCCGACAGCCCGACGGCCCGTCCGCCCCGGCAGGGCCCCGCCGCCCGCCCAGCCGGGGGGATGCAGGCCTCGGGTACCGCGGGGTGGAGGAGGGGCGGGTGGGGTGTGGGCGACCTCCCGGCCCAGGCCGGGCGGGAACCCAGCAAACCCTTCGGCGCTTGGCGCCCCGCCCCCCATCCCGCACGTCGCCCCCAGGAACGAGGCCCCGGAGGCTTCAGGGCCCGGGGCCGGCGGTCCGTTGTGCATTCCCCACCCCCACCCCCCTGCCCCGCCCACGCGGCGCTAGGCGCAGCCCCACCGCAGCCCGGGCTGGCCATCCATCCGGCCCGACAGCAGTTGGCCCGAAGCCACTGGGAGCCACCGTGGAGTCGGCAAGGCCCCTTGGCGCCGTAGCACGGCCAGCCGCCGAGCACGGGACCCCGACCCTGGTGGCCGGCAAGGCGCGGGGGCGGCGGCCCTGGCCCCCGATGCCTCTCCCGCCCCCGGCCGTGGCGCAACGGCGGAGGGAGGGCTTGTCCCGCAGGCAGCCGTGCACAGACACACCGGCAGACAGGTGGCTGCGCCGGAGCCGGCTGGCCGCCGCTGGCGGCGGCCAAGTGCGGGCCGAGCGGCTCGCGGGCCGCACGGACGGCCCGCGGGCCTGCGGCGCAGTCTGGGTCCGGGCCAGCCACCCCCGGAGCGTCACGTGGGCCGCCGGCCACCGGGGCCGCCTTTCTGGCCGCCTGGCCGGCCAGGGGGGCGGGCAGTGCCCCCTCCAGAGCGCGCTGTGGTGGGAGGGGCCGGAGGAGACGGGGCCTGCAGAGGCGCCCGGACGTGCGGGCGGGGGTGGGCGGCGCGGGGAAAGGGGTGGAGGCAGGGGGTGGGGG
Source organism: Kogia breviceps (assembly GCF_026419965.1). Classification (NCBI taxonomy): domain Eukaryota; kingdom Metazoa; phylum Chordata; class Mammalia; order Artiodactyla; family Physeteridae; genus Kogia; species Kogia breviceps. The sequence goes on from NC_081320.1 coordinate 23,257,470, forward strand.
GTGGGGTGGGGTTGGGCGAGGGGTGCGGGGGGCGTGGGGGCGTGGCGCGGAGGCGGCCTCGGCCGCGGGCTACTAAAAGGGAAGGCAGGCGGGGCGGGAGGCAAAAAGCCTACAGCACCCGGTATTCCCAGGCGGTCTCCCATCCAAGTACTAACCAGGCCCGACCCTGCTTAGCTTCCGAGATCAGACGAGATCGGGCGCGTTCAGGGTGGTATGGCCGTAGACGGGGGCGAGGGCCGCGGGCTGCCTCTTGAGGAGCCGCTTCGCCGGCGCCGGCGCCTCCCCGACAGCCCGACGGCCCGTCCGCCCCGGCAGGGCCCCGCCGCCCGCCCAGCCGGGGGGATGCAGGCCTCGGGTACCGCGGGGTGGAGGAGGGGCGGGTGGGGTGTGGGCGACCTCCCGGCCCAGGCCGGGCGGGAACCCAGCAAACCCTTCGGCGCTTGGCGCCCCGCCCCCCATCCCGCACGTCGCCCCCAGGAACGAGGCCCCGGAGGCTTCAGGGCCCGGGGCCGGCGGTCCGTTGTGCATTCCCCACCCCCACCCCCCTGCCCCGCCCACGCGGCGCTAGGCGCAGCCCCACCGCAGCCCGGGCTGGCCATCCATCCGGCCCGACAGCAGTTGGCCCGAAGCCACTGGGAGCCACCGTGGAGTCGGCAAGGCCCCTTGGCGCCGTAGCACGGCCAGCCGCCGAGCACGGGACCCCGACCCTGGTGGCCGGCAAGGCGCGGGGGCGGCGGCCCTGGCCCCCGATGCCTCTCCCGCCCCCGGCCGTGGCGCAACGGCGGAGGGAGGGCTTGTCCCGCAGGCAGCCGTGCACAGACACACCGGCAGACAGGTGGCTGCGCCGGAGCCGGCTGGCCGCCGCTGGCGGCGGCCAAGTGCGGGCCGAGCGGCTCGCGGGCCGCACGGACGGCCCGCGGGCCTGCGGCGCAGTCTGGGTCCGGGCCAGCCACCCCCGGAGCGTCACGTGGGCCGCCGGCCACCGGGGCCGCCTTTCTGGCCGCCTGGCCGGCCAGGGGGGCGGGCAGTGCCCCCTCCAGAGCGCGCTGTGGTGGGAGGGGCCGGAGGAGACGGGGCCTGCAGAGGCGCCCGGACGTGCGGGCGGGGGTGGGCGGCGCGGGGAAAGGGGTGGAGGCAGGGGGTGGGGGGTGGGGTGGGGTTGGGCGAGGGGTGCGGGGGGCGTGGGGGCGTGGCGCGGAGGCGGCCTCGGCCGCGGGCTACTAAAAGGGAAGGCAGGCGGGGCGGGAGGCAAAAAGCCTACAGCACCCGGTATTCCCAGGCGGTCTCCCATCCAAGTACTAACCAGGCCCGACCCTGCTTAGCTTCCGAGATCAGACGAGATCGGGCGCGTTCAGGGTGGTATGGCCGTAGACGGGGGCGAGGGCCACGGGCTGCCTCTTGAGGAGTCGCTTCGCCGGCGCCGGCGCCTCCCCGACAGCCCGACGGCCCGTCCGCCCCGGCAGGGCCCCGCCGACCGCCCAGCCGGGGGGATGCAGGCCTCGGGTACCGCGGGGTGGAGGAGGGGCGGGTGGGGTGTGGGCGACCTCCCGGCCCAGGCCGGGCGGGAACCCAGCAAACCCTTCGGCGCTTGGCGCCCCGCCCCCCATCCCGCACGTCGCCCCCAGGAACGAGGCCCCGGAGGCTTCAGGGCCCGGGGCCGGCGGTCCGTTGTGCATTCCCCACCCCCACCCCCACCCCCCTGCCCCGCCCACGCGGCGCTAGGCGCAGCCCCACCGCAGCCCGGGCTGGCCATCCATCCGGCCCGACAGCAGTTGGCCCGAAGCCACTGGGAGCCACCGTGGAGTCGGCAAGGCCCCTTGGCGCCGTAGCACGGCCAGCCGCCGAGCACGGGACCCCGACCCTGGTGGCTGGCAAGGCGCGGGGGCGGCGGCCCTGGCCCCCGATGCCTCTCCCGCCCCCGGCCGTGGCGCAACGGCGGAGGGAGGGCTTGTCCCGCAGGCAGCCGTGCACAGACACACCGGCAGACAGGTGGCTGCGCCGGAGCCGGCTGGCCGCCGCTGGCGGCGGCCAAGTGCGGGCCGAGCGGCTCGCGGGCCGCACGGACGGCCCGCGGGCCTGCGGCGCAGTCTGGGTCCGGGCCAGCCACCCCCGGAGCGTCACGTGGGCCGCCGGCCACCGGGGCCGCCTTTCTGGCCGCCTGGCCGGCCAGGGGGGCGGGCAGTGCCCCCTCCAGAGCGCGCTGTGGTGGGAGGGGCCGGAGGAGACGGGGCCTGCAGAGGCGCCCGGACGTGCGGGCGGGGGTGGGCGGCGCGGGGAAAGGGGTGGAGGCAGGGGGTGGGGGGTGGGGTGGGGTTGGGCGAGGGGTGCGGGGGGCGTGGGGGCGTGGCGCGGAGGCGGCCTCGGCCGCGGGCTACTAAAAGGGAAGGCAGGCGGGGCGGGAGGCAAAAAGCCTACAGCACCCGGTATTCCCAGGCGGTCTCCCATCCAAGTACTAACCAGGCCCGACCCTGCTTAGCTTCCGAGATCAGACGAGATCGGGCGCGTTCAGGGTGGTATGGCCGTAGACGGGGGCGAGGGCCGCGGGCTGCCTCTTGAGGAGCCGCTTCGCCGGCGCCGGCGCCTCCCCGACAGCCCGACGGCCCGTCCGCCCCGGCAGGGCCTCGCCGCCCGCCCAGCCGGGGGGATGCAGGCCTCGGGTACCGCGGGGTGGAGGAGGGGCGGGTGGGGTGTGGGCGACCTCCCGGCCCAGGCCGGGCGGGAACCCAGCAAACCCTTCGGCGCTTGGCGCCCCGCCCCCCATCCCGCACGTCGCCCCCAGGAACGAGGCCCCGGAGGCTTCAGGGCCCGGGGCCGGCGGTCCGTTGTGCATTCCCCACCCCCACCCCCACCCCCCTGCCCCGCCCACGCGGCGCTAGGCGCAGCCCCACCGCAGCCCGGGCTGGCCATCCATCCGGCCCGACAGCAGTTGGCCCGAAGCCACTGGGAGCCACCGTGGAGTCGGCAAGGCCCCTTGGCGCCGTAGCACGGCCAGCCGCCGAGCACGGGACCCCGACCCTGGTGGCTGGCAAGGCGCGGGGGCGGCGGCCCTGGCCCCCGATGCCTCTCCCGCCCCCGGCCGTGGCGCAACGGCGGAGGGAGGGCTTGTCCCGCAGGCAGCCGTGCACAGACACACCGGCAGACAGGTGGCTGCGCCGGAGCCGGCTGGCCGCCGCTGGCGGCGGCCAAGTGCGGGCCGAGCGGCTCGCGGGCCGCACGGACGGCCCGCGGGCCTGCGGCGCAGTCTGGGTCCGGGCCAGCCACCCCCGGAGCGTCACGTGGGCCGCCGGCCACCGGGGCCGCCTTTCTGGCCGCCTGGCCGGCCAGGGGGGCGGGCAGTGCCCCCTCCAGAGCGCGCTGTGGTGGGAGGGGCCGGAGGAGACGGGGCCTGCAGAGGCGCCCGGACGTGCGGGCGGGGGTGGGCGGCGCGGGGAAAGGGGTGGAGGCAGGGGGTGGGGGGTGGGGGGTGGGGGGTGGGGTGGGGTTGGGCGAGGGGTGCGGGGGGCGTGGGGGCGTGGCGCGGAGGCGGCCTCGGCCGCGGGCTACTAAAAGGGAAGGCAGGCGGGGCGGGAGGCAAAAAGCCTACAGCACCCGGTATTCCCAGGCGGTCTCCCATCCAAGTACTAACCAGGCCCGACCCTGCTTAGCTTCCGAGATCAGACGAGATCGGGCGCGTTCAGGGTGGTATGGCCGTAGACGGGGGCGAGGGCCGCGGGCTGCCTCTTGAGGAGCCGCTTCGCCGGCGCCGGCGCCTCCCCGACAGCCCGACGGCCCGTCCGCCCCGGCAGGGCCTCGCCGCCCGCCCAGCCGGGGGGATGCAGGCCTCGGGTACCGCGGGGTGGAGGAGGGGCGGGTGGGGTGTGGGCGACCTCCCGGCCCAGGCCGGGCGGGAACCCAGCAAACCCTTCGGCGCTTGGCGCCCCGCCCCCCATCCCGCACGTCGCCCCCAGGAACGAGGCCCCGGAGGCTTCAGGGCCCGGGGCCGGCGGTCCGTTGTGCATTCCCCACCCCCACCCCCCTGCCCCGCCCACGCGGCGCTAGGCGCAGCCCCACCGCAGCCCGGGCTGGCCATCCATTCGGCCCGACAGCAGTTGGCCCGAAGCCACTGGGAGCCACCGTGGAGTCGGCAAGGCCCCTTGGCGCCGTAGCACGGCCAGCCGCCGAGCACGGGACCCCGACCCTGGTGGCCGGCAAGGCGCGGGGGCGGCGGCCCTGGCCCCCGATGCCTCTCCCGCCCCCGGCCGTGGCGCAACGGCGGAGGGAGGGCTTGTCCCGCAGGCAGCCGTGCACAGACACACCGGCAGACAGGTGGCTGCGCCGGAGCCGGCTGGCCGCCGCTGGCGGCGGCCAAGTGCGGGCCGAGCGGCTCGCGGGCCGCACGGACGGCCCGCGGGCCTGCGGCGCAGTCTGGGTCCGGGCCAGCCACCCCCGGAGCGTCACGTGGGCCGCCGGCCACCGGGGCCGCCTTTCTGGCCGCCTGGCCGGCCAGGGGGGCGGGCAGTGCCCCCTCCAGAGCGCGCTGTGGTGGGAGGGGCCGGAGGAGACGGGGCCTGCAGAGGCGCCCGGACGTGCGGGCGGGGGTGGGCGGCGCGGGGAAAGGGGTGGAGGCAGGGGGTGGGGGGTGGGGTGGGGTTGGGCGAGGGGTGCGGGGGGCGTGGGGGCGTGGCGCGGAGGCGGCCTCGGCCGCGGGCTACTAAAAGGGAAGGCAGGCGGGGCGGGAGGCAAAAAGCCTACAGCACCCGGTATTCCCAGGCGGTCTCCCATCCAAGTACTAACCAGGCCCGACCCTGCTTAGCTTCCGAGATCAGACGAGATCGGGCGCGTTCAGGGTGGTATGGCCGTAGACGGGGGCGAGGGCCGCGGGCTGCCTCTTGAGGAGCCGCTTCGCCGGCGCCGGCGCCTCCCCGACAGCCCGACGGCCCGTCCGCCCCGGCAGGGCCCCGCCGCCCGCCCAGCCGGGGGGATGCAGGCCTCGGGTACCGCGGGGTGGAGGAGGGGCGGGTGGGGTGTGGGCGACCTCCCGGCCCAGGCCGGGCGGGAACCCAGCAAACCCTTCGGCGCTTGGCGCCCCGCCCCCCATCCCGCACGTCGCCCCCAGGAACGAGGCCCCGGAGGCTTCAGGGCCCGGGGCCGGCGGTCCGTTGTGCATTCCCCACCCCCACCCCCACCCCCCTGCCCCGCCCACGCGGCGCTAGGCGCAGCCCCACCGCAGCCCGGGCTGGCCATCCATCCGGCCCGACAGCAGTTGGCCCGAAGCCACTGGGAGCCACCGTGGAGTCGGCAAGGCCCCTTGGCGCCGTAGCACGGCCAGCCGCCGAGCACGGGACCCCGACCCTGGTGGCCGGCAAGGCGCGGGGGCGGCGGCCCTGGCCCCCGATGCCTCTCCCGCCCCCGGCCGTGGCGCAACGGCGGAGGGAGGGCTTGTCCCGCAGGCAGCCGTGCACAGACACACCGGCAGACAGGTGGCTGCGCCGGAGCCGGCTGGCCGCCGCTGGCGGCGGCCAAGTGCGGGCCGAGCGGCTCGCGGGCCGCACGGACGGCCCGCGGGCCTGCGGCGCAGTCTGGGTCCGGGCCAGCCACCCCCGGAGCGTCACGTGGGCCGCCGGCCACCGGGGCCGCCTTTCTGGCCGCCTGGCCGGCCAGGGGGGCGGGCAGTGCCCCCTCCAGAGCGCGCTGTGGTGGGAGGGGCCGGAGGAGACGGGGCCTGCAGAGGCGCCCGGACGTGCGGGCGGGGGTGGGCGGCGCGGGGAAAGGGGTGGAGGCAGGGGGTGGGGTGGGGTTGGGCGAGGGGTGCGGGGGGCGTGGGGGCGTGGCGCGGAGGCGGCCTCGGCCGCGGGCTACTAAAAGGGAAGGCAGGCGGGGCGGGAGGCAAAAAGCCTACAGCACCCGGTATTCCCAGGCGGTCTCCCATCCAAGTACTAACCAGGCCCGACCCTGCTTAGCTTCCGAGATCAGACGAGATCGGGCGCGTTCAGGGTGGTATGGCCGTAGACGGGGGCGAGGGCCGCGGGCTGCCTCTTGAGGAGCCGCTTCGCCGGCGCCGGCGCCTCCCCGACAGCCCGACGGCCCGTCCGCCCCGGCAGGGCCCCGCCGCCCGCCCAGCCGGGGGGATGCAGGCCTCGGGTACCGCGGGGTGGAGGAGGGGCGGGTGGGGTGTGGGCGACCTCCCGGCCCAGGCCGGGCGGGAACCCAGCAAACCCTTCGGCGCTTGGCGCCCCGCCCCCCATCCCGCACGTCGCCCCCAGGAACGAGGCCCCGGAGGCTTCAGGGCCCGGGGCCGGCGGTCCGTTGTGCATTCCCCACCCCCACCCCCCTGCCCCGCCCACGCGGCGCTAGGCGCAGCCCCACCGCAGCCCGGGCTGGCCATCCATCCGGCCCGACAGCAGTTGGCCCGAAGCCACTGGGAGCCACCGTGGAGTCGGCAAGGCCCCTTGGCGCCGTAGCACGGCCAGCCGCCGAGCACGGGACCCCGACCCTGGTGGCCGGCAAGGCGCGGGGGCGGCGGCCCTGGCCCCCGATGCCTCTCCCGCCCCCGGCCGTGGCGCAACGGCGGAGGGAGGACTTGTCCCGCAGGCAGCCGTGCACAGACACACCGGCAGACAGGTGGCTGCGCCGGAGCCGGCTGGCCGCCGCTGGCGGCGGCCAAGTGCGGGCCGAGCGGCTCGCGGGCCGCACGGACGGCCCGCGGGCCTGCGGCGCAGTCTGGGTCCGGGCCAGCCACCCCCGGAGCGTCACGTGGGCCGCCGGCCACCGGGGCCGCCTTTCTGGCCGCCTGGCCGGCCAGGGGGGCGGGCAGTGCCCCCTCCAGAGCGCGCTGTGGTGGGAGGGGCCGGAGGAGACGGGGCCTGCAGAGGCGCCCGGACGTGCGGGCGGGGGTGGGCGGCGCGGGGAAAGGGGTGGAGGCAGGGGGTGGGGGGTGGGGTGGGGTTGGGCGAGGGGTGCGGGGGGCGTGGGGGCGTGGCGCGGAGGCGGCCTCGGCCGCGGGCTACTAAAAGGGAAGGCAGGCGGGGCGGGAGGCAAAAAGCCTACAGCACCCGGTATTCCCAGGCGGTCTCCCATCCAAGTACTAACCAGGCCCGACCCTGCTTAGCTTCCGAGATCAGACGAGATCGGGCGCGTTCAGGGTGGTATGGCCGTAGACGGGGGCGAGGGCCGCGGGCTGCCTCTTGAGGAGCCGCTTCGCCGGCGCCGGCGCCTCCCCGACAGCCCGACGGCCCGTCCGCCCCGGCAGGGCCCCGCCGCCCGCCCAGCCGGGGGGATGCAGGCCTCGGGTACCGCGGGGTGGAGGAGGGGCGGGTGGGGTGTGGGCGACCTCCCGGCCCAGGCCGGGCGGGAACCCAGCAAACCCTTCGGCGCTTGGCGCCCCGCCCCCCATCCCGCACGTCGCCCCCAGGAACGAGGCCCCGGAGGCTTCAGGGCCCGGGGCCGGCGGTCCGTTGTGCATTCCCCACCCCCACCCCCCTGCCCCGCCCACGCGGCGCTAGGCGCAGCCCCACCGCAGCCCGGGCTGGCCATCCATCCGGCCCGACAGCAGTTGGCCCGAAGCCACTGGGAGCCACCGTGGAGTCGGCAAGGCCCCTTGGCGCCGTAGCACGGCCAGCCGCCGAGCACGGGACCCCGACCCTGGTGGCCGGCAAGGCGCGGGGGCGGCGGCCCTGGCCCCCGATGCCTCTCCCGCCCCCGGCCGTGGCGCAACGGCGGAGGGAGGGCTTGTCCCGCAGGCAGCCGTGCACAGACACACCGGCAGACAGGTGGCTGCGCCGGAGCCGGCTGGCCGCCGCTGGCGGCGGCCAAGTGCGGGCCGAGCGGCTCGCGGGCCGCACGGACGGCCCGCGGGCCTGCGGCGCAGTCTGGGTCCGGGCCAGCCACCCCCGGAGCGTCACGTGGGCCGCCGGCCACCGGGGCCGCCTTTCTGGCCGCCTGGCCGGCCAGGGGGGCGGGCAGTGCCCCCTCCAGAGCGCGCTGTGGTGGGAGGGGCCGGAGGAGACGGGGCCTGCAGAGGCGCCCGGACGTGCGGGCGGGGGTGGGCGGCGCGGGGAAAGGGGTGGAGGCAGGGGGTGGGGGGTGGGGTGGGGTTGGGCGAGGGGTGCGGGGGGCGTGGGGGCGTGGCGCGGAGGCGGCCTCGGCCGCGGGCTACTAAAAGGGAAGGCAGGCGGGGCGGGAGGCAAAAAGCCTACAGCACCCGGTATTCCCAGGCGGTCTCCCATCCAAGTACTAACCAGGCCCGACCCTGCTTAGCTTCCGAGATCAGACGAGATCGGGCGCGTTCAGGGTGGTATGGCCGTAGACGGGGGCGAGGGCCGCGGGCTGCCTCTTGAGGAGTCGCTTCGCCGGCGCCGGCGCCTCCCCGACAGCCCGACGGCCCGTCCGCCCCGGCAGGGCCCCGCCGCCCGCCCAGCCGGGGGGATGCAGGCCTCGGGTACCGCGGGGTGGAGGAGGGGCGGGTGGGGTGTGGGCGACCTCCCGGCCCAGGCCGGGCGGGAACCCAGCAAACCCTTCGGCGCTTGGCGCCCCGCCCCCCATCCCGCACGTCGCCCCCAGGAACGAGGCCCCGGAGGCTTCAGGGCCCGGGGCCGGCGGTCCGTTGTGCATTCCCCACCCCCACCCCCACCCCCCTGCCCCGCCCACGCGGCGCTAGGCGCAGCCCCACCGCAGCCCGGGCTGGCCATCCATCCGGCCCGACAGCAGTTGGCCCGAAGCCACTGGGAGCCACCGTGGAGTCGGCAAGGCCCCTTGGCGCCGTAGCACGGCCAGCCGCCGAGCACGGGACCCCGACCCTGGTGGCCGGCAAGGCGCGGGGGCGGCGGCCCTGGCCCCCGATGCCTCTCCCGCCCCCGGCCGTGGCGCAACGGCGGAGGGAGGGCTTGTCCCGCAGGCAGCCGTGCACAGACACACCGGCAGACAGGTGGCTGCGCCGGAGCCGGCTGGCCGCCGCTGGCGGCGGCCAAGTGCGGGCCGAGCGGCTCGCGGGCCGCACGGACGGCCCGCGGGCCTGCGGCGCAGTCTGGGTCCGGGCCAGCCACCCCCGGAGCGTCACGTGGGCCGCCGGCCACCGGGGCCGCCTTTCTGGCCGCCTGGCCGGCCAGGGGGGCGGGCAGTGCCCCCTCCAGAGCGCGCTGTGGTGGGAGGGGCCGGAGGAGACGGGGCCTGCAGAGGCGCCCGGACGTGCGGGCGGGGGTGGGCGGCGCGGGGAAAGGGGTGGAGGCAGGGGGTGGGGGGTGGGGTGGGGTTGGGCGAGGGGTGCGGGGGGCGTGGGGGCGTGGCGCGGAGGCGGCCTCGGCCGCGGGCTACTAAAAGGGAAGGCAGGCGGGGCGGGAGGCAAAAAGCCTACAGCACCCGGTATTCCCAGGCGGTCTCCCATCCAAGTACTAACCAGGCCCGACCCTGCTTAGCTTCCGAGATCAGACGAGATCGGGCGCGTTCAGGGTGGTATGGCCGTAGACGGGGGCGAGGGCCGCGGGCTGCCTCTTGAGGAGCCGCTTCGCCGGCGCCGGCGCCTCCCCGACAGCCCGACGGCCCGTCCGCCCCGGCAGGGCCCCGCCGCCCGCCCAGCCGGGGGGATGCAGGCCTCGGGTACCGCGGGGTGGAGGAGGGGCGGGTGGGGTGTGGGCGACCTCCCGGCCCAGGCCGGGCGGGAACCCAGCAAACCCTTCGGCGCTTGGCGCCCCGCCCCCCATCCCGCACGTCGCCCCCAGGAACGAGGCCCCGGAGGCTTCAGGGCCCGGGGCCGGCGGTCCGTTGTGCATTCCCCACCCCCACCCCCACCCCCCTGCCCCGCCCACGCGGCGCTAGGCGCAGCCCCACCGCAGCCCGGGCTGGCCATCCATCCGGCCCGACAGCAGTTGGCCCGAAGCCACTGGGAGCCACCGTGGAGTCGGCAAGGCCCCTTGGCGCCGTAGCACGGCCAGCCGCCGAGCACGGGACCCCGACCCTGGTGGCCGGCAAGGCGCGGGGGCGGCGGCCCTGGCCCCCGATGCCTCTCCCGCCCCCGGCCGTGGCGCAACGGCGGAGGGAGGGCTTGTCCCGCAGGCAGCCGTGCACAGACACACCGGCAGACAGGTGGCTGCGCCGGAGCCGGCTGGCCGCCGCTGGCGGCGGCCAAGTGCGGGCCGAGCGGCTCGCGGGCCGCACGGACGGCCCGCGGGCCTGCGGCGCAGTCTGGGTCCGGGCCAGCCACCCCCGGAGCGTCACGTGGGCCGCCGGCCACCGGGGCCGCCTTTCTGGCCGCCTGGCCGGCCAGGGGGGCGGGCAGTGCCCCCTCCAGAGCGCGCTGTGGTGGGAGGGGCCGGAGGAGACGGGGCCTGCAGAGGCGCCCGGACGTGCGGGCGGGGGTGGGCGGCGCGGGGAAAGGGGTGGAGGCAGGGGGTGGGGTGGGGTTGGGCGAGGGGTGCGGGGGGCGTGGGGGCGTGGCGCGGAGGCGGCCTCGGCCGCGGGCTACTAAAAGGGAAGGCAGGCGGGGCGGGAGGCAAAAAGCCTACAGCACCCGGTATTCCCAGGCGGTCTCCCATCCAAGTACTAACCAGGCCCGACCCTGCTTAGCTTCCGAGATCAGACGAGATCGGGCGCGTTCAGGGTGGTATGGCCGTAGACGGGGGCGAGGGCCGCGGGCTGCCTCTTGAGGAGTCGCTTCGCCGGCGCCGGCGCCTCCCCGACAGCCCGACAGCCCGTCCGCCCCGGCAGGGCCCCGCCGCCCGCCCAGCCGGGGGGATGCAGGCCTCGGGTACCGCGGGGTGGAGGAGGGGCGGGTGGGGTGTGGGCGACCTCCCGGCCCAGGCCGGGCGGGAACCCAGCAAACCCTTCGGCGCTTGGCGCCCCGCCCCCCATCCCGCACGTCGCCCCCAGGAACGAGGCCCCGGAGGCTTCAGGGCCCGGGGCCGGCGGTCCGTTGTGCATTCCCCACCCCCACCCCCCTGCCCCGCCCACGCGGCGCTAGGCGCAGCCCCACCGCAGCCCGGGCTGGCCATCCATCCGGCCCGACAGCAGTTGGCCCGAAGCCACTGGGAGCCACCGTGGAGTCGGCAAGGCCCCTTGGCGCCGTAGCACGGCCAGCCGCCGAGCACGGGACCCCGACCCTGGTGGCCGGCAAGGCGCGGGGGCGGCGGCCCTGGCCCCCGATGCCTCTCCCGCCCCCGGCCGTGGCGCAACGGCGGAGGGAGGGCTTGTCCCGCAGGCAGCCGTGCACAGACACACCGGCAGACAGGTGGCTGCGCCGGAGCCGGCTGGCCGCCGCTGGCGGCGGCCAAGTGCGGGCCGAGCGGCTCGCGGGCCGCACGGACGGCCCGCGGGCCTGCGGCGCAGTCTGGGTCCGGGCCAGCCACCCCCGGAGCGTCACGTGGGCCGCCGGCCACCGGGGCCGCCTTTCTGGCCGCCTGGCCGGCCAGGGGGGCGGGCAGTGCCCCCTCCAGAGCGCGCTGTGGTGGGAGGGGCCGGAGGAGACGGGGCCTGCAGAGGCGCCCGGACGTGCGGGCGGGGGTGGGCGGCGCGGGGAAAGGGGTGGAGGCAGGGGGTGGGGGGTGGGGGGTGGGGGGTGGGGTGGGTTTGGGCGAGGGGTGCGGGGGGCGTGGGGGCGTGGCGCGGAGGCGGCCTCGGCCGCGGGCTACTAAAAGGGAAGGCAGGCGGGGCGGGAGGCAAAAAGCCTACAGCACCCGGTATTCCCAGGCGGTCTCCCATCCAAGTACTAACCAGGCCCGACCCTGCTTAGCTTCCGAGATCAGACGAGATCGGGCGCGTTCAGGGTGGTATGGCCGTAGACGGGGGCGAGGGCCGCGGGCTGCCTCTTGAGGAGCCGCTTCGCCGGCGCCGGCGCCTCCCCGACAGCCCGACGGCCCGTCCGCCCCGGCAGGGCCCCGCCGCCCGCCCAGCCGGGGGGATGCAGGCCTCGGGTACCGCGGGGTGGAGGAGGGGCGGGTGGGGTGTGGGCGACCTCCCGGCCCAGGCCGGGCGGGAACCCAGCAAACCCTTCGGCGCTTGGCGCCCCGCCCCCCATCCCGCACGTCGCCCCCAGGAACGAGGCCCCGGAGGCTTCAGGGCCCGGGGCCGGCGGTCCGTTGTGCATTCCCCACCCCCACCCCCCTGCCCCGCCCACGCGGCGCTAGGCGCAGCCCCACCGCAGCCCGGGCTGGCCATCCATTCGGCCCGACAGCAGTTGGCCCGAAGCCACTGGGAGCCACCGTGGAGTCGGCAAGGCCCCTTGGCGCCGTAGCACGGCCAGCCGCCGAGCACGGGACCCCGACCCTGGTGGCCGGCAAGGCGCGGGGGCGGCGGCCCTGGCCCCCGATGCCTCTCCCGCCCCCGGCCGTGGCGCAACGGCGGAGGGAGGGCTTGTCCCGCAGGCAGCCGTGCACAGACACACCGGCAGACAGGTGGCTGCGCCGGAGCCGGCTGGCCGCCGCTGGCGGCGGCCAAGTGCGGGCCGAGCGGCTCGCGGGCCGCACGGACGGCCCGCGGGCCTGCGGCGCAGTCTGGGTCCGGGCCAGCCACCCCCGGAGCGTCACGTGGGCCGCCGGCCACCGGGGCCGCCTTTCTGGCCGCCTGGCCGGCCAGGGGGGCGGGCAGTGCCCCCTCCAGAGCGCGCTGTGGTGGGAGGGGCCGGAGGAGACGGGGCCTGCAGAGGCGCCCGGACGTGCGGGCGGGGGTGGGCGGCGCGGGGAAAGGGGTGGAGGCAGGGGGTGGGGGGTGGGGTGGGGTTGGGCGAGGGGTGCGGGGGGCGTGGGGGCGTGGCGCGGAGGCGGCCTCGGCCGCGGGCTACTAAAAGGGAAGGCAGGCGGGGCGGGAGGCAAAAAGCCTACAGCACCCGGTATTCCCAGGCGGTCTCCCATCCAAGTACTAACCAGGCCCGACCCTGCTTAGCTTCCGAGATCAGACGAGATCGGGCGCGTTCAGGGTGGTATGGCCGTAGACGGGGGCGAGGGCCGCGGGCTGCCTCTTGAGGAGCCGCTTCGCCGGCGCCGGCGCCTCCCCGACAGCCCGACGGCCCGTCCGCCCCGGCAGGGCCCCGCCGCCCGCCCAGCCGGGGGGATGCAGGCCTCGGGTACCGCGGGGTGGAGGAGGGGCGGGTGGGGTGTGGGCGACCTCCCGGCCCAGGCCGGGCGGGAACCCAGCAAACCCTTCGGCGCTTGGCGCCCCGCCCCCCATCCCGCACGTCGCCCCCAGGAACGAGGCCCCGGAGGCTTCAGGGCCCGGGGCCGGCGGTCCGTTGTGCATTCCCCACCCCCACCCCCCTGCCCCGCCCACGCGGCGCTAGGCGCAGCCCCACCGCAGCCCGGGCTGGCCATCCATCCGGCCCGACAGCAGTTGGCCCGAAGCCACTGGGAGCCACCGTGGAGTCGGCAAGGCCCCTTGGCGCCGTAGCACGGCCAGCCGCCGAGCACGGGACCCCGACCCTGGTGGCCGGCAAGGCGCGGGGGCGGCGGCCCTGGCCCCCGATGCCTCTCCCGCCCCCGGCCGTGGCGCAACGGCGGAGGGAGGGCTTGTCCCGCAGGCAGCCGTGCACAGACACACCGGCAGACAGGTGGCTGCGCCGGAGCCGGCTGGCCGCCGCTGGCGGCGGCCAAGTGCGGGCCGAGCGGCTCGCGGGCCGCACGGACGGCCCGCGGGCCTGCGGCGCAGTCTGGGTCCGGGCCAGCCACCCCCGGAGCGTCACGTGGGCCGCCGGCCACCGGGGCCGCCTTTCTGGCCGCCTGGCCGGCCAGGGGGGCGGGCAGTGCCCCCTCCAGAGCGCGCTGTGGTGGGAGGGGCCGGAGGAGACGGGGCCTGCAGAGGCGCCCGGACGTGCGGGCGGGGGTGGGCGGCGCGGGGAAAGGGGTGGAGGCAGGGCGTGGGGGGGGGGGTGGGGTGGGGTTGGGCGAGGGGTGCGGGGGGCGTGGGGGCGTGGCGCGGAGGCGGCCTCGGCCGCGGGCTACTAAAAGGGAAGGCAGGCGGGGCGGGAGGCAAAAAGCCTACAGCACCCGGTATTCCCAGGCGGTCTCCCATCCAAGTACTAACCAGGCCCGACCCTGCTTAGCTTCCGAGATCAGACGAGATCGGGCGCGTTCAGGGTGGTATGGCCGTAGACGGGGGCGAGGGCCGCGGGCTGCCTCTTGAGGAGCCGCTTCGCCGGCGCCGGCGCCTCCCCGACAGCCCGACGGCCCGTCCGCCCCGGCAGGGCCCCGCCGCCCGCCCAGCCGGGGGGATGCAGGCCTCGGGTACCGCGGGGTGGAGGAGGGGCGGGTGGGGTGTGGGCGACCTCCCGGCCCAGGCCGGGCGGGAACCCAGCAAACCCTTCGGCGCTTGGCGCCCCGCCCCCCATCCCGCACGTCGCCCCCAGGAACGAGGCCCCGGAGGCTTCAGGGCCCGGGGCCGGCGGTCCGTTGTGCATTCCCCACCCCCACCCCCCTGCCCCGCCCACGCGGCGCTAGGCGCAGCCCCACCGCAGCCCGGGCTGGCCATCCATTCGGCCCGACAGCAGTTGGCCCGAAGCCACTGGGAGCCACCGTGGAGTCGGCAAGGCCCCTTGGCGCCGTAGCACGGCCAGCCGCCGAGCACGGGACCCCGACCCTGGTGGCCGGCAAGGCGCGGGGGCGGCGGCCCTGGCCCCCGATGCCTCTCCCGCCCCCGGCCGTGGCGCAACGGCGGAGGGAGGGCTTGTCCCGCAGGCAGCCGTGCACAGACACACCGGCAGACAGGTGGCTGCGCCGGAGCCGGCTGGCCGCCGCTGGCGGCGGCCAAGTGCGGGCCGAGCGGCTCGCGGGCCGCACGGACGGCCCGCGGGCCTGCGGCGCAGTCTGGGTCCGGGCCAGCCACCCCCGGAGCGTCACGTGGGCCGCCGGCCACCGGGGCCGCCTTTCTGGCCGCCTGGCCGGCCAGGGGGGCGGGCAGTGCCCCCTCCAGAGCGCGCTGTGGTGGGAGGGGCCGGAGGAGACGGGGCCTGCAGAGGCGCCCGGACGTGCGGGCGGGGGTGGGCGGCGCGGGGAAAGGGGTGGAGGCAGGGGGTGGGGGGTGGGGTGGGGTTGGGCGAGGGGTGCGGGGGGCGTGGGGGCGTGGCGCGGAGGCGGCCTCGGCCGCGGGCTACTAAAAGGGAAGGCAGGCGGGGCGGGAGGCAAAAAGCCTACAGCACCCGGTATTCCCAGGCGGTCTCCCATCCAAGTACTAACCAGGCCCGACCCTGCTTAGCTTCCGAGATCAGACGAGATCGGGCGCGTTCAGGGTGGTATGGCCGTAGACGGGGGCGAGGGCCGCGGGCTGCCTCTTGAGGAGCCGCTTCGCCGGCGCCGGCGCCTCCCCGACAGCCCGACGGCCCGTCCGCCCCGGCAGGGCCCCGCCGCCCGCCCAGCCGGGGGGATGCAGGCCTCGGGTACCGCGGGGTGGAGGAGGGGCGGGTGGGGTGTGGGCGACCTCCCGGCCCAGGCCGGGCGGGAACCCAGCAAACCCTTCGGCGCTTGGCGCCCCGCCCCCCATCCCGCACGTCGCCCCCAGGAACGAGGCCCCGGAGGCTTCAGGGCCCGGGGCCGGCGGTCCGTTGTGCATTCCCCACCCCCACCCCCCTGCCCCGCCCACGCGGCGCTAGGCGCAGCCCCACCGCAGCCCGGGCTGGCCATCCATCCGGCCCGACAGCAGTTGGCCCGAAGCCACTGGGAGCCACCGTGGAGTCGGCAAGGCCCCTTGGCGCCGTAGCACGGCCAGCCGCCGAGCACGGGACCCCGACCCTGGTGGCCGGCAAGGCGCGGGGGCGGCGGCCCTGGCCCCCGATGCCTCTCCCGCCCCCGGCCGTGGCGCAACGGCGGAGGGAGGGCTTGTCCCGCAGGCAGCCGTGCACAGACACACCGGCAGACAGGTGGCTGCGCCGGAGCCGGCTGGCCGCCGCTGGCGGCGGCCAAGTGCGGGCCGAGCGGCTCGCGGGCCGCACGGACGGCCCGCGGGCCTGCGGCGCAGTCTGGGTCCGGGCCAGCCACCCCCGGAGCGTCACGTGGGCCGCCGGCCACCGGGGCCGCCTTTCTGGCCGCCTGGCCGGCCAGGGGGGCGGGCAGTGCCCCCTCCAGAGCGCGCTGTGGTGGGAGGGGCCGGAGGAGACGGGGCCTGCAGAGGCGCCCGGACGTGCGGGCGGGGGTGGGCGGCGCGGGGAAAGGGGTGGAGGCAGGGGGTGGGGTGGGGTTGGGCGAGGGGTGCGGGGGGCGTGGGGGCGTGGCGCGGAGGCGGCCTCGGCCGCGGGCTACTAAAAGGGAAGGCAGGCGGGGCGGGAGGCAAAAAGCCTACAGCACCCGGTATTCCCAGGCGGTCTCCCATCCAAGTACTAACCAGGCCCGACCCTGCTTAGCTTCCGAGATCAGACGAGATCGGGCGCGTTCAGGGTGGTATGGCCGTAGACGGGGGCGAGGGCCGCGGGCTGCCTCTTGAGGAGCCGCTTCGCCGGCGCCGGCGCCTCCCCGACAGCCCGACGGCCCGTCCGCCCCGGCAGGGCCCCGCCGCCCGCCCAGCCGGGGGGATGCAGGCCTCGGGTACCGCGGGGTGGAGGAGGGGCGGGTGGGGTGTGGGCGACCTCCCGGCCCAGGCCGGGCGGGAACCCAGCAAACCCTTCGGCGCTTGGCGCCCCGCCCCCCATCCCGCACGTCGCCCCCAGGAACGAGGCCCCGGAGGCTTCAGGGCCCGGGGCCGGCGGTCCGTTGTGCATTCCCCACCCCCACCCCCCTGCCCCGCCCACGCGGCGCTAGGCGCAGCCCCACCGCAGCCCGGGCTGGCCATCCATCCGGCCCGACAGCAGTTGGCCCGAAGCCACTGGGAGCCACCGTGGAGTCGGCAAGGCCCCTTGGCGCCGTAGCACGGCCAGCCGCCGAGCACGGGACCCCGACCCTGGTGGCCGGCAAGGCGCGGGGGCGGCGGCCCTGGCCCCCGATGCCTCTCCCGCCCCCGGCCGTGGCGCAACGGCGGAGGGAGGGCTTGTCCCGCAGGCAGCCGTGCACAGACACACCGGCAGACAGGTGGCTGCGCCGGAGCCGGCTGGCCGCCGCTGGCGGCGGCCAAGTGCGGGCCGAGCGGCTCGCGGGCCGCACGGACGGCCCGCGGGCCTGCGGCGCAGTCTGGGTCCGGGCCAGCCACCCCCGGAGCGTCACGTGGGCCGCCGGCCACCGGGGCCGCCTTTCTGGCCGCCTGGCCGGCCAGGGGGGCGGGCAGTGCCCCCTCCAGAGCGCGCTGTGGTGGGAGGGGCCGGAGGAGACGGGGCCTGCAGAGGCGCCCGGACGTGCGGGCGGGGGTGGGCGGCGCGGGGAAAGGGGTGGAGGCAGGGGGTGGGGGGTGGGGGGTGGGGGGTGGGGTGGGGTTGGGCGAGGGGTGCGGGGGGCGTGGGGGCGTGGCGCGGAGGCGGCCTCGGCCGCGGGCTACTAAAAGGGAAGGCAGGCGGGGCGGGAGGCAAAAAGCCTACAGCACCCGGTATTCCCAGGCGGTCTCCCATCCAAGTACTAACCAGGCCCGACCCTGCTTAGCTTCCGAGATCAGACGAGATCGGGCGCGTTCAGGGTGGTATGGCCGTAGACGGGGGCGAGGGCCGCGGGCTGCCTCTTGAGGAGCCGCTTCGCCGGCGCCGGCGCCTCCCCGACAGCCCGACGGCCCGTCCGCCCCGGCAGGGCCCCGCCGCCCGCCCAGCCGGGGGGATGCAGGCCTCGGGTACCGCGGGGTGGAGGAGGGGCGGGTGGGGTGTGGGCGACCTCCCGGCCCAGGCCGGGCGGGAACCCAGCAAACCCTTCGGCGCTTGGCGCCCCGCCCCCCATCCCGCACGTCGCCCCCAGGAACGAGGCCCCGGAGGCTTCAGGGCCCGGGGCCGGCGGTCCGTTGTGCATTCCCCACCCCCACCCCCCTGCCCCGCCCACGCGGCGCTAGGCGCAGCCCCACCGCAGCCCGGGCTGGCCATCCATCCGGCCCGACAGCAGTTGGCCCGAAGCCACTGGGAGCCACCGTGGAGTCGGCAAGGCCCCTTGGCGCCGTAGCACGGCCAGCCGCCGAGCACGGGACCCCGACCCTGGTGGCCGGCAAGGCGCGGGGGCGGCGGCCCTGGCCCCCGATGCCTCTCCCGCCCCCGGCCGTGGCGCAACGGCGGAGGGAGGGCTTGTCCCGCAGGCAGCCGTGCACAGACACACCGGCAGACAGGTGGCTGCGCCGGAGCCGGCTGGCCGCCGCTGGCGGCGGCCAAGTGCGGGCCGAGCGGCTCGCGGGCCGCACGGACGGCCCGCGGGCCTGCGGCGCAGTCTGGGTCCGGGCCAGCCACCCCCGGAGCGTCACGTGGGCCGCCGGCCACCGGGGCCGCCTTTCTGGCCGCCTGGCCGGCCAGGGGGGCGGGCAGTGCCCCCTCCAGAGCGCGCTGTGGTGGGAGGGGCCGGAGGAGACGGGGCCTGCAGAGGCGCCCGGACGTGCGGGCGGGGGTGGGCGGCGCGGGGAAAGGGGTGGAGGCAGGGGGTGGGGGGTGGGGTGGGGTTGGGCGAGGGGTGCGGGGGGCGTGGGGGCGTGGCGCGGAGGCGGCCTCGGCCGCGGGCTACTAAAAGGGAAGGCAGGCGGGGCGGGAGGCAAAAAGCCTACAGCACCCGGTATTCCCAGGCGGTCTCCCATCCAAGTACTAACCAGGCCCGACCCTGCTTAGCTTCCGAGATCAGACGAGATCGGGCGCGTTCAGGGTGGTATGGCCGTAGACGGGGGCGAGGGCCGCGGGCTGCCTCTTGAGGAGCCGCTTCGCCGGCGCCGGCGCCTCCCCGACAGCCCGACGGCCCGTCCGCCCCGGCAGGGCCCCGCCGCCCGCCCAGCCGGGGGGATGCAGGCCTCGGGTACCGCGGGGTGGAGGAGGGGCGGGTGGGGTGTGGGCGACCTCCCGGCCCAGGCCGGGCGGGAACCCAGCAAACCCTTCGGCGCTTGGCGCCCCGCCCCCCATCCCGCACGTCGCCCCCAGGAACGAGGCCCCGGAGGCTTCAGGGCCCGGGGCCGGCGGTCCGTTGTGCATTCCCCACCCCCACCCCCCTGCCCCGCCCACGCGGCGCTAGGCGCAGCCCCACCGCAGCCCGGGCTGGCCATCCATTCGGCCCGACAGCAGTTGGCCCGAAGCCACTGGGAGCCACCGTGGAGTCGGCAAGGCCCCTTGGCGCCGTAGCACGGCCAGCCGCCGAGCACGGGACCCCGACCCTGGTGGCCGGCAAGGCGCGGGGGCGGCGGCCCTGGCCCCCGATGCCTCTCCCGCCCCCGGCCGTGGCGCAACGGCGGAGGGAGGGCTTGTCCCGCAGGCAGCCGTGCACAGACACACCGGCAGACAGGTGGCTGCGCCGGAGCCGGCTGGCCGCCGCTGGCGGCGGCCAAGTGCGGGCCGAGCGGCTCGCGGGCCGCACGGACGGCCCGCGGGCCTGCGGCGCAGTCTGGGTCCGGGCCAGCCACCCCCGGAGCGTCACGTGGGCCGCCGGCCACCGGGGCCGCCTTTCTGGCCGCCTGGCCGGCCAGGGGGGCGGGCAGTGCCCCCTCCAGAGCGCGCTGTGGTGGGAGGGGCCGGAGGAGACGGGGCCTGCAGAGGCGCCCGGACGTGCGGGCGGGGGTGGGCGGCGCGGGGAAAGGGGTGGAGGCAGGGGGTGGGGGGTGGGGTGGGGTTGGGCGAGGGGTGCGGGGGGCGTGGGGGCGTGGCGCGGAGGCGGCCTCGGCCGCGGGCTACTAAAAGGGAAGGCAGGCGGGGCGGGAGGCAAAAAGCCTACAGCACCCGGTATTCCCAGGCGGTCTCCCATCCAAGTACTAACCAGGCCCGACCCTGCTTAGCTTCCGAGATCAGACGAGATCGGGCGCGTTCAGGGTGGTATGGCCGTAGACGGGGGCGAGGGCCGCGGGCTGCCTCTTGAGGAGCCGCTTCGCCGGCGCCGGCGCCTCCCCGACAGCCCGACGGCCCGTCCGCCCCGGCAGGGCCCCGCCGCCCGCCCAGCCGGGGGGATGCAGGCCTCGGGTACCGCGGGGTGGAGGAGGGGCGGGTGGGGTGTGGGCGACCTCCCGGCCCAGGCCGGGCGGGAACCCAGCAAACCCTTCGGCGCTTGGCGCCCCGCCCCCCATCCCGCACGTCGCCCCCAGGAACGAGGCCCCGGAGGCTTCAGGGCCCGGGGCCGGCGGTCCGTTGTGCATTCCCCACCCCCACCCCCCTGCCCCGCCCACGCGGCGCTAGGCGCAGCCCCACCGCAGCCCGGGCTGGCCATCCATCCGGCCCGACAGCAGTTGGCCCGAAGCCACTGGGAGCCACCGTGGAGTCGGCAAGGCCCCTTGGCGCCGTAGCACGGCCAGCCGCCGAGCACGGGACCCCGACCCTGGTGGCCGGCAAGGCGCGGGGGCGGCGGCCCTGGCCCCCGATGCCTCTCCCGCCCCCGGCCGTGGCGCAACGGCGGAGGGAGGGCTTGTCCCGCAGGCAGCCGTGCACAGACACACCGGCAGACAGGTGGCTGCGCCGGAGCCGGCTGGCCGCCGCTGGCGGCGGCCAAGTGCGGGCCGAGCGGCTCGCGGGCCGCACGGACGGCCCGCGGGCCTGCGGCGCAGTCTGGGTCCGGGCCAGCCACCCCCGGAGCGTCACGTGGGCCGCCGGCCACCGGGGCCGCCTTTCTGGCCGCCTGGCCGGCCAGGGGGGCGGGCAGTGCCCCCTCCAGAGCGCGCTGTGGTGGGAGGGGCCGGAGGAGACGGGGCCTGCAGAGGCGCCCGGACGTGCGGGCGGGGGTGGGCGGCGCGGGGAAAGGGGTGGAGGCAGGGGGTGGGGGGTGGGGGGTGGGGGGTGGGGTGGGGTTGGGCGAGGGGTGCGGGGGGCGTGGGGGCGTGGCGCGGAGGCGGCCTCGGCCGCGGGCTACTAAAAGGGAAGGCAGGCGGGGCGGGAGGCAAAAAGCCTACAGCACCCGGTATTCCCAGGCGGTCTCCCATCCAAGTACTAACCAGGCCCGACCCTGCTTAGCTTCCGAGATCAGACGAGATCGGGCGCGTTCAGGGTGGTATGGCCGTAGACGGGGGCGAGGGCCGCGGGCTGCCTCTTGAGGAGCCGCTTCGCCGGCGCCGGCGCCTCCCCGACAGCCCGACGGCCCGTCCGCCCCGGCAGGGCCCCGCCGCCCGCCCAGCCGGGGGGATGCAGGCCTCGGGTACCGCGGGGTGGAGGAGGGGCGGGTGGGGTGTGGGCGACCTCCCGGCCCAGGCCGGGCGGGAACCCAGCAAACCCTTCGGCGCTTGGCGCCCCGCCCCCCATCCCGCACGTCGCCCCCAGGAACGAGGCCCCGGAGGCTTCAGGGCCCGGGGCCGGCGGTCCGTTGTGCATTCCCCACCCCCACCCCCCTGCCCCGCCCACGCGGCGCTAGGCGCAGCCCCACCGCAGCCCGGGCTGGCCATCCATTCGGCCCGACAGCAGTTGGCCCGAAGCCACTGGGAGCCACCGTGGAGTCGGCAAGGCCCCTTGGCGCCGTAGCACGGCCAGCCGCCGAGCACGGGACCCCGACCCTGGTGGCCGGCAAGGCGCGGGGGCGGCGGCCCTGGCCCCCGATGCCTCTCCCGCCCCCGGCCGTGGCGCAACGGCGGAGGGAGGGCTTGTCCCGCAGGCAGCCGTGCACAGACACACCGGCAGATAGGTGGCTGCGCCGGAGCCGGCTGGCCGCCGCTGGCGGCGGCCAAGTGCGGGCCGAGCGGCTCGCGGGCCGCACGGACGGCCCGCGGGCCTGCGGCGCAGTCTGGGTCCGGGCCAGCCACCCCCGGAGCGTCACGTGGGCCGCCGGCCACCGGGGCCGCCTTTCTGGCCGCCTGGCCGGCCAGGGGGGCGGGCAGTGCCCCCTCCAGAGCGCGCTGTGGTGGGAGGGGCCGGAGGAGACGGGGCCTGCAGAGGCGCCCGGACGTGCGGGCGGGGGTGGGCGGCGCGGGGAAAGGGGTGGAGGCAGGGGGTGGGGGGTGGGGTGGGGTTGGGCGAGGGGTGCGGGGGGCGTGGGGGCGTGGCGCGGAGGCGGCCTCGGCCGCGGGCTACTAAAAGGGAAGGCAGGCGGGGCGGGAGGCAAAAAGCCTACAGCACCCGGTATTCCCAGGCGGTCTCCCATCCAAGTACTAACCAGGCCCGACCCTGCTTAGCTTCCGAGATCAGACGAGATCGGGCGCGTTCAGGGTGGTATGGCCGTAGACGGGGGCGAGGGCCGCGGGCTGCCTCTTGAGGAGCCGCTTCGCCGGCGCCGGCGCCTCCCCGACAGCCCGACGGCCCGTCCGCCCCGGCAGGGCCCCGCCGCCCGCCCAGCCGGGGGGATGCAGGCCTCGGGTACCGCGGGGTGGAGGAGGGGCGGGTGGGGTGTGGGCGACCTCCCGGCCCAGGCCGGGCGGGAACCCAGCAAACCCTTCGGCGCTTGGCGCCCCGCCCCCCATCCCGCACGTCGCCCCCAGGAACGAGGCCCCGGAGGCTTCAGGGCCCGGGGCCGGCGGTCCGTTGTGCATTCCCCACCCCCACCCCCCTGCCCCGCCCACGCGGCGCTAGGCGCAGCCCCACCGCAGCCCGGGCTGGCCATCCATCCGGCCCGACAGCAGTTGGCCCGAAGCCACTGGGAGCCACCGTGGAGTCGGCAAGGCCCCTTGGCGCCGTAGCACGGCCAGCCGCCGAGCACGGGACCCCGACCCTGGTGGCCGGCAAGGCGCGGGGGCGGCGGCCCTGGCCCCCGATGCCTCTCCCGCCCCCGGCCGTGGCGCAACGGCGGAGGGAGGGCTTGTCCCGCAGGCAGCCGTGCACAGACACACCGGCAGACAGGTGGCTGCGCCGGAGCCGGCTGGCCGCCGCTGGCGGCGGCCAAGTGCGGGCCGAGCGGCTCGCGGGCCGCACGGACGGCCCGCGGGCCTGCGGCGCAGTCTGGGTCCGGGCCAGCCACCCCCGGAGCGTCACGTGGGCCGCCGGCCACCGGGGCCGCCTTTCTGGCCGCCTGGCCGGCCAGGGGGGCGGGCAGTGCCCCCTCCAGAGCGCGCTGTGGTGGGAGGGGCCGGAGGAGACGGGGCCTGCAGAGGCGCCCGGACGTGCGGGCGGGGGTGGGCGGCGCGGGGAAAGGGGTGGAGGCAGGGGGTGGGGTGGGGTTGGGCGAGGGGTGCGGGGGGCGTGGGGGCGTGGCGCGGAGGCGGCCTCGGCCGCGGGCTACTAAAAGGGAAGGCAGGCGGGGCGGGAGGCAAAAAGCCTACAGCACCCGGTATTCCCAGGCGGTCTCCCATCCAAGTACTAACCAGGCCCGACCCTGCTTAGCTTCCGAGATCAGACGAGATCGGGCGCGTTCAGGGTGGTATGGCCGTAGACGGGGGCGAGGGCCGCGGGCTGCCTCTTGAGGAGCCGCTTCGCCGGCGCCGGCGCCTCCCCGACAGCCCGACGGCCCGTCCGCCCCGGCAGGGCCCCGCCGCCCGCCCAGCCGGGGGGATGCAGGCCTCGGGTACCGCGGGGTGGAGGAGGGGCGGGTGGGGTGTGGGCGACCTCCCGGCCCAGGCCGGGCGGGAACCCAGCAAACCCTTCGGCGCTTGGCGCCCCGCCCCCCATCCCGCACGTCGCCCCCAGGAACGAGGCCCCGGAGGCTTCAGGGCCCGGGGCCGGCGGTCCGTTGTGCATTCCCCACCCCCACCCCCCTGCCCCGCCCACGCGGCGCTAGGCGCAGCCCCACCGCAGCCCGGGCTGGCCATCCATCCGGCCCGACAGCAGTTGGCCCGAAGCCACTGGGAGCCACCGTGGAGTCGGCAAGGCCCCTTGGCGCCGTAGCACGGCCAGCCGCCGAGCACGGGACCCCGACCCTGGTGGCCGGCAAGGCGCGGGGGCGGCGGCCCTGGCCCCCGATGCCTCTCCCGCCCCCGGCCGTGGCGCAACGGCGGAGGGAGGACTTGTCCCGCAGGCAGCCGTGCACAGACACACCGGCAGACAGGTGGCTGCGCCGGAGCCGGCTGGCCGCCGCTGGCGGCGGCCAAGTGCGGGCCGAGCGGCTCGCGGGCCGCACGGACGGCCCGCGGGCCTGCGGCGCAGTCTGGGTCCGGGCCAGCCACCCCCGGAGCGTCACGTGGGCCGCCGGCCACCGGGGCCGCCTTTCTGGCCGCCTGGCCGGCCAGGGGGGCGGGCAGTGCCCCCTCCAGAGCGCGCTGTGGTGGGAGGGGCCGGAGGAGACGGGGCCTGCAGAGGCGCCCGGACGTGCGGGCGGGGGTGGGCGGCGCGGGGAAAGGGGTGGAGGCAGGGGGTGGGGGGTGGGGTGGGGTTGGGCGAGGGGTGCGGGGGGCGTGGGGGCGTGGCGCGGAGGCGGCCTCGGCCGCGGGCTACTAAAAGGGAAGGCAGGCGGGGCGGGAGGCAAAAAGCCTACAGCACCCGGTATTCCCAGGCGGTCTCCCATCCAAGTACTAACCAGGCCCGACCCTGCTTAGCTTCCGAGATCAGACGAGATCGGGCGCGTTCAGGGTGGTATGGCCGTAGACGGGGGCGAGGGCCGCGGGCTGCCTCTTGAGGAGCCGCTTCGCCGGCGCCGGCGCCTCCCCGACAGCCCGACGGCCCGTCCGCCCCGGCAGGGCCCCGCCGCCCGCCCAGCCGGGGGGATGCAGGCCTCGGGTACCGCGGGGTGGAGGAGGGGCGGGTGGGGTGTGGGCGACCTCCCGGCCCAGGCCGGGCGGGAACCCAGCAAACCCTTCGGCGCTTGGCGCCCCGCCCCCCATCCCGCACGTCGCCCCCAGGAACGAGGCCCCGGAGGCTTCAGGGCCCGGGGCCGGCGGTCCGTTGTGCATTCCCCACCCCCACCCCCCTGCCCCGCCCACGCGGCGCTAGGCGCAGCCCCACCGCAGCCCGGGCTGGCCATCCATTCGGCCCGACAGCAGTTGGCCCGAAGCCACTGGGAGCCACCGTGGAGTCGGCAAGGCCCCTTGGCGCCGTAGCACGGCCAGCCGCCGAGCACGGGACCCCGACCCTGGTGGCCGGCAAGGCGCGGGGGCGGCGGCCCTGGCCCCCGATGCCTCTCCCGCCCCCGGCCGTGGCGCAACGGCGGAGGGAGGGCTTGTCCCGCAGGCAGCCGTGCACAGACACACCGGCAGACAGGTGGCTGCGCCGGAGCCGGCTGGCCGCCGCTGGCGGCGGCCAAGTGCGGGCCGAGCGGCTCGCGGGCCGCACGGACGGCCCGCGGGCCTGCGGCGCAGTCTGGGTCCGGGCCAGCCACCCCCGGAGCGTCACGTGGGCCGCCGGCCACCGGGGCCGCCTTTCTGGCCGCCTGGCCGGCCAGGGGGGCGGGCAGTGCCCCCTCCAGAGCGCGCTGTGGTGGGAGGGGCCGGAGGAGACGGGGCCTGCAGAGGCGCCCGGACGTGCGGGCGGGGGTGGGCGGCGCGGGGAAAGGGGTGGAGGCAGGGGGTGGGGGGTGGGGTGGGGTTGGGCGAGGGGTGCGGGGGGCGTGGGGGCGTGGCGCGGAGGCGGCCTCGGCCGCGGGCTACTAAAAGGGAAGGCAGGCGGGGCGGGAGGCAAAAAGCCTACAGCACCCGGTATTCCCAGGCGGTCTCCCATCCAAGTACTAACCAGGCCCGACCCTGCTTAGCTTCCGAGATCAGACGAGATCGGGCGCGTTCAGGGTGGTATGGCCGTAGACGGGGGCGAGGGCCGCGGGCTGCCTCTTGAGGAGCCGCTTCGCCGGCGCCGGCGCCTCCCCGACAGCCCGACGGCCCGTCCGCCCCGGCAGGGCCCCGCCGCCCGCCCAGCCGGGGGGATGCAGGCCTCGGGTACCGCGGGGTGGAGGAGGGGCGGGTGGGGTGTGGGCGACCTCCCGGCCCAGGCCGGGCGGGAACCCAGCAAACCCTTCGGCGCTTGGCGCCCCGCCCCCCATCCCGCACGTCGCCCCCAGGAACGAGGCCCCGGAGGCTTCAGGGCCCGGGGCCGGCGGTCCGTTGTGCATTCCCCACCCCCACCCCCCTGCCCCGCCCACGCGGCGCTAGGCGCAGCCCCACCGCAGCCCGGGCTGGCCATCCATTCGGCCCGACAGCAGTTGGCCCGAAGCCACTGGGAGCCACCGTGGAGTCGGCAAGGCCCCTTGGCGCCGTAGCACGGCCAGCCGCCGAGCACGGGACCCCGACCCTGGTGGCCGGCAAGGCGCGGGGGCGGCGGCCCTGGCCCCCGATGCCTCTCCCGCCCCCGGCCGTGGCGCAACGGCGGAGGGAGGGCTTGTCCCGCAGGCAGCCGTGCACAGACACACCGGCAGACAGGTGGCTGCGCCGGAGCCGGCTGGCCGCCGCTGGCGGCGGCCAAGTGCGGGCCGAGCGGCTCGCGGGCCGCACGGACGGCCCGCGGGCCTGCGGCGCAGTCTGGGTCCGGGCCAGCCACCCCCGGAGCGTCACGTGGGCCGCCGGCCACCGGGGCCGCCTTTCTGGCCGCCTGGCCGGCCAGGGGGGCGGGCAGTGCCCCCTCCAGAGCGCGCTGTGGTGGGAGGGGCCGGAGGAGACGGGGCCTGCAGAGGCGCCCGGACGTGCGGGCGGGGGTGGGCGGCGCGGGGAAAGGGGTGGAGGCAGGGGGTGGGGGGTGGGGTGGGGTTGGGCGAGGGGTGCGGGGGGCGTGGGGGCGTGGCGCGGAGGCGGCCTCGGCCGCGGGCTACTAAAAGGGAAGGCAGGCGGGGCGGGAGGCAAAAAGCCTACAGCACCCGGTATTCCCAGGCGGTCTCCCATCCAAGTACTAACCAGGCCCGACCCTGCTTAGCTTCCGAGATCAGACGAGATCGGGCGCGTTCAGGGTGGTATGGCCGTAGACGGGGGCGAGGGCCGCGGGCTGCCTCTTGAGGAGCCGCTTCGCCGGCGCCGGCGCCTCCCCGACAGCCCGACGGCCCGTCCGCCCCGGCAGGGCCCCGCCGCCCGCCCAGCCGGGGGGATGCAGGCCTCGGGTACCGCGGGGTGGAGGAGGGGCGGGTGGGGTGTGGGCGACCTCCCGGCCCAGGCCGGGCGGGAACCCAGCAAACCCTTCGGCGCTTGGCGCCCCGCCCCCCATCCCGCACGTCGCCCCCAGGAACGAGGCCCCGGAGGCTTCAGGGCCCGGGGCCGGCGGTCCGTTGTGCATTCCCCACCCCCACCCCCCTGCCCCGCCCACGCGGCGCTAGGCGCAGCCCCACCGCAGCCCGGGCTGGCCATCCATCCGGCCCGACAGCAGTTGGCCCGAAGCCACTGGGAGCCACCGTGGAGTCGGCAAGGCCCCTTGGCGCCGTAGCACGGCCAGCCGCCGAGCACGGGACCCCGACCCTGGTGGCCGGCAAGGCGCGGGGGCGGCGGCCCTGGCCCCCGATGCCTCTCCCGCCCCCGGCCGTGGCGCAACGGCGGAGGGAGGGCTTGTCCCGCAGGCAGCCGTGCACAGACACACCGGCAGACAGGTGGCTGCGCCGGAGCCGGCTGGCCGCCGCTGGCGGCGGCCAAGTGCGGGCCGAGCGGCTCGCGGGCCGCACGGACGGCCCGCGGGCCTGCGGCGCAGTCTGGGTCCGGGCCAGCCACCCCCGGAGCGTCACGTGGGCCGCCGGCCACCGGGGCCGCCTTTCTGGCCGCCTGGCCGGCCAGGGGGGCGGGCAGTGCCCCCTCCAGAGCGCGCTGTGGTGGGAGGGGCCGGAGGAGACGGGGCCTGCAGAGGCGCCCGGACGTGCGGGCGGGGGTGGGCGGCGCGGGGAAAGGGGTGGAGGCAGGGGGTGGGGTGGGGTTGGGCGAGGGGTGCGGGGGGCGTGGGGGCGTGGCGCGGAGGCGGCCTCGGCCGCGGGCTACTAAAAGGGAAGGCAGGCGGGGCGGGAGGCAAAAAGCCTACAGCACCCGGTATTCCCAGGCGGTCTCCCATCCAAGTACTAACCAGGCCCGACCCTGCTTAGCTTCCGAGATCAGACGAGATCGGGCGCGTTCAGGGTGGTATGGCCGTAGACGGGGGCGAGGGCCGCGGGCTGCCTCTTGAGGAGCCGCTTCGCCGGCGCCGGCGCCTCCCCGACAGCCCGACGGCCCGTCCGCCCCGGCAGGGCCCCGCCGCCCGCCCAGCCGGGGGGATGCAGGCCTCGGGTACCGCGGGGTGGAGGAGGGGCGGGTGGGGTGTGGGCGACCTCCCGGCCCAGGCCGGGCGGGAACCCAGCAAACCCTTCGGCGCTTGGCGCCCCGCCCCCCATCCCGCACGTCGCCCCCAGGAACGAGGCCCCGGAGGCTTCAGGGCCCGGGGCCGGCGGTCCGTTGTGCATTC
The DNA here is from genome assembly GCF_026419965.1 of Kogia breviceps. NCBI lineage: Eukaryota > Metazoa > Chordata > Mammalia > Artiodactyla > Physeteridae > Kogia > Kogia breviceps. Next base: position 23,285,608 of record NC_081320.1, read on the forward strand.
CCCACCCCCACCCCCCTGCCCCGCCCACGCGGCGCTAGGCGCAGCCCCACCGCAGCCCGGGCTGGCCATCCATCCGGCCCGACAGCAGTTGGCCCGAAGCCACTGGGAGCCACCGTGGAGTCGGCAAGGCCCCTTGGCGCCGTAGCACGGCCAGCCGCCGAGCACGGGACCCCGACCCTGGTGGCCGGCAAGGCGCGGGGGCGGCGGCCCTGGCCCCCGATGCCTCTCCCGCCCCCGGCCGTGGCGCAACGGCGGAGGGAGGACTTGTCCCGCAGGCAGCCGTGCACAGACACACCGGCAGACAGGTGGCTGCGCCGGAGCCGGCTGGCCGCCGCTGGCGGCGGCCAAGTGCGGGCCGAGCGGCTCGCGGGCCGCACGGACGGCCCGCGGGCCTGCGGCGCAGTCTGGGTCCGGGCCAGCCACCCCCGGAGCGTCACGTGGGCCGCCGGCCACCGGGGCCGCCTTTCTGGCCGCCTGGCCGGCCAGGGGGGCGGGCAGTGCCCCCTCCAGAGCGCGCTGTGGTGGGAGGGGCCGGAGGAGACGGGGCCTGCAGAGGCGCCCGGACGTGCGGGCGGGGGTGGGCGGCGCGGGGAAAGGGGTGGAGGCAGGGGGTGGGGGGTGGGGTGGGGTTGGGCGAGGGGTGCGGGGGGCGTGGGGGCGTGGCGCGGAGGCGGCCTCGGCCGCGGGCTACTAAAAGGGAAGGCAGGCGGGGCGGGAGGCAAAAAGCCTACAGCACCCGGTATTCCCAGGCGGTCTCCCATCCAAGTACTAACCAGGCCCGACCCTGCTTAGCTTCCGAGATCAGACGAGATCGGGCGCGTTCAGGGTGGTATGGCCGTAGACGGGGGCGAGGGCCGCGGGCTGCCTCTTGAGGAGCCGCTTCGCCGGCGCCGGCGCCTCCCCGACAGCCCGACGGCCCGTCCGCCCCGGCAGGGCCCCGCCGCCCGCCCAGCCGGGGGGATGCAGGCCTCGGGTACCGCGGGGTGGAGGAGGGGCGGGTGGGGTGTGGGCGACCTCCCGGCCCAGGCCGGGCGGGAACCCAGCAAACCCTTCGGCGCTTGGCGCCCCGCCCCCCATCCCGCACGTCGCCCCCAGGAACGAGGCCCCGGAGGCTTCAGGGCCCGGGGCCGGCGGTCCGTTGTGCATTCCCCACCCCCACCCCCCTGCCCCGCCCACGCGGCGCTAGGCGCAGCCCCACCGCAGCCCGGGCTGGCCATCCATTCGGCCCGACAGCAGTTGGCCCGAAGCCACTGGGAGCCACCGTGGAGTCGGCAAGGCCCCTTGGCGCCGTAGCACGGCCAGCCGCCGAGCACGGGACCCCGACCCTGGTGGCCGGCAAGGCGCGGGGGCGGCGGCCCTGGCCCCCGATGCCTCTCCCGCCCCCGGCCGTGGCGCAACGGCGGAGGGAGGGCTTGTCCCGCAGGCAGCCGTGCACAGACACACCGGCAGACAGGTGGCTGCGCCGGAGCCGGCTGGCCGCCGCTGGCGGCGGCCAAGTGCGGGCCGAGCGGCTCGCGGGCCGCACGGACGGCCCGCGGGCCTGCGGCGCAGTCTGGGTCCGGGCCAGCCACCCCCGGAGCGTCACGTGGGCCGCCGGCCACCGGGGCCGCCTTTCTGGCCGCCTGGCCGGCCAGGGGGGCGGGCAGTGCCCCCTCCAGAGCGCGCTGTGGTGGGAGGGGCCGGAGGAGACGGGGCCTGCAGAGGCGCCCGGACGTGCGGGCGGGGGTGGGCGGCGCGGGGAAAGGGGTGGAGGCAGGGGGTGGGGGGTGGGGTGGGGTTGGGCGAGGGGTGCGGGGGGCGTGGGGGCGTGGCGCGGAGGCGGCCTCGGCCGCGGGCTACTAAAAGGGAAGGCAGGCGGGGCGGGAGGCAAAAAGCCTACAGCACCCGGTATTCCCAGGCGGTCTCCCATCCAAGTACTAACCAGGCCCGACCCTGCTTAGCTTCCGAGATCAGACGAGATCGGGCGCGTTCAGGGTGGTATGGCCGTAGACGGGGGCGAGGGCCGCGGGCTGCCTCTTGAGGAGCCGCTTCGCCGGCGCCGGCGCCTCCCCGACAGCCCGACGGCCCGTCCGCCCCGGCAGGGCCCCGCCGCCCGCCCAGCCGGGGGGATGCAGGCCTCGGGTACCGCGGGGTGGAGGAGGGGCGGGTGGGGTGTGGGCGACCTCCCGGCCCAGGCCGGGCGGGAACCCAGCAAACCCTTCGGCGCTTGGCGCCCCGCCCCCCATCCCGCACGTCGCCCCCAGGAACGAGGCCCCGGAGGCTTCAGGGCCCGGGGCCGGCGGTCCGTTGTGCATTCCCCACCCCCACCCCCCTGCCCCGCCCACGCGGCGCTAGGCGCAGCCCCACCGCAGCCCGGGCTGGCCATCCATCCGGCCCGACAGCAGTTGGCCCGAAGCCACTGGGAGCCACCGTGGAGTCGGCAAGGCCCCTTGGCGCCGTAGCACGGCCAGCCGCCGAGCACGGGACCCCGACCCTGGTGGCCGGCAAGGCGCGGGGGCGGCGGCCCTGGCCCCCGATGCCTCTCCCGCCCCCGGCCGTGGCGCAACGGCGGAGGGAGGGCTTGTCCCGCAGGCAGCCGTGCACAGACACACCGGCAGACAGGTGGCTGCGCCGGAGCCGGCTGGCCGCCGCTGGCGGCGGCCAAGTGCGGGCCGAGCGGCTCGCGGGCCGCACGGACGGCCCGCGGGCCTGCGGCGCAGTCTGGGTCCGGGCCAGCCACCCCCGGAGCGTCACGTGGGCCGCCGGCCACCGGGGCCGCCTTTCTGGCCGCCTGGCCGGCCAGGGGGGCGGGCAGTGCCCCCTCCAGAGCGCGCTGTGGTGGGAGGGGCCGGAGGAGACGGGGCCTGCAGAGGCGCCCGGACGTGCGGGCGGGGGTGGGCGGCGCGGGGAAAGGGGTGGAGGCAGGGCGTGGGGGGTGGGGTGGGGTTGGGCGAGGGGTGCGGGGGGCGTGGGGGCGTGGCGCGGAGGCGGCCTCGGCCGCGGGCTACTAAAAGGGAAGGCAGGCGGGGCGGGAGGCAAAAAGCCTACAGCACCCGGTATTCCCAGGCGGTCTCCCATCCAAGTACTAACCAGGCCCGACCCTGCTTAGCTTCCGAGATCAGACGAGATCGGGCGCGTTCAGGGTGGTATGGCCGTAGACGGGGGCGAGGGCCGCGGGCTGCCTCTTGAGGAGTCGCTTCGCCGGCGCCGGCGCCTCCCCGACAGCCCGACGGCCCGTCCGCCCCGGCAGGGCCCCGCCGCCCGCCCAGCCGGGGGGATGCAGGCCTCGGGTACCGCGGGGTGGAGGAGGGGCGGGTGGGGTGTGGGCGACCTCCCGGCCCAGGCCGGGCGGGAACCCAGCAAACCCTTCGGCGCTTGGCGCCCCGCCCCCCATCCCGCACGTCGCCCCCAGGAACGAGGCCCCGGAGGCTTCAGGGCCCGGGGCCGGCGGTCCGTTGTGCATTCCCCACCCCCACCCCCCTGCCCCGCCCACGCGGCGCTAGGCGCAGCCCCACCGCAGCCCGGGCTGGCCATCCATCCGGCCCGACAGCAGTTGGCCCGAAGCCACTGGGAGCCACCGTGGAGTCGGCAAGGCCCCTTGGCGCCGTAGCACGGCCAGCCGCCGAGCACGGGACCCCGACCCTGGTGGCCGGCAAGGCGCGGGGGCGGCGGCCCTGGCCCCCGATGCCTCTCCCGCCCCCGGCCGTGGCGCAACGGCGGAGGGAGGGCTTGTCCCGCAGGCAGCCGTGCACAGACACACCGGCAGACAGGTGGCTGCGCCGGAGCCGGCTGGCCGCCGCTGGCGGCGGCCAAGTGCGGGCCGAGCGGCTCGCGGGCCGCACGGACGGCCCGCGGGCCTGCGGCGCAGTCTGGGTCCGGGCCAGCCACCCCCGGAGCGTCACGTGGGCCGCCGGCCACCGGGGCCGCCTTTCTGGCCGCCTGGCCGGCCAGGGGGGCGGGCAGTGCCCCCTCCAGAGCGCGCTGTGGTGGGAGGGGCCGGAGGAGACGGGGCCTGCAGAGGCGCCCGGACGTGCGGGCGGGGGTGGGCGGCGCGGGGAAAGGGGTGGAGGCAGGGGGTGGGGGGTGGGGGGTGGGGTGGGGTTGGGCGAGGGGTGCGGGGGGCGTGGGGGCGTGGCGCGGAGGCGGCCTCGGCCGCGGGCTACTAAAAGGGAAGGCAGGCGGGGCGGGAGGCAAAAAGCCTACAGCACCCGGTATTCCCAGGCGGTCTCCCATCCAAGTACTAACCAGGCCCGACCCTGCTTAGCTTCCGAGATCAGACGAGATCGGGCGCGTTCAGGGTGGTATGGCCGTAGACGGGGGCGAGGGCCGCGGGCTGCCTCTTGAGGAGCCGCTTCGCCGGCGCCGGCGCCTCCCCGACAGCCCGACGGCCCGTCCGCCCCGGCAGGGCCCCGCCGCCCGCCCAGCCGGGGGGATGCAGGCCTCGGGTACCGCGGGGTGGAGGAGGGGCGGGTGGGGTGTGGGCGACCTCCCGGCCCAGGCCGGGCGGGAACCCAGCAAACCCTTCGGCGCTTGGCGCCCCGCCCCCCATCCCGCACGTCGCCCCCAGGAACGAGGCCCCGGAGGCTTCAGGGCCCGGGGCCGGCGGTCCGTTGTGCATTCCCCACCCCCACCCCCCTGCCCCGCCCACGCGGCGCTAGGCGCAGCCCCACCGCAGCCCGGGCTGGCCATCCATCCGGCCCGACAGCAGTTGGCCCGAAGCCACTGGGAGCCACCGTGGAGTCGGCAAGGCCCCTTGGCGCCGTAGCACGGCCAGCCGCCGAGCACGGGACCCCGACCCTGGTGGCCGGCAAGGCGCGGGGGCGGCGGCCCTGGCCCCCGATGCCTCTCCCGCCCCCGGCCGTGGCGCAACGGCGGAGGGAGGGCTTGTCCCGCAGGCAGCCGTGCACAGACACACCGGCAGACAGGTGGCTGCGCCGGAGCCGGCTGGCCGCCGCTGGCGGCGGCCAAGTGCGGGCCGAGCGGCTCGCGGGCCGCACGGACGGCCCGCGGGCCTGCGGCGCAGTCTGGGTCCGGGCCAGCCACCCCCGGAGCGTCACGTGGGCCGCCGGCCACCGGGGCCGCCTTTCTGGCCGCCTGGCCGGCCAGGGGGGCGGGCAGTGCCCCCTCCAGAGCGCGCTGTGGTGGGAGGGGCCGGAGGAGACGGGGCCTGCAGAGGCGCCCGGACGTGCGGGCGGGGGTGGGCGGCGCGGGGAAAGGGGTGGAGGCAGGGGGTGGGGGGTGGGAGGTGGGGGGTGGGGGGTGGGAGGTGTGGTTGGGCGAGGGGTGCGGGGGGCGTGGGGGCGTGGCGCGGAGGCGGCCTCGGCCGCGGGCTACTAAAAGGGAAGGCAGGCGGGGCGGGAGGCAAAAAGCCTACAGCACCCGGTATTCCCAGGCGGTCTCCCATCCAAGTACTAACCAGGCCCGACCCTGCTTAGCTTCCGAGATCAGACGAGATCGGGCGCGTTCAGGGTGGTATGGCCGTAGACGGGGGCGAGGGCCGCGGGCTGCCTCTTGAGGAGCCGCTTCGCCGGCGCCGGCGCCTCCCCGACAGCCCGACGGCCCGTCCGCCCCGGCAGGGCCCCGCCGCCCGCCCAGCCGGGGGGATGCAGGCCTCGGGTACCGCGGGGTGGAGGAGGGGCGGGTGGGGTGTGGGCGACCTCCCGGCCCAGGCCGGGCGGGAACCCAGCAAACCCTTCGGCGCTTGGCGCCCCGCCCCCCATCCCGCACGTCGCCCCCAGGAACGAGGCCCCGGAGGCTTCAGGGCCCGGGGCCGGCGGTCCGTTGTGCATTCCCCACCCCCACCCCCCTGCCCCGCCCACGCGGCGCTAGGCGCAGCCCCACCGCAGCCCGGGCTGGCCATCCATCCGGCCCGACAGCAGTTGGCCCGAAGCCACTGGGAGCCACCGTGGAGTCGGCAAGGCCCCTTGGCGCCGTAGCACGGCCAGCCGCCGAGCACGGGACCCCGACCCTGGTGGCCGGCAAGGCGCGGGGGCGGCGGCCCTGGCCCCCGATGCCTCTCCCGCCCCCGGCCGTGGCGCAACGGCGGAGGGAGGGCTTGTCCCGCAGGCAGCCGTGCACAGACACACCGGCAGACAAGTGGCTGCGCCGGAGCCGGCTGGCCGCCGCTGGCGGCGGCCAAGTGCGGGCCGAGCGGCTCGCGGGCCGCACGGACGGCCCGCGGGCCTGCGGCGCAGTCTGGGTCCGGGCCAGCCACCCCCGGATCGGATGGGGTGCGCCTGACTTCCAGGGATATCTTCTTGCCACATGGATGGCCGGGAGCGCCCCTTTTGATGAGCTGTTTTTGGAGCGGCCGGAGGCTGTGGGGCCTGCAGTGGTGACCCCTGGGACCAGTACAGCGGGAGACTAAAGCAGAAGGCGGAGCCGGAGGGAAAAAGCCTACAACAGCCAGTATTCCCAGGCCGTCTTCCATCCAAGTACTAACGAGGCCCGACCCTGCATACGTTCCGATATCCAGCGCGTTCAGGGTCGTATGGCTGAACACGGCAGGGGGCTCGCCGGGTGACTATTGTGGCTCAGCTTTGCTGGAGCTTCCAAGGTTCTGCTAGCCAGCTGGCCAGCCCTCTCTGGCAGGGCCCTACCGCCAGCCAAGGCAGGAGACAGGAGGCCTCGGGGACCAGGGGGTGGAGGAGTGGTGGGCGACCTCGCAGCCCAGGGCGGGCTGCACCTTCCAGGCCCTTCAGCACTTGGCGTCCCGCCCCAGATCCCACTCGATGCTCACAGGGACGTGGCTCCTGAAGCTTTAGGGCCTGGGAACAGCGGTCCCTTGAGCCACCCCCCTGCCCGTCCACGCTGAGCTAGATGCTGCCCGGGCGCAGCCAGGTCGGCCCTCCTGTCCCGCAGCAGCTGGCCCGAGGCTTCTGGGAGCCACCATTGAGTCCGCACGGCCCATTAGCAAGGCCACCCTTGTCCTCACGATAACCGCCGAGCACAGGAGCCCGCCCCTAGTGGCCTGCAGTCCCGGGTAAGTGTCCCCAGCCCCCAATTCCGCTCCCGTCCCCCTCCGTGGCCAAACGGTGGACAGGGGGCTTTTCCCGGAGGGAGCTGTGGAGAGACAGAACAGCAGACAGGTGGCTGCACTGCAGTTGGGCGCTAGTGGGGGAAGCCAGGTCGGTAACTGGGCCTGCAGCAGACTCTGGGTTCGGGCCAGTCACCCTGGGATCGGCTCGGGTGCGGCTGCCCTCCAGGGACGCTTTCTGGCTGCCTGACCGGTCAGGCCGGCGGGGAGTGCCCCCCACCAGCGCGCAGTGGTGGAAGGGGCCGGAAGAGCTGGGGTCTGCAGTGGTGCCCGTCTGGCGCGGAGGCGGCATCGGCAGCGGGCGAGTAAAGAAGAAGGCGTGGCGGGAGGCAAAAAGCCTAAGGTACCCGGTATTCCCAGATGGTCTCCCATCCAAGTACTAACCAGGCCCGACTCTGCTTAGCTTCTGAGATCAGACGAGATCGGGTGCGTTTAGGGTGGTATGGCCGTAGTTGGCTGTGGGGGCCGCGGCCTGCCTGTTGAGGCCCAGCTTCGCTGGCGCTTGCGCCTTACCGCCATCCTGGCGGCCAGTCCGCCCCGGCAGGGGAACGGAGGCCTCGGGTAACTCGGGTAACTTGTTCACAGGGACGTGGCCCTGGAGGCTTCAGGGCCCGGAGTCGGCCGTCCGTTGTGCATCCCCCCTGCCTGCACACGCGGTGCTAGGCACAGACCAGGCACAGCTCGGGCCGGCCCAACTGCCCGACAGCAGTTGGCCCGAAGCCACTGGGAGCCACCATTGAGTCGGCACAGCCCCTTAGACCCAGCAAGGCCCCTTCTTGCCCCTACGCCACCTGCCAATCACAGGACCCACCCCCTTGATCCAGGATCCCGGACCCTTCATTCTGCCTCATGGGGTGCGGGGTGGGGTGTGGCTGGGGTGCCTCCCCAGGGACATAGCCGAGCCTCTCCACTCTGCCTGCAGATGAGCTGGCCCAGAAGCTGAAGCCCCTTGGGGAGCAGGAGCAGCCCTGATCCTGGAGCTAAAGAAGGCCGAGTGCCAGAGGTGGTGCCTGCACTTTGACGGCCCCATCAACGCCTGGGACCTGCACTATTACATGAACCAGGGGGGAGGAAACACGCTACCGTGTGGACCAGTACCTGCTCAATGAGTTTTTCCCCATGCACGTGGTCACGCGCGGTTTGCTGGGCATCTCCCGGGAGCTGCTGGGGCTGACTTTCGAACTGGAGGAGGGCGCCAACATGTGTCATGAAGACAAGAGGCTCTACAGTCTGGGAAGCAGCCTCGGGCACGGTCATCCATCAGCAAGTTCTACCTGGATCTCTATCCTCAGTACGTGCATGCAGGAACCTGTCGGCCTTGGGCTGGGTCTCCTCTGTGGAAGCAGGGCCTCATCTGTGTCCTTCCCCAGGGAAGGGAAGTCCGGGCACATGGCCTGCTTCGGCCTGCAGCCAGGCTGCCTGTAGCAGAATGGGAGCTGCCAGGTTGCCATCACAGCCATGGTGGCCAACTTCACCAAGCCTACGCTCAACGTGCCCTCCCTACTGCAGCATGATGAGCTGGAGACCTACTTCCACGACTTCGGGCTCGCGATGCACCAGCTCTGCTCCCAGGCGAGGGGCTGCAGGCAGGGGCCGGGAAGGGACCGTTCACGCGTGGTCCTCAGGCAGTTCCTAGCCATGGAATTCATTCGCTGATGTCACACCGCATGTGGCGACGCCCTTGGTGTCAGCTTCCATCATCAAACCCCAGGCACTGGGCCCCTAAACATCGGAAATGGATGTCCTCAAGGCCTGGAGGCTGGAAGACCCAGATCAAGGAATCAGGGCTGGCTCCCTGCATGTTAAATACATGTACTCAAGAGTTGCCTTTTAAAAAGACAATAAAGAAAGGAACGTTGCCTGCAAGTCTGCTGACAGCTGGTGATGAGAACCACAGGGAAGGCTCTGGGTCTGGGGGCGGTGCACCAGATGAGGTGCTGGGGCTGCTGCCAGTCTCGGTGGAGGCTCAGCAAGTCCCAGTGGCTTCCCCACCGGGGGGGGGGGGGGTGCAGCTGAGCGTCTGGGCCCAGGACCCACTGCTCCTTCAGTCTTCCTGCAGTCAGTCCTCTGTCCTGAGAGCGATGCTCTCACAGGCTGCACCGAGGAGCGCGGGGACAGTTTCCTGAGCTGGGCAGCCATCACTACTGCCCTGTTTTGGACCATTTCCATCACCCCAAAAATGTCCCTCATGCCCTTAGCTATCACTCCATCCCCTCGCCAGCCCCTGACAACCAGAAACCCACTCTCTGACTCTGCGGATCTACCTGTTCTGGACATTTCCCCTCAGTGGGGTCACACCCTGTGTGTCCTTGTGTCGGACTTCTCTCGCTGAGCATCGTGTTCTCAGGGTACATCCACGTGGCAGCGAGTGTCAGGGCTTCACCCCTTTGCATGTCTGAGGGATGTAAAAAAAGGCAAGAGAAAAGAAAGCAACATTGCATGAAAGTCTGGTGACAGCCGGTGATGAGAACCAGAGGGAAGGCTCTAGGGCTGGGAGCACTGCGACCTGTGAGGCCCTGGCGCTGCTGCCAGTCTCAGTGGGGCACGGGCAGCACCTTCCCCCAGGAGCTGCTGGACAATCTCATCAAGTCCTGGCAGGCCAACCCAGGTGCGGCTGGACCGAGCGAAGGGACGGGGGCTCCCAGACCCCCTGGCCGGAAAGCGTGGCTTGGACAAGGTGCCAGTCCCCTGTCTCCTTCTTCCCGCCCCCCAGGCCTCTTCAACCTGCACCAGATCGTCCTGGCCAAGGTGGACCAGGCCCTGCACACGCAGGCGTCCACAGACCCAGCCCAGGAGAATGCCCACCTCTGCCAGGAGATCCTGAGGGTCTCAGCCACGCCAGGTAGCCAAGCACGCGCCAGGCCCACCTTAGCGGTCGGTTGGCGTCTACTGCCCAGGTCAAGAGGATCGTCTGGTGGTGTGTGAAGGAGGACAGTCTGATGGGCTCCGGCCGAGGCATGCTGACCATTGGCCTCTTCCTGCCTCTGTTCCTGGGCTGTTCCCTCCAGCTGTGGCCCACAGAGTCCAAGGGTGGGGTGGACATATCTGCACATGCTTTCTGGAGAGCCTGGAATAGGCAGGAGAGGGCTTCCTACCCCGGACGGAACGCTTCGACGAGGTTTGCCCGTGCGTATTGGTGCGGACACGCGGTTCACTTCCTCGTGAGCGCTTTAACCAGCGATCTCCCCATGGTGGAGGGCAAGCCCTGACTCATCCCTCAGAGCCTCAGCAGCTGACCTTGTAAGAGGTTTAGGAGTGAACCCTCGTGTGCTTCAGCGGAAAGTCGGCAAAGATTTATTTGTGTCCCTCCACTGAATTGCTTGCAAGGTCCCAGTATCTAGAAGAGTTGGGCCAATACTCCCTCTAGTGGCAGGGGACTCAGACAGGGCTGCTTTGAGGCCCCCCCACTCTGGGGCAGGGGCACTGAGCGGCCAGGGGGCCCAGCAGGAGCCTCTCCGCGTGTGTCCCAGGGACCTACTTTTCTGAGGCCTTCAGCCACCTGGCAGGAAGCTACAACGCCCAGTCCTATGGCTACCTGGGCAGCAAGGTGTACTCCACGGACACGTTCCACACACACTTCAAGTAGGAGGGCGGCCTGAGTGGCAAGGTGAGAGGCCGGCCTGCCACGCAGACCAAGACGGCGCTCTTTGGCCTGGGCCTAGATGCTTGTGCCGCCTGCCTGGGCCTGCTGGGCTCTGAGAGCCCTGCCCTGGACCCCCTGCTCCCCTGCCCTTTGTTCAGTCACAGCAGACGTGGCCACACCCACACCCTCAGTGAAGGCGGTTCTTCACCCTCCTGCAGCCCCGCCCCCTCTCGGCAGGTTGCCATGGACTACAGAAGCTGTATCCTGAGGCCAGGGGGTTCCAAGGATTCCAAGGGCAGACATGATGGCCTTAAATGAGTCTCAGAGACCTTAAGTGGGCTTGTGTGTTTGGGCTCACCTCTTATGTTTCAGTGAACTTCGTGAGAAGACAGGGCCTGGGAGCTGCAGCCTCACAGTTGGGCTCCACAGTAAGATGTGTGAGACAGACCTCAAACTGACCCAAAACATGGAGCTTTACCCGCCATCTAGAAGTCTAAAAGTGAGCCACTACAGCAACATCCTCCAAATCACTGTTATGTACGTGGCTACCACCATGCCTACATGTAAGGCAACTGTGTACTCAAACTTTGAGAATTCTTGAATTCTTGGTGCCTCTCCAACACAATGTACATGGCTAAAGTTTCCCCAAATAACTTCACTAATGTACCACAAAGATCTCCCTAAACTTTTATTAAATGTAATGCAAAGTTCTCTCTATTCATTTTCTGTTTCTACATAGTTAAAATGTTTTTTATCAATCTAAAAGGATGGAAAATTGGAACAAAACATCTTCATGGCTAGCTGTTTTTCACAAAGGAAAATTACAAACAAAACAGTCATTTCCCTGGGTGTAGAGCACTAATGCTCCTAGTGCCTCTAAGTGCCAAGTGAACAAAGGCACTGAATAAATATTGAATCCTGCTCTTTCCACTTGAGAGGGAGAGCAAGCTATTCTAAAGCGGTGGAGGGATGCTCTTAGCAGCTATTTGTGACATTTTGTGAACCTGGACACTGTGTAGCTACAAAGAAACCTGTTGTCTAAGGAAACTAACTAAGGAAACTTGAAAGTGGAAAAAGAGAGAAAGAATGAGAGAATACCCTTCTCATGTGACTCATTCACTTATTCGTTCATTTACCAAATATTTACTATGTGTACAGTACTGTGCTGAGAACTGCACAGAACACAGAGATGTACCCCCCAATCTCAGGGAGGTTAGATACCAGAGAGGGAGATAAGATGTAGATGCCTTATGGCAGTTCCACATATGTCTTGTTAAACTGTTTACAAGTTCAGGGGAGAGAAGGGATCCAGAAATTGCTTGGATTCTCACTGAAGTCTTCCCAGAGAAGGAAGTGTAAAATAGATTGACTAGAAAAGAAAAATTAATGTCATAGGTAGATATGAAAGGGAGCAAAGATGTAGAGATAATTAGATCTAGTTATTTTTTTAAGTCTAGAAACTGAAATTAAAGCCAAATTATGGAGGGTCTTGAATGTCAATTTTAAGAGTTTGGCTGTATCGTGTTGACAATGGGTGCCACGGATGGTATGGAAGAGGGCAAAGGCATAACCCAAGAACATTGGGAGGTGTAAGAGAGGTTGTAGGGAGGAAGATAGGAAGACAGGCTATTCTCTGAAGCAATCATCGTAATCCAGGTGTAAAATAATAAATGGTAAAACCAGAGTAATGGCAACATGTGGCGAGCATTGGCCTCTGAGGAAGGCGCCATTAAGACCCTCCTAAGCCTCAGGGCCCGATTGTACTCTCCTTGGTATGCATCCTGGACTTTATGGTATGAACGTAAAAAAGGAGATGGCCTTTGGCCAGATCGCTCCAGGGACCTGCTCAGTTAATGAGAGTCCCTGGTTGTTCCCTAAAGCTAGGAAAAGCAACCCTGGAGGGGAAATTGGTGCCTTTGTGGAACAAGCGATAGACCGGCTGATGCAGATAAGGTGGCGACTAAACCGAGATGATAAACCCGCTAATGCAGTTATGGTGGCGACTAAGCCTAAGATGAAAGACTAGTTCCACAGAACAAAGGTTATGCAAAGTTTCTGCTTTACAATGACTATGCAAAGTCCCTGCTTTAGGGGTATATATATGGCTATGCTTTGTTATTAACTTTGCCTTGCAACCATCAGTTGTTTGTGCCCTTCTGATCCCATACCTTGGTGCTTTCAGTTCCCTACCCCTTCTCATCGATTGTTGCTGCACTTTGAGGACCCGCCGCGGTTGGCGGCAGCAACACAGATGGACGGGAGGAGTATGAGACAGAGACACTATAAAGAAAAACTGTCAGGGCTTGGTCCTTGACTGGATACATTCATTTCTCCATTTAACACAGGTTGTCAGTAACTGTGCTAGTCGCTGGGAATCAAGAGGAAGCAAAACAGTCATGATCTCTTCCTCACGGACCATACGGTAAACACCTATCTAAAACTGGATGTGAAATGTGATGAAGGCTATAAGCGAGAGGTACCTGGTGTTATGTGAGCTACGGTAGGGGGATGTGATGAGTTGAGTAGGTAAGGGGATACTTTCTTGACAAAGTGACACATGAGAAGAGATGACAAGGATGAGGAGGCATTAATCAGTTGCAAACGAAACAGAAGGACATTTCATGCAGAGGGGCAGCATGGGCAATGTGCCGTTGTAAGTATGCAGGCCTGAAAGGAGGCCACTGTGGGCTGGATGATTGAGAATGAAAGGAAGGATGTGCAAGACGAGGCTGCAGAGATCATGCTCCATCCTGCCCAGGGGATGCCCTGCCCTGCAGACTAGCGCACCCAGAGGGCCAGTGCACAACAAGAAGAGAAGCTTGCTCTAGAATGCAAGTCAACACACTGTTTCTTTCATCAAGAAAGTCTTGCCTGTTAAACTAAACAGTCTATCTAGTGGACATATGATTTACATTCTGAAGCAAGCTCCTTATCTTACAGAACGGCAACAGTTCTCCACCGGAAGCCAGCCTGGGACTCCACATATTAGACCACTGTGAGGAGGTTTGTCTTTATACTAACATCAATGGAAAGTCACAGAAGGATTTGAAGAGGATATGGTGGTGTCTGCGTCATGGAACATGGATTGGAAGGCAGCCAGAGTCAGCAGAAAGAAGACAAGGAAGTTTGTTTGTGTCTGAAACCTTCCTTTCTTGGTGAAATAAGAGGTATCCTCTTCAGGTGAGAGAGCAAGGACACACAACTAGTGTGTGATATGAAATCTAGTGGGATATGAAAATAGTGGAGAAAGAGTCATTGTTAACAGCCATAAGTAAGGGAGCAGAAAAAAGAAACGGGGACCACATGTCACTTAAAATAAGACAGCCTATGTTGTTGGCATAGCTTGTGACTGGATGTAACAAACCACATTGCTCTGAAAGCACGTCCAGAGAGGATGAATGTTAGAGATGAGCAGAATGCATCTGCAGTGAGGTTCCATGGGAAGGTAAAATGGCTTGGCAGTCTGGGGATAATGCTGTTGTGATGGACCAGCAGTCAACTACAGGGAATCAGGGGTAAAATGATAAACTGTATTCTAGTCAAACTTACACTCACCAGAGGCTGGAAGGAGGAGAGCCCGTGTCTTGTGCTGCCCAGTAGCCATGTCCTTCCCAGCTCAGGTATCGGCAGGGAAGCCCAGGCATCTTGTCTTGGGCCAGGCATGCACCTGGCTTGTCAGAGGGTCCCAGAGGTGCTGTGGGGAGGCAGGTTTTGCTCACCATGTTCAGGGAAGCTAGAACACACCACATGCTGAAAGGAGAACCAAAGCCACTATTAAGCCATAATTAAATGTAAGGGGAGAAGAGATGATCAGGCAAGCCTTGACTGCCAGACAGAAAATAGGGAAGCTCGAGGAAAACACATTTTCAGTTAATCTGTTACATGATGAATTAATATGATAAAGCTTCCCTGGGCTTCATCTGTGGGAGTAGCCACAAGGTGCTAGTAATATGGAGAATAGATGAGAAAGTTTTTAACTTTCTATTTTTATGTTAGTTTTAACTAACATAAAAAGATATGCCTAAAATACTGCTACTAATGGCTTGCCCCCACAGAGTTAGTGCATACTAGCCGCCCAGCTTGTGCTCTGCACAGAGGCGTGTAGTCTGCACTGTGCTCGGCCAAGCCTCATGGGGCTCTTTGGCCCTGATTGGCCCTGAGGAAGGGGAGCTTTTTGTGATGACTCCCTTTATCTAATTGGTCCTTCAGCAGTGGGACGCCTTTTTCTAATCAGCGGAGGCACCCTTACTCAGCCAGTCGTAGCCCCAGGCCTCATCACCTGTGGGATACAAGCCATGCTCTCTCCCAGGCTTGCTTCGGCCAGCATCTCTAGTTTCATTTCTGTCTCCTCTCACATTGGACCCGTGGCCTTTAGTCATCGCCACCTGCAGTATTTACTGTGCCCAGCAAGTGTCAGCCTTGAGTGTCTTTGCACAGGTGCTCCCTGTGCAGTTAATGCACCTCGTCCTCCAACTCTGCATAGCCTCATCTTTCTCGATTCTACTTCAGGGTTATCATGAAGCCATCACTTCGACATAACATTCTGCCTCCAAAGGAACGTCTGTGTATAAAGGTTATGGTTTTTTTATCTCATGTGATTGAAATTTTGAGTTTACACATGTCCCTCCTTAATGAAGGCTTTAAGGCCAGGAGTCGTTTCTAATCCTTAGCACAGAGCAGATGCCTTTTTAAAAATGCTTTTTATTTATTTATTTTGCGGTACGCGGGCCTCTCACTGTTGTGGCCTCTCCCGTTGCGGAGCACAGGCTTGGGACGCGCAGGCTCAGCGGCCACGGCTCACGGGCACAGCCGCTCCGCGGCATGTGGGATCTTCCCGGACCGCGGCACGAACCCGTATCCCCTGCATCGGCAGACAGACTCTAAACCACTGCGTCACTAGGGAAGCCCATTAAATGCTTTTTAATGATGATTAAATGTATGGTTTAAATCACTCATTTTACAATAATTTTGCTTTAAGTTCTGACAGAAATAAAGTTTACAGGAGTCGTGTGCCTGCGATAAGAAATAAAGATGTGACCTTCCCGTTGTGTAAAGCTCTTACACGCTGTGTAAGTGCGTTGGCTGCACTAAGGAGCCTGGAGCTAAGTGGGCTAGTTGTGAGAGAGAGAGACTTAACTATGTTAACAAAGATAAGCCTTCATTGTGTCCTGCCAACATTTGATAGTTGCTTTTGGGGCAAACTAAACCAGTAAAATTTTAAACTCTTTCTCCACATTAAAGGGATTGAATAAATTGGCCACTTTAGTGCACCTGTGTCCTGCGGATTGTCCAATTGGAGATGGAGGTTTAGAAAGTGAGTTTCAGTCTTATTTAAGTCTCTTCCCATCAGACTGCTTTCGTGACTTCCTTCACACCATGTTACTTCCTGTCTACCTTTTCTTGGTGTCATTCATGCCTGGACTGTCTCCTGTACCTGTTCAAACCTTGGTCCATTCTCATTTTTACCATGAAAGTTTGTCATGCTGGATACTGTCAGAACTAATTTTACTTCACTTTGTGTTAAGCCACAAACCAAATATTTTGGATATTTTCTGTTTTTTGTGTTTGTCTATATTTTTATGGTTTCTCTGCAAGAAATATTATGGGAAGCAAAATAGCAAGATGTAAAGAGCAAAAAAGTCATCATTATCTTAAAAATTTTTAGAACATCTATCTGCAATCATAATTATAATGCACTGTGGTATGTGTTAAAAAAGGAAATATATGTAACGTCCCATAGGAGCAGCAAGCTCAGTGGTGTTAGTGGGGGTGTGTCATGGAAGTTATCACAAAGCAGGTGACTGTTGGTTGGGGTCCTGAATCATTAGTGTGTGTTCCCTGTGTCCAGTAGTGGTCTGGATAGGTCAGGAAGCCTGCCTTTCAATTTGAGGGAACAGAGGGTTTGAGGTCCTCTCTCTTCTATGGCTCTAGTATACTGCATAGCAGCTAATAAAATACTGGGTTTGGGCTTCCCTGGTGGTGCAGTGGTTGAGAGTCCGCCTGCCGATGCAGGGGACGCGGGTTCGTGCCCCGGTCCGAGAGGATCCCGCGTGCCGCGGAGCGGCTGGGCCCGTGAGCCATGGCCGCTGAGCCTGCGCGTCCGGAGCCTGTGCTCCGCAACGGGAGAGGCCACAGCGGCGAGAGGCCCGCGTACCGAAAAAAAAAAAAAAAAAAAAAAAAAAATACTGGGTTTATAGTTGACGTTTATATTGCTGATTGCTCATCAAGATTGGGATGTACCATTGGAAATGAAAATAGGAAAAGTCTTATCCTTTTTAGATTTTTCTCTTTTTTCCTATGTCTCAAAAGGTACGTAGTACTTTACTGAGTGGTTGGGAATAAAGTTTGCAGTATTCAGTGTATTCAGTTTTAGTATCTAAAAAGAATTAAACTGTTGCTGTAAACTGGAATAACACTTTGTTACTGACAAGTTTTAGAATGCATCGGTTTGTCAATTACCTGTTTGGGAAGATTGTAGTTAATGATTTTAAGAATGTGGCTATAATCCTCCAATTCACTCAAGAAAAGCAAATAAGTCAAGATTGACATGTATAGGCTCTTCATATTATTGTGTGTGTGTGTGTGTGTGTGTTTTTCTTTTACTTATTTGTCAATGTGTAAAGAACTCTATCACTCTTTAGATAGTAGACTTCATGGGCTGTATTCTGAAATGGCAGGGAGGAGATCACATGGCCAAGATCTTAGAGGTGATTTTATGTTTAAACTTTCAAGAAAACATGTGTGATTGAAGCACATTAATATATTGATACAGATGGTAGTTAATTTTTGTCTTTTTTTTTTTTTTTTTTTCAGTACGTGGGCTTCTCACTGCTGTGGCCTCTCCCTTCGCGGAGCACAGGCTCCGGACACGCAGGCCCAGTGGCGATGGCTCACGGGCCCAGCAGCTCCATGGCATGCGTGACCCTCCCAGGCCGAGGCACTAACCTGCGTCCCCTGCGTCGGCAGGCGGACCCCTAACCACTGCGCCACCAGGGAAGCCCAATTTTTGTCTTTTGATACATGTGAGTGCAGCTTTCCTTTTGTTGAAAGAATATGACCAGTTTTCACTTTGGGATTCTACCATTTAGTAAAGATAGTCCACTTAATTTTAGAAATAAGAGATTTAATATATAATACATAATAACACTTTTATGTATTTTTAGTTACTGAAAACATTGATTGTGATACTGTGAAGAAAGTATGCCGTTATAGTCTTCAACACTTAAATGAATCAAGTGTTTATTAGCTCCTGTAGTTTATAAAGTAACAAAAATCACTACATCAGCAGTTTGTAAATACAGTTTTAAAAATAATGCCTTAGGGCTTCCCTGGTGGCGCAGTGGTTGAGAGTGCGCCTGCCGATGCAGGGGATATGGGTTCGTGCCCCGGTCCAGGAAGATCCCACATGCCGCAGAGCGGCTGGGCCCATGAGCCATGGCCGCTGAGCCTGTGCGTCCGGAGCCTGTGCTCCACAACGGGAGAAGCCACAACAGTGAGAGGCCCGCATACCACACACACACAAAAAATGCCTTAACAACTTTACAGTGGTTATAATTACTGTGTTTAGGCCTAATGTGATTTAATAATTTGACATGAAACCTTTTTAATAGTTTGATGATGCAGATCAGGTCGAGGTAAACTATGGCTTGTGGGCCAGATCCAGCCCATTGCCTGGTTTTGTAAAGAAAGTTTTTCTGGAACATAGTCACATCCATTGTTTACATGGTAGCTATGGCTGCTTACAGCCTATGCCAGTGGGGTTGAGTAGTTGCACCAGAAACTGTAAAGCCCAGAAAGCTGGAAATGTTTAAATTTAGATTTGAAAAATTCTTTGAGCCTATACAGGGCAAGTCCATTAACCCCTGGGGTAAAAAACACTCAAGAACTTGGGTGCTGAAGCCAAATGGCCTAGGTTCAAATTCCCTTTCTCCCTTTTCATAGCATTTGACCATGGGCAAATCACTTAACATCTATGCCTCATTATGAGGTTTAAATGAACTCATTTGTATAAATAGTGCCTGGCACATACTAAGCACTGTGTAAGTGATTGCTGTTATTTCTGCTTGGAGCTTTTATAAGCTATTGTTAATAGGAAAATGACACTAACGGTTTTCCTCTTAGCGTGTCAAAGGCATTTTGAGTCTTTTATTTTTTCAAGAATGTAATAAGACTTTTTCCATCTAAAGTCAGTGTTCCCTGTTACCAAAATTTATTTTATGAATATAAAGAATTGAATGTCTTTAAGACAATATTTGTGGTTAAATGTCAAACCATTATTTTCCCAAGGCACATCAAACTGGCTCTGCATAGTCCAGGCCTCTAAAGTTTGTGTGCCTACCCTAGGTAGCACGTGAGATCCATTTTGTAAATATAGTTTTTAAAATAATTCCTGAGACTTCCCTGGCGGTCCAGCAGTTAAGACTCTGCACTCCCAATGCAGGAGGCCCAGGTTCGATCCCCGCTCAAGGAACTAGAGCCCATGCGCCTGCTGTAACTAAGAGCCCACACGCCACAACTAAACTATCCGGCATGCTGCAACTAAAGATCCGACACAGCCAAACAAACATAAATATTTTTTAAAAATTAATAAAATAATGCCTTAGGAGTTAGGAAAAGAAAATATTAGAACCTATTTAGCTTTGTATCATTTAAAAATTACCTGTGTAGTTTATAATGTACATACATTATATGTATAGAACTTCGTGTATATAATTTGTTAAAAAATTAGATGCATATTAAAAAGTTTTCTTATGGGTTGCCCAGTTAGGTATTTGGAGACTATTGGAGGACAGAATGATGAAATTTAGAGCCTCAGCAATGATAGAATTTAGAACCAATTCCCTGACTTAGAAGATAAGGAAAATAATTCATAAACTGTAATTGAGTTGTCCAATTTAGATAACTGTTCCAAAGCAGGTCATCTAGTGGCTGGAATCTAATCACTGACCGACTAGTATCTGGGTCACTGGACTCGTAAACCAGAACTGACTGTTTAATTTCTCAGGTTGATTCTCCTGGCATATATGCTTGATACGTGTGTGTGTAAATCTCTGACATAATAAGCCATACTCGGTAGGCACACCCTATTTCCTTATTCAAGCATCTTAATTTCATCCCGTTAAATCTTTGAAGTATCAGACTACCAGAAGGCATGAAAAAACCTGGGCTTAGAGTCTTTGTTCCAGGAGACCTGATCTTGACTCTATGGCTGGTTTGAGGCGCATCACCCTGAACTGCAACACGCTCATTGGTGACCTGGGTGCATGTGCTTTTGCAGCATCTCTTAGTGAGGATTTGTGGCTTGGAGGTAACTTCTAAAATTGAAAATATTGAATTTTTAGTATGATATATGCTTAGCTTTTGGCATGATACTGTTGTGATAGGATTTTTTTAAAGCCTGATTTTACTGATAGCTTTTATTTTTCTTTTAAACTTTCTCTAAGAGTTGCATATATTCTTTATAGAAAATACAGAGTAACAAGAGAACAATTACCTATAATCTTAATACCCAGACATAATCACTATTCATTTTGGTGCAGACACTTTCAGTCTTTTTTTTCCTCTAAATATATTTGTACACTTAGGGATTACAAAAATAGAATTGTAGTATACTTGCTATTTCATATTCCTGCTTTTTTCACTTAATGATGTATCATGGAGTATTCCATTGTATTGATGTCCCATAGTTTAATCAATTCTTTGCAATTAGATTTACACAGTTTGCTTTTCAGTATCAGAAACAATGTGAATACGTTGTATATACATCTCTGTGTCTGTTGGGATTACTTCTGTAGAATAAGGTACTAGAAATGGAATGACTAAGTGCGACATATTTTTAAGACTTCGGATACACATGGCCAAATTACCATTCAGAAATGCTATGCCAATTTGTAGTCTACCCCAACAGTAGATGTGAAGCCTGCCTCTCACAAAGACTGGCTTGTAACACTTTTAAAAACTGTAAAACTACACAAATGAGTACCTCTCCCTTTTTCATGCAAGTGGGATTACTCCAAATTTTATAACTTTTTTCAGTTAATTTAGTATGAGCATCTTAGCAAGTCAGTAAATTTGCATCTACTGCATCATTTTTTGTGCCTGTTCAGTGTTGCATTATATGAATATGCCACAGTGCACATAGCTTATCCATTCTTGTATATAAGCTATGTCCAGTTTTTCAGTTCCAAATAGTACTCTGATATGTATCCTTAGCTATAACTCTATTTCCTTTGGTTAAATTCTTAGAGAGTTGTTGGATCAAAAAGGTATACACATCTTGAAGGCTTGGCTTAATCTGACAGGAGAATAACCACATTTTGTTTTATTTTGTATTCATTTGATTTACTGGTGGTTTACTGGCTGTTTGTATTAATTTGGCTAGTTAATTATACCCTTTGTCCATTCTTCTGTAGTGAGAGTTTGTAACGGTTGTATCCTATCCTGCCAGATCCATATGTGTGACTTGCTATATCTGTATGTCATGGGGTGTTGAAAGACCCCAGTTATTTTAATGTGATGCGCCACACAACACTTAAAAAAGTGACTCATGATAGTTCCCTTTCATGTAATATTTTTTCATACCTGTGCTTTTGTGATGATCTCTTTTGTTTAAATGAGTAGGTTGTTCCGCCCCAGAACTACTAGAATTCATGATCATTTGTTCTAGTTTTTGTCTGACCTTTTACTGAGAGAGTTCTTGACCATCATACTTTCATGATAGGCTATTAGTATGTATTGTGTATTCACACATGCTTTGAATTTGTTATTATTTGTATCGTCTTAGACTTGTCTTTTTTGCTCTAGAACTAACAGTTATTACATTTCTTCTCTTTCATTTTCCCCTTTTAACTAGTTTCAAGTGTGATTTGAAGCTCACAATCATGATCAAAAGAATGCAGTGCATTTCTCAGCTCCACCAGTTTTTGCCTGTGAGGTTTACATGCCACTGCCCCCCGTGCTAATTATGAACTGAGATTTATTTTTTGATGTTGTTTGCTCACAGTTTATATACACTTATTCTTCAGTTCTGTAATTGTAAAATATGTTGGATGATTTATTGGTACAAAATGTAGGGTTATCATTGCCCATCCAAAAAGAGGGTTTTTTTGGTTTGGTTTTCTTGGGTTTTTTTCTTTATTAGAGTATAATTTCTTTACAATGGTGTGTTAGTTTCTGCTTTGTAACATAGTGAATCAGCTATACATTTACATATATCCTCATATCTCCTCCCTCTTGCATTTCCCTCCCAGCCTCCCTATCCCACCCCTCTAGGTGGTCACAAAGCACTGAGCTGAGCTCCTTGTGCTGTGCAGCTGCTTCCCACTAGCTATCTGTTTAACATTTGGGAATGTATATATGTCCATGCCAGTCTCTCACTTTGTCCCAGCTTACCCTTCCCCTCCCCATGTCCTCAAGTCCATTCTCTACACCTGCGTCTTTATTCCTATCCTGCCCCTAGGTCCTTCATAACCATTTTTTAATTCCATATATATCTATTAGCATACGGTATTTCTTTTTCTCTTTCTGACTTACTTCACTCTGTATGACAGACTCTAGGTCCATCCACCTGACTACAAATAACTCCATTTCGTTTCTTTTTATGGCTGAGTAATATTCCATTGTATATATGGGCCACAACTACTTTACCCATTCATTTGTCGAGGGACACTTAGGTTGCTTCCATGTCCTGGCTATTGTAAATAGAGCTGCAATGAGCATTCCAAGAAGAGGTTTTTAAATTGGATTATGCATTATGTGTGTGCGTATACGTTTCTGTTTTTTTCCATACGCAAAATTACAAAGCTGCCATGGTTGGTCTTGTGGAGGACTCTTCCACATGTGAGAAAATGAGAGTTGTCTATATGGTAAATCTGTATAGAGTTAGCAAGTGACCTTTTGTCTTTCATTGAAAGCACTTGACCTGCAGCAGTGTGGCCTCACCAGTGAAGGAGCAAAAGCTTTACTAAAGGCCCTTGAAACCAACTGGATATAAGAAAAAATCAACTTGTTGGTATGTGGTCACTTTCCTTTTTTTAATTGATTAACACATAGCAAAACAAAAAGAATTTGTTCACATATTGACAGTTTTTAAAAATTAATGTGTTTAACTTTCCTCATCGTATACAGTTCACCCTTGAACAACTTGGGGGTCAGGGGTGGCGACCCCTGCACAGTTGAAAATCTCAGTATAAGTTTATAGTCAGTGGTTCCGCATCTGTGGATTCAACCAAACTTGGATCGTGTAGGACGATAGTACATATTTATTGAAAAATATCCATGTGTAAATGGACCCGCGAAGTTCAAACCCATGTTGTTCAAGAGTCAACTGTACTTTTCTAATGTTGCACTTCCCTTATTTTTTTAGCAGATAATGTACTAATTAAAGTGAATTATACTTGTAAATTGTTCTTATCTCTACTCTGAATGGAGGTGAACCTAGATACTAAGCCTGCTTCTACCGAGAGCATTATTTCCTTCTTGCGCAACCTGTGAATTCTTTTAAGGAGTACTTTATCCATTTGTCAGTTTCACAAGTAATTTTTTTAATACCTTCTGTGTGCCAGATACGGGTCAGGCACTAGAGATAAAGCAGGGAACCAGACAGACAAAAGTCTTTCCCTCATGGAACTTACATTCTAGTGAAGGAGTTCAGATAGAAATGAGTAAACAGATAAATAATATAATTTTAGATAGTAGGAAGTGCAAAAATAATGTAAGGAGAGTGGGGGGGCAGGTAGGACTCCATTGTATAGGTTTGTTAGGGGACAGCTTCACTGGAGCAGTGGCATTTGAATGGAGACCTGAATGAAGAGAGGAGCAAGCCATGGAAGATCTGGGGTAAGCACATTCCAGGACAAGGAGGCAATGAGTATGCAGGCATGTAGGTGGGTGGAGTATTTAAGGAAAAGCAAGGAGGCCAACATGGCTAGAGTACTGAGTGAAGAAGAGTGTGGTATGACATGAGGTCAAGGTGCTAGCCAGGGGTCTGATCTTGTAAAGTCTTGAAGGCCAGAGTAAAGATGTGGATTATTCTAAATGAGTAGAGGATTTTGAAGTGGAAAAAGGCATGATCCAAATAGTATCTGAATAAGGTGACCTGGTATAGAGAATAGATTTGTGGGGGATAAAGAAGAGAAACAGGGAGACCAGTTAGGAGACTATCACAGTGGTCCAAATAAGAGATGTTTATGGCTTAGCTTAGGTTGGAAGTTTGGAGCAAGAGAAAAGTGGTTGAATTCAGGTTGTGTTTTGAGGGTGTAACTAACAATACTTGTAGATAGATTAGATGTGAGATACAAAGGAAATAGTAACAAGGAGACAAGTCGTTGATGATTATGTGTGCAACTGGGTGGTATCACTTAGAAGAAGGGAGCTGATGGGAGGAGCAGCTTTTGAGGGAATATCAGGACTTTGGTTTGCTATCTTAGATACCCTTTAGGTATCTAAGTGTCTGGACAGTGCTCAGACTGTACTTTCTATCCGGAGGTATCCAAAGCCACTTTAGATGCAAAATGGTTAAAGTTGACCCTTGCTGCTGCCAAAATAATAGCCACTGGGGGCAGTCTGCAAGATGGCATCTTAGGTTTTTGAGGAAGAAATGAGAATACACAAAGGGGGAAATAAGTGTATAATTACATAATATAGATTTCATATTTAATTTTATGGGAAAAGCAACAATTCGTTGGCTTTTGGTTTTAAATGGAAATAGCCACTCATTGGGAAATAATTACTCTAATTTCCATTTATTTTACTTCAGATCATTCTGTGATAAAAGTAGTTATCAAAAAGGGTCTCCAGGGCTTCCCTGGTGGCGCAGTGGTTGAGAATCCGCCTGCCGATGTAGAGGACACGGGTTCGTGCCCTGGTCCGGGAAGATCCCACATGCCGCGGAGCGGCCGGGCCCGTGAGCCATGGCCGCTGAGCCTGCGCGTCCGGAGCCTGTGCTCCGTAACGGGAGAGACCACAGCAGTGAGAGACCCAAGTATCGCAAAAAAAAAAAAAAAAAAAAAAAAAGGGTCTCCAGAATGGAAGGGATACCAGGTCAGATGTATATAACGTGTTTTAGTTCTCATAAGAATTTCTCTTTAATGGCTTGTTTTTCTTTCTTTCTTAAAAGAAAATTATCAAGATACTTTCTGCCATCTTAAAACTAAGTTTTTAGTCAAATGAAATGGCTTTCCTGTTTTTGAAAATATTGTGTGATGCTTTAATTTAGGTTCCCAGAAATGCAGACTGAAAACCTTTTATTAACTTAAAGTAAGTATCTTAATTTCCAATGAATATCAAACCCTCATAAATTACCTGTAACTAAAATGGCATATTTATCATTTCTCTCTCAGTACATTTGCCTGATTCTTCCTGTCCTGATTCTTTAACTATTTTCCTAGTTTGGACAGCCACAAATTTGGTTAGTATTTGTTAATTTCACCCTTGAATCTGGACACACTTGAAGCGAAGTGAACTCCCACCACACTGATGGTAGACTCCATCTGAGCATGCTCAAAAGAGCACAGAAGGTTGTCCACGGGGAAGGTACTATCAGACGCTGATTGACAGTATCTGTGTTGTAGACCAGCTTAAGGGCAAACACATACGATTCTCATGCTTTCCTGCTCCTGATAATAGGCAATGAATGGCAGGCTCTGGATCACAATGTTTGAACCCAGCTGGAATAGTGTTGCACTATATGTGGCGTGACTATGATAAGGGGTATATATCTTATCTATCATGTATCTTCTTTTTTATGCTACACAAATACTAGACCGTCACTTTCTGAGACAATAAACTTTCTCTGGCTGTGACAGATTCAAAGAAGATGCCAAGTTAGAAACATTTCTGAATTAGGTGATTTGGGTTCCTTGACCAGGTTAAAAAAAACAAAATAAAACTGCTTTTCTTCTTGGTTTCACATTTAAACACTATGAGTTAGTCTAAACTAAATGACCAAGAAATAGAACTACTAAAATAACAGGCTCTTATCATTATTATTTTGATATAATAAATAATAGAGGGATATTGTTTTACTAATAATTACCAGAATTTAGTAACGACAAGCCAAACATTAAGCCTTTAGGAAATTTATGAACTCCTTCATTTCTTACAATAACTCTGTCAGATTGGTACCAGTATTTATCACCATTGATGAAGAAACTCAGTTTCAGAGGAAGACACTGAGGCACAGAGAGGTTAAATGTAATTTGTCCATAATTGCCCTAGCTGCTATCCTAGTCTGCTTCATCAACTATTATCACCACTATCACATTTCTTTAATTGGACTTTAGATTCAGATAAGCAATTTTTCCTGGTTGCAAGGAAATCATTTAACAAGCCCAGATTGCAATGCTTGAAATGCAAGTCTGAGCCCAAATCTGAGAACCCTAAACCATGTGATCACTAAAAATACTGAGTATCAATTCTGAGCCTTCTAATATGAGTTTGCATTTAAAATAACAGGTCCTATTAGGAGTAAGTGTACAAGTGGCATTCGAGGAGGGAATATATCCAACAGGTGTTCTAAATTACTTTAGTGGCAATGAAAAAGTATGAGGGCATTTCCTGCAATACTAAATGAGCTGATTTGCTTTTGGTGGGTAAATACTGAACTTTGTTTACAAAACTTAACCTGAAAGTATTTTCTAAGTATCCTGCTATTACTCTAAGTTAGCCTTGTTATGTCCTTTAACAAACAAGAATGGTAAGACACAGTCTCAGTTAGTATAGTATGGATAAATCATTTGCAGTCTTGGGGAAACTTGTACCTTAATGAGTGTCTTCAATTTGGGGAAGACATGAATTCACAATTGCCATTCTCTATGCATATTATTGCCATCTAAACTAATTCCAGCAAAAGAAAGCTATAGTTAGGTAGATCCTTTCATAAAGTGATGCAGTCACTCAGGAATCCTTTATAACCTAAACCAACTGGACAGTCAGTAACCAATGAATTATCCTAATGCTGATTCATCTGAGAGGTCCTTTATTCCAATGACTTTCGCTGCTATCCTTCTCTTTTCCTCTTGGGATTAAGAACTATGCATAAAGTCTTACTTACTCTAAGGTTCACCTTGTACCTCTCCTGTCATACAACTCGTCACTTTCCCCATCATATGCCACCAAATGCCAAAAAGAAATCTGAGTACTCTGTGGTCATGGCACAGGTCTTTCTAAAGAGATGAACGCCTGTTCAAAAATCACTAATCCCAGAATAAATATATGGGGAAATGAACTAGGGACATGACTGGAATCAGCTGAATCTGTGAGAGGCCAGCAAGGCAGATATGTGTGTCCATATGTGCCTTAAAGAATAATGTTCTCTATGAGAAAAAATGCTTTATTGCCCCAAACTTTAATCCAATTAATATCTGGGAATATATTTCAAGACCACTTGTACATATGTGTATGTACATAATGTTAGCATTGTATATTATTTGTGTTATGTTGTCCCTTCTATTCATGGGAATATGTTTGTTGCCTTTAAAGTTTAACGGTTCTTGTTGATTTTGTACATGGATGAAGGTTTACGCAGTAAGATAAGTTCAAGGATTTCTTTCTCCAATACCATTGATATGAATTCCTATTACTTAATTTCTTTCTGCTTTTTTTTTTTTTTTTTTTTTTTTTTTTGGTACGCGGGTCTCTCACTGTTGTGGCCTCTCCCGTTGCGGAGCACAGGCTCCGGACGCGCAGGCTCAGTGGCCATGGCTCACGGGCCGAGCCGCTCAGCGGCATGTGGGATCTTCCCGGACCAGGGCACGAACCCGTGTCCCCTGCATTGGTAGGCGGACTATCAACCCCTGCGCCACCAGGGAAGCCCTTTAATTTCTTTTTGATAGACTTTCAGATGACAGTCCAAAATAGTTCTGCCACTGGAAATCACAGGACTACCAAATATGGAAAAGACTTTGGAACACTTACCGTGTGTTTTCATGGTCTGCATCAGAATTCTATAGAGGCTTTTGGCTGAATTGGCAGTGAAATGAGAATGGAAAGTTAGTGTATCAGTTACTTTTCAGTGTGGTATTTTTTCTTTTCTACTATTCTACTATGTATTAGAAATTATGTAAAAATCAGAAGAGAAATGGTTAAGAAAAAAAATAATCTGTCATGTTACAGGCATTCGGCACTTACCTAGACTCACAGGTAACCTGAGAGAACATGAGAGCTGGCTTGTGAGAGCTAACCTTGTTCCATTTCCCTCACTGTACTGATGAAAAGCTTTGAGGCTCAAAGAAGGAAGTGACCCTTCCAGAAGCATACCATGAATCAGTGATGAAAGGGAGAATCCTTGGCTTCTGTAGAGCCATGCCTCTGTGCACAAGGTATTAAAGAAGCATTAATAATCCGCCTGCCGATGCAGGGGACACGGGTTCGTGCCCTGGTCCGGGAAGATCCCACATGCCGCGGAGCAAGTAAGCCCGTGAGCCATGGCCGCTAGGCCTGCGCATCCGGAGCCTGTGCTCCGCAACGGGAGAGGCCACAGCAGTGAGAGGCCCGCATACCGCAAAAAAAAAAAAAAAAAAAAAAAAAAAAAAAGAAGCAT
This sequence comes from Kogia breviceps, assembly GCF_026419965.1. NCBI lineage: Eukaryota > Metazoa > Chordata > Mammalia > Artiodactyla > Physeteridae > Kogia > Kogia breviceps. Next base: position 23,313,745 of record NC_081320.1, read on the forward strand.
TAATTAAATGCCCCTTTACCTAACAAAGTGGAGCTTAATCATAGGGTTTGGGCTTCTTGTCTTTTTCTTTTGCTTTTTCTCTTTTACATCCTTGGGAGCCTTAGTTTTTTAGTTGCTCTCTTGAACTGGATTTACAAGACATTTATTTTCACTAGCCCTTATGTTTTTGGATTGTAGGCTGAATTTTTAAGAAATCGGGGAAGGGGATTCCCTGGTGGCGCAGTGGTTGAGAGTCCGCCTGCCGATGCAGGGGACACGGGTTCGTGCCCCGGTCCAGGAAGATCCCACATGCCGCGGAGCGGCTGGGCCCATGAGCCTGCACGTCCGGAGCCTGTGCTCCACAATGGGAGAGGTCACAATAGTGAGAGATCCGCGTACCGCAAAAAAAAGAAAGAAGAAAAAAAAAAGAAGTTGGGGAAGGATACTGAACTGCCAAAAGTTAACAGATTATTGACAAGGATATAAAAATAATTATAATGCCAATTTCCCTGGGTATTCCCTGTGTACTTTAGGGGTAAAAACAGTATTTGTAAAGTGATTTCAAAATGTGCAAATATTACCTGTGGGACATAACCTACTGGTTAAGAGAAGAGCACTAACTCTGAAATTAATTTGCCAGGATCTTTTTCCCCCAGCTCCAAAATTTATTAGTGGTGGGACTTCAGGAGTGTTACTTCTTTGTGTTTCACTTCCTCTTTGAAAAACAAGGGCTTAATAACCTCACCCATTTTACAGAGCTGTGGCGTGGAGTTAATACATGTAGAGTGGTTAGGAATCCATGCCACTCTTAAGTCTTTTAGAATCAATCTTACTATTGTTGTTACTACTATTATTATTTTGTTAGCTGTCCTTGAAAATGCTTGCCAGCAGCACTCACTTGCTTTTCTTTTTGTTGTATATTCTCTACATCCCACTTAAGCGCGCTACCAAACCCTAGGAGGCTCTTTTCAGATATTTTACACCCCTTTACTTGTTTGTTGCAGCAAAAGCAAAAGGAGTGTGGCTCCCCTTGATCGAACAAACCAGAACTTTGTTTTTCTCCCATTCATACACATTGGTGAACAGATGTGAAAAAATGACTCCATGGGGCTTTCAGTCTGGAGTCAAACATCCAGGCTCTGTGTAACTCGACACTAGTATGCACACATGTTGGTCCCTTAGGACCCAAAAGAATCTCAACTAAGCCCATCATTATTTCAGGAATATGAAGAACGCTTTTTGTGAAATAGTTGAACATAACAGAAATACAAGAAAAGGTAGAGGTGTTTCGTATCACAACTTTTTGAGACATGTTCAGAGCTCTAAGATGTAGCTGACAATTCCCCCATCAGCTAATGCTTTCAAAGTGACCATAAACTTCACCATAAATACATTTTTTCAGCAATGGCAATAACGCGGTGACTATACTGCTCAATTCCTCACAGTGTCAGCATTAAATACATTAAAAGGTTAAGTTAAAATATCTGTCTGATTGCTTCTGACATAACGCTGAGATCTCTTTTATTTCTGTACTGCATCAATTATAATGTGGAACATTAAGACAAATTATTTCTAAACACTAACAAGGAATGTAGCAACAAGTGGCAGACAATCAAGGGGAATTTTGCCATAGCATGGTGCTTATTTTGTTACAAGCAGCAATGTAAACCCAAAAGATGTAATTTAGAGGAAACTCTGCCCTGTCTATTCTCTAGGAACTAGAACAAGGAGACTGAGAGAAGATGATTTTGGGTAAATCAAACCGGTTTCTCCTAATTACAGCTGAATAATAGGGAGCAAACTCCCATGGAAAGTTGTGATCTGCTTGAAGAAAGCTAGGATGTTGCCTTGGTTAGGGTCTTCCATATACAGTTATTCAAGCTCACACTTGATCATCTGTCAGGGATGCTACAGTAGGGAGAGTTTTGCCATAGCTGTGAGACTCAGCAAGATCACTTCCAACTCTAAAACCTACAATTTTAATTTAATCACCAACAGCAGCCATCATTAAGAGCGACCTCAAATAACTCCAAATCTGTTCATCTACTCACATATTCTTTACACAGTCAACAGACCTCGAGTGATTACTACATGCCAGACACAGTCCTAAGACCCGTAATAAGGGATAAGAAAGGTAACAACCTCTGTCACCGTGGGGCTTGAGTTCTTTGGAAAGAAGTTCCTCTAAATACAGAGACACCAAAGATAATATTTGATTTTATTATTATTCTGTGAAAGAAGTAAGGTAATCTGATAAACTGGGACTAAGTTAGGCTAGTAGGACAATCAAGGAAAAAATATCTTTAAGAGATGAGTGCCAAAGAATAGAAAGGAATCATTTATGGAAAATTTTTCTGGAAACAATATTCCTAAAACGTGGGAACAGCAAACACAAAGGCTCTGAGGCAAGATGAAGTTTAACTACAATCAAGGAACAAAAAGAAGCTAAAAGGTTAGGTCAGGAGATAACCACGCAAATTTACACCAGCTGGTCCCTAACTTCTAGTCTACGTGGATATATTCTTGAGGTGAGTTAGACATATATATCATCCAAAAAACAAAAAAAAAGTTGACTCCAAAATTACCCTGGAAATTCTGAGTGAGAGTCTTTACAAAGGCACAACCGTATTAAAGATCACAGCCATCATTCTCCAAGCTCCACTCTGGCCATCACTTGCAGGCATTTAACAGGGGTGCTTCATATCCTCTATAAAATATTGGGCAGGAAGCACAAACATCCTAGCATGTCTGCACCGTGCACGTAAGTGTCTCACAATTGAAAAGTAGCTGGAGCTCACCCTGCTGATGGCTTTGCCGGGTTTCTTTTCTTTCTTTTTTATTTTTATTTTTTACCTTTTATTAAGAGTCCCATCTCTTAAGAACTGGGATATATTTTTTGAGGGAAATAAGACTATAGGAAAATTCAACTGACAGAGATCATACTATACTTGACTTTTCTGTTCTTTCCTACATTTATTTGTTGAGACAAATGTCTCTTCTTAACCTTTTTTAAATGGCTCTGTTAAATATAACGCACACACAGTACACTGCACATACTTAAAGAACACAATTTAAGTTCTGAAATATGCATATACCCATGGACCTGCCAACACAATCAAGAAAAGGAACATATCCATCACTTGCAAGTGTTCTTATGCCTCATTCATAAAGCCCCTTTTTTCCCTCACATTCCACCCCTCCACCTCCCCAAGTGACCACTGGTATGCTTTCTATCGTTAGAGATGTGTTTGCATTTTTCTAGAAATTTATATAAATGGATTCACACAGTGAGGACTCTTATCTAGCTTCTTTCACACAATGTAATTATTTTGAGAGTAATTCATATTTTTTTTGGTATAAATACTTTATCTCTTTGCTTTGCTGAGGAGTGTTTCACTGTATGAGTATACCACAGTCTGTTTATTCATTAGCCTGTTGATGGGTGCTCGAGGTTGTTACAATTCTGTCTATTAAAAATAAAGATGCTATGATGATCCATGTACAAGTCTTTGTATGAACAGATGCTTTAATTTTTCTTGCATAAATATCTAGGTGCAGAAAGACTGGATCATACGGTAGGTGTATGTTCAACTTATAAAGAAACAACCAAACCGTTGACTGAAGTGACTGTACCATTTTCCTTCCCACTAGCAGTGTAAAAGACTTCCAGTTCCTACGCTGCCTCACCAATACTTGGTGTGGTTGGACTTTTCTAATTTGAGCCATTCAATAGTTGTGTAGTGGTATCTCCTGGGGCTTTCATTTTCATTTAGCTAATAAGTGATTACGTTGAGCAACTTCATGTGCTTATTTGCATCCGTACACCTCCTTGGTGGAATCTCTTAAATATTTTTACCCATATTGTTAATTTTAAAAAATTTTTCTAATTACTGAGTTTTGAGAGTTATATACGTGTTAGAGACACAAGTCTTTTCAGGTATATAATTTGTAAATATTTTCTTCCAACCTGTGGCTTTTCTTTTATTAATAATGGCTTCCAAAGATGAAACCCAATTTGTCACTTTTTTTCTTTTATGGATCTTGTTTTTGGTGTCATCTCTAGGAAATCTTTGCTTAACCCAAGGTCAAAAAGATTCTGTCCAAGTTTATTGGTTTTATTTTTTTGTTTGTTTTGGCGCTAGCGGGCCTCTCACTGTTGTGGCCTCTCCCATTGCGGAGCACAGGCTCCGGACACGCAGGCTCAGCGGCCATGGCTCACGGGCACAGCCGCTCCGAGCCATGTGGGATCCTCCCGGACCGGGCCACGATCCCGTGTCCCCTGCATCGGCAGGCGGACTCTCAACCACTGTGCCACCAGGGAAGCCCTGTCCAAGTTTTAGAGATTTATGTTTTAATCTACATTTAGTTAATTCTTTATATGGTGTGAAGTAGGAATCAAAGGTCATACTTTTGCACATGGCTATCGAGGCACAATACCCGTGTGCTATATGCTTCCAGCACCATTTGTCAAGAAGACTATCCTCTCTCCTCAAAATTGGCTTTGCAGCTCTGTTGAAAAACCAGTTGTCCTAATATGTGTAGATATATTCCTGGGATCTACATTCTATTTGATTGACTTATTATATCTGACTCGTGGTCATAATATATTCTTTCATTGATGTCTTTTCACTTGCTCATGTAAGTAGTCTCCCAGTAATATAGCCTTACCATTTTACTGGACATACCTAGGTATAACTGAAATGCATTTGATAAATCGATGGAACTTGCACTCAAACTAGGGTTACTTTCCAAAAACACTTAAAATGTTGAGGTGTAAAAACGATGTACTCTACAGCCTCCCTGCCTCAACCAAGTGTATGTTATGCCCATCCCCACAAGCTATTTTGCATGTGTATGGGGCTGTAGAGTCTGGGGAGTATGAGAGTGGTATGTGCTGCCTATCCCAAAAGATCATCATAGGACGCAAAGGAAACATTAAGGAAATAGATAGGAATAGTCAAATGCCAAATGTTCAAATATTTCTCTTGCGTTTTTAATATTTACATTGAGATAAATAAGCAAATTATTATAAAATAAAATACAAAACTTTAGAGAATATTTCAAAGTGCTCTTTTTTCGCCAGATGCAACAGGATACTACGAATAAATAGAGGAATTTTCTGGAACCAGCTTGTCTTTCCTTTTTTTATCACCATTGAGTGATGGGGTTGTATTTTATTCAGTCTATTGTACATGTGGGTGTGAATAAGATAGAACCTCTCTCAAAAAGAGAAATGAGCAAAGAATATATGTTGTCAACTTGTCTAAAATATTTTTTCATGTTCTGACTCATTTTTCTTCGCATTGGCATTTCAAGGGATTTTGTTTTTTAATTTGACTATTAAGAAACCTTGATAACTTCAGTGAAATCCCATGAAGATAATATAAACAACTGTAATGGAAAATGAAAAGATGATAATAGCAACCAGCACTGTGATATTTCTAGTCAGTGTTCTTTACTATTTAGAATAGTAACAAATCCCATATTAATTTGACTTTTTGAACTTTGGCCTTTACTTTGGTGGAAGAAGTTCCTTTCACTTTGCTTATTATCCGTTTGTAATTAAAAACAATTAATGACCATACTTTGATATGATCATCTTAGAGTTGTATAGAGGGAGGATAGTTATGCAACTACTTATATATCTATGGGTTCAAGGAAGTTTAAAGGCTTGATATTTGAATCCTGTGGAATGTAGCCTCCTTTCCCAGAGGGAAATGAACATATACATGTACTTAATGTAGTTTAAAATAAAGCAACACCTGTTTGTAGAGGCACCTTCTATTCCAGGCATGTTTAGGTATAGGGAAGGGGAACAAGAGCTATAAAACATAATTCTTGTCTATAAGGAATTGACAGTTTAGGGGGGTTGAGGGCACTCAATGACTCAACGAGGATGAGCCTGATGCAGGTGGCTACAAGGTCACCCTTGGATAAACTCAGCTTTAGGAAAGACCAGCCTACTCTTATTCTGTTAAACTCTTTAATGCGGTGTCCAATAAACCTGAATATCAAGCTTAAATGCCACTTTAGAAACGTTTCCAGGGGGGCTAACAGCCAACAAGTTAATATGATTCCTACACACTTGACACAACTCACCAGAGGTCTTGAATTCGGTGAGCATATTGACCTCCTTTAAGAAAGATCACCAGTTAAACTTCGAATGCTAAGTTCTAAGAGAATGAAGTAAGTAATAAGTGATATTCAGGTTCAGAGGTGGAAGAGAAAAGGGGTCTCACCTTGAGTAGAACATTTTGTTGGATTCTCCAAAGTGGCAAACAATAAGGAGAACACTAACTAACTAAGACTCTGAATAAGTTGAGAGATAAGATGAAAGCCTAAGATGGAGGTCAAAATGTCCCCTAGATTTAAGGATACACTTAGGCTGAAAGGGAAACTATTGAAAAAGATGTAGAAAATGCTAAATATTTCACAAAAAAATTTATTAGAACAAAAAATCTGTTAGAATAAACCAACTTAGCAAAGTTTGTTTGCAGAATATGAAATCAACATACACACATCACTTGCATTTCTGTACATTAACAATGAACAATCCGAAAAAGAAATTAGGAGAACAATTCCTTTACAATACCATCAAAAAGAATAAAATACTTAGGAGTAAGCTTAACCAAAGACATGAAAGACTTGTACACTGAAAACTACAGCATTATTGACAGAAATTAAGGAAGACATAAATAAATGGAAAGACATCCATGTTCATGAACTATTGTTAAAATGTCCACGTACATAAAGCTATCTACAGATTTAACGCAATGCCTATCAAAATGTCCTATTTTTGTAGAAACAGAAGAAACGGCTTCAAAATTTATATGTAATCACGAAGGACCCTCAATAACCAAAGCAAACTTGAAAACCTCACACTTTCTTTTGAAATGAAGTTTTCTTGTTATTGTGGGTTAAAAATCCAAAGTCCTAGGTGTCCATAAATTATTCTCCTAAATTTATATTTTGGTTCATTCTCAGTGACAGGGCTTTCAGGGCTTGAGTGGCATTGACGGCTCCTTCAATATCTGTAGCATGGACTCCTGTCACTGACATGCTGTGGGTATCTCACAGCCTTGGCTGTTTTAGCAGTTTACCAAGTCCGGGATGAACCATGCTCAGAAGGGCCCACGCTTGCTTGGTTTCATGCTCTGCTATTGCTGTCTTGAAATTCTTAATGATTTTATCTTTGAACTTAGGTTTTGTAAGTAAAATTTATGGGACAATAAAATATACCCATGTGCAGAGGAGACATGTGCAATATGTGTGTCTACCACAATTCCTGCTGCCGTATTCACATCTAGTTTTCACCCTGCTTATGGTGTGCTTTCCATGACATGCTTATCTGGTACCCATTTGGAGTCTTACTGAGTTCCACCAGAATTCTGTGCTACTGGTCACATCCAAGACTAAGTGAAGGTGTTAACAGCTCCGAGAGGCCATGCTTTCCATTTGAATCTGAACTTACTTCTAACACAGAAAGAAAGCAGTTGTTTTTTAAGAAACAAGAATGTCCAAGGAATCCGATCATATCCTTGCTTCCGCGTTTTACTTCCCAATATTAGCCAAACACTTCTGCGAAAAAGATGACACATATGAAAAAGAGAAGAGAGAACAACCCACAGAACCCATTAAGGGCTCACCCTAATCTAGTATGATGTCATCTTATCTCGATTCTATCTGAAAAAAGAATTTACTTGGGCACATTCACAGGTTCCAGGTGAACATGAATGTGGGGAGGACACTATGCACCCCAGTGCAAATACTTTCAACAACACTTTTTCTTTGCAGTTTCAACAAGAGGTACTATATTTTCATTTTGCACTGGAGCCCACACATTATGTCACTTTTGACTGTTAGAGTCCATGTTGGAAAATGGGGCTTCACGACATAGCCAAGTGAGTCTGCCAACTGAATTCTAGAATTATCCAAACTTACCCACTTGGTTGCAGCAAGTTGGTTGCAGGCAAACCCATGTGAGAGGGGCATGTCCACAGTGGAGCAGAGAACTTTTGTCTCTCTATCACCAGACTCACTCCCAAGGTGAAGGAAAGAAGAGCTTAGCAAAGCATGGCCAGTTATTCTCCCCAACTTTGCCCGTCAACTAGGTCACCTCACCTAGCCAGTGCCAGTGAATACAAGAGCAGGGAGGTTAAAAGTCATACTAATCAAATTCCCTTCACATGGTGGTACCATTAGGAACGGGAAGGGAAATTGTCACTAATGGTGCCCTGTTTTTTTTCAATCTCTTAACCCACTCAACTGTGCCTTTAAGCCTGTAATTAACGGAATATGGCTCTCCCTTCAGGAAAAATAGACCTTTACCAGGACAGTCCTGCTCACACTTTTATGGGGCTACTCAGTTGAGTGGCCTCCTGAAACTGCTGGTGGACGACTTCGAGTTTCATCCCAGAAGTCTCTGATATGGGTGAGAAATTGCATTAATTTAAATTAAATCCAAGGCTACTCATATCCGATGACCAGAAACAACTTTTTGTTCTACCAGCCATCCACATCACAGCTAACCAGAGGCATCTGATGAGGTTAAATGACAAACTAAGATTAAATACATAAAAGCATCCAATAATACAATTCAGAAATCATAGAAATGTTGCAAATTTCAAAGTATACCTTTGCCAGTATCAAATTCTTCACAGAGAAATTAAAAGGGCACACATTAAATGCTCTTATGAATTAAGGTTCCAAAGTATTAAAGCCCAAGTTTGAAATCAAGTGTCCTTGTTACTGCGCGTTAAAAATCAAAAGTCCTAAATGTCCATAAACCATCCTCCCAAATGTACATTTGGTTCGTTCTCAGTGACAGGGCTTTCATTGCCTGAATGGGACTGAGGGCTCCTTCAGTATCTGTAGCTTGGACTTCGGTCACTGACACGGGTGTGGGTCTCTCAGGGCCTCGGCTGTTTTGTCAGTTTATCAAGTCTCTCATGAACCATGCTTTTAAAGACTCTAAAGAGTTACTAAGATACAATTTGATTTTACAGCACTATCCCCCAAATTTAAAAACAATCTCAAAAGCAAGCTAATAGCCCACTCCTAGAAGAGTGAAACTAGGCACATTTTTGTTCCCTGAATCCAGTACAGAATTTGCTCGAAGAACATAGCAGAAGCTCAATGGTATTTGAGACAAAGATAAAGTCTCTTTGGTTTTAGCCTAACTAGGAAGTCCATTAGTCTATGCCATTTAACTGAAATTTCTGACCTGTGAACTTCGAACCAGGAGGAATCTTTTAGCCTGATGTTGATTTGTCACTATGAATTTGCCATGTGCAGTGCACAGCCCTGAGCATCTGTCACACATGGACACTTGAGTTATCCTTCCTCTTTGATGACCTTGTGGTTCATTCTGCAGTACTGAACTGATTATGGGTTCTGTCGAGTGACATTACACCTCCAGTTCTGATGCGTAGATTTGACAGTCCTATGCCGCCATGGCCATTTTCACTGCCTCCTCCTATGGAACTGCATAGACCAAAGGCGGCTGCCTTTAAGAGAACACTGCTTTTATTTATTTTTTTTTCAGCTTCCATATATATGTGTTAGCATACGGTATTTGTTTTTCTCTTTCTGACTTCCTTCACTCTGTGTGACAGACCCTAGGCCTATCCACCTCATTACAAACAGCTCAGTTTCATTTCTTCTATGGCTGAGTAATGGTCCATTGTACGTACATACGTGCCGCATCTCTTTACCTATTCGTCTGTCGGTGGACACTTCGGTTGCTTCCCTGTCCTGGCTATCGTAAATAGTGCTGGCAGGCGGATTCTGAACCACTGCGCCACCAGGGAACTGCCCAGAGATGATTTCTTAAGGGAGGCCCTACTACTCATCCCCCAACAGTCTCTTCCCTGCCGACATAGACTCCCACAGCCTTACGTAACTGCTCCTTCATAGCACCATACACGGTTTTAATTTCACACATAATCTGTAAGTTCCCTTTCCGTGACCCTCTGTTCTCCTGAACCTTTCCCTCCTGCCTCATCATTTTTTCTATGGTGTCCACCAGTGTTTGGCGTATCTTAGGGGCTCAGTAAGTGTCTGTTGAATACATAATTGGAGACGGAGGACAAGGCTTAGGAGGGAAGATCAAGGCTTTTGTTTTCTACGTGTTGAGAAATGGTCCTCATGGGCGCGCAGATCCCTCCAGCCGCGCGAAGCGAGCGGCGCGTGCTGACAAGGGCCCGGCGTGAGGCGTGCCGGCTGGTCCAACTCCGGTCGCCGCGCTGACGACAGCAGCGGCCTAGGTCGCACCAGCCGGCCGGCACCGGGCGCGGGGGGCTCCGCCGCCCGCTGTGCCGCTCTCGGTGCCGCCGCTGGAGCGCCCGCGGGATGCGCACCACGGGCAAGGAAGGGGCTTGTTGGGACCGCGGACCGTCAGGTCCCGGCGAAGCGCCAGAAGCAACCGAGCCGCGAGCGACAACAGCCGCCGCCCCCGCCGCCGCCGCCGCCGCCGCCGCCGTGCCGGGACCCTGTTCCCCTTGCTGCGAGAGAGGCGCACGGCAGTGACGTCACGGGCGCGCCAAGGTCTCGCGGGCGGCGGGCGGGCGGCCGTCGGCGGTTGGCGGTTGGCGGTTGGCGGTTGGCGGTTGGCGCGGCTCAGTAAGGCCCGCGGAATTGGCGAAGTGTGTGGAAGGAGCAGGATCTGTAGAGCTCAGCAGCGGCGGCGAGGTCGGTAGGTCCGGGCAGGGGATGGTGACTCCAGGCCCTGGCCAACCTTGGGGCAGGGTGCGCGATGGAGGCAGGACCGGGGTCCGACGATTCGCGGCGATGGGGCCCTGGCATTAGGAGCCAGGAGGGCGGAGGGCTTGTGGCGATCCGATGTCCGATCCCTGCAATGCTCTTTTGTCACCCTCACGGCTCCTGTCACGGCTTGGCCAGGTCGGGTCTCCCCCCTGTAACTTATGAGGGTGCGGCGATGTTTTTTTTCCCAGATGAGGTCCCCGTGTAAGGTCTTTGAATACAAGTATTTATTGAGAGTCTGAGTGAATGGTCAGGCCTGGGGGGCCGAGACCAGGAGTCCGGAGTCGTAGATCCAGGCTCACCCTTCCCTTAGAGCTCCCCAGAGAGCTGAGGGCCCCGAGGGCAAGCTGATGGCCTTCAGCCTATGTTCTCTTCGGTCAGGAGAACTCATCGCTTGATACTTTTCCCCTTTCTTTTCAGCTGTGGTTCATTCTCCCCTCCCTTGTCACCCTTTCCAACTTCTCATCCTGAACCCACTGCTTTCTTGGCTAGTTCACCTCCACCGGCTTTGCGGTCAGCTACCTCAATGCCGTAAATAGCATTGAGGAGGGTCCTGCTAGAGGTTTGTGGCTTGTCTCACAGAGCCATGGTCAGGCAGAATATTCTACTTGAATTCAGTTGTTCGGGTTGCCAAAAAGCCTTACGCTACTGGTACTTCTGGAGCGGATGCCGAAAATGGGTGTCAGATCATTTCTGTAATTTCCATTGCCTGGGGTAGAAGACAAGGGAAGGGCGGATTAACCACCCGGGAGGTTGTTAACATCTGGAGAAAGGCTTTTACTTTCTTGAGGTACCATAATAGAGATAAATACTATTAAATTTCAAATAGCATTTTGATAGACCATAGGCTTCCTGGAGAGTTACCTCTAAGCCAGCAGAGGGGAGAGTTTTGAGTACTTGTGGGTGATCAGAGTCGTTGGATAGAGCAGTGGCTCTTGAGTGAGGGTGATTTTGCCCTCATCCTTCCCCCAGGACGTTTGACAGTGGATGGAGACATTTTTCTGTGTCATGTCCGGAAAGGGGGGTGGGTGCTGCAGGCATCTAGTGGGTAGAGGCCAGGATGCTACTACATATCGTACAAGGCACAGGACAGCCCTCCCCACCACCCCCAAAAGAATTATCTGGCCCCAAATGTCAGTAGTGTGCTCTGGAGGAACCTTGGATAGAGGCTGAGGACTGAAGAGAGGGAGGCTAGGGTTGTCACAGGTACTCTCACTTCAGGTAGTCAGGCACATTTGCCAGGCTGTTGTGTGGCCCTGCCCTTTCCCCAGAGTCTGTAGCAGGCACCTTGGTGCCAATGCCTGTCACGTCCTTGGGATGAGAAAACCCTGGGGGCTCCTGAAAGTCCTAAACACAAGAAGGAGTGATTTAGGAGGGTGACGTGGGAGCAGAGAAGTTTAGGAAGAACAGAATTGTCCTCATGTGTTTGGGAAATGTGCCAGATGAGAGGTGTGCCGTGGGGTGTACCGTTCCAGAAGGCAGACTGGGACTGATGCGTGGCAGGGAGTCAGATTCTGAGTTTGCTATAGACTGCTGTAGCAACTAGCAGTGCCTAGATCTGTCTAGAGAGTGCTGGGTTTTCTGTCACCGCCAAGTTCCTGTACAGGCTGATGACCACTGATTGATTGGTGATATGATAGAGGGGGGCTGGTATAAAGGATGCTCTGGGATATTGTGGTTCTACACTACTTTTACGATTGTTTCCCATACCTCGGAGCTCCTGGTTCGTGAGCTGCCGAGCTCCTTGGATGTCTGCTCTGACATGTTTCCTCCCTTTACACCTGCCACTCATTTTTCAGGTACAAAACAAAGAATCGCGTCGCACAAAGCCAGAAGGGATACCCTCGAAGGAATGAATGATCGGGAAGGAATAATGCATAGGTATGTATTTGCATTGACTTTCTCCAAGGGTTTGAGACAGGGGTAGCTGGTTAGTGGCTGCTTTCTCGTGCTCGAGCCCTTACAATGTGATCACCTCAGAATGTCATAGGGACTGGCGCCCGTCGGAGCCTGTCTGTCTCTGCCCATGGCCCCCTAGTTTCTCCTGGTCATGGCTTTAGATACCGTGTAAGGCCCTTGTCTTTCCCTCCTGCTCACAGCAGACATTGAGTAACCTCTAGTTCTTACTGAGAGGCATATTTCACAGTATAGTACTTTAGAAATGAGACAGGTTTACTTATTGTGGAAACCAGTGTCGGCTCCTGGGAGTGTTGGTGTCACTTGGTAATGTTTCCCCCAGGGCTGCCCTGGTGAATGACGTTGCCCGGTTACTCCCTCAGGTTTGAAAAGAATTCTTACTCGGATCTCAGGTGACAGTGGTACATTCCTTCCTTCCTTCCTTCCTTCCTTCCTTCAGGTACAATTCCTTCGTTCATCTATTCACTCAGGAAATATTTTCTGAGCACCAGGCATGTGGCAGGTAATTTTCGTATGGACAGTGAACGAAACAGACACAATTCCTGCCCCAGTGGACTGTATATTCTGATTCAGTTGGCTGGGGATGAGGCCTTGCCTGCCATTGGCAGTTTTAAAAACCTCTCCAGACGATTGTAATGTACAGCTAGGTTTCACAATCACAGTTGTAAATGAAGCACTTTGGGAATTGCAAAGGCATTGCAGACATAGAAAGTAGAAAGTGGCTATCGGTATTCCTTCACTATCCCTGCATCTTCATGCCTGCGTCAGGAGTGTCGTGCAAGTGCTGGTCATTTTCTTTTCGGCCCTTTTGGCTGTTTGCCTAGACCCTTTCTCCCTCTTTCTAACCTAACACCCTGTCTCCTCCTTGTCCTTCAACCTCCAGTCCGTCATCTGTTTGGGATTTATCCTAAACTTGGTGGGAAGCCATTGCAGGGTATAAAGAGAGAGAGTGGTGTTAGCAGAGACGCCTTTTTCAGACACCATAACGGCTATTGTAAGAGAATGGATAGTAGGGGACAGGAGTAGATTTAGGGACAGTCACTGGGAGACTGGCTTTGTGCACAGTGGTGGCCTTGGAGATGGAGTAAAGGCGGCAGATTAGTGTCCTATTTGGAAGGTTAGTGATGGCTTGGAGGTGAAGAGGAGTAAGTGATGGATTGGATGTGGGGAATGTGGGTTAAGGATGTGTAATTGGGTAAATGGAGGTGCCACTTAACTTAAATGGGAAGAATTCTCTGCCCACCTATTGGCCTTCTCACCCTTTAGAACTGGAATCAGAGATTCCTTCTTGTCTTATTTATTATGCTTTCTTTTATTTCATTTTTCATTTGGGCTGCGATGCCAGCTTGCAGGGTCTCAGTTCCCCAACCACGGATTGAACCCAGGCCCCCTGAACTGGAGGCACAGGGTCCTAACCGCGGGACCACCGGGGAATTCCCAGCAGACTTTTCTTCTTTCTTTTCTTAATATAAGTTTTAATTAACTACTTAATTAATTTCTGGTAGCGTTGGGTCTTCTTTGCCGCGCGGGGGCTTTCTGTAGTTGGGGCGAGCAGGGGCTACTCTTCGTTGCGGTGCACGGGCTTCTCACCGCAGGGGCTTCTCATGTTGCAGAGCATGGGCTGTATGCGCGCGGGCTTCAGTAGTCGTGGCGCATGGGCTCTCGGTAGTGGCAACTAAGCTCGCGGGCTTAGTTGGGATCTCCGGGGAGATCCCACAGGCCGCGGAGCAGCTAAGCCCGCGAGCTTAGTTGCCACTGCCGAGAGCCGGTAGGACAACAGCCGCCGCCGCCGTGCCAGAGCCCTGTTCCCCTTGCTGCGGGAGAGGCGCACGGCAGTGACGTCACGGGCGAGCCAAGGCCTCGCGGGCGGCGGGCGGCGGGCGGCAGGCGGCGGTTGGCGGTTGGCGGTTGGCGGTTGGCGCGGCTCAGTAAGGCCCGCGGAATTGGCGAAGTGTGTGGAAGGAGCAGGATCTGTAGAGCTCAGCAGCGGCGGCGAGGTCGGTAGGTCCGGGCAGGGGATGGTGACTCCAGGCCCTGGCCAACCTTGGGGCAGGGTGCGCGATGGAGGCAGGACCGGGGTCCGACGATTCGCGGCGATGGGGCCCTGGCATTAGGAGCCAGGAGGGCGGAGGGCTTGTGGCGATCCGATGTCCGATCCCTGCAATGCTCTTTTGTCACCCTCACGGCTCCTGTCACGGCTTGGCCAGGTCGGGTCTCCCCCCTGTAACTTATGAGGGTGCGGCGATGTTTTTTTTCCCAGATGAGGTCCCCGTGTAAGGTCTTTGAATACAAGTATTTATTGAGAGTCTGAGTGAATGGTCAGGCCTGGGGGGCCGAGACCAGGAGTCCGGAGTCGTAGATCCAGGCTCACCCTTCCCTTAGAGCTCCCCAGAGAGCTGAGGGCCCCGAGGGCAAGCTGATGGCCTTCAGCCTATGTTCTCTTCGGTCAGGAGAACTCAT
The DNA here is from genome assembly GCF_026419965.1 of Kogia breviceps. Taxonomy (NCBI): domain Eukaryota; kingdom Metazoa; phylum Chordata; class Mammalia; order Artiodactyla; family Physeteridae; genus Kogia; species Kogia breviceps. Next base: position 23,328,862 of record NC_081320.1, read on the forward strand.
CGCTTGATACTTTTCCCCTTTCTTTTCAACTGAGGTTCATTCTCCCCTCCCTTGTCACCCTTTCCAACTTCTCATCCTGAACCCACTGCTTTCTTGGCTAGTTCACCTCCACCGGCTTTGCGGTCAGCTACCTCAATGCCGTAAATAGCATTGAGGAGGGTCCTGCTAGAGGTTTGTGGCTTGTCTCACAGAGCCATGGTCAGGCAGAATATTCTACTTGAATTCAGTTGTTCGGGTTGCCAAAAAGCCTTACGCTACTGGTACTTCTGGAGCGGATGCCGAAAATGGGTGTCAGATCATTTCTGTAATTTCCATTGCCTGGGGTAGAAGACAAGGGAAGGGCGGATTAACCACCCGGGAGGTTGTTAACATCTGGAGAAAGGCTTTTACTTTCTTGAGGTACTGTAATAGAGATAAATGCTATTAAATTTCAAATAGCATTTTGATAGACCATAGGCTTCCTGGAGAGTTTCCTCTACGCCAGCAGAGGGGAGAGTTTTGAGTACTCGTGGGTGATCAGAGTCGTTGGATAGAGCAGTGGCTCTTGAGTGAGGGTGATTTTGCCCTCACCCTTTCCCCAGGACGTTTGACAGTGAATGGAGACATTTTTCTTTGTCACATCCGGAGGGGGCTGGGGCGGGAGGTGCTGCAAGCATCTAGTGGGTAGAGGCCAGGATGCTACTACATATCGTACAAGGCACAGGACAGCCCTCCCCACCACCCCCAAAAGAATTATCTGGCCCCAAATGTCAGTAGTGTGCTCTGGAGGAACCTTGGATAGAGACTGAGGACTGAAGAGAGGGAGGCTAGGGTTGTCCGATGTACTCTCACTTCAGGTAGTCAGGCACATTTGCCAGGCTGTTGTGTGGCCCTGCCCCTTCCCCAGAGTCTGTAGCAGGCACCTTGGTGCCAATGCCTGTCACGTCCTTGGGATGAGAAAACCCTGGGGGCTCCTGAAAGTCCTAAACACAAGAAGGAGTGATTTAGGAGGGTGACGTGGGAGCAGAGAAGTTTAGGAAGAACAGAATTGTCCTCATGTGTTTGGGAAATGTGCCAGATGGAAAAGAGACGAGGTGTGCCGTGGGGTGTACCGTTCCAGAAGGCAGACTGGGACTGATGCGTGGCAGGGAGTCAGATTCTGAGTTTGCTATAGACTGCCATAGCAACTAGGGGTGCCTAGATCTGTCTAGAGAGTGCTGGGTTTTCTGTCACCGCAAACTTCCTGTACAGGCTGATGACCACTGGTTGGTGATATGATAGAGGGGAGCTGATATAAAGGATGCTCTACGATATTTAAGAGGCAAATTTGACAGGAGTTGATGATTAACGAAATATACGAGGGAGGTGTGGCGTGAAGGGTTATTCCCAGGTTTCTGAGTGCAGCTGAAGATATGTGGATGCCAGTCTCTAAAATAGGGAACAATCCAATAGGCCCAGATTTGTTGGGGTTAAATAGTTTGATTAGGGGTATACTAAGTTTTGAAGTGCTACTGAATATCCAACAGGCCACTGTAAAGCCTGGTACGGAGCTAAGAGAGGAGGTCTGAGTGGAGACGTACGAGTGAGACGTGTTTCCACATAGTTAGTAATTGCAGTTGTGGGAGTAGAGGCGTTGTCCTCAGGAGGGAACACTGGGTGAGAAGGGGATAGTTGGTAGCCCCAGTGTCGAGGAACTGCCCAACTTCATGACTGACTATAGGAGGGCGAAGCTGCGTAGGAGACCAAGTAGAAATAATGAGGAAGGCAGGGAGAGAGAATTTCTCAGAAATAGAGGGAGTGGGCAATAATGTCAATTACAACTTGAGAGGTTAAGTAAGATGAGGACTAAAAACGTCTGATGGATTTAATCACATAGAAGTCACGGTGCACCTTCAAGCTGTGTTAGAGAAGTGACAGTGCTGGCAACCAGGCTGAAGTGGGTTGATGGGGGTGAGGAAACGGAGTTAACAAGTCTAAGAGGTTATATCGTGACTAGAGAAGGGATTCAGTGAGTTTTGGTTTTTGGAGCTTAGGGACATAAACAGAAAATATTGATTAATACAAGATGGTTCAAATAAATGATACAGTGAATGAAACAGTCCATAGTGCCCCAAAGAAAAAAAGCAATTTTGAAGACTTGTAATGATTTGTAGAGCTAACATATCATCCTTACTGTGTACTAAACACTCATGTACATGCTGTACATGCGTGCATGTGTCAGTCCTTCTAACAACCTGTTGACGTAGATGGTATTTATTGTCCTATTTGATATCTAAGGAAACTGGAGCATCGACAGGGTAAGTTATCCCATATCATAAATCTGGTGAATGACAGAGCCAGGATTTGGACCCAGGTAGTCTGATCAGTCTGAGTCTGTGGTCTCACCACCCCACCAGACAACCTCAGTGTCTGCAGTACTACCTCTGCCACATAATGTTATATAATGCCCAGGGTGGCTAGGGTACCATATGACTCCTATCCCTGGCAAGGGCTTCTGGGGATCTGAAGATGGATAAGACCCACATCAATACTATGAATATGATTTATGTCTAAAGGCCAGAGTTTAGACATAAATTCTTTCTTTAATTGATTACTTAATGATGAGCAGAAAGACAGCATGACTTCAACAAGAACAGAGCATGCCCAAATCGTTTATTAGAGTCTTTAATAGGATGAATAAGGATTTTGACAAAGTGGACCCAGGCGATAGAGTTAAAATTGTTTTCAGATTCATTAAATCTTTAACCTGAGATTTCCTTCCAGGTTAGGAAAAAATTCAATGATTTGAAGATTGTAGTTATGTAAGATCCAGTTAACTGAGGATCCATTGTAAAGATGTTTTGAAAACTAGGATTTTTGACATTTATTTTTCTTATATTTAGTCACTGGATAGAACATAGAGGAATTCAATAATCTCTTTCAAGTAGCTTATCAACCATCACCATTTTAATATCTTCTTAGACTTTTCAAGTTAAAAAAAAGTCTGGAAAATTTTAATACTGCATTGAAATACTTAGAAATAAAAGAACCTGTAAAGCTATGTTTCAAATTTATATATTTCAGGTTGGATTCTCATCCTTATGAAATAGTCAAAGAGGCTCTCCATGCACCAGAACAATACAAACCAAAGCAGGGGGAGATTGATCTTGGTACTGCCTACAAACGGCATCTTAATTCTTGTAAAGTGCAGCGTGTGGCAATAGCTCGGCCTTTGGAGAGACAAGTTAAAAAAGGGAAGTTGGATACTGTCCCAACCTATAAAGGTAACTTGCCATTTCAAAAACTAAAGAGGCAAAAACCAAAAACTTACTTCCAGCTTTGAGATCTAACATCAGATCATGATTTTGGTGCATTGCCAAACTTAAGTCTCCGTGGCTTAGGAGAAAACTTTTTTCTCTGTTGTCTAAATAGTATTGTATAGTGAGAAAAAAACAGACTCTTTGCTTGATGGACAGTTAAGAGACCTGGATTCCTGTCCAAATTCAGCCACTTAATTAGTTTTCTCTATCTCAAACTATGAAAACAAAGGATACCACTGAACAAGCATTATGTCATATTTGTCACATTATGCCACATTTAGTCGGCACTGTTCCTTTCCTTCCATCCCAGAATGAGTTGAAACTTTACTGAGCATACTGGAGCCTTTGAGAAAGTCAAATA